>NC_092790.1:23232321-24462321 GCF_047496795.1 Chiloscyllium punctatum | reverse complement strand
ATACACACAGCGAGGGGGGACATGCATACTCACAGCGAGGGAGGGAGACGCACACACAGAGCGAGAGAGAGACACATACACACAACGCGAGGGAGTGACACACACGCAACCAGTGAGGGACACGCAGCGAAGGGGGACACACAAAAACACACACTGAGTGTGTGACATACATACACACTCACACACAGTGAGCAAGGGACACACACAGCAAGGGAGGGACTTGCTGAGACACGCAGAGAGGGAGGAACACGCACATGCAGAGCGAGGGAGGGACACACGCACACACAGCGAGGGGGGACACACGCACACACGAGGGGGACACGCACACACACAACAAGGGAGGGACACGAACACACACGCACAGCAACAGGGACACACACACAGAGCAAGGGGGGAAACTCACACACACACACAGTGATGGAGGGACACGCACACACACCGATAGCGAAGGAGCAACATGTGCATGAGAAAGCACACAAACACAGACACACACAGCAAGAGAGGGACATGCACACACAGCGAGGGAGGGACACGCACACACACAGCTAGGGAGGGGCACGCACACACACACACACACACACAGACAGCTATGTAGGGACACACACATACAGTGGGGGAGCGACATGCGCATGAAGAAGCACACAAACACAGACATATACAGCGAGAGGGAGACACACACACACACACACACACAGCCAGGGAGGGCCACACACACACACACACGAGAGAGGGACACCACACACACTCGAGGGAGGGACACACACACACGAGGGAGGGACACACACACACACACACACACACACACAGTGAGGGGGATACATGCAGATACACAGCGAGGGAAGGACATGCACACACACACACACACACACACACACACACACACACAGTGAGGGGGATACCCGCAGACACACAGTGAGGAAGGGACAATCACACACAGCGAAGGAAGGACGCGCACGCACACACGCACACACACACACACACATACACACACACACACACACACACACACACACAGTGAGGGGGATACACGCAGACATACAGCGAGGGAAGGACACACACACGCAAATCGAGGGAGGGGACTCACACAGCAAGGAAGGGACACAAACACAGCGAGGGAGGGACACACACATACACACACAGCGAGGGAGAGACACAGACACACACAGCAAAGGGGGGCATGCATACGCACACACACACAGACACAGCGAGGGAAGGATATGCACACACAGTGAGGGGAGGACATGCACACACACAGAGTGAGGGATACACACATGAGGGAGGGACACACGCACACAGCGAGGGAGGGACACACACACACACAGCAATGGAAGGACGCACACACACAGACACACACACAGTGAGTGAGGGACACGCACAGACACACAGCGAAGGGGAACACACAGACACAGCAAGGGAGGGACATGCACACAGACAGCAAGAAAGGGATACGCACACACGAGGAAGAGACGTGCGCACACACAGTGAGGGAGGGACATGCACACACAACGAGGAAGAGGAACACACACATCGAGTGAGGGACACACAGAGCGAGGGAGGGACAAACACACACACACACAGCGAGGGAGGGACACGCACAGACACGCAGCGAAGGGACAACATACACACACAACACAGACACAGTGAGGGAAGGACATGCACACGCAGTGAGGGAGGGGACACGCACATACACAGCGAGTGAGGGACACGCCCACACACAGCGAGTGAGGGACACGCTCACACACAGCGAGGGAGGGACACGCATACACACACCGCGAGGGGTAGGGCATGTACACACAAATTGAGAGGGGGCACACACACGCAAAGCGAGGGCGGGATATGCACATGTAAACACAGTGAGGGGGATATATGCAACACACACCGAGGGAGGGATATACACGCAAAGCGAAGGAGGGACATGCAAA
Organism: Chiloscyllium punctatum; assembly: GCF_047496795.1. Classification (NCBI taxonomy): domain Eukaryota; kingdom Metazoa; phylum Chordata; class Chondrichthyes; order Orectolobiformes; family Hemiscylliidae; genus Chiloscyllium; species Chiloscyllium punctatum. The sequence continues at coordinate 24,460,399 of NC_092790.1, read as the reverse complement.
CACACTGTGAGGGGAATACAGGCAGACACTCAGCGAGGGAGGGACACACACACACACACACACACACAGACACACACACACACACACAGCAAGGGACGGGGACATACACATGCAAAGCAAAGGAGGGGCACGCACACACACATAAACACACAAACACAGAGCAAGGGAGAGACGTGCACACACAGGAGGAAGGGACAAACACGCAGAATTATGCTGAGGGGAATACACACAAACATACAGCGAGGGAGGGACACGCACATACACTGCAAGGGAGGGACACGCACACACCGCGAAGTAGGGACACACACACACACACACATGTCAAGGGGGAGGGCATGTGCACGGAAATTGAGAGGGGGCACACACACACAGTGAGAGAGGACACACGGACATGGCAAGCGTGGGACACGCGCACACAGCAAGGTGGTCACGCACTCACACACACAAGGGACGGACACACACACACGAGGAGGGGTATACACAAACACACAGAGCGAGAGAGCGACACACACAGAAACAGCAAGGGAGGGACACGCACACACACGGGGAAGGAGGGACAAGCAGACACATGGCGAGGGGGAAGGCATGTGAACAGAAATTGAGAGGGGGCACGCAAACACAGTGAGAGGGGACATGCACAGACATGGCGAGGGAGGGACACACGCTCATAGCAAGGGGGGACAGGCACTCACACACCGAGGGGCGTGGCAGATACACAATGATGGGGATATGCACAAAGAGCAAGGGAGACAGACAGACAGACAGACAGACACACACACACACACACACACACACACACACACACAAGGAACGGACACACACTCACAGAGCAAGGGAGTGACACGCGCACACACAGCTAGAGGCACACGCGCACACACACACACACACACACACACTGTGGGAGTGACACACAGTGAGGGAGGGCCACACATGCATACACACACACACAACACACACACACGCACACACAGTGCAAGGGAAGGACACTCACATCCACTGCAAGAGCAACACACATACTCACAGCAAGAGGGGGACACGTACACACAGCGAGGGACGAACACGCACATGCGAAAGCACAAAATTACAGACACACAGCGAGAGAGGGGCACGCACACAAACAGCCAGTGAGGAACATGGACAAACACAAACACACACACACACACACAGAGCAAGAGAGGGACACACGCACATACATCGAGGAGGATACACATGCACACACAGCAAGGGAGGGCCACACACACACACGCACAGCAAAAGACACACACACACACAGAGCAAGGGGGTAACTCACACATACACAGTGAGGGAAGAACACGCACACACACAGACAGCGAGAGTGGGACCACAAACACAGAGCGAGGGAGACACACACACACACACACACACACGTGGGAGACACACACACACACACACACACACACACACACACACACACACACACACACACAGAGTGAGGGGGATACCCACAGACCCACAGTGAGGGAGGGACACACACACACACAGTGAGGTAGGGACAATCACACACAGTGAGGGAGGGACACACACACACAGCGAGGGAAGGACGTGCGCGCACACACACACACAGCGAGGGAGGGACAAGCACACACACAGCGAGGGAAGGACGCGCGCGAACACACATGCACACACGCACACACACACACGCACACACACACACACACACACAGTGAGGGGGATACATGCAGACACACAGCGAGGGAAGGACACACACACGCAAATCAAGGGAGGGGACTCACACAGCAAGGAAGGGACACACACAGTGAGGGAGGGGCACGCACACACGAAGCAAAAGAGGGACACGCACACATGCAGCGAGGGAGGGACACGCACACAGCGAGGGAGGGACACACACATACACATACAGCGAGGGAGGGACACGGACACACACAGCAAAGGGGGGGCATGCATACGCACACACACACAGACACAGCGAGGGAAGGACACGCACACACAGTGAGGGGAGGACATGCACACACACAGCGAGTGAGGGACACACACATGAGGGAGGGACACACGCACACAGCGAGGGAGGGACAAGCACACACACAGCGAGGGAGGGACACACACTGAGTGAGGGAAGGACGCACACACACAGACACACACAAAGTGAGTGAGGGACACGCACAGACACACAGCGAAGGGGAACACACAGACACAGCGAGGGAAGGACACGCACACACAGTGAGGGGACGACATACACACACACAGCGAGTGAGGGACACACACATGAGGGAGGGACACACGCACACAGCGAGGGAGGGAAAAGCACACACACAGCGAGGGAGCGACACGCACACACAGACACACACACAGTGAGTGAGGGACACGCACAGACACACAGCGAAGGGGAACACACAGACACAGCAAGGGAGGGACATGCAAACATACATCAAGAAATGGATACGCACACACAACGAGGAAGAGACACACGCACACAGCGAGGGAGGGACACGCACACACAACGAGGAAGAGGCACACACACATCGAGTGAGGGACACACACAGCGAGGGAGGGACACACACACACACACACACAGCGAGGGAGGGACACGCACAGACATTAGTTTCTCGGTGTCTTTGAGGGTTTTTTTAACACACGAGGAAAATGCCATTCGGCCCGTCGTGCAGTATGGATCATCAGATAGCCATCTGTTTTCGATCCAGTGTCCAGCTTTGACATGATACCTTGTGTGTTCTGATGTTTTCAAAGCAAAATTCAGAAAAAATTATCCATATGACCTTAAACGATACCACAATGGGGAGTGAGTTATACACCGTCATACTGAAGTGAAATCCCGTCGAGCAACCCATTCACATTTTCACCCATAGAGTGACTAACAGACACACATGCCCGGAGGTGGGGGGGAGGAGGGCAGAGGTTTTGGGATGATACCAGCTCCTTGTGCTTCAGTTCCACTCTCCACCTACTTAAGAACAAACCCCCACCCCCCCCCGCCCCCCCCGCACACACACACACACACACACACGCACACTCACGCAAGATTCTCCGACAAAAGGCAGCTTTAGGTGTAACTAAAGCCAGTTTTACAGACAATGAGAGACATTGCGATGAGCTGGAATTTAAAATAGACAATTGCCTCACATGCAACTTTCAAATTTGAAAAAACACTGATCCAAAGTCTGCAGCTCCTCAAAATCTGTCGCACATTGAGGTACAAATACTCCCAAATTCGAGACCCACTGATCCAATCCCTGCAGCACATTGCACACAAATCAGGAAGGATTCGAACCACCAAAAGTCAGAGCCATTATCCATGATGTCAGTGTCCCAGCGGCAGCCGGAGGTCCGACAGGGAGTCGATATGAAATGGAAACATGGACATCGGGGGAAACAGTAATCACAAGGTGAACAATCAGTAAAAATAATTATCGTCACTGTTTCCCATCGGATGTCCCACTCCGTGAAGCAATGTCTTTCAATGCCCAAGGAAACATATTTACCCTCAGGTACCTGCTTCAGGATCGCCTGCGCCTCTGCTGGAAGTTGCCATCATTTTATTCACAGTCACTCCGCGATGTTTTGATTCACTCCAGTGAAATATCTTTTCTTACCTTGCGTCATGGCCTCTTCCAGTCAAGATCCTGAACCAGTCCAGCGAGAAACCTCTGTTAATTTGAATCCCGGGATGGGGAATCAGACGAGATGAACAGCGCCTTTTATTGGTGGAATCCCTTCACTGCAACCTCACGCCTCAAAACAGGTCTCTGCCCGCGTCAACCTGTTCTGTACATTCCTGCATTACACCGACTGACCAACATCAGATTACCACAGCTCCACTTTCTTTACTTTGAAACCCAAGGCGATAATATGAAGCGTTTGCAAAATTGAAGAGAGAAACTTTGTTGCCGAAGGTGGTTATGAAGGGATGGACAGGCGCAAGGGTGTGTACAATTCAGGTCGCTTTGGATACTGTCAGCATGAACGGGGGCCCGTACTGAAGATGTTGCCAGGACTATTCAGTATCCACGTCAATTCTTATTTTTGGTTCAGATTTCCAACATCTGCATTTCTTGGTTTTTTGTTAAACTTTAAAACGGTTGGCACAAAACCGATGATCTGCCAACTTTGGAAAAGTGGTCAGAAATATTCTTACCACGATGTGTGTGCAGAACAAAGCCCGCATTCCTTGACCGGGAATAGAACCCGTGTCACGGCGGCGAGAGCGCCATATGCTGGCTACTAGACTCCAAGGGTAGGCAGAAGGCGCCCCTGCATTTATTCAGAATGAAAACACTTTTGCCTTTTCATTTCTGATCAGTCTTGCTGCAGATTAGGTCCTCCTTGCCTTCGAGCTTTCACAGAGTGGGAAGAGACCGTTCGGCCCATCGTACATTGTAGCTCATCGGACATCCATGTATTCCAGTCCCAGTTTCTAGTTTTGGCACAAAATGTTATGTGTACTGATGTTTCCAGAGCAAATATCAACGCGATTCTCACTGTGAATTTAAACGACACGACAATGGGACTGAGGTTTGACATGGTCACACTGTGTTGTAACCACCTTGAGGACCATTTTCACCCACAGAGAGAGACACACAGAAACATATCCCGGGAGGAACAGATGTCTCAGGATCATACCAGCTCCTTGTGCTTCACTTCCTCTCTCTGGTCCACACAACAGCTTCTCTGACAAAGGCAGCTTAAGGTGGAACACTCGCCAGTTTGACAGGCAATGAGAGATGTGGAGCAGAGCTGGAATTTAAAATGGACAATAGACCGAAATGCAAGTTTTAAATTCGACAACACACTGATCCAAACCATTCAGATCCTCAGAACCTGACAAAACAGGACCAGCCATACACCTGTCTGACATTGAGCTGTAATGGACCCAAAAACAACATTCCATTTGAATACACACTGATCCAATCCCTACAGCTCGAAAGAACCGAAGGAAATAGCAACTGACAACATGCAATTCGCTGAACTAACACATTACCCCCGAGACATGGAGGATGTAAACCTACAATCATCTGATTCAAAGTCAGATGTTTGATCTATTGATTCACTAGCCGGATGCACACACACACATGCTGGACACCTTTCCATATGTGATGTAAACATGGAGATCTAGGAAACAACATTCATAAGGTGATCAACCAGCAAAGATAATCCACTTTGTGTAACAGGGCCTTTCAATGGCAAAGCAAATACATTTGTCCTCAGGTACCTGCTTCTGTGTCGCCTGTTCTTCTGCTGGACGTCTCCAGCATTTTATTCACAGTCACGGCGGTATCTTATGATGCACTCCACTGAAATGTACTTTCATACTTGGATTTAATGTCACTTCCAGTCAAGATCCTGAACAAATTCAGCGAGAAACCTCTGGTCATTTCCAACATGGAATTTGGAATCAGACGATTTGAACAAAGGCTTTATTGGGGCCACCCCATCACCGCAGATCAACGCCTCAAAACGAGCCGCTGTTAGTATCAAACTGTTCTGTACCTTCCTGCAGTAAATCAGGTTAGCACAGCTCCACTTTCTTCACATTGAAACCAGGGCGGCAATATGAATTGTTTGGAAACTTAGAGAGAGAAACATTGCTGATGAAGATGATGATGACGTGAAGATTATGTACAGAGTCTGGACAGATCAGGTCACAAGTGTTACTGTCAGCTTCAGTAGGGTCACTGGTTCGGACCCTGAGTTTGTAATGCCCAGTCCGGGATACAATTCCCACTCAGGAAATGAAGATTTATTTCTCTTCTTGTGAGTTATCTTGAAAGCTAACTCCTGCTTCCTCACAGAACACCGACCCAGACCAACCCAGTGATTGTTCGCATCTTTCTAGAAGGACAAGAGCAACAGATACACGAGAGAACTGTAACCACAAATCACCCATCTAGGACCACGCCTTTCTGAGTTGGAAATATCTCGCTGCTCCTACAGTGCTTTTGGGTCTGGATCCTGGAACTCCCTCCCTAACAGTATAATGGCTGTACCTTGAGTTCTTCCAGGGTTCTGTAAAGTAATTCAACATCTCAATCTCTGGAGTAAATAGGGATGGACAGTGATTCCTATCCCATTGATTGGCGTCCTACGCCACGAATAAGTTTTGAACATTGTGGTTATATTCACTGTCGTGTGGGAACAGGCCCTTCGGCCCAATGCTGTCCCTCCATAGAGTAACCCACACAGACCCATTTCCTTCTGCCTAATGCACCAAACACTTTCGGCAATTGTGCTTAGAAGGTCTACTCTCAAACTATCTCCGAATGTCAGACTTTTCAAAGAGCAGAAATGGAAAATAAGGGATATGGATAGGCAGAGAGTGGGGGTATGTGGGAGAGAGTGAGGTGGATACACAGAGGAAATGATAGACGAGTAGAGAAACATATTGAGGGAGATCCTGAAAATAGAAACTCTCCATTTAAAATGGCTGCTCACTGACAGAAAGTGGAATAAAAAAGAACAATTGAAGGTCAGCGTTTCACCAGCTGAAGGCAACGGAATCAGCATTACACCCGGAAAGGTCGGTTGACATTCAGAAAGTTGACATTTCTCGGCTAATATAATATTCTGATTAATATGTTGATTTGCTAAATAAAACTGACAATTACTCTGACATTAAAAGAATAAAATGCATAACTCGTCTGGTTCTGTCGATCTGAAACATTAAACCTGTTTCTCTCCACAGATGCTGCCAAGTCTGCCGAGATTCTCTGTCAATTTCCGTTTCTGATTCCGAATTCCAGCATTCACAGTGCTTTGTTTAAAGTTACTCTGCATTAAGTATGGGACAACACTTGATCAATTGCCAGCTCCATACTTCATTCCCTGCTTCGGGAAGGCTGACCCCATGATTAATGGGACGAGGAAAACTCCACTTGCTGCAACAGTGAGAAAACTGAATCCTCACCAGGAGGCGAACAGGGAAAGCAAAAAGAAAAGGCACTGTGTGTTTTCATCATGAAACCGCTTTTGTCTTTCCATCTGTGAACATTTTAGCTGCAGGTTAGTTTCTCCCTTTCTTCCGATTTTACAGCGTGAAAAAGACCTTTCGGCCCATCTGCAGTGCGGGTCATTGGACTTCCATCTGTTCTAGTCCCAGTTCCCATGAACCTGCGTGTCTGATGTTACCAGGGTGAATCTAAATGGGATTCTCCCTGTGAACTTAAATGACACAACAATGGGACTGAAGTTGGACACGGTCACATTATGTTGTAACACCGCCAAGGAACTCCACCTCATATTTACCCACAGATGGAAACAAAAAGAGGTCTCAGGATTATTCCCGTTCCATATTAGATTAGGTTACATTACAGTGCGGAAACAGGCCCTTCGGCCCAACAAGTCCACACCAACCCACAGAAGCGCAACCCACCCATACCCCTACATTTACCCCTTACCTTACACTACGGGGAATTTTGCATGGCCAATTCACCTGACCTGCACATCGTTGGATTGTGGGAGGAAACCGGAGTACCCGGAGGAAACCCATGCAGACACGGGGAGAACGTGCAAACTCCACACAGTCTGTCGCCTGAGGCGGGAATTGAAGCAGGGTCTACAGCACTGTAAGGCAGCAGTGCTAACCACTGTGCCACCGTGCCGCCCAAATGCATCACATCCGCCTGTTTCTCCGACCAGCTCACCGCAGCTGGTCAACGAGGTCTGCAGCACAGAAAATGCCCTTCGGCCCATCAAGTCTGCACCAGTCGAAGACTGACCCCTGACTGTTTTCATCTCGTTTTCCAACGGTGGGCTCGGAGCTCCAACAAATTTGGGATGGAATTGTTCAACTCATTGTGTCTCAACTTTCTCTGGGGATTTCTGTGTGTTGTACCCTGAAAGGCAGAGGGTTGGGGATTGCCCCCATTCCCACCCTGTCTGAAATGGCTTTTATCCCTTCTCCTGTGTTTTGTATGCGAAAGATTAAGACAGGGTGTAATCTCCCATTTTATTTGTTGACATTACTGAATCGTAACCGGTAGGATTCCAGGCTGTGAGGGTAAAGCTAAATGAATTTCAAGTCCATTGCCTTAAACACGCATCGACGATTACAGAACCACACTGTCCTCTTCATTTTCCAGGTGTCTCTCATTGTGGAGCTGAGGAAGAGTGAATCATTATCGGCTTGGTTTGAATTCAATCACTTCACAGTTTGGAAAAGCATTAAATTTTGGCCCATGGTGGGTCTGGTTGTATCATCCTGATAGATGGAATGGACATTCATTTATAACCAAGAACAGGAATTGCAAGAGAAACTCAGCAGATCGTACAGCATCTATGCAGAGAAAATCAGAGACAACATTTTAAACTTCATCAGAACTCGGTAATCTCCCACAGGTCCTGCCAAACCCGTTAGATTCGACAGCAGCTTCTGTTTTTTGCTTCAGATTCCAAGAATCCACAGTTCTTTACATGAACCATTAAAGCAATGCAGAAACTTCTTTGTGGATCCTCACACGAAAGGGTTCCGTTTGGAGAACATTTTCCAGACCCCACTCGACACACGAAACTGTGCAGCATCCAAAACAGATGCAGCAAGAACAATCATCGCTGTCGCCCTGGGGGCTCTTGAACCAGGAACCTTTCATTGAACAGTCGAATGCGCTGAAACATCTAGCCTCACACATTGCACGATCCTCTAAAGCAGGCTGTGACTGACTTCCCACTTCAGTCTGCCCTTCCCAGAACGCCAACTGTCCTCTATCAGTTTTACTTTGCCAGAATATTCATTGTGGCGACATGGGAACAGTCTGATCCCACCCACTACAGACACACCCATGTCACTGGGAACCAGCTCTCTTCCAACCGGGACCATCTCCCTTCGAGCATCCCAGTGTCTTGTGTGGTCCCGAGTTATTTCATTGATCTAGAGTCCAGATGAGATTTGTATTCCTCATGTACAGGAACGAGAATTCTTTCAATGTCTCCGATCAGTTCATGTGGTGTCCTCTTAAAGAAGGGGAAGGTCTCTTGACTGTTCCTGCTCATCCCGACAGTTCGCCCTCCTTCATTCTCCTCTGATTCCATTTCCCAAAGAGTTCCCGAAGATTCACAAAGCTGGAAACTGTGTTATACGGAATGCGCCTTTAACATTTGTGCACCTGCCAATTGACGATATTTTCCCAAAATCTCTTCACAATCCTCTGTCTTACACCGTGTCCAGGGATGAGAAGTCCCGTTTTGTGGAGAGATTCCCGAGGCTGGTGAGTTTCTCTTTGGAGTAAAGATGGTTAACCTGCAATTTCCTGCGGCTGTTTATAATGATGGGAGTGGGAACCGTGGGCTTGGGCACTTTGACGAGCAGGACCAAGTGTTGCCCCTGACCAGAGGCAGTGAACAGAGGGACTGGGATTAAAGGAATCTCATGAAAAGCAGCACTTCTGTGCAGTCCATTCACAGAATACTGCAGGAGCTCGATGGGTCTAGCAGTATCTGTGAAAAGAGAAACAGAAATAACGGTTGGAGTGTGGTGTATATTTCTGATTAGGAACTCGATCAGCCTGTGTCTAATCAAATAACTGGCCTGGCCTTGCTGACAGGGGATTTCTGAAGTCTGAGTGAGAATGTACCCTACAGGAATTTGTTCAAGATGTAGGCGGCAGGATTTGACCCTGTATGGGGAAACGTCAATGGATTACTAACCCATCGCCTTAATCACTCTGCCCTGAACACACTTGCGTGCAAGTGGCTTAATATTTCTTCTAGAATGGAGAGATGTAACCTGAAACACCAGTATTTGGCTTGTCCTGTCCGCAGCATGACCCCAGTATTCGCTGTCACCCTCTCTTGGTTCAGAACGGAGGAGGATGCTGGGGGATCAAGTTGAATGACACATACATTGATGAGAGGTAAGGTGGATGGGAAGGATCCATTTTCATGTGCAGAGAGCTTCATAAACACAGCAGTGCACCGAGTGTCCTTGTGTTTGACTAGCACTTACACCGCCAGCTGAATTACAGCCATTGAAGTGCTCTTGAAGAAGACTCTCCATTGGCAAATCTCATGTGCAAAATCAGCTCTAATTGGTTAATCAGATGTGAAAATATGAAATGTTTTCAAATACTCACACCTGGCAGTAGAGAGTATAGACCTACCTTCAGGGGTTCATTCTGCTCTGATTTACACCCAGGATAATGTGGGACTAGAGGGCCTCATCACAGCGGAAGGGGTCAAACATTGAAGACTCTGATGGGGAGGATATTCTCTCTATGAGAGGGAAGCAAATCAGTGGAATTCTTTACAACAGAGGGCCGTCAAGGCTCGGTATTTTCACGGCTGAGATAGACAGACATTTAGTTAATTCACCATCAAGGGCCAGGGAGATAAGGCTGAGAAGGGGAGTTGAGGATTAAACAAATCAGCCCGTGATCTCATTGAAAACCCACATACTTGATCGGCGAAAATGCTTCCAACTGCTCTCATATCTTTGCTGTCACTTGGAAGATGCTAAACCCCACTGTAAACGAAGGAAAGCACAAAGTTAGGAAGAGATGACTGCAGGCAAACGGAGTCACAATTATTTATTGCTCGGAAAATCAAGCTGTCAATTTACCAGATTTCTTTGCTAACGTGGGCAGTAGAGTTGATCAAGGAAGGTGGTGATTTGAGTGTTCTTGGATATGAAACAAATAAATGTCAGTGACATTTGTTTTCTGGCAAAATATATGGCCTCTCCTGATGCTCACAATGAAAGAGATGGTTTCCATGAAAAGACAGAGACTAAGTCACCTGTAAAGTAATCGATGGCCAAGATATGACTCGCGATGTTCTATGGGACATATGTGATTTATTGATTATTGTTCTCCAAACTTCCTTTACAATGGAACCGGGAGTGTTCCATTGGAGTTAAAATGGGGTTAAAAACTGTCAGCATCAATGTGCAAAGCATCAAATCGGCCACGCGATGTGTTTTTACAATGGCCTTCCTGGCCAATGTTAAAGCTGACGGTCCTGTTTCTGCAGGAGTGCGGGATGCTGCACCTCAGCAGCTACAGGAGATGGTTGAGCTTGTGGGCTCATGGACTGTCAGTTTAGTCGGGGGCAACGATAGCTGCGCCTCCGGCCTGGGTATCCTGTTGTGAGGAGACACCTTCACCATCTCTGAGGTTAAGGAGGTGGTGGGCGGGCGCCTCCTCGTCATCGACGTCATGTACAGGTATGCTCCCCTGAGACTGATGAATGTGTACGCCCCAGTGGGTAAGAGGGAACGGTTGGCCGTCCTGCAGCAGCTTCCACTGTTGCTGGCTACGTCCAGGCTGGTCATTCTGGCCGGAGACATCAACTGTATCACTGATGCAGATGGACGATCCGGCGGGGGGGGGGGGGGGGGGGTGGACAGTAAACTGGACGCCACATCCAGAGCCCTGATGGACTCGGTAAAAGATGCCAAGGTGCATGACATCTTCAGGCACCCCTGCAGATGGAGCGCAGCGTAGATACACCTGGTCACGGGCAGACGGGTCTATCCGCTCAAGGATAGATTACCTGTTTGTGTCCCAAACACTCTCAGTCAGATCCACCGACATCAAGCCGGTGTTCTTCTCTGATCACTGACTCCTGCTGGCCGACTGTCACCTACAGGACGAACAGCGGGCTGGTAAGGGAACGTGGAAGCTGAACACCAAGCTGAAGACCCCGGGAAATATTGAGGAGCTCAAGAGGGATTACGCAGGTTGGAGAACCGTGAAGCTCCTCTTTGAGTCTCCAGCGGACTGGTAGGAAACAGTAAATGGGAACATCAAGAGGTTATTTATCCTCAAAGGTGTTCAGGAGGCGAGAGAGAGGCCGGGAAAACTGTCCCAGCTCCAGGAGAGTATGCAGAACCTGCTCCTGCTGCAGACGATGGGAGTCGATGTCACGGAGGACCTCAAGGAGGTGAAGGGCCAGTAAGCCTCGCTCTTTGCCTCGGCGGTCTCCAGGATAATCTTCCGAAACCAGGGTCCGCTCGGTGGAGCAGGACGAGACGTGCTCACGTTTCTTCTTCCAGAAGGCGCAGAAAGAGAGCTCCGTGCTCAGCAGCCTGAAGAAAGAAGATGGCTCGGTAACGTCATCTCAGGCTGACATCATGAGGATCAGCAAATCCTTCTATGCCAGTCTGTATGACACGAAGCCAACTGACAGCGCAGCCTCCCAGTCGTTCCTGTCCTCTATCACGGAGGTCTTAGATGACGGAACACAGGAGAGTCTGAACCAGCCGCTATCTCTGGATGAACTGACCAAGCCCCTCGAGTCCTTCGAAAAGAATTAAACTCCTGGAAGCGACGGCTTACCGGTGGTGATCTATTCCGCTCTTTGGGACTTGATTGGCCAGGACCTGCTGGAGGTGTATGTCAGTATGCTTCGGGCAGGTACCATGAGTGAATCCATGAGGAAAGGCATCATCACCCTCGTCTACCGCAAGCTCGACCATCTCCTGGAGCTGCTGAGGTGCAGCATCCCACACTCCTGCAGAAACAGGATGTCAGCTTTAACATTGGCCAGGAAGACCATTGTAAAAACACATCACATAGAAGATTTGATGCTACGCATATTGATGCTGGCAGTTTTTAACCCCATTTTAACTCCAATGGAACACTCCCGGTTCCATTGTAAAGGAAGTTTGGAGAACAATAATCAATAAATCACATATGTCCCATAGAACATCGCGAGTCATACCTTGGCCATCGATTACTTTACAGGTGACTTAGTCTCTGTCTTTTCTTGGAAACCATCTCTTTCATTGTGAGCATCAGGAAAGGCCATGTATTTTGCAAGAAAACAAATGTCACTGACCTTTATTGGTTTATATCAAAGAACACTCAAATCAACAGCTCCCTTGATCAACTCTACCGCCCACGTTAGCAAAGAAATCTGGTAAATTGACAGTTTGATTTTCCGAGCAATAAATAATTGTGACTCCGTTTGCCTGCAGTCATCTCTTCCTAACTTTGTGCTTTCCTTCGTTTACAGTGGGGTTTAGCATCTTCCAAGTAACAGCAAAGATATGAGAGCAGTTGGAAGCATTTTCGCCGATCAAGTCGGCGAGTTTTCAATGAGATCACGGGCTGATTTGTTTAATCCTCAACTCCCCTTCTCAGCCTTATCTCCCAGGCCCTTGATGGTGAATTGACTAAATGTCTGTCTATCTCAGCCGTGAAAATACCGAGCCTTGAGGGCCCTCTGTTGTAAAGAATTCCACTGATTTGCTTCCCTCTCATAGAGAGAATATCCTCCCCATCAGAGTCTTCAATGTTTGACCCCTTCCGCTGTGATGAGGCCCTCTAGTCCCACATTATCCTTGGTGTAAATCAGAGCAGAATGAACCCCTGAAGGTAGGTCTACACTCTCTACTGCCAGTTGTGAGTGTTTGAAATCATTTCATATTTTCACATCTGATGAACCAATTAGAGCTGAATTTTCACATTAGATTTGCCAATGGAGAGTCTTCTTCAAGAGCACTTCAATGGCTGTAATTCAGCTGGCGGTGTAAGTGCTAGTCAAACACAAGGACACTCGGTGCACTGCTGTGTTTATGAAGCTCTCTGCACATGAAAATGGATCCTTCCCATCACTTTACCTCTCATCAATGTGGATCTCCCAGCATCCTCCTCCGTTCTGAACCAAGAGAGGGTGACAGCGAATACTGGGGTCATGCTGCGGACAGGACAAGCCAAATACTGGTGTTTCAGGTTACAACTCTCCATTCTTGGAGAAATATTAAGCCACTTGTACGCAAGGATATTCGGGGCCGAGTACTTAAGGCGATGGGTTATTAATCCCTTTATGTGTCCCCACGCAGGGTCAAATCCTGCCGACTCCATCTTGAACAACTTCCTGTAGGGTACATTCTTGCTCAGACTTCAGAAATCCCATGTCAGCAAGGCCAGGCCAGTTATTTGATTAGACATAGGCGGCTCGAGTTCTTAATCAGAAATATCCCACACTCCAACCGTTATTCCTGTTTCTCTTTTCACAGATACTGCTAGACCCATCGAGCTCCTGCAGTATTCTGTGAATGTACTGCCCAGAAGTGCTGCTTTTCATTCGATTCCTTTAATCCCAGTCCCTCTGTTCACTGCCTCTGGTCAGTGGTAACACTTGGTCCTGTCCGTCAAAGTGCCCATGCCCACGGTTCCCACTCCCATCATTATAAACAGCTGCAGGAAATTGCCGGTTAGCCATCTTTACTCCAAAGAGAAACTCACCAGCCTCGGGAATCTCTCCACAAAACGGGACTTCTCATCCCTGGACATGGTGTAAGACAGAGGATTGTGAAGAGATTTTGGGAAAATATTGTCAGTTGGCAGGTGCACAAATGTTAAAGGCGCATCCCGTATAACGCAGTTTCCAGCTTTGTGAATCTTCGGGAACTCTTTTGGAAATGGAATCAGAGGAGAATGAAGAAGGTTGAACTGTCGGGCTGAGCAGAAACAGCCAAGACACCTTCCCCTTCTTTAAGAGGACTCCACATAAACTGATCGGAGACATTGAAAGAATTCTCGTTCCTGTACATGAGGAATACAAATCTCATCTGGTCTCTAGAGCAATGAAATAACTCGGGACCACACAAGACACTGGGAGGCTCGAAGAGAGATGGTCCCGGTTGGAGGGGAGCTGGTTCCCAGTGACATGGGTGTGTCTGTAGTGGGTGGGATCAGACTGTTCCCATGTCGCCATAATGAATGTCTGGCAAAGTAAAACTGATAGAGGACAGTTGTCATTCTGGGAAGGGCAGACTGAAGTGGGAAGTCAGTCACAGCCTGCTTTAGAGGATCGTGCAAGGTGTTCGGTTAGAAGTTTCAGCGCATTCGACTGATAAATGAAAGGTCCTGGTTCAAGAGTCCCCAGGGCGACAACGATGGTTGTTCTTGCTGCATCTGTTTTGGATGCTGCACAGTTTCGTGTGTCGAGTGGGGTCAGGAGAATGTTCTCCAAACGGAACCCTTTCGTGTAAGGATCCACAAAGTAGTTTCTGCATTGCTTTAATGGTTCATGTAAAGAACTGTGGATTCTTGGATTCTGAAGCAAAAACAGAAGCTGCTGTCGAATCTAACGGGTTTGGCAGGACCTGTGGGAGATTACCGAGTTCGGATGAAGTTTTGAAATGTTGTCTCTGATTTTCTCTGCATAGATGCTGTAAGATCTGCTGAGTTTCTCTGGCAATTCCTATTCTTGGTTTAAATTGAATGTCCGTTCCATCTATCAGGATGTTACAACCAGACCCACCATGCACCAACATGTAACGCTTTTACACACTGTAAAGTGATTGGATTCAAACCAACCCGATAATGATTCACTCTTCCTCTACTCCACAATGAGAGACACCTGGAAAATGAAGAGGACAGTGTGGTTCTGTAATCGTCGATGCGTGTTTAAGGCAATGGACTTGAAATCCATTTGGCTTTACCCTCACAGCCTGGAATCCTACCGGTTACGATTCAGTAATGTCAACAAATAAAAAGGGAGATTACACCCTGTCTTCATCTTTCACAAACAAAACACAGGAGACGGGAAAACAGACATTTCAGACAGGGTGGGAATGGGGGCAATCTCCAACCCTCTGTCTTTCAAGGTACAACACACAGAAATCCCCAGAGAAAGTTGAGATACTATGAGTTGAACAATTCCATCCCAACTTTGTTGGAGCTACGAGCCAACCGTTGGAAAACGAGATGAAAACAGTCAGGGGTCAGTCTTCGACTGGTGCAGACTTGATGGCCCGAAGGGCATTTTCTGTGCTGCAGACCTCTTTGACCAGCGGCGGTGAGCTGATTGGAGAAACTGGCGGATGTGAAGCATAATGAACGGGACTAATCCTGAGCCCTCTGTTTGTTTCCATCTGTGGGTAAATATGAGGTGGAGTTCCTCGGCGGTGTTACAACATCACGTGACCATGTCCCCAACTTCAGTCCCATTGTTGGGTCATTTAAGATCACAGGGGGAATCCCATTTAGATTCGCCCTGGTAACATCAGAAACGCAGGTTTATGGGAACTGGGACGAGAATAGATGGAAGTCCAATTACCCGCACTGCAGATGGGCCGAAAGGTCTTTCTCACGCTGTAAAAATCAGAAGAAAGGGAGAAAGTAATCTGCAGCTAAAATGATCACAGATGGAAAGACAAAAGCGGTTTCCTGATGAAAAAACACAGTGCCTTTTCTTTGTGCTTTCCCTGTTCGCCTCCTGGTGAGGATTCAGTTTTCTCACTGTTGCAGCAAGTGGAGTTTTCCTCGTCCCATTAATCGTGGGGTCAGCCTTCCCGAAGTAGGGAATGAAGTATGGAGCTGACAATTGATCAAGTGTTGTCCCATACTTAATACACAGTAACTTTAAACGAGTAGGGGTCGTACGGTGGCTCGGTGGTTCACACTGCTGCCTCACTGCACTAGGGTCTCAAGTTCAATTCCAGCCTCCGGCAACTCTCTGTATGGACTTTACACATTCTCCCCGTGTCTGCGTGGGCTTCCTTCCGCAGTTCAAAGATGTGTAGTTTAGGATGAATTGGTCATGCTGAATTGCCAAAAGTATTAAGTGCATTAGCCAGAGGGAAATGGGTCTGGGTGGGTTACTGTCTGGAGGGACAGTGTCGGCCCGAAGGGCCTGTTTCCACGCGATAGTAAATCGAAACACACTGTTTGAAACTCATTCGTGGCGGAGGTTGCCACTCAATGAGATAGGAATCACTGTCCATCCCTATTTACTCCAGAGATTGAGATGTTGACTTACTTTACAGAACCCTGGAAGAACTCAGTGTACAGCCATGATACTGTTAGGGAGGGAGTTCCAGGATCTAGACCCAAAAGCACTGTTGGAGTAGCAAGATATTTCCAACTCAGAAAGGCGAGGTCCGAGATGGGTGATTTGTGGTTACAGTTCTCTCGTGTATCTGTTGCTATTGTCCTTCTCGATAGATGCAAACAATCACTGGGTTGGTCTGGGTCTGTGTTCTGTGAGGAAGCAGGAGAGTTAGCTTTCAATAAGATAATTCACAAGAAGAGAAATAAATCTTCATTTCCTGACTGGGAATTGTATCCCGGTCTGGGCATTACAAACTCAGACTCCGAACCAGTGACCCTACTGAAGCTGACAGTAACACTTGTGACCTGATCTGTCCAGACTCTGTGTATGATCTTCACGTTATCATCATCTTCAGCAGCAATGTTTCTCTCTCTAAGTTTCCAAACAATTCATATTGCTGCCCTGGTTTCAATGTGAAGAAAGCGGAGCTGTGCTAACCTGATTTACTGCAGGAAGGTACAGAACAGTTTGATACTAACAGCGGCTCGTTTTGAGGCGTTGATCTGCGGTGATAGGGCGGCCCCAATAAATCCTTCGTTCAAAACGTCTGATTCCAAATTCCATGTTGGAAATGACCAGAGGTTTCTCGCTGAATTTGTTCAGGATCTTGACTGGAATTGACACTAAATCCAAGTATGAAATTACATTTCAGTGGAGTGCATCATAAGACAGCGTAGTGACAGTGAATAAAATGCTGGAGACGTCCAGCAGAAGAACAGGCGACACAGAAGCAGGTACCTGAGGACAAATGTATTTGCTTTGCCATTGAAAGGCCCTGTTACACAAAGTGGATTATCTTTGCTGGTTGATCACCTTATGAATGTTGTTTCCCAGATCTCCATGTTTACATCACATACGGAAAGGTGTCCAGCGTGTGTGTGTGTGCATCCGGCTAGTGAAGCAATAGATCAAACATCTGACTTTGAATCAGACGATTGTAGGTTTACATCCTACATGTCTCGAGTGTAACGTGTTAGTTCAGCCAATTACATGTTGTCAGTTGCTATTTCCTTCGATTCTTCCGAGCTGCAGGGATCGGATCAGTGTGTATTCAAATGGAATGTTGTTTTTGGGTCCATTACAGCTCAATGTCAGACAGGTGTATGGCTGGTCCTGTTTTGTCAGGTTCTGAGGATCTGAATGGTTTGGATCAGTGTGGTTTCGAATTTAAAACTTGCATTTAGGTCTATTGTCCATTTTAAATTCCAGCTCTGCTCCATATCTCTCATTGCCTGTCAAACTGGCGAGTGTTCCACCTCAAGCTTCCTTTGTCAGAGAAGCTGTTGGGTGGAGCAGAGAGCGGAAGTGAAGCACAAGGAGCTGGTATGATCCTGAGACATCTGTACCTCTTGGGATATGTTTCTGCGTGTCTCCCTCTGTGGGTGAAAATGAGGTTCAGGTCCTCAAGGTGGTTCCAACACAGTGTGACCATGTTAAACCTCAGTCCCATTGTCGTGTCGTTTAATTTCACAGTGAGAATCGCGTTGATATTTGCTCTGGAAACATCAGGACACATAACATTTTGAGCCAAAACTAGTAACTTGAACTCGAATACATGGATGCCTGATGAGCTACAATGTACGATGGGCCGAACGGTCTCTTCCCACTCTGTGGAAGCTTGAAGACAAGGAGGACCTAATCTGCAGCAAGACTGATCAGAAATGAAAAGGCAAAAGTGTTTTCATTCGGAATTCATGTAAGGGCGCCTTCTGCCTTCCCTTGGAGTCTAGTCGCCAGCATTTAGTGCTCTCACCGCCGTGACACGGGTTCTATTCCCGGTCAAGGAATGCGTGCTTTGTTCTGCACACACATCGTGGTAAGAATATTTCTGACCACTTTTCCAAAGCTGGCAGAACATCGGTTTTGTGCCAACCGTTTTAAAGTTGAACAGAAAACCAAGAGATGCAGATGTTGGAAATCTGAACCAAAAACAAGAATTGACGTGCAAACTGAATAGTCCTGGCAATATCTGTGGGGAGAAACAGAGACAATGATTCACAACGACAGAACCAGATTAGTTCTTCATTTCTAGACCACAATGCCGGGATAATGGTCAGTTTTATCTGTCGAATGAGTATAGTTATCAAAGTCCTTTTGTTTTTGTCAGTTAGCAGCCATGTCGACCCGAGATCTGATTCTTTCAGGGTCTCCCTCAAGATGAGTCTCTAATTTTCTGTCTTTATCTCTGTGTATCTACCTCACCCTTTATCATATTCTTTGACCCTTTATTTGCCAATATCCCTCATTCCCCATTCCTACTCTATGAAAAGCCTGACTTTCAGGGATAGTTTGAGAATGGAGCTGCTGAGAGGTTTTCTGGAACCTGGGAGGAGACTGGAAAACTTGGCTCACACTCTACGGATAATACGTCTGCCATTTGGATGTGACATAAGGAGCCAGTTCTTCCTCAAAATATTGTAACCCTTTCGAAATTAAAGTTGCATTCCTTATCCAATAGAAGATAAACTACAACAAAGGAGAATATGGAGGCATTACTGATGCTGTAAAATGAATGAATGGCGACAGCAGAGAATGAGGGTGATCCACCCGTGGTTTCTGTGCCATAACCATAACATCCCACGGCCTTTCTGCAGTGTCTCCTGCCTCACCTCGTTATTCCCACCAAACTTGGAATGAAGGAGAGAGAATAAAAGTGGAGGAGAAGAAGGAGTGCTTTTGGAACAGCGGCAAGAAACTCCAGGTATTGGTTAGGAAGGACAACATGCACTGCTGGAACTAAACCAGGAAAATGGAGTGGGGTTGCCAAACCATAACAGGCTCGAACTCAAACAGGATGCTGTTTCCCTTCATCAGTAACACGACCCTGAATAAAAGGTGAACCTATGACCCTTCAATACAACAAGCGGGCGCAGTTTTGATTGGACCCTATGGTCAGCTGCTTCCCAAGGAGGGGTTTGAAATAACTAAGGGACGGCCATATGTGCAGTTCCTTAACCACATGACCACAGTAACTCGGAGATACATTTCGGTATCAATATTACTCAGTGTGATTTACAATCAACCCCCGCTTTTGCAAAACCAGACATTTCACGATTGAACATTCTTCAATGCAAAGGTACATAAAAGGGCAATCTTCTCTTACATTGGTTTCAAACAGATAGTTGTATCTGTTTAAAAAACAGGACAGAGGGGAAGTTGTTCATTCTCTTGGGGCTTATTGACGGCTTTAATACACACAGTGGTAATCTCACACGAAGAGGAACAGTGTCATTGCCATGAATTGCCCAGGAATGGTGTGTGATCCAATGTAAACAGTTTGCAGTAAAGGCTGACCCATTAGCAGCGACACTGAGCCTTGCACCACCAGATCCAGACTCACTTCCTGCCTCATGCCTCCCAGTCATCATTGTCATTCACGTCAACTTCACTTCCCTGCTCCACTTCCCAACTTACTACCGATCTCCTGCAGGTGTCCGATTGGAACCTACCACTGTTAGAAACGCATTCCTAGGATAAATATATCACTCAATGGAATAGGACTCGCTGTCCATCCCTAAATCCCCCAGAGATGGAGGAGATGAGTTGCTTTTGTGAACCATTGAACTCCTTCACACGGAGGTACAGCCATTATGGTGCAAGCGCGGGATTTCCTGGATTTACACCCAGAGACACTGAAGGAACACCAACATATTCCCAACTCAGGAAGGTGAGATGATTGGAGGGAGATTTGAAGGGGTCACTATCGTATCTGTCCGCTGTCATTGTCCTTCCACATGGTTCAAACAATCACTGGGCTGATTCTGGAGGGATCCCGGTCTGTCTTCTGTGTGGAACGAGGAATGTGTTTTCATTCAGACAATTCACATGAAGAGAATTAAACCTTCATTCTCTGAATGGGAACTGTATCCATGTCTGGACGATACAAACTTTGACTCCTCAGCACGGGCCCCCGGTAATGTTGACAGTACCCAAAGCGACCTGAATTGTACACACCCTTGTGTCTGTCCATCCCTTCAAAACCACCTTCGACAACAAAGTTTCTCTCTTCAATTTTACAAACGCTTCATATTATCGCCTTGGGTTTCAAAGTACAGAAAGCGGAGCTGTGGTAATCTGATGTTGGTCAGTCGGTGTAATGCAGGAATGTACAGAACAGGTTGACGCGGGCAGAGACCCGTTTTGAGGCGTGAGGTTGCAGTGAAGGGGTTCCACCAATAAAAGGCGCTGTTCATCTCGTCTGATTCTCCATCCCGGGATTCAAACCAACAGAGGTTTCTCACTGGATTGGTTCAGGATCTTGACTGGAAGAGACCATGATGCAAGGTATGAAAAGATATTTCACTGGAGTGAATCAAAAAACCGCGGAGTGACTGTGAATAAAATGATGGCAACTTCCAGCAGAGGCGCAGGCGACCCTGAAGCAGGTCCCTGAGGGTAAATATGTTTCCTTGGGCATTGAAAGACATTGCTTCACGGAGTGGGACATCCGATAGGAAACTGTGAAGATAATTATTTTTACTGATTGTTCACCTTGTGAATACTGTTTCCCCCGATGTCCATGTTTCCATTTCATATCGACTCCCTGTCGGACCTCCGGCTGCCGTTGGTGGTTCGAATCCTTCCTGATTTCTGTGCAATGTACTGCATGGATTGGATCAGTGGGTCTCGAATTTGGGAGTATTGCACCTCAATGTGGCGGAGGAGCTGCAGACTTTGGATCAGTGTGTTTTCAAATGTGAAAGTTCCATGTGAGGCAATTGTCAATTTTAAATTCTCGCTCATCGCAACGTCTCTCATTGTCTGTAAAACTGGCTTTAGTTGCAGCTAAAGCTGCCTTTCGTGGGAGAAATTTTTTGGTGTTTGTGTGTGTGTGTGTGTGTGTGTGTGAGTGTGTGTATGTGTGCGGGGGGAGGGAGGGGGGTGGTGGGGGAGGTGGTCTTTAGTCGATGGAGAGCGGAACTGAAGCGCAAGGAGCTGGTAGAATCCCGAAACCTCTGCCCTCCTTCCACCCCACCCCCCCGCCTCCCTCACCTCCGGGCATGTGTGTCTGTGACTCACTCTATGGGTGAAAATGTGAATGGGTTGCTCGAGGGGATTTCACTTCAGTATGACGGTGTTTCACTCCCTCCCATTGTTGTCTCGTTTAAGATCATAGGGATAATCTTTTGTGAATGTTGCGTTGAAAACATCAGAACACACAAGGTATCGTGCCAAACCTGGACACTGGATCGAAAACAGAAAATACAGCGTCACTGCTTCCTCCGGCATTATAGAAAATAAAGGAGCTGGAGCAGCGTCTCTGCTTCCTCCTGTATTATAGAAAATAAAGGAGCTGGAACAGTGTCACTGCTTCCTCCTGGATTATAGAAAATAAAGGAGCTGGAGCAGCGTCACTGCTTCCTCCTGTATTATAGAAAATAAAGGAGCTGGAGCAGCCTCTCTATTTCCTCCTGTATTGTAGAAAATATGTTGGCATTCTGACCAATGTTCTGATGGAATGGCACGCTGCACTGATTCTCCCATTTACTGTTTCCATCAAATCTCCCTTTTACTCTTAAACCTGTATTTATTCCTTCATTCACTGGTGTCCGACCCCGATTCGACCATTTAAGGGTGCGCTACTCTAATTCTCTCATTTCCTGGTGCCATGCCCCCATTCTCTAATTCAACTCCACTGTGCACCAGGTCTTCCATTCAGTATTTCCCTGCAACAAATCTCCCATTTAGTAGTATGCTGCCAGAATTCTCTAATCTTGGAGATCCCTGCATCAAATCTTCAATTTACCGAACCATCACATATCTTCCCTTTATTGGTGAACTGCACCAACTCCCCCAATTCGTGGTGCGCTGCATTGAATCTGGACCACTAATCGTTTGCAACATTTGTCCTAGTTACTGATTCACTGCCCAGGGTCTCCCAGTTGCTCCAATTCTCAGTTATTGGCACCCTCCACCAGGTCTTTAATGTTCTGATAACCCGCACCAATTCTCCAATTCAGTGTTGGTTAGCACCATTTCCCCCAATTACTGATGTCCTGAACAAGTTCCCCACTCAGTGTTGCCTTAAACCAATCCTCATACTGACTGTTGCCCTCGCCCAATTTTGGGGTGCGCTACTCTAAATCTTCCAAAAGGTATTGTCCTGCCCCAATTCTCCCATGCAGTTGCAAAACAGCATAACTCACCCATTTCTCACTGAACTGCACTAATTCACCCATTATCTGATGTCCTGTTGAAAATTCCCTCATTTCGATAAGCCCTTGCGAAATTTATACATTTTGTATTTTATTGCAATGATTCTCCAATTTAGTGCAGAGCTTACAGAATTCTTAAATTTGGGCGTGAACAGGTTGGACTGAGGGATCTGTTTCCGTGCTGTACATCTCTAAGGCTGTAATTAGTGCTCCGCTTCACTGCACCAATTCTCCCATTTACCAATCCTGCACTAATTCGGGAATTTCACCAACTCACCCACTGAGGTTATCCTGCCCCAGTCCTCCCACTTAGAATTTAACGGCACCTGCATGAATTCTCCATTTATTGTTGTTGTGCATCAATTCCTTCCATTTAGTTGTTCCCTGATACACATTTTCAACGTACGGATGCCCTGCTGATTATATTTGTTCATTTAGTGGTGCACTGAACTGACTCTCCAATTTTCCGAAGCTTCCAACATTTCTTTTTCTTGATTCCCTGGCCCCTATTCCCCAATTTAGACATGCTCTGCTCCAATTTTCTCATTACAGACACTCCCACCAATTTTCCAATGTAATGGCACTGTGCACCGAATCTCCCATTTTTTGAAACCCACCAAATCTCGAATTGACTCATACTCCTGTACTACTTCTTCTCCTTACTGATGCCCGACCCCGATTTTACCATTTAAGAGTGCGCTACCCTAATTCTCCCATTTCCAGTTGCCATACACCCATTCTGTAATTGAGCTCCACTGTGCACCAGGTCTTCCATTCAGTATTTCCTTGCAACAATTCTCCCATTTAGTAGACCGCTGACAGAATTCTGTAATCTTGGCAATCCCTGCATCATATCTCCAAATTCCCCAAACTGCAAATATCCCCCCTTTCGTGGTGAACTGCACCAACTCCCCCATTTCGTGGTGCACTGTATTGAATCTTGAACACTAACCCTTTGCAACATTTGTCCTATTTCCTGATTCACTGCCCGTGTTCTCCCATTTGCTCCAATCTCGAAGTTATCAGCACCATGCACCAGGTCCTTCTTTTACTGATACCCCACACCAATTCTCCAATTCAGTTTTGCTTAGCATCATTTCCCCCAATTACTGATGTCCTGAACAAATTCTCTGCCCAGTTTTGCTTTACCCCAATCCCCATACTGACTGATGCCCTCGCCCAATTTAGGGATGCCGTACACTAAGTCTCCCAAAAGATATTGTCCTGCCTCAATTCTCCCATTTAGTGCAACACAGCATAACTCACCCATTTAGTGCTGAACTGCACTAATTCACCCAGTATCTGATGCCCCGTTGCAAATTCTCACATTTCGATAAGTCCTTTCCCAATTGTTTCCATTTTGTAGTTCCTTCCAATGATTCTCCAATTTCGTGGAGAGCTGCCAGGATTCTTAAATTTAGGCGTGGACAAGTTGGATCGAAGGGTCTGTTTCCGTGCTGTACATCTCTAAGGCTGTAATTAGTGCTCCGCTTCCCTGCACCAATTCTCCCATTTCCCAATCCTGCACTAATTCGGGAATTTCACCAACTCACCCGTTGAGGTTATCCTGCCCCAGTCCTCCCACTTAGAATTTAATGGCACCTGCATGAATTCTCCAATTATAGTTTACCTACATCAATTCCTTCCATTTACCTGTTCCCTGATACACATCTTCCACGTACGGGTGACCTGCTGATTTTTTTTATCATTTAGTGATGCACTGAACTGAATCTCCAATTTACCGATGCTTGCAACATTTCTTTTTATTGATTCCCTGGACCCTATTCCCCAATTTCAAAATGCTTTGCTTGAATTTTCTAATATATTGACATTCACACCACTTTTCCAATGTAATGGCACCGTGCACCGAATCTCCCATTTATTGATTCCCCCCAAATCTCCCAGTTACACATATCCCTGTACTAATTCTTCTATTTCCTGATGCCCTAGCTGATTCTACCATTTAAGGGTGCGCTACTCTAATTCTCCCATTTCCTGTTGCCATGCACCCACTCTCTAATTTAGCTCCACTGTGCACCAAGTCTCGCATTCAGGATTTCTCTGCAACAATTCCCTCATTTAGTAACCAGCTGCCAGAATTCTCTAATCTTGGCGATCCCTGCATCAAATCCCCGAATTACTGATCCTACACATATCTTCCCTTTAGTGGTGAACTGCACCAATTCCCCCATTTCGTGGTGCACTGCATTGATTCTAGACCACTAATCCTTTCAAACATTTGTCCTATTTACTGATTCACTGCCCGTGATCTCCCATTTGCTCCAATTCTCGAAGTTATCAGCACCCTACACCAGGTCTCTCATTTACTGATACCCCACACTAATTCTCCAATTCCGTGTTGCTGAGCACCACTTTCCCCAATTACTGAAGTCCTGAACCAGTTCTCCTCACAGTGCTGCCTTGCACAATCATTATATTGACTGAGAACATCGAATGCTTTTTGGGTGCCCGACTCTAAATCTCCCATCAAGTATTGCCCTGCCCGAATTCTCCCATTTAGTGTTACACTGCACCAATTCTTCCATGAAGGTCTTCAATAGGTTAAAAAGGCAAGGTGATTTCCCTGTTTTGGGGGAGTCCTGAAGCAGATGGTACATGTTAACGTTGAGAGGGGAAACATAAAAGGGAACTAAGAGGAACATTTTTCATGCAGAGGGCACTGTGTGTATTAGCTGCCAGAGGAAGTCGTGGAGGCTGGTCCAATTACATTTTGATAAGACCATGCCCAATTCTCCCGTTAAGTTGTTCCTTGCAATGGTTCAATTTAGTGGAGTGCTGCCAGAATTCTTAAATTGTGGCATGGACAAGTTAGACCGAAAGATCTTTTTCTGTGTTGTAAATCTCTATGATTGTATGACTCTATTTATGGTGATTTCCCCCGTTTCCCTATCCTGCACATATCCTGGAACTGCACCAACTCTCCCATTGAGTGTTATCCTGCCCCCGTTCTCCCACTTCGAATTTAATAGCACCTGAATGAATTCTCCAATTATTGGCAACCTGCAATTTTTTTTAATTTGATGGTGCACTGAACTGAATCTCCGATTAACTGATGCTTGCAACAACAATTCTTCTTATTGATTTCCTGCCCCTATTTCCCAATTTAGACATGCTCTGCTCCAATTCTCTCATATATTGACACTCACACCAGTTTTCCAATGTAATGGCGCTGTACACCGAATCTCCCATTTATTGTTTCCAACCAAATCCCCCATTTACTCATACCCCTGTACTAATTCTCCCATTGACTGATGCCCTAGCCCGATTCTACCATTTAGCAGGAGCCTCAGCTTTGGGAAGTGTGACTAGACCATGAAACCAGAAGGAACAGAAAGCTAACCAAGTGAGAGAAACTAAAAGCAATGGAGTTGTCAGAGGGAGATCACAGGAAGTGACCCCTTTTCCTACAGCAATGAACCTAAGACCAGGAGGCAGTGTTTCCTCCCCATGCTGGGTTTCAGGAAATATGGTCAGAGCTGAAGCTGGGTTTGCAATGGGACGGGCAGGATACCATGTTACTGACCATGTAGGTGTGAACAACACACAAGGGTCTGCCTCGTCACTCTCAGGAACTCACTGTTTAACTAAGAAGCTGACCCATTGGATTAATATCTGTGTGCAGTGTTAATTAGCACAGAGCCAATCAGATCAGGGAGCTCCCTTGGTGCCTTGTAGACTGCTGTGGGAGAAATGGATTCTGGTTCCCTTCTCACAGATGCTGCCTGACCTGCTGAGGTTAGATTTCAGATCCCCAGGAACAGCACGGGGTTTCCCTTTATGTATTTTCTTTCTCCTTACTCAATGGGTCATTTGTGATGCTTAAGATCCCACATGTTTTCTATTTCCCCCTTCAGCAGATCTTGTCACAGTAAAAGACCTGTGCACATGAACCCCAAGGTAACTCTATCCATGTTCACATTTCACACTCTGTAGTTTGGTCGAGTTTGTCTCCCTTTAGCCTTTTATCCCAAACTCCATCACAGCGGCTTCAGTCTGTTCATTTCCCTCCACAACCTTCCGCTATTTCCTGGAGACATTATTATTCACCTGTCTGTACAAAACAATCCTGTTGGCTGGTATCATCCACAGTATCTTCTCCAAATCCAAGTTAGATGACAAAGAAAATATTGATTGTATTTTCTTTCTCGATAATAAATAACCGTCTGTATCATTTTTATATATATAATACAACATGATTAAAATATTCAGCCTTGCAGTAAAAAAAATTGGATTTTAATTCTGCTATTTGCAAGTTGCAGTAATTTATGAACTCTCAGCATTTTTCTGTCCAAGCACATTAATTCTCCATGGTGAACCTGAGTCATTTATTACAATAGCTTCAGTTTTTATCCAGCCTCTCATGTAATAATTTGTGAAACAGATTGGAGGGCCTTACCTTCATTAATCTTTGATTTTATTTCATCACATTTGTTGAATTTTAACTCCACCCTGACTCTCCTAATACAGAGCCACCCTCTCCAGTTGGGTTTGTGTTGTTCTGGTCCAGGTATATTCCAAGTGTAAACAGCACCGGTGGCAAACTGATCCACCTGTTGTCATCAGGAATAGATTCTTGTTGTACTTTTGAGACTGGTGTCATATTGTCAAACTTGTATGTTGGGGCAGTACAATTACCCTTTGGGTAGAGAACTGGCTCGAAGGTAGAAGACAGAGGGTGGTGGGGGAGGGTTGCTTTTCAGACTGGAGGCCTGTGACCAACGGTGTGTCACAAGGATCAGTGCTGGGTCCACTGTTGTTTTGTCATTTATATAAATGATTTGGATGTGACCATAGGACGAATGGTTAGTAAGTTTGCAGATGACAGTAAATTTGGAGGTGTGGAGGACAGTGAAGATGGTTATCTCAGAGGACAATGTGATCTTGATCAGATGGGCCAATGGGCCGAGGAGTGGCAGATGGATATTAATTTAGATAAATGTGAGGTGCTGCATTTTGGAAAGGCAAAAGAGAGCAGGACATATATACTGAATGACAAGGTACTAGGGATGATGCTAAACAAATATACCTGGAGTGCAGCATCATAGAGCATTGAAGGTGGACTAAAATTTCGATAGGATAGTGAAGAAAGCGTTTGTCGTTTTTGTCTTTATTGCTCAGTTAATTGTGTAAAGCAGTGGGGAGGTGATGTTGCAGTATTGGTTCAGCCACTTTTGGTATATCGTGCAATTCTGTACTCCCTCCTAAAGAAGGAAGTTGTGAAAGTTTAATGGGTGCAGAAAAGGTTTACATGGATGTTGCCAAGGTTGGAGGGTTTGTGCTGGAGGTTAAGACTGTATAGGTTGAGGTTATTATCCCTGGAGCGTCAGTAGCTGAGGGGTAACCATATAGAGGTTCACAAAACCATGAAGGACCCTCAAAAGGGTAAAAAGACAAGGTGATTTCCCTGTGGTGGGGGAGTCCAGAAGCAGAGGCATGTGTTAAAGTTGAGAGGGGAAACATAAAAGGGACCTAAGGGGAACATTTTTCATGCAGAGGGCACTGTGTGCATGAGCTGCCAGAGGAAGTAGTGGAGGCTGGTACAATTACAACATTTAAAAGGTATCTGGGTAGGTGTAGAAATTAAAAAGGGTTCAGAGGAACATGGGCCAAATTCTGACAAATAGGATGAGATTTACATCGGCTATCAGTTCAGCATGGATGTGTTGGACTGAACGATTTGTTTCTGTGCTTATATGCTCTGAGTGGGTTGAGCTCCGGATTGTAGATTTATAAAGCAGAAAATAAAGTATGGTACAGAGTTAGACCGAGAAATCCTGCTGATCCCATCAGCTTTGTCTTGTTTTCCTGATCCTCCTCCTTCAATCAATGCATTTTACCGATCCTCATGCAGAATTCCTGGAGCTCTGTAACTGGTCTGGAACAATGTGTTGAAAGTCCTATTGCAGTCCACACGAGGTACCTTTCCCACTGCCCTGCTCCCACGGCCCGCAATGCTGCAGACTGAGCAGACAACCCGAAGCACAATGATGAGCTCCTTCTGGCCCACGGCCCTCCTTCTCACTGAATGAAGACAATCACCAGAAACAGAATCCAGCTCTTGTTGGAGCCTTGAATACCTGACTCTGTCTCACTGAGTGAAGATTGGACTCAGAAACAGAAATGAAATCAACTTCCTATCTGCATTGTGTCACTCTTCAAGATCTCTGTGTGTCTGAGTTCAGGTCATTTGATTGGAGACTGTGAATAGTGGGTCCCCAGTGAAATGGAAAGAATGGTGGAGGAGCTCACTGAGGGACATCTCTCAAAGTGAGAATCAGAAAGATGGTATTCCACATTGGAAGTGTTTAAGGGGAATTGATTGCTCAGAATAATGACATACGGATGTTTGTAAAACTTAGGAACTCTGTTTTGTGGCTGGAGTTTATTTTCTCCTTGTATAGATTTGACACATTAACCCTCCCTCCCCACCACGACAGAAGCTGTTGGGACTGTTCAGTGTTTCCAGCAGCTTCTGTAATTAGTTCAGGTTCCTGACGGGAGCAGTCTCGCACTTTTCAAACAAAACAAACCCATCTTTGTGCTGTACCCAATATTTCAATAAGAAATGGGAAGCAGCAGAGGGGAAAGCTTCCGAGATGCCGAGTAATTTTGCCCGGTTCCACACTGTAATTCACAGGATCCATCGCCTGGAAAAGCATGGAGCAATCTGACCGACCCGGTTCCATCCTGGTAATTTACCTTTAAAAGTCGACTTAGAAACCACAACACTGCGATGGCCGGGAATAGAACCTGGGTCAGCTGCTTGGAAGGCAGCTATACTCCCCACTATCCCACCATCACCCTGCTCCCAGCCCCCTCCCCATTCCCAAACACACTTAACAAGTCCGTGATCATCACCAACTGGATCGGCGCTGAAATCCAAACAAGAAATTGCTGGGGGATCTCAGCAGGTCTGACAGCACCAGAATTTGGGCGGCAAGGTGTCTCAGTGGTTAACACCAGGGTCCCAGGTTCAATTCCAGCCTCAGGCGACTGTCTGTGTGGAGTTTGCACATTCTCCCCATGTTTGTGTGGGTTTCTTCCGGGTGCTCCGACTTCCTCCCACAGTCCAAAAATGTGCAGGTTCGGTGAATTGGCCTTGGTAAATTATCCATAGTGTTTAGTCAGAGGGAAATGGGTCTGGGTGGGTTGCTCTTCGGGGGGTCGGTGTGGGCTGGTTGGACTAAAGGGCCTGTTTCCACACTGTAGGGAATCTCATCTAATCTGCTGGGGTCTGTTTGCCGAGCTGGGAATTTGTGTTGCAGACTTTGTCCCCTGTCTAGGTGAGATCCTCAGTGCTTGGGAGCCTCCTGTGAAGCACTTCTGTGATCTTTCCTCCGGCATTTGTCGTGATTTGAATCTGCCGCTTCCCGTTGTCAGTTTGAGCTGTCCGCTGTCGTGGCCGGTATATTGGGTAGAGGTCGATGTGCTTATTGATTGAATCTGTGGATGAGTGCCATGCCTCTAGGAATTCCCTGGTTGTTCGCTGTTTGGCTTATCCTATACTAGTAGCGTTGTCCTAGTCGAATTCATGTTGGTTGTCATCTGCATGTGTAGCTACTGAGGATAGCTGGTCGTCTCGTTTCGTGGCGAGTTGGTGTTCGTCACCCTGGACAAAGCAGACTACATCCAAAAAGCACAACACCTACCAAAAGAGGGAGTTTGACCCCACCCCACAGCCCATCAATAGGATAAACAACGCACTGAGGAACCTACAAAAAAAACGGACAGATAACCAGGTTTGACCGACAGAGAATGAAACCTGAAAGCAACAACACCCCCAGATTCTATGGACTATCTAAAGTGCACAAACCAGACATCCCACTCAGACCCATAGTATCACTACCAGGGACACCATCACACAAACTGGCTAAAGAACTACAGCAGAAACTGAAACACCTGATCAGCGGAACCAGACAATCTATACAATCGACACAGGAATTCTTGGACATCCTCAGAAATATACACATAGACAAGGAAGAAACTATGGTCTCATTCGATGTAACGGCACTGTTCACCTCTACCGACAAACCCCTAGCCAGAGAAACAATAGCCAACCTGCTGGACATAGAGAACAGACAACAAGACGGTGAAACTATCAACAAAGACGGTATACTCAAACTACTGGACCTGTGCCTGACAACACACCACATTCAAGAACCAAATATATGAACAAATCAACGGCACACCCATGGGCTCACCCATCTCTGGACTCATAGCAGAAGCTGTAATGCAAAGATTAGAACAAATAGTCTTACCACAAATTCAACCCAAACTCTGGGTCAGATATGTAGATGCCACCTTTGTAATCATTAAAAACACAGAAATAGAGAACACACACCGGATCATCAACACCACACTCACAGGAATCCGATTCACAAGAGAGGAAGAAAAGGACAACCAACTCCCATTCCTAGACGTGATGGTACAGAGAACACCGAACAGAGAATTCACCACAAAGGTTTACAGGAAAGCCACACACACAGACCAAGTCCTAAACTACGTAAGCAACCACCCCAACACACACAAAATAAGTTGCATCAAGACACTATTCAAAAGGGCCACAACACACTGCAGTACACCAGAACTGCAAAAAGAGGAAGAAGAACACCTATACAATGTATTCGCCAAATACGGATACCCCCGCAATTTCATCAACAGATGCCTAAGGGAAAGACAACGGAATGAGGACATGCCACAACCCAAATCCATACTACCATACATCAAGAGAATTTCTGAACTGACAGCCAGACTACTGCGACCACTAGGACTCATAACAGCACACAAACCAACAGCCATTCTCAGACAACAACTCACCAGAATGAAGGACCCGATACCCAACATGAGCAAAACCCATGCAAGGACTGCACAAAACACGACATAGGACAAACAGGAAGACAGATAACGATCCGCATCCATGAACACCAACTACCCACAAAACGACACGACCAGCTATCCTTAGTAGCCACACACGCAATGACAAGCAACGTGAGTTCGACTGGGACAACACAACTATTTTCGAACAAGCCAAACAGAGAACAGCCGGGGAATTCCTAGAGGCATGGCACTCATCCACAGATTCATTCAATAATCACATCGACCTGGACCCAATATACCGACCACTGCAGCGGACAGCTGGAACTAACAACCGGAAGCAGCAGATTCAAACCACGATAAAGGCCGGAGGAAACATCACCGAAGCGCTTCACAGGAGGCTCCCAAGCACTGAGGGTGTCCCCTAGTCAGGGGACGAAATGTCTGCAACACAAATTCCCAACTCGGCGAACAGAACCACAACAATAAAGCTCAGTATTTGGGACCCGTGTGCTCCAGGGCTGAGTATCTGAATAAATTGGGTCTATATTCTAGAAAATAGAAAGACGATTTCATTTCAGTGTCTCAGATTGTGAAGATGCTTGAGAGGGGAGATGCTGAGAAATTAATCCTGTGGGTCTGGGAATCTGAAACACAATAACACAGTCTCAGGAGTTGCTGGAAAAGCTCAGCAGGTCAGGCAGCATCTGTGCAGAGAAATCAGCGTTAATGTTACAGCATCCGCAGTTCATTCGGGTTTGATTGCCACCCTCTCAGGGTAAGGGGCAGGTTATTTGGGACTAAGATGAGGAGACAGCGCTTCACTCTAAGGCCTCTGAGTCTTTAATTTTCTCTCTCCCTGAGGATTGTGGATGCTCCCTCACTGAGTACATTTCAGATTGGAATAGACAGATTGCCGGGGTCTCAGTGAGTCACGGAATATGGGGAGTGGATAGGAAACCGGATTTGAAATCTCAAACCAGCTCTGATTGGATTGACTGCCAGAACAGACTGAACAGTTTAAACAGGCTGTATAGCCTCCTCTTGCTCACATTTCCTGAGATCTTAGATGTTTACTGAAACAACTCCCAATCCCTTTGGATTTGGTTCCATGAAACCGTTTATCATTAAATCTCTGCAGCCCTCACCCTATTACAAACCATCTCATTCTTTCTTCAGCGTTACCCCCCATTCCAATTTCTCAGAAATCATTACTTTTCTAACTTCCTTCCGGTCTGCTGAATCCCCCCACCCTCATAACACACGGGTTAACCTTTCCCTTCTCCCTATAGATGCTGCCTGACCTTATCAGATTTCTCAGCATGGACTGTGTTTATTTCAGAGGGAATGACATCTCCCTGTTCCTGTTTCTGTGAGAGGATACATTCCCCAATCCGACTCCTTGATATTCCGTTTGTTCACAGAGAAAAGAGGGATCGCTCTGTCCAAATTCATAACACGCACAGAAGGGCATCAATATGTTGCAGTGGTGTAAACAATAAAACATCTTAAACCAAATGAAATCCATGAGGAAATGGCAGGTTGCAATGGGATCTGAAAGGGGCAGGAATTCAAACCGCCCTCCCCCTGTTGTTATTGGGTATGATGCTCCTGACCCACCAATACACAGATCTGACTGAATGCACAAACAACCCCTCTCCATCCATTTCATTCAGAATAAGGTCAATAACAGGACGGATTAAAACACAATACAAACTGTGATGAATACAGCATGTAGGGAGGCATGTTACTGTAGAGTTTTTACAGCACTGAGATCAGGCTGTTCGGCCCATCATTCACACACCAGTCTAACCGCCTGAACTCCCTCTCTAAACCTCTCCAATTCCCCAGATCCCTGTCTGATTGAAGACTGTCTGTGTGGGGTTTCTACATTCTCCCCGGGTCTGTGTGGGTTCCCTCTTCGTTCTCCGGTTTCCTCCCACAGTCCAGACACGTGCAGGTTAGGGTGGGTTGGCCATGGTCAACTATCTGTAGTACACAGAGATGTGTAGGTGAGGTGGATTAGCCATGGGAACGCGGGGTTACAGGGATAGGGTAGGTGGTGGGAGTTGGGGGGGGTGTCTTGGTGGGCTGCATGATGGGATTCTATGATTCCATGCTCCTTCCCATCTGCCTCTATGGATGAGGGAGACTATCACCTGACCCAATATCCCCTTCGGTGGCTCAACGTTTGCTTTGTTTCCAACAATGAACTGCAGATGCTGCAGATCTGAGACAAAGCACGGAAATTGCTGGAGAAACTCAGCAGGTCTGGCAGCATCTGTGGGGAGGGAACCTTTCGGATCCAGGGATTGGTCTTCAGAACTGAAGGTTTCTGATTCTGGTGCTGTCAGACCTGCTGAGCTTCCCCAGCAATTTCTTGTTTGGATTTCAGACCCAATCCAGTTGGTGATGATCACGGCCTTGTTAAGTGTGTTTGGGAATGGGGAGGGAGCTGGGAGCAGGGTGATGGTGGGATAGTGGGGAGCAGAGCTGCATTCCAAGCAGTTCATCCGGGTTCGATTCCCGGCCATTACAGTGTTGTGGTTTGTAAACAGCCTTTTAAAGGTAAGGCACTCGGATGGGCGGCACGGTGGCACAGTGGTTAGCACTGCTGCCTCGCAGCGCCGGAGCCCCGGGTTCAATTCCCGCCTCAGGCGACTGACTGTGTGGAGTTTGCACATTCTCCCCGTGTCTGCGTGGGTTTCCTCCCGGTGCTCCGGTTTCCTCCCACAGTCCAAAGATGTGCAGGTCAGGTGAATTGGCCATGCTAAATTGCCCGTAGTGTTAGGTTAGGGGTATGGGTGGGTTGCAGTTCGGCGGGTCGGTGTGGACTTGTTGAGCCGAAGGGCCTGTTTCCACACTGTAATGTCATCTAATAAATCTTTCATTCTGTGGTAAAACGGATCTGACAGATTGCTCCTTGATATCCTGGTGATGGTTCCTGTGAATTACAGTGTGGAACCGGGCAGCATTGCTCGGCATCTCGGAAGCTTTCCCCTCTGCTGCTTCCCATTTCTGATTGAAATATTGGTTGCACCACAAGGATGGGTTTGTTTTGTTCGAAAAGTGAGAGACTGCTCCTGTCAGGAACCTGAAATAATTACAGAAGCCGCTGGAAACACTGAACAGTCCCAACAGCTTCTGTAGTGGTGGGGAGGGAGGATTAATGTGTCAAATCTACACAAGGATAAAATAAACTCCAGCCACAAAACACTCAGAGTTCCGAAGTTTTACAAACATCACTATAACGTTTTTCTGAACCATCAATACCCTTCCAATGCGGAATACCATCTTTCTGACTCTCACTTTGAGAGATGTCCCTCAGTGAGCTCCTCCACCATTCTTTCCATTTCACTGGGGACCCACTATCCACAGTCTCCAATCAAATGACCTGAACTCAGACACACAGAGATCTTAAAGAGTGACACAATGCAGATAGGAAGTTGATTTCATTTCTGTTTCTGAGTCCAATCTTCACTCAGTGAGACAGAGTCAGGTATTCAAGGCTCCAACAAGAGCTGGATTCTGCTTCTGGTGATTGTCTTCATTCAGTGAGAAGGAGGGCCGTGGGCCAGAAGGAGCTCATCATTGTGCTTCGGGTTGTCTGCTCAGTCTGCAGCATTGCAGGCCGTGGGAGCAGGGCAGTGGGAAAGGTACCTCGTGTGGACTGCAATAGGAGTTTCAACACATTGATCCAGACCAGTTACAGAGCTCCAGGAATTCTGCATGAGGATCGGAAAAATGCATAGATTGAAGGAGAAGGATCAGGAAAACAGGATAAACCTGATGAGATCAGCAGGATTTCTCGGTCTAACTCTGTACCATACTTTATTTTCTGCTTCATAGAGCTACAATCCGGAGCTAAACCAACTCAGAGCAATATAAGCTCAGAAACAAATCATTCAGTCCAACACATCCATGCTGAACTGATATCCGATGTCAATCTCATCCTGTTTGTCAGAATTTGGCCCATGTTCCTCTGAACCCTTTTTAATTACTACACCCACCCAGATACCTTTTAAATGTTGTAATTGTACCAGCCTCCACTACTTCCTCGGCCCGCTCATGGATACAGTGCCCTCTGCTTGAAAAATGTTTCCCTTAGGTCCCTTTTATGTTTCCCCTCTCATCTTTAACACATGCCACCTGCTTCTAGACTCCCCCACCACAAGGAAATCACCTTGCCTTTTTACCCTATTGAGGGTCCTTCATGATTTTGTGAACCTCTATAAGGTTACCCCTCAGCCACTGACGCTCCAGGGATAATAGCCTCAATCTATACAGTCTTAACCTCCAGCACACACCCTCCAACCTTGGCAACATCCTTGTAAATCTTTTCTGAATCCTTTAAAGTTTCACAACACCCTTCTTTTAGGAGCGAGTCCAGAATTGCACATTATGTAGCAAAAGGGGCTGAACCAATACTGCAACATGACCTCCCAACTCCTTTACACAACTAACTGAGCAATAAAGACAAAAATGACAAACACTTTCTTCGCTATCCTATCGAAATGTCAGTACACCTTCAACGATCTATGATGCTACACTCCAGATCTATTTGTTTACCAACACCCCAGTACCTTGTCCATTCAGTGTAAATGTCCTGCTCTCTTTTGCCTTTCCAAAATGCAGCACCTCACATTTATCTAAATTAATCTCCATCTGCCACTCCTCGGCCCATTGGCCCATCTGATCAAGATCCCATTGTACTCTGAGGTAACCATCTTCACTTTCCTCCACACCTCCAAATTTACTGTCATCTGCAAACTTACTAACCATTCGTCCTATGTTCACATCCAAATCATTTATATAAAATGACAAAACAACAGTGGACCCAGCACCGATCCTTGGGGCACACCGCTGGTCACAGGCCTCCAGTCTGAAAAGCAACCCTCCCCACCACTTTCTGTCTTCTACCTTCGAGCCAGTTCTCCACCCAAAGGGTGATTCTACTGCCCCAACATACAAGTTTGAAAATATGACACCAATCTAATCCTGATGCCAACAGGCGGGTCAGTTTGCCACCGGTGCTGTTTACACTTGGAATATACCTGGAGCAGAACAACACAAACCCAACTGGAGAGGGTGGCTCTGTATAAGGAGAGTCAGGTGGAAATAAAATTCAACAAATGTGATGGAATAAAATCAAAGATCAATGAAGGTAAGGCCGTCCAAACTGGTTCACAACTTATTACATAAGGGGCTGGATAAAAACTGAAGCTATTGTAATAAATGGCTCCAGCTCACCATGGAGAATTAATGTGCTAGGACAGAAAAATGCTGAGTGATCAGAAATTGCTGCAAGTTGCAAACAGCAGAATTAAAATCCATTTTGTTTTTTACTGTAAGGATGAATATTTTAATCCTGTTGTTCTTTCTCTACGAATGATACAGATGGTCATTTATTATCCAGAAAGAAAAGACAATCAATATTTTCTTTGTCATCTAACTTGGATTTGGAGATGATACTGACGATGATACCAGCCAACAGGATTGTTTGTACAGACAGGTGAATAATAATGTCTCCAGGAAATAGCAGAAGGTTGTGGAGGGAAATGAACAGACTGAAGCCCGATGTGATGGAGTTTGGTATAAAAGGCTAAAGAGAGACAAACTCGACCGAACTACAGAGTGTGAAATGTGAACATGGATAGAGTTACCTTGGTGTTCATGTGCACAGGTCTTTTACTGTGACAAGATCTGCTGAAGGGGGAAATAGAAAACATGTGGGATCTTAAGCATCACAAATGACCCATTGAGTAAGGAGAAAGAAAATACATAAAGGGAAACACCGTGCTGTTCCTGGGGATCTGAAATCTAACCTCAGCAGGTCAGGCAGCATCTGTGAGAAGGGAACCAGAACCCATTTCTCCCACAGCAGTCTGCAAGGCACCAAGGGAGCTCCCTGATCTGATTGGCTCTGTGATAATTAACACTGCACACAGATATTAATCCAGTGTGTCAGCTTCTTACTTAACCAGTGAGTTCCTGAGAGTGACGAGGCAGACCCTTGTATGTTGTTCACACCTACATGGTCTGTAAAATGGTATCCTGCCCGTCCCATTGCAAACCCAGCTTCAGCTCTGACCATATTTCCTGAAACCCAGCAAAGGGGAGGAAACACTGCCTCCTGGTCTTAGGTTCTTCGCTGTAGGAAAAGGTGTCTCTTCCTGTGATCTCCCTATGACAACTCCATTGCTTTTAGTTTTTCTCACTTGATTGGCTTTCTGTTCCTTCTGGTTTCGTGGTCTAGTCACACTTACCAAAGCTGAGGATCCTGCTAAATGGTAGAATCGGGCTAGGGCATCAGTAAGTGGAAGAATTAGTACAGGGGTATGAGTAAATGGGAGATTTGATGGGAAACAATAAATGGAAGATTCAGTGCACAGCGCCATTACATTGGAAAACTGGTGTGAGTGTCAATATATGAGAGAATTAGAGCAGAGCATGTATAAATTGGGAAATAGGGGCAGGAAATCAATAAGAAGAATTGTTGTTGCAAGCATCAGTTAATCGGAGATTCAGTTCAGTGCACCATCAAATTTAAAAAAATGCAGGTTGCCAATAATTGGAGAATTCATTCAGGTGCCATTAAATTCGAAGTGGGAGAACGGGGGCAGGACAACACTCAATGGGAGAGTTGGTGCACTTCCAGGATTTGTGCAGGATAGGGAAACGGGGGAAAAAGCCATAAATGGAGTCATACAATCATAGAGATTTACAACACAGAAAAAGATCTTTCGGTCTAACTTGTCCATGCCACAATTTAAGAATTCTGGCAGAACTCCACTAAATTGAACCATTGCAAGGAACAACTTAACGGGAGAATTGGGCAAGGTCTTATTAAAATGTAATTGGACCAGCCTCCACTACTTCCTCTGGCAGCTCATGCACACAGGGCCCTCTGCATGAAAAATGTTCCTCTTAGGTCCCTTTTATGTTTCCCCTCTCAACGTTAACATGTACCATCTGCTTCAGGACTCCCCCACCACAGGGCAATCACCTTGCCTTTTTAACCTATTGAGGACCTTCATGGAAGAATTGGTGCAGTGTAACACTAAATGGGAGAATTCGGGTAGGACAATACTTGATGGGAGATTTAGAGTAGGGCACCCAAAAAACGTTCGACGTTCTCAGTCAATATGATGATTGTGCAAGGCAGCACTGTGAGGAGAACTGGTTCAGGACTTCAGTAATTGGGGAAAGTGGTGCTCAGCAACACTGAATTGGAGAATTGGTGTGGGGGTATCAGTAAATGAGAGACCTGGTGCAGGGTGCTGATAACTTCGAGAATTGGAGCAAATGGGAGATCACGGGCAGTGAATCAGTAAATAGGACAAATGTTGCAAAGGATTAAGGGTCTAGAATCAATGCAGTGCACCACGAAATGGGGGAGTTGGTGCAGTTCACCACTAAAGGGAAGATATGTGTAGGATCAGTAATTTGGAGATTTGATGCAGGGATCGCCAAGATTAGAGAATTCTGGCAGCTGGTTACTAAATGAGAGAATTGTTGCAGAGAAATACTGAATGGGAGACTTGGTGCACAGTGGAGGTAAATTAGAGAGTGGGTGCATGGCAACAGTAAATGGGAGAATTAGAGTTGCGCACCCTTAAATGGTAGAATCGGGCTCAGGCACCAGTAAATGGAAGAATTAGTACAGGGATATGTGTAAATGGGAGATTTGATGTGAATCAATAAATGGCAGATTCGGTGCACGGTGCCATTACATTGGAAAAGTGGTGGGAATGTCAATATATTAGAAAATTCAAGCAAAGCATTTTGAAATTGGGGAATAGGGTCCAGGGAATCAATAAAAAGAAGAAATGTTGCAAGCATCGGTAAATTGGATATTCAGTTCAGTGCATCACTAAATGATAAAAAAAAATTAGCAGGTCTCCCGTACGTGGAAGATGTGTATCAGGGAACAACTAAATGTAAGGAATTGATGTAGGACAACAATTATTGGAGAATTCATGCAGGTGCCATTAAATTCTAAGTGGGAGGACTGGGGCAGGATAACCTCAATGGGTGAGTTGGTGAAATTCCCGAATTAGTGCAGGATTGGTAAATGGGAGAATTGGTGCAGGGAAGTGGAGCAGTAATTACCGCCTCAGATGTGTACAGCACGGAAACAGACCCTTCGATCCAACTTGTCCACACCTAAATTTAAGAATCCTGGCAGCTCTCCACGAAATTGGAGAATCATTGGAAGGAACTACAAAATGGAAACAATTGGGAAAGGACTTATCGAAATGTGAGAATTTGCAACAGGGCATCAGACTCTGGGTGAATTAGTGCAGTTCAGCACTAAATGGGTGAGTTATGCTGTGTTGCACTAAATGGGAGAATTGAGCAGGACAATATCTTTTTGGCAGACTTAGTGTACGGCACCCCTAAATTGGGCGAGGGCATCAGTCAGTATGGGGATTGGAGTGAGGCAACACTGAGTGGGCTTCAGTAATTGAGGGTAATGGTGCTAACCAACACTGAATTGGAGATTTGGTGCGGGCCATCCGTAAATGAGAGACCTGGAGCACAGTGGAGCTAAATTAGAGAATTGGTGCATGGCAACAGTAAATGGGAGAATTAGAGTAGCGCACCCTTAAATGGTAGAATCGGGCTCGGGCATCAGTTGCTGTGGTGAAACGGGGGCAACTGCTCCCTCGACCATGACCCCACCCCCCATCACCAAACCATCATCTCCCAGACCATACAGAACCTCATCACCTCAGGAGATCTCCCACCCACAGCTTCCAACCTCATAGTCCGGGAACCCCGCACTGCCCGGTTCTACCTCCTTCCCAAGATCCACGAGCCTGACCACCCTGG
Organism: Chiloscyllium punctatum; assembly: GCF_047496795.1. Classification (NCBI taxonomy): domain Eukaryota; kingdom Metazoa; phylum Chordata; class Chondrichthyes; order Orectolobiformes; family Hemiscylliidae; genus Chiloscyllium; species Chiloscyllium punctatum. The sequence goes on along the minus strand of NC_092790.1, from coordinate 24,419,807 downwards.
CCGACCCATTGTCTCAGCATGCTCCTGCCCCACTGAACTCATCTCTACCTACCTTGACACTGTCCTATCCCCTCTAGTCCAGGAACTCCCCATATACGTTCGAGACACCACCCACGCCCTCCACCTCCTCCAAGACTTCCGTTTCCCTGGCCCCCAACGCCTTATCTTCACCATGGATATCCAATCCCTCTACACCTCCATTCGCCATGACCAGGGCCTCCAAGCACTCTGTTTTTTCCTCACCAGACGTCCCCAACAGTACCCTTCCACTGACACTCTCATTCGTTTGGCCGAACTGGTCCTCACCCTTAACAATTTCTCCTTTGAATCCTCCCACTTCCTCCAGACCAAAGGCGTAGCCATGGGCACACGTATGAGCCCCAGCTATGCCTGTCTCTTTGTTGGCTATGGCGAACAGTTGATCTTCCGTAATTACACCGGCACCACTACCCACCTCTTCCTCCGCTACATTGATGGCTGCATTGGCGCCACCTCATGCTCCCGCGAGGAGGTTGAGCTATTCATCAACTTCACCAACACATTCCACCCTGACCTTAAATTTACCTGGACTATCTCTGACACCTCGCTCCCCTTCCTGGACCTCTCCATCTCCATTAGTGACGACCGACTTGACACTGACATTTTTTACAAACCCACCGATTCCCACAGCTACCTGGATTACACCTCTTCCCACCCTATCTCTTGCAAAAATGCCATCCCGTAGTCCCAATTTCTCCGCCTCCACCGTATCTGCTCTCAGGAGGACCAGTTCCACCATAGGACACACCAGATGGCCTCCTTCTTTAGAGACCGCAATTTCCCTTCCCACGTGCTGAAAGATGCCCTCCAACGCATCTCGTCCACATCCTGCACCTCCGCCCTCAGACCCCACCCCTCCAACCGTAACAAGGACAGAACGCCCCTGGTGTTCACCTTCCACCCTACAAACCTTCGCATCAACCAAATCATCCACCGACATTTCCGCCACCTCCAAAAAGACCCCACCACCAGGGATATATTTCCCTCCCCACCACTTTCCGCCTTCCGCAAAGACCGTTCCCTCCGTGACTACCTGGTCAGGTCCACACCCCCCTACGACCCACCCTCCAATTCTGGCACTTTCCCGTGCCACCGCAGGAACTGTAAATCCTGTGCCCACACCTCCTCCCTCACCTCTATCCAAGGCCCTAAAGGAGCCTTCCACATCCATCAAAGTTTCACCTGCACATCCACCTATATCATTTATTGTATCCGTTGCTCCCGATGTGGTCTCCTCTACATTGGGGAGACTGGGCGCCTCCTAGCAGAGCACTTTAGGGAACATCTCCGGGACACCCGCACCAATCAACCAAACCGCCCCGTGGCCCAACATTTCAACTCCCACTCCCACTCTGCCGAGGACATGGAGGTCCTGGGCCTCCTTCACCGCCGCTCCCTCACCACCCGACGCCTGGAGGAAGAACGCCTCATCTTCCGCCTCGGAACACTTCAACCCCAGGGCATCAATGTGGACTTCAACAGCTTCCTCATTTCCCCTTCCCCCACTTCATCCTAGTTTCAAACTTCCAGCTCAGTTACTGTCTCCTTGACTTGTCCGACCTGCCTATCTTCTTTTCCACCTATCCACTCCACCCTCCCCTCCCTGACCTATCACCTTCATCTCCTCCCCCACTCACCCATTGTACTCTATGCTACTCTCTCCCCACCCCCACCCTCCTCTAGCTTATCTCTCCATGCTTCAGGCTCACTGCCTTTATTCCTGATGAAGGGCTTTTGCCCGAAACGTTGATTTCGCTGCTCGTTGGATGCTGCCTGAACTGCTGTGCTCTTCCAGCATCACTAATCCAGTATTTGATTTTCAGCATCTGCAGTCATTGTTTTTACCTTGTTTTAACCCATGGTTCCTGCCTACCAGCATGTTGTGCTGACTCGACTCTATCTTCCTACATTATAGGAGACAAACAGGGGAAGGGAAGAACACAGCAAGCCAGGCAGCATCATGAGGTATGAAAGTAAAAATTTAAGGTAAAACAGTTCTTCAGGACTGGGAGTGGGAGGTAGTGGGAGCTGCAGATGAAGAGGAAAGGGAGTGGTTGGGATCGGGAGAGCAGCGGGATGGTGAGGTACGGCTACGTGGACACAGGTGATGGATGCAACCTGGTTGGGCGATGGGAGGGAAGAATCCAGTTGGGAGCTGGATGGCGTAGTCGTTAGATGGAATGGAAGGGAGGAGTATGGGAAGAAAATGGAGTAAGGAGATGGGTAGTAAGGTTACTTCAAACTGGAGAACTCAATGTTACATCTTCCAGGTGGTAGGATTGCCAGGCAGATGAGCAGTTGTTCCTCCAATTTGCGGTCTGCCTCACCAAGGCAACAGAGGAGGCCAGGGGTGATTATGTCGGAAAGGGAGTGGGAAGGGGAATTCAAATGGGCGGTGACTGGGAGGTCAGGTTGGCCCCTGCAGGCCCGGCTGTGATGCTCGGTGAAATGTGCACTTAGTTTATGTTCGGTCTCCCCAATGTAGGAAAGACCACATCGGGAGCATCTGATGCAGTAAACTCGGTTGGAAGAGAGGCAGGTGAACCTCTGTCTAACCAGCAAGTACTGATTGAAGCCCTATAAGGAGGTGGAGGAGATGGTGTGCCAGCAGGTGATGCATCTTTTGCGGTTGCAGGAGAAGGTACCTGGGGGTTATGGGGGAGATTGGTGGGGAGTGTTGCACGATAACGAAGGGGACAGTCTTGTGGGAGATGTGCCAGGTGGTGGGATCCAAACCTAGTTTCCTGCATCTGATGCACCCGATGTGGTCTCACTGCATCAGGAAGACCAAATGTAAATGAAGTGAATGATTTGAGAGTGTTGCAGTCAGGCTTCTAAGGGCTGATCTGACCTCCCAATCACTTCGTATTTCAATTCTCTCCCCCCAACCCCCGCCAATCCCTTTCTGACATGGCCATCCTTGGCCTCCTCCATTGCCACAATGAACCAAACCAAAAACTGGAGGAACAAGACCTCATATGTCACTTGTGCAGCCTACACCCCGGGGACTCAACATTGAATTCTCCAATTTCAAATAACCTTCCTTCTAATCCTACGATTCCCTTCCCAGGCCTTGTCCTCCTTGCCTTCCTCTGATCAACACTTGATCCAGCTACCAACTGGATTCAGTCCCCCCATCACCAACCGGCTAATACACTTTATCTGTGTTCACTTATGCCCATCTCGCCACTCTGCCTCTTCCTCCTTCACCCGCCCCTTTATCTATAGACCCCTTTACTCCTAACCCCAGTCCTGATGAAGGGTTATATCCTAGGCGTTGACTTCTCAACGTCTTGACGCTGCCTTGATTATTCTGTACTTCCAGTCTCCTGCGTGTCTATTTTGGATTCCAATAGCTTCTGTATTTTTTTTAATTGTCTTCTTGTGGAATAGGCAGGAGAGAGGGAATGCGTTGCACCTGTTTTTATCCAATAGTTTTGATGGGCTGAATGGCTTTCTTATATTATTGTTAAAGCAGCTAGAGTTGCTGTAAGGGTTCCTTCTTTGTAACCGTGGAAATGTTTCGTGCCCAGCAGTGCTTTTGATTAATGTTACCTATATATTAACAGCACAAGCTTGAATGTTGGTCAGATTTGATACTTTCATACCCGAGGAGATGACTCATTGTTCTGAAAATTATATAATCTTCACAGAACATCCCCACCTCAGATCGTATGACAGAGTGAAAGACATTGATCTAGCATCTGACGATGTTTGTGCCGAAGAAGCTATCCTGCGATTGTCCACAGAGATATCTAGGGACTGAGAGGATTGATGTCCACCCGCCCCATTGTGTTCTGAATGATCCAACCAGTGGGGACTTTACAACTGATTTCGATCAAGTTCAATTTTGTTCAGTCTCCTTGACACCTTGCTCAGTCAATTACTGCCATGATATCAGGGACAATCACTCTGATTGTATGTTCATATCTTTTGTTCATGTCAATTGGCCAAGGTATATGTGTGGGACGTGTTTCCTTCTCTCAGAGGATAGTGAGGGTTGGGACTAGACAGTTAGGGGAGGCTACATCACTGAAATGTTTGGTGGGTGCGAGTGGGTGTCAATGGATTTTGACACATCAGAGAGTCGAGGACTACAATGCATGAAAGAGCAATTGCGTCCAAAATCTTCTCTACTATGATATTGGTTGTCGCTGAGATATCACTACTAACTTCCTCAAGTTCCCAAGTATTCATGTATTTCTCCACGGGAAATATAGTGTAGAAATATTCATTGAGGACTTCACCCATCTCTAATAGTTTCACACGTACTTGTCCACTTTGATCTTCGAGGGGTCCTATTTTCACTGTAGCTATTGCTTTTTCTTTTAATATTTTTAAAGAACCTTTTTGGATTTATTCTAATCTTCTCCGCCAAGGCTCTTTCTTGCCCCCTTTTCACCCTACTGATTTCCTTCTTCAGTAAACTCCTGTATCTCTTATATATCTCCAGGGATTCCCTTGATCCCAGCTTCCTGGACCTGAGCCACGCCCCAAGTTCGAACATGAATCTGAGGACCAGTTTTGTCCTTCCCCATAACTATTTGAAAATTAATAGAATTATGGTTACTGGTCCCAAAGTGCTCCCCAGTATTAACTCAGTCACCTGTCCTGCCCTATTTCCTGAGAAAAGTTTGAGTTTTGCCACTTCCAAAGTTGGACACTCTGTATACTGCTTGAGGAAACTTTCCTGACGCATTTACAGATTTTATCTCATCAATCCCTTAACGCTCAGGCAGTTCCAGTCTATGTTGGAAAAATTAAAATCCCCTATTATGATAACCCTATTGCTCCTGCAGGTCTCCCCTTTCTCCCTGCATGTTTGTTACTCTTATTCTTGTTGACTATTTGGGGGCCTATAGTACAACCCCAATGACGTCACCATCCCCTTCCTATTTCTTACCTCCACCCACAAAGCCTCACTGGGTGATCCATCAGTTATTTTATCTCTGATTACTGCTGTTGTACTCCCCTTAATCAGATGTGCAACTCCCATCTCCTCCTTCTGTCATCTCTGTTTAAAGCACATGTAACCTGGCACATTAAGCTGTCAGTCCTATCCATCACTTAGCCATGTTTCTGTAATGGCTATAATGTACCATTCCCACCTACCTATCCATGCCCTGAGTCCATTGGCCTTACCTGTAGGCCGCCTTGAATTGAAATAGATGAAATTTAATCCAAAAGGCAGGACTTTCTCTCTGTCGTTTTCCAGCCTAATCTTACAGATTTCTGATTACTGTATCTCCTTCCAGCCTCGCAATTTCCTCCCTGCTCCTGAGGATACCACCCCCTGCCAATCTAATTTAAGCACTCCCTTGTAACACTAGCAAATCTGGCTGCCAAGATATTGGTGCTCCCTCCAGTGCAAGTTTCTGACGGTAATCTCCCTCTCAGGAGCTTACCACTGTCAAGGTTTCTTTTTAAAAAATGTTTCTCCTAGCTCTCTGAAATCACACTGCAGAGCCTCGTCCCTATTTCTACGGGTATTATTTGTGTCAACGTGCATAATGGTTTCTGGCTCCTCCCCCTCCCCCTTGAAAATGTTCTGCAGCCACTTGTAGATATCCTGGACCCTAGCACCTGGGAAGTAACCCACCATCCTGGATTCCCGTCTGTGGCCACAGAATCTCCGATCTGTCCCTCAAACAATTGACCCTCCTATCTTTAACGTCCTGTTTACTTTTATTCTTTCCCGCTGTGCCCCAGAGCCAGTGGTAGTACGACCAACCTGTCTACTGCTGCTTTCCCCTGAACGGTCATCGGCCCCAACAATCCAAAATAGTATACTTGTTTTCGAGTAACTTTGACTCGGTCTGCATTATCATTCTAGGACAGGCCAAACAGAGACAAGCACAAGAATTCCTAGACGCACGGCATTCCAACCGGAACTACAAAAACAAACATATCAAGTTTGACTCCATGTACCACTCTCTGAGAAAAAGGGCCGGAAATTACATCATCGACACAGGAAATTACAATCCCAATTCAAGGAAACCAAAACACTCGAATAGAAAGTGGATGATAACACCAGCACTTCACTGGAGGCTCACTTATTGAGTACAGTCAATGGAACAAACCAGGAACTGCCATTAGCTATTGCTTCAGATTACATCAGAGTGCTCATGGCTGCCACCACATAGAATCATTGAATGAAAATGCGAGCCTGCACCACCAAGTGCATATCCAAAGGGTTTTTAGACAGTTTGTGAGATTACCTGCTCAATCACCCACCGAGGGAATGCACTCCAGACACATGTCACCAGGGGCAGAATGGCAGATTCGTGATTAGCAATTTTGCCTGAGAGCGCTGGGGACCCAGGTTTGATTCCAGCCTCGGGTGACTGCCTGTATGGATTTTGTGCATTCTCCCTGTGTCTGCGTGGTTTCCTTGAGGTAATCCAGTTCCTTCCCACAATACGATGATGTGCATCTCAGGTGAATTGGCCATGCTTAATTGCCAATAGTGTTCAGGGATGTGTAGGTTAGGTGCATTAGTCATTGGTAAATATAGGAGGAAAATGTTTGGGTAGGTTAGTCTTTGAAGGGTCAGTGTGGATTTTCGGGCAAAAGAGCCTAAGTTCGCACAGTAGGGATTTTATATTCTATGTCTGTGCCACCCTCTCAGTTCAAAACACACTCACAAATCCTCTCTGAATCCCCTGCCTTTCAATTTAAGTATGTATCCCTTTGGTTTTGACCTTTCGAGTAAGGGAACCATTTGCTGTCTGTTCATCATCTCCATTCCCGTTATGCTCTTGTACACCTGTACCAGGTTTCCTCCTCAACCTTCCCTACTGCAATGAAAAAAGGAGTAAAGCTATCCCTCGCCCTTCAAAGTCTGAGTACTCATTTGTCTTGTTAATTCAGATGTGCATCATCTCACATTTATCAGTGTTAAACTTCATCGGCCATTAATCTGGATATAGAAATCATCTGTTTATATCGTCCTGTAGCCTAACCATTTCCTCCTCACTGTGAACCACCCAGCTAATCTTTGTGTCATCCCCATTAGTTACCATTCCACTGCCATCCATCTTCCACATTCTCACCATCATCATTTATGAATATCACAAACAAATCTTGATTTCCTTCCTATTCTCCAGATGTTATTCACAGTAGAAGAATTAAGAATTCCAGTCAGTTGCTATTCTTATTTTTGGGAATTTACAAAGTGATGTAGTTAATACCTATCATAAGGGAGCTGCAAATTGCACTTTCAACATAGAGTTGAATTCACCTTTTAAACTCTGCCCCTCAGCATGTCTTATTCATAAAGTGTGTACCTAATTTAGAATGAACAATGGTTTGGCACCTTGCGGTGGAACATTCGCCTTTTGTGTGGCACTGTTCTTTGTAATAATAGTCAGAACTGAAGAATTTTTCATCTGCAGGATGGACGCAAACTCATTGCTTGAATCAGCTAATGTGATGAGGATAAATACTCAATTCACTTCTACGTTATGGACAAACTGCAGGAGTTCAAATCATATTCTCATGTCTACCTTGAATTGGAAGCAAATACATACTGTTAAAAAAATCAAACATGTTGACACACCATACCAGGGAAAAAAATACATTTCATCTGATTTTGATGGAGATGCAGAAATACAAAGTGAATGTGCAATCTGAACAAGAATCAAGTGATAGAAAAAGAAATACATCAAATCATAATTTTCAATGGTACCAGATCCCAATTTTCCTGAACAGTGATGTTTTTTCACCCAACCTCACTTTTGCTAAAGAAAGTTTTTCTCAGTCACTAAAACTTCATTAGCCATTCTTCCTCCGCCTTCCTACTCTTTTTTTACACTCCTACCTCCCTTGCATTACCCCTTCTGATGCTACATACCCTTCCACGGATGATATCTCTTCACATCTTTCTTCTCCCACTCCCACTGTAAGTTACACCAGTTCCCTAGTTACTCTCACTTCCACTGGCCATCACTTGCCCTTTTTGCTTTCCAACTAGGGAGATGGGAACTGCTAGTTTCGTGCTGCGATTGGTCATCTGTCAACAATGAGATTGGGATGATCAATGTCCAAGAGGAACAGACAATAGTGTATGTCTGTCACTGTCCAATACAAAATGAAAAGGATGGTTCTGTTCCCCATCCAGAATGGAACTTTTTGTCTGTCTCTGTGTCACAGCGCTTAAGCAAACAGCCTCATCACACATAGGACAAACCTCTCCTCAGAATCAGACGTCCATGCATCAGTTTTTCCTAAAACGTTGTGAGGACAGTGACCATATTGTTCAAACAAGCCATGTTCGATCATTTTGCTCTTTACCATTTTAACTCATTTTCCAATGTCATTTGAAGTGAGATCAGAGTAATTTCCCTCGCATGAAAGCAATATTTATCTCACGTAGCATCATTACCCCTCAGCAAACTGTGGTTAATGGGAATCAGAGGAAATTCTGTGCTGGTAATTTCCTCATTGAAAAATGACACCTTCCCTCGAGCTGTTGGGAATGACAAATAAACTCAGCCTTTGCTAGTGCCTTCCAAAACCATGGATGGATTTGTCTTATTAATAACATGAAGACAAATCTGTTTTCACAGTTTGGTCTAAATTCTCAGAACAGTAAGACGTTGCTGGTTGAGTGTCACCCCAATAAAATCAGAAGTTTACAATAAGATAATGATTCCGATTATTTTCAATCAGTTACTTTCTGAGGACTGATCGTACGATGTCAGTGCCACTGAGATCAACATTTTCTCTGTCCAACAGCATCTCATCACATTGGCTCAAGGCTGCAACATTCTCCAATTCTACTTCATTCTCCAGCTCATTTGCCATGTTCGCCAGATATATGAGGCCCACAAGATGGAGTAACTTAGAGATGCCTATGAGCCTCTGGAACACGCCACCCCACCCATGCCCTGCGCTCTGAGTCCACCCCGTCTCCTTTTCACATTTCTCACATTTGGGGACCTAGATGATGCACATCTGAATCTCTCCTTCTTGCATTTCATCTGAGTCCATCCCCTCTCAAAAGTCCACCTCTTGTTGTGTATTCAATATTCCTGCTAAACTTCCACGCTCTAATGCTGAATGTTCTGTACTCAGCAAAAGTCTCAGCTTTATCCCGCTGTGCCCCCACTTTAATGAATTTCAGGAACTACATAATGTTGAACTCCTCTTCCACCGTGTTCTCCTCGGTGTCCATTTCTTTGGACAAGAGTCCACTCCCCATCCCACAGACCCTTCACCCAGCTCCAACACTGTCCGTCCACCTGGGCACATTCCACTGGCGTTTACCTGAACTCAATCTGTTCATTGAGAACTTCCAGTCGTTGTCTTAATTTCTCTGCATCCACCTCACTTTATCCAACCTATCACCCTCTGAACATACTGTACGCTGTATGCTTTGATCCAACCCTGACTGTGTTATTCAGCCTGTGTCGATAAGGGTGGTGGACTCACTTCTCCATTTCAGAGGCTGATTTCCAGCTCTCAGATAACTCCACATATCAACTGGTGGTCTATAACCTTTCCATGGCACATCAGGCCATTTTATGAACTAAATCTGACGACATTTCATCTGGAGATTTCCACCCACTCGCCCCAAAGGTGATGGTCCTCTGATAGCAGGGCTCGCTTTTATCTTCTCCTGAAAATCCATAAACAGAAGTGCCTGGGCAATCCATTGCTTCCGCCAGCTCCTGCCACACAGAGGGGTGCGCATGGATACATATGTGGGCTCAAGTTATACCTGTTCCTTCATGGGGTACGTAGACCATTCCTTGTTCCAGTTCTTTCCACCTCCCATCCACAACACTTTCTCCGATACGTAGATGATATCATAGCTGCTGCACCTCTCTCTTGTCCAGAAATTGAAAAGGTTTCGTTTCCAATTTGCACCCCTCCCTCAATTTCACAAGCTCTATCTCTGACTCCTCCCTTCCTTTCCTTGACACCTCTGCTTCCATTTCTGGGGATAGACTGGTCACTGATATCCAGTATTAACACACCGACTCCCACAGCTACCTGGAGTATATATTCTCACACCGTGTTTCTTACAAAGGCTCCATTCCATTCCCCCAGATCCTCCGTCTCCACCACATTGCTTCTGATGATGTCAACTTCAGAAATGTGGCCTCTGAAATGTCCACCTTCTTCCTCAACCGAGAATTCCCCAGCACTGTTGTCGATAGGGCCCCCAACTAGTTCTGACCCACCTGCTGCGATTCTACCCTCACCCTCTCTCCTCCCTCCTGTAACAGTATTAGAGTTCTCCTGGTCCTACCGACCATCCCAGCAGCATTCACATGCAGAAGATCATCAGTCTGCATTTTCCCCACCTCCAGCGAGATGCCACCACCAGACACATATTTATTCCTCTTTCTTTTCTGCCTTCTGAAGTGACCATTTCCTCCAGGACACCCTGGTCCGCTCATTATTCACTACCCACACATCCACCCACCCCCCCACTCCACCACAGGTATACTTCACATTCCCCTGCCGGAGGTGTAACACTTTACCTCATCCCTCGTCACTATTCAAGGGCCCAAACATACCTTCCAGGTGAAGCAGCAACATTCCCCACAATCCGGTCTACTACATTTGCTGCTCACATTGTGGTCTGCTCTTCATTGGGGAAGCTAAAAGTAGACTGGGTGACCACTTCACAGAATAACCAAGATGTACCTATACCAAAGACCCTGAATTTCCAGATTCCTGCCAGTTTAATACCCCATCCTGCTCCCTGGTCAATATCTCTGCGTCAGACTTGCTGCAGTGTTCCAGGACATTTCAACGCAAGCTGGAAGGACAACACCTCATTTTCCCCGGGTGGACCCTGCAGCCCTTCAGACTCAAAATAATGTTCAATAATTTTAGGGACTGAACTCCTCAATACACCCTACACATACACCAGGCCTAGTTCTCACATAGCCTTCAATTACTCACCCCCTATTAAGTTAAAAATCACACAACACCAGGTTATAGTCCAACAGGTTTAATTGGAAGCACACTAGCTTTCGGAGCGACGCTCCTTCATCAGGTGATTGTCTAAGTTGTCGGTACACTTCCTTGCAGTAATCTGTTCTATTCTGAATGACAATGGCTCCTCCTTTATCTGCTGGTTTGATGACAATGTTGTCATTGGTTTTGAGAGCCTGGTTGGCATTGCATTGTGAACGGGTGATGTTTTGCTCTACCTTGTGGGTACGGCTGATGAATCTGGCATTTATATATTCCCTGACAGTTTGAGCATACATGTCAAGCCCAGGGCAGCGGCCCTCCGTTGAGGTTCTTTGGTCGCTCCTCTACAGATCCCTGTGATGACTGTTCTAGTTCATCAGTGGGCTCAGTGGGATCACTGCTGGCACCTTGAAAGAATTCCTGGAGTCTCATTCATCTGATGAACTCCTCTGTGTCTGCTGCCAGAACCAATCGGTCCATTTTGGTGGTGGGGCAGAAGTTGAGACCCCTACTCAGGGCTTCAATCTCTTCCGGTCGTAGGGTGTGGTCCAATACATTGACAATAGACTTCCCCGCAGTGATAATGTTGTCTACTCTGGTTCCAGGGCGGGCTTTGCTATTACTGGTAAGAATGCCAAGCTTCTCCAGTTTTTTGTTCTTGGCGTGCATGTACGTGGTGTAGTTTTGTCGCCTTGTCTGTTTGGCAATGTCACGTAATTGTACTGATGTATCCTGTGTGCAGGCTGAGAGTGTGGACTCCATCTGAATTTTAAGGTTGTGGCGCCTGCTGCAGAGTTGGTGCATGAGATGATTGAGAAGTTTACGAGTGGTGTGGTGGCAAAGTCTCTCTGCATAGTCTGTGTTGTAGGTCGACCTAAGTGGGTTCGTGATCCGTAATCATTTCGGGATCTTTCCTGCTTGCCTGCATTCCTGTAGAAAATGGATGTCTGTATCGATATGTGTAATCTTCTTGGAGATCCTCTCCACTTTAAGCCGGCAGTTAGTGGTGTCGATAGTAGTCATGATTTGGAGATGCCGGTGTTGGACTCGGTTGTACAAAGTTAAAAATCACACAACACCAGGTTATAGTCCAGCAGGTTTAATTGGAAGCACACTAGCTCCTTGATCAATCACCTGATGAAGGAGCGTCACTCCGAAAGCTAGTGTGCTTCCAATTAAACTTGTTGGACTATAACCTGGTCTTATGTGATTTTTAACTTTGTACACTCTAGTCCAATACCGGCATCTCCAAATCATCATCCCCTATTGTTAGCTACTAACAGTCTCCGTTAACAGCTATTCAGTCTCTTCTGTATATTAATCAACTTTTAAGGGCTACCATCCGTTCTGAGGAAGGGCCACTGAACTAGAAACGTTAACTCTGATTTCTCTGCACAAAAGCTGCAGATCCTTTGCAGCAACGTCGGTTTTTGTTTCAACAATATCTCACAATGTTTTTGTATCGCGATACAACACATCATGGATATTTAGAGCTCTGTTAAACATAGGAACTTTGTAATTTCTTATTTAATGTCCATATAAAATCCTCGAGATTCAACTGAGATAGCAGCTTTGCTTATATCGTTCAGATCAGTCAATTTGTCACAGTTCAGAAAGAAAAAGTAATCGATAGAGGGAAACTCAGCAGGTCTGGCACCCTCTGAGCAGAGATACACAGAATTACCTTTGATTTCAATATGACTTTTTCAGAGCAGTGTCACATCATATTCGATATGTTAACTCTGTTTCTCTCTGCAGATACTTCCTCATCTGTTGCGCTTCTACCATCATTCTCTGTTTGCATTTCATGTTTCGTATCACTATATTTCATGTTTCTTGACAGGGCTACATGCTGAATTCGGTTACATATGGACAATGTAGCCCTTTTCTGTTCCTATTATAGTTGGTGTGTCTGTGTCACGGCCGAAATCTGTTTCTTCTTTAAGAGTCAAAGGAAAAAAGAATATTTTTCTGATTATCCTGCAAATCTCAGGAACTCCACTTTGTTTGAAAAGACATTTTAGAGGCAGCTGACATTTCATAAGGTAATAGGAATAGGTTATTGATGGTGGAGCACTCTGTGACCTTCGTTGAACTAGCTTGTCTACCACTTCTGCAAAGGCTTTGGTTTCATATCACAGAATTATTTACAGCAGAAGTGGGGGAAACTCAGCCCATTGTCTCTTCCAGCTTGGAATGAATATATCGCTACTGTTAGTCTCCTTTACTGTCCCCATAGCCCTCCACATTTTGTTATTAGCGGCTGCTTTTAATTGTAAGTATCCTGCCAGATATGAACAATATGATCAATCTCAAACAAAAAAAAACAGAACTTAAGGGCAAGCTCAACAGGTCTGGCAGTATCTGTAAAGAGAAATCAGAGTTAATGTTTTAGGTCCGGTGACCTTACTCAATCTGTATTCCCAATGATTAAATGGCTTGTATATACAATATAATTCAATTTATCACATTTAATATTATCCTTTTAGTTCACACTGTCATTCAGCATTGCACCTCCCAAATGTTGGCTGTTTCCTTGTTATGCATTAGATTTAATTCTATCTGTCTATCCGAAAGAGAGATGATGACTGGGGATTATCATTGTACTCCCCATGCAGTCTCCACAGCCACTGCTCCCATTCCACCTATCTCCCAGCCAATAACATGTTCATTCGAACCTGACTCATTTATGCATAAGTCTTAATGAATACGTTCATTGTAATTATCACTTTTAGTTTTGGACTGAGGCCAAAATGCAGAAAAAAAACGGTTTACAGCAAATAAAACTGCATTTAGAAGTCTGTAAATTTATATAAATACATTACTGAAGCATATTCCCAATGGAAGTTCCAAAGTTGCCTTATTAGAGCAGTGAGAGGAACATTCGGAGAAGTCCACATTTCCTGTCTATATTCAGGGCGACTGTGCTCAATGACAGTCTGTTCGCTAGCGTTTGTTCCCGTGGAGGAGAGATCAGCACAGTAACAACACCCTGATTGTGATTCTTTTGGGGGTGGAAGGATTTTTGGAGAGATGGTTACAGCACTTAAACGGACAAGAGAGCAGAATCATGTAGCCTACGAAAGGAAAATATTCTTATTCTCCCTCACAACGGACTTCACTCGAGCAATTGGTGATGGGAGATGTGACCAATAGCCAGCAATGTCAACATGTAGTCCAGTCCAGATATATTGCGAACTGAATGTGCTGTATTGAAAGCTGGGACTGTTTGCTCTAACTGTGATTGATGTCAGTCTCCATGCAATGCAACATTGTCACTGGAGGCTTTCTCTCTCCTATTAGTAAGAGGCTTTATTCAGTGCGCTATCCCACTGTAGTAACAAATGCATCAGCTCCAACAGTAACAGAGATCAACAGCTGCATAGATCTGAATCTGAGAATAACGGACTGGAGCATTACAACAATGGAGAGGAGGTTTTCCTTGAGTCTTTTCAAGATTTCCCCCACTTGGGGATTTCTACCATATCGGATATCAGCAGTACTGATGATTATTCTGGGCAGGGTGGAGGGTGAGCTACTCACCTATTCTCGCTATTGTTGGTGGTCTCTACCTCTGTCCATTCATTAATCCCATAAACAAGTTTGAACTCCGTTGTAATTTCTGTTATCGATATTTATCAGAGAAAGAAACTATTGTCTTCAGTTTCAATTGCAGTCTCCATTCATTATCTATGAATTACAGACTACTCCCTCACAAACATCTGAGAACAAAACTGTGCACAACCTCGAGATCCTTTTTTGCCCTGAACTGATTTATGTCTCCTGTTCTCTCTGTCACCAAACTTGTCCACTCCCAGCTCATAATATCCCCAATCTTCACCGCTGCATCAGTGATGTTGCTGAACAAACCATTGGCTGCACGTTGGTAAAATTCAGGCTTAATGTTTCAAGCTCTCTTCTGACCACTTTTCCAATTACAAATATTTCAATCACAAAATTGCTCTTGCCTCGGACGTTACTTTATGATTAGGACAATGTATGAAAGTAGGAATGTCGCTGGATGTAATTCAGAAGCAAAGCCTATTAAACGAAAGATATTGTTTCAAATGATTTGTTTCAACACCACTACAGCTGATGACAGAACTTAAATAAAAAATGATAAGAATTGGAATAAAAGTGAATTTCACGAAAAAACAAACATAAAAGCAACATTTTGTCTGAAAACCTTCATCTTTCACTGATCACCTTCAGTAAAGAAATTTAATTTTATTACCCGGTCTGGATTAATTGTAACTTGAGACCCATGACAATGTGTGTAACTTTATATTGGCTTGTGGAATGGCCTCATACTCAGAGCAATTAGTGATGGTAACCAAATGCTGCCCTTCCCACGAATGCCAACATCCCACGAATTAACAAAATTGAAGGTGAAATCAAATAGAGGAAGATGCTGAAAATCTGCAATTATAGAAAGAAATGCAAAGAAACGAACAGAAAGTGCTGGGGAACTTTCCTGAACTGAAAGCAGCTGGAAAGGAGTGTGATTAATACCGTTGACAGGGAAGTCTGCTTTGAAGAGGAGGAGAAATCAATAGAGAAAGAGAGATATAGAAGAAAAAGAGCAAACAAAGAGAATGATGATCAGCTGGACTGGCAATCAAATGTGAGATTCACCTCATTTATTTTTCGCCTTTCCCATTTTCCTGAATATCTTGCCCTTGTAAATATAGGTATCCACACTTTTCAAAAGTTCGCTTTTCACCACTTCCCTCTCTGAATGACTTACATTACGTCATTTTTTCGCTAACCAAAAGATATCCGAACAGGATTTTCACTTTTATGAAGAAAGCCGAATTTTTTCCCATATGAATTAGTGCTACTGCACTTTACACCATATCAGCTTGCGAATGGTTTCATAGGAACGCTCTATTTATAAATAGTGAGGGAAACCTATATATATCTAAGATCATGTTTAAAGTGATTTGATTCCCTCTGTCTGTCTTCCCGAAGTGTTGTCATCTTCTTATATTCAGTAATTCGATATGGGTATCTCTGACTGGGGCAGCATGAGTTCATTTTTCCAGTTGAGAAGACCTTGAGCCACTGCAGTCCACGTGTTTGATCTGATATAGTTTCATTTATTTTAGTCAAATGCACAATGGAAAGGTTTGTTTTTATTGTAGTGCAGGCACATGACCCTAAACAAGAAAACAGATATCACAGGGTCTTTGGACAGAGTGAGGCAGACATGGTTACAGCTTCACAGGAGGTGTGCAAATTAAGATCGACACTAGCAAAATTAATATTATTTGAAAAGTGAGAGATGTCAATTTGTCACTCTAATAATGGTAGGGAAGGAAGTGTTCCTGAGCATGCTGCTCCATGCTTTCAAGACTCTGTGTCTCCTCCCTGTTGGAAGAGGTTGGAGGAGGTCATGGTCAGTTTGGGAGAGAGATCTTTGATGTTGCCAGCCTTTCTGTGACAATGACAAGTTTAATGGACGGAAGGTTGTCTTCCGTGATGGTCTGGACTGTGAACACAACCGTCTGTAATTCCTTATGGTCCTAGACAGAGCAGTTACCATGTCAGGTCATTATGCACCCGAATAGAATGCTTTGAGTTGCCAGTATCCAGAGCACTGGGAGATGGGCGGTTTCAAAATAGTTCGATGTAACAATTGGCTGTTAAGTGGATACCCACGTTCTGGTTGCTGTTTTGATAACAATTCAAATTTAACTGATAATTTTAAATTATGTCCTCTATACAAAAACCTTGCTGAGTGTATTGTATTGCCAACATCGAACTAATGAGCCATCACTTGCTTCAAACGAAGCCATCACCATGACAACGAAGGAGAAAGAAACAGAAACAAAGAGAAGGAGAGAGAGGACACAGCGAGGGAAACAGATGGACATTCAGTCAAAGAGAGAAAGGAAACAAAACAAGGAAACAGACAAGTCGCATGTTCAGGGAGAAGGGAAGGTAATAGGTTCAGGGAAAGAAACAGAAGACAAGGAAAAGGAAAACACAGGGAAATAGGTAGTGTGAGAGAAACAGTGAGAGACAAAGGTCACAGCGAGCTGGGGCTAGGGTCATGGGGAGCCGGGGGAATGGGAGGAGCTGGGGGTGATGACCGGAGAGACCTGGGCGTGAGCACGGCAGTGACCTGGGGGTAGGGAGTTGAGGATTTATTTTGTCCTGTGCCAAGATGTCCAGGAAGATCATGGTAAGAATGGATGTACTGAACGATGGCCGTAAAACATGTCTGAGAGGTTACACTGCACAGGGCGTGCGCTAGGCGAGATCAATATGAACAAAATCAGCATTATCTGAGATGAGAGCCCATTCATCAGTCTAATAACAGCTAGGAAGAAGCTGTTCCTGAACTTGTTGCTCTGTGTGTTCAAGCGTCTGATTTTTTTTAGTCTGATGGAAGAGGTTGTGGGAGATCTTTACAGGTTTATGATGGGTCTTTGGTAATGTTAGAACAAAGAGCATTCCAGTACAGGAACAGGCCATTTGGCGGTCCAATCCTGCGCCGATCCAAATCCTCCATCACAACCTGTCTCATATTTTCTAAAGGTCTGTATCACTATGCTCCCTGCCCATTCATGTATATTTCCCGAAACATCTTAAATGGAGCACCACTGGTCACAGTTCTCCATTTTGAGAAACTCGCTTCCCCTACTACGTTCTGTCCCCTGTTGACAAGCCAGTTCTTCATCGATGTAGCTAGCACACCCTGGACACCGCGTGACTTCACTTTCCCCATAACGCAACCATGGGAAATCATATCAAACGTCTTCCTGAGGTGCATGTACATGACATCTACAGCCCCTCCCTCATCAATCAACTCTGTCACTTCCTCAAATAATTCTATTAAATTGATAAGACATGACCTTCACTGCACTAAACCATGTGGCTTCTCACTGATAATATCATTTTCATCCAAATGAGAATAGATCCTACCCCTCAGTATGTTCTCTCGCAGCTTCCCTACTCCAAACGTCAGGCTCACCAGTCGATAATTAACTGGATTATTCATGCTACCCTGCTTAAACAAGGCGATTAGAAACTTTCCAGTCCTCTGGGACCTCAGTTGTGTTCAACGACATTACAAAGATATCTGTTAAGTACCCTAGCTATTTCCTCTCTCTCTTCCCTCAGTAATCTTGGATAGATGTTGGCATCCTTTTTGCGGCAACGAGCCTTGTAAATAGAGTCAATGGTTGGGAGATTGGAGTCCGTAGTAGACTGGGCTGTGAGCACAATCTTGTGTAGTTTCTGATGGTCCTAGGCAGAGTGTTGCTGAACCAGGACATTATGTACCCGGACAGTACGTTCACAATAGTGCATCTGTAGAAGTAGTGCTTGCTAAATATCCTTAGCCAACTGAGGAAGGAGGGACGTTTTTGAACCTTCTTGACTGTCACACCTATGTGAGAAGTCCAGGGTAGGTTGCCAGTTATCATCACTCCGAGGCACCTGACGCTCTGCATTCTCTCAACCGTTGATGTAGATAGGGGCTTGTTCCCCTCCTTTCCTTCTAAAGTCAATGATCAGTTCTTTACTTCTGCGGAATTTGAGAGGGAGGTTATTATCATTCCACCATGCAACCAAACCCACTATCTCCTTTCCGTGTTCAGACTCATCGTTGTTTGATATCCCTCCTGCTTTAGTGATGTCATCAGCAAACTTACAGTTGGCATTGTTTGGAATTTGGCAACACAGCCACGTGTGTACCGGAGTACAGTAGGGGGCTGAGGACACAGTCCTGTGTGTACAGGGAGTACAGTAGGGGGCTGAGGACACAGCCGTGTGTGTACAGGGAGTACAGTAGGGGGCTGAGGACACAGCCCTGTGTGTACAGGGAGTACAGTAGGGTTCTGAGGGACACAGCTGTGTGTATAGGGAGTACAGTAGGGGGCTGAGGGACAGTGCCATGTGTGTACAGAGATTACAATAGGGGGCTGAGGACACAGCCGTGTGTGTACAGGGCGTACAATAGGGGGATGAGGACACAGCCACGTTTGTACAGGGAGTACAGTAGGGGACTGAGGACACAGGCGTGTGTCTACAGGGAGTACAGTAGGGGGCTGAGGGACACAGCCGTGTGTGTACAGGGAGCACAGTAGGGGGCTGAGGACACAGCCGTGTGTGGACAGGGAGTACAGTAGGGGGCTGAGGGACACAGCTGTGTGTGTACAGGGAGTACAGTAGGGGGCTGAGGGACACAGCTGTGTGTGTACAGGGAGTACAGTAGGGGGCTGAGGGATACAGCTGTGTGTGTACAGGGAGTACAGTAGGGGGCTGAGGGACACAGCCGTGTGTGGACAGGGAGTATAGTAGGGGGCTGAGGGACACAGCCGTGTGTGTACAGGGAGTACAATAGGGGGCTGAGGGACACAGCTGTGTGTGTACAGGGAGTAGAGTAGGGGGCTGAGGACACAGCCGTGTGTGTACAGGGAGTACAGTAGGGGGCTGAGGGATACAGCTGTGTGTGCACAGGGAGTACAGTAGGGGGCTGAGGACACAGCTGTGTGTGTACAGGGAGTACAGTAGGGGGCTGAGGACACAGCCCTGTGTGTACAGGGAGTACAGTAGGGGGCTGAGGACACAGCTGTGTGTGTACAGGGAGTACAGTAGGGGGCTGAGGACACAGCCCTGTGTGTACAGGGAGTACAGTAGGGGGCTGAGGGACAGTGCCATGTGTGTACAGGGAGTACAGTAGGGGGCTGAGGGACACAGCTGTGTGTGTACAGGGAGTACAGTAGGGGGCTGAGGGACAGCCTTGTGTATAGGGAGTACAGTAGGGAGCTGAGGGACACAGCCGTGTGTATAGGGACTACAGTAGGGGGCTGAGGGACACAGCCGTGTGTGTACAGGGAGTCCAGTAGGGGGCTGAGGGACACAGCCGTGTGTGTACAGGGAGTACAGTAGGGGGCTGAGGGACACAGCTGTGTGTGTACAGGGAGTACAGTAGGGGGCTGAGGGACAGCCTTGTGTATAGGGAGTACAGTAGGGAGCTGAGGGACACAGCCGTGTGTATAGGGACTACAGTAGGGGGCTGAGGGACACAGCCGTGTGTGCACAGGGAGTACAGTGTGGGGCTGTGGACACAATCTCCAGGAGCACCAGAGTTGAGTGCTATTATGGCGGAGGTGAGGATACCTACCTTCACTAATTGTGGTCTGTGGGTCAGAAACTCGGGGATCCAGTTGCAGAGGGTGGAGGTGGGACTAAGGTCACGGAATTTTGAGATCAGTCTGGAGGGGATAATGATGTTTAAGGTGGAGCTGTCGTCAATGAGCAGGAGTCTGGTGTAGGTGTCTTTGTTGTCCAGATGTCCTAGGGATGAGTGCAGGGCTCGGGATATGGCATCTGTTGTGGACCCATTACATCAGTTAGCATATTATATAGGATCAAGTCAGGCTGGGAGATTGGAGGTGATGTGGGCCATAACCAGCCTTTTAAATCACTCCATGTTTATTGAGGGGAGAGCCACTGGGCGGTAATCATTAAGTCATTAAAGCATGAGCTTTCTCACTTACAAGGTTGATGTTGGTCTTCTTGAAGCAGGTTGGGATTTCAGCTTGTGGGAGGGAATGGCTGAAATTGTATATGAATACCTCTTCCAGTTGGTCCTCCCAGGATCTGAGTGCTCAGCCGGGAACACTATCCAGGCCCATCGCTTTCCATGATTTGACCTGCAGGAAGACTGATCATGCCTGCAGCAGTGACAGCGGGCACAGGTATATCCGAGGGTGTCGGGGCAGGTTTCAGCCTGGCAGTGACACAGTCATTCATCAAAGACATCCCTTCGCCGACCTCCCTCCATCGTCATCAATACACAGTGACATGGTTCGTGTGAGCACCACTCAGTTAGTGTTGAGACAGAGTGACATCAATGGACTGGGATTGTGTGCCACAATGAAGTAAACTCACACCAAAAGGGGGTAGCGTGTGCTTCTACTGAGAGTCAGTGCTGCAGGGAGTGAAGACTTTACAGGTGTAATTCACGTCAATCCACTGCTTCAACCTGAATGGTGTCAAGCACCTTGACTGTTGTGCCTTGGAGAGGGTGGACGGTCCTTAATGAGCCAGGAATTATATTATATATGAACAATGTGAACAAAGGATTTGAGGGCAGGTTTTGCTAATTTGCAGATGATATTAAAGAAGTGGGGAAGCTGGAGAACGGCTTGAACAGTTTAGGACTGGAGGAAAACACGTGGCTGATGGAACACAATTATGGGAACGTGAGAGAATCTGCACTTTGGTAGCTGGAATAGAGGAGACACTATGTTCTAGTAGGATCCATTAAATCTGAAGCACAAAGGGATTTTGAAGCACTCGTCCTCTCTTATGGTTAACTTGCATGTTCAGTTGGCAGTTAGGAAAGCAAAAGCAATGTTCGCATTCATTTCAAGAGAGCAAGAATGCAAGACGGGAGACATACTGCTGAGAATGTAATGGGCTCTGGACAGACGGCATTTGGCCAATTGTGAGCTGTTTTGGACACTATCTCTGGAGAAAGATATGCTGGTGTTGGAGGTGATCCATCCTGGGAATGACGGCTTGTCATATGAGCAGCAGTCTGTGTACTTGATGGAATTTACAAGAACTGTGGTGGGTGCGGGGTGTCTGATTGAAACTAATGGGTTACTGCAAAGACTGATACAGTCAGTGTGTAGAAGATATTTCCACTTTTCATAGAGACAATGACAAAATGGCACAGTATCAGAGTTAATGAATGGGCTGAATGGCCTAAATCTACTTGCCATATCTCATGCCGTTAAGGTCATAGGGTCTATTATTCAGTATAGACTTGTAAGTCTCTGACCTGCTCTTGTAACCCTGTATTTGTCTGTCGATTTGACTTCACGTTCTGTTCAATGGTAACCCCTGTGATATGGACAGTGGGAGGATTCAGTGTCAGCCAGGACTCCATTAATACTTTGAATGTGAGCAGCTGTCAGTGAGTCTCATCGGGCGGGAGTGCATTCTCTTTACGATGATTGTCATTTTCAAAGGATTGATCCTGTTACGCCAGTATTGTTGATTTAAACAAAACAGGTGCAATTTATCACAGCACTCAGCAACAATATGTCATCGAATACTGAACACCCTTTCATAACAGAAAAGTCTAAAATGTCCACTAGTGGAAACACTGCTTTGCTGTTCGTGTTCAAATCAGATAACCTGTCCAATCGAGATGCTCAACTTCGAACTATTCTTAAATTTTTTTTTGGATGTGGGCATCGCTGGATGTGCCCAGCATTTCTTGCCCGTCCCTAGTTGCCCTTCAGAAGGTGGTGCCTTCTTGAACTGCTGCAATCTACCTGCTGTGCGGTGACCCACTAGTGATTAAAGAGGGAATTCCAATGTTTTCACGCAGCAACAGTGAAGGAACGGCAATACATTTCCAAATCAGGATGTTGACTCGTTTGGAGGCGAATTTGAAGGTGGTGGTGTTCCCAAAAGTCTACTTCCCTTGTCATTCCAGGTGGAAGTGTTCGTTAGGTTGGACGGATCTGTCTGAGGATCTTTGGGGAATTTCTCCATCGTGTCTTGTAGATAGTGCATACTGCTGCTCCTGAGTGACCATGGTGAAGGGAGTGAATGCATATGGATGTGGTGCAAATCAAATGGGCTGCTTTATCCTGAATGGTGTCAAGCTTCTTCAGTGTTGTTGGGGCTGCACCATTCAGACAAGTGAAGATATTCCATCTCATTCCTGACTTGTGCCTTGTAGATGGTGGACATGCTTTGAGTAGTCAGGAGGTGAGTTTCTCCTGCAGTATTCCTAGCCTCTGATCTGCTGTTATATTTATGTGGGGAATCCAGTTGAGTTTCTGGTCAATGATACACCCCAGGATATTGATAGTGTGGAGTTTAGTGATGATGATGATGCTGCTGAATACAAAGTGGTTGTATTGTTTCTTAATAATGACAGTCATTGTCTGAATTTATGTGGCGCAAATGTTACTTGCCACTTGCCAGCCCAAGCCTGGATATTGCCCAGATATTGTTGCTTTGGGCATGGACTGCTTCCGTATGTGAGCATTTGCGAATGGTGTTGAACATTATGCAGTCATTGTTGAATATCCCCACTTCTGACCTTATGATGGAATTGAAGGTCATTGTTGAAGCTGCTGAAGATATTTGGACCTAGGACATTATCCTAAGGGACTACTTCAGAGATGTTCTGGAGCAGAGATGACTGACCTCCAACAATAATGACCATCTTCCTATCTGTCAGGTATGACTCCAATAATGGAGTGTTGGCCCCGCGATACTGTTTTTGCTTGGGGTCCTTGATGTCACATTTGGCAGAATGCAGCCTTGATGACAAGGGCTGGAATTCGGTTCCTTTCTCCATGTTTGCACCAAAGTTGTGACGAGTTCAGGAGCTGAGTGACCCTTGCAAAAACCAAACTGGGCGTCACTGAGCAGGTTATTTTTGAGCAAGTGCTGCTTGATAGCACTGTTATTGACATCTTCCATCATTTTACTGATGGTGGAGAGTAGACTGATAAGGCGGTATTTGGACGGGTCTAATTTGTCCTGCGTTTTATGTATAGGACGTACTTGAGCAGTTTTTCCCTATTGTCAGTTTGTAAACATACTGGAACAGCTTGGCTAGGAGGGCGGGATGTTCCGGAGTACAAGTCTTCAGGACAATTGTCAGCATGTTATTAGGGGCCATAGCCTTTGCAGTATCCAATGCCTTCAAACCTTTCTTGATATCAATGAATTGAATTTGCTGAAGATTGCTATCTGTAATGATGGGGACTGCCGCAGGAGGCCGAAATGGATCATCCACTCAAAACTTCTGACTGAAGATTTCAACGAAAGCTTCAGCCTTATTTTTGCATCATTGAAGTTGGGGATATTTGTGGAGACTCCTACTCCAGTGAGTTGTTTAATCATCCGCCACCATTCACGATCGGATTAGCAGGACTGCAGAGCTTAAATCTGATGCATTGATTCTGTGATCTCTAAGCTCTGTCTGTCCCTTGCTGTTTATGCTATCTGGCATGCAGCTTGGAAGGTTCAGCAGATGAACATTTTATCTTTATATATTCCTGGTTCTGCTCCTGGCATGCCCTCCTGCATTCTCCATTGAACCAGGGTTAATCCTCTGGTTTGATGGTAATGGTTGAGTGGGGGACATGCTGGGCCGTGACGTTACAGATTGTGCTGGAGTATCGTTCTGCTGTTATTGATGGTCCACAGTGTCTTGTGGACGGTCAGTCCTGAGTTGCAGATCTGCTAAAAGTCTGTGCCATTTAGCATGGTGATAGTGCCACACAACACAATAGAGTTTATGGAGACAATAGACTTCATCACCACAAGGACAGTGTGGTGGTCACTTTTACCGATGCTGTCATGGACATATCCAACTTCAGTTGGTAGATTGGTAAGGATGGGTTCAGATATGCTTTTTTACCCTCTCGTTCATTCCGTCACCACCTTCTGCAGACATAATCTAGTAGCTATATCCTTAGGAACCGACCAGCATGATCAGTAGTGCTGCTGCCAAACCACTCTTGACAGTCGACTTTGAAATCCCCCAGCCAGAATACACTTTGTGCCCTCGCCACAGTCAATGCTTTCTCCAAGTGTTGCTTAACATGGAGGAGGACTGATTCAGCTGAGGAACGACGTTACGTGGTAATCAGTAAGAGCCTCTGTTGTCCATGTTTAATTTCTGTTATTTCCGTAAGGTATGATTCCGTGAGTATGGCTATGTCAGGCTGTTGCTTGACTAGTCTGTAAGGCAGTTGTTCCAATGTTGGCACGAGGCTTCAGATGTTAGTAAGGAAGACTTTTAAGGTTCTACAGTGATGTTTCTAATGTTGACTTTTCCGGTGCCCATTTCGACTCCAGGTGGTCCATCCGGCTTCATTTGTTTGAAACATTGAAGGGATTGATCCAACTGAATGACTCATTAGACCATTTCAGGGGGCGATTGAGAGTCAATGACATTGCTTTGGGTCTGGAGTTTCATGTCAGCCAGACCAGGTGAGGATGGAAGATTCCTTCATTGCAGGATATTGGTAAACCAGATGTATTTTTCCGACAATCGGCAATGATTTCATTCTCAGCAGTAGATTCTTAATTCCAGGGATATTTTTTACATTATTGAATTGAATTTCCATCATCTGCAGTGGTGGGATTCTACCTGGATTCACAGAACAGGAGCTGATTTTTCTGGATTGATAATCTCTTGGTAATGTCACGATACCCACTTGGAACCACATGTTGTACTCAGCTGCCATTTCTTGTGTTACCCTGTTTTTCATTCATTGCTTATGTTATTCTGGAATCTCATCCTTCATAAAATCCTGATTGATATACACACTCATGGACGTCTTCTCGACTGCTCGAATTTCATTCAGTCTGTTTTGTTTGAACAGACATTTCAAGGCAGTTGTACACCAGAGAAGAGTAGGAAAAGAGAATGGGTGATTGTGCACTGTACCTGTCACCGGACCAGCATGTCTGCCCCAGAAATATTTATTGTGGGTCAGATAATCTCAATTATTATGACATGGATGAAGGCCATTCAGCCCATCGTGGAGTCACAAGTTCTCTAATTGCACAATTGGAGATAGAGAGAGTGTGTAAAGAGACATTGTGTGAGAGAGAAATAAACAGAGAGAAATCAAGTGAAGGGAGATAAACTGAGAGAGGATAGAAAAGGGGGAGTGACTGACTGAGTGAGAGAGGAAGAGGTGTTAGATGAGGGTGAAGTTAGGTAGATCAGAAGACTGCATTACGTTCGATAAATATGGACAGACAGAAGTTAGAATCTTTATTTAGAAATTCCTCTGGACGGCAAGCCCTTTGTCTGGGCTTCATACACTGTGAGCACTGTGCTGATACTGGCTGTCATCCCAAATTATTTATTTACAACAATATCACAGAGCTGGGTTACTGACAGCTAAACAGAACCCATTAGGTCAATAGATTGGTTCCATGGAGAAAGCAGAGTTTTTAAATAGACTGTGCCAAGAGCAGCAGGAAATGATAACCACCACCCCGCCTCCACGATCCCCCCACCCCCTGCTCCCACACCGATACTGTATGAGAGATTAGGCCAGAGAATCTCAGTGAGGGGATTCACTGACAGAGGTGACATCACGATCTTAGCTGTAGGTCAAATAATGATTGATAAAGTTTGCATACCACTTTCCTAGTTATGTAATTCACATTTCAATTTATATAGCTCAATATCAGGAATGTATTTTAACAACTTTATCTCTTTGTACTTTGCATATATTGGTTTGTGCAGAAAATCATTTTGTTCCTGTATTTTGTATTGCATAAATGCATTTCATTAATATTGTCTCTGCTAATTCCTCATTGTAGATGTATTCTTGAATCTGTTCTTCATATGAGTAATAAAGAGTAACATTCCAATACTGGTAAATGGGGAACATCACTGTCCCTCCACCCTCTGCCATGTCCTCCAGACCTCTCCGTCTTCTGCCTTTTCCCCAATATCATAATCACAATGTAATTGAAGTCCATTAAATGACACTTCATGACAGCTCCTTAACATCGATAACATCAACAGCATGACCCAAACCTGCGCTCTCTGATCCTGGAATAACAATCTGCACTGTGTTTGCAATGTGCACTTCTCTGTTCACGTATCCATGCCATTTATTTTGTTGTAACCCACGTTTTTTTTGGTACATTTTGCGATCAGATCATGGATGATAGTTGTTTTCTCAATGTTTTGCAGATATTGCAATGACTGATCAGTTGTTGCAGGATTCATTTCTGTATTTATGAGCAGAGAAGCATGTTTATGTTCCGTTAAACTTCTGGCCTTACATCCATATCCAAGGCCGACTGAATGGTTACACACAATCAATCTGCCATCTTTAACATTCCTTCCTTCAGTCACACTCACATATCACACCCAGAATGCATAAATGTTCAACGTTATTTTGAATTTTAATAAAGTAGCTTTGAATTCAAAGGGGTTAAGTGGAGCTATTTGTTCAGCGATTGTAATTACGTCAGTCTCCGTGGATCGTAAGCGTCCCTAGAGAGATTTTCTCATCTATCAATAAGGGAATACTTTCAGTGTTTTATCCCATAGTGTGAGCGGGAGCATGTACAACAGCAATAAGAGAGATTAGCAGCTTCAGAGAGAAGGGCACGAAAGATGGAAATCTAGGAACATTAGACTGGAATGATCCAACAATGGATAGGAGTTTATCCTTTGGTCTTTACTGGCTTTCCCAGCCTTGGATATCATTACCATCGCGGATTGAAGATGTACTGATGGTTATTCAAGGTGGTTACTATCCTATCCTTGCTATAGTTGGTGTTCCTGGTAAGTCACTCTTCTGTTTAGTGAAAAGGCCTGAACTGAATCGATGCTCATGATATGCAGATTTTGAAAAGGTGCAAGCCAACGTTTTCAGTTCCAGTCAAAGATTCTATTCCTTAGGAATTATAACTAGCAAACTATTATTTACATATTACTCTGCAATACGCGAGGATAAAACATACTGTTCTCAACCTCTTTGATTCGTTTTCTCCTGCAAAGTGTACATCTCCATATCCTCCCCACATACCAATCCTGTCCAGTACCACCATTAAGCCGTCCCAGTCTCCTCCTCAGCCTCAGTTCAATTCCTGAATAAACCATCGTTTGTGCCTTTGTTAATTCAAGATACATCTGTTTCAACGCCCTTCTAACCACGTGTCCATTGCAAAATAATTGCACTTGAGATGTTTAACTTGTTCTCTGCACAAAATCTAGAAGATGGGCAGCCAGTGTATGGTGGGTCACGTCATTGGCTCGTATTCTAGAACCACAGAATAATAACCTGTTGATATTGGCTTCCCTTTGCCCATTAGAGAAGGCAGTGGATCATCCTTCTCTGGTTAAGTCTCTGTTTAACTGAAAACCCACGACAATGTGTTGTACTATTTATTGTCGTGTGGAACAGCTGAAACAGCGACTCAGTTCAAGATCAGCATAACGTGCTGGCCTGAGCATGGCTGCACAAATCCCGTGAGGGCAGAACAAAAGGAAAGGTAGCTCCCTTCCTCTGCCTACATCCCATATTCCAACGGCACATTTCCATTCAGGTAGGTAGCCATTCATTGTTTTAGATGGATTCTTTGTGATTGAGTCTCTTCCAAGAGCGATGACCACCTCCATGGGCACCTCTGGTGCTTGCTTTATTGATGCTGACCTACAGATGTAAGGATGTTTTTAAATTCTACATCAATGGCATTGCAATGTAAATGAATTGCTTCTTGTGTCAAATGAAAGAAATGCAGCCAGCTAAGTGAGGGAAAGAAATTATTGTAATCAAACCTGAGAGTGTTGTTGATGCAATATTTGGGGTATTGTGGACAGATTTTCTTTACTTTATATGGAGTGATCTCTTTACCACAGAGAGAGTGATGAGGGGTTCCACCAGATTAATCCCTGGGATTAAGACACCGTGAGGAGTGAGTGAAGGTTGATCTATAGCGCTCTGAGGGAATAAGAGGTGATTGCTTTGAACCCTGAGAGGGATGGACAATCACTCCTGATGTACTAAACAGACAATGAGAAGGTGATAAATTCCACGACTGCTATTTCATTCAGGATGCGTGATTCGGGATAGTTTAAGTGCCTGGGCGGACTACACCCACCCACCCCAACCCCTACTCCCCATTGAGAGATACAGAGAGGTCCAAGTTTTGAATAAACACTCCCCACATTAATACAGTGCAGTTGGTGTGTGATCCTGCACTGAATGTCATATTATCCACCACCTTGACAGCAGGCACAGTACATTCATTCTAAAGCTTAACTATTTCCAACATCTCTGACCTTTATGAAGAACATGAATCTATCTTCTCAGAGATACAAGGTCCTTCCTTAAGGTTTAGACCAGAAGACTATAAGACATTGGAGCATAAATTAGGACAGTTAGCCCATCGGGTCTCTCCGTCATTCAATCATCGCTGATAGGTTTCTCAAACCCATGCTTCGACCTTCTACCCATAACCCTTCATCCCCTGGATAATCAAAAACTATCTCCGTCTCAAACATACTCAATGACCTTCCCCCACAGCCTTCTGTGGCAATAAATTTCAAAGGTTCCACCCTTCTAGAGTTAAATAACTTTCTCCTTATCACTCTCTAAAAAGTGTTCCCTTTCATCTAAGGCTGTGCCCTCGGATTCTAATCCAATGGATACATCTTATCAGCATCCACTCTCTCCGGGTCATTCAGTATCCTGTCTATTTCAATTACATTCCCTCTCATCCTTTCAAACTTTACCAAGTATAACCCAGAGTACTCAAACATTCCTCATGCAATAAGCTTTTCATTCCGATGACCATTCTCGTGAAAATCTTCTGAACACGCTCCAGGACCAGTACATCCTTCCTGAGGTATGGAGCTCAAAAATGAGCACAATACTCCAAATATGGTCTGTTCAGAGCCGTATACAGTCAGTTCTTACGTTCAATTCTTGTCGGAGTAAATGCTCCCAATCATAATTACAATTGCCATCCTAACTACTGCCTCAACCTGCAAGCTGACCTTGAGAGAACCCTGCACTAGAACTCCGAACTCCCTTTGCACTTCAGATTTCTGAATTTTCTCGCCATTTAGAAAATAGACCATGCCTCTATTCTTCATGCCAAAGTGCATGACCTCACACTTTCCAACGTTGGAATGCATCTGACGATCTCTTTACATGTCCAAATCCTTTTTCAGCCTCTCCACTTCCTCAATATGACCTGTCCATCTTGTCTTTGTATCGTCTGCAAACCTCGCCAGAGTGCCCTCAATCCCTTCATCTAGATTCGTTAATGTAACAAGTAAATAGTTATAATTCCAACACTGAGCATTCTGGATCACCACTTGTCACCGGCTGCCATCCTGAGAAGTACACATTTATCCCCACTCTTTGCTTTCTGCCAGACAGACAAGCTTCTATTCTTGCCACTGCCTTGCCTCGAACACCACGGACCCTTATCATACTCAGTAATCTCCTGTGTGACACCATGTCAAAGCCCTTCTTGAATTCCAGGTGGATAACATCCATTGGCTGTGCTAGATCGAGCCTGTTCATTTCCTCTTCAAAGAATTCCAATAGATTTGTCTGGCATTAACTTCCCTTGATGAAATCATGCCGACTTTGCCCTATTTTACCAAACACTGTCAACTATTCAGAAATCTCATCCTTCAGAGTGGATTCCAGGATCTTACCCATGACAGAGGTTAAACTATTCATGGTGGGATTTTTTTGTCTTTTTCCTTACTTCCTTGTTAAAAAGGAGAGTCACGTTAGTGGGTTTCCAGTGCTCTGGGATCGTTCCTTACTCTAGTGATTCCTGAAAGATAACCACGATTGCCTCCACTCCCTCTTCAGCTATCTCCCTGATAATACTGGGATGTAGTCCATCTGGTCAAGGTTATTTACCCATCTTCGGGCCATTACATTTTTTTTCTAGCATGTTCTCCATGGTGGGGGCCATCATACTCAGCTCTGGCCCCTCAATCTCTTGAATGTTTAAGGTATTACTCGTGCCTTCCACCATGAAAGCTGATGCAAAGTAATTATTCAGTTCCTTGGCCATTTTCTCGTTCCTCCACTGCTATCTCTCCAATGTCATTTTCCAGCAGTCTAATGTTCACTTTTGCCGCTCTTTTGTACTTTATATATCGAAACAAACTGTTCCAGTCTTCCTATATGTTACTGGCGAGCTTACCCCCATATTTAATAATCTCCCTCCTTATTTTATTTTATTTGCCCTCTGTTTTGTCTTTGTAAGCTTTCCAATCCTCAGGTTTCCCACTGCACTTTACCACATTATATCATTTCTCTTTTGCTTTTATGCTATACCTGACTTCCCTAGTCAGCTATGGTTGGCCCATCCTCCCTGTACAAGCCTCTTTTTCCTCTGGATAAATCTCTGCCTTATTCTGAATTACTCCAAATATGTCCTGCCATTGCTGTTGCACTGTCTTTCCTGCTGGTCCCGAATCCCAGTCAATTCCACCCAGCTCCTCACTCATGTCTGTGTAATGGCCTTTATTCAGCTGCAATACCGTCACTTCTGATTCTAACTTCTCCACCTGAACTTGAAGAGTAAATTCAATCATATTATGATCACTGTCACTTGCAGCTCCCCTCATCCAGTCTGCCTGCACAAGCTGCTTCAAAAAGCCACCTCGTAGACGTTCCACAAATTCCTTTTCTGCCAACCACTATCAATCTGAATTCCCAGACCATCTGTATAATAAACTCTTACATGATCACGGTAACTTTGCATTTCCTGCAGATCCTTTTAACTCCTGATGTATCTTACACCCCAGCTCCCTGCAGTTTTTCACCTTTTTGATTCATCAATTCTACCGACACAGATTCTACACCATCTGACCTTATTTAATTTCTTATTATTGATTATTGATTCAATTCCATTCTTAATACTGAGCCAACTCTATCTCTCTGCCCACTTGCCTATCTTTTCGACAGGATGAATATCCTTGAATATTCAGCTCCCAACCCTGACGCTCTTGCAGCGATGTCACTGTTCTGCCCAGTATGTCGTACCTACCAATTTATGGATGAGTCACAAGCTCATTTACCTTATTCCTTATCCTGCATGCATTTCGATATAATACTTCAGTCCTCTATTACCCGTCGCTCTTCTCATTGTCATTTGTTTGTCCAGCTACTGATACCTAAACGGACCCTGACCACTGGATCATTCCCCTCCCGCTCCAAGTTCTGCAACCCAGATGATATATCTCAAACCCAAGCTTCATGTAGGCAACACAACCTTCAGAACTTTTAATCCCGATCACAGAGAACAGTATCTATGCTTTTAACTATACTATCCCCAATTATCCATCATAGGGCAGCATAGTGACACAGCAATGCTGCCTCACAGTGCTAGGGACTTGGGTTCATTTTCAATCTTTGCACCCTGTCTGTGTGGACTTTGTATATTCACCCGTGTCTGCATTGGGACCGTTAACTCTTTTCTCTCTCCACAGTACGTCTCTGTGTTTGCTTCATATTTCTACCACATAAACTATTTTTGCTTTTGTTCGATGGAGAAACGCAACAAATGTGACAGGTTTTTGTAAAAGCAGCCGTGGTTCGCGGGTTCCTCTGGGTGTTTAGGAATCTTGCCCGGCCACTAGTCTGAGTGAAGTGTCCCTGGATGCCTATTCCATCTCTCTCAGTTCCCTCAGTCCATCGTCACTACATGCAGCCTTTCCTTGTGCTACCCCGGGACTCCCCACACCCCATTCCCTGGCACTGGATGCTCTCTTCACAGGACTGTGCACACGACACTGAGAACTTTCTGACCCGCTGGGGATGTTGGGTAAAGACCCTGCCATTGAAAGGAACAGAATAACTAGAATCCAGTTGAATCGCAAAGCTGAGTAAACAGGCTGAATTACATCCATCTGCTCTCACATTTTCTAATCTTCTGCTTATCCTCGGCCATCTGCCGACTCGGGAATCCCAATGATCCACATATCGGAAGTGCTGCCTCCCCGACCAGCTCTTTGGCCGTTTATTTATCTGTTCTACTTGACCATTCCTAACCTCACTCGCACGTGACATATTCTAATGTCTCCAAAACTCAAATATGCTTTCAGCACAACTCCAGCAAGGCCTTTTCTTTAATCTGGATAGACTTGATAATAAGCCCTTTGTCTGGTGCGATACCCTGTGAGTACCGTGCTGATACTGGCTGTCATCCCAGATCATTTATCGCCAATGACATCACAGAGCTGAGTTGCTGACAGCGAAACACAATCCAATAGACCAATAGATTGGTTCCATGGAGAAGATGGATTAAGTTAAATATTCTGGGCCAACAGGTACTTGTAGCCCCTCTCGACACTGCGTGAGAGGCAGGGTGGAATCTCAGTGAAGGGAATCACTGGCAGAGGGGAAATCAGGATCTCAGCTCTGGGTCAAATAATGATTGATAAAGTTTGCACATCACTTCCATCGTTTTGCAATTCACATTACAATTTATATAGCTCACATAGTAATTGTATTTTAACAACATTGTCTTTTTGTAGTTTTCATACTTTGGTATGTACACAAAAGCCTTTTTATCCTTGTATTTTGTGTTGAATAAGCGTATTTATTACTGAGGAAGAAAGGACCTGCTCCGATGGGACAGTTATCATCTGAACCATGCTGGGAGCAGAATCCGAGTCAATCCTAACCAGGGCTGTCAAATGAGCTTTAAACTGATTAGGAGTGTGTGTCTGTGTGTGTGTGTGTGTGTGTGTGTGTCGCGGTTGGGGGGGGGGGGTGTGGGGATGCACTTATAGGGTTTAATTAGGAAAGCCAAATTAAAAGAGGAGGTAAGAGTACAGAACACAGGAGACGTTATTAAAATCTCCATCTCAGACACAAATAGAATAGAGCATCTGGAAATGTTTAACATATCACACTTCAAACGCACTGCACAAATGAATGACAATGAGAAGATGGACGGTTAATGCAGGACTGAAGGGGGTTCCAACTGAATGCATGCTGCAGAAGGGATAAGGTAAATGAGCTTGTGGCGCAGAATTAAATTGGCAGATATGAAGCGATGGGCATCACAGAGATGTGACTACAAGGGGATCTGAATATTTAAGGATATTTATCCTATCGAAAAGATAGGCAGGTGGGCAGAGGGAGTGGGTTTGCATTGTTAGTAAGAAATGAAATTAAATCAATAGTAAGAAAGAAAGTAAGATCAGATGGTGTAGAATCTCCGTGAGTAGAATTGAGGAACCACAAAGGTGAGACAACCACAGATGAAGTCTTGTACAGGGCTGCAAAGAGTAGTCAGGAGCTGGGGCACAGGATACTCCAGGAGATAAGAAAAATGTGTAGGAGATGCAAAGTACAGTAATCATGGGTGATTTCAGTATGCAGGGAAACTGGGAACATTAGATTGGTAGTGGTTCACAAGGAAAGGAATTTTAGGAACGTTTATGAGATGGCTTTTTGGAACAACTTCTGGTGGAGTCCACTTGGGAACAGATGATACTGGATTTAATGACGCAGGATTCGTAAGGATGAAGGTAAACTTCGGAAGCAATGATCAGAACATGGACGAATTTGTTGTGCAATTTGAGAGAGAGAAGATAGAATCAGAGATAACAGTATTTCAGCTGAATAAAACAACTGCAGAGGCATAAGGGAGAAGCTGGGTAGAATTAACTGGGAGAGGGGTCAAGCATGAAAGACAGGGGAACAGCAATGGCAGCAGATTCCAAGATTAATTCAGGAGACACAGCAGAGATTCTTGCCGAGGAATAGAGGCATGGTACTGGGAGGATGAGACAACCAGGGCTGACGAGGGAAGTCAGGGATTGCATACAAGCAAAAGAGCAAGCGCATAATATGGTGAGGGACAGTGGGAAACTAGAGAATTTGGGATACGAACAGAGGGCAAAAAAGGACAGAGAAGATTAGTAATGGAGGTAAGCTAACCAGTAATAGAAAAGAGACTGTCAGAGGTTCTTTCGATCTATAAAATGCAAAAGAGAGGCAAAAGTGAATATGGAAAACTGGAAGATTATGCTGGAGAAACAGTAGCGGAAAACAAAGAAATGAATGAGGAACTTTGCATCAATGTTCATGGTGGAAGACACGAGTAATCTCCCAGAAAATGAAGGGAGTGATAGGGCAGAGCTGGGTCTGGTGGGCATCAGCAAGAAGAACATGCTAGAAAACTGAATGACCTGAATTTGGATAAATCACCTGAACCATATGGACTATACCCCAGCATTTTAAGGGAGATAGCTGAAGACGTAGTGAAAGTGAAAGTGGTAACCTTTCAGGAATGACTAAAATCAGGATAGGCTGAAAAATTGCTAACGTGACACTCCACGTAATAAGGGAATTATGCAGAAGATGGAAAATTGCAGACTGATTAGCCTAACCTTGGTTGTGGGTAACATCTTGGAATCCATCGTGAAGGATGGGATTTCTGAATACTTCGAAGTATTTAGTAAAACAGTGCAAAGTCAGCATAATTTCATCAATGGGAGGTCATGCCTGACAAACCTGCTGGAATACTTTGAGGGAGTAACGGGCAGATTTAACCAAAGAGAACCAGTAGATGTTATCCACCTGCTTCTCTAAATTCCATTGATAAGGTGCCACGCAGGAGGGCTTTGAGAAAGATTGGGGCCCTGGTGTTACAGGCAAGGTGCTAGCTTGGATAGATGCATGGCTGTGTGACAGAAAGCAGAGAGTGGGATAGAAGTGTCCTTCTCAGGATGGAAGCCAGAGACAAGTGGTCTTCCTCAAGACTCAGTGTTGGGATCACAAAATTTGCTTTGAGCATCAATGGTCCACATGAAGGAACTGAGGGCATTCTGGCTAAGTTTTCAAACAGTGCAAGGATGGAATAGAGGGATAGGTAGCATCAAAGAGGTGGTTCGGCTGCAGGAGGGCGCAGTAGCACCCTCTAGCACCCCTCTGATGTTCGCCTTCCAGACCACCATCCTCAGGATACAATGCATCATCCTCCGCCATTTCTGCCACCAACAGTCAGACCACACCACCAGAGATATACTTCACTCCCCACCCCTATCAGCATTCTGCAGAGACCATTTCCTTCACGACTCCCTCGTTAGGTTCACGCATCCCCCATCCCACACCTCAACAAGCCACCTTCCACTCCCGGCACCTTCCCTTGCCATTGCAAGAGGTATGAAACATGTGCCAACAACTTCTTCCTCACCTCCATCCAAGGCCACAAGGGATCCTTCCACATCAGAAAGAAAATATCCTGTGCATCCAAACACCTCATCTACTCTCTCCATTGCTCCTGGTCTCCTCTACATTGGGGAGACAGGACATCAACTTGCAGAACAGTTCAGAGAACACTCTCCATCACACACCCAACAACCCCACTTCCCTGTGGATGAATACTTCGCCTCCCCCTACCACTCCTCCAAAGACATGCAAGTTCTTGGCCTCCTCCACTGCCACATTCTAGCCACCAGACGTCTGGAGGATGAGCGCATCGTCTTCCACCTTGGAACCCTTCAATCATATGGTATCCAGTGCAATGTCACCATTTTCCTCATCTCCCCTCGCTCCACCTTATCCCAGATCTAACCCTCCAACTGAGCACCTCTTATTCAACTGTCCTATGTGTCTATCTTCCTTCCCATCTATCCACTCCACTTTCCACTCTCACCACTCACCTCAATTTAGCCATCGCCTTCCAAGCTACCTTCCTCCCAGCCCCTTCCATTCATCTATCAACCTCCTTCTGCCAACCCACTTCATTCCTGATAAAGGCTTTATGACAGAAACATCGAATATCCTGTTCCTCAGAGTCTGCCTGACTGGCTGTGCTTTTCTAGCAGCACACTTTTTGACTCTGATCTCCAGCATCTACGGTCCTCACGTTCTTCTGATAAAGGATTTGCACAGGTTAGGGGAGTGAGCAAAGAATTGGCAGGTAGAGTATAATGTGGGTAAGTGTGATGCCATGCAATTTGCCAGGAAAAATAAAGGCATGGACTATCTTCTAAATAGCGAGCAAGTTCAGAAGACTTGGTTGTGGGGGGGATCAGTGGGAGGGTTCTAGTCCAAGGATCTTGAAAGGTAAACCTGCAGGTTGTCAGCAGTTGGGAAGGCAAATAAAATGGTTCCATTCATTTCAAAAGGCTTTGAATATAAATGCAGGGATGTACTTCTGAGGCTTTATAAGATTTTGGTCAGACTACATTTGGATTATTCTGCTGGATCTGGAACATTTTCTGATGAGATTCACGAAAGTGGTCCCACGAATGAAAAGCTTAACAGATGAAGAACATCTGAGGGTTCTGGTCTATATTTGATAGAGTTCAGAAGGATGTTAGGAGGTCTAATTGAAACTTACAAAAAATTGAATGACCTGGACAGGGTGGATTTTGGGAAGATATTTCCAATGGAGGGGAGACTAGGACCCGAGGGGACAGAGTAAAGAGAAGACCTTTTCAAACACAGATAAAGACGATCCTCTTCAGCCAGAGAGTGGTGAATCTCAGAGATTCACTGCCACAGAAGGCTGTCGAGGCCAGATAATAGAGTATATTTAAGACAGATAGGTTCTTGATTGTAAAAGGGATGAAAGGTTACAGATAGAAAGCGGAAGAATGGGGTTGAGAAGCTTAACACCCATCATTAAATGGCGGAGCATGCTCAATGGGCTGAAAGGCCAAATTTCTGCTCCAATGTTCCTATGGTTAATATTGGCTCTCCTCATTTTTCATTGGAGATGTATCCTGGAATTTGATCCTTTTATGCCTTATAAAGAGTAACATCCCAATACTGATGACTGGGAAATATCTTGTTCCCTCCCTCCAGTCTCTGCAGCCATGTCCCCATTATCATAATCACACTCAAATTGAAAACCAGTGCATGGTATTTAATCACAGTTGATTGACATCGACAACATTAACCGCATGATCCTCACCTGCCCTCTCTGATCCTCGACTAACCATCTGAATTGTCTGTCGCATCATATTCTCTGTTAACATTTCCATGCCATTTGTCTGTTATAACTCATGTTGTTGTAGGCACATTTGCCTGTCAGATTATGGACTAGAAAATTTCTCTCCATATTTTACTGACATTATAATCACTGATCAGTAGTTACAGACTGTATGTTTCAATTTATAAATGGAAAAACTTGTTTATCCTGACAATCCTTTGACTTTACTCCCATATCTAAGGCAGATTGAATGTTTACACTTAATCAATCTACCATCTCCAATATTCCTTCCCTCAGTCACCCCCAATATATCCTAAGCTAAATGAGTAAATTTTAAACATTCTTTTGATTTTTAATAAAATCAATATTGAACTCAAAGGGCTTAAATGAAGCTATTTGTTCAGTGACTGTAATTAATGTCCACCTCCATGGATCCTAATTATCACATTCGAAAGTTTCCATCGTTGAAAGATAATGGACTCTATTCAATGTGTTATCCCATAGTTTGAGTAGGAACATCACTGACAGCACTAACAGGGATCAGCAGCTCGAGGGAGAGGAGGAGGAGAGATCAGAATCTGAGAACATGAGGCAGGAGTGTTAAAATAATTGTTCATAATCTGAGGACCATGGATTGGAATGTTCCAACAATGGATCAGAATCTGAGAACATTAGACTGGAATGTTCCAACAATGGATCAGAAACTGAAAACATTAGAATGTAATGCTCCAACAATGGACAGGACTTTATCCTTGAGTCTTTTCTGGTTTTCCCAGCCTTGGATATCATCAGCATATCGGATCCAGAATATTCTTTGGATTATTCAAGGTAGTTACTATCCCATCCTCGCATTAGTTAGTGTTCCTGGTAAGTCATTATATTTGTCTACTAAACTGGGTTGAACTGAATTTCTGCGCATGATATGTACATTAAGTAAGTGCAAGTCAATATCTTCAGTTCCAAACCAAAATTCATTTCCTTATATATTATAACCATCAAACTACGATTTATAAATTACTCACTGATATGCGAGAAGGAACCAGACTCTTCTCAAACTCCATAATCCATTTTGTCCTTCACAGATTTAGATCTCCATGTCCTCCCCACTCACCAATCCTGTCCAATATCACCATCATGATATCCCAATCTCGTCCTCAGTCTCAGTTCGATATCTGAATAAAACATTTGGGCGTTTGTTCAATCCATATGCAACAGTTTCACGTTCCATGTGACCACATGTCCGTCACTATATAATTGCTGTTGAGAATGTTTAACTTGTTCTCTGCACATAAGGGAAGACAGTTTATGGTGGTCAGGCCATTTGCTCATAATCTAGAGTCACAGAATAATGGTCTGATGATATCTCATGAAGGAAATTGGGTAGTTTAAAAGCAACCATTATTATTTGTTATAAAAACTAATCTGCTTGCCTTAAGTCCTTTAGGGAATTCAAAGTGCCATTCTTCCATCGTCAAGTTTCCATGTGACTTCTGTGATAAACACGTGGGTGTACTGTACCTTTGAGAGAATTAAAAACCAACACTAACTACCTGACAGCACCAAGAGTTCTGAAAAATAGATAAAATGTAACATTTGGTCAAATAAACCAATTAGCTCATTACCTGAAAACAAATTCAGCAAAACATATTAAAGTTTAACCCAAAATACCCACCTACCAAGATTCAATTTATTATATTGACAATCTTAACACCCAATAATATAATCCAATAGTTTGGCAGTACAAGACCATGGAAAATTGAACAGTTGAGAGGAGAACCTCCAACCTACCAGCATCCAAAGACAGCCTTAACAATAGCTCTCCTATAGATACCTTTATTGATTAGTAGCTGGTGAAGCAGAGACCCCAAGAAGAAAAGAAGACAGGAATATGGAGAAGAACTGAAAGCTTCCTGGTTTCGATATAAGAAGTTTTGTTTTGTAAATCTTAATTAGGTGTCTTATAGGACTAGTATTGTGGAGTGGGAAGGTAAATGACAGGTTAGAGGAAGAAGTTGGAAATAGTCATTCGTTTATTATTCTCTGTTATACTTTAAGAAATAAAGTTGTTATTTTTTACTTTAAATAGATTTGGACTCTAGAATTATCACAGATTACTGCATGGGATAAATATTTTCTCTGTTGCTGGTTTTAATTAAGCAGGAAGATTTATCTTGTGTTGAAACCCTACAAACCCATAGCAATGTGTTTTACTCTTTATGGTACTGTGGAATAGCTGAATCAGCCACTCAGTTCAAGATCTGCATAACATGCTGCCCTGACCAGGGCTTCATACATCCTGTGAGAAAAGAACACAGGTAGAGATTGCTCCCTTTCTCTGCCTGTTTTCTGTATTGCTACATCTTATTTCCATTCAGGTACGTGATCATCCCCTATTTTAGGTTCAATCTCATTGAAATTCTCCCCGAGAGTGATGCAGAG
This sequence comes from Chiloscyllium punctatum, assembly GCF_047496795.1. Classification (NCBI taxonomy): domain Eukaryota; kingdom Metazoa; phylum Chordata; class Chondrichthyes; order Orectolobiformes; family Hemiscylliidae; genus Chiloscyllium; species Chiloscyllium punctatum. The sequence goes on along the minus strand of NC_092790.1, from coordinate 24,379,931 downwards.
CTCCATAGGTATCTCTGGTGCTCGCTTTATTGATGTTGACGTACAGATGTAAGGGACTTATAAATTCCATGTCAGTCGTCGTTCATAGAGAAGGAATGACTTTTTGTGGCACAGGAAAGAAATAGCGATGTCTAAGTGAGAGAAAATATGTTTTTTGACAATCCCTGAGAGTGTTGTTGAGGCAGTATTTGGGGTCCTGTGGATAGACTTTCTCTCAAGTTTCACCACATTAATCGCTGGGATGTTGTCACCATGAGCAGTGAGTGAAGCTCAGTGAGTGAATAAGAAGTGATTGCATTGAACCTCAAGGGGGATGGACAGTCAATCATGATGTTGTAAACAGACACTGATATGGTGATAGGTTTCATGGCTTTTTTCCCTCACAGATTGCATGCTTCTCGACAGTTTAAGAGCCCTACGAACGTTCTACCCACCCACCCCACTCCCTATTTCAACTGAGACAGAGAGAGAAAGAGAGCAGAAAGAAAGGAGAGACAGAGAAAGCGAGAGAGAGAGGGGGGGGGGGTGTGTGCTTTCATGCTTTTGAATAAACTTTCCCAACATTAATACAGTTCAACTGGTGCGTGATCCTGCCATGAACGTCATGTTATCCATAATCATGACAGCAGCAACAATACCTTCATTATAAAAGTGTTAACTCTTTCCAGCAGTGTAGAGAAAGTCTTTTTTTACACGACAGGAAAGAAACGGAGATGTGTAAGTGGAAAAGGAGTTGTTGTGATCATCGCTAAGAGTGTTGCTGTTGCTGTTGCTGTTGCTGTTGGGATATTGTGGACAGACTTTCTCTCCTTTATAAGGAATGATCGCCTTGCCACAAAGAGAGTGCAATGGACTTTCACCAGACTAATCCCTGGGATGTTGGTACCATGAAGAGATAGTGAAGATTAATCTCTGGCGTTGTGAGAAAATGAGACGCGATTGCCTTGAGACTTGAGGGGGAGGGACAGTCACTCACGATGTTCTAAATAGACACTGATACAGTGAAAAATTCCATGGCTTCTTTTTTACTCGGGTTGCATGATGGTTGATAGTTTAAGAGCCTCTGAGAATATTCACCTCATTCCACACCCAATCCCCATGTCACATGAGAGAGACAGAGGGCCAGTCTTTGAATAAACTCTCTCCACATTAATACAGTTCATTTGCTGTGTAGTCCTGCACTGAAAGTCTCGCTATCCGCAATCCCTACAGCAGCCACAATACCCTCATGCTAAAACTGTTAACTATTCCACCAGATTCTGACTCCCATGGAGAACATGGGTGTGTCTTCTCGGAGATGGAAAATACCTCCTTGAGACTTGGCACAAATCATTTGGCTTTCCTCCTCATTACCAGCAAACCACGTTAAAGCAGCACACGTTCTACAAACAATTGAACCATGATTAACATCATTGAGTCCTCTATCAGTGCAGTCCCGGTTTCATTGGTTTGTCATGTTGGAATATCAATTACCCCCTCTTGTTCCTGTATAACAGTCTCGTGGGGATGAATAGCCTCCTCCTGGTCTCATGGAACAGGTTTAAGGGTCTGATTGGGCTCTGCCTGTTCCTGTTTACGAGCTCGATGCACTGAACAGACCACTCTTCTTCCTGTGTAACAGGCAGGAGTATTGAATCTGCTGTCACTCTTTCTGTTCCTGAATGTTAGTTCATACCCGTGCTCAACCAGCTTGAGATGCTGAATGAGCTCCTCTTTTAACTGTGACAATTTGCAGTGTCTGGCCGTACTGTTACATAAATGTTACCGACACTTAAACAACACAAACCGGAATGCTGTCTGGGTCTTGCTGCACATGGACACAGAATGGTTTAAGAGCTGATGGGGACAAAATGTTATGATCATTCTGTGATCTTCAGTCATCATACCTACTTCTGATCTTATGATGGGAAAAGACATTGAAGGAGCAGCTGAAGATGTTTGTGCTGAGGAGTAGAACCTGAGGATCTCCTGCAGAGATGTCCTGGGACTGAGAGGATTGTTGGTGACTGACCCTAAACCTCTTTATTTGTGTTCGGAAAGACCCCGTCCAGTGGGAAGGTTACACCTGATCCACATTCAGCTCAAATAAGTAGGTGGTCCGATGCCATCCTCAGTCAAATACTGCCTTGGTATCAAAGCCATTCGCTCTTTCCTGAGCCCCTGTGTTCACCTCTTGGTCATATCAATAGGTGACGGTGTATGTGTAGGGAGTGTTTTCCTCTCACAGAGGGTAATCACTGTCAGGAAGGATCTGGGCTGGAGACCTAGGGGAGCTAAATCACTGAAAGCATTTAAGGAGGAGTTAGATGGATTTTTGACCTGTCGGAGAGCTATGGGGTGAAGAATTGGGCATTAAAGAGGAGTTAATGACAACAGTAGATCAGCCATGATGTTATGCAATGGCTTGATCATCCGAATTACCTGACCCTGTTTCTTCGGTCCTCATATTCAGCAATTGCAAAGTTAATGGCTGCAAGTTTCCTGAATGTTCTTTTATTGAACGTTCAGTATTTTGTGAGTCATCTCTGTTTGAGGTATGGGGACTGTACTCACGGTGAATCTGGGTCTATAATATCACCAACAAATGAACCAGAAGTTGCAGAGAGGAAACACTCTGTAAAGAGACCAGAGGCGTCTTTCGAACCAAATAACATTTTCCAACGGAGACCAAACCATGTGTGACAGTCTTGAGGGAGTGGATGAGATCTTGTGTTACAGCTGACCAGGTATTTGGAGCAAGTGGCCTCCATCTGCTCCTTGCAGGAGATGTGGGGGATTGAATATAACATAGCAACACAGGACTGAGCAGCAGGAGTGGGCCATTAGATACTTTGTCACCGCTCTGTGTGCTTTTGGTCTCAGCAGCACGTTTCTGTCTGTATACCATTTTACACATACCAAAAACAACTTTGAATCAATGCAAACATCCAGAAACCACAATCCTCTGGGGAAGGGAATTTCTACTTGAACATCCCTTTGAGAATTTCTCATTTGTGTTCCAACAAATGTTGAAGGGTCACGATGCCCTAATCCAGTCCCACTCCTCCATTGGTTACACCCATATTAAAAGCAGGCAGTTTAATGAGGTGTCCAATGATTTAGGTCTTAGACTAGACCATTTTCTAGAAAAATGTGAGGCACAGAAAGTTGAACTCATAACAAATGGTAAAATGATAGAGTGCCACAAATGTTATTCTGCCTTTGAAGTTATTCTGCTCACACAAGCAGTGGGATTTCTTTCTCTAACAGTGGGATTTGGCTGAATTCCCTTCGTTTCAGGCAGTGGAGAGATTCCAATGAGTCCTCACCAGGAATCCTTCACAAGTGGTAAATATGACACGAGGATTTCATGGTCTCACACTTTGCTATCTGGCGGAACAAAGTAAGAGAGAGGGATCAATCGGCTGCTCCTTCTCAGACAGGGGACATTTTTCACCCTCTCTGTGTTGGAAAATACAATTTTGTCAACGGAACACCCAACTGGACCATTATGTGGAAAACCTTATTATGGATTATATGCAGGTGCGTCATTGCTCTTGTTGTACACAATTCCTTCCAATCGCAAAAAAATGTCCCTTCTTTATAATTTGAAGACATGCTTACCTGTGTCTGTGTAATTTGTAAATATTGGTATGTGCCTTCATAGTATGTGTGTTAATATAAATGCATCTTCTTCTTAAAGTTTTTTCTCTAGCTTTCGTCTCCCTGACAGGAGATAATATGCATCCAGTTGATACACTCTTCAGAAAGTCATGGATGGTTCAATACTATTTCTCAGCTAAGATCAAAACTGATAATCCCCCATAACAAAAGGCCGGCATTCCAGGAATGAGTACAGTGAAACCGATTTGAAAATCTTCGAAAATAATTATATCTTTTTATTTTAGTTGAGGGGATCAATCCTGCACACAGTGCATCAGGTGTGGTCTCGGCAATGCCTGTACAGATGCAGTAAAACATTCCTGCGATTAACCCTGATGCGTTTTGCCAAAAACAGCATCATTCCACTTACCTTCCAAATCACTTGCTGCATCTTCAGACTGACTTCATATGATTCATGTCGCAAGAACATGGAAACATGTATCACAGAGTTCGGCAATCTCTCTCCATTTAAATTGTTTACCATTGTTTAATCTTTCACGCCAAAATAGACAACTTACCTTATATTATTTCTGCTGAAGGTTTGCTCACTAACCTTCCCTGTCTGTATCACATTGCAGACTCACTACCTCCATTTAACGACACGTTGAATGACCATCTTGGTGTACGAGCTAATGGAGCTCCAAGCGACTCGCTCCCCTTCCTCCAGATCTTTGATACAGATTATTGATCACTGATGACCCCACAGTGATCTCTGAGGCACTCCATCAGTTACAGCCTGAAAATAAATATTTACCTCTACTCTCTATTTCCTGTTAGCGACAGCTTCCCTTTTCCTGTGTAGTGGCTCAGGTGGGTTGAATGGCCTCCTCCTGCACTGTGTAGTGTACTGAACGAGCTGAATTACTTCATTCTATACTCCTGTGTAATTCCTGACAAGGGCGGAATGGTCTCCTCCTGTGTCATTGTAATGACCCTGTCTGACTGAATGGAGTGGTCCCCAACTTGTTGGATTAAGGAAACAACACATGGGGTAGGGACAGCAGTATATCTCTGAAAGAGCCTGGAGGAGTGAATTGAGGGAGCAACACATGGGATGGGCAGAAGTTGCCCATTCCGCTGCACCATTCAGAATGTTCATGGCTGATCCGAGAGTGTCTGATCATCCATTTCCTGTCTGTTCCCAATAAACATAGACACTTCTGTCCAGTAAAGATGAGCCGAGCTCAGCCTTCAATATCTTCAATAACCGAGTCTTCACTGCTCCCTGAGGATGAGAACACCACAGGTAGCACAACACTAAAGTGAAAGAGACGTCCTTATTTCATTGTGGGACTGTTATGTTTAAACTGTGTTAAGTGAACATCAAATCACCACATTTTTTCAGACATAAGAACAGAATAATATGGAATAATTAGGAACATAATTCATTCCGGATTCCAAACCTATCCCACATTCCCACTGTCCCTTTCCAATTAAATATGTATCATACCCAGCCTCTGCTGCTGTCTCAGGAAGAGAATGCCTGATAGCAGAAGACCGCAGGAGCATTAAGGAAATGAGCAGATTGAGGCCATTCAGCCTATCGAGTCGGAAATTCCGGACAATAATTTCTTATATGTACCTCGACCCCCTTCTTCTGCCTTCTCCCTAGTATCCTTGATCCCCTTACAAATCAAAACACATCGATTTGTGTCTTAATGACACTAGTGTCTGTGCATCTGTGTATCTGTATGTAAGTGTTTGTGCGTGTGTCTGTGTGTATGTGTGTCTGTGCCTCTGTTTGTGTGTGTCTGTATGTGTGTGTGTGCGTGTGTGTGTCCAAATGCTTGTAATCTGTGTGTTTGCGTGTCTACATCTGTCTGTCTGTGTTTCAGCCTGCGTTTCGATCTGTATTTATGTCGATTTGTATGTGACTGTATATGTATTTGTGTGTTTATAGGTGTATGTATATCTATATCCTTCTAAGTATTGTGTGTGTTTCGTCTGTGTATTTCTGTGTCTGCGTCTCTGTGCAGTGAGGTATCTGTGGGGTTTTTTTGCGAGTGAAAGGACTGTTGTTGGAACTGCCAGTGGGTTTAAACTAAGAACTGTATTTCACTGAACATTGCTACTTAACATTGTCAGTAAGACGTGGATGTTTCAGATTCTCCACACGAGGCATCCTTGTCCTCTCCAGCTCTTTAAGAGTCCTTCCCACATGACGGGGTGAGGGGAGTGAGAGAACGGATATCTGGCAGTCCACTACCTGGATTGGCCCTTTCTATCCTATTCCAGGCTGTTTCTCCTGGAATGGGAGAAAGGGATGGAGGCAGAGTGTGAATGGGTGACCCTGCTGTTTATGCTGGTGTAGGTGGAGGGAGTTGTGAGGTGTCTGCAATGAGTCAGTCGACAGTTTTGAATTCATATAGTATGATTAGTTGCTGAATTCAATCGTGAGATTGGTAGTGCCTGAGCCTTATTTGGAGATAGAGCGTGAACCTTGTTCGGGGTTAGGTGCTATAACAGATATACAGTGAGTGTGAGGGAGCAGAGAGTATATGGTAAGTCTTATCCTAACAGAGCGAGGAGGATATTGTTGCTTGTCAAGTATTGTGGGACATTCCTTCAGATCATCTCAGCGTCGAAGTGAGCCTCCCTGAATGTTTTGTCGAGGCCTATCACTAATAACGACACAGACCTGTCCCTCAGGTTCCGCAGTATCAGTTGAGGTAGAATTTACAGATAGCAAGGAGAAGCAAATATTAGTGTATTATATATCGAAACCAAATGGTAGCAGAAAATCTGAGCATCATATGTCCTGGAAATTAGATAGGCAAGTATTGTGGATACCGCAGTCTTATTGAATGGTGTCAAGTTGTATCTAAACTGCGTTAAGTAAGCGACTTCTGAAGCTGTGAAAAATAAGTTATGTTAGTTTATATGAGGTGAGTTGAAGAGTATGTTGCGAAGCAAACTAGAGAGCAGGTTATTTCGGATTTGATGTTGCGTGGTCAGAAGGTCGAATTATTAACCTTGGTCCGAAGCAGCCTTTAAGGAATAATGACATTTATAAGTTGCATTTTACAAGGTGTCTGCATACAATATAGAATGCTTGAATAGTCCAGTCAAACATCATTGAAGATTGGAGGCTAGAGTTCAATATATCTACAGTGAATTTGGAAAGTACAATATAACATTCAGTGGGAGACAAGCAATGGTTGTTAGAGTCATAGAATCCGACATCACGGAGACAGGCCCTCCAGTCCAAACTGGTTCATTTCGACCGAAATGCCCACTCACGCTAAACCCATTTCCCTGCAATTGTCCCGTATCTTTCTAATCTTTTACTATCCATGTATTTGTTCAAATGCCCTACTTCTCATTCCATCTGCATAACAGCCACTGAGTTAAAAAGTTGTTCCTCAGATTCTCTTTTATTGTGTCCCCTCTGACCTTAAACTGATGCTCTCTAGTCTGTGATTGCCCAACCCTGGGAAAAAAGACTGTGAACTCACTGTATCCATGGCTGACTTGATCTTATAAACTTCAATATGATCCTCATCATCTTCATGCACACAAAAGTAAAAAGCCCTAGCTTGTCCAACCTCTTTCTAAAACTCAGACCATTGAGACCTTGGCAACATCCTTGTAAGTTTTTTTTCTGCACACTTTCCAGTTTAATAATATCCTTCCTATAGCAAAATGAACAAAACTGAACATAACGCTACCAATATGGCCTCACCAGCGTCCTGTATAACTGCATCATAACTCCCTAATTTCGATACTCAGTGATATAAACCAATTAAGGCCACTGTGCCAGAAGCTTTCTTCAATGTCTACCTCTGAATCAACTTCCAGAGAACCATGCACCTGAATTCCAAGGTCCCTCTGTTCCACTACACTCCTTAGGACTCAAAAATTCACCATGAAACTCCAACCTTGATTTGACTTTCTAAAATACAAGAACTTACACTGATCTCTATTAAAATCCATTTGCTAATTCTCAGCCCACTTCTCCAGCTGATCAAAGTACTGCTGTAATTTCTGAAATTTCTGATAACCTTCCTCACTCTCCATGATGCCGCTTGTTTTAGTACCGTCTTCACACTTACAAATCATGCCTGTACATTCTCATCTAAATCATAGATATATGTAATATGTAGTGGTGCCAGCATTAACCCCTGAGGCATTCCACTATTCCAGTCCGACCAGCATGTTTCCAGTATTATTCTCTGCTTCCTACCATCAAGGCAATTTTGTACCTAATTTGCCAGTTCCCCCTCAATTCCATGCGACCTAACCTTCCAGAGCGGCGTACCATGTGGAACCTTATTGAAGGCCTTGCTGGAATCCACCTAGATTACGTATACCACTCGGACCTCCTCAATGTTGCTGGTTACTTTATCAAAGAACTCCAACAAAATTGTGAGTCATGATCTTCCTTGCACAAACTCCTGTGCTGAATTTCATGAAGGGCTTTTGCCCAAAACATTGATTATCCTGCTCCTCGTATTGTTGCCTGACCTGCTCTGCTTTTCCAGCACCATTCTAATCTTAGTCCGAACCACACCCTGTCTTTCCAAATGCATGTATATCCAATCTCTCCGAATCTTCTAAAGTAACCTACCCACTAGATTTTAGGATTACTGGTCTTTAGTTCCCAGGTTTATCTTTGTAGCATTTCTTGAACACAGGCTCAGCATTCGCTATGCTCCAGTCATCCGGGATCTCATTCGTTGGCCAGCGATGATAGAAAAGAGCCAAGTAGTGCTCCTGCATTTTCTTCTCTATCCTCTTATCCTCCTGTTGTGTTCCTAAATATAACTGGTCAGGACCAGGAGTTTTTAGAAATACTGTAAAGTCTGCAACATACATCTATTTATTTCAGGTACAAACACCAAAGAGTGAGAAAGTGACTCAATGATGGTTAACATCACAAATTAGAAAATATGTTAATCATAGGAAGTGACTTCAGAAGAATTCCAGCTATTGTGAAAACCTGAGAATTCTCAGACATTAACGACCAAAAAAGAAAGGCCGTGAAACTGTAAAGGAAATCAAAAAGAGAACGTACATGTTAACAAACAGGAACACAAAGACTGCATCAATCTGCGATCTATATTTCAAAGGAACCAAAATAAAAGCAGGATCAAATGTGGAAATTTGTAATCGGGAGAGGAGAGGTCATTGTGCAGAACAGGGAAATGACCGAGAAATAACCAGTTACTATGCATCTCTTCATGGAGGAAGAGCCAGAAAATCCCCCAGTAATACCAAGTGATCATATCGGACTCCTGGAGCTAAAGACATAAAGTCAATTCATATCAGAAACAAGCTAGTACTTGAACATGGAGCTGGATTGAGCATTGCTAAGTCTGACGAAACAGATGTACGTCCTATCACGATGTCAGAAATAAACCACCAATAGAAGTATTAATTGCCCTGTCGATGACTGTCTTTTATTTTCCTGTACATTCTGCAGAGACCGGAAACTGTTGTGGATAAACGTGATCCAAGAACGACCGACGAATGGAAGGGATCCAAACAGCGACAAAGGGAAAAAGACATAGTGTGGCTAACCGCAGACCAGTTAACTTGACATTTGTAGGGAAACTGTTGGAATCTATTACACAGGGTGACATTTTTGCGATTTAGAAATTAACAGCAATAATGGAGAGAATCAGCATGCATTTCTGATAGAGAAATCATACTTGATAAACTTCGGAATTGTTCGAAGTTGTTCCTTACATCATAGATAATGGGGAATCAGTAGAAGTGGCATAGATTGGATTTTCCGAAGGGTTTCTATAAGAACTCAAAAAACGAGGTTGTAAATGTCAATGAATGTGAAGGGTATTTGGAGGAATATATGTAAGTGTAAAGTTAAAGTTTGGTTCGCCTTCATAGAAGAGAGTCAGAACATTGATACAAAGACATGTTGAAGCAGTTTCACAGCGTGTTGGTGGGACTGTACCTGGAGTATTGTGTACAGTTTTGGTGACCGAATCTCAGAAAGGATATACTGACCACAGAGGAAGTGCAATGGACATTCTCCAGATTAATCCCTCAGATGGTGAGATTGCCTGATGAGGAAACTCGGCCTGTGTTCGCTAGAGTTTCAAAGAATGACAGGTGGGTCACAGTGAAATTTAAAATATTCACAAAACATATGACAAGTTGAAAATTAACATGAACGCTTCCCTCGCTGTCTATTCCACATTCAAGGCAAATAATGGCAGGATCTGGGACAGGTCACTTAAGACTGCAATAAGGAGGAAATTCATCAGTTGGAGGAGACTAACTAACACAGGGGGATGGGAACCTACTAGCAGGCAAGATGAGGGAGAATGTCCTGACATTCTACAAGTGTCTCCAGGAGAACAGAATAACCAGGGAACAGGTAGGACTCATTAATGACTTGCCAACCTACATCCAAATCAACTTTAGTGGTAGGAGACAGAGGAGAGTGGTAGAAGGCTGTTTGTGTGATTGGAGGCTAGTGTCCAATGGTTTACCACAGGGATCAGTGCTGTGTCTCTTATTATTTCTGATTCAGAGGTGTTGGTGTTGGACTGGGGTGGACAAAGCTAAAAATTGCATAACACCAGGTTATAGTTCAAAAGGTTTATTCGGTGGCACGAGCTTTCGAAGTGCTTCATCAAACCGCACAACCACCTGATGAAGAAGCAGCGCTTCGAAAGCCCGTGCCTCCAAATAAACCTGTTGGACTATAAGCTGAAGTTTTCTGATTTTAAACCTTATCATAAAGGATGCAGCTGTGAATATGGACGAGCGGTGGGGAGTGTCATAAGTAAGTTTGTTATTGATATGAAGATTGGCCGGGTAGATGACAGTGTGGAGGAAGGCCTTATGTTACAGGAAGATACAGATGGAATGGTCAGATGGTCACATCAATACAGAGAAAATGGTCAGATGGGTGGATCAATGGCAGATGGAATATAACTCTGAAAAATATGAAGTGATGCACTTTGCAAGAAGGAACCAGACAGGGGAGGACTAAATAAATGACAGCACACTAGGACGGTCAGAGGGTGCTTCTCCACACATCCGTGAATGCGACTGGACAGGTTATTGCACAACTTGGGAACGCATAGGGGAGCGTAAACACAGCCTTTATTCATCGAAGCATAGATTATAAGAGCTATGGGGAACTTTGGTAAGGCCAAGATGGAATACTGTGTTTAGTTATGGGGGCCACATTACAGGAAGGATATGATTGTACTGGAGGGAGTGCAGAGGAGATTCACCAGGATGTTCCCTGGGGTGGAGTATATCAGCTATGGAGAGAGGCTGGATAAGCTCGGGTTGTTTACTTTGGAGCAGAAAAGGCTGGGGGGGGGGGTGGATGTGAATCAGAAGGATAAGATTCAGGGTGGATAGACAGCAGCTGTTCCTTTTCGTCAAAGGGCCACATTTTTAAAGTGAAGAGTTTGAGGTTTAGTGAGGATTTGAGGACTGTTTTTCACCCAGAGTTTGTGGGGTCTGGAATGCACTGCTTGAGAAGGGAGCTGTCATGATAACCTCAAAATCTTTAGAAAATACATAGTTGTGCAGTTGAAATGCCATAAGATTCACAGCTACAAGCTTTTGTCGGAAAGTGGGCCGAATGTAGGTCGTGCTGTATTTCTGATGGAACAGAGACTGTGCTTCTGTTATTGTATGGATGTGGGAGGTCAATCATTGAGTAGCTTAAGATAAGAATTGATGGGTTTCTGAAGAATATCTTACCAAATGATGTAAGAGGGAACTTGTAATATCTTCTAAAAATATAACAATGGCAAAATTAACAGAAAAGGTTGCAGCTTTCTTATAGTCTGATACCAGAGAATTGAGGACAGGGAAATAGCAGATCAATGGAGCAAATACTTCAGTTAGGCCTTCACAGAAGATAAAAAAACAAAAAAAAATCTTCTTAGAAATACTAGAGAACTTTAGGCTGGTGAGAAAAAGGGAATAGCAACTAAATTAGCAACTAAACAGTTTTAGAGAAAAATATTGGAGTGAAATTAATGGGCATAGACAAAGTCAACAGAGATTTATGAAATGGGAATCATATTTGAGAAAGTGGCTTTAAACAAAATTATGAGAAGGTATCCATGCAATACGATTGGAATCTCAGAAAGACTTTTGATAAAGCCCCAAGCCTATTGTGCAAATTCGAATCCTGTGGGACTGGGGCTAATATATGGTCATGGTTTTAGAATGGGAGAGCTGGCAGGAAAGAATGAGTAAGAATAGAACCATGTCTTTCTTTGAATGGAACACTTCGAGGAGATAACAAGGATATATCGAGATTTGACATCAAATATTCCCAATACACATCATATCTTTGGTTGAGTGGTTCATATGCTATATTCCCCAGTCTGCTGACAGTAATAAACGATGTCAGCTTGTGAGTGGATGAGGAGGATGTAAAAAAGATTCCAAGGTGATGCAGATATGTGGAGAGACTGGGCAAATACGTGGTAGATGGAGAGCAATCGGAGAGATGAGATGTTGTACACTTTGATGGGAACAATAGAGTGGCATCCTATCATTTGCAAAGGGAGTGGTTGAAAAATGTTGCACTATAAGTGAACTTAAGCTGCATTTTCATTTTATTTCTGCGCGGCCCTCCGAGTCCATGTAAGGCAGTGAGTTCTGAAGCCAGAAGTCAATACTAGGAATAGCATTGGCACGCTGACCAGTGTACATATACCCAACAAGTGGGGAGCTGTAACATTGAAAACGATCTGTATGTCCCTGTACACCAATCAGTGAAAGTAATATTGTAGGAGCAGAAAGCAGATAGGCAGATAAATGGTGTATTCACCTTCATTTCAGGGAGATTTGAATACAGGAGTAAGGATGATTTACTGCAGCTGTATAGAGCGTTAGTAGGGTCCCATCTCGAATATTGTGCAATATTGTTCGCAGTTTTGGTCTCCTTGCCTAGTAAAGGACATTGAGGGAGAGCAGTGGAGGATGACCAAACTGATCTCTGGGATGACAGGCTTGTTGTGGGACCAGCGATTTGGGGTGACTGGGCCTGTATTTTATGGGGTTTAGTAAAATGAGTGGAGATATCATTAGACAATAGACAACAGACAATAGGTGCAGGAGTAGGCCATTCTGCCTTTCGAGCCTGCACCACCATTCATTATGATCATGGCTGATCATCCTTAATCAGTATCCTATTCCTGCCTTATCTCCATAACCCTTGATTCCACTATCCTTGAAAGCTCTATCCAACTCTTTCTTAAATGAATCCAGAGACTGGGCCTCCCTCTGGGGTAGAGCATTCCACACAGTCACCACTCTCTGGGTGAAGAAGTTTCTCCTCATCTCTGTCCAAAATGGTCTACCCCGTATTTTTAAGCTGTGTCCTCTGGTTCGGCACTCACCCATCAGCGGAAACATGTTTCCTGCCTCCAGAGTGTCCAATCCTTTTATAAATAATCTTATATGTCTCAATCAGATCCCCTCTCAGTCTTCGAAACTCAAGGGTATGCAAGCCCAGTCGCTCTAGTTTTTCCACACAAGGTAATCCCGCCATTCCAGGAATTGACCTCGTTAATCTACGCTGCACTCCCTCAATAGCCAGAATGTCTTTCCTCAAAGTTGGAGACCAGAACTGCACACAATACTCCAGGTGTGGTCTCACCAGGGCCCTGTACAGCTGCAGAAGATCCTCTTTACTTCTATACCCAATCCCTCTTGTTATGGAGGCCACCATGCTATTAGCTTTCTTCACTGCCTGCTGTACCTTCATGCTTGCCTTCATTGACTGTTGTACAAGAACACCCAGATCTCTCTGTACTGCCCCTTTACCTAAATTGATTACATTTCGGTAGTAATTTGCCTACCTGTTCTTGCCACCAAAGTGGATAATCATACATTTTTCCACATTAAACTGCATCTGCCATGCATCTGACCACTCACCTAACCTATCCAGGTCACCCTGTAATCTCCTAACATCCTCCTCACATATCACCCTGCCACCCAGCTTAGTATCATCAGCAAATTTGCTAATGTTATTATTCATGCCATCTTCTGTATCATTAATATATATTGTAAAAAGCTGCGGTCCCAGCACTGATCCCTGCGGTACCCCACTGGTCACTGCCTGCCATTCTGAAATGGAGCTGTTTATCATGACACTTTGTTTCCTGTCAGCCAACCAGCTTTCAGTCCAAGTTAGTACTTTGCCCCCAATACCATGCGCACTAATATTGCTCACGAACCTCCTATGTGGGACTTTTTCAAAAGCTTTCTGAAAGTCCAGGCACACTACATCTACTGGATCCCCCTCGTCCATCTTCAGAGTTACATCCTCAAAAAATTCCAGAAAATTACATTTCCCCTTCATAAATCCATGCTGTCCCTGACCGATCCTGTTACTATCTCAAGATGTGTCGTAATTTCGTCCTTTATAATTGATTCCAGCATCCTTCCCACCACTGAGGTCAGACTAACCGGTCTATAATTTCCTGTTTTCTCTCTTCCACCTTTCTTAAAAAGTGGTACAACATTAGCCACCCTCCAATCCGCAGGAACTGATCCCGAATCTATGAAATTCTGGAAAATAATTACCAACTCATCCACGATTTCTCGAGCCGCCTCCTTCAGTACCCTGGGAAGTAGACCATCAGGCCCCAGGGACTGATCAACCTTCAGACCTAACAGTCTCTCCAACACCAATTCCTGGCAAATATCAATTCCCTTAAGTTCAGGTCCTTCAGCCACTGTTACCTCAGGGAGATTGCTTGTGTCTTCCCCAGTGAACAGAGATCTGAAGTACCAATTTAATTCTTCTCCATTACTTTGTTCCCTGTAATATGTTCCCCTGTTTCTATATTCAAGGGCCCAATTTTAGTCTTAAACATTTTTTTGCCTTTCACATACGTAAAAAAGCTTTCACTTCCCTCCTTTATATTTTTGGCCAGGTTACCTTCGTACCTCTCTTTTTCTCTGTGTATTTCCTTCTTAGTAATCCTCTGTTGTTCTTTAAAAGCTTCCCACTCCTCCGTTTTCCGACTTATCTTTGCTACGTTATACTTTTTCTCTTTAAACTTTATATGGTTCTTAACGTCCCTCGTCAGCCACAGCCACCCATGCCTCCTCCTAGGATTTTTCTTCCTTTTTGGAATGAACTGATCATGCATCTTCTGCATTATACACAGAAATATCCGCCATTGCTACTCCACTGTCCTCCCTGCTAAGGTTTTGCACCATTGAACTTTGGCCAGCCCCTCCCTCATAGCTCCATAGTTCCCTTTATACAACTGAAATATTGTCACTTCCGATTGTACCCTCTCCCTTTCAAATTGTAGATTGAAACTTATTGTATTATGGTCACTACTTCCCAATGGCTCCTTGACTTCGAGGTCCCTGATCAATTCTGGTTCGTTGCACAATACCAGATCCAGAATTGCCTTTTTCCTGGTCGGCTCCAGCACCAGCTGCTCTAAGAATCCAGCTCGGAGACACTCCACATAGTCTCTTTCTTGAGGTCCAATACCATCCTGATTCTCCCAGTCTACTTGCATGTTGAAATCCCTCATAACAACTGTAGTAACATCTTTACGACAGGCCAATCTCAGCTCCTGATTCAACTTACATCCGACATCCAGACTACTGTTTGGGGCCTGCAGATAATTCCCAAGAGCGTCTTTTTACCCTTAGAATTTCTCAGCCTGATCCATACTGACTCTACATCCCCTGATTCTAGGTCTACCCGCGCAAGGTACTGAATATTTTCCCTTACCAACAAGGTCACCTCACCCCCTCTGCCCGTCAGTCTGTTCTTACGATAGCATGCGTAGCCTTGAATATTCATTCCCAGGCCCTGTCCACTTGAAGACACATCTCACAGTTATCCCCACAATATCGTATCTGCCAATTTCCAAAAGAGCCTCAAGCTCATCCATCTTATTTCTAATGCTTCGTGCATTCATGTATAGTATTTTTAATTTGTTACTCTCCTCACCCTTCCCAAAAACTCCTATTTCACTCAACCTTACAGCATGCTCCCTTTTTGAGTTTTCTGCGTCATTGATACAGTTGTCTTTCTTGACTTCCTTTTTTCTATCTTTCCCTTCAATTTCCTTCTCAAACATCCAGTTTGTCCCCTCCCCCCAGCTACTTAGTTTAAATGCAGCTGTGTTGCAGTAGCAAACCTGCCTGCAAGAATGCTGGTCCCCCAACCTATGAAGGTGCAAACAGAATCTCTTGTATACTTTATGCTTACCACAAAACATATCCCAGAGTTCCAAGAACTTACATCCTTGCTTCCTGTGCCAGTTCCCCAGCCACACGTTCAAGTCCATTATCGCCCTGTTTCTGGCCTCACCAACTCGAGGAAATATATCAAACTCTTACAGTGTGAGACAGTTTGGATGCAGGGATGATAGTTCACTTTCAAGAAAACAGTCAAATCGTATTTAATACACAAGCGTTATCAAAGAACCGTGTGTATATTGAATAGAGAAGCAAACTTGATGGGCCAAAAGCACTACATCCGTTCTTGGTTTATATTTCACAATGTTTAAACATATTTTGGGATATGAACATTTTATGGGGAAAACTGCATTGAGGAGATGTTCGGCCCTGAACTAGCATGAGGAAAGCTCACCGTATTGAAAGACCTCCTCCTTTCCCGATGTTTCTGCGCAGTCTGTGGGAAAGCTCTGTAAATGTCACAAGTTCTCAGATGTTCGGAAGGATTCCTCTGCAGGGTCGATAGGACTGTGTTTCCCGTTCCATTTTCTGATAACGAGGCTGGTGCCTGGTGTTCTGTCCTGGTTTATCCTTTATGACCTCAGAGCAGTTTGATACAATAGAGTGTCTTACTTGGCCGATTCAGAAACATTGAAGAGTTTATCACATGTCTGTGCGTCTGGAGTGACTTTTAGGTCAGACCAGGAGAGCACGGGAGATTCACTTCCTGAAAGTACATTGGGTAAGGGGATCGATGTTTACAATCAACATTGGACACAAGATCACTGTTACTGCCACCAGTATTGACCTGGAGCATTGACCTGGTCTGGATTAGTAATCCAATGATATTTCCACAACAGCACCATCTCCACATGGGGACCTATCGGAAACCACACTGAGCAGGTTATTTCTGTGCTTCTTGACAGCTCTGTCAAAAAGAATTCCCACCAATTTGACTGTCATGATGTGCGTTCGAGGTGGTAATTCGTAAGATTGTAATTATTCTCCTCTTCGGGGACTGGACAAAGCTGAGTAATTTTCCACATTGCCAGGGAGATGTCAGAGTTGGATCTGGAATGAAACAGCTTCCCCAGTGACGCGGCTTGTTGTGCAGCACAAGTCTTCAGTCCCATTGCAGGAATGGTTTCAGGGCCCATTGCCTTTGTCATCTCTACTGTGTTCAGCTGTTTCTTCATGTCACATACAGAAAATCGAATTGCTTGAAGACTGGCATCTGTGAGTCTGTGGGCATCATGATGAGTGTGAGTTGGATCATCCAGTCAACACCCTCTGGCTGAGGGTAGTGCAGACACCATATCCTTGACTTTTTTCACTGATTTAGAGTTGTTCTGATATTTAGGATGAGGATATTTATGGCGTCCTCTGCTCCACTAAATTGTTTAATAATCCATCGATATTTATGATTGGATTTAGCAGGACGACAGAGCTTAGATCCGATCTGTTAGTCTTGGGATCATTTCCCCTTCTCCATCAGAAGTTATTTCTGCTGTTTGGAATGCAACCAGTCACGTGTGGTTTGTCAACAGGTTTAGGTGCACGTGATACCGACGTTGGCATCAGCCCTGTATTCAGTGACCCAACCTGGTTTACGAAGCGGTAACACTTCCATTTTCATATTCTCATTCTGCTGAGAGCATCTCTCTGGTGTCATACCTCCAATTTGTTACTTTATCTCAATCCATTTAAGGTAATAATCTAAATCGTTTCTTTTCCACAATGTCAACTTCGGTATTTGAAATGAATGTGTTTCCCTCTGTTATTCTCCCTGACATGATTAAGAGCTCTGTAGTGTCAGTGATGTCAGTCTTATGCAGTTTTAGAATCTAGGAACTTGTGCACCATGCACTCATTCACTCGCCTCAAGGAGTCGCCAAGAAAGTGGAGTCGAGTCCTGGAGTAGATCAGCCATGTTCGTATTAAATGACAGGGCAAGCTAGATGGTCCGAATAGCCTACTGTTATTATTTCACATGTTATGCTTTTGGAAAGTAACTGGTTATTCTCCTGGAAGTTGTGTTGTGTAATGCTGCATTCAGATGAGCAGAGGGTTTGTTTGAGCTTACCCTGGGTGGGGTATAGGGGCTGGAGTCACAGCGAATCTGGGTCTGGGACATGGCTTAAATTTGGAGCAGAAGTTACAGAGATGGGAAGCCTGGAAACAGGGATTGGGGGTGAGGGTCACTTCCTGATCCAGGCTAGATTTTCCAAATACATTTCCAAAACTACACCTAACCATCGGAGTGGCCTCGATTTGCAGGTGCGAAGGGCTGAATGAAACATCAGAAAACAGGGCTGAGGGATACTAGTGGGCCATTCGGCCCTTTGACTACCCCACCAGTAAATGAGGTCGTGGCTCATCTCATTGTGGTCCCAGATGCACTTTTTTCTCCTTGCACCATTATCCCTGATTCACCTGTCTATGGAAAATCAGATGAAGCCTGCCCCAATATAATATAAAGATTCAGCCATCCCAAACTTCTGGGAAAGAGGATTTCCACTTGACTGAATTCCCACTTTGTGAATTTCTTCTCACTCCATTTGTGACTGAGGATGAAGGGTGTCACTATTTCCTTTTCTAGTCCCAATCCTCCACTGCTCACAACAAATTTTAAATGTAACCAGGTTGGTGACGTGGCCGATGATAAAGGTCTCAGACTGGGTTAGGTTCAGTGATAAGAACAAGTCAGGCAGATTTCTTTAGTCAGCCACAAGTTATTAACAGAACTAACGGAGGAGTATGGTGGGTCTGTGGGTGACACTGCTTCCTCACATCACCAAGGAGCTGGGTTCAATTCCAACCGCGGGCAACCCTCTATGTGGAGTTTGAACATTCTCCCCGTGACTGTGTGGGTTTCCTCTCAGTGCTCCAGTTTCCTGTCACAGTCCAAAGATGTGCAGTTTAAAGTGGATTGCCCATAGTGCCCAGGGATGCCCAGGTTAGGAGGGTTAGTTATGGGAAATGTAGGGAAACATGGATAAGGTAGGGGGCCACGTCCAGGCAGGATGCAGTTTAGTGCATCAGTGCGGCCTTAATGGACGGAATGTCCTGCATCCACACTGCAGAGGTTCTATGACAATGACAACAAATTTGGCCTATACAAACACCCAGAGGGTATATACCTAATCCACACTTATCAAGGTCTTGTATGTTTCATTCTCATTCCAACCGTACCCTGTTAAAGCCTTCATAATATAAGCCCTTCACCCCATGAATACGTGAAATGAAACATCTCTGAACTGCTTTCAATGTAATTATATCCTTTCTCAGATAAGGAGACACAAAAAAAATAATCTCACACTCAGATCATAAAGTTTATATTTGTTTTCTCAAAGTGCTGAGAGTCTTTGGAACACTTTTCCCCACAGACCGTTGGAGGCAGAAATATTGAATATTTTTGAGGCACCGACAGAAGGTTCATGAATAACAACAGAGTCAAGGATTATCGAGGAATGGGCAGCAATTTGCAGCGTAGGGGAAAATGTAGACAGTGGTATCAAATTACATGGGTCTGGAACAGCCAGGAATATAATGCAAAATGAAATAATAATATCGATAAAACATTAAGGGGGAATCCAAGATACCGGAGATCCGGAAGGTCTGTTTTGCTGGGCTCTGCATCACAGCACGGGCAAAGTGGTTCTCTAACACATCCCATCCCAGCCATTTACGTAAAATTCAACACTAAAAGAGCGATAGAATCTTTATTAATCCCGTTTTATCAAGTGGAAATGACAAAACATGGGAAAGGATCGAGTAAGTCCCAACACACAGTGCACCCGTCAGAAGCATCGAGCATGCCTGAGGCTGCAGCTGCAACCCATTCTGCTCGTTCCATGGACCCAGTTACTCACCAGGCCTTGGTCATTGAGTTCACCAAGTTATGTGAAATGATTGAAGTAATGATTGAAGAAGGGTTCAGCAGTGGCTAGATCTGCTCTCAGCCGTGCTCCAAAAACATGACCAGCAACGTGACAGCCTTGGAAACAGAACAGATTATGCCAAGCGCCGAGCTGCAGCGACAGAGACCGCGATCAGTTCCTTTCAGGAGAGGATCCTCGCCTTTGAAAAGCAGGTCCATACCTTAACTGAACTTGATGACGACCTCGAGAACGGGGATAGGGTGAAGAATGTTCACATCGTCGGTTTGCTGGACCGGATGGAAGGTGGTCAGCCAGTGAGATTATTGAGAACTGGCTGCAGCGATTCCTTCACTTCAAAACTGAAAAGAGGCAGGTGAAGACTGAGACAGTTCATCGGGTTATGGTGCGGAGGTCAGACTCAGACCAGCGTCTTCGCCCTGTCCTTGTGTGGTTACATAGTTATGGGGATAAACATAGGCAGATGGAATCTTCCAGAACCCAGGGGAAAGATCTGATGGCTTTAATTCACGAGGGCTCCAGGATGATGATCTTTCAGGACTTTTCAACGGCGGTGATTCAGGAAAGAAAATCTTTGGATGATATCAAGAGAAGAGTAAGGGAACTCGGGAGTCAGTATTCCTTAATATACCCAGCGGTGCTCCATATTGCTTTCAATGGATCCATACACTTGTCTGACTCTCCAGAGAAAGCGAAATCTTTGTGGACATTTTAAAGTAAGATGGATGTTTAGATAATCATGTTTCTCTCTTAAAGAAATTTTCTTGGATTTTTCTGGTATTAACCAGTGTTAAATTATAGTCGGGGATGGGTACAGTACTCACTTTTAACTTCTTCATTAGTAGTACTACACTTTTTCTCCTTCCTTGCTTGTGTCTGGGGAGCGACTCAAGCTGGAGCGGGTTACAAAGGTAGTTGTGATGACTAAATACCGACCAAGGGGCAGTTGGAGCCCGATTTTTGTCGTTAATTGCCCTGAATGTCATGTTGGTAGCAGGCAAAAGATGAAGCTTTGGGGTATGTAACCGTCCCCACTGGACGGGCGTGGTGGGGGGGCAGGTGGTGGGGAGGGTCATTGGCACTTTGGATTTTGTTTCATTTTTTGGTTTTTTTTGTGTGTTTAGTTTTGGAAAGTTTTGAGAGCTTGTTAGATGTAGTAGTCTTAGTTCGTGTTGTTTTTAAGCTCTATGAGTCTTTTTTCATTTATGATCAGTGATGTGTAATTCGAGTTCTTCCTCTCTCGAGCTCAAATGTTGCTATAGTGTGTGATGGATAATGATGTGCTTAAATGGGGTACCTGGAACAATAAGCGGAGCCATCGTCCAGTCAAGAGGAAAAATGTACTGTCTCGTCTTAGGAAGGAGAGGGTGGATGTTGTCCTATTGCAGGAGATGCACCTTGATGACAAGGAACATTTGATATTACAGCAGGGCGGATTTGATCGGGTTTATTTCTTGTTTTATGAATAATAGGAGTAGGGGAGAAGCCATATTGGATAGGAAGAATCTTCCAGTTAAATTACTAGATTACATTAGACATTCACAGGAGGATCATAATCCCCAAACCCTTGAACTGTGGGAAAGAATACAGTATTTTGAATGGTTATTGCCTCCCGGTGCACCCTCTTAAAACCGTGGTAGATGCATTTTCTAAATTAAGTTATCTTGTCTCATGGTGTATTAGTGCAGATTATTTCAACTGTCTTATGGACCCCACAGTGGACAGAATGTCCAAAGATCACCCAATACCCTCGTCATAATGAAAGCAATTAGTTGGTTCTTGTGCAGAACTAGAGCTGGTGGATGTCTGGAGGCAGATCCACATCACAAGAAGGGATTTTATTTTCTCCTATCACCCACTTAAATGCCACACGAATGTTGATCTCTTCTCCATCCCTGCAACAACCTTAGATTCGGTGGCATCCTGCACAATTGGGAAAATTACAATTTCTGACCATGAAGCAGTTTCACAGTTTTGAGACGCTGGCGAATGGATCTTTTTTTTCTTAAGGCTAGTTAGTTCATTGAGTATTTCTGTAAAGATTTCAGATCTTTCTGAGCCATTAATGCAGATTCAACCAGTAACACATCCATTCTATGTGAAACTACTAACGCTCATGCCAAGGAAATAGTTATTCATCAGGAAGCGGCAGAAGGGGGAGCAGGAACGCTGGCTCGAGGCACAGCTGAGGACAGCCGAGAGTGCATACTGTGATAGCCCCTCAGTGCCTAATCTGCAGAGGATCAAAACGCTTCAGTCTACAGTGAATTCCACGCTCACACAGACAGCCAGGAAGGAACTTACTTTTGAAAAACGAAGGCTGTTTGAACATGGTGATAAGCCAGGCAAGTATTTAGCCTAACTTGCCAGGAAAATGAGCGCCCCCTCAAGCCATTACCTCAATTTGGGAATGTACTGGGATGTTCCCTCCGATTCCAAAAAGATTAATGCAGCCTGTCCGAGATTTTTCACCAAATTGTTTCAGCCTGAACATTTTGAGGATAGATGGATTAAGATGGAGTCATTTTGCAAGAACCCGTGTCTTCCAGGAGTAACCCCTGAATGGGTGTTGTGCCTTAATGTACCATTGTCAGCGCAGGAGGGTGTGAAGCAGCTTCAGAATGTAAAGGTGCACGTTCCTGACGGATTTCTGAGTGAATTTTATAAATAATTTATAAACCTATTGTCACGGCTGATGTTTAACATGTTCTGTCACTCATACAGTCACGAACCCCTCCCTCCATCCTTTAGAGAGACTCATAGCTCTCTGATGCTTAAGAATGGAAGACCCTGGAGGATTGTGCTTCTTACACGCCAATCTCACTTTTAAATTTCGGTTTCAAAATCCCGTCTGTGACCTGTACATTAAGGTGGAAACTTTGCTGCCTTCCGTTACCAAAGAGGACCAAGCATGCTTTATAAAGGGCCACAGATCTTCCTACAATGTTAAGAGTTTACTCAATATGATCCAAGAGTGTCAACAACAATCTGTCCAGGGATTAATGATCTCTTTAGATGAGAGAAGGCATTTGATTGGGTTGAGTGGCCGGGTCTCTTCTGTACATTAGAATGGTTTGGTCTATGCAAGGTTTTTATCAAGTGGGTGAGGGTCCTTTACCGTGATCCTCTGGCTGCGGTTCTCACGAATGGTGTGGCCAACCAGTAATATTAATATTTCTCCAGACAGCCGACAAGGTTAACACCTTTCACCATTGTTGTTTACGTTGTGGATTGAGCCACTGGCGGAGGCCTTCCGTAGGGATGCCAACATATCTGCACCAGAAGTAGGATAGAAGTCACGTAAGATTACATTGTATGTTTTTTTGTCAAATTCCGCAATTTCGGTAGTTCATGTGATGCAATTCATTGATTCGCTTGTTGCCTTTCCGGGCGATAAGATTGGAGGCCATGCCTATGGGAGGTCTTAGGGAAATACCTGATACTGTGGGCAAATCCTGGTTTCCTTTTAAATGGTCACGGGGGTGGTTTCCCTATTTCAGTATATTCATTGCATCTGTCTTTGATAATTTATTTAACGTGAACTGTATCCACTTGTTTGACAAAATTAAACAAGACCTTCAAAGATGGGAGGCATTTCCAATATCCTGGCTCGGTCAGATAGCTGTTATTAAAATGAATGTTGGGGTAAATGTAGGGGAATGGGTCTGAGTGGGTTGCGCTTCACCGAATCAGTGTGGACTTGTTGGGCTGAAGGGCCTGTTTGCAAACTTTAAGTAATCTAAGATGATTTATAGAAAAAAATGGCTGGTTTAGCTCTTTTATTTGGCACCATAAGTGATTCTTTATCAAGCTAACAAAATTGCAACTGCCCCACAGATTTGGGGAGTTGATCTCCCCGATTAAAAGCAATCGGTTTTTTTTCATCCTATGTGAGTGCCTGGGCCACTGTGGTCTGGGCATCAATATGGCTTGACATTGAGCCCTCTCAGACAAAGTGAACCCTTATTAGTCTGTTGTTCTTAGATAAAATGACAACATTTATGGAGTATTGTCATAAACTAATGATGATCAATACTGCTAAAACTTTAAGGACAATGCGTCAGATCGAGGGCAATACAGACAAAAACATGTTTCTTACCCCTATAATTGGTTTACCGGGTTGTCAACCGGGGATAATGGATTCCAGGTTTAAACTCTGGGCAGTGAGGGGGATACCTTGCTTGAGTGATTTAGAATTAGTAGAATCCCTACAGTGTGGAAACAGATCATTGGGCCCAGCAAGTCCACTTCGACCCTCTGAAGAGTCACCCACTCACACCCATTCCCCTACCATCTTATATTTACCCTGATTAATGCCCCAAATTACAGATCCTGGAACACTATGAGCGATTTAGCAATGGCCAATTCATCTAACCTGCACATCTTTGCAACTGTTGGAGGAAACCTACACAGACACAGTTGAGAATATACGAACTCCACACAGCCAGTCACCCAAGGCTGGAACCAAACCCGAGACCGTGGTGTTGTGAGTCAGCCGTGCAAACTACTGAGCCACCACGTGTTACTTGAAGGAGAAACAATGATATCATTTGGTCAAATAACTCGTTAAGTATGGACTACCTAGTAGAGACTTCTTCTGTTTATTCTTCCAGATTAGAGATTTGATTTTTTAAAAAATTAACGGAGACTGATAGATCCGATACAGAGAAGTGGGTTCTTTTTGCTAAGAATACACTCTCTGTCAGTCCCCTTTATCGTTAGTTGGATAATATCCCCTCAGACAAGACTATGCAGCTTCGTGACGTCTGTGCGAGAGAGTTGAGGGTTTAGATCTCTTCAGAGACATTTGAGGATATTTGTGAAAATGTTCAACGGATTTTGATCTGTAACAGGACACATTGCATGCAGTTGTAAATTCTTCATAGGGTTAATCTGACACCAGTGTTTCTCTCAAATTTCAAAGTGGGATTATCTTCAGCATGCCCTAAATGCAGAATGACAACAGCACTCTTGCTCATTGCATAATGTCCTGCTGCAGGCTTCATATATATTGGAGCACTGTGTTCGGTGTGGTAGAGTGGGCCTTGGGGACCGAATTGGAGATGGACCCGGTTTCTCTTTTCCTGGGCCTGCCCAGAGTATCTTACGCATGGGGAAAAAAAATCCTTGCTTTCTGTGCTAGGAAACTTATTCTGTTGTGTTGGATGTCTGAAAACTCCTCGGGGCTGCTGGTCTTTGTAAGCTCCTCATGGAAAATATCCCTTTGGACATTCTCACCAGTATGGTGCACCAAAAAACAGAGATTAGTATAAGTCATAGAGTCAGAGTGATGTAAAGCATGGAAACCTTCGGTCCAACCCATCCATGCCGACCACATATCCCAAACCAATCTAGTCCCACCTGCCAGCACCCGGCCCAAAAGGCTCCAAACCCTTCGTATTCATATACCCATCCAAATGCTTCTTAAATGTTGCACTTGTATCAACCTCCCCCACCTCACCGGGCAGCTCATTCCATACACATGCTACCCTCTGTTTGAAATAATTGCCCCGTAGGTCTCTTTTATATCTTTCCCCTCTCACCCTAAACCTATGGCCTCTCGTTCCGGACTCACCGACCCCAGGGAAAAGACTTTACCAATTTACCCTATCCATGCCCATCATAATTTTGTAAACGTCTATAAGGTCACCCCTCAGACTCTGACGCTCCAGGGAAAACAGCCCCAGCCTGTTCAGCCTCTCCCTATAGTTCAAATCCTCTAACCCTGGCAACATCCTTATACATCTTTTCTGAACCCTTTCAAGTTTCACAACATATTTCCGATAGGAAGGAG
Source organism: Chiloscyllium punctatum (assembly GCF_047496795.1). Taxonomy (NCBI): domain Eukaryota; kingdom Metazoa; phylum Chordata; class Chondrichthyes; order Orectolobiformes; family Hemiscylliidae; genus Chiloscyllium; species Chiloscyllium punctatum. The sequence goes on along the minus strand of NC_092790.1, from coordinate 24,354,437 downwards.
ACCAGAATTGCACGCAATATTACAACAGTGGCCTATCCAATGTCCTGTACAGTCATAACATGATCTTCCAACTCCTGTACTCAATACTCTGACCAATAAAGGAAAGCATATCAAACGCCTTCTTCACTATCCTATCTACCTGCGACTCCACTTTCAAGGAGCTATGAACCTGCACTCCAATGTCTCTTTGTTCAGCAACACTCCCTGCGACTTGACCATTAAGTGTATAAGTCCTGCTAAGATTTGCTTTCCCAAAATGCAGCACATCGCATTTATCTGAATTAAACTCCATCTGCCACTTCTCAGCCCATTGGCAATTTGGTCAAGATCCTGTTGTAATCTGAGGTGACCTTCTTCGCTGTCCACTACACCTGCAATTTTGGTGTCATCTGCAAACTTACTAACTGTACCTCTTATGCTTGCATCCAAACCATTTATGTCAATGACAAAAGGTAGTGAATCCAGCACCGATTCTTGTGGCACTCCACTGGTCACAGGCCTCCAGTCTGAAAAAAACAACCCTCCACCACCACTCTCTATCTTCTACCTTTGAGCCAGTTATGTATCCAAATGGCTAGCTCTTCCTGTATTCCATGAGAACTAACCTTGCTAATCAGTCTCCTATGGGGAACCTTATGAAAACCCTTACTGAAGTCCATCTAGATCACATCTACCACTTTCCCTCATCAATCCTCTTTGTTACTTCCTCAAAAAACTCAAGTAAGTTTGTGAGACATGGTTTCTCACGCACAAAGCCATGTTGACTATCCCTAATCAGTCCTTGCCTTTCTAAATACATGCACATCCTGTCCCTCAGGATTCCTTCCAACAACTTGCCCACCACCAACGTCAGGCTCACTGGTCCATAGTCCCCTGGCGTGTCCTTACCACCCTTCTTAAACTGTGGCACCACGTTATCCAACCTCCAGTCTTACGGCATCTCACCTGTGACTTTACATATTCCAAATATCTCAGCAAGAGGCCCAGCAATCACTTCTCTAGCTTCCCATAGAGTTCTAGGGTATACCTGATCAGGTCCTGGGGACCCGTTTCAAGACATCCTTGGGTATTTATCCACCTTTACCCATTTTAATACATCCAGCACTTCCTCCTCTGTAATATGGACATTTTGCAAGGTGTCACCATCTATTTCCCTACATTTTATGTCTTCCACAATAAATACTGATGCAAAATACTCGTTTAGTATCTCCCCCATACTTCCTGTGCTAGGAAAAATATTCTGTTATGTTGGATGTCTGAAAAGCCCCCGGGTCTGTTGGGTCCTTGTAAGCTCATCATGGAGAATATCCTTTTGGACTTTCTCACGAGTATGGTGCACCAAAAAGCAGAGATTTGTATAAGATATGGCAACCCTTTTTGGATTACCCCGATACAGGCTTATCTGTCAATCTAAAAAGGGCTTTTACATAGCCATGACGATATTGTCTAATGAATCTAGTATGAAGAATTATGAACATATGATTGTGTAATGCTCTCGAAGAACGAGAACAATGATTTTGTTATGCTGAGCCATATTATTTATTTATTGTTTATTGTTTATTTTTTGTTTTTCTTTTGACAAATTAGAGACTTTAACTTGTTTTGTATGTACATGCAATTGGGTGTAATTTTGTTCAGTTATTTGAATTGTTTTGTTATTGGTTTAATATAATAATATAAACCTCATTTTCAATAAAAATGTTTGTTAAAAAATTTAAAGGCCAGAATTGTTAGAATAGAGTCCCAAAGGACTCTCATTAGAGAGCGTACTCATGGTGGTTTACCCTGAGGGTCACCACACCCCAGTGACAGGGTGAGGTTGAGAGAGCATCCCCTTCCTAGTAACCTCTGTCAGTGTGGGGAATTGAAACTGCCCTGGTGTCCTCCCTCTGCATCACAAACCAACCATCCAGCCAACTGAGTGGGAGACTGTGTAACCATTACACACAGAATCAGTCACATTATCTGGAACATTCCATAATTGGCATTCTCCAGAATATTTTACAACTTTGTGTGTGTGTGGGGGGGGGGGGGGTGCATTAGAAAGGCAAGAGAGAAAGAGAGAGAAGGTGCTGCATGCAGTAGTGAGAGTGGTGGAGCATGAGCCTTTTTCGGGGGTCGGTGCTATAACAGATATACAGTGAGTGTGAGGGAGCAGAGAAAATATGGTGACCCTTATCCTGACAGAGTGGGGAAGATTATTGATGCTTGTCCTGTTTTGCTAGACATTTCTTCAAACCGCACACTGCACTGACCTGGGTGAGGAGTTCAGACTATGCTCGGTGGGTCTGGTGGTGTGATCCCTCTGGGAAGAGAATGCTCCCCCTCTGTACGAGCCCATCCACCAGGACCTCCGTGCCCCTGTTGACAAACCGTGGTGTAATTTCCCCTTAGCTGCTATGCTCGGGGCAAACTGTGCAGGGCAGTTCTGAACTGAGAAAGCACAACCATGTACCCATTGGCTTTTTAAAGATGGCACACGTGCCATGGGTCACAGAATATCCGGGGCATCCCGGCGATGGTGAGTACCTCCAGTCTTGATGGGTTGGAGAATCGGGCTGGCATTGTATGAGAGTGACACCATGGAGTGGGGTGGGTAGTTAATGAGGTGAGTTTGGTAAGATAGCACCAGGAAACTAGCTCGGCCTTGTGCAGACAACCCCTCTGCCACACTTAATTAAAATGTCACTGCAACAGTTTTTTGTTAGATTCAGCCCAGTGAGGTGAAGACTCTGCTGTCCTCACTCGCAGTTACAAAGCTGCAGAACAAATGCTCATCCAAAACTCTCCATCGCCTGAACTCATAGCAATATCCCTTTCACTCATAATTCTTCGAAATACTGACCCGTGTTGCATGATCCTATCGAAATGTCTTCATTCTGAAACCTGTGAACATATCCTTCCATGACATTTTATCTCAGTCTCCCCCCCGCATCCTATCTCCACCCCAAAACACACTCATTTACAGTCATATTGCACGAGACTGCCAGTATGACTGGTCATTTGGCCTAGCTGGTCCATGGCAACCAAAATGTACATCCAGACTCACCCCATTTCCCTGCCCTTGTTCTGTATCCCTCTAATCCTTTCCTATCTGTGTATTTGTCCAATTGCCTTTTCAATGTTGTTATTGTACCCACCTCAATCACTTCCACTGACAGCTCAGTCCATATGCGTACCACACTCTATGTAAAAAAGTTGCCCCTCAGTTTCCTTTTCATATTTTTTATCCTTTCCAAACATTAATGGATGTCCTCTAGTCATCGATTCACCAAACTTGAGAAAAAAGTTTGAAGTATTCACCCCATGCACGCCTCTCATGATTTTATAAGGGCTACACTTCTATAAGAACCCCCTCAGTTTCCTAAGCTGTAAAGAAATAAGTTCTAACCTGTCCAACCTCTGCCTATAACTTAGAGCTTAGAGCCCAGGAAACATCTTTGGAAATTTGTTCTGCATACTTTCTAGTTCAATAATATCCTTTCTAGAGCAAGATGAACAAAACTGAACACAATACTCCAACTGCCGCCTTACCAACATCCTGTACAATTGCAGCATAACGTCCCAACTTCTATACTCAATGCGTTGATGAAAGCCAATGTGCCAACAGCCTTCTTCACTGTCCTGTGTATCTGTGACTCAAATTTCAGACAACCGTGCACCTGATCTCCAACGTCCTTTTTTTCCACTACACGTCTTAAGGCGCTCTCATTCGTCATTAAACTCCGACATGGATTTGACTTTCCAAAATGGATTTGACTTTCCAGATATCTTATATCTCCGAACCTTCTCAAGTGGTTTCCGAAACAGATGTGAAGCTTACTGGTCTATATTTCCCAGGTTTTTCTTTGCAGCCCTTCTGAATAAGGGCACTACATTTGCTACTGCCCAGTCTTCCGAGACCTTGCCCCTGAACTACCTTCTCTCGCCTTGTGGAGTGCTCTTAGATATATCTGGTCAGGACCAAGAGATTTATCTGACTTTGTGCATTCTAATATGTCCATCAGCACCTCTACTGTGATATGGACTGTACCAAGCTATTACAACTCACCTCCCAAAGGTCACAATTCTTCATGTCTTTCTTCATGACTTTCTTCATGATAAACACAGAGGGGAAATTGAAGACCTCACCCATCTCTTGAGGTTTTACACATGCATGTCCATTTTGGATTGTAAGGCGTCCTATCTCTCTCTAGTTGTTCTTTTTATTACTATACTGAATTTGGATTCATCTTAATCTGCTCAGCCAAGGCTAACTCATACCCCATTTTAGCCCTGCTGGTTTCCTTCTTCAGTAAACTCCTGTAACCCCTGTGTACCTCCAGAGATTCCCTTGGAACCAGCTGCCTGTACCTGAGCGACGCCTCCTTTCTTTCTGGTCAGAGCCTCAATATCTCTTGTCATCCAGGGTTCTCTCTTACAGCCTCACTTTCCCTTCACCCTCACAGAAACATGTAGACCTTGAACTCGAGCTATCTCACTTTTGAAGCCATCCCACTTGCCCTGGATCCTTTTACCTGGAAACACACTACTCCAATCAAGCCCTGCAATCCCCTGTCAAATTTCAACAAAATTCGCCTTGCCCCAATTTAGAACTTGAATCTGTGGACCAATTTTGTCCTTACCATACCTATTTTAACATTAATACATCTCTGGTCACTTTTCCCAAAATGCTCCCCAACTTTACCGCCGTCACCGACTTTCCCAACAGTAGGTCGAGTTTGTCCCTTCCCGAGTAGGACCCTCTACATGCTGCTTGTGGAAGCTTTCCTGAACACACTTAACTAATTATATTCCATCTAAGTTCTGAACTCTCTGGAAGTCCCAGTCTATGTTAGGATAATTAAAATCACCTATTATGACAACCCTATTGCTCCTGCAAGTCTCACCAGTCTTCCTGCATATATGTTCTTCTAATTCCCATTGATTATTTGAAGGCTTATCGTGCAACCACTATAACGCTACCAACCCCTCTTATTGTTTGCATCATTTACAAAATCTCATTGGGTATTATCTCAGTTATTTCATCTTTAAATATTAGAGTGATACGCGCCTTAATCAGAACTATTGGTATTTAAATTGTTTCCATTTACATCTCTTCCTCGCAGTGACTTTCACATTCACAGCATCCCTTGTCAAGGCACAGTGGAGATATGGAGCTGTAAATAGATGGGAGCTGCACATCCTGTCAGTTCCAACATTGGCTGCAAGTTTCCCCACACTGAGCTGTGATCTAACACAGTGTTACCGAACAATGCAACAATCTGGGTTTATATATGAATGAACCAGGGCGGACTGCACAGACCCCCACGCTGTACATTTAGCCTAGGATTATAGATCCAGCATTGGTGTGGACTGCACAGAGTTTCACTCTGCACATAGCTGGGTTGCATTCAGCAGTACACCAGCCGGATCTACACAGTGCTCCATCCTGAATATGTCATGGTTATGTGAGTTAGATTGTGAATGTGAGAGAACTAAACATCTGTCTATGCCTTTATTTTTGTTTTAATTCTTGTGATTGGACTCTTCAAATCCTGACTCATCCAGTTAGACCCGATCCTCTGGATGAGTCATGGTAACTGTTGTTACAGCATCTGGGTCTGCAACATGACCAACAAATGGAGCAGAGGCTGCAGAGAGGGGAAGCTCTGTAAAATGGAATGAGGGAATCACAATCAGACCAGCCATGGTCTTAGTGAATGGTGGGGCAGGATTGAATGGACCACTGCTGCAACTTATAATATATTTCTCTTTGTTCCAAGCAAACTCCCCTTCTCTCCCAGTGTCCCATACTGGTGTGGAGTGAGTCACCTCCTCCTGTTCCTGCGTAACAGGATCCTCAAGCCTCACTAGCCTCCAGATTTCCCTGTGCCCCAGTTTCGAGCAGTTGAATAACTGGCTCCTGTTCCTGTGTCCAAGTCTCGAACAGTTGAGTGACTGTTTCCTGTCACTGTGCCCCAGTTTCAAGCAATTGAATGATTCCCGCCTGATCCGAAGTTTGTGAAAGTAGATGTCCTCCTCCTGCTCCTGAGTACCAGGCTCCAATAGCGCTGTGTTCACCCGCTGCTCCTGTGGAATGGAGGTGAGGGACTGAATGGCCTCTTCACATTCTTTACAGCTTTTTCTTGAATAAAGGCCTTTCCCCATTTCTGTAAAGCACCATCAAAATCTGAATGATATATTTTTTTATTTGATACTCTGTGATTGAGCAAACAAGCCGATTGGCAGAATTCAGATGCTGAATCGCCTACTCCTGTCCCCATGTTATACACTGAAGAGTCAATAGACTCTCAGAGATGTACAGCATGGAAAAAGATCATTCGGTCTGGTCATCCATACCGCCAAATATCCTAAATTAATCTCGTCCCCGTTGCCAGCTGGTGGCCCATCTCCCTCTACACCCTTCCCAGGCATGTATCCATCCAAATGCCTTTTAAATGGTGTAACTGTACCTGCCCCCACCACCTCTTTTGTCTGTTCAATCCATACACACAGCAGTCTCTGTGTGAAAATGTTGTCCCTCATGTCCCTTTTAAAACATTCTCCTCTCACCTTAAACTTTTGTCTTCTAATTTTGGACTCGTCTATCCTGGGAAGACATTGACTGTTTACCTTATCTATGCCCCTCATGATTTTATAAACCCATTTAAGGATCTCCCCACCCCTCAGCCTCAACACTTGAAAATAGCCCCAGCCTATTCAAACTCTCCCTGTAACTCTAACCCTCCAACACCTGCAACATTCTTTTAAATCTCTTCTGCACCCTTTCAAGTTTGACAACATCTTTCCGACAGTAGAGAGACCAGAATTAAAGGCAATATTACAAAAGGGACCAAACCAATGTCCTGTACAGATTTAACATGTCATGCAAATGCTTCGACTCAAAGCACACATCAATAAAGGGAAGATCACCAAATGCCTTCATCACTGCGCTGTCTATCTGTGACAGCACTTTCAAGGAAAGGAGAACCTGCACCACTAGTCTAGCTTTGCTGCCTCACAGGGCAGCGACCTGGGTTTAATTCCAAACTTGAATGACTGGCTGTGTGAAGTTTCTACATTCTCCCCGTGTCTGTGTGAGTTTCATCCGGGTTCTATGAATTACTCCAACTGTATAAAGATATACAGATAAGGGTAGATTGGCCATGCTAAATTGCGCACCGTACCCAGGGATGTGCAGGGTAGTTGGATTAGCCATGGGAAATGCAGGCTCAGAGGGATAGGGCAGGTATTTGTCCAGTGGGATACTGTTTAGAGGTTCAGTGTGGCCTCGATGGGCCGAAAAGCCTGTTTCCTCACTGTAGGGATTCGATAATTTCAATGGAGTTCTTCTTCACTGGCAGCTTTCGACAGGGCACTACCTGTAAGTCTTACCTTGATTTGTCTTGCCAAAATGCAACACCCCATATGTAACTAAAATATACTCTATCTGCCACTCCTCGGTTCACCTAAAAAAGGTCCCATTATAGTCTGAGAGATCATTCTTCACTGTAGACTACACCACCAAATTTGGAATTATCTAAAAACTTACTGACAATACTTCATATACTCAAATGTAAATGATTTGCATCAGTGACAAAAGGCAGTAGACCCACAATTGATCTTTGCAGCACGCCACTGGTCACAGGTCTCCAGGTTTAATGAACAAATATCCACTGTCACGCCCTGTCTCCAATATTCAAGAAAATTTCGGATCTAAATGGCGAGGTCTCCCTGGATCCGAGGAAGTCTAACCTTGCTAACCAGTCTACCATGTAGAACATTTTGGTAATCTTACTGAATTCCATAAAGACAAAATCCACTGTCCTGTCTTCATCAATCATCTTCATCACTTCCTCAAAAGATTACACCGAGTCAGTGAGACGTGATCTCCAATGTATAAAGCCCTCTTCAGTCCTTGTCTTTTCAAATGCATTTACATCCTTTCCAACAACATCCCCTCCAACAATTTAGTCACCATTGACGTCAGGCTCAGCGATCTATGGTTACCTGTTTTTTTTTCCTTACTTTCTTAAATAATGACACTATGTTAGCTGCCCTCCAGTCTTTTGACACCTCACCTGTGGAAATCCATGATACAAATATATCAGCAAAATGCTGACCAATTTCTTTCCTAGCTTCTCACAAACATTTGGGATACAACTGATCAGGTCCCAGGGATTAGTTCACCTTTATGTGTTTTAAAATGTCAAGCACCTCCTTGTAATATAGACACCTTTCAATGTTTCACTGTATATTTATTCATTTTCTCGATCTTGTAACCTCCTCCTCATTAAATACTGAGGAGACATTTTTGTTTCATATCCCTCCAATCTCGGGTGGTTCCACACATAGGTAGTCTTACTGATCTTTAAGGGGCCCTGTTCTCCCCCTAGTTAATCTTTTACCATTAAAGGATTTGTAGAATTTCTTCAATGCCTCGTTAACCCTATTTCTAAAGCCATCTCATATCCACATTTTTCTGGACCGAATTCCCTGTTGACTATACACTTATTGCCCTTATACTCCTCTCGGGATTCACTTAATCTCAGCTCTGATTACCGGACATGTGCCCCCTTCCTTACCTTGACCATAACATTAATATATCTATCCATCCAGCACTCCCTGCACCCACCAGGCGTTGCCCATCTCACTAACAGGAACACGTTGGCTCTGGACTCTATGAAACCAAGTTTTGATGACCTTGCATTTTCCAACCATCCCTATACGTGTGAATAGGGTATTCCAATCAGCCTTTCACAGGGCTCGCCTAACATTTTCAAAATTGGCCCTGTTCAAAGTTAGAACTTTAATGTTGACATCAGGTATTTCCTATTCCACAACTAATTTAAAACTAATATTTATGCGTAACAGACTTGAAAGTTAAATCAACACTTCCTGCCCCTCTATAACGGGCTCAAAAGTCTGACTAGGCTCCTCCTGTCCCTCTGTAATAGACTCAAGCGGCTTAATGGCCTCCTCCAGTTCTTCTAAACACACTCGAGAGGCTGCACGGCCTCCTCCTGTCCCTGTGTAATAGTTCCGAGACACAACAACCCGTGGATTACGAGCAGCCATTATACTGTATCTGATGGAGGTCCATCCTTTCTCAGATGCAGAAACACAGACAACACAATGTACTGCAGGTGCCCTCTCAGTTACACTTTATGCAGCTGCAGCAACACATCTCTTTGTTCTGAATGATTCTGTTGACAAAATGTGCCAATATACGAGCTTTCCACCTTTTCAAGTAGCAACAGGCTAATATGGGCTGAATGGTCTTCTCTTCTCCTCTGTAAGAGGCCCATTGGAACAGAATTTCTTCGGCCTGTTTCTGAGCAGCAGTCCCAATGCTCTATCTCAAGGTTATGAAAGGATTTGATAACAGGGCATTAAAACCAGGATTAGCCTCACACTGGTCAATAAGCACCATACTTTGTGTTCAGGTATCTGGAATCTTGCCCACCACACACCCCCCGCCCCTTTATTATGCAGCCGATATGTTATTTTATAACTGCCTCCTTTCAAAAACAGAATGGAATATACATAGACCCCTACAGTGTTCTGTTAATACTCTCAGATACAAGGGAAAAAAAGATATAAAATATTGAAAGATTTATGGTCCATCCCTCAGCAACCATCATCCATTGCATCCAGTATACGCAAAGTGAAGTATTGAACTGGTTAACTGAGTCTCTTTGTTCAGTGACTGCGATTAATGCCAATCTCCATGGATTCTAATTATCCCAGTGGAGGGTTTCCATCTTTTAATGATAAATAGGCTGCTTTCAATGTGTCATCCCATAACATGAGCGGAACATCACCGACAGCACTGACAGGGATCAGCAGATCCAGAGAGAAGGGGAGGAGAGATCAGAATCTGAGAACATGAGACCAGAATGTTCCAACAATGGATAAGAATTTTTGGACATTAGACTGAAATATTCCAACAATGGATCAGAATCTGAGAACATTAGACTGGAATATTCCAACAATAGACAGGAGCTTAGCCGATTATGTTTGGCGTCTTTCTGCATTTTATTGGTGATCATTATCATTGCGGATCTATTTCGCTCTTCTCATTATTCAATACTTTTATTATCCCTTCCTGGCTATCGTTGGTGTTCCTGGTGAGTGTCACTATCCAGATTTTGTTTTTTATAAACCAGTTATGACTGTATTATTGTTTTTTCATATCGTCTACACTTCCTGCCACGATTATTGTTCCAATCCAATCCAATCTCTCAATCTAGATATTCACTCTACAGACCACTGCGAACTGCATCAATGAAGGTGTTCAATTACTGTCTCGCTCTCTGCTCTGGCAGTGTTTCTCACCGGTCTCTATGTTGAACGATTCAGTTTCAGGGGAGAATCATAATGCATCGTATCATTGCCTTTGCTGTTAAGAGCATGGAGGTCACTGTCTACTGTTCTGGTTACAAACTCCACTTCCTTCCACTGTTTCCATCCCATCCCTGGCCAATATCTGCAGTTGAAGCAGACAAGTCACAACTGTGGGATATCTCTTTGACTATGAGCTGATTCTTGACACCATGCCTTAAACATTTCGAACAAAAATACTCCCCACTCCAGAATATATCTCACTGGTTTATTCCATCTGCTGTTTGAACCTTGAGCTATGAAGTACAGGCTTAATGAAGCCAATAATCTGCTGCTGACGCTCCCGGCTTCAAACCTGCCGAAGCAAATCTGATTCGAACTCACACCAAACTCCCATCGATCTGTCATTCATGTGCACGCCGATGTATATTGCTGTTGTGTCTGGCAATGCCTTTATTTTAACATTCTCAAATACGTTACCTCATCTGTCCATGAAACTTCCCTCGTTCTCTCTAATGATAAACAAAAGGCCTGCCAGCTGTTCTTATTTAAAATTGTTTTCTCCATGTGCGTTCCTTCTCAAACAATCAGTTTTGCATTCAACCACGCCTATCGCGCACACTCTCTCAGTCTCTGATGAACACACACAGAGAGCAAACCTTCCAATTATAGGCAGTAATGTGATGTGAGTATAGTTAGCATATGTTAGTAAAGTTTTTTATGCTCTCCAGATAGTGCAGTTCACTGAGCAACACACGAGCATGGTGTGCACAGCTCTCCATGCTCGGCTGTCATCTTGTCTCAGTTTATGTTTGTTTGTGGTGTTCTTTGAAGCAGATTCAGAATTTGATGTAACAAACCATTCAGCTGATCAGACAATGCCTGTATTTAATGTTCTCATTCTTGTAATTTTACGCACGAAGATCTCACTTCTGCAGTTAGCCCCACTGCCCTGTCTTTTTCCCCATATTTACACAGCATCTTTTCAGTTAATTAACTGCCTGTTTCTGTCTTTAATGTGAATCTCTCTGTCCCTTTGTATCTTTCCCTGGCCTTGGGTTTTGTCTCCCGAGTGTATCGTTGCTGGCATTGTGTAGCTCAGAAATAATGAAATGGCGTGTGTCAGGCTGTTGTTCACTTCCCGGTGTGTCCCATGTGATGGTTCATGGACAGGTGTGTTTCAGAAGTTATGAGACACATCCTTGTACCTTGGTGTGTACCTGTGGCTGTCCCTCTCAGGTGACCTTGTTATCAGTAACACGAGGAAGACCACTGAGTAAAGGACCAGGCATCTAAATTGCCTGACAATGCTGTCACTTTTTTCATAAAAGGTTATTTTTTCCTCATTTTTAGTAAGAGGTCTTAAAGGCCAAACTTCTTACTGAAAACGGCTCAAGTAAATAACTTACGGGGATTTTAGGGTTTTCAATAAATAGTAGTAACAATGGCCAGCTCGCATAGACTAGGCTTTCTAGGTTTCTTTTCATTGTAGTAATAACAATCACCAGGTGCTTGGGGTCCCAGAACGGGTGTAAATTTTAGTAAATTATCCCTAGCTGCTCTTCTCTCTGGAACCTCACTTGATGCTCTTTCCTCCTGGATTGGAGAACTGTATGCAAGAATGCATGTTTGAATGTTCCTTTTTGCCAAGGGGTGTGTTTAGGTGATTGTAGTATATTGGAACAGTTCATTTGTAGAAGGTACTGTATCCATTATTCTGTTAAGGTTTCCAATAGTTAAGTTAGTCTAAATTCCTCTTCATTCTGTATGGACTTTGATCAGTGTGTTTAAATACATTGTGTTTTGCTTTATGGTGAGTGGTTTGACGAGTACCATCACATCTGGAACACCCACTTCACATCTACCTTTAAAATAAGAAAAGGTTCGCATCCAAACGACCTCCTTAAACTAGTTTGATGCAGTCTGGTTGGTCTATTGCAAACTGGGGACTCTTGTCTGGTTCTAAATCGATAATACCAAATTGGGTTTAGAATTACAATCCCTACAGTGTGCAAACAGGCCATTCGACCCAACAAGTCCAGACCGACCCTCTGAGGAGTGACCTACCCAGACCCATTCCTCTACCCTATTATTAGACATTTACCCCGACTAAGGCACCTAACCCACACATCCCTGAAAACTACAAACAATTTAGCATGGCCAATTCACCTGACATGCACACTTTTGGATTGTGGGAGGAAACTAGAGAATCCAGAATAAGCTCATGCAAACACTGGAGAGTATGCACTGGGAGGCTATTGGGTTAAAAGGTCCCGTATGGGACTTGTTAGTGTCTTTGGTTCTGGATGTAGAATTCGGTTGGTTTAAACAGTGTGTTGAGTATAAAGACAATTTCAGTCACTAAGAGTTCTCTGGGTGTGGAAGAAGTAAAGTTTTACAAAAGGTAATGAAGGGAAGCTGTAGGAATTGACAGACAAGCTGAAGTTGGGGTTGTGTTTGTTCGAAAATGAGAGATAATTACAGCTATAGCTCGGCATTTACATTTGGTGGAACCGCCATCAGAGTCTTTGGAAATGGCTAGAATTCAATTTCAAATGAGGCACCTTGAACATGAAAAGGAATTGAAACAGTTTCAATTGTGATGAAAAGTAGAAATAAAAGAAAAGGAAATGAAGAAGAAAGAGAGAAGAAAAGCAGAGAGTTTCAACTTCAAAATTTAGTAATTAGAGAGGAAAGTTGACATAGAAGGTGGAGATGAAGGCAGACAGTCGGCTGGATAAGGAGGATAGTGAGGATGAGCAACCCTATATAGCCAAAGGTCTGATGGGGATCTGTTTAAATACATCCAGGTATGATCTAAATTTGATGAGAATGATGGAGGGAGCCTTTTTAATATCATTTCAGAAAGTGGCTAAACAAATGCAGTTGCCAGAGAACATGTGGATTTAGTTGATTCAAGCAAAGCTGATAGGCATTTGTATCCCTATCAGAGGAGGTGTCTGCTGAGTATGAGGAGGTAAAGAAAGGCATTTGAATTGCATTTGAGCTTGTGCCAGAAGCTTACACAGTGTTTCATGAATCTAAAATAGCATGCCTGGTTAAATGCACGTTGTGTTTGAAAGGATCAAACAAATTTTGAAAGGTGGGGAAGGGTATTAAAACATAGCAAACCTATGACCCTTAGAGAGATTCTTATTTTCGAGAAGTTCAACAATTTACTTCTTGCAGTCATGAGAACTCATTGGGAGAGCAGAGAGTAACAATGGGAAGGTTAGAAGCTGAAATGGCTGATGATGATGATTGAGTTCAGAAATCAAAGTTTGGTTTCTGTGAGGGATTGAGAAGATTGTGTGAGATCTTCTTAAAACATATCCCTGTGAGAGTAAGGTTTATTGGCATAGGCCAGGAGTAGCAGGTAAAGGGGTTAGAGCATTAAGAGGAACAGAAGCATGTAATCCTTTTCTGCTGAGACATGAGGAGCTACTTCATTCAGAAGGACTATTGGAAAGATGAGAAGTGCTCCATTATGTAACGTGTGATTGGAGTGTCCAGTGGAAACATCAACAGATTTATTCCACAATGGGGAAGGGGGCCTTGAGCTTGGTGTTGGCGTTACAACATTTCAGCATTTAAATTACAAATAACGTATCTGAGACAAATCGTTTTCACTGATCGTGAACCCATAAAGCTTTTGGAGAAGTTTTGGGAGAAAAATACCAGTCTGTGTCGACTGAGCTTATTATTTCCGCCATTAAATATGAAATTATACATGTGACAGGGTTAGAAAACCTAAGTTTTGACACGTTGTGGAAACTTGAGTGAAGAAAGACAAAGGCATTCTGTGGCAGGAGTAAAATGACTGAAATCGAATCTCGTTGTGAACATTTGTATGCTCAGAGTCAATGTAACATATGTGTATGGCAGTCAATAGACAATAGTCAATAGGTGCAGGAGTAGGCCATTCTGCCCTTCGAGCCTGCACCACCATTCAATATGATCATGGCTGATCATTCCTAATCAGTATCCTATTCCTGCCTTATCTCCATAACCCTTGATTCCACTATCTTTGAGAGCTCTATCCAACTCTTTCTCAAATGAATCCAGAGACTGGGCCTCCACTGCCCGCTGAAGCAGAGCATTCCACACAGCCACCACTCTCTGGGTGAAGAAGTTTCTCCTCATCTCTGTCCTAAATGGTCTACCTCGTATTTGTAAGCTGTGTCCTCTGGTTCAGAACTCACCAAAAGCAGAAACATGTTTCCTGCTGCAGAGTGTCCAATCCTTTCATAATATTATATGTCTCAATCAAATCCCCTCTTAGTCTTCTAAACTCAAGGGTATACAAGCCCAGTCACTTCAGTCTTTCAGTGAAAGGTAATCCCGCCATTCCCGCCAGTCTACTCATAGAGGAAGATTAGGAGGTCTAAAATGAATCCCTTTTTGTATATTGATGGATCATTTTATTAAAGGTGGAGATGTGAGTACACTATCACGATAAAAAGGATATTTTCTATTGGGATTTTTTTTGAAGAGAGGTTATAAAGACAGAGGTGCAGAACTGCTGTCTGAAAACAGTTTAAGTAAATAATTGAGAAAGCCTTTAGGTTTTATTAAAACATTGGTAATAATGGAAGGGCAGCGGCCAGCTCTCCCAGACCAGGTTTACTCGGTTTGCTTTTAGCTGCAGCATTCAGAAGCTGTTGGGGATCCCAGAAGAGTTGGAAGTTTCAGTACATGATCCCCAGCTGCTTTTCTCTCTGAGATCTCTGTTGATGTTGATATCTCTTCGATCGGAAAACTGCATGTAAGTATCTGTATTTGAATATATCTTTGTGCCAAGCAGTGTATACCAAGAAGGTACGGTATCTATTGTTTGTGTAAGTGTTGAAACATATAAGCTATTTCCAAATGTTCTTTTCTTTAACTGTATTTTAACTAAAGCATTTGAATCGATTATATTTTGCTTAATGTCGAGTGGTTTGACCAGTCACAACATATCTGGAACGCAAACTTCACATCTATTTTTAAAATAAGGAAAGGTTTGGGTCTAAGCGACCTTCTTAAAATATTTTGCAGGGATCTGGTCTGGTCCACAACACTTAGAGATGAGGAGTTTCTGACTGACTCTTATTGAAAATTTAGTGGAGGGGTTGGGGGTGGTTTGCTGGAGGTTGTGCTGTGAGCTGCCTGAGACATTCAGGGAGACATGAGGATTTGCTGACCTATCTTTGGGTGGAGCCTGGGGACTGTAGTTACAGCATCTGGGTCAGTAACATGAGCAACGAATGGAGCAAAGGTTACAGAGTGGGGAAACTCTGAAAACACAGTGTTAGTGTATGTGTGGAAAGGGATCTGTTGGACCCACCCGAGTTTTTCATTAACAGCCTCGCAAGCTTCACTTAATCCATGAGTAGAGTGTGAGGGGACACTTATTGAACAAGGAGCTGGTCACAGAGCAGTGTCACCTCCTTTAACACGTCCTGCAGCTTCACCCCAGGGGAAAGGACGGTGCTGCCAGTGGCTGTTCGGGTCACAGTTTCATTCAGCTTCTGTGTTCTGGAACTTTCCAAACAGGACTGGATGACAAAGCCATCATCTGCCAGTATGTTGCCATCAATGCAACCATTCGGTGATGAAGGATATATATGGTGGATGAGGTAAATACATCGTTTACTCCACAGCAGGGAGCTGCCGGGTGGATCCAGTATAATGGGATTCCCGATGGTGCACATGACATCTGCAGAGTACCCATGTCAATGGGGAAAGGTAGAGTAACTGAAGGAGCTCTCTCTCTGTTAATGTTACCGTGTGTCCATGCACAGTACACTATGTTGGTGAATATCTCGGTCCTGACAGCAGCCACAGTTCCTTCACTCACAAGCAGACAGCATTCCCATCGTCTTTGTGTCTCCATGTAGAAATGAATGAATGTATCTTGGATAAAGGCCATTCCCTTAATACATGTTTGAAAACAGCATCCCCATCACCAACCAAACACTTCAAAACAGTCCATGTGTACGGAGAGCAATGGGGTCACTTGGAGCATCAAGGAGCAGACGATCAGGGATGGAGCAAAACCTCCCATGTCTGAACCGGTCTGAGTGAACCCCCCAGTACACAGTATCATTAATCCCTGTAATCCCTCTCCATTTCAGTAACATCCTGCCTTCCATTATTCCTGTAAATGAAATGACAGGTTATATCATGTTATATTGCACCTTCCAAATTATTATCCATTGCCTTTACCTCTCTTGATAATTTAATCTCTTGCTTATCACAGCAACATGACCAAACTCAGTATCTGTATATCTGTTCCATCCTCCTGATTATTGATATAGATTGTAAATAGTGGAGGACCCAGCACTGGTCACTGTGTGACTCCACTGGTGACGTTCTCTCAAACTGATTTAGACTGATTTATCCGGAGTGCCTGCTTCCTGTTTGATACACAGTCCTCTCCCATTACTGTGTAACACAGTGGAAAAGCTGAATATGAACGAAGAGAATCAGTCAGGAATCCAACCTCTCGAATCTGCTCCGCCATGGAATACAATCATGGCTGATGTCATCGCGGCCTCTGTTCCACATCCCTGCTATCTCCCGATCGTCAAACTCTAGTCTCTTGTTGGAGATTGCGGCTGATGAAAAAAATATCCACCCCACATCTACACTTTCAATTATATTTCGCATCTTACAGACCTCAATGAGCTCTCCTATCGTTCTTATAAAATCGAGAGTATAGGCCTGAACTGCTCAATTTCTCTTCATAAGACAAACACTTCAAATATGGAATCATTCTAATGAAGCTCTTCTGAATTGCCTCCAATGGAAATACCTCATTCTGCAGGACACCCAAACTGTACTCCAGTTGCAGCCTCACTAATGCCTTGCATAGCTACACCAATACTCCCTACCTTTCTACTCTATCCTTTTCCAAATAAACGATGAAGTTATGCTTGCATTTCTCAGTATTTGAAGTACCCGCAAACAAGTTTTCTGTGATATGCAAGCAGGCACCCAGATCCCTCTGCACTTAAGCACTTTGAAGTTTCTCTCCATTTTGATAATAATTTGCTTTTTTATTAGGCTGGCCAACTTGAATAATCCCATATTTATCCTCTTTAGTTTTCATTGCCAAATGGTTGCCCATTCACCCAATCTATACATACAGTTTTTTAAATCTCTTGCATCATCATTCCGAAGTAATTTCCCACCAATGTTAGTGTCATCTGAAAATGTAGCTATTGTATTTTCTATCCCGTCAACCGAGTAATAATATCGATCCCAAATGGTTGAGGCATGAGAAATGAAATCTATGGCACTCAACAAATTGCATTTTCCAATATAAAATGATATATTTAGTTCATCTGACTCCATTTTGTTAGTTAACCAAGCCTCCGTCCAAGCAAATAAATTACTCCTAAACTGATGCTGTCTGATCTTACCACTCACTCTTTGGAGAAGCGACATATCCGATGCCTTCACGAAGACCAGATATATTCCATCTCTAGGATTCCCACTATCCACCTTGTTTGTCACATCTTTATATAACTCAAGAAAACACTTCAATCATGGTTTATCTTTTGTAAAACCATGTTGAGTCCGATGGATTGTGGTTTACGTTTGCAAATGTCCTCAACAATGGATTCTAATAATTTGCCTTAAATTACAATACTTTATTGTTACATTTTACTCCCTAATGTATTCAGTTATTATAAGTTCTTCCCTTTTGAAAACCATTACGTTTTCTTTGAATTCATGTTTGATGGACAAAAGGGTTTTAAGAGATGTGCTCCAATTGCTGCATAAGCGGTATGTGTGGGTGACTGGACTCATCATCCTGCTGGTGTACAAAATCGATGGGATGAAGTCTTTCTGGGGTTCCCATGTTGTCATCTCCAAGGCCAGAATGACCACCTCCTGTTGATGCGTTAGAGGGGTGGGGGATTATGGAATCTTCCCGTTACTGTGTTAACATTCTGAGGGTCTGATGGGTCTTCTCATATTTCTCCATAATCGGTGGAGATACTGAACGGTCTCCTCATGTATCCCAGAGATGGAACGAAGGGAGTGATTAGTCTTCTCTTGTTCCCATACAACAGACACGTGTCTGAATTACCTCCTCCTTTCTCATGAAAAAAGTCTCAGATAGTTTTTATCCTAACACATTTCCCTTGCAACAGACTCGGTGGGTCTGAATGGCCTCCTGTTATCCCAGTGTAACAATCTCCAGTCACTGTGTGACCACTTCCAGTTCCTATGTTACAGACTTCAGGAGGCTGAATGGACTGATCCTGTTGCTGTGCAACAGGATACTGGTGCAGCATGGCCTACTCTGGTTCCAGTGTTAGATTCGAGGGGCTGATTGGCCTCAAATATATATCAAGCTTGAGGGGCTGAATAGTGTCGTCCTATTCTGGTGTAACAGGCTCGAAGGCCTGAATATCCTCCTGTTGTTCCTGTGTAACAGGCTGGAGAACAGAATGGATTCCCCCACTATCTGTGGAATTATCTTCAGTTGTTGACTGCTTGCTGTCATCTATGTTGAATTAAGATCATCCTTTATTTTTGTAAACTCGAATGGCTATTGGATCAACCTGATCATCCTTTAGTTATAAGCTAGCACCTTCATTGCAGGAATCAGCTGAGGGAACCATCTCTGAGCTGCTTCCAATATAACAACATCCTTTCTTCATTGAACAGACTAAATATGTACACACTACTCCAGATGTGATCTCACTAAGACCCTGTACAGCAGCAGCAATGCTTTACCAGCCTGCTGTAAGGTTCCCACCCAGGTTAGAGCAGTCTCAGCTCTCTGGGGGAATACAGAGCAGTTATGAACGATCATTGTCCCTCTCTACTCCACTAGGATAACGGGAGATCTGGAGAAAATGTCACAATGATGCTTAAGAAGATCATAAATGATGTGGCGAGATGATCTCTACCATTAATCTCCCCAAATCCCACATCGCTCAGATTCTCCAGAATCTAGTAAGGTGGAGTGCAAAAACAGCAGGGAGAAGGAAACATTGATGGGAGTTATATATCAAAGTGATAGCTGCTATACAAATGCTGGACATGTTTAAAAACGGGAAATGAGATATACACATTTGTAGGTACTTCAGTAATAACGTACTGTTTACATTATATCTAAACTGTGTTAACCCAACTGAATGCTAATGCTGGGAAAAATGGATTTCATGAGCATGTGTTAGATGTTGGCATTAACATTTTGTCGAGCACTGAGCTCGAGATCAGGTTATTTAGAAATTGATGTTGAATGATCAAAAGAACTATTTGAAAACTTTGCTGTAAAGGACATTTTGGGAACCGTGACCACAATGCATTGGTTTTCTTTTATGCTGTTTGAGTACACGGTAGTTTTTGTTTTATTTGAAGTAACTGTCATAAATCAGAATCATGCAAGCCCTGAAGGTGTGAGGAGAAAGTGGGGACTGCAGATGCTGGAGATCAGAGTCGAAGAGTGTGGTGCTGGAAGATCAGAGTCGAAGAGTGTGGTCCTGGAAAAGCACAGTCAGGCAGCGTACTCGGAGCAGGAGAATTGACGTTTTGGGCATAAGCCCTTCATCAGGAATGAGGCTTATGATGAATGGGGCTGAGAGATAAATGAGAAGGGGGTGTGGCAGGAGGGAGGTAGCTCGGAATGCGATAGGTCGATGAAGGTGGGGTTGAAAGTGATAGTTGATGAAGGGAGACAGACGCCTCATCTACTACATGCATTAAAGCCAGTGTGGTCTTCTCTACATTGGTAAGGCAGGTGGATCATTTCAGAGAACATATCTGGGATAGCCACATTGACCAACTCCACCGCCTTGTGGCTGAACACTTTAACTCCCCTTTCCACTCTGCCAAGGACGTGAGAGTCCTGGGCCTCCTCCATTGCCAAACCCTAACCACCAGAAGCATGGATTCAGAAAGGGTCCTCTTCTGTCTTGGGACCCTCCAACAACAGGGGATTAATGTAGATTTCACTAGTTTCCCCATTTACCCTAACTCCACCTTATCCCAGTCCAATCTTCCAACTCAGCATCCTCCCCCCTTTTGAACGTTCCGATGTGTTCATCTTTCTTCCGATCAATCTGGTCCACCCGCCTCTCCGACCTAACCGTTTCAGCCTCACCTTCAACTATTTATTAGATCACAGGAATTAGCTTAGAAAAATGTCAAGTACCGTAGTAAGCCAGTGGATTCGGAGAAATATAGGACCCAGCAACGGATGACCAAGAAAAGAAAATCAAAAAGCGAAAAAGCATACAAACAAAAGAAAAACATAAAGACTGCTGAAAAAAAAGTACATCAGTGTATGAAACAAAAGTAAAAACAAGGTCAAATATGGAACAGTGGGTGTGCGGACGGAATAATTTATTGAAGACAACAGAGAAATCGCAGGGAAAAGAAACAGTTTCTTTGTGTCTATCTTCAAGGCAGAATATCCAGAAATTCTCCCAGAAATACCAAGTGACCATGGGACTTGTGTAAGTAAAGTCTAAGATAATTCTTATCAGTGTTGAGGTCATGTTTTAAAAGGAAGCTGGATTGAGTATTTATAAATCTGACAGATCAGATGTACTTCATACAAGAGTTTCAGAGGAAGCAGCAATAGACATATTGATTGCATCGCAGATTATCACGTTGTTTTCCAATACATTCCCGAAAGATATTTAGCCAATCTGGATAAGGCAAAGGTTATAAACATTAACCAACAGTTTAAGAAAGGATGAAGATGGAGAGTGGTGAACTACAGATCAGTAACTTGTCATCTGCGGTCGGGTGTCTGTTGGGCTCGATTATAAAGAACGTGTTACTGGATATATAGAAGGTAATGGGAAAACTAGGGAGGATGATAATGCATCGATGAAACGAAAACCATAAGTGGCAAACATTTTTTGGAATGGTTTGAAGATAATTCTTGTGGACGTAGGCAATGAGGAGCTAATGGATAATGTATAGTTGGATATTCAAGAGGATCTTTTTTAAGAACTCTCCCACTAACATCATAAGAAAAGTTAAAGTAAAAGGAATTGAGAAGAATTGGGCGGCACAGTGGCACAGTGGTTAGCGCTGCTACCTCACAGCGCCAGAAACCCGGGTTCAACTCCCGCCTCAGGTGACTGACTGTTTGGAGTTTGCACATTCTCCCTGTGTCTGCGTGGGCTTCCTCTGGGTGTTCCGGTTTCCTCCCATAGTCCAAAGATGTGCAGGTCAGGTGAATTGGCTATGCTAAATTGCCCGTAGTGTTAGGTAAGGGGTAAATGTAGGGGTATGGGTGGGTTGCACTTCGGCGGGTCGGTGTGGACTTGTTGGGCCGAAGGGCCTTTTTCCACACTGTAACGCAATGTAATCTAAACACAAGCAAATACGAAACAAAAAATTACGTTTACATTCATGTGAATGTAATTGAAATATAGAAGATGCGATGCGCCAGCTGCACAGAGTGTTGCTGAGAGTAAACTGAGAGTATTGTGTACCATTTGGAGTCCCAATCTAAGATAGAATATACGACAGACGAACTGCAAAAGGTATTCTCCAGATTAATCCCTAAAATGGCAAGATTGTCTGATGTGGAAACTCAGCCTGTGATCTCGAGTTTCAAAAGATGAGAGGTGATTTTACTGAAACTTAGAAACATAGAGGGGAGAGAATAACCGAGGGACATGAAGAAGTGCAAGCAGGAGAGATGAGGGAGAATCCCATGATATTCTACACGGACAAGTAGAACAGAATAATCAGCAACAGTTAGTGTCCATTAGAAACCAAAGGGGCAATCAGTGTGTCAACCCGGAGAACATTGATAGATTGTTATATGTAAACATCACAGCTGTTTTACTTGGGAGAAGGAGGATGCAGGTACAGAATTCGAGAAGATGGACTGGAAAGCTCTTGGAAAGAGATTGATGTAAAATACGAGCAGGAGTTTGAGGCTTTGTCTGGTATAAAATTGGACCAATCTGCAGGTCCGGGTAATGTTGGAGTCAAGGGAGGAAAGACGCTGACTGGAAATTTTATTAGAATCTGACAATAGGGGAGGTGCCAGAGGACTGGAGAACAGCTATTATGATTGCACTTCACAGTAAGGGTGGTAGAGTTAGACCAGGAAACTATAGACGAGCGAGTATTAAATCACTGTTCGGGAAAATATTGGAGAAAATATAGAAGGAGAAAATTGAACTCCAATCAGAATGGCAAGGCTTGATCAGGGATAATCATCATGACTTTATCAGAGTGAAGTCACACTAATGGAGTTGATTCAATTAGTTTGAGGGGGTCGCTTATTTAGTTTTGATGCAAAGCCTTTGACAAAGTTCCGCATGGGAAACTGAAATAAATAAAGTAAAATCTCAGAGTATCAAGGATAACTTGAAAAGTTACAGCGAAAATTGTCTTAGTGTCAGGAGGCAGAGGGTGGTGGGAGAAGGCTGTTTGTGTGATTGGAGACCAGTGTCCCCTGGTGTACCACAGGAATCAGTACTGTATCCCTTATTGTTTGTAGCATTCATAAATGGTATAGATGTGAATCTGGCGGGGGAGTGGGTGGAGGGATGGAAGTTGTGATAAGTAAGTTTGTGTTTGACACAAAGATTGGCCGGGTGGTTGGTAGTGAGGAGGAAGTTCTGATTTTACAGGAAAATACAAGTGGAATGATCAGATGGGCAGATCAATGGCAGATGGAATGTGATCCTGATAAATATGAGGTGATGTACT
Organism: Chiloscyllium punctatum; assembly: GCF_047496795.1. Classification (NCBI taxonomy): domain Eukaryota; kingdom Metazoa; phylum Chordata; class Chondrichthyes; order Orectolobiformes; family Hemiscylliidae; genus Chiloscyllium; species Chiloscyllium punctatum. Next base: position 24,331,424 of record NC_092790.1, on the reverse strand, counting down.
TTGGAAAGAGGAACCAGACATGGGGTGTACACAATGATTGGCAGCACACTAGGGTGCTCAGAGGGTGTTTCTCCACACATCCTTGAATGTGACTGAACAGGGTCATGGACTAGTTAAGAATTTAACCTTGGGTGGAGCGTTTATTAATCAGGGAGTAGATTAAAAGTGCTATATGGGGCTTGGTTTAGTCCATGATGGAGTACTGTATGTCGTTCTGGGAGCCTCATTACAGGAAGGATGTGATTTACTGGAGGGGGTTGCAGAGGAGATTCACCAGGATGTTCTCTGGGATGGAGCATATCAGCTATGGAGAGAGGCTGGATCAGCTCGGGTTGTTTATTTTTGACAGAGAGGCTGAGGGGGATTTGATTCAGAAGGATACGTTAACAAGGGGCATCGACAGGGTGGACAGACAGCAACTGTTCCTTTTAGACAGAGGGTCAAGAACAAGGGAGCACACTTTTAAAGTGAAGGGTTTGAGGTTCAGAGAGGATTTAAAGATGACGTTTTCTTCACCCAGAGCGTGTTGGGGTCTGGAAAGTACTTTCTGAGAGGGGAGTTATCAAGGTTAACCTCTCAACTGTTAAAAATACTTGGACAAGCACTTGGAAGTTCCATAACATTCCAGGCTATCAGCCTTTTGTCGGAAAGTGGGACTAATATAGATCGTGCTGTATTTCTGTTGGCACAGAGACTATGCTCCTGTGAGTGTATGATGTGGAAGGTCAATGATTGAGCAGCTTAACACAAGAATTGATGGGTTTCTGAAGATAATGTTCACAAAAGTAATAAGAATGAACTGTTATAGCTTGTCAAATTATGTCAATGTGAGAAGTATGAAAAAAAAGTGCAGGTTTTTTCCAGTTTGAAACCAGAGAATGGAGAATGGGAAACAAGGAAATGGCAAAACTATGAATCCACTACTTCAGTTCTGTCTTCTCAGAACTTTCTGACAATACCAGGAAAACCAAGTCTGGCGTGGAAAACGAAATAGTATATGGAACATAGAACATAGTAAGTAAATCGTTTGGGAGAAATTATTGGGACTGAAAATAATGGTCATAGACAACACTAACATAGATTTATGAAATGGGAATTATGTTTGAGAAACAGACTGGGAGACAAATGAAAGAGAAGCAATGGATGTAAGACATGTGGATTTTCAGAAAGATTTTGGTAAAGCTCCAAGCCTAGTTTGCAAAATCAAATCTTCGTGGATTGGGGTGAATATATGGCCATGCTTCTAGAATGGGACAGCAGGCAGGAGACAGTGAATAGAAATAAACAGACACGTGAAGCAACAGCCTGACATTGTATTTAAGGTCTGATTCTATGAGTAAGACTATATCCCTGACACCCCATCACCTTCCCCGGATATCTCCTCTCTCACCAGCAGGACAGACAAAGCAGAAGTGATGGCACCATGGAATACAGTTTGAAGGGAATTGTTCTGGGAGTCCTCAACAGTGACTCTGTATCCCATGAAGTCTCATGGCGTTAGTTTACACATGGGAAAGGAAACCTACTGCTGATTACCATGTACCAGCATCTCCCAACTGATGAGTCAGTTCTCCTCCAAGCTGAACAACACTTGTAGGAAGCGCTGAGGGTGGCAAAGGCACAAAATGTACTCTGGGCTAGGGACGTCAATGTCCACAAAAAGAGTGGTTCAGCAGCAGCATTACTGATTGAGCTGGTTGGGTCCGAAAGGATATAACTTCTCGACTGGGTCTGCGGCAGGTGGTGAAGGAACCCACAAGAGGGAAAAGCCATATTTGACCACCGCCTTACAAATCTGCCAGCTGCAGAAGTATCTGTCCATGACAGTATCAGGTAAGAGTGACCACTGCATAGTCGTTGTGGAGATAAAGTCACACTTGCATATTGAGAATAACCTCCACCATTTTAGGTAGCACTGTCACCATGCTAAATAGGACAGACTTTGAACAGATCTAGCAGCTCAAGTCTGGGTTTCGATAATATGTTGTGGGTCATCAATAGCAGCAGAATTGTACTCCCGCACAACCTCATGGCCTGGCATATCCCCCTCACAACAATTACCATCAAGCCAGAGGATCAACCTTGATTCAATGGAGTGTGCAGGAGGGCAGGAGCAGCACTGGGAATACCTGAAAATGAGGTGTCTGCCTGATGAAGTCACCAACCATGACTACCTGCGTGCCAAACAGCATAAGCAGTTCGTCATAGACAGAGCTAAGTGATCCCACAAGCAACGGTTCAGATCTAAGCTCTGCAGTCCTTCTACTTCTAGTTGAGAATAGTTATGGACAATTAAACAAGTCATCGGAGTAGGAGATTCCACAAGTATCCCCATCCTTAATGATGGAAGAGCCTAGCACTTCAGTGCGAAAGATAACGTTTATGCATTCGCAACAATCTTCAGTCAGAAGTGCTGAGTGGATGATCCATCTCGGCCTCCTCCAGTGGCCCTCAACAATTCAGTTACAAGCCATCAGCCAATTTGATTCACTCCACGCGATATCCAGATTCAGTTGGAGACACTGGATACCCCAGAGGGTACATACCCTGACAACATTCTGGCAATAGTACTGAAAAGTTGTTCTCCAGACCTTGTCACTGCCCTCACCAAGCTGTTCTAATACCGTTACAACAACATTTCCCCGATTACGTCGAAATTTACCCCAAGGATCTCCTGTATATAAAAAGTAGAACAAATCCAATCCGGCCAATTACCACCCCATCAGTCTACTCTCGATCATCAGTGAAGTGGTGGAAGGTCTCAGTGCTTTTAAGCAGCACTTGCTCAGCCATAACCTGGTCAATGTCGCCCAGTTTGGGCTCCACCAGGGCCATTCAGCTCCTGACCTCATTACCTTGGTTCAAACATGGACAACAGAGCTGAATTACAGTGGTAGGGTGAGAGTGACAGCCCTTTCAATCAAGGCTGCCTTCGCCCAAGTGTGGTATCAAGGGGTCTTAGCAAAACTGGAATCAATGCGTATCAGGGGCAAAACTCCCCACTGGTTAGAATCATACCTGACACGTAGGAAGATGGTCATGGTTGATAATGGTCAGTCCACTCAGCTCCAGGACAAGTCTGTAGGAGTCCCTCAGGCAGTGGCCTAGGCCCAAACATCTTCAGGGCTGCTTGATCAATGACCTTGCCTCTATTATAAGGTCAGAAGTAGAGATGTTTGCCAATGATTTCACAATGTTCAGCCATGGTTGTTGCTCCTCAGATACAGAAGCAATCCATGTTCAAATACAACAAGATCTGGACAGTATCCAGGCTGACAAATGGCAAATAATATTCACGTCACAAAAAGCCAGACCGTGAACATCACTACTAAAATACAATCTAAACACTGCCCTTCGCATTCAATGGTGCTACTGTCACTGAATCCACAGTGGACTGCAGCGGTTCAACAAGGCAGCTCACCACCACCTTCTCAAGGGGCAACCAGGGACAGGCAATAAATGCTGGCCCAGCCAGTCACACCCAGATTCAGGAAATAAATATTATTTTTTAAAAAGGTAACAGAGGAAAGTTGCTGGGATATCACAGAGATCGGTGCTCAAGTCCCAGCTGTTCACAATACCCATTAAACATTTGGTTGTCGGAATCAAATACAATATATCCCAACCTGCTGATAGAACGAAAGGATGTTGGATTGTGAGTGGGTGAGAAGGTTGCAAAAAAGCTTCAAGGTGACTAAGACAAGTGGAGTGAATGGGCAACTACGTGGCAGATGGAGAGGAAGGTGGGTTGAGGTGACAGTGTGCCCTTTGGTGGGAACAAGAGATTGGCAGCTTTTCGTTTGAAAAAGGATTGTTTGAAACATGTTGATCTGAAAAGCGACGTATAGGCCTTTTTGTTGTTTCTTTCTGCACAGCCCTCCAAGGTCCCTGCAGCACTGTGAGGTCTGAACCCACAAGGCAATACTGGGAATGGCATTCACACGCTGCCCAGTGTACATAGACCTACCAAGTAGGGAGCTGTAACATTATAAAGGATCTGGATCTCCTTGTAGACCAGTCGCTGAAAGCAATATTGCAGGAGCAGAAAGCAGTTAGGAAGATCAACTGACCTTCATTTCAGGGGGATTTGAGTCCAGGGGTAAGCGTATCTTACTGCAGCTGTAGAGGGCTTTGGTGAGACCCTATCTCAAACACTGTGCAGTATTCTGTGCAGATTTGATCTCAGTACATAATAAAGGACAAAACTGACATTGAGGGAGAGCAGTGAAGGATGACCAGACCGATCTTTGTGATGACAGGCTTGTTGTGGGAGCAGAGTTTGGGACGACAGGGCCTGTATTCCATGGGGTTTAGGAAAATGGGTGGAGATCTCAGTGAGATATATAAAGCTCTGACAGGGTGAGATGGATTGGAAGCAGGGATAATAATTCCCCTGGCTGTGGTGTCTAAAACAAGGGTCCACAGTATTAGGTACAGACAGACCATTCTGCAATGAGATTACAATAAATGTCTGCACTCAGTGACTGGTGAACCTGGGGAATGCACTCGAAGCTGTAAGCCAAGACACTGAATATAAATACGGAGGTAGAGACAGTAAAGGAATGGTGGGAGAGAAGGAGAACGATATGGAAATAAAGGGCCAGGTATCATTATATTGAATTGGGTAGCAAACTCGATAGACCGAATGGACTACTGCACTTCCTATTTTATAGCTTCCCAAGGTTAATCACAAGCTCTCAGATGTTAGGAAGGAGGTCTCTGCAGGGTCAACAGGACTGTGTTCCCGTTCCCTTTTTCTGATACTAAAGCTGGGGCCAGGTGTCCTGTCTGGTTTTATCCTTTTGACCTCGGAACAGTTTGATACAATAGAATGTCTTGTTTGGCGGATTCAGAGGTCATTGCAAAGTTGATCACATGTCTGTGTGTCTGCAGTCACGTTTGGGCCAGACAGGAATGCACGGGAGATTCACTTCTGAAAGGACATTTGTGAAGCAAATTGGTGTGTACAATCAACATTGGCTTCAAGGTCACTATTTACGGACACCAGATTTTGCATCTTAATATTTTGTCAATTGTGTTTAACTTCCACCAGCTGCCAGTGCATTAGCCTGGTCTGGATTAGTAATCCAGTGACCTTTCCACAGCAGCACCATATCTACATGGGGACCTATCTGAAATCATACTGAGCAGGTTATTTCTGTGCTGCTTGATAACTCTGTCAAAAAGAACTCCCACCAATTTGACTGTCGAGGTGGGTCTGAGGCCGAGGTAACTGGCCAGATTGTAATTATGATCCTCTTAGGAACTGGACGTAGTTGCGTAATTTTCCACATTACCGGGGAGATGTCAGAGTTGGAGCTGGAATGAAAGAGCTTCCCCAGGGACACGGCTTGTTGTGCAGCATAAGTCTTCAGGCCTATTACAGGAATGGTGTCAGGGACCATTGCCTTTTTCGGACGTACTGTGTTCAGCTGTTTCTTCATGTCACGAACATCAAATTGAATTGGTTGAAGACGTGCATCTGTGATTCTGTGGCTGTCATGGCGAGGGTGAGGTGGATCATCAACTCCACACGTCTGGCTGAGGGTGGTGCAGATACCACATCCTGGTCTTTTACACTGATGTACAGGACTGTTCAATTATTTAGGATGGGGATATTTGTGGAGCCCTTTCCTCCGTCATTTGTTTAATACCATTTATGTCAGAATGTGACAGGATTGCGGAGCTTCGACCAGATCTGTTTGTCAAGTGTGGTAGCTTTAATGGGTTAGCATCAGGTTTAGGTTTATGTGGTTCTGACCCAGTCATGTTCACTCACAGTCATTACTGAAACATAGATCGTATTGATGGTAATGGCAGACTGAGGAAATTATTCGAGGCTAAAAGTTACAGGTTGTGGTGAATGCTGTTCTGCTTCTCCTGCTGCTGTAGTCTACAGCACCACATAAATACGATACGCAGTTTTGAGCTGCAATATCTGCAATGCAATTCTGCTGTCTGTCCCTTAGTTCACATCGAGACCCATTCACCCATCAGTCATGTACTCAGTGACCTACTCTGGTATCTGAAGTGGTAACACTTCCATTTTCATACTTTCATTCTGCTGAGGGTCTTTCCCCGGATCAGGCTTTCAATCTGACACATTCTGCAAAACCAAGTAACTGATTTTAATTCAATTGTTTAATTCACCTCAATTTTTTTTCTTGAGTAATATCATCTTCTGTGTTTAAAGTGAATGTTTTTCCTCTGTTTCACTCCCTGACCATGATTAAGAGCTCTGTAGTGTCAGTGATGCCAGCCTTATGTAGTTTCAGAGCCAATGAATTCTCTGGATTCCCAATCATCTTCACCATATTGTATGTTTCCTCTTTTGGTTTGATGCCTTGTCACTCATGACTGCCTTGTCCTCCCATGAGTATGTTTCATCTCCTTTGGGAGAATTTCTGATATCCTCTGAAATATCCCCAGAAAATCTTACTTTTGCTGCTCCACGGTCTGCCCTGCTCAGCTCCCCTTCCAACTAACTCTGGCCAGCTCCTCCTGAATGTCTTTGCAGTTACATTGCTCAATTATAATCACATTACATCTAGAAGAGAGCAATTGATATAAACCGAAAGAAGGAGCTTGAGAGAAGGGACGCAAAGAATAATTGGTAAATTTCTTAACTAGATACAAAGAGAGAAAGAGCGAGACAACATAGATGAGGAAATGTGAAAAACGAGAAAACTAGATCATTGAAAGAATTAGATGTACATCCCTCAATGTTTTGGCAATTCCTGTGTGCTGTGATCCTTTGTATAGGGCATGAACAACAGAGTAACGTATTCAATTGCTGACTCTGATGCCAGAATTTTTATCTCCAATAATATGACAGACACTAGCTTTGAAAAGAACCCAACAGGCCAATATATTGAATTCTGGTAGAATGGGGATTAACTGAAATAAGTTGGGACACCAGAAGCAAGAATTTATAAAACACATCCTGATAAGAAGGAGAGATTGGAGTGGATTAGTCCAGAAAAGGAGGGAATGTTGAGAGAAGGGGAAACATATCACTTTAGATGAGAATCAAATGATGTTTTAATGTTTTATAAATTTTATACATCATATGCATCACTTTTTGTAAACTGTGTCTCCGTTGTTCATTTAGAATGTGTTGTGGACATATGAAAAATGTTACATATCTGCACACACACATTATTTAAACAGCGTATATAAAACATTTTTCCGGCATTGAAATTGTTCTGTTGTCATGTTACCAGGATACACGAACACCAGCTGGCCACCAAAAGACATGACCCATTATCACTATGTTCCATACATACAGACAAAGAAGGGCACCACGATTGATTGGTACAATGCACACACACATACTAAGACACGCAAGGACGTTCTTAGAGGAATGGCAGTCTGACCAGAAGTCCATCAATAAACGCATCAATTTAGATCCTATCTACCTTCTCTTGTAAACAAAAGAACTGGAAATGACATCACCCATCTTAAGAACCCAAGACCTATAAATAGAGAGGCGCGACATACCACCAGCACTTCAGCACAGACTCTCACTGATAATGTTATCTAGTCATCGTGTCGAATTGTCAGAAAACACACCTTCAAGCACAGCGAGCTAACTTGCATACATACAAACTGTTATTTTTCTTTTATTAGTGGAATTTGGGAGTTCTTTGTCACTCATGTAGTAACAGATTATGAGGTGAGGTGAGGTGAGCTTTTTTGGGTTTGTGGTTTGAATTAACAGAAGTCCTCGACATAGATGTCTTCACAGTTTGGGGCTTGCCCTATGGGACTTGGACAGATTTGAACAGATTTCGGGTCCAAAATGTCCCAGCAAATTTGAATAAAATTAGTTGTTTAAATTGAAGGTGAGGGAAACGACTTTTAACATTACTAAAGAGGTTCCCAAATTTGCCAAGAAAGTTTAGAAAGATAGAAGCAGGACATTTTTTAGAATTAGCAAATAGGTTGGAATTGGGTTTAACCAGGGACAAAAGGAAAGCTGAAATTGTAATGGAGTTGGTCAAACACTTTGATGCATCAGAGAAACAGACAAGTGCAGTCGAGTTAGAAAAAACTTAAATTGCAAATATGGCAACTGAAGTTCGAAGATAAAGAAAGAGACGGAAACAGAGAGAGAAAAATGAGAAGGAGAGGAAAAAGAAAGAGAGAGAGAATTTGAGATTCAGAAGTTGGGACTTAGACAAGAAAGTTAAATTAACATGATTGAGATGAAGGGAGAACGTCGGGATGTATACAACTATGTTAGTATCTTGCCATATTTCGGTGAGAAAAATGTCAAAACCTTTTTTATTTCTTTTGGAAAAAATGACTCGGCAGATGACGTGTCCAGTGAACTTGTGGGTAATGTTAGTTCAGACTAAGCTGGTGGGCACAGCTGGTGAGGCATGTGCAGCGCTGTCAGATGAGGGGTCAAGAGATTATCAAGATGTCAAATTGGCTATTTTGATTGGTTATGAATTGGTACCAGAAGCATATAGACAGAGGTTCATAAAAACAGAGACGGAACCAGGTCAGACTTATGTTAAGTTTGAAAGAATTAACTACAGTCATTTTGATAGATGGGTGCTGGACTTAAAAATAGATAAGTCCTGTGAGGTTCGAAGGGAGATTATTCTGCTGGAGAAGTTTAAAGACTCACTTCCAGAGATGGTAAGAATTCATGTGCATGAACAGAAAGTTCAAGAAGCGAGAAGCATGGCAGAAATGGCAGGTAAATATGCATTGGTGCATGAGATGAAATTTATCTTCTGGGAGAATTTTCATGCTATGAGGGATAGAAATTGGGAGATGGGAAGTTCACACATTACAAAGCAAACAGTAGCGCACAATAGTTTACCACAGGTGAAAAAAGAAGCCCAAAGGGTTTGAACTGCCTCAGTTGTTCTCAGTATAAGGGAGTGGAAAACATAAAATGACAGTGCCAATGGTTTAAGAAGGGCACAGGGAAAAGGTGTTTTCATTGAAGTAAGCTGGGACACACTGCGATGGTCGTTGAAGGAAGGCAATTTGGGGAAAGATATGGCAGAAGAGGCTAAGCCCAGTGGCATTAGTGAAACTGGTAAAGGAGACCCCATATAGAGCCGAGGAGCTGCAGGAGAGTGCACAGCCGAGGCAGGGGCTGGGTATGGAGTCAGTACCTGATCTCAGAAAGAATTCACCTCTGTAGATAAAGTTTACTCAGAAAGATCGGGGGAGAAAGATAAGAAGCATACTTTTGTGAGATATGGGATCTGCTCAGTCTCTAACAGTTGAGAAGTGAGACGCTGGAGAAGCACAACAGATCTGGCAGCATCCGAAAAGCAGAACAATCGAATATTAGGCAAAAACCGATTTTCAGGAATGTGGTGGGGGGACAATGGGGCTGAAATATAAATACGAGGGTAGTAGCTGGGCTGATGGGAGGGTCACTGGGAAGGCGATAAGAAGATGTAGGTGGGAGTAATAGTGATTTGTCGGTTTGGAGGGTAGAGTCGGTAGGTGGGAAGGAAACTGGCCAGTTAGGGCAGTTCAAGACGGCAGTGCTAGTTTGAATGGTTCAATCTGGCAGAGGTTGGTGGAGGGGAGATTTGGAATTTGGTGAAGTCAACGTTGATGATGGTTCTCGTTTGAGGGTTCTAGTTGTTGTACCACCTATCCACAACACCCTCCTCTCCGACCTATAACCATCACACCCCACCTGCGTCTACCTCTTGCCTTCCAAGCTATCTTACACCCAGCTCCACTCCCACTCTCCTATTTATTTCTCGGCCCCCTTCCCCATCCCTTACCCCACCCCCCACTTTCCTGATGAAGAATCTATGCCTGAAACGTCAACTCTTCTGCCCACCGGATGCTGCCTAGTTGGGAATGCTTTTCCAGCCCCAAACTTTACAACTCTCATCTCCAGCATCTGCAGCCCTCACTTTCTCTTGGCCTCTAATAGTGAGAGATGAAAGTATTTTCACTCTTTCTGACATATTAATAAAGATCGTGACAATTTGTGGAATGGGGTTAGAAATTAAGTATTCCCTTGTGTAACATCAGGATGGAATGCCAATTCAAGGTTGGGGAAATAACAGTGACAGTGAGTAACAGAGTGTCATTTCCAGGAGTACAGTTTGTTCTTGGGAACAATTTCACAGGATCCAAGGTGGGAGTGGCACCCCTAGTGTTGGAGAAGGCAAAAGGAAAACTAGGGAATTGGGAAGTTAAAAGCAAATACCCAGGATTGTTCCAGACTGCATAGTAACAAGATTCCACTGTCATAAGTTAGAGCAGGAAGGAAAACCGAAATAAAAAGCCAAAGGAGTTGATGCTCAGTGAACTGACCCCCTGTTTGATGTCACGGTGCTGGAAAAACCTGAACAGGTAGAGGATCAGGCAGAGGTGTTTAGTCCTGAAAGGCTAATGGACTTACAATTGATATATACACACATTCACACACACATACACATGCACACACACAGAAAAGGAATCAAAATATATTGTCGAACGTTATTAACTTAAAGATAGAATGCTAAAATTAAAATGGAGACCCCGATAGGTTAGTGCAGAAGGGAAATGGTCCGAAGTGCACCAGATTGTTTTAGAGATAGCGTACAGTGTTACGGGTAGCACATAAACTAACTGCAGGGGGTCACCTAGGTGTACAGAAGAATCAGGTTAAAGTACAGAGGCATTTCTAGTGGCCTGGAATGCACATGGACGTGGTTATTATTTGTTGCACATGTCAAACATTCTAAATGATAGGTAAGTCACAGGCAGTAATAAAGCCAGCACCTTTGTTACCAATTCCTGCATTCGAAGAACATTTCACATATGTTATGATGAGTTGTGTAGCTCCCCTACTAAAATAAAAGTGGAAGCCAATATTTGCTAGCCATAATGGATGTGTCTACCAGATTTCAAGAGGCAACTCTATTATGGATTGTTAAGGTAAAAAGGGAGGTGGAGGAGTTGATAGCTTTCTTTACTCACTGTGGGCTCCGCAGAGAGATTCAGTCAGACCAAGGTCTCATTTTACCGCTTAGCTGTTTAAGGAAGTCATGGATAGCTTAGGCATACAGCAGTTTAAATCAAGGGCATCCCATCCTGAATCCCAGGGAGCCTTGCAAAGTTAGCATCAGACGCTGAAGACCATATTAACAGCGTACTGTCAGGATTACCAGAATGACTGCAATGAATGTGTCTCATTAAATTGTTTGCCATTAGACAAAAATTATTTGCCCCAATTAAATCTACTCAGTTTACTTCCTTTGAGTTAATATTTGAAGTGAGATGTCCTTTGGAATTAATTGAATATAGATTGACAGGACCGAAGTCAGAGATCTCACACTTGGATTATGTATGTGAGGTGAGAGAGAGATTAGATGGAGTAGGTGAGTGAGCTAAACAGCACTTGAAGGGCACAGCATAGAATGAAGCACGTGGCAGATAAAAACTCGGAAATTTTGACGAGTTCCTGTGGGGATGACATATTAGTATTGCCACCAGTGATAGGAATTCCCGTCAAAGCCAGGTTTAGTGACTCAGGAACAGAGTTATGGTCAGATGAACAAATTGTGCAGCTTATCTGTATGATGTCGTGACCTTTAGCAAGTGATTGAAAGCTCACATGTTATATTTGGCAGAGCATGTTGAACGATTACAAGAAGCAAACTTGTTAATAAACTTAAAGAAAACAGAATTCACGAAGGCAGAGGTGACGTTCTTGGGACATTACATTGGACATGGAAGGTTGACCCCCATGGAACACAAAGACAAAGGGCTTTGAGGAATTTCAACGGCCATTCTCGAAGAAAGAGGTGCTTCGATTTTTGGAACTGATTGGATTCTATTGGAAGTTTGTTCCAAACTTCAGGACCGTATTGGCACCACTGATGGACTTAGTAAAGAATGAAACATAATTGTGGTGGACAGAACAATGCCAGGAGGCATTTGAGAATTTTAAAGCAGGAATAATCACCGCACCAGTTTGAGCTATACCAAATATTTTGAAACCCTTTTAAAATTCTATTTGCTTCTAGGGATATAGGGCTTGGAGATCTATTGATACAGAAAGGTTATGATGGATTTGAATGGCTAATTGGCTACTTGTCGAAAAAACGCAATATCCACCAGAAAGAAAAATACAACATTCTCCATGATTGAAAAAGAATGATTAAGTTTTGCACTGACCTGACAATATTTTAATGTTTATGTGACAAATAAATTGTCGGAGATGGTTGTCGACAACAACAAACCTCTCACGTTTTTTGGAATATTTAAAGACCAGAATATGAGAGTATTTCATTGGAGTCTTATCACCTTGACTTTAAACTTACAAAATGTACATGCTGTGGGTCCTAAAATGTGATAGCAGATGTGTTATCGCGGATTTAAAGGAAAAAATTTCGATAAGATTTGACTTATTCCAGTTTAAATAGGTGTACAAAATTAATATGAATGAGATAACTGAGATTAATACTTTTGATTTCATAATAATAGAATTAAGAATTAGAGGAAAAGAAACGAAGCCATCTTTTCATTCTGATAGTTCTTTTTTTGTGTGAAGGAAGGAGGTCTTATGAAGCCGAAAGCATGCCAGGTCACTTTAAGACAGAATGGGGTTTGTTGAATAGAAAGTACAGCACAGATGCCAGCTAAATGTCACAATTAGCTGGGAAATGGATATCAGAGTTTTGGTTGCTGTTTTGACAACAATTCAAATACAACCAAAGAGTTTAAATAATGGTCAGGTTACCAGAAGCCAAAGGAACTTGAATATTATTGTTTGGACACCTGAAAAGCAATCAAGTTATGAGAATTGTTGTATCATGGGGAGTAGATAAACCCAGCATTTGAACACTAGAGGGAGAGCCACTGCCATCCAACAGCAGTGTAACTTCTGTAGAGCAGGAATGCTAACTGTCCAGATCAAACACTCTCTATCAAAGTCACGTGTTTTTCTAAACCTACTTGCAATAAAAACATGACCCAGGGAGATCAGCAGCTGGAACAGTGAACACAGCGGGGAAGATGGAGGCTGTGTGGTCTTGAGATTGTAATGTTTAATATATGGGTTGTTGGAACAGAATATTTTACCAGAGTTGGAGTCAGATAGTAAGTAGCTAAGACAAGAGGGGCTTGTGTTTGTGAATAGTTATTGTTTAGTGTTCACTATCAAAGTTAAGAAACTAACTTGTTAATTTTTGTTTAAATAGTGGAATGTAGGAGATCTGTGTCGCTCATATTTTAACAGATTACATGGTCAGGCGAGCTTTTCTGGGTGTTTGGTTTTAATTAACAGAGGGTTTCGACTATACCTTGTAAATGTCCATCCACGCTAACCCCATTTCCCTGCAGTTGGCCCATATCCTTCCAGTCCTTTCCTATCGACATATTTATCCAAATGCTTTTGAAATGTTGTTTATGTTCCCCCTCAACCACATCCGCTGGCAGCTCATCCATGTACCAGCCCTCTGTGTAAATAAGTGGCCGCTCAAGTTCCCTTTTATTCCTTCCCCTTCAACCTTAAACTGATCCTCTCTCGTCCTCGATTCTCTAAACCTTGGAAAAAGACTGAGAACAGTAACCCCACCATCATGATCTTATTCAGCTCTGTAAGGACTCCCTCAGTCTTCTACATGCTAAAGAAAAGGTCCTAGCTTGTCCAACCTCTCCCAATAACTCAGACCATTGGGTCCTGGCAATGTCTTTGTAAATTTCTTCTGCATTATTTCTAATTTAATAGCATCCTCCCTATAACAACGTGACAAAACTGAGCACAATACCCCAAGTACGGACTTACCAAAGTCCTGTGTAACTGCAACATAAATTCCCAGCTTCGACACTCAATGTCCTACCTGATGAAGGCCAATGTGTCAAAAGCCTTATTCACTGCCCTGTCTACCTGTGACTGCACTCTTAGAGAACCGTGCACCTGAACTCCAAGGTCTCTCTGCCCACTACACACTTGAAGATCCTCCCATTCACCATGAGACTCCTACCTTGATTTGAGTTCCCAAAATGTAAGACATCACGCATCGATATTAAATTCCATTTGCCATTTCTCGGCCCACTTCCCCACCTGATTAAGGTTCTGCTGCAATTTCTGACAAACTTCCTCACTGACCATGCCCCCACTTACTTTAGTGTCATCTGCAAACTTACTAATCATAACTTGTACATTCTCAACCAATTCATAGATAACAAACAGCAATGGATCCATCCTCCGGTCTGACAAGCATCCTTCCACTAAACCCTCTGCTTCCTACCATCAAACCAACTGTGTATCCAATTTGCCAGTTCCCCCAGCATTCCACGTGATGTGCCCTTCCAGAGCAACCTGCCGTGTCGGACCTTATCAAAGGCCTTACTGAAATCCATAGAGATTATGTCTACCGCTCTGTCCTCATCAACTTTCCAGGTCATTTCATCAAAGAATTCGAACAAATTTGGGAAGTATGATCTCCGGTTCACAAATCTATTCTGACTGCTCCGAATAAAACCCTGTGTAAGTAATGGGTGCAGTCAATGGTATGCTGTCCTTCATTGTAAGATGATTCGAGTACATAAGTAAAGCCATCTTCCTGCTGTTGTCGAGCCTTGCTGAGAGAGCATTTGGGGCAGTCTCTACAGATTTGATCTCCATTGTAAGGAATAGTCTCCTTACCACAGACACGGGTGATGGTAACATGAGGATAGAGTGAATAAGCTGAGTGTTTAATCTGTAGAGCTGTGAGAGACGAAGAAATGGTGACGGTGAAACACGAAGAGTGGCAGCGATCACTTATTTCCAAAAGACACATTGATAGGGTGAGAAATTCCATACTTTACCCAGGATTGATTGGTGTGATTTATTGTCACGTGGACCTCAGTACAGGGAAACACTTTGTTTATGAGCAGTGGAGACAGATCATAGTAAGCATGGCCAGACAGATCATCGGGTGGAAATAGACTTGGACAGAGTAAGTCATGCAGGTTACACTGAACAGGACAAACATGCGACAAGATCAACATGAACAAGATCAGCATTATTTGAACTTAGATAGTCCATTCATCAGTCTAACGTGACCTTACTAATAGTTTATATGCCTTTACTAACTCTGCCCATGTTATAGTGCAGTCGGCGTGTGAACCCGTAGTGTAGGCCATGTTGCGCACGATCCCCAACAGCAGCCACAATACCTTCCATCTGAAAAAGGAAGCTATTCCCACCAGCTTCCGCCCTACATAGAGAACACCAGGCTGTCTTCGTGGAGATGGAAGATGCCTTCTTGAGACTTCACACAAGACATATGGCTTCCCTGCTCACCACTAGAAAACCACGTTAAAGTCCCACGTGTGTATCATAAGCAACGGAGCCAAGAGGAACAATGTGGAGCAGACTGTCTGTCCAGCCTCTGCTCCACTTGTTAATCATGTTAGAGCATCAATCTGGAGACACTTAAGACTGCCAATGCTGGAGATCAGAGTAGAGCGTCGATTGCTGGAAAAGCACAGCAGGTCAGGCAGCATCCGAGAAGCAGGAGAATCGACGTTTCAGGAATAAGACATTCATCAGGAATCAGCATCAATTATCTCATTCTGCCCCTGTGTAAGTGCATTGAGGTGGGAATAGCCTCCTATTGTTCCTGTATAAGTGACTCAAGGGACTGACTGGCTTCTTCCTCGTCCAATTGGACAGGGCCAAGGGCCTGACTGGGTTACCCCTGGTTCCTGTGTGACAGCGCGATGTACTGATAAGTGTGATGATGCTGTAGCTTTTCGAGGTTATTTTGTCCTGGTTTCTTTTAAGAGAGTGATTGAACGATCGTTACCAAGCTGGCTAGTTAAGATCACTTGAGTAACAGCTAGGGGAGGCCTTAGGTTAATATTAATGCAGCCTGAATGGGTGTGGCCAGCTCTCACCGATTAGGATCTCTGGGTTTTGGTTTCTCAGTAACATCAGAAACTATCGGGGTCTCAACAGACTTGGAAGCTTCAGGAAATGTTTCCTGGCTGCTACTGTCTCTGAATTTTCTCTTGATGCTGTTACATTGCATCTGGAACAGACATTTTACATTCCCTTTAAAATAAGAAAACATTAGAGTCTCGGCTATTGCCTTCAAATATTTTCGAGGGGCTCTGGTGTGGTCCATCACACTAGACCCCTTCTCTTCCTGTGTAATAGGCCGCAGGTACTGAGTGGGCTGTCCCTGTTCTTTTCCAATAATATCAATGGGCTGAATGGTTTCCTCACATTCCTATGAAACCAGCGTCCGGTGCTGAATGAACTCTTGTTTTACTGTGGCAATTTGCAGTGTCAGGCAGTGCTATTACATGAATGTTACTGACACTTTAACAGCACAAGCCTGAGTGGTGTCTGGGTCTTGCTGCACACAGACACAGACCAGTTCAGGAGCTGAGTGGGGCAACATGTTCTGAACATTGTGGAATCTTCTGTGACCATCCCTACTTCTGTTCTTATGGTGGGGAAGGTGGGGGAGGGGAGACATTGATGAAGCAGCTGAAGATGTTTGTGAAGAGGAAGCTACCCTGAGGATCTCCCACAGAGGTAACCCAGGACTGAGATGGTGAACATCTTCCTTTGTGCCACGTTTGACTCCAAACACTGGAGAGTTTACTCTGATTCCCAGTAAGTTCAGTTTTGTTAAGCTCCTTGATGTCAAAGAAGTCAACAACAGCCTTGATATTGGGGCCAGTCATTTTTACCTGAACTCTTGTGTCAACCTCTTTTGTTCATATCAACCATGATATAGGAGCAGCAAGTGTTTTCTTCAAACCATGCTATAGGAGCAGCAAGTGTTTTCTTCAAACAGGTGGGATTGAATGTCAGGATTTCTTTTCTCAAAAGTGTTGGGCAGTGAGATAAATGAAAGTATTTGAAGAGGAGGTAGATGGAGAGGTGAGGGCGATGAGGAATTGGGTATGAAAGAGGATTTTAGGCCAAGAGCAGATCAGTCATGATCTTAGTGAAGGGCAAGGCAGGTTTGGGGAGAGAACGACATGCCCCTGTTTCTGATGTTCTCCCATTCTGTTATTGGAAAGTTAGTGGATGTTATTTTCATGAATGCTCTGTTGTTGCATATTGCAGTCAAGGAGACCAGAGGATTCTGTGCGCCATTTCTGGGTGAGGTATAGGGGTTGTATTCTCAGTGAACTTGGGTCTAAACATGACCAACAAATGGAGCACAAGTTGCAGATAGGGGAAGCTCTGTAAAGAGAGATGAGGGGCCTCTTTCATACCCGTGCCTGGGTTTTCCAATTACATTTCCCAAATCACCTCAAAGCGTGTGGGACATTTTTGAAGGGCTGAATGGTCTCCTCTGTTTCTGTGCACCAGTTTATAGCAATAAGTAGCATCCAACTGCTCCTGTTTAGCAGGTTTGATGGGCTGAATGGAATACAGAAACATGGGACTGAAGGGCAGGAGTGGGTCATTAAATACTTTGAGCGTTCTCTCCCTGGCACTAAGATTGTGGCTGATCAGGTTGGGGTCTCAGCCCCACTTTCCTGTCTTTATCCCATTATCCGTGACTCACTTCTCTGTCAAATATTTTACTAATGCAGCTTTCAATCAATATGAACATAGAGACACAATAAACTTCCAATGAAGAGAATTCCCAATTGAAAGAACCTTTCAGAATTATTCGTCATCCCTCTTATCGAATCAGAGAGTCATGCAGAACGGAAACAGACCCGTTAGTCCGATCTTTTCACTCCGATCAGACATCAAATCTGATCTCGACCCATTTGCCAGCATTTGACAAATATGCCTCTTCTTTCAGATACTTTTTAAAATGTGTGATTGTAACCGCCTTCTCCACTTCCTCTGACAGCACTTTCTGTACACACCACTCTATGTGTGAAACATATATCTTCAAGTCCATTCTAAATCAATCCCCCTCGCCTTCAACCAATGCTCTCTTGTTCTGGACTCCCCAATCATGGAGAGCAGAACGTGACTGTTCAGAATATCCATGCCCCTGATGGTTTTGCAAACCTCTATAATGTCAGCCTTCAGCCTCTGACACTCCAGGGGGATACACCTCAACCTAACCAGCCTCTCCCTAAAGCTCAAACCTCCAGTCCTGGAACATCCGTGTAAGTCATTTCTGCAGATAACCGAATGGTACGCAGTATTCTTAAAGTGGCCTCACCAACATCCTGTACAGATGCAACATACCACCACAACTCCTATACTCAATGCGCTGACTGATTAAGGCAAATGTGCCAAATGTGTTCTGCACCACACGGTCTACCTGCAACTCCGCTTTCAAGGAACAATGCATCTGCGACCCTATGTCCCTTTGTTTCACAACATGCCCCAGGACCTGACCATGAAGTATATAATGTCTGCCCTGATTTGCCTTCCCAAAATGCAGAGCTTCATATTTATCTAAATTAAACTTCATTTGTTACTCCTTGCCTCTTTCTCTCATCTAATTGCGGTCTAATTGTACTCTGAGATAATCTACTACACCACCTTTTTGATGTCATCTGTAAACTTACTAACATTTGCCCCTATATTCACATCTAAATCCTTTGCATAAATCATGAAATGCCTTGAACTCAGTACTAATTCTTGCAGCACACTGCTGCTCACAAGCCTCCAGTCTGAAAAATATCCCTCTTCATTCAAGCCATTTGTGACTAGCTTATTCTGTATCTTATGTGACTGAAACTTACTTATCTGTCTACTAATCAGAATGAAATACCTGCTATGAAGAGAGGCTGAGTAGGTTAGGTTTATTTTCACTAGATAAAAGGAGATTGAGGGGGGACTTGATTGAGGTTTGCAAAATCATGAAGGGTGTAGCCAGGGTGGATAGAGACAAGCTTTTTCCCGGGGTAAAGGATTCAATACTGAGGCATAAAGGCTACACCAGAAAGGGCATGTAATAGGCAACATCAATGTGAGCAAGATCAGCATTATTTGAAGTTAGAGAGTCCATTCCAAAGTTTAATAATGGTTGGGAAGATGCTGTTCATGAGCCGCTGGTTTGTGTGTTCAAGATTCTGTATTGTCTGCCTGATGGAAGAGATTGTAGGAGATCCAGGGTACGATGGGTCTTTGTAAATGTTGTCAGCCTTTCCGCAGCAGTGAGCTGTGTAAATGGAGACATCGGATAGAACGTTGGTTTCCGTGATGGCATGGGCTGTGCACACACTCCTGTCATTTCACTTACTGGGCAGGGCTGTGGCCACACCAGGTCATTGTGAACCCAGATACTTTGCTGTCAGTGGTGCATTTGTAGAAATTGGTGAGGGTCCTTGTGGACATGTCAAATGTCCTGAGCTGCCAGAGAAAGAAGAGGCTTTTCTTGTGCCATCTCGGCTGTCATATGTACATGGGAGGTCGGTTATCGTCACTCCAAGCAACTTAATGCTTTCCACTCTTTCAACTTCAGTTCCATTGATGCAGATGGGGGCATGTTCTCCTCATTTCTTTCTGAAGTCATTGATCAGTTGGTTAGTTCTGCCGACGTTGAATTAGAGGATGGTCTCATTGCAGCACATCACTAAGTCCTCTATTTCCGTTCTGTATTTTGACTTGCCATCATTACATACCTGCCCTACTATGATGGTGTCTTCAGTGAACATGTAGCTGGCATTCATTCAAAATTTAGCAATACAGTTGTGGGTGTACAAGAGTATAGTATGGGGCTGAGGACACATCCTTTGGGATTTCAGTGTTGAATGTTATCATGGAAGAGATACACTTACCTATTTTCACTGATTGTGTACTGTAGGTCAGAAAGCTGAGGATCCAAATTCAGAGGGCGGAGCCAAGTCTAAGGTCAGGGGGTTATGCGATTATTCTGAAGGGAATAATGGTGTTGAAGGTGCACCTATAGTCAATGAGCAGCAATCTGACGTGGGTGTCCTTGTGTCCAGATGCTGCAGGGATATGGCTCCCGCTATGGACCCATTCCACGGGTAGGAAAATTGTAGGGGATCGAGGCAGGCAGGGAGACTGGAACTGATGTGGACCATGACGAGCTTCTCGAAGCACTTCACTCCCCTCAGTCTCCTGCACTCTACAGAGAAATGTTCCAGCTTATCCAACCTCTCCCTATGACTCAGACCCTTGAGTCCTGGCAACATCCTTGTAAAGTTCCAGTTTAATACCATCCTTCCTACAGTAAGGTGACCAAAACTGAACACAATGCTGAACTGGGAAATATTTGGAACTGTAAGTTTTACTCTGCTACCAATTATTATGCTGCTGTGATATTGTTTTTTTTTTTGTGTGTTATTCTGAAATCTTATTCATTGAATCCTCTGACGACAATCCCCTCGGGTGAACGTCCTCCTGACTGTTTGAATTTGAATCAATCTATTTTGTTTGGGCAGATATTTTGAGGTCGCTGTATATCAGAGAACAGGAAGAGATGATGGATGATTGTGCAGTGTGTGTCCTTTACTGGACCAGCTTGTCTCTCCAGGCACCTGAAGCTTTTATTGTGGTCAGAGTACCTCAGAATCGTTACATCACAGAAGGAAGCTATTTAGCCCATTGTAGGTCCATGCACATAGAACATTACAGCTCAGTACCCACAACATCCTTCAGCACTGCTATCAGATCCACCGACCTTACTGTCAACCATAAATTTACTAACTCATCCTTCTAAACCCTAATTAAGGTCATTTTCAAAAGGACAAACAACAGTCACTCTAAAGCAGATCCTTGCAGTATACCCCTAGCAACTAAACTCCAGGATGAACATTCCTCATCAACTACCACCTTCTGTTTGCTTTCCCCTAGCCGTTTTGTGATCCAAACGCTAAATCGCCCACAATGCCACGTCTCCATATTTTCTGGGAGAAAGTAAAGACTGCAGATGTTTGAGATCAGAGTCGAGAGTGTAGCGCTGGAAACGCACAGCAGGTCAGGCAACATCTGAGGAGCGAGCAGAAAATGAAGACTGCAGATGCTGCAGACCAGAAAACTGATTCCTGATGAAGGGCTGACAAGAGAATCATCAACTTGCATTCATCGTGGACGCTGCCTCATCTGTTCTGCTTTTCCAACACCACACTCTCCATATTTTCATCAATAGCCTACCATGTGGGACCTTATCAAACGCTTCACTGAAATCCACATACCTCAGTTTACCCTCATCCACCGGTTTGGTCACCTTCTCAATGAACTCAGTAAGATGTGTGAGGCATGACATACCTTTCACAAAACCTTGTTGACTATTCCTAATCAAATGATTCCTTTCTAGATGATGGTAAATCCTATCTCTTATAATCCTTTCCAACACTTTACCCACAACCAAAGTAAGACAGGTATATAATTACCAGGGTTGTCTCTTCTCCATTTCTTGAACAAAGGGCCACATTTGCTGTCCTCCAGTCTTCTGGCACTATTCCTGTAGTCAATGGCGATGTAAAAATCTGAACAGATGGTTGCGTAAACTCGTTCCTAGCTTCTCAAAGAATCCTAGGATAAATCCCATCTGGCCCAGGGGACATATCTATTTTCGCACTCTCCAGAACTGCGAACATCTCCACGTTACGAACTTCAATCCCGTGTAGTCTAATAGCCTGTATCTCAGTATTGGCCTCGACAGCATTTTCTTTTTCCATTGTGAATACTGATTCAAATATTAATTTACAGCCTGTCCTATCTCCTCAGACTCCACACACAACTTAACACTACTGTCCTTGATTGCCATTAATCTTCATTTGTTCAATCTATTATTCATGACGTACTGATAGAAAGCTTGAGGGTTTTCCGCGATCCTACTTGCCAAAGACTTCTCATGCTCTCTCCTGGCTATTCTTAGCTCTTTTTTTAAGTCCTTCCAGGCTGACTTGTAACTGTCAAGTATCCGAACTGAGCCTTCACGTTTCATCTTTACATAAGCCTCCCTCTTCCTCTTGACAAGCGATTCAACTGCTTCAGGAAACCACAGCAGCCTCACTTGACCACTTGCTCCTTTCCTGACATGTAGAAACTTATCAAGGACACACAGTAGCTGTTGTTTGAAAAAGCTCCACACTTAAAATGTACCCATCCTCTGCTATTTCCTTCCCCATCGTATGCATCCTAAAACCTTTCCTAATCGCATCATAATTGCCTTTCCCCCAGCTATAACTCTTGTCCTGCAGTGTACACCTGTCCCTTTCCATCGCTAAGGTAAACATAACTGATTTGTGGTCACTATCAGCAAAGTGGTCACCTACCTCCAAATCTAATACCTGGTCTGGTTCATTACCCAGTACCAAATCCAATTTGGCCTCGGCCCTTGTTGGCCTATCTACGTACTGTGTCAGGAAACCATTCTGCACACATTGGACAAAGTAAGTGAACTGCAGCACTTCCAGTCAATATTTTGAAAGTTTAATTCTTCCATAACAACTACTCTGTTATTTTCGTTCCTATCCAGTATCATCTTTGTAATCCTTTCCTCTACATCTCTCGAACTTTTCAGGGGGCAATGGAGAACTGTCAACAGGGTGACCTCTACCATTTTTGTTTCTAACCTCTTCCCATACGACCTCACTAGACGAGTCCTTATCAAGCATTCTTTCTACCAACGTAATGCTGTATTTGATTTTCAATGACACCTCACCCTCCCCCACCCCCAACCCCCACCCCTGCCCCACTGTTAGTACCTTCCCTGTTCTTATTGAAGCATCTAAAACCAAGAACCTACAACGATCAGTAATTCCCTGCTCTATCCATTTCTCCAAAATGGCCAATACATCAAGCTGCACAACTGCACAATTTGGAAACAGGTAGTGATTGGAGGGATGTTAAATGAGTGTGAGTTGTATAGATCAGAAGACTGCATGAGGGGAGATAGACAGGAACAGACAGAAAATGGAAGTTTTATTTAGAAATTCCCACAGACTGCAAGGCATTTATCTATTGCCATACCGTTTCAGCACTGTGCGGATACTGGCTGTGGTCTTAGTGCATTTATCGCCAATAATATCACAGAGCTGAGTTGCTGACAGTTAAACAGAGTCCAAAAGGCCGAGTGATTTTATTTTTCTCTACAATGAGAAGGTGATTTAATTTAAATAGACTGGGTGAATAACAGCAGGAACTGTGAATCGTGCTCGATACTGAGATACTGCGCCCGAGAATCTCAATGAGGTGGATCACTGACAGAGGGGAAATCAGCATCTCAGCTGTGAGCCAAATAATGATTGATAAAGATTGCACACCACTTCCATGGTTTTGTAATACACATTTCAATTTATGTAGCTCAATATCATGAGTGTATCTTATTTCTTTGTACTTCCCATAGTTTAGTACGGACAGAAAATCATTTTGTGATTTTCTGGGTGAGGTATGGGGACTCTATTCACAGTGAATCTGGATCTGCACCATGACCAACAAATGAAGCACAAGTTGCAGAGAGGAGACACTCTATAAATAGACAAGAGGCGTCTTTTGAGCCCAGCCTGGGTTTTGAATTAACATTTTTCAACCCACGCCAAACTTTGCGTGACAATTGTGAGGGACAGTAGCAGATCCTGTATTACTGTGGACCAGGTATTTCGAGCAATTGGCCTCTGTCTACTCCTGTGCAGGAGCTGTGAGGGGCTGAATGGAATATAGGAACATCGCACTGAGGAGTAGGAATGGGTCATTAGGCACTTTGTCTTTGCTCTGCCACGCACTAAGATCGTAGCTGATCTGATTGTGGTCTCAGCAGTACTTCGTCTGCACGTGCACCATTTTCCTACATTCACTTGTCTATCAAATATTTAACAGACAAACTTTGAATAAATGTAAACATCCAGGCACCACAAACTTCTGGGGAAGGGAACTCCCACTTGAACAGCCCTTTTAGAATTTGTCATTTGTGGTCCAATCAATATTGCAGGGTCAGTGTTTCATTTTGCTGTCACACTGCTCCACTTTTTACAACAAATTTCAAAGTTTAGTGATATGACTAATGATATAAATTTCAGCCTGGCTCATCTTCTAGAATAATGTGAAACACACACACAGAGATCTTATGACAAACAGAAAAATGAAAGCTTTCCAGAGTTTCATAATAGTTGAACTCATAACAACTGGATAGATGATAGACTGTCCCAAATGTTATTTGGTCCTCTCAAGTCATTAGTTTAGATTCCTTACAGTGTGGAAACAGGCCCTTCAGCCCAACAAGTGCACACCGACCCTCCCAAGATTAACTGATCCAGTCCCATTTCCCTCTGGCTAATGCACCGAACACTATCGGCAATTTAGCATGGCTAATTCACCTGACCTGCAGGTGACCAGTGGGAATAAACCAGAGCACCCGGAGGAAATCCACACAGACACGAGGAGAATACGCAAACTCCACACAGACAGTCGCCCGAGGTTGGAATCAAACCTAGGACCTTGGTGCTGGGAGGTAGCTGTGCTGACCACTGAGCCGCCGAGCCGCCCATTCTGCTCAGGCAAGCTACTTGTGATGTGATTTCTCCCCAGAATAGTTGGATTTAGCTGAATTCCCTTTGCTTCAGACGGTAGAGAGATTCCAATGAACCTCTCATCAGGAATATTCCACGACTCATCAGGTAGAGGTGAGTCAGAGATTTACTGTTGCCAGTTGGAACAAAAGAAGAGAGAGGGATGAATTGGCTGCTGCTTCTCAGGCAGGGAACATTGTTCTCCCTCTCTGTGTTGAAACATGCAATCATGTCAACTGAACACCAAACTGGGCCGTGTGTGCTCGTCGTGAAAATTCTCTGGAATGGATCATAATGGACGATATGCAAGTGCATCATTGCTGTTGTTATACACAGTGCCTTTCATTAGCAAAAAAGAACATTCCTGCTTTATAATTTGATGATTTGTTGGTATGTATATGCTTAATTTTTAAAAATCGGCTGATATTTTCATAATATTTGTGCTAAAATCAATGCATTTTATTCTTAAAATTTATTCCATAGTTTTTGTCTCCCTGAGAAGAGAAAATGTACATCCCGCTGATTTTTCTCAAAATTGTGTATGCTTCTAAAGGATTTCTCATCTCAGACCAAAATTGATAATGTTTCAAAACAAAAGGCCTTCATTCCACAAAAGTGTGAACAAAACATTGTTCATAAGCTTCAAGACTATTTTTTAGGTTAAGGGATCAAAACTGCACATAATGTGCCAGATGTGGTCTTAGAAACGCCCTGTACAGTTTTGACGCGAAAAATGTGATGCTGGAAAACCACAACAGGTCAGGCACTCCCAACGAACAGGAGACTCGATGTTTCGGGTATATTCCTGCAGAAGAACTTATACCCGTGACGCCAATTTTCCTGCTCCTCGGACACTGCCTGATTGGCTGTGCTTTTCCAGCCTCACAATGTTCGACTCTGATCTCCAGCATCTGCACTCCTCACTTTTACCAGTACAGATGCAGTAAAAAATTCCTGATTAAAACTGGTACCCTTTGCCAGAAACACAATCATTCCACTTAGCTTCCAAATCACTTACAGCAAGTGCAGACTAACGACATCTGATTCGTGCAGCAGGATCATGCATACGGTCTGTATCTCAGAGTTCTGCAGTCGCTCTCCACTTAAATTGTTTACCATTGTTTTATCCTTCCATCCAAAATAGACAACTCACATTATGCTATATCTGGTGAAGGTTTGCTCACTAATCTCCCTTTGCCTATATCACATTGATGACACACGACCTCCATTTGATGACATACCGGATGACCAGCTTTATGTTTAAGCTAATTGGGCTTTGATATATTCAGACCCTTCTTCCAGATCTTTGGTCCAGGTACTGATTGTTGATGATCCCATAGTGATCTCTGAGGCACTCCACCAGTTACAGCTTTGTAATGTGAAAATAAGCATTTATCGCTACTCTCTATTTCCTGTTAGCAACAGCTTCCTGTGTAAGAGCTGAGATGTTTACATGGCGTGCTGTGCAGTAAAATGTACTCAATGAGCTAAAATGATTAGTTCTATTTTCCTCTGTAACTTATTAAATAGGCAGAATATACCCCTCCAGTCTCATGGTAACGATAATGACTGGCTAAATGAGATGGCCCCCTATCTTTGTCACAGCTTCGAGGGGTGGATGGAGGGCACAATACATAGGGTAGTGGCAGCAGTATTTCCCTGTAACAGCATCGAGGGTGGATTGAGGGAACAACACATTGGGTAGGGCCAGCAGTATATTTCTGTAACCGCATCAAAGGGTGGTTTGAGGGAACGACACATGGGGTATGGGCAGCAGTATGTCTCTGCAACAGTATCGAGCGTGGATTAAGAGAACAACACATGACGTAGCGAGAGCAACATGTATCTGTAACAGCCTCGAGGGTGGATTGAGGGAACAACACATGGGGTAGGGGCAGCAGTATATCTCTGTAACAGCCTCAAGGGGTGGATTGACGGAACAACGCATGGGGTAGGGGCAGCAGTTGTCCATCCGGCGCCACTAGTCAGAATGCTCATGGCTGATCTGATTGTGTTTGACCATCCGTCTCCTGTCTGTTCCCAATAAATATTGACTCTCCTGTCCAGCAAAGATCACTCGAGCTCAGCCTTGAATATCTTCAAACACCGAGTCTTCACTGCTCCCTGAGGATGAGGACCCTACAGATAATACAACACTAAAGTGAAACGGGCGACCTTATTTCAGTGTGGAACCTGTTATTTTAAACTGTGTTAACCTAACATGAAATCGCCACCTTTTTTGAAATACAAGGACATAATAATTAGGCATAGATATAAACTATTCAGCCCTCTAAACCTGTCCAATAGGACCACTGACCCTTTTTAATCAAATATGTATTAAACTCATTCCCTGCTCCTGTCCCAGGAAGAGAATAACTGATAGCATGACACCGCACGAGCATTAAAAATGCAGAATTAGGACATTCGGCCCATCGACTCTGAATGCCAGAGACATTAGAGATTTCTCAACATCATTCTCCTGACTACTCTCTGTAGCTCTTGACATGCTTATTCATCAAAAACCTATCTATCTCTGTCCTATAAGCACTAGTGTCTGTGTCTCTGTGAGTTCGTATGTGCACTTGTGTGTGTTTGTTCATGTGTCGGTGTGTTTGTGTATTTATGTACTGACATCGGTTTATCTGTGTATTAGCCTGTGCGTTTTACTTGTGCTTGTGTGTATTTGTGTGCGACTGTCTATATCTCCATATGCCTCTACTTGTGTGTGGTTGTATCGCCGTGTATGTACGGTGAGTGACAGTATATTAGCGTATGTACATATGTCTCTGAATATTTTTGTGTCTGTATCGCTCTGCAATGAGTTGTTTGTTGTTTTGGGAGGGAGAAAATTGTGAGAACAGACAAAATGGTTAAAGTGCGAATTGCCCATCACTGAACCTTGTTTTTTTACTCAGTTGGAGGGACATGAATGTCACGGAATCTCCATATGACACGTCCCAGTCCTCTCTGGCTCATACCAGGGTCCTCCCCACATGGCTGGGGGGGTGGAGGTGGATCAGATATCGGGTGCTTCATCATCCGGCTTGGCCCTTTCTCTCCTATTACAGTCCGTTTCTGCGGGAATGGGAGAAATGGTGGGAGGGAGTGGTGGTGGGAGTGTGTGTCCCTGCTGTTAATGCTGGTGTAGGTGGAGGGGGAGGGGGAATACTGAGGTGTTCGGAGGGAGTCAGCCCACAGTGTTGTATCCATGCAGTGTTATTAGTTGTTGCGGTTCTGTTCGCCGAGCTGGGAATTTGTCTTGCAAACGTTTCGTCCCCTGTCTTGGTGACATCCTCAGTGCTTGGGAGCCTCCTGTGAAGCGCTTCTGTGCTGTTTTCTCCGGCATTTATAGTGGCCTGTCTCTGTTGCTTCCGGTCGTCAGTTCGAGCTGTCCGCTGTAGTGGCCGGTATATTGGGTCCAGGTCGATGTGTTTGTTGATAGAATCTGTGGATGAGTGCCATGCCTCCAGGAATTCCCTGGTTGTTCTCTGTTTGGCTTGTCTTATAATAGTAGTGTTGTCCCAGTCGAATTCATGTTGCTTGTCGTCTGTGTGTGGAGCTACTAAGGATCGCTTGTCGTGTCGTTTCGTGGCTAGTTGGTGTTCACAGCCAGGGAACAGCCAGTGAATTCCTCGAGGCATGGCACTCATCCACAGACTTTATCAACAAACACATTGACCTGGACCCAGTATACCGGCCACTGCAGTGGACAGCTCGAACTGACAAGCGGAAGCGGCAGAGACAGGCCACTATAAATGCAGGAAGAAACAGCACAGAAGCGCTTCACAGGAGGCTCCCAAGCACTGAGGATGTCACCGAGACAGGGGATGAAACGTTTGCAAGACAAATTCCCAGCTCGGCGAACAGAACCACAACAACGAGCGCCCGAGCTCCAAATCTTCTCCCAAACTTTGAACAGTGCTATTAGTGTTGGGAGTATAGTGGAGGGAGAGAGTGCGCTGGGTGGTGGGGAGGGCGGGGTGGGGAGGGGGGTGATGGTCGGTGCTGAATTCAATAGTGAGAGTGGTAGTGCCTGAGCCTTATTTAGAGATAAAATATGAGCCTTGTTAGGGGGTAGGTGCTATAACAGTTAGTGAGTGTGAGGGCGCAGAGAGAGTACGGTGAAAGTTAACCTGGCAGAGTGGGGAGGATATTGATGCTTGTCCTGTGATGCTGGTCATTTCTTCAGATCATGTCAGCGTCGAGGTGACCCTCCCAGAATGGCTTGTTCACGTCTATCACTAATCACGCCACAGACCCTGTCCCTCAGCTTCCACAGAATCAGTTTGGGTAGATCTTACAAATAGGAAGGAGAAGCAAGCATTAGTGTACAAGTGTATTATTTGCTCTCAGGCAAATTCTGTGCATTACATGCTCTGTAAATTAGAGATGCAAATATTGTATTATTGCATGATCTCAAATTGCATCTAAACTGCGTTAACTAAGTGACTGCCAATGTTGTGAAAAGTAAATTCCATAAGCGTATAACAGGTTGGTTGAAGAGTATGTTGTGACTCAAACAAGAGAGCAAGTTATTTTGGATTTGGTGTTGTGTGGTCAGAAGGACTCATTAATAACCTTGCTCTGAGGATAGAGAGGTTAATATACTGCATTTTACACGGCACCTGTATACAATCTCGAATGTTTGAACACGGAGTGGTAGACACGAAATGGTTGTTAGAATATTAGAATCATGGAGTCCTGCAGCTTGGACACAGGCCCTTTGCACCAAAGTGGTCCGTGCCGACCAAAATGTCCATCCATGATAATTCCATTTCCCTGCCTTTGTCCCTTATTCTTCTAAATCATTCCTATCTGCGTATTTGTCTAAAAGCCTTTTGAATGTTGTTAATGTACGTGCCTCAATCAAACTGCTGTCTGCTCATTCCATATGTAGACCAACCTCTGCTTAAAAAACTTGGCGCTCAGGATCCTTTTTATTCTTTCACCTCTAACCTGATGTCCTCTAGTCTTTGATTCCAAAAACTGGGAAAAAGAATGAGTGCATTCACCTTATTGACGCATCTCATGATCTTATACATATCTATACGATTTCCCCTCAGTTTCTTCCACTTAAAGGAAAATTCCTGCCCAAACTCTCCCTACAACTCAGACCATTGGGTACTGGAAACATCCTTGTAAATTTCTTCTGTCCTCTTTCCAATTTAATCACATCCTTCCTATGGCAAGCGAACAAAAGCAAACACAATATTCCAAGTGCATGTCTCACCAGCGTCCTGTCCAACTGCAATATAACTCTCGAACGTCCATACTCAATGCCCTGACTGATGAAGACCAGTGTGCCAAAAGCCTTTTTCACTGCCCTGTCTACGTGCAACTACTTTCAGAGAACCACGGATCTGAGCACAAAGGTCCCCCTGTTCCACTACAATCCTTCAGAGTCTAACATTCACCACGAAATTCCAACTTGGATTTGACTTTTCAAAAAGCAACATCCTACATATTAATCTCCATTTGCCATTTCTCAGCCCACTTCCCCAGCTGATAAAGGTCCTGCTGCAATTTCTGATAACCTCACTGTTCACAGTCCTGCCTATTTTATTGTCATCAGCCTAATTACTAATCATGCTTTGCACATTCTCATCCAAATCATTGATATAGATAACAAACAGGAATAGGCCCAGCAACAACCCCTGAGACACTCCAATAGTCACAGACCTCAAGTCCAACAAGCATCCTTCCAGTATTAGCCTCTGCTTTCTACCATCAAGCCAATTGAGTATTCAATTTGCCAGAGTCCCCTGGATTCCATGCTATCAAACCATTCAGAGCAGCCTATCATGTGGAACCTTATCAAAGGCCTTTCTGAAATCTAGATAGACTATGTCTACCACCCTACCCTCAACAACATTCCAGGTCACTTCCTCAAAAGAACGCTAAAGAATTGTGAGCCATGATAACTTATGCACAAAGCAGCGCTGACTGCTCCTTATAAATCCGTGTCTTTTCAAATCCATGTATATGTTATCTCTCAGAACCTTCTCAACTTACTACAGTTGTTAAGCTAGCTGGTCTATAGTTTGCAGGTTTTTCTTCGCAGCCCTCCTTGAACAAGGGCACAGCGTTCTCTACCCTCTAGTCTTCCAGGACCTCCCCCGTGGCCAGCGATGATGCAAAAAGATCAGCCAGGACCCCTGCAATATCTTCTCACGTCTTTTGCTGTGTTCTTGGATACACTTGGTCAAGACCAGAAGCTCTTCAGAAATACTGCAATGTGTGAAATAAAATGTCTATTTCTTTAAGATAGAATCACCAAGGAAAGGGCAAGTGACTTAATGAATGCTACGTTGCTTAATGATAAATAAAAGATTACATTAATCGTAGGAAGTGATTTCAGAAGAATTGTAGACATGGTGGAAACTGGAAAATTCTCAGAAATTTGTTTGTATGGAGTTTGCATGTTCTCCCCCTGTCTGCGTGGGTTACCTCCGGGTGCTCCGGTTTCCTCCCACATTCCAAAGATTTACACGTTTGGTGAATTGGCCATGCTTATTTGCCCAAAGTGTTCAGCGATGTGGAGATTTGCTGCATCTGTCGCAAAATGTAGAATCGGACGGGAATGGGTCTGGGTGGTTACTCTTCGGAGGGGCAGGATGGACTTGTTGGACCCAAGGGCCTTTTTCATACTGTGGGCTTTTAATGATTCTGTGAAAGAAGAACACAAAGACTACATAAATCTACAATCTGTATTGCAAAGAAAACAAAATAAAAGCAAGGTCAAATGTGGAATTTTGTAATTGGGAGAGGAGAGGTTATTGTGGAGAACAGGGAAATGACGAAGAAAGCAGCCAATTACTTTGCATCTGTCATCACGGAGGAAAATCGCTGAGAAATACTAAGTGATCACATGGAACTTGTGGAACTAAAGACAAAAACTCAATTCATATCAGTAACAAGGTAGTAGTTGAAGGCTAGCATAGTAGTATTGTAGCTTGATTAAGCATTGCTAAGTCTGATGAGCCAGTTGTACTTCGTATCAAAATATTAGAAATAAATCAGGCAAAGGAATTCAGGTGCTTGACGGCTTATTGGCACCAGGAAGATTTTCATGCTGCCTTAGTATTGTAACATAAAGAAGAAAACAAATAACAGTATGAAGTTTGGGCTGAGCGTTGGTTACCTGTCACTTTTAATATTGTTTCAAACTTACCGTGCTGATCTTTAAATGCTTGTTCTTGAAGTTAGTATCAGATGGAGTATAAGAGGTTGAGGGGGTGACATTATAGTAATTTACAAAATCAGGGGAGACTTGGGCAGGGTGAAAAGCCGAGGTCTTTACCACAGGATAGGTAAATTAACTCATAGAGCCACAGGTTTATGGTGGAAGAGGGAAGATTTAAAAGGGACGAAGAAGGAACTGTTATTTGCACAGAGAGTGACGTGTTTATGGAATGAGCTGCCAGAGGAAGACTGGCAGATGCAAGTACATCTCCAACATTTAAAAGCATTTTGACGAACGTGTGTTTGGGGACCGTTTAGAGGCATATGGGCCAAATGCAAGAAGATGGGAATAGTTTAGTTTGGAAAACCTGGCCGGCATGGACAAGTTGGACCAAAGATTGTGTTTGTATGTGATAAGGCTGTATGAATATAGAAAGCGAAGAAAAGGGAAGAAAAGATGTGATATAAGTAAATTGGCAAGAAATATAAAAATAAGCAGTACAAGCTTTTCCATGTATGTAAGAAGAGTTAGAGTTTTGTGTGTGAGTGTGTGTGTGTGTGTGTGTGTGTGTGTGTGTGTGTGAGTGTGTGTGTGTGTGTGTGTGTGTGTGTATGTGATCTTTGATAAAAAGGAAGCCAGGAAAGTATATTGAGGATATTTGGAGGGTGTGACTGGGGAACTGGATACAGGGAACAGACAGATAATTTACACCCGTATTTTACATCATTCCTCACAGGTAAAGGAGCTGTAAATATTTCAATGATATAAGCAAAATGGTAACAGCATTTATTGAGCTGTCTCTAACATGAGTAACAAGACATTTCTCAAACAGATAAGACCAAGGGTAAACAGGTCATCAGCAATTCATAGCTGGTTTTAAAAGAAGTGGTGACAGAGTGGCTGGTGGCTCTGTGTTAAATATTCCATAGCTCTGTGGATTAAAGGAGTGATCCAGTGAAACTGGAGACCCTCCAATGTGGCGCCTGTCTTCAAGAAACGAGCGAGACTTGAAAGCAGGAAACACTTAGTCTAACCATTATTGCTGGGAATCTGTGAGAGTCTGTTATTAAGGAAGGAAATGCAGAGCATTAAGAAAAGCTTCACACAGAGTCAGCATGGTCTTGTAAAAGGAGAATTACATTTTGCCTGTAAAATAATGCAAAGTTTTTCTGGAAATCCATGAGAATGTAACAAGTGGCCTTGATAAAGGGGGGCTGGAATACATGAGGCTTTCTAGAGATTTTCCACAAGGTATCACAAAGTAAAGATTCTTATACAAGACAGAAGCTCATAGACCGACGGGTGGCATGGGATAGATTACCATGGGATGGCATTTGGTAAATACTTACAAATCGGAGAGTCATGATTCATCGATCTTTATGAAAAAAATGTATCTGCTGGAGTACCACAAATATCAGTCCGACGGCAAGAGCTGCTTACAAGAGCTGCATTCAGCTCCTGACGACGGGAGCTGAGTGCGATATACATTCGAATTTGAGGATGACACTGACAACCAAAAGGCAGGCTGTTATTAAATGGATAGGAATCCCAAAAAAGGAGCAGTACAACGGATTGGACTGTTCCTGTATATGAAACATTACGTCAGCATGCTGATGCAGAAATGTTGGTTCATTTGACTGGTTCCTGGAATGAAAGGTTTGAATTATTGAATACATCAAAAGTGCTGAGGTGATTATTCATTGTGGTTTAAATGAATGAGAGTGTCATTACTGAAACGGATAAGATACAGAGGGGGCTTGACAAGGTCGTTGTTGAGAAGGTGGTTCCACACTAGAGCAGAGTCTCGAAGTCAGATATCTAGATACAGAATAAGGAATATCGATTTCAAACTGAGACGTAAAGAAATGTCTTCTTTCAGAATGTAGGAATGGCTGGAATTTCCTAACCCCGAGAGTTATGGAGGTTGTGTCACTGATTATATTTACAGACGGGTGGATTGGTTTGTGACATTTCAGCGAGTTGAGGGATGCAAGGGGTTAGCAGGAAAGTGGAGTTGAGCCGTGGAGTAGATCAGCCATGTTCTTATTGAATGAGCGCAGCTTCCTATTTCTTCCGTTCTTATTTATGTTTTTTGGAAAATATTTGATTATTTTCCTGGAAGTCATGATGTAAAATGTTGCATTCAGAGACGGCAGAGGGTTTGTCTGAGTTGACCTTGTGTGGGGCATGGGGGCTGGATTCAATGTGAATCTGGGCCTGTAACATGACCGACATCAGGAGCAGAAGTTACAGAGAGGAGAAGCCTGAAAAGAGGGATTGGAGGAGGACGGTCACTGCCTGAACTAGCCTGAATTTTCCAATACATTTGCCAAACAACACCAAACCATCGGAGTGGCCTCAATCTGCTCCTGCACAGCAGGACCGAAGGGCTGAATGGAACGGACACGACTGGGCCATTCGGAACTTTGACACTATTCCACCAGTCAATAAGGTCATGGCTCATCTCATTGTGTTCCCAGCTGCACTTTTCTCTGATTTCACAATGATCCCTGATTCACCTGTCTATGGAAAATCAGACAAAGTCAGCCTCGATATAATATGAAGATTCAGCCATCCCAACCTTCTGGGCGAGAGAACTCCCACTTGAATGAATTCCCACTTTGTGAATTTCTCCTCAGTCCAGTTCTGACTTAGGTTGGAGGGTGTCACTGTTTCCATTTCTAGTCCCACTCCTCCACTGCTCAGAACAAATTTTAAATGTTACCAGGTTGGCCATATGGCCAATGATAAAGGTCTAATACTGGGTCAAGTTCAGTTATCAGAACAAGCCAGTTGGATTTCTTTAGTCAGCTACAAGTAATGAACAGAGCTAACTGAGGTGTATGATGGATATGTGGTTATCACTGTGGCCGCACATCACCAAGGAGCTGGTTTCAATTCCAACGTCAGGTGAGTTTGAACATTCCCCATGCATCTGTGTGGGTTCCCTCCCAATGCTCCAGTTTCCTCCCAGAGTACAAAGATGTGCAGCTTAGAGTGGATTTGCCATGCTCGATTGCCCATTGTTGAGAGAGCGTCCCCCTCATGGTACCCTTGTCAGTGTGGGGAACTTAACCTGCGCTGCTGGCCTCCCTCTGCATCACAAACCAGCCGCCCAGCCAACTGAGTGGGAGACAGTGTAACTGTTACAGACAGAAACAGGCACAGGCAAAGGGCAAGAGAAACTTTCATAACAAGGAAAAAGGTACAATTCAGATAACGGTCAAGATTACAGCTGAGGATAAAATGTTCTCTGCTCAAAATTGTATTTCATAACGCGACAAGTATAAAGAAGCAGTGTTTGGCTGAATACAATAATGTGAGACAAAGTGAAATAGCCAGAATTACTAACTGTGATTGGATATAAAATAAGTGCATATTTTTGCACCCAGGGGGTTGAATGACTGAAAGTTCCTATACCTGACAATGGGAATTCTTTGGAACACTATCTGGAAAATTCCATAATCAAAGTGTGTGTGTGTGTGTGAGAGAGAGAGAGACCGCAGATACTGCACTGAGCTTGGTGGTGAGCTCAGACCGTGCTCGGTGGGGCTGGTGGTGAGGCCTCCTCTGAGAAGAGAATGGACCCCCCATACTAGCCCATCCACTAGGACCTCTGTGCCTCTGATGAAAAACCGTGGTGTTAGCTCCCCTTACCTGCCATGCTCGGGGTCAACTGTTCAGGGTGGCTTCAAACTGAGGAAGTACAACATTGTGCCCAATCGCCTTTTAAAGATGGCACCAGTGTCAGTGATCATAGAGTAGCCAGGGGCATCAGTGCGATGTTGAGTCCCTCCAGCCATATTAGGTTGGAGAATTGGGGTGGCATTGAATGCGAGGAACACTATGAGATTGAGTGGGTAGTTAATGTGGTGAGTTCGATAAGATAGCGCCATGAAACTAGTTCAGTCTCGTACAGATAATCCCTTTGTCACACTCAATAAAAATGTCACTGAGACAAACTATTATTAGATTCAGCCCAATGAGTCGAAGCCTCTGCTGACCCTACACCCAGTTACAAAGTTGCAGAACAAATGTTCATCTAAAACTCTCCCTCATCTTTATTGACGTCAATATCCCCTTCACCTATCATCCTGAGAATACTGGCTCATGTTGTAGGATGCTGTCTAAATGCCTTCATTTCAGCATTCTGAAACCTGTGATCTTACATGAAATTGTCTATCAATCTTCCTTTCGCTTTTTTCCCCAAAATCCTTTTTATTGTTGGTAGTTAAACTGATTTCTCCACCATCTCTCTCCGGCAGGAACTAGGGAATACGAACTAGGCAATAAGGACTCAGTATCAGAGTGATCATGTAACTAGACGGGTAATTCAAAGGTACGGGCTGTGACTCCAAGGCAGTGTTTAACATCCTACCACAGCTGATGTCAGAGATTGAATTCGAATGACAAAAATTGGAATAATTTCACTCATGGAAACCAGAAGCCGTTAAGACTTATTTTTATTATTTTGCTGATAGTCTTTGTTAAAGAAACTTAACATTATTTCCCAATCTGAGCTCAGTGTGACTTCAGACTCACAACAACATTGTTGGCTCCATTTTGTCTTGACAAATGGCCTCGTGATCAAGGACAAATAGTGATGGACAACAAATGCTGCCCTTGCCCGTGATGCTGGCATCCCGTGAAACAACATTAAAGGTGAAATAAATCAAAGAATGGTGGGTTCTAGAGATCGAAAATAAAATTCTCCAGAGTCTGAAAGTGTTAGAGAATCTCGCAGGTATGGCAGCCTCTCTCAGGAGAAATGAAGATAATGTTTTGAACCTGCTTCACAACTGAAAGCAAACTGGGAAATAATATTATTTATCCTGGTATCATGGATGGTTGGGTTGGAGAGAGAGGTGGGGGCTAGGTTTAAATTGAATGGATGGTGAAATGGCCAGAAAAAGAGAGGAAAAGAAATGAAAAGTAAGCAAAGGGATTGCTGATGATGAACTGAAAGGAAAAAAAAAGGCAAGTTATTCTCACATTTCCCTATTTCCCATATTCCTGAATATCGTGTCCATTTAGATATGTCCCTGTTTAAATTGAATTAGGTTCCCTTATCTCTCTTCTCTGATGATCGAATCCATTAGCAATACTGGTGCTGCCCTTATAGTTGCTGAGATATAGAGGAAGTTAATGCTACATTGTCAACTGCTTCTTTGGAGAGAGAACCTCTTACTGTGGGAGTGTGCAGAGATGCAACGGCTTTCTCAGCCAGGAAGAGAAACTCAGGAGTGGAAATAGTTTTCAACACTGAGCGCGTGCACGTTCCATGTGGGGAATTGACCTGTTCCTGTCATTGGAAAATCAGTGGAGTTACTGTGGATGCTTATCTCGGGTTTGTATTGTCAGCTGCTGGTTCTGGTGACCCCACTCTTTTCATTGCATTTACAGAGTGTCTGGGTCCATGGTAAACAAATGGAGATGAGGCTCCACGGAAGGAAAGCTCTATAAATAGGGAGGTGCAGGACAGTACATTATCTTTCCTGGGATTTCCCGGGACATTTGTCTAAGCTGGATCAGGTGTCAGGTATGAAGCCAGTTTGTTTCAAAACTGAGGTGGTCACTGATCTGTGTACCCTCCTTCAGTATACTGTGTAGCGTCACACCAGTGACAGGACTGTGTTAATGCTCACCATAAATTAAACTGGAACTTTCCAGGCAGGGGTGAGTAACATATCCATCATCACCGGAGTGCAGTCCTCCGATATATTCACTGGCTGACAGGACCCATCTGTCCGCTGAGAGCAATATATTGTGTCCATCTCCCTGAGGAAGATACTGAAAGAAACTTCCAGAAATATAAGGGAACAGAGTGACTGGTGATAATGAGGAACAGCAGTAAATTAGAATTAATAAAAGGTACGTCTTTCAAAATCTCATTGAATTTAAGGTTGGTATATTGCTGCATTTGATGAGCTACATCCCCGAGTATTGAGGAGGTGGCAGTAGAGCTAGTGAAAGAATTACTGATTGTTCTTCAAAGCTGGTTAGATTCTGGAAATGATCCTCCAGACTTGAAAGCAGCGATTGTAAACCTAAATATTTAAAACAGGACGGAGTGTGCAAACAGCTAACTAAACAGTGGTTAGCTTGATGTAAGCTGTGAGAAAAACATTGGAACCTTTTGTGAGGAATGTGACAACTAGACACTTGGAAAATAATGACATGATTCAGTCGAGTCAATCGAGATTCAGGAAGGGGAAATGATCTTGATCTTTGATAAACCTGCTGGATTTTGTGGAGATTGTCCGTTGTGACATCGACAATTGAGAACCAGTGGGAATGAAGTATTTGAATTTTCAGTCGATGTTTGACATGGTTGAATACAGATGAGTGGGGAATGTTAGAGTCCATGGGTAGGTAGGGGTGGAATACACCGAACGTATTAAAAGTTGGATAGCCGAGAGAAGGAAGAGAGTAATGTAATTATCTGGAGTGAAGGCTTTGGTGTATCAGAAGGATCAGTGTTTGGGCAATAGCTCTTCGCAAGATATAAAGTATTTCAGATATGAACAATAAATATCATCATTCACATTTATGTTCATTAAATAGTGAGAGGTTGGGAAGTGCTGTTGTTGAAACAGACCGGGATGTGCTTGGTCATAAGTCACAAACAGAATTCTTACGCAGCAGGAAGTAAATGATATGTGGCTCATCATGCAAAATGATTAAAGTACCAGAGTAAATGTATCTTTCCCAAAAATAGTATTTTGTTGAGAGACTGTGAGGTGTATTGTGTACAGGTTGAATCAACTTTATAAATAATGATCTTATCAGCGATTCAGTCCAGACTAAACCCTGGCATGATGCTTCCATGAAGAGAAATTGAGAAACTTGTGCTTAAAAAGTGTGTTAAGGTGTTTGTGAGTTTATATTTTAAAAAATGCTGAATCTCATTGAGAGTTGAAAATACAAAATTGCCTCATTAGATCAATTAAAGGAATGCCCAGGCAAATTCACATTTCCTATGTATTGGAGTGCAAATATATCCACTGTAAATATATTGTTTGATGCGTGTTCCAGTCGAGGAGAGATCTGCACGGTAACAGCATGTAGATTATGGTTTTTGATGGTGGTGGTGGTGGGCGGTTCAGCCAGTTACAGTATTACAAACGGACAACGCAGCAGAATCATCTAGCCTCGATAAGAAAACATGCATCTTTCTCCCTCACTACTAACTTCACGAGAGCAATGGGTGATGGGAGATGTGATCAATAGCCAGCGGTGCCAATATTCAATCCAGTCCAGTAGTTTTTGTGAACTGAAGGAACCGTACTGAAAGGGGTTAAATGAAGTTGTTTGTTCAGTGACTGTGATTGATGTCAGTCTCCATGGGTGCTGGTTGTGTCACTGGATGTTTTCCGTCTCCTATTTGTAAGAGGTCTCTTGCAATGGTTTATGCCATTGTCGCAGCAGATGCATCAACTCCAACGCTCAAAGGGACACAGCAGCAGAGACACAAGAAGGAGATTTAAACATCTGAGAATAGTCTGGAATGATCCATTAATGGATCAGAATCTGAGAACATTAGACTGGAATGCTGCAACAATGGACAGGAGTTTATCCTGGGGTCTTTCGCTTTTTTCCTCGTCTCGGTCAACATTATCACTTCGGATATGGGGTGCCCTGATGATTATCCAGGCGGGTTACTATCCTATCCTCGCAATTGTTGGTGTTCCTGGTAAGTTTCTTCATCTCTATCCATTTATTAATCTCATCAACCATGGCGAACTTCTTTGCTATTTCTGTTATCTATATTTGTCAAAGACGAAAACTATTGTCTTCAGTTTCAAATGCAAATCCCATTAAGTACCCACTAATTTCAGAATCACCCCACCCCCGCCCTCACAAACATCTGAGAACAAGACTGTTCACAATACCGAAGTACCTTTCATCCCTGAATTCATTTATGTCTCGGTATTCTGTCCATCACCAAACCGACCCACTACCAGCTCGATTATATGCCCAGTCACCATCTTGGCTTCAATGCTGACGCTTCATTATCTATTATCTATGCTTCGGTAAAATTCAGACGGTATGGTTCCACCTCTCTTCTAAGCACTCTTTCAGTTGCAAATAATTCGATCACAAATTTGTTCTTGTCTCTAAAATAACTTAATGTCAGGAACACTCTCTCAGAGCAGTAATGTCGGAAGAAATGTAATTCAGATGCACAGCTTATTACACAGAAAGATCCTGTTCTACATCCTACCACAGACGATGTCAGAAAGTAAATTCACAAGACAGGAATTGGAAAAAAAGCAAGTTTTACTAATAACAACCATTACATCTCCAGCATTTACGTTTATCTATTTCAGTGATATCCTTTGTTAAATAGATCTTGAGTTACTCTCTGGTCTGACTTAAGATTGATGTGAGACCCACAGCAACGTGCTTGGTTCTGTACTAACTGAAAGAATGACCTCGCAGTAAATGACATTTGTTTAGGTCAACGAATGCTGCCCCTGTCAGCAATACAGACATTACAAATAATTACAAAATTAAAGGTTATATAAAGCAAAGAATGATGCAAAAGATCAGAAACAATAAAGAACGAGAAAGTGCCAGACAAACTGAGCAGATTTGGCAGCGCCCTCGGGTCGAAAGAAAAATAGAATTGGCAATTCAATTCATACATCGGAACTGAACACAGTTGGGAAATAGTGTGATTGATGTTGGTGACACCGACATCTGTTATGAAGGGGAGAAGGATTGAGTTGAATAGATGGAAAAAGAAAGAGATAGAGAGAAATAAACAAACAAAGGGATTGTTGATGGTCAGCTGTGATGGAAATAAAAACTGAAATTACACATTACTTATGTTTTTCCTGTTCTCATATTATTGATAATCATGACCATGTAAGGTATATGTCAAAGTCCCTGCTTAAAGTTATTTATGTCTGTTGTTCTCTCTTCCCTGAGTGTGATCATCGTCTTTTATTCAGTAATGGGATGCTGGGCCAGTATTGAATTCCCTTTCCTCATTGTTCTTGAGAAGGTGTTGGTGAGCTGCCTTCCTGACCAACTGCAGTCTGTAGGCTGTAAGGAGTCAGTGCTGAGATCCATGCGGTTTCTTTTCTTTGAGGTTTTGAAGTGACTGATATAACTGAGTGACTGGCTTGGCTATTTCAAACTGCAACTGAGAGTTAACCACATTGTTGTGGAGTAACATGTAAGCCCGACCAGCTGAAGATGGTAGATTTCCTTTTCTGAAGGGCATGAGGGTGCAAAGTAGGACAATCGACTTTGGTTTCATTGTTTCATTTGATTCTTACTTCCTGATATTTTATTGAATTTAATTTCCAACATTTGCCATTGTGGGATTCGGATCCGGTGTCTAGGGCATTACCTGATTCCCTGGATTAATACTCGGAAATAATACAGCTCGGCCATCGCCTCCTCAGCATCACCAATCAACTCGAGTGGCAACAGTGATGTTGTTGGTGTAACTTTGCTTCATAAGGCAAATAAATGATTGGCAAAAAATGCCATCCTTCTCAGTTTGTATTTATGAGAAGGCGAGATGATGGGAAGTGCTCTTGGTGAAAAGGAGCTGGATGTCCTTGATCATGAGGCACTAACAGAATTCCTACAGAGCAGTCGGGTACTGGCAGGTGGGACTACATTGGGTTGAGATATCTGGTTGGCACGGACAGGTCCGACCGAAGGATCTGTTTCCATGCTGTGCATCTCTTTTACTCTATGACTCAGCAAGTAATCAGCACAACAACTGAGTAGTATCGTTCATTACAAAATTATT
The DNA here is from genome assembly GCF_047496795.1 of Chiloscyllium punctatum. Lineage (NCBI taxonomy): Eukaryota > Metazoa > Chordata > Chondrichthyes > Orectolobiformes > Hemiscylliidae > Chiloscyllium > Chiloscyllium punctatum. The sequence goes on along the minus strand of NC_092790.1, from coordinate 24,290,079 downwards.
AAAGAATAAGAGTGAAGACACCGTCCTGCAGTTGTGGAGTATACTTGAGACAGTATTTACTTTCATTTATACTCAATGATCTCCTTGCTGCAGAGAGACAGTGTAATGGAGTTTCCCTACACCAATCCCTGCAGTGATGGTATCGTGAGGAGAGTGTGAAGGAATTTGGCTGCCCTTTCCTTAACTCTCGCCGTTAGCTCAAGATGTTTGATTTGCAACTGAATTCTTGCCATCTCTGATTCTGATGGTTTCTCCAGCAAGTTTAATTGACGAGGTACCGCTGTAATTATCTCTCCTTTCCTCACAGAAGCAGTCAGTTCCAATTCCAGCTTCTCTGCTAATTCTTGCAACTTGGTCTTATTCATTTTTCGTAAAATTTCCAAAGTCACCGCATGCACACCCAGAAAACGTTTGGCGATTGAAATAGCCATTAGTATTCTAAGTTTTCTCAACCCAATCAAACTAATATCCAAAATGAAACATTTGACTTTCGATAAAATACAGAAGAGGGGGAAAAAAGAAAGCAGCAGAACAGAGAGTAAAAGAAAGAATGGCAAAAGAGAGAGCAATAGCGGAGAGAGAAAGAGCGAACTTTTGAAGAACAAAAACTGACAATTAAAAAGGAGTCAGTGTAAAAGGCTGGAGATAACGGCTGAGGGTGGGCTTAGTAAGGAAGAGAGTGAGGATGGGAAAGCCCCTGGTAGCCAGAAGCCTAGTGAGAATTTGTGTGAGTATGTTCAAGCATCGCCTCAATTTGATGAGAAGAATGTGATGCCCTTTTCATCTCATTTGAAAAATTGGCTAAACAAATGCAGTGGCCAGAGGCTATGTGGATTTTGTTGATCCAAACGAAACTTGTAGTTAGGACTGGTGAGGTATTCGCATCCCTATCAGAGGAGGTATCTGGGGAGAATAAGGAGGTTAAAAAATCATTTTGTCTGCATAGGCAACATTTCAGGAATTTAATAAGGGATCCTGGTGAAACCTACACTGAGTTTGTAAGGATCAAACAGACTAATTTCGATAGTTGGATAAGAGTTTTAAAATTCAAGGAAAGCTATGATGCCCTTAAAGAGGTTAACACTTGGAGGAATTCAAACTGCCTGAAGTAGTGCAAACTCAGGTGGAAGAGCAGAGAGTGTAAGCCGCAAGGTTAGTTACTGAAATGGCTGATGATTATGAACTGGTCCATAAACTTGGTTTGGCATCCAGAACTAGTTCTGGTCTCTGAGGGACAGAAATTGGAGCAAAGAGATATCCTCACGGGCAAAGGGAAAGGTAGATCACAGTGAAGATCATAAGGATAATTTACCACAGTAATAAAGAAAACCTTGAGGGGGACAAAGAAGTTAAAAACCAGTCGTGTTTTCATTGTAAAAAAGAGGGCCACACAAGATCACAGTGTTGATGGGCTGGGAGAAAACCAGATGTTGGATAACCAAACAAGTCTGGAAGTTTTGTTGGACTCGTAACAAAAAGCATAAGGGAAAGTAGGCAACTGCCTCAGTGTGTACAAGATGATCAGTGGACGTGCCAAATCTGCAAACAAAACTTACATGAAAGGGTAAAGTTTATTTACATAGGCCAGGATTAATTGTTAAGAAGGTTTCAATATTAATTGACACAGGATATTTTCAGTCTGTCATGCTGAGGGGTGAGGCTTTATGCACTCTTGAGAGACTATTTCCAGAAAATGTGCTGGTAACAGGAATTCATAGTGAGGAAAAAAGTGCTCAGTTATGTAAAGTGAGGCTAGAGTGTCCAGAGAAGATTGGAGCATGTGCGGTAGGTGTACTAGACCCCTAACTTTCAGCTCGAGGAAAATATGAACGTATTTTTAGCTCTGCTAAGCTGATTGAATTACAGCAGAAAGATGTGGAGTTACAGAAGTTATATCAAAAGATATTTAGCAAGAAAGAGAATGAATGCATTCCTGTGTGTTATTACTTAACAAATGTTGTTTTAATGCAAATATGGAGATCAGCACACATTGAAGCAGATCAGACGTGCACAGAAATTCATCAAATTGTTTTGTCTGTTGGGTATAGAAAGGGAGTGCTGCGAGTGGCACGTGAGCTACAACTTGGAGATAATTTCGGGGTGAGGACATTACAGGCTGAAATACAAAGATATTTTCACTGGCCTGGACTTCACAAAGATATAGTGAATATTGCCAAATGTCTCAAACATGTCACACACGCAGTAATAAAACCTGAAACTTTAATATCTATTCCAGCATTTGAGGAACCTTTCACAAGAGTCTTGATAGATTGTGTAGGTCCCCTATCGCAAAGACTAAGTGGGAATAAGTATTTCTTAACAATAATGGATGTGTCGACGAGATTTCCAGAGGCAGACCCATTATGCAGCATCACAGCTAAAGGAGTTGTAGAAAAAAATACTTATTTTTTACGTAGGTACGGACTACCAATAGACATCCAGATAGATCAAACCTCACATCCAAACTATTCAAGCAGGTGATCAATAACTTGGGAATAAAGCAATTCAAATCTGCTACATAGTATTCGGAATCACAGTGAATATGAGCGAGATGGCATCAAACAGTGAAGACCATGTTGAGGGTTTATGGTCAGGATAATCCAGATGATTGCGGTAAGGAAATTATTTTTGAACTATTTGTCATCAGAGACGCACAGAATGAATCGACCAAATTCAGACTATTTGAATTAATTTTTGAGCATGAAGTAAAAGGACCGTTAACATTGGTTAAGGAGAAATTAATAAGGCAGAATTCAGAGACCACTCATTTGGACAATGTGTCAAATTTTAGGGAACGATTAAATAAAGCTGGAGAGTTGGCTAGACAGCATTTAAAAGTATTGCAGCATACAATGAAACAGGAAGTGGATCAGAAATCACAAATTTGCAATTTTGCAATTGGGAATAAGGTATTGGTGTTACTTCCAGTAACAGTTGAGCCTCTAGAAGCAGGTTTTAGTGTCCCTTATCAAATTGGGAAGAAATTGAATGAGATGAACTACTTGATACGGACTCCAGACAGGAAGAAATCTCACAAAGTGTGTCATGTGAATATGCTCAACAGGTATTTTGATGGGGAAGGAAAACAAGAGGAGAAGGTGTTAATGATTACAACACTGAAGATGATACAAAGATAGGTGGAGTTGTGGACAGTGTGGAGGGCTGTTGTCGGCTGCAGAGGGACTTAGATATGATGCAGAGCTGGGCTGTGGAGTGGCAGATGGAGTTCAACCCTGCCAAGTGTGAAGTTGTCCATTTTGGAAGAACAAATAAGAATGCGGAATACAGGGTTAATGGTAGGGTTCTTGGTCAGGTGGAGGAACAGAGGGATCTTGGGGTCTATGTACATAGATCTTTGAAGGTTGCCACTCAGGTGGATAGAGTTTGTAAGAAGGCCTATGGAGTATTATCGTTCATTAGCAGAGGGATTGAATTCAAGAGTCGTGAGGTGATGTTGCAGCTGTACAGGACTTTGGTTAGGCCGCATTTGGAGTACTGTGTGCAGTTCTGGTCGCCTCACTTTAGGAAAGATGTGGAAGCTTTGGAGAGGGTGCAGAGAAGATTTACCAGGATGTTGCCTGGAATGGAGAGTAGGTCGTACGAGGATAGGTTGAGAGTTCTCGGCCTTTTCTCGTTGGAACGGCGAAGGATGAGGGGTGACTTGATAGAGGTTTATAAGATGATCAGAGGAATAGATAGAGTAGACAGTCAGAAACTTTTTCCCCGGGTACAACAGAGTGTTACAAGGGGACATAAATTTAAGGTGAAGGGTGGAAGGTATAGGGGAGATGTCAGGGGTGGGTTCTTTACCCAGAGAGTGGTGGGGGCATGGAATGCGCTGCCCGTGGGAGTGGTAGAGTCAGATTCATTGGCGACCTTTAAGCGGCATTTGGATAGGTACATGGATGGGTGCTTAATCTAGGATAGAAGTTCGGCACAACATCGTGGGCCGAAGGGCCTGTTCTGTGCTGTATTGTTCTATGTTCTATGTAATATGAAGGAGGACCCAAGTTCAGAGGATTCTGAATTGGACATTCCTCAAATCAAATTGAACAATGAGAAAGTTGCCAAAAATTGGGATAAATTATTGAGTTACCTTTCAAAAGAAAAGCATAGTGACCTGAAAGAGTTATTACTGTATCTTGGAGAGATATACGGAAATACACTGGGAAGTACGAACATAATTCGAGCATGATGTAGACACAGGAGATGCTGTTCTGATTAAATAACATCCTTAAAGCCATTATCCTCTAAAGTTGGTGCAGGTTCAGAAGGAAATAGAGCACACGCTCCAAGATGGCATAATCGAAATGAGTTACTGTGCTTGGATCTCATGCATTGTCATGGCGCCAAAGCCAGATGTTACCCAGTGGACATGTGTGGACTATCACAAACTCAACTTCGTTACAAAGACTGATGTATTTCCAATTCCATGTTTGGAGAACTGTGTCGAAAAAGTGGGAGAAGCTACTTACATTTCTAAGTTGGACTTGCTCAGAGGCTACTGGCAAGGACCTCTGTCAGAGAGAGCAAAGGCAATTTCGGCTTTCATAACACTAAATGGATTGTATCTGTTCAAAGTTGTGGCATTTGACATGTAAAACGATCCAACCACCTTTCAGAGACTGATAATGAGGTCATTGTCGGATTACCCAACCATGTGGTGTACATTGATCACATGGTAGTTTTTAGTCACTCATGAATGGAATAGTTACGCATTTATCACACTTTTTTGATTGACTTCAGAAGGCAGGCTTGCTGGTAAACCTAGCGAAAAGTGAATTTGAGAAAGCCAAGCCACGTTCCTGGGTCACGTTATTGGACATGGACCAATGGCCCCATGAGATACAAAAACGAAAGTAGTTGGGGAATGTTCCACACCGTCGACAATAAGAAATATGTAATACTACGGTTCCTGGGCTTGACTAGATTTTACTGAAAGTTTGTGCCAAACTTTAAGCAGTGTGGCTGCTCCACTCACCGAATTGTCAAGGGCAAGAACTCTCAGTGGACAGAGGACTGTCAAAAGGCATTTTCCAACCTAAACCCTGTGTTAGACACTGCCCCAATATTAGCTACACTAGATTACACGAAGTCTTTCAAGGTGGCTATCGATGCCACTGATGTGGGTATTGGTTCGGTGTTCCTGCAGGAGGATGATGAGGGAATAGAAAGACCTGGGTGTTTTTCTGGGAAGTCGAACGTTCATCAACAGAAATGTTCAACGGTGGAGAAAGAGACTTGAAACTTGATGCTGGCATTACACCATAACTGTGTATATATTACCAGCAATGCATCTGAGACAATCGTATAAACTGATCACAACACATTGACATTTGTGGAAAAAAATTAAAGACAAAAATGCCAGACTGTTGAGATGGACTTGTTATTGCAGCCATTCAATCAGACAATTGTGCATGTGGCAGATCGCGAAAACGTGAAAGCTGATGAGTTACTGAGACTAGAATGAGATGCGGAGGTGTTCGGTGGTGGGAATACAGCAGCCTGGTTTTGTATGGGTTTGTGAATGTTTACAATTAGGACAGTATAGCTGTCAGTTTTAAAACTACTAACTGGGTTTGAAGGGTTAAAAATGCAGCCACCTTTTAGCATTGATTTTTTTTAAGTGGGGAGAGATGTGGCACAAAGCAAGTTCCTTTTTGTCGAAAAGGTGTTCCTTGGCTCAAGCAGACTCTGTCCTTGGTTTATTTTTAAGAGGAACAATAAAACGGGGCCAAGCTCCGATCAGAGCTGAAAAATGTGTTGCTGGAAAAGCGCAGCAGGTCAGGCAGCATCCAAGGAGCAGGTGAATCGACGTTTCGGGTAGAATCCCTTCCTCACTTTCTCCAAGCTCCGATCAGTCTGGTTTGGTACAGAGATGAAAAGTACTTTCAGAGGTCTTTTATTTGTATGGAAATAGATGAGACTTCAGCCCAAAGTGACCATGCTTTATAAGTGACCAGTATACTGAACGGAGAGTGGTGAGCTATTTTAGCTGAACTCGCTGAGCTGCGCAGTTTTCAGGTGAGTCTTGAACTGGGAAGTTCAACTGGGAGCTGTGTGGGAACTCTCACTCTTTTCTGACCATCAACTTCAACCTTGCAGTTAGTCTTCCATTTATACTGGTTTTTATTGGGAGTTTGCTTATTGGGACAGTTGTGTGTATTCGGAATAGCATAATTAAGTCTAGCTGAATAGGTTGAATTCTGTCGTGATTTTTTATTCTGTTCTTTGTGTTTCATTGTGTAATTTTATGAATAAAGTTTTGTCTGTTTCAAAATCTATTAGTCAACCTAGCGAAATTACCTCTGGTAATTTTCATTGTACACATACCGAAACAAATTGCAAAGGTATGCTCTGGGCTGCCTGCTTATTAGTGTTTGGAGTAGTCTAACCTAGTTCATAACATCTCGGAGATGGAAGATGCCTCTTGGGACTTGGCACAAACCATTCACTTTCCCTCCTCATGGTCAGCAAACCACGTTAACATAGCACGTGTGTACCATTAGCAATGGGGCCAGGAGGAACAACATGGAGCAGTCTGTCTTTGCAGTCTATGGCTCATTGGTTTGTCGTGTTGCAGCAACAATGACATCCTCCTATTTCAGTCTAACAGTTTGGAGGGGCTGAATGGCTTCTTCTGTTCATGTGTCAGTGTCTGGAGGAACTGAATGTCTTCCTCCTGGCCCGAGGGCAGGGTTCAAGGACTTCAGTGGGCAACCCGTGGTTCCTGCCTCCCAGCACGCTGGGCTGACTAGACTCAAACTTCCTGAGTTATAGGAGACAAACAGAAGGCTGGAAGAACACAGCAAACCAAGCAGCACGATGAGCTGGGAAAGTCAACATTTCAGGTATAACCGTTCTTCAGAACTGGGTTGGGGGGTAGGGGGAGCTGCAGATAAAGAGGGAAGGGAGTGGTTGGAGTGGGGAGATCAGGGGGATGGTCAGTTACGGCTATGTGGACACAAGTGGTTGGTGCAACCTGGTTGGGCGATGGGAGGGATGAATCAGGGATGAAACGTAGGGTCGTTAGGTGAAATGCAAAATATCCCAGTCACTTCCTGTTTCAATTCTCTTTCCTAATTCCTTTCCGACATGGCCATCCTTGGCCTCCTCCATTGCCACAATGGACCAAATCATAATTTGGAGGAACAAGATCTCATCTGTCACCTGTGCAGCCTGCACCCCGGGGACTCAACATTGAATGCTTCAATTTCAAATAACCTCCCTTCCAGTCCCCCCACTCCATTCCCAAACACTCCCCTCCATTCCATTCCTCTGAGCAACCTTTGTCCAGCTACCAACTGGATTCAGCCGTTCCATCAACAACTCGCTGATACCTTTATCTGTGTCCACTTATCCACATCTCGCCACTCTGCCTCCTCCTCCCTCACCCGCACTTTATCTATATACCCCCTTACTCCCATCCACAGTCATGATGAGGGGTTATATCCAAGGCGTTCACTTTTCAAAGTCTTGATGCTGCCTTGCTTATTCTGTTCTTCCATCTCCTGAGTGTGTATTTTGCATTCCAACACCTGTTTTTATTTTAAATTGTCTTCTTCTGTAAAAGGCAGGAGTGAGTGAACCCATTGCACCTATTGTTATCCAATAGATCTGATGGGCTGAATGGCTTTCTTATATTACTGTGAAACTAGCTAGACTTGCTAAAGGGATCCCACTTTCTTTTAACTGTGGAAATGTTTATTCTCCAGCAGTGCTTTTAATTCATGTTCCCTATATATTAACAGCACAAGCTTGAATGTTGTCCAGATTTGATACTTTAGTACCTTAGCAGGTGACCCATTGTTCTCAACATTGTATAATCTTCAAAGAATATCCCCACCTCTGATTGCACGAAAGAGGGAAAGACATTGATGAAGCAGTTGAAGATGTTTGTGCCGAAGAAACTACCCTGAGGAATGCCCACAGAGATATCCAGGGACTGAGAGGATTGATGTCCACCAGCCCCATTGTGCTCTGAATGATTCAGCCAGCGGGGAGTTTACAACTGATTCTCATCAAGTTCAATTTTGTTCAGTCTCCTTGACATCTTGCGCAATCAAATACTGCCGTGATATCAGGGCCAGTAACTTTACATTGTGTTCATATCTTCTATCCATGTCAATAGGCCAAGGTATATGTGTGGGGAGTAGTTCCTTCTCTCAGGGAATAGTGATGGTTGGGGCCAGACAGTTAGGAGAGGCTACATCACTGAAATGTTTGGGGGTTGCGAGTGGGTGTCAATGGGTTTTGACCCGTCAGAGAGTCGACAACTACAAAAAATTGGGCATGAAAGAGAAATTGCGGCCGAGTACAAATCAGCCCTGACTTACTGAATGGAAGTGCAGGTCTGAGCGGCTATGTAGCCTGGTTTTATTACAGTATACCCCATAGTGCAGTCACTTTGTGACCTCTTCCATTTCCTGTGTTACTGATTCAAGTCGCTGAATAGATTGAACTTGTTGCTGTGCAACTGGATACTGGTGCTGCATGATCTGGTTACAGTTTTATAGGCCTCCTCCTGTAATTGTATATCAGGCTCCACGGACTAAAAAACCTCATTCTGTTCTGCTGTAACTGAAATCCATATTGACTAAATCTACTGCCAATGGAGAAATTGAGCACAGCGGATGCTGGAGATGAGTAACGAAAAGTGTGGCACTGGAAATCACGGCAGGTCAGGCAGCATCAGAAGAACAGGAGAATCGATGGTTTGGATGCTCCTGATTAAAGGCTTATGTCCGAAACAGAGATTCTTCTGCCCCTCGAATATGCCTGACCTGCTGTGCTTATCCAACACCACATGTTTTGAAATCTACTGCCCCTCACAAATTAATCTTCCTGGTCACATCATCCACTTACTTTAAGAGAATTGTCAGGCACAATCTTCCTCGCACAAAGCCACACTTACTATTCCTAATCAAAGCCTGTCTTTCTAAATCCATGTACATCTTATCCCTCAGAACCTTCTCAAGTAACTTACCGACCACAGATGTTAAACCTACTGATCTGTAGTTCCAAGGCTTTTTTTTTTGTTCAGTTCTTCTTGAATAAGGGCACAACATTTGCTATCCTCCAGTCTTCCGGGACATTACCTGCGGTTACTGATGATAAACATTAAAATCCAGCTCCCCGCAAATTCGTCTGGAGCCCCATGAGGTGTTCTTGGATATATCGGGTAAGGACGATGAGATCTATCCACTTTCAAACATTCTAGTACGTCCAAAATCTCGTCAACGATGATATAGATTGGCTCTAAGATATCACCACTAACTTCCTCAAGTTCTCAAGTCAACATGTCTTTCTCCACAGTAAACATAGAGTAGAAATATTCGTTGAGGACTTCACCCATCACTTATAGTTCCACGCATACTTGTCCACATTGGTCTTCGACGGGTCCTATTTTCGATCCTGTTTTGATTTTTAAAAATATATTTAAAGTACCTTTTTGGATTCATCCTAATCTTCTCAGCCAAGGCTCTTTCTTGCCCTCTTTTCACCCTACTGATTTCCTTCTGCAGTAAACTCCATTATCTCTTATATACCTCCAGGAATTCCCTTGATCCCAGCTGCCTGGACCTGAGCCACGCCCCAAGTTCGAACATGAACCTGTGGACCAGTTTTGTCCCTCTCCATAACTAATTGAAAATTAATAGAACTTCGCTAACTGGTCACAAAGTGCTCCCCCACTGTTAACTCAGTCACCTGTCCTGCCCTATTTCCTAAGAAAATTTCGTGTTTTTCCCCTTCCCGAGTAGAACTCTCTGTATATTGCTTGAGGAAACTTTCCTGAAGCTTTTATCAGATTCTATCTCATCAAATCCCTTAACGCTCTGGCCATTCCAGTCTGTATTCGAAAAAATAAAAGCCCCTATTATGATAACGCTATTGCTCTTGCAGGTTTCCCCCCTCTCCCTTCATATTTATTACTCTCATTTCTGTTGACTATTTGGGGGCCTATAGCACATCCCCAATCACCTCACGAACACCTTCCTATTTCTTAACTCCACCCACAAAGCCGCACTGGGTGATTCATCAGTTATTTTATCTCTGATTACTGCTGTGGTACTCCCCTTAATCAGAAATGCAACTCCACTCCCTTCCTTCCAACATCTCTGTCACACCTAAAGCAACTGTACCCTGGCACATTAAGCTGCCAGTCCCATCCATCACTTAGCCATGTTTGTGTAATGGCTATAATATACCAGTCCCACCTACCTATCCATGCCCTGAGTTCATTGGCTTTACCTGTATTGAAATAGATGCAATTTAATCCAAAAGACATTTCTCTCTGTCATTTTCCAGCCTAAATTTACTATTTCTGATGACTCTATCTCCTTCCAGCCTCGCACTTGTCTCCCTGCTCTGGAGGATACCACCCCCTGCCGATCTAGTTTAAACCCACCCTGGTAACACGAGCATAACTGACAGCCAAGATATTGGTGTCCCTTCCAGTGCAGGTCTCGGACGGTAATCTCCCTCGAAGGAGATGACCACTGTCAAGGTTTTTTTAAAAAATGTTTCTCCGAGCTCTCTGTAATCTCGCTTCAGAACCTCGGCCCTATTTCAACGGGTATCATTTGTGCTAACGTGCATAATGATTTCTGGCTGCTCACCCAAACCCTTGAGAAGGTTCAGCAGCCACTTGGAGACATCCTGAACCCGAGCAGCGGGGAGGTAACCCACCATCCTGAATTCCCGTTTGTGGCCACAGAATCTCCGATCTGTCCCACTAACAATCAACCCTCCTATCTTTAACGTCCTGTTTACCTTTGCCCTTTCCCGCTGTGCCCCTGAGCCAGTGGTAATACCAACCAACCTGGCTACTGCTGCTTTCACCTGAACGGGCATCTCCCGCAACAATCCAAAATGGTCTACATGTTATGGAGAGGAATGGCCACAGGATATTTCTGCACTTTCTGCCTCCTCCCTTTGCCATTCCTGGTGGTCGCACAGCTACTCTCTACCTGGAATATGACAGGAAGCAAGGAACGCCTGTTGGATTAAATTGTGTTCATTTAAATACAACAGGACTGACAGGTAAAGCTAATGAACTGAGAGCGATGAACGTTAGACTGGAATATTACAGTCATTAAAGAAACATAACTAGGGGTGTGTCTTGGGTGTGTCCACCACACTAAAGCACTTATCTATGAAGTCCTCAGTATCTCAGATGACCCTGAGTGCATCCTAAATTATCTTCAGCCCAACAAGTCCGCACCGACCCTCCAAAGAGCAGCCCATCCAGACCCACTCCCCGACACTACAGGCAAATTAGCACGACCAAATCACCTAACCTGCACATCTTTGAACTGTGGGAGGAAACCGCATTACCCAGAGGAAGCCCATGCAGACACGGGCAGCATGCGCAAACTCCACACAGACAGTTGCCCGAGCCAGGATTTGGCCCCTGGTCCCTTGTGCTGTGAGGCAGCAGCGCTAACCACTGAGCCATCATGCCGCCCATCTCCAGCTCCCTAACACGGTCTCCCAGGAGATGAAGCTGGGTGCTCAGTCCACAGTGCAGAATTTGTGTCGACATCTGAGGTTCTCTGGGCTTGTTTTCCTAAATCTTATCTTCGGTGTAACATGCTGGGCCGACACTGTTATCAATTTGATTTTAATCAAATGATCCCACAGTGTATAGTCATCAGAGACGGTGAAAATCTCCGTGAGCTCCCACATCAAACAAGAGGATCGTGTGACTGCCCTAACTGCCATCTCGACGGCTATAACAATAAAGTTAAAAGGACTTTATTTCAGTTTCCCTGTACATTTTGCTGAGGTGGAGCTTTCCGACGCCTCTCGTATCAAAGCCTTACTGCTTACTCTGCTACAACGGCATGTCTCTCTACCTCTCCATATATGGCTTTGGCCAGCGAAGGAAGGGGACACGACAGTGATGCAGTGTTTAGGTCTTCAGCACTCCTTGACAACTGGCCACAGACTACCTGCTCCCCAGTGCAGATCTCTGCTTGGCCTTGAAGGGTGTCTTGCATGGGTCTTCCTTCTGGTAGTGGTGACTTGTCCATGCAAATCCTCACCCCAACAGGCATTCTGTGTTGTCGCAGCCCTCTCGTGCTTTCTGTCTATTAGTATCGGTTTATGAATTCCTTGAATCCCTCGAGAGAGGTGATGTTCTTGTGAATACAGGGCTATTGGAAAAGAACACCATTAGACATAGGGACAACTATATGTGTATCCTCAAACTGAGACTGCTGTTCTTCGATTAGGTTATTTTTATTTTGTTAATCCCCCATTCCACTTTTCTGCAATTTCCGATAACACTTGTATAAAAGTCTGTCTCTCTTAGCCTTGAAGGTATTTAATGATCCAGCCTCAACAGCCCTCCGAATGTTATACAATTGTTTCCCTCTCACTGATGTGAGACTTGGTGGTCTTTAATCTGGTGATTTGCCCACTCTATCTTACATAAACTTCCAATTCTTCCTCAGCTCCTGTGTCAATTTGCTCAAGGGTCAAACGGTCACTCTCCCTGAATCCAGAAACAGCTTCTCCAAACTGAAGACCGATTCGTAGAATGTATTTAAAATATTCTCTGGCTGCGTAAACAGGCTGTCCCCTTAGTCCCTAACACTCCCATTCTTTCCCATGTTATCGTCTTCACCTTAATATACCAAAATATGACTTTGGATTCTTGCTAATCTTACCCACTAATGTTTTATCACCCCTCCTTTTTAAGTTTAGCCCTCCACTTTCTATATTCTTTTAGGACCTTCATTGGCCCGCTCACCTGGAACCTGCTTTAAGCTTCTCTTTCCTTTTTCATCCTGTTCGGGATTTGTGTCGACATCTGATGTTCTCTGGGCTTGTTTTCCTAAATCTTATCTTCGGTGTAACATGCTGGGCCGACACTGTCATCAATTTGATTTTAATCAAATGATCCCCCAACCTCCGCCCCAACTTGTTCTGCTATCGTTTCATCCAGACGCAATTGCACTTTGCTCGGATTATGTCATTTTTTTTCATAAACTCTGTCTACCCAATCCAAAAAGCTTTTATGATTCAAACATTTTGGGGTCTTTTCCTTAGCAAAGTCAAAATGTGTGATATCACAGTCACTGGTCCGATAATGCTTACCCACTTCTGCCTGGAACACCTGACTGGATTCGTTCCCCACAGTGAGGCCCAGCACTGCACTGCCCATTGTTGTAACTGCTCTATGTTGATATAAGAAGCTCTCGGGAATAAATTTCAAAGCACCTGTTCCTCTTAAGGAGTTATCACTACCATAATGAATGTTTGGAATTGAAATGCCTGAATATAATGATCCTATTATTGTTTTTACACACCTCAATAACTTGGTTATATACCTGCTCCCGTACTTTCCTTTATCTGGGGTTCGACAGTGTGTCGCAAGCAGTGTTTCTGTCATGGTTTTGACAATGAGCTTTAACCACCAAACCTCATTAGATGATCCTTTCAAGATATCGTTCCTTTTTAAGCCAGTAACTGACTCCATAATTTATTAGACAACACTACCTCATCTTTTACTCTATCTCCTGTCCTGACAATAGTTCTGGTACCACAGAATATTGAGTTGTCAGCCATGACCTCCCTCAAACTCATCTCTGTAATGGTAAAAATGACACACTTCCACATGTCATCTCATTTCCTTGTCATATCTGTCTGTCTGATTATATTCCCAGCATAAAGGTAAAGAACATCCAACCTGGAATATAGTACCTGGAATACTCTGTATCTCGGAGTTCTTCAGTCATTCACTTTTTGTTATCAAGCTGCCAAATTCATGAACCAAAACTGTAACTCTGCGACTGAATGAATATTTGTTGAATTGTAATTTCATTTTTAATAAAAGTGTTGATCAAATGCAGCTTTCCAGAACTGTACAGTCAACTCTAACTACAACGGGTTTCTGCTGATTAGTTCCCTGCTCAGTGTGCAGAGGGAACAGCCCTCAGTAATGGGCAACGTGAGGACTGCAGATCCTGGTAATCAGAGTCGAAAAGTGTGGCGCTGGCAAAGCACAACTATTCAGGCAGCATCTGAGGAGCAGCAGAGTCAAAGTTTTGGCATCTCCCCTTCATGAGAAAGGCATTTCTGCCTTCCTATGTTTTCCATTCCATAATACACAGGATATTTGGAACCATACTTGCTCAGGAAGGCAGTACTGTACAGAGACCTGAAATGGAAAGCAGTCAATCAGTTGGTTAGACAGGGAGTAAACAAGTTGAGGTGAAATACAGACTGATTGAAGTACAAACATAAGGATAGATAAATCCCTCATCCAGACAGGAAACACCCTAAGTTACTACAGGAAGAGAGGAAAGAGATTTCTGTGATTTTTGCGATGTTCTTTGCGTCTTCACTCTCCATTTGAGTAGCGTCGGTTGATTGGAGGGAGGCGAATGTTAGTCCCTTGTCCAGGCAAGGGAACAGGGATTGTCCTGAGAATGACAGACCAATCAGTCTTACATCAGTGTTGGGCAAAGTATTGGAGAGGATTCTGAAAAATCATAGTTTGATTAGAAACAATCAGCATGACTTTGTGAGGGACTGGTCATACCTCACAACTCTTATTGGATTCTTTGAGGATGGGGATTAAACACACTGAAGAAGGTAGAGCAGTGAATGCAGAGTGCATGGATTTTAACAAGGTGTTTGATAAGCTTCCCCGTGGTAGTTTCATTCAGAAAGTAAGGAGGCATGGCATACAGGGAGTCATATCCGTCTGGATAGAGAATTGGCTAGCCCATAGAAGACAGAGGGTGGTGGTAAATGGGAAGTATTCAGTGTGGAACTAGGTGAGCAGTGGTGTTCCGTAAGGATCGGTTCTGGGACCTCTGCTGCTTGTGATTTTGATAAATGACTTGGATGACGAATTGGAAGGGTAGGTTCGTAAGTTTGATGATGTAACACAGGTTGGTGGAATCGTGGATAGTGTAGAGGGCTGTTGTAGTTTGCAACAGGACATTGACAGAATGCAGGACCCAGCTGCTTAGTGGCATATGGTGTTCAATATGGAAAAGTGGGATACGATTCATTTTGGAAGGTCGAAGTTGAATGCAGAATACAGGGTTAGAGGCAGGATTCTTACATTGTGGAGGAACGGGGGATCATATGGACCACGGCGTAGCTCCCACAATGTTTCTACATAGGTTCACAAGGTGGTTAAGAAGGTATTTGATGTGTTCATTAGCCGAGGGATTGAGTTTAAGAGCTGGAAGATTATGCGCCAACTATATGCAGCCCTCGTGAGACCACACTTAGAATATTGTGATCAGTTCTGGTTGCCTCGTTGTAGGAAAGATGTGGAAGCTTTGATGAGAGTGCTGAGGAAATTAATCAAGATGCTGCCTGGACTGGAGGACATGTCTTGCAAAGAAAACTTGAGGGAGCTGGGGTGTTTTCCTCATTGGAACGAAGAAGAATGGAACGTGACTTTACAGTGGTGTACAAGATGATGAGAGGCATAGATAGAGTGGATAGCCAGAGACTCTTTCCCAGGGTGGAAATGGCTATCTCGAGGGGTTATGATTTTAAGGTAATTGGAGGAAGGTTTAGGGGAGATGTCAGAGGTAGGTTCTTTACACAGGGAGTGGTGGGTGTGTGCAATGAACAGCCAACAGTTGTAGTAAATTCAGCTATATTAGGGATATTTAATTGGATAGGCACATGAATGATAGTATAATGAAAGGTATGTAGGTTAGTATGATCTTAGAGTAGGATAAAAAGTCAACAGAACGTCAAGGGCCAAAAGGCCTGTACATGCTGCACTGTTCTATCTTTCCAGTTTCACAAGCTTGTGGATTCCCCTTAAATTGTTGAATGTGTGCGGGAGTGATGTGTGTGAGATCAGGAAGCTTTGGAGGAGTGTAAGGCCAAAACCTCCAGTTGTAGTGTGTATTGTTACAGTCACCAGAAAGCCAGTATAATCTGTGTGGTTACTTAGCCCAGACAGAATCCGCCAAGTTCAGTTATTAATGTGATTTGTGGATTGCCGTTTGCTGCTGGTTACTTCACATAACTGCTACTGTGTGATCCATGTAGTAACTCTGACCATTCATAGAGATGTACAATTTTATTTTGATACTGGAGAATGTGAAGATGACATTTAGTAGTTACGGCTTTAGAGACACAAGGCACTGCAATAGATTGTCACCTATCCACTCCATCCTCTCCTCCCTGACCTATCACCTTCATCCCCTCCCCCACTCAACTATTGTACTCTATGCTACTTTCTCCCCACCCCCACCGTCCTCACGCTTCAGGCTCACTGCCTAATTCCTGATGAAGGGCTTTTGCCCGAAATGTCGATTTTGCTGCTCCTTGGATGCTGCCTGAACTGCTGTGCTCTTCCAGCAGCACTATTCCAGAATCTGGTTTCCAGCATCTGCTATCATTGTTTTTACCTCATCTTATTGTTGCCCAATTCATGAACTATAGCAAATATCCGATTATTGTTCGGGGTCAGTAAACTCAACATCTTGCAGTGAGCTACGCTGAAACTTGCTTCCAATTTATCTGAAATCATTTACAGTGGTATTGGAACTCACTGCTGCCTGTGCTACAGAGAGACTGAGTGGCCTGTTCCAAAATCTGTGCATAGAGTTTCTAACCTGCTTCAGGGCAGCCAGTCAAACATTATTTCAAAGCAAGTAAGTTGAAATCTTCCTTGGGCAGGGGGATAACTCGCCAACAGGCTATCACTGGTTTCAGTGTAGGTACAAATATTGTCCAGGTTAAATACTAATGGCTGATGAGCAACCAGGTTTTGAAATTCATCTTCAGTCAGAGCCTGGCCCAGAGAGCAGACGTGTTGACATTGAGAGCCAGAATCACACCATACAAGTTACCTATGGTGATGAAACCTGACCTGCGTCCCAGACTCCATATATCTGCACCCCGGACCAGGCACGGGTGAAGATGTCACCAGGGGCAGAACGGTGGCTCAGTGGTTAGAACTCCTGCCTTAGAGCGCGGGGACCCAGGATTGATTCCAGCCTCGTGTGACAGCCTGTATGGATTTTGCGCATTCTCCCCGTGTCTGCGTGGTTTCCTCTAGGTACTCCGGTTTCCTCCCACAATCCAAAGATGTGCAGGTTAAGTGAATTGGCCATGCTTAATTGCCCATTGTGTTCAGGGATGTATAGGTCAGGGGTAAATATAGGAGGAACGTGTTTGTGTGGGCTATTCTTTGGAGGGTCAGTGTGGATTTGTGCACCAAAGAGCCTATTTCCACACTGTAGAAATTTTATATTCTATGTCTGTGCCACCCTCTCAGTTCAAAACTGACTCACAAATCCTCTCTCAATCCCCTGCCTTTCACTTTAAGCATGTATCCCTTTGTTTTTGACCCTTCGAGTAAGGGAAACAGCTGCTGTCTGTTCATCCTCTCCATTCCCCTTATGCTTTTGTACACCTGTACCAGGTTTCCTCCTCAATCTTCCCTGCTGCAATGAAAAAAGGAGCAAATTTCGCCCTCACACTTCACGGTTTGAGTTCTCATTTGTCTTGTTAATTCAGATGTGCATCATCTCACATTTATCAGTGTTAAACTTCATCGGCCATTAATCTGGATATAGAAATCATCTGTTTATATCGTCCTGTAGCCTTACCCTTTCCTCCTCATTGTGAACCACCCAGCTAATCTTTGTGTCATCCCCAACATTTGTTATCCATCTTCCACATTCTCACCATCATCATTTATGAATATCACAAACAAACCTTGATTTCCTTCCTGTTCTCCCGATGTTATTCACAGAAGAGGAATTAAGAATTCCAGTCTTTTGCTATTCTCATTTTGGGTAATTTACAAAGTGATGTAGTTAACACCTATTATGAGGGAGCTGCTAATCGCATTTTCGACACAGAGTTGAATTCACCTTTTACACTCTGCCCCTCAGCATGTCTTATTCATAAAGCGTGTACCTAATTTAAGATGAACTAGGGTTTGGCACCTTGCACTGGAACATTAGCCATTTGTGTGGCACTGTTCTTTTATCAATAGTCAGAGCTGAAGAAGTTTTTCATCTGCAGGATGGATACTGAGTCAATGCTTGAATCAGTGATTGTGATGAGGATAACTATTCAATTAAATTCTATGTTATGGGCAAACTGCAGGAGATCAAATCATGTTCTCATGTCTACGTTGAATTGGAAGCAAATACATATTGTTAAAAAATTCAAAAATGAGATACCATACTAGGGGGAAAAAACATGTAACCCACAATTGATGGAGATACAAAAATACAGAGTGAATGTGCAATCTGAACAAGAATCAAGTATAGAAAATAAAATACATCAAATCTTAATTTTCAATGAAACCAGATCCCAATTTTCCTGAACAGTGATATTTTTCAACCAAACTCACATTTGCTAAAGCAAGTTTTTCCCAGTCACTAAAACTTCATTAGCCATTCTTCCTCGGCCTTTTTACTCTTTTCTTACACTCCTCCTTCCCTTGCACTGCTCCATCTGCAGCTACATACTCTTCCATTGATGATATCTCTTCACATCTTTCTTCTCCCACTCCCACTGTAAGTTAGACCACTTCCCTAGTTACTCCCACTTCCACTGGCCCTTCCTTTCCCTGTTTGCTTTCCAACAGGGGTGATGGGAACTGCTGGCTTCTGTGCTGCTATTGTTCATCAGTGAATGATGAGATTGAGATGATCAATGTCCAACAGGAACAGACAATAGTGTGTGTCTGTCACCGTCCAATGCACAGTGAACATGGTGGTTCTGTTCCCTATAGAGAGTGGAACTTTATTTCTGTCTCTGTGTGACAACGCTTAACCAAACAGCCTCATCATAAATAGGACAAACCTCTCCTCAGAATCAGACGACCATGCATCAGTTTTTCCTTAAACGTTGTGAGGACAGTGAGCACATTGTTCAAATAAGCCCTGTACTATCATTTTGGTCTTTACCAATTTAACTGATTTTCCAATGTCATTAGAGGTGAGATCAGAGTAACTTGCCTCGCATCAAAGTAATATTTGACTCATGAAGCATCATTCACCCTAGATAACTGTGGTTAACGGGAATCAGAGGAAATTCTGTGCTGGTAATTTCCTCAATGAACAATGACACCTTTCCTAGAGCTATTGGGAATGACAAATAAACTCTGCCTTTGCTACTGCCTTCGAAAACCATGGATGGATTTGTCTTATTAATAACATCATTTGTTTTCACGGTTTGGTCTAAAGTCTCAGAAAAGTAAGATCTTGTTGGTTGACTTGCACCCCAATGAAATCAGAGCATTACAATAAGGTAACGCTAATTTTCAATCAGTTACTTTCTGTGGACTGATCGTGCGATGTCAGTGCCACTGAGATCAATATTTTCTCTGTCCAATAGCATCTCATCAAATTGACTCAAGGCTGCACCATTCCACAATTTTACATCATTCTCCAGCTCATTCGCTGTGCTCGCCAGCTATACGAGGACTGCAAGGTGGAATAACTGAGAGATGCCGATGAGCTTCTGGAACCTGTCACCCCACCCATGCCCTGCGCTCTGAGCCCATCCCCTCCCCCAAGGCCACCTCCTGTCGTGTATTCACCATTCCTCCTAAACTGCCACGCTGTAATGCCGAATGTTCTGTACTCTGCAAAGGTCTCAGCGTTATCCCTCTGCACCCCCTTTAATGAATTTCAGGAACGACATAATGTTGAACTCCTCTTCCACCGTCTTCTCCTCAGTATCCATTTCTTTGGGCACGAGTCCATTCCCCATCCCACAGACCCTTCCCCCAGCTCCCACACTCTCCCTCCACCTAGACCCATTCCTCTGGCATTTATTCAATCTGTTCTTTGAGAACTTTCAATGTGATACTGATTGTTTTAATTTCTCTGCATTCCTGTCACCCTATCCAACCTATCACCCTCTAAGCAGACTGTACGCTGTACGCATGGATCCAACCCTGACTGTGTTATTCAGCCTGTGCCGATAAGGGTGCTGCTGCTGTAGTCTGGTGGACTCATCTCTCCATTTCAGAGGCTGAGTGCCAGCTCTAAGATACCTCCACATATCACCTGCAGCTCCATAACCCTGCCATGGCACATCAGGCCATGTTATTAACTAAATCTGACGACAGTTCAACTGGAGATTCCCACCCACTCGCCCCCACGTAACAGTCCTGAAGCTGATGGTCCTCTGATCGCAGAGCTCGCTTTTATGTCCTCCTGAAAATCCACAAACAGAACTGCCTGGGCAGACCCATTGCTTCAGCCTGCTCCTGCCACACAGAGGGGGTGCATGGATACACACGTGGGCTAAAGTTATACCTGTTCCTTCATGGGGTACATAGACCATTCCTTGTTCTAGTTCTTTCCAGTCCCCATCCATAACTGCTTCTCCGATACGTAGATGATATCATAGCTGCTGCTCCTCTCTCTTGTCCAGAATTGGAAAAGGTCATCGTTTCCAATTTGCACAAATCCCTCACTTTCACAAGGTCTATCTCTGACTCCTCCCTTTCTTTCCTCGACATCTCTGCTTCTATTTTTGGGGATAGACGGGTCACTGATATCCAGTATTAAGCCAGCGACTCCGACAGCTACTTGGAGTATACACCCTCACACCCTGTTTCCTGCAAATGCTCCGTTCCATTCCCCAGTTCCTCCGTCTCCGCCGCATTGCTTCTGATGATGTCAAGTTCAAAAATGTGGCCTCTGAAATGTCCACCTTCTTCCTCAACCGAGAATTCCCCAGCACTGTTCTCGCCAGGGCCCTCAACCAGTTCTGACCCACCTCCTGCACTTCTATCTTCACCCTCTCTCCTCCCTCATGCAACAGTGTTAGAGTTCTCCTTGTCCTTACCTACCATCCCACAAGCATTCACATGCAGAAGATCATCAGTCTGCATTTCCTCCACCTCCAGCGAGATGCCACCACTAGACACATATTTGTCTACTCTCCGTTTTCTGCCTTCTGACCATTTCCTCCGCGACACCCTAGTCCATTCGTTATTCACTGCCAACACATCGCCCCACCTCCACACCGCCCCCCCTCCCAACACAGGTCCACGTCACTTTCCCCTGCCGGAGGTGTCACACTTTCCCATTTACCTCCTCCCTCCTCGCTAACCAAGGGCCAAACATACCTCCCACCTGAAGCAGCATCCTATCAACATTTCCCACATTCGCTGCTCACGTTGTGGTCTGCTCTAGATTACTTACATTGTGGAATCAGGCCCTTCGGCCCAACAAGTCTACACCGACCCGCCGAAGTGCAACCCACCCATACCCCTACATTTACCCCTTACCTAACACTACGGCAATTTAGCATGGCCAATTCACCTGACCTGCACATCTTTGGACTGTGGGAGGAAACCGGAACACCCGGAGAAAACCCACGCAGACACGGGGAGAATGTGCAAACTCCACACAGTCAGTCGCCTGAGGTGGGAATTGAGCCCAGGTCTCTGGCGCTGTGAGGCAGCAGTGCTAACCACTGTGCCACCGTTCTACATTGGGGAAACTAAAGTTAGACTGGGTGAACACTTCACAGTATATCCAAACTGGACCTGTGCAAAAGACCCTGAGTTTCCAGTTGCCTGCCAGTTTAATACCCCATCCTGCTCCCTGGCCAATATCTCTGAGTCAGACTTGCTGCAGTGTTCCAGGGCATTTCAACGCAAGCTTGAAGAACAACACCTCATTTTCCGCGGGTGGACCATGCAGCCCTTCAGACAAAATAATATTCAATAATTTTAGGGACTGAACTCCTCAATGCCCCCTACCCATACACCAAGCCTAGTACTCACCCCTTATTGTTAGCTACTAACAGTCTCCACTAACAGCTATTCAGCCTCTTCTGTATATAAATCAACATTTTCAGGGCTACCATCCTTTCTGAGGAAGGGCCACTAACCTAGAAACTTTAATTCTGATTTCTCTGCACAGAGGCAGTTAGACTCGAAACGTCAGCTCTTTTCTCTCCTTACAGATGCTGCCAGACCTGCTGAGATTTTCCAGCATTTTCTCTTTTGGTTACAACTTACTCGAGATTCAACTCAGATAGCAGCTTTGCTTATATCATTCAGATCAGTCAATTTGTCACAGTTCAGAAAGAAAAGAAAAAAACGATAGAGGGTAGCTCAGCAGGTCTGGCACCCTCTGAGCAGAGATACGCAAAATTAACCTTTGATTCCAATATGACTTTTTCAGAACAGGGTTACATCATATTCGATATGTTAACTTTGTTTATCTCTGCAGATACTTCCTCATCTGTGGCACTTTTTCACCATTTTTTATTTGTTTTTCATGTTTCTGTATCACTATATTTCATGCTTTTTGACAGGGCTACATGCTGAATTTGGTTATATGTGGACAATGTAGTCCTTTCCTGTTCCTGTTATAGTTGGTGTGTCTGTGACACCTGTGTTACGGCCGAAATCTGTTGCTTCTTTAAGATTCAAAGAAACAAAAATACTTTTTTGAATATCCTGTAAATCTCACGAACTCCAATTTGTTTGAAAAGACATTTTAGAGGCATTTTTAGCTGAAATTTCATGAGATGACAGGAATAAATTATTGATGGTGGAGCACGGCGTGTCTTTCGTTGAACTAGCTTGTCTACCCCCTCTCCAAAGGCTTTGATTACATATCACAGAATTATTTACAGCAAAAGTGGTGGTAACTCAGCCCATTGTCTCTTCCAGTTTGGAAAGACTATATCTCTACTGTTAGTCTCCTGCACTGTCCCCATAGCCCTCCACATTTTTGTTATTAGTGTGTGCTTTTAATTTTAAGTATCCTGCCATATATGAACATATGATCAAGCTCAAACAAAAAAAAAGCAGAACTTAGAGGGCAAACTGAGCAGGTCTGGCGGTATCTGTGAAGAGAAATCAAAGTTAATGTTTCTGGTCCAGTGATCCTAATCGAACTGTATTCCCAATGATTAAGTGGTGTGCACATTAAATATAGTTCACTTTATCACATTTAAAATGATCCTGTTCAGTTCATATTGTCATTCAGCATTGCATCTCTCAAATGTTGCTGTTTCCTTGTTATGCATTAGATTTAATTCTGTCGGTCAGAAAGAGGGATGATGACTGGGGAATATCATTGTACCCCCCCACCCCCCACCCCCCATGCAGTCTCCACAGCCACTATCCCATTCTGTCCTATCTCCCAGCGAATGACATGTTCATTCGAACCTGACTCATTAATTCATAAGTCTTAATGAATAAGTTCATTGTAATTACCACTTTTGGTTTGGACTGAGGCCAAAATGCGCAAAAAAGTACAGTTTTACAGCAAATAAAACTGCATTTAGAAGTTTGTCAATTTGCATAAATAAATTACTGAAGCATATTCCCTAGTTGCCTTATTAGAGCAGTGAGAGTAACATTCAGAGAAGTCCACACTTCCTGTCTATGTTCAGGGCGACTGTGCCCAGTGACAGTGTGTTGGCTGACGGTTGTTCCCGTGGAGGAGAGATCAGCACAGTAACAACATCCTGATTGTGTTTCTTTTGGTGGATGGAGGGATTTGGGGAGAGATGGTAAGAGCATAGAAAACGGACAAAAGACAAAAGACATTCTCCCTCACAACTGACTTCACTAGAGCAATTGGTGATGGGAGATTTGACCAATCGCCAGCAATGTCAACATGTAGTCCAGTCCAGTTATATTGTGAACTGAATGTGCTGTATTGAAAGCTGGGACTGGTTGCTCAGTGACTATGATTAATGTCAGTCTCCATGCAATGTAACTGTGTCACTGGAGGGTTTCCCTCTCCTATTGGTTGAGGGACTTCATTCACTGTGCTATCCCAGTGTAGTAGCAGATGCATCAATTTCAACAGTAACAGAGATCAACAGCTGCCTAGACACAAAGAGGACAGAGCTGAATCTGAGAATAACGGACTGGAACATTACAACAATGGAGAGGAGGTTTTCCTTGAATCTTTTCAAGATTTCCCCCTGTTGGGAATTTCTACCCTATCGGATATCAGCAGTGCTGATTGTTATTCTGCGCGGGGTGGAAGGTGTGCTACTAACCTATTACTAACCACTTGTCGGTATTCTCTACCTCTGTCCATTCATTAATCTCACAAACAAGTTTGAACTTCGTTGCAATTTCTGTTATCTATATTTGTCAGAGAAAGAAACTCTTGTCTTCAGTTTCAATTGCAGTCTCCATTCATTACCCATGAATTGCAGACCACTCCCTCACCAACATCTGAGAACAAAATTGTGCACAACCTCGGGATCCCTTTTTGCCCTGAACTGATTTATGTCTTCTGTACTCTCTGTCACCAAACCTGTCCACTCCCAGCTCCTAATCTCCCCAATCTTCATCTCTGCGTCAGTGCTGTTGCTGAACAAACCATTGGCTGCACGTTGGTAAAATTCAGACTTAATGTTTCAAGCTCTCTTCTGACCACTTTTCCGATTACAATCATTTCAATCATAAAATTGTTCTTGTCTTGGACGTTACTTCATGATTAAGGCAATATATGAACGTAGGAATGTCGCTGGATGTAATTCAGAAGCAATGCTAATTAAACGAAAGATATTGTTTCAAGTGATTTGTTTCAATTCCATCACAGCTGATGACAGCACTTCTATAAAACTGATAAGAATTGGAATAAAAGTGAATTTCACAAAAACAAACGTAAAATCAACATTTTGTCTGAAAACATTCCTGTTTCACTGATCAGTAAGGTAATCTAATGGTCTGGGTGAAGTGAGACTTCAGATCCATAACAATGTGTTTAACTTTATATTGGCTTGTGGAATGGCCTGAGAATCAGGGCAATTAGTGATGGTCACCAAATGCTGCCCCTGGCAGAGATGCCAACATCCCACGAAAGAACAAAATTGAAGATGAAATCAAATAATGGAAGACGCTGAAAATCTGAAATTATACAAGGCAATGCAAAGAAACGAACAAAAAGTGCTGGGGAACTTTCCTGAACTGAAAGCACTTGGAAAAGTGTGTGTTTAATACCGTTGACAGGGATGTGTGCTTTGAAGGGAAGGAGGAATCAATAGAGAAAGAGGGATATAGAAGAAAAAGAGGAAACAAAGAGAATGATGATCAGCTCGGCTGGAAAGAAAATATGAGATTCACCTCATTTATTTTTTGCCATTCCCATCTTCCTGAATATCATGCACATGTACATATAGGTATTTCCCGCTTTTCAAAAGTTCGCTTTTCGCCACTTCCCTTCCCAAATGACCTACATTAGGCCTTGTTTCGCTATCCAAAAGAAATCTAAAGAGGATTTTCACTTTTACGAAGAAAGGCGATTTTTTTTCCCATATAAATTGGTGCAACTGCACTTTACACCATATCAGCTTGCGAATGGTTTCTTTCAGATAGTGAGGGAAGACTGTATTTGTCTAAGGTTATGTTTTAAGCGATTTGATTCCCCCTGTCAGTATTCTCTAAGTGTGGTCATCTTCTTATATTTGTTAACGGGATATGGGTATCTCTGACTGGGCCAGCATGAGTTCATTTTCCCAGTTGCCCTTGAGAAGACCTTGAGCCACTGCAGTCCACGTGATTGACCTGATTTGATTTGGTTAATTTTAATCAAATGTACAATGGAAAGGTTTGATTTGCGAAGAATGCAGGCACATGATAGTAAACAAGAAAACAGTGATCGTGGGGTACTTACACACACTGAGGCAAACATGGTTACAGTTTCACAGGAGGTGAGCAAAGCAAATTCGACATTAGCAAGATTAATATTATTGGAAAAGTGAGAGATATCAATTTGTCAGTCTAATAATGGTAGGAAAGGAAGTGTCCCTGAGCATACATCGTCCATGTTTTCAAACCTCTGTGTCTCCTCCCTGTTGGAAGAGGTTGTAGGAGATCATTATTGTTTTGGGAGAGATCTTTGATGTTGCCAGCCTTTCTGCGACAATGACAAGTATAAATGATGGAAGGTGGTCTTCCGTGATGGTCTGGATTGTGCACACAACCGTCTGTAGTTTTTATTTATGGTCCTGGGCAGACCAGTTACCATGTCAGACCATTATGCACCCGAATAGAATGTTTCCAGTTGCCAGTGTAAGGAACATTGGGAGATGGGTTGTTCCAAAATAGGTAGATATAATAATTGCTGTTAAATGGAAACACATGTTCTGGCTGCTGTTTTGTGAACAATTGAAGCTTAAGGGATAATTTTAAATTAAGTCTTTGATACCAAAACCCAGTTGAGTTTATTGCATTGCCAGCATCGAACCAATGAGCTATCACCCGCTTCAAACGAATAGAGAAGCCATCACCATCACAACGAGGGAGAAATAGACAGATACGAAGGGAAGGAGAAAGAGAACACAGCGAGGGAAACAGATGGACAGTCAGTCGAAGAGAGAAAGGAAACAAAACAAGGAAACAAACAGTCACATGGACAGGGAACAGGGAAGATAGTAGGTTCAGCGAAAGAAACAGAAGGCAGGGAAAAAGAAAACAAAGGGAAATAGACAGTGTGAGTGACACAGTGAGAGACAAAGGAAATAGAGAGCTGGGGATGGAGTCACAGGGAGCTGGGGGGTATGGGAGAAGCTGGGGGTGAGGACCAGAGAGACCTGGGAGTGACCACTAGAAGGAGCTGCGAGGGTGGAGGTGAGGACTTATTTCGACATGTACCAAGATGTCCAGGCAGATCAAAGTAAGCAAGGATGTACTGAACGATTGCTGTAAAACATGTCTGAGAGGCATATAGGTTACGCTGCACAGAGCATGCGCTAGGTGAGATCAACCTGAACAAGATCAGCATTATCTGAGATTAGAGTCCATTCATCAGTCTAATAACAGCAAGGAAGAAGCCGTTACTGAACCAGCTGATCTGTATTTTCAAGCTTCTGTATCTTTTAGCCTGATGGAAGAGGTTGTGGGAGATCTTTACAGGCATGTGATGGGTCTTTGGTATTGTTAGAACTAAGAACATTCCAGTTCAACAGGCCATTTGTCTGTCAAATCCTGCGCTGATCCAGATCCTCTATCTAAATCAGTCGGCAATTTTCTGAGAGTCTGTATCCCTTTGCGCCCTGCACAATCATGTATCTTTCTGGAAACATCTCAAATGGCGCACAACTGGTCACAGTTCTCCATTTTGAGAATCTGCCTTCCTCTACTACACTCTGTACCCTGTTGTCCAGGCAGTTCTTTATCCATGTAGCTAGCACACCCTGGACACCATGTGACTTCACTTTCTCCATCACCCGACCATGGAAAAACTGACCAAACGCCTTCCTGAAGTCCATGTATATGACATCTACAGTCCTTCCCTCATCAATCAACTTTGTCGCTTCCTCAAAGAATTCTATTAAATTGGTAAGTCATTACCTTCCCTGCACATAACCATCTTGTCTATCACTGATAAGACCATTTTCATCCAAATGAGAAAAGACCCTATCCCTCAGTATCTTCTCTATCAGCTCCCCTACCTCTGATGACAGGCTCACTGGTCTATAATTAACTGGATTATTCATGCTACCCTTCTTAAGCAACAACTTTCCATTCCTCTGGGACCTAATTTGTGTTCAAGGATGCTACAAAGATATCTATTAATGCCCCAGCTATTTCCTGTTTCCCTTCCCTCAGTAATCTGCGATAGCGGTGAAGCTTCTCGTCAAAAGGAAGAAGGTAGCTTACGTAAGGTGGAGGAAGCTAGGGTCAAGCTCAGCTCTAGAGGATTACAGGCAGGCGAGGAAGGAGTTCAAAAACGGTCTGAGGAGAGCCAGGAGGGGGCACGAGAAAGGCTTGGCAGAACTGATTAGGGAGAACACAAAGGCATTTTACACTTTTGTGAGGAATAAGAGAATGGTCAAAGAAAGAGCAGCGCCGATCAGGGATAGCATAAGGAACTTCTGTGAGAAGTCTGAGGAGGGAGGGGAAGCCCGAAATGTGTTTTTTGCTTCTGTCTTTACGAAAGAAATGAACTTTGTAGTGAATGAAACCTTTGAAGAGCAGGTGTGCATGCTGGATTGGATAGAGATAGAGGAAGCTGATGTGCTCAAAATTTTGTCAAACATTAAGATTGAAAAGTCGCCAGGCCTGGACCAGATTCGTCCTCGGCTGCTTTGGGAAAGGAGAAATGCAATTGCTTCGCCACTTGCGAAGATCTTTGCACCCTCGCTCTCCACTGGAGTCGTACCTTAAGACTGGAAAGAGGCAAATATAATTCTTCTCTTCAAGATAGGAAATAGGGAAATCCCCGGCAATTATGAACCTGTAAGTCTCACATCTGTCGTCTGCAAGGTGTTAGAAAGGATTCTGAGGATTAGGATTTAAGACCATCTGGAAGAGCATGGCTTGATTAAATGCAGTCAACACGGTTTTGTGAGGGGCATGTCATGCCTCAAAAAACTTAACGAGTTCTTTGAGCATATGACTAGAAACGTTGATGAGGGTCGAGGTGTGGATGTGCTGTATATCGACTTCAGCAAGGCATTTGATAAGGTTCCCCATGGTAGGCTCATTCAGAAGGTCCGGAGGAATGGGATACAGGGGAACTTAGCTGTCTGGATACAGAATTAGGTAGCGAACAGAAGACAGCGAGTGGTAGTAGAAGGAAAATATTCTGCCTGGAAGTCAGTGGTGATTGGTATTCCACAGGGCTTTCTACTTGGGCCTCTACTGTTTGTAATTTTTCTTCATGGCTTAGATGAGGGGATTGAAGGATGGGTCAGCAAATTTGCAGATGACACAAAGGTCGGAGGTGTCGTTGACAGTATAGAGGGCTGTTGCAGGCTGCAGTGGGACATTGACAGGATGCAGAGATGGGCTGAGAGGTGACAAATGGAATTCAACCTGGATAAATGCGAGGTGATGCATTTTGGAAGGTCGAATTTGAAAACTGAGAACAGGATTAAGGATAGGATTCTTGACGGTGTGGAGGCACAGAGGGATCTTGGTGTGCAGGTACATAGATCCCTTAAAATGGCCACCCAAGTGGACAGGGTTGTTGAGAAAGCATATGGTGTTTTGGCTTTCATTAACAGGAAGATTGAGTTTAAGAGTCCTGAGATCTTGTTGCTGCTCTATAAAACTTTGGTTGGACCGCACTTGGAATTCTGCGTCCAGTTCTGTTCGCCCTATTATAGGAAAGATGTTAGTGTTTTGGAGAGGGTTCAGAGGAGGTTTACCAAGCTGCTGCCTGGACTGGAGGGCTTATCTTATGAAGAGAGGTTGACTGAGCTTGGACTTTTTTCATTGGAGAAAAGGAGGAGGAGATGGGACCTGACTGATTATACAAGATAATGAGAGGCATAGATAGAGTCGATAGCCAGAGACTATTTCCCAGAGCAGAAATGGTTAACACGAGGGGTTATAGTTTTAAGCTGGTAGGAGGAAATTATAGAGGGGATGCCAGAGGCGGGTTCTTTACACAGAGAGTTGTGAGAGCACGGAATGCGTTGCCAGCAGCAGTTGTGGAAGCAAGGTCATTGGGGACATTTAAGAGACTGCTGGACATGCATATGGTCACAGAAATTTGAGGGTGCATACATGAGGATCAGTGGTCGGCACAACATCGTGGGCTGAAGTGCCTGTTCTGTGCTGTACTGTTCTATGTTCTTTGTTCTAGATTTTGGCAGCCTTTCTGCGGCAACGAGCCATGTAAGTAGAGGCGATGGTTGGGAGATTCGCTGTGCACCCAACCTTCTGTAGTTTCTTGCGGGTCCTGGGCAGAGCGTTGCTGTATGAAGCCGTGAGGCACCCATACAGTATGCTCTCAATGGTGTATCTGTCGAAGTAGTACATGCTAAATTTCCTGAGCCTCCTGAGGAAGAAGAGGCGTTATTGAACCGTCTTGACTGTCACACCTATGCAAGAAGACGAGGGAAGGTTGTCAGTTATCGTCACTCCGAGGGAGTTGATGCTCTGCACTGCCTCAACCATTGATGTAGATGACGGTGTGTTCCTCTCCTTTCTTCTGAACTCAATGATCAGTTCCTTACTATTGCCGAATTTGAGAGGGAGGCTATTATCATTACACCATGCCACTCAGCCCTCAATCGCCTTTCTGTATTCTGACTCATCGTTGTTTGATATCCCTCCTGATTTGGTGATGTCATCAGCGAACTTGTAGCTGGCGTAGTTTGGAATTTGACAACACAGCCGCGTGTGTACAGGGAAAACAGTAGGGGGCCGAGGACACAACCATGGGAGTACAGGAGTACAGTAGGAGGCTGAGGGCACAGACATGTGTGTACAAGGAGTACAGTAGGGGGCGGAGGACACAGCTGTGGATATACAGGGAGTACAGTAGGGGATGAGAACACTGCTGTGGGTGCACGGAGAGTACAATAGGGGGCTGAGAACACATCCTCCAGTAGTTCCAGTGTTGAGTTTTATTGTGGAGAATGTGCAGATACCTATCTTCACAGATTGTGGTCTGTGTGTCAGAAACCAGGGTATCCAGTTGCAGAGGGTGGAGCCATGATCAAGGTCACGGAGTTTTGAGATAAGTCTGGAGGGGATAATGATGTTGAAGGTGGAGCTGTAGTCCATGACCAGGAGTCTGGTGTATGCATCCTTGTTGTCCAGATGTTCCACGGATGAGGGCAGGGCAGGTATATGGCATCCGTTGTGGACCCATTACATCAGTCGGCACATTATAGGACAGCAGGTCAGGCTGGGAGACTGGAGGTGATGTGGGCCATAACCAGCGTCTCAAAGCACTTCATGTTTATTGAGGTCAGAGCCACTGTGGGGGAGTCATTAAGGAATGTTGCAGGTATTTTCTCACTAGGAGAAAGTGAGGACTGCAGATGCTGGAGATCAGAGATGAAAAATGTGTTGCTGGAAAAGCGCAGCAGGTCAGGCAGCATCCAAGGAGCAGGAGAATTGACGTTTCGGACATGAGCCTCGGATGTACCTGTGCCTGATGTAACCGTGGCAGACATGATCAGTTTTCCTGCAGGTCAAGTCAATGAAAGCGACAGGCCTGGAGAGTGTTCCTGGCTGAGCACTCCGATCCTGTGAGAACCAACTGACAGAGGTATTTACAAACAACTTCAACCTCTCCGTCCTGAAGCCGACATCCCAGCCTGCTTCAAGAAAACCACTATCATCCTTGTACGTGAGAAAACACAGAACTGAAAAATGTGTTGCTGGAAATGCGCAGCAGGTCAGGCAGCATCCAAAGAGCAGGAGAATCGATGTTTAGGGCATGGGCTCTTCTTCAGGAATGAGGAAAGTCTGCTAAGCAGGCTAAGATAAAAGGTAGGGAGGAGGGACTTGGGGGAGGGGCGTTGGAAATACGATAGGTGGAAGGGGAGTGAGAACTCTGAGGCGGTCCACGTAAATTCTCAGACTCCTCCCTCTCCTTCTTAGAGCTCTTAATTTCTATCTCGGGTGACTGAATCAACCCGGACATTTAATATAAACCGACCGACTCCCACAGCTACCTAGACTACACCTCCTCCCACCCTGCCCCCTATAAAAACATCATCGCATATTCCCAATTCCTTCGCCTCCACCGCATCTGCTCTCAGGAGGACCAGTTCCGATAGTGAACAACCCAGATGGCCTCCATCTGCAAAGACTGCAATTTCCCCTCAGACATGGTCGACGATGCTCTTCACAGCATCTCCTCCACATCCCGCTCCTCCGCGCTTGAACCCCACTCCTCCAATTGCCAACACAACAGAACCCCATTGGTCCTCACCTACCACCCCACCAACCTCCAGATACGTCGTATCATCCGTCGTCATTTCGGCCACCTCCAAACAGACCTCACCATCAAGGATATATTCCCCTCTCCTCCCCTGTCAATGTTCTGAAAAGACCACTCTCTCCGCGATTCCCTCATCAGGTCCACACCCCCCACCAACCCAACCTCCACTCCCGGCACCTTCCCCTGCAACTGCAAGAAATGTAAACCTTGCGCCCACACCTCCCCCCTTACTTCCCTCCAAGGCCCCAAAGGATCCTTCCATATTTGCCACAAATTCACCTGCACCTCCACACATTATTTACAGCATCCACTGCACCCGATGTGGCCTCTTCTATATTGGGGAGACAGGCTGCCTACATGTGGAACATTTCAGAACACACCTTTGGGACACCCGCACCAACCAACCCAACCACCCCGTGGCTCAACACTTCAACCCCCCCACCCACTCCGCCAAGGACATGCAGGTCCTTGGCCTCCTCCATCGCCAGACCATGGCAACACGACGGCTGGAGGAAGAGCGCCTCGTCTTCCGCCTCGGAATCCTTCAACCACAAGGGATGAATTCAGATTTCTCCAGCTTCCTCATTTCCCCTCCCCCCACCTTGTCTCAGTCCCAAACCTCGAACTCAGCACCACCTTCCTAACCTGCAATCTTCTTCCTGACCTCTCCGCCTCCACCCCCTCTCCAGCCTATCACACTCACCTTAACCTCCTTCCAACTATCACATTTCCAACGCCCCTCCCCCAAGTCCCTCCTCCCTACCTTTTATCTTAGCCTTCTGGGCATACTTTCCTCATTCCTGAAGAAGGGATCATGCCCGAAACATCGATTCTCCTGCTCCTTGGATGCTGCCTGACCTGCTGCGCTTTTCCAGCAACACATTTTTCAGCTCTGATCTCCAGCATCTGCTGTCCTCACTTTCTCACAGTCCTTAGGGAGTCAGGAAGTGTCATTTACATGAACCACCTGAACAAAAGACCTGAGGGCATTTTTGCTCAGTTTCGAGATGTTACAGTGATGGTTGGATGGGCAGGCGATATTAATGAAGTAGGGAGACTGCAGAAAAGCTTGGACAGTTTAGGAGAGTGGGCAAACACGTTGCTGATGGAATATAACATGGGCACGTGTGAGATTATGCACTTTGGTGGGCGGACTAGAGGCAGACACTATGTTCTAATAGGATCCATTAAACCTGAAGTACAAAAGGATTTTGAAACACTCGTCCACTATTATGGTTACTGTGCAGGTTCAATTGGCAGTTAGGAAAGCAAATGCAATGTTCACATTCATTTCAAGGGATCTAGAATTAAAGAGAGGAGTCATACCGCCGAGAATGTAATGGGGAATGTTCAAATGGCATTTGGAATGTTGGGAGCTATTTTGGGAAATATCTCTGGGAAAAAGATCAACTGGTGTTGGAGGTGATCCATCCTGGCGATGGTGGCTTGTCATAAGCGGCAGTGTGTGTACTCGATGGAATTTAGAAGAATGGGAGGCGAGGCATCTGATAGAAACTGATTGTATCAATCTTTGCAGTAATCAGTCAGTGTGTAGAAGATAAGTCCACTCGTCATAGAGACTATGATAAAATGACACAGTTTCACAGCGAAGGAATGGGCTGAATGGGCTCAATCTATAGCAATGTCTCATGCTGTTATGGTCATGTGGTCTATTTTTTCAGTGCAGAATTGTTTGTCTCTGAGCAGCTCTTGTAACCCTTGTATTTGTATGTTGATTTGACTTCACGTTCTGTTCAATGGTAACCTCTGTGATATGAACAATGGGAGGATTCAGTGTCGGCCAGTATTCCATTAAGCGTTGAATACAAACAGCTATGTGTGAGTCTCATGTGGCGGGAATACACTGTCTCTCAATTGATTACCATTTTCAGTTTGGTATTTTCGAAGGAGTGATCCTGTTACACCAGTATTGTTGAATTTAACAAAACAGATGCAACTTATCACAGCACACAGCGACAATAAGTTATCGAAAACTGAACATCCTTCTAATAACAGAAACGTCTACAATGTTCTGTATCAGAAACACTGCTTTCCTGTTCATGTTCAAATCAGATAACCTGTCCCATAGAGAAGCTCAATTTGGAACTTTTTTTAAAAATCTTTTTTTGGATGTGACATCGCTGCGTGGGCCCAGCATTTCTTGTCCATCCCTCGTTGCCACCCTGAGAAAGTGGTGCTGAGCTGCCTTCTTGAACCGCTGCAGTCCACTTGCTGTGTGTTGACCCACAATGAGATTAAGAAGGGAATTCCAGGGTTTTTTACCAGTAACAGTGAAGGAACGGCGATATATTTCCACATCAGGATGTTGATTGGTTTGGAAGGGAATTTATAGGTGGTGGCATTCCCATAAGTATGCTGGCCTTGTCATTCTAGATGTAAGTGTTCGTGGGATTGGAAAATGCTGTCTGAGGATCTTTGTAGAATTTCTGCATTGTGTCTTGTAGATAGTATACACTTCTGCTACTGAGCAACGGTGGTGGAGGGAGTGAATGCGTGTGAATGTGATGCCAATCAAATGGATTATTTTGTTCTGGATGGTTTCAAGCTTCTTGAGTCTTGTTGGGTCAGCACTCATTCAGGCAAGTGGGAGAAATCCATCTCATTCCTGACTTGTGCCTTTTAGATGATTGACAAGTTTTAGGAAGTCAGGAGGTAAGTTACTCACGCAGTAATCCGAGCCTCTGATCTGCTCTTACATTTATATGGTGAGTCGAGTTGAGTTTCTAATCAATTATAACCCCCAGGATATTGATAGTGGGGAACTGAGTGATGATAATGCTGCAAATACTAAGTTGTTATATTGTTTCTTATCGGTGATGGTCATTGTCTGGTATGTGTAGTGCACATGTTACTTGCCACTTGTCAGCCCAAGATGGAGAGGGACAGATCTAGTTGCATTTTGGCATGGACTGCTTCCATATCTGAACATTTGTGAATGGTGCTGAACATTGTGCAGTCATTGTCGAATATCCCAAGATCTGACATTATGATGGAGGGAAGGTCATTGATAAAGGAGCTGAAGATGCTTGGATCTAGGATTCATCCGGAGAGTCACTGAAGGTGTTGTCTTGTGTGGTGATGAAGGCGATGCCTTTGCAGTATCGAGTGCCTTCAACCGTTTCTTGATATCAGTCAATCGAATTTGCTGAAGACTGCTATCTGTAATGATGGGGACCAAGGGAGGAGACTGAAGTGGATCATCCACTCGAAACTTCTGAGTGAAGAATTCTGTGAAATCTTCAGCCTTATCATTTACACTGATATACTGAGCTCCTCCAACATTGAGGTTGGGGATATTTGTGGAGCCTCCTACTCCGGTGAGTTGTTTAGTCGTCCACCACCATCCATGATCAGTTTCGCAGGACTGCAGAGCTTAGATCTGATGTGTTGCTTCTGGGATCGCTTAGCTCTGCCTGTCCCTTGCATTTTATGCGATTGGGCATGCAAATAGTTCTGTTTGGAAGCTTCAGCAGATTAACATTTTATCTTTATGTATGCCTGGGTCTGCTCCTGGCTTGCCCTCCTGCACTCTCTTTTGAACCAGGGTTGATCCTCTTGCTTGATGGCAATTGTTGAGTGGGAGATATGAGGTTATAGGTCACAGGGCCTCCCAGAGCATCGACCGCCCCACTCTATCGCACTGAGCTGCCTCCTGTGCCGGATCGGTCCTGCCTTTGGGACAGGACATATCCAGGGACGGTGATGGTGCTGTCTGGGTTATAACTGTAAGGTAAAATTCCGTGAGTATGCCTATGTCAAGCTGTTGCTTGACTGGTCTGTAAAACAATTGTCCCAATTTTGGTACGAGCCTTCATTGTTAGTAAGGAGGACTTTGCAGGTTCGACAATGATGTTTCGAACGTTCACTTTTTCGGTATCCAGGTCAATACATCTGGTTTCATTTCTTCGAGATTTTGTAGCACATCTGACTGACTCGCTAAACCATTTCAGAGGGCGATTGAGAGTCAATCACATTGTTTTGGGTCTGGAGTCAACGGTCGGCTCAACCAGATGAGAAATGGAAGATTCCTTCATTGAAGGATGTGAGTGAACCAGATGGATTTTTATGACAATCGGCAATGATATCATTCTCATAGGCGGAATCTTAATTGCAGGAATATTTTAAAATTGTTGAATTGAATTGCCACCCTCTGCAGTGGCGGGATTTGAACCTCGGTCCACTGAACAGGAGCTGATTTTCTGGATTGATAATCTCGCGGTAATACGGTGAAGCTTACTTGGAATCACATGTTGTACTCGACTGCTATTTATTGTGTTGTCCTGTTTTTCTATAATTGTTATGTTATTGTGGAACCTCATCCTTCATTAAATCCTGATTGAAATACACGGTGATGAAAGTCATCCCAACTGCTCGAATTTCATTCAGTCTGTTTTGTTTGAACGGACATTTCAAGGCAACTGCACATCAGGGAACAGGAAGAGAAAATGGGTGATTGTGCACTGTACCTGTCACCGGACCAGCGTGTCTGTCCAGGCACCGAAAGTATTTATTATGATTCAGAGAACCGCAGAATTATTATAGCACAAATGGAGGTCAGTCAGCCCATCGTGGGGTCACAAGCTCTCCAACCGCACAACTGGAGATAGACAGAATATGTGGAGATAGATTATATGAGAGAGAAATGAACAGAGAGAAAGAAAGTGAAGAGAGATAAAGTAAGAGAGAATAGAAAGGGGAGCGACTAACTGAGAGAGGGATGAAGAGGAGTTATATGAGGGTGAGGTTAAATAGATCAGAAGACAGCATGAAGGTGGATAAATATGGACAGACAGAATTCAGAAGTTTCTTTTAGAAATTCCTCTGGACTGCAAACCCCCTGTCTGGGTGTCATACACAGTAAGCAGTGTGCTGATACTGGCTGTCATCCCAGATCAATCATTTCCAATATTGTCACAGAGCTAGGTTACTGACAGCTAAACAAAATCCATTCAGCCAATAGATTCGTACATGGAGAAGGTGGATTTTTAAAAATAGACTATGCCAAGACCAGCAGGAAATGATAACCCCCACTGTGTGAGAGACTGGTCCAGAGAATCTCTGTCAGGTGGATCGCTGAGTGTCGTGGAAATTAAACTGACTGGACTCAGATGCTAGCAAGAGCAAAGAAAAAGCATTATTTTTAACCACTGCAGGGAACCATTACACTTGGCAAACACACCTTGTGTAAGGGCCCTGAACATAATTAACGTTTTCTTTTTGTACTCTTCTTATCATACGCTCAAGGACAAGGGCTGGGAAACATTCGAGTTCTTGTTTTCTCACTCCCTTGCCGTGGACATAATTCTCTTTCTGTTTTCCTTAGCTTTTCTGCTGAATTCGCCTGCTCGCCAGGCCAGGTTCAATGTATACAAATTTCAGCAAAGACAAGCTGTCTCCACGACTGCAGAATTCAGCAAAGTGTTTGCAACGTTCAGAAAAGTTTTAGAATTAGCATAGCATTCTCTTTCAGGTTTCACAAAAAATGTTGAGTTTGTTAATTTTCTATTACACTGACAGAGGGGAAATCAGGATCTCAGCTGTGGATCAAATAATGATTGATAAATATCACACACCACTTCCATAGTCTGTAATCCACATTTCAATTTATATAGGTCCATATCAGGAGTGCATTTTAACAACCTTATCTCTTTGTAGTTTGCATATTTTGGTTTGTACAGAAAATCATTTATTTCACTGTATTTTGTATTGCATAAATGCATTTCATTAATATTGTCTCTGCTAATTCCTCACTGTAGGTATACACTTTAATCTGCTCTTCGTATGAGTTATAAAGAGTAACGTTGCAACACTAGTGAGTGGGGAACATCACTGTCCCTCCGCCCAGACTGAACAGTCATGTCCCCAAGTCCTCTCCATCTTCTCTCTTTTCTCCAATGTCATAATCACAATGTAAATGAAGTCCAGTGAAAGATACTTCACAACAGTTCCTTAGCATCGATAACATCAACATCATGACCCACACCTGTCCTCTCTGATTCTGGAATAACAATCTGAATTGTCATGATTTGGAGATGCCGGTTTTGGACTGCGGTGTACAAAGTTAAAAATCACACAACGCCAAGTTATAGTCCAACAGGTTTAATTGGAAGCACAGTAGCTTTCGGAGCGACACTCCTTCATCAGCTCGATCGTAACACAGAATTTACAGCAAAAATTTAGTGTGATGTAACTGAAATTATACATTGAAAAATTGTTTGTCTGTTAAGCCTGTCATCTGTTAGAATACAGTGATAGTTTCACTTCTTTCATGTGTAAACCACAAAACCTTTTTTGAAAAGTTGCATTCTCAGGTTAGCTGTTAACAATGGTGATAGCTAGACAGTATGTTGAAGATGTTAGCCCCCTGTGTTCTCTGTCTATGACCTGATGTTTAGACTGATTCTAATCTAAAAAGTGAGATAACAGAGTTTTACATAAATTCATGCAGTTTTGAGCTAAGTACAATGTAACTCTGCAAGTACACATTCACCCCACAAAATATATATGTACATGTGGGTCTTTGTCTGTCTATGTGTGCGTGTCTGTCTGGGGTGGGGGTTGTGAGTGTGAGAAAGTGTGTGTATGTGTGTGTGTGTGTAGTGAGTGCAGATTGTCTCAAGTCTGTGACGGGGTGCAAGTGTGAGTGTGGGAGTGTGTGTGTTTATAAGGGTGTTTGTGGGTGCCTGTATGCGTGTCTGTGTGTACCTGTGTCCATGCGTATGTGAGAGTGTGTGTGTAGGAATATCTGTGAGTGGGTGTAGTGCAATCGTGATCACCTTTAATGTGACATGAACCCAAGGTCCCGGTTGAGGCTCTCCCTATGGGTACCGAACTTAGTTATCAGCCTCTGCTCGGCCACTTTCCTCTGCTGCCTGTCCCGAAATCCACCTTGGAGGATGGTCACCCGAAGATCCGAGGCTGAATGTCCTGGACCACTGAAGTGTTCCCCAACTGGGAGGGAACACTCCTGTCTGTTGATTGTTGTGCGGTGCCCATTCTTCCGTTGTCGTAGCCTTTGCTCGGTTTCCCCAATGTACCATGCCTTCGGGCATCCTTGCCTGTAACGTATATAATAGAAAACGTTGGCTGAGTCACATGAATACCTGCCATGTACAAGGTGGGAGGTTTCCCCACGCGTAATAGTGGTACCTATGTCTACAATCTGACACGTGTTGCAGCATTCACCGTGACAGGGTTGTATGGAGTTGTCCTGAGAGCCGGGCAGTTTGCTACGAACAATGATCTGTTTCAGGATTGGCGGTTGTTTAAAGGCAAGTAGTGGAGGTGTGGGGAAGACCTTGG
The DNA here is from genome assembly GCF_047496795.1 of Chiloscyllium punctatum. NCBI lineage: Eukaryota > Metazoa > Chordata > Chondrichthyes > Orectolobiformes > Hemiscylliidae > Chiloscyllium > Chiloscyllium punctatum. The sequence goes on along the minus strand of NC_092790.1, from coordinate 24,251,116 downwards.
TGTCCTGCTCATCCTCATTGATAATGTGGTGCAGGTCACGAAGAACATGGTGTAACTTTTCAGGCCCTGGGAAGTACTGAACAACGAAGGGTACTCTGTCAGTTGCAGCACGTGTCTGTCTCCTGAGGAGGTCATTATGGTTCCTTGCTGTGGCACCTCGGAACTGGCGGTCGATGAGTTGAGCATCGTACCCCGTTCTTGTGAGGGCATCCTTGAGGGCGTGTAGGGAACTCTGAAGGACTCTCAACATGACGGACACCTGGAAGTGAGGGTGAGGAGATATCCGAAACTGATAGCATTAGACTGGAATGTTCCAACAAAGGGCGGGAATTTATTCTGGGGTCTTTATTGGCTTTCCCAGCCTTGGATATCATTCGCATCCCGGATTGAAGATGTACTGCTGGTTATTCAAGCTGGTTACTATCCTATCCTTGCCATAGTTGGTCTTACTGGTAAGTCACTCGAGATGTCTCGTGAAATGGTCTGAACTGAATTGATGATCGTGAGATGTAAATTTTGGGAAGGTGCAAGTCAACGTTTTCGTTTCCAGTCAAAGCATCCATTCCTTTGAAATTATAACTAGCAAATTACTCGAAACAAGTTGCTCACCAATATGCGAGGATGAAACAGACGGTTCTCAACCTCTTTGATTCATTTGCTACTGCACTGTTCATATCTCCATATCTTCCCCATTCACCAATGCTTTCCAGTACAACCATTGTGACATCGAGTCTCCTCCTCAGCCTCAATGCAACTCCTAAATAAACCAACATTTGTGCCTTTGTTAATTCCGGATACAGCTATTTCAAGTCCCTTCTTAACACGAGTCCATTGCAAAGTAATTGCACTTGAGCTGTTTAACTTGTTCTCTGCACAGAATCTGAAAGATGGGAAGAGAGTGTATGGTTGTCACATCATTGGTTCATAATCTAGAGCCACAGAATAATAATCTGTTGATATAGGCTTGCCTCATGCTCATTAGAGAGAGAAATGGGGCATCCTTCCCTGGTCAGGTCTCTGTGTGACTGCAAACCCACAGCACTGTGTTTTACTCTTTTCAGTCCTGTGGAAAAATCTAAACCAGTCACTCAGTTCAACACTGGCATAACATGCTGGCCTGACCAGGTATGCATACATCCCATAAGGGCAGGTCAAAAGGAAAGATAACTCCCTTCTTCTGCCTGTATCCCATACTCCTGCAGCTGATTTCCATTCAGGTCGGTAGCCATTCACTGTTTTAGACGTATTCTTCGTGATTGAGTCTCTCTCCAAGAGTGATGTTCACCAAAATAGCACCTCTGGTGCTGGCTTTATTGATGTTGACCTACAGATGTAAGGATGGTTTAAATTCCAAATCAGTGACAGTGCATCGTAAACGAATGGTTTCCTGTGTCACATGAAGAAAATGGAGCCAGCTAAGTGAGGGAAAGGAATTATTGTGATCAACTCTGAGACCATTGTTGAGGCAGTGTTTGGGGTATTGTGGACAGATTTTATCTCCTTTATATGGAGTGATTTCCTTATCACAGAAAGAATAAACAGGAGTTTCACCGGATTAATCCCTGGGATGATGGCACCATGAGGAGTGAGTGAAGGTTGAACTGTCGCGCTGTGAGATAATAAGAGGTGATTACATTGAAACTTGAGAGGAATGGACAATCACTCCTTCTATTCTAAACAGACAATGGGAAGGTGATAAATTCCATCACTTTTGTTTCACTCAGGATGCATGAATCTGGATAGTTTAAAGTGCCTCTGAGGACGTTACCCCTACCCACCCCAACCCCCACTCCCCACAGTGATTGAGAGAGACAGAGAGGTCCAGGTTTTGAATAAACTCTCCCCATATTAATACAGTGCATTTGGTGTGTGATCCTGCAATGAATGTCATATTATCCGCCACCCCGACAGCTTCCACAATACCTTCATTCTAAAACAGTTAACTATTCCCACCAGCTATTGACATTCATGAAGAACATGAATCCATATTCTCAGAGATGCAAGGTGCCTCCTTAAGGTTTAGACCATAAGACTATAAGCTACAGGAGCAGAAATTCGGCCAGTTTGCCGATCTAGTCTACGCTGCCATTCAATCATCACTGATAAGTTTCTCAATCCCATTCTCCCACGTTCTCCCCTTAACCCTTGATCCCCTGGATAATCAAAACAAAATCATCGTCTCAAATATACTCAATGACCTGGCCCCACCGCCTTCGCTGGCAATACGTTGCAAAGATTCTCCATTCCCTGGTTAAAGAAGTATACTTATCAACGTTGTAGAAGGTATTCGCTTTAAGCTAAGGCTGTGTCCTTGGTTCCTAGTCTCTCCTACCAATGGAAACATCTTATGAACATCCACTCTGTTCAGGTCTTTCAGTATTCTGTGTGTTTCAATTACATTTCCCCTCTTCCTTCTAAACTTTATCAAGTATAGACCCAAAGACTCAAACATTCCTCATACAATAAACTTTTCACTCTTATGAGTATTCCCGTGAAAATCTTCTGAACACCCTCCAGGGACAGTACATCCTTCTTGAGATATGGGGCACAACAGTGCGCGCAATACTCCGAATGTAGTCTGACCAAAGCTGTATACAGCCTGTTTTTATATCCAATTTCTCTCGTAATAAATGCCAGCAATAATAACTGCAACTGCCCTCCTAAATACTACCTCAACCTGCAAGCCTACCTTATGAGAACCCTGCACTAGAACTCCCAAGTCCCATTGCATCTCAGATTTCTGAATTTTCTCACCATTTAGGAAATAGACCATGCCTCTGTTCTTCGTGCTAAAGTGCATGAACTCACACTTTCCGATGTTAGAATGCATCTGCCAACCCCTTTACCTGGCCAATTCCTTCTTCAGTCCCTCCGCCTTCTCTCTCCAACCTGACTCTATAAGTATCTTTGTTTCGTCTGCAAACTTAGCCACAGTGCCCCCAGTTCCATCATCGAGATTGTGAACGAATAAGTAAAAAGTCATGGTCCCAACACTGTGCCTTGCTGACCACCTGCTGCCATCCTGAGAAGGACCATTTTATCTCCACTCTCTGCTTTCTGCCGGAGAGAAAAGCTTCTATTCATGCCTCTACCTTGCCTCTAACACCACGGACCCTTATCATACATTCCTGAAGAAGGGCTTATGCCCGAAACGTCGATTCTCCTGTTCCTTGGATGCTGCCTGACCTGCTGCGCTTTTCCAGCAACACATTTTCAGCTCTGATCTCCAGCATCTGCAGTCCTCACTTTCTCCACCTTTATTCAGCTTTAATACCGTTACCTCTGATTCTAAACTCTCCATCTGAAATTGCAGAGTAAATTCAATCATATTATGATCACTGCCTACTATTATTTCCTTCACCTTAAGCTCCCTCAACTAATCTGCCTGCACAAGCTGCTCCAAAAAGCCATCTCATAGACATTCCACAAATTCCTTTTCTTGCAAACCACCATCAAGCTGAATTCCCAGCCACCTCCATAATGAAATCCCACATGAGTACTGTAACTTTGTATTTCTTACACATCTTTCTAGCTCCTGGTGTATCTTGCAACCCAGTCCTGATTACTGTTTGGAGGCCTGAACAGAAATCTAACTACTTTTTTTTTTAACCTTTGTGATTTCTCAATTCTACCGACACAAATTCTATACCATTTGACCTTACTTCATTTCATATTATTGACTTAATTTCATTTCTTACTAATAAGACAAACCCATCCCCTCTGCCCAACTGCCTATCTTTTTGATAGGATGCATATCCTTGAATATTCAGCTCCCAATCCTGATCCTCTTGCAGCCATGTCTCCGTGATGGCGACCTGCCAATTTGTGTATGAGTCACAAGCTTATTTACCTTATTCGTTATACTGCATACATTCCGAGATAACAGTTCAGCCCTGTATTAGTCTTTCCTCTTATTGTTATTTGTTTGTCCTGTGTGTTTGATGTTTGATTACTAACGCTTTACATGCTCTCTGCGTCTGTGCTGGAGATTTGAATAACTTAGAGTCATAGAGTCATAGATATTTACAGCATGGAAACAGACCCTTCAGTCCAACCCGTCCATGCCAACCAGATGTCCCAACCCAATCTAGTCCCACCTGCGAGCACCCGGCCCATATCCCTCCAAACCCTTCCTATTCATATACACATCCATATGTCTCTTAAATGTTGTAATTTTACCAGCCTCCACCACTTCCTCTGGCAGCTCATTCCATACACGAACCACACTCTGCGTGAAAATGTTGCCCCTTAGGTCTCTTTTAATTCTTTCCCTCTCTCACCCTAAAACGATGCCCTCTAGTTCTGGACTCCCCGACCCCAGATTTGTCATATCCATGCCCCTCATAATTTTGTAACCTTCTATAAGGTCACCCCTCATCCTCCGACGCTCCAGGGAAAACAGTCCCAGTCTGTTCAGCCTCTCCTTGTAGCTCAAATCCTCCAACCCTGGCAACATCTTTGTAAATCTTTTCTGATCCCTTTCAAGTTTCACAACATCTTTCCGATAGGAAGGAGACCAGAATTGCACGCAATATTCCAACAGTGGCCTAACCAATGTCCTGTACAGCCGCAGCATGACCTCCCAACTCCTGTACTCAATGCTCTGACCAATAAAGGAAAACATACCAAACGCCTTCTTGTTGAGTTCTGCAGTCTTACCCCTCCTTTAATTTAGGTTTTCTAATATTCGCTATAACTGACACCACCCCACCCCCATTTAGTTTAATGCACAGTCTACAGCCCTAGTTATGCGATTTTCTAGGACACTACTCCCCAACACGGTTCAAATGAAGACCATCAGATCAGAACAGTGCCCTCCTTCCCCAGTCCTGGTGTCAATGTCCCATGATACAAACCCATTTCTCTCACATCAAACTTTGAGCCACGCATTTTCCTGCTGACCCTGTGCTAATTAGCTCATGGCTCAGGCCGTAATCCAGAGATTATTTCCATTTCGGTTCTGTTTTCTAATTTAGCTCTGAGTTCTTCGTATCCCTTAGCAGAACCTCTGCCCTAGTTTTATCTCTGTCGTTGGTACCTACACTGACCACGACCAATGGATCTTTACCCTCCCACTCCAAGTTCCTCTGCAGCCCAGATGAGATATCCCTTATCCAAACACCAGTACGTAATGCAACTTTCAGGACTCTCAATCCCGACCACAGAGAACAGTGTCTATGCCGCTAACTAAACTATCCCCAATTACAGTAACATTTCTCTTTTCTTGCCCCACTTGAAAGCTTCCCTCAACTCGGTGTGTGACCATTATGCTCATCCTCCCTGCAGTCCCCATTTCCATCCACACAGGGAAGAAAACTCTTGATCCTGTTAGACACCGACAGGGGCTGAGGTTTCCTGCAACTCTACCTCCTGGATCCCTCTATCTGCCTCACTCACAGCCAAACCCTCCGTTTTCTAACCACTGGCTGAATTTGAGTCAGTTGATCTACGGAGTGTAACTGTCTCCTAAATCACAGCATCCCGGGAACTCTTCCCCTCCTTGATACCTCACATTGTTTGAAGCTTAAACTCCAGCTCATCGACACAGAGCCAGAGTTTTCTAGCTTGCAACGTTTACTCCAGACATGGTCACTGGGACCCACAGTAGGGTCCACCACTCCGACATCATAGAGAAACAACACATCACCCGACCCTCCATCCTTAGGTTAATTAACTACTATTGAATTGTTCCTTTACAATTTTTAGTTGTTTTTGTACATCTGCTTATGCAAGATGTAACCAATAAATTAACATGTTTCAATTTAACACAGATTCAAATGTAACCCACTCCCTATTAGCAAATCAGATCACATTCTCCCTTTGTCAAACCTGCTCATTATCATTGGATAGAATTCTGACAGACTTGTCAGCGGGACCACTCCTTGATAATGCCAAGCTGACTCAGCCCTATTTTACCATGCACCTCCAGGTACTGTGCAATGTCATTGCTAGCAATGCACTCTAAATCCGATTAACGACCGATGCCAGGCTAAACTGCCCTATGAATTCCTGTATTTTGCCTTTCTTCCTTCTTACACAGAGATTTTAAATTGTCCATTTTCCAGTTCTCTGGGACTCTGTCTGATGAAAGTTATTCGTGAACAGTTGCGACCAATGGTTTCACAAGCTCCTCCACCACTTCCTTCAGAACATTGGTTGTTATCCTTCCAGTCTGTGTGATTTATCCATTTTCAAACGTTGCAGCTTCTTCAGTACCTTCTACTCAGCGCCAATCATTACATCCATCCCTCACCCTTGACTCGCTTGAAGTTCTGGAATGTTTGTAGTGTCTACCATTGTGAGGATTGATGGAAAGTACCTATTCAATTCATTCTCCAATTCTTTGTTCTCCATTTCTCTGCAGTCAGCCTCAATTTCTGGTTGTCCATTGTTCACTCTCCCCTTTTATATATCTTAACAAAACTCATGCAATCTCCTTTTCTAAAGTGAGCTAGCTTACATGTTTCGTGTTCACCAATTTATTGCTTCTTAAACTGTACTCTGCTGCTGTATAAAGGCTTCCCAATCTTAGACAGGCTGAGTGAGAGCATTCCTGTTAACTGACTGTCGAAAATATATTAATGTAACTATACTAATCCTATTGACCATCATTGTGTAGCGTGGTGGCACAACACTGCTGCCTCACAGGGTCACGGACTCGGGTTCAATTCCAATCTCTGGACCCTTTCTTTGTGGAGTTTTTACAATCTCCCTGTGTCTGAATTGGGAACATTAATTACTTTCTCTCTTCACAATATTTTTCTGTGTTTGTTTCAGGTTTATGCTATCTACAGTATATTTGCTTGTGTTTGATGGAGAATTGCTGCAAGTATGATGGCTTTATTGTAAAAGTGGCACGGGTGCTCGGGCTCCCCGAGTGTTTGGGAATCTTGCCCAGCTACTTATGTGAGTGCATGTCCCTGATTACCTACTCTGTCTCTCTCAATCCCTGAGTCCATCTGTCACTGCATGCAGCCTTTCATCGAGCCACCCCGGGATTCCCCACACCCCATCGCCTGGTACTGGATGCTCCCTACGCAGGGAGCGCTCAAAGACACTGGGCACGTTCTGAACTGCTCGGGGTGCGGGGCAAAGACCCTATCATTTAAAAGAACAGAATAGCTATAATCCAATTGAACAGCAAAGAGAGTAAACAGGCAGAATGGCAGCCATCTGTTCTGACATTTTCTGGTCTTTAGGGCTAATTCTGTTTATCCTCATCCATCTACAAATAGATCCTCCATATGTATACCTTGTCACACAGGTTTTGTGAAGGTGATAGATATCAGATCCTATGGTCTTTGTGACTGATTCATTGGGTTCCACCTTCCTGGAAAATGAGATCACACTTAAGTTTTTATTGCCAAGTCCATCCATTTTAAAGTAAAGGTTCTTGCCAGAGTTGTGCTGAAAGGATATTTGAATGTTGAAGAGACTAGATTATGCCACGTGCCAGTGAGGTTAGGAATAGGAAGGCAGTATAGTTAAAAACATGGCCAAAGAGCTGGTAGGGTAGGCAGCACTTGCAATATGTGGATAATTGGGATTCCCGGGTCGGTAGGATAGACAGAACAAGGACGGGATGCATCGGAACTGACAGCAATCTCCAATATGTGGATCATTGGGATTCCTGGGTCGACAGGATACACACAAGAAGGACGGGATGCATCTGAATTGGCAGCAATCTCCGTTAATTGGGTAATTGAGATTCCTCGGTCAGTATGAAATACACAAGAAGGACAGGATGGACGTGAACTGGTAGCAATCTCCTGGCAAGCAGGTTTGCTATTGTCCCTCAGGACGGTTTAAACTAATGTGGTGGTGGGGGGGGGGGGAGGGGGGGGAGGGTGCGAGCCAGAGCAGTACGTCCACAAGCACAGTGACTGAAGAGCAGTTGGAGACTTATCCCAGTACAACTAAGACCAACAACAAACTGGCAGAGGGGAGTGAACACAATGGGGCTGGCAGTCTGAAGTGTGCTGATTTTAATGTGAACAGTGTGACAGGCAAGACAGATGAGCTTGGAGCTCGGAGTTTGAATGATTATATATAACTATGATATAAATATTACAGAGATTTGGTTGAGAGAGGGATCAGAAAACAGTCAATCCAATGGCTCCAGAGAGAGTTGAATAATGTGCAGTGAGAGGCTGGAGACTGTTGTTTGAAGCAAAATAATCATCCAGCAGTTTATTGGAATTGGACAGTGTGTGATGCAATGTACAGATTGAAGGGACAAGGTAGGAACCTGAAATTGTCTGTTCTCAATATTTTCTGCTTTACTGACAGTCTCCTGTTACCAAGAAGAGTCAAGGAGAATTTACGTCAGGGAAACTCAAACCAAATATCAGGTCAGGATCTGATGGAGTTGGGCTGAAGTGTATTTATTTCAATGCAAGAATTATTATGGGTAAGACCGATGAACTGACAGCCTGAAACCGTACGTGGGACTATGATGTTGCGGGTTTGCAGAGACTTGGTTGAGAGAGGGAAAGGACTGGCCGTTCAACATTACAGGATTCTGTTGTTGTTTTATGCGAGATGGAGAGGAAGGTAAAAGAGGTGGACGAGTTGTTTTACACGTGCACTTGAAGTGGACTTACAGGAGGGATCATCCACTCCAGCAATATGGGTAAAGCTCAATTATAAGATGGCTGCAAGCACTGCGTTATTATAATCCCTCCAACAGCAACGGAGGGATGGAGGAACGAATATGTACGTCGATTAAGGAAAGTTGTATTAAAAAGAGAGTGGTCATAGTGAGTGACTTTAGCATCCCCAATAATGACTGGGGGTCCCTTGGAGCAAGAGGCTTAAACGGGGAAGAATTTGTTAACTGCAACAGTATGTGGATAGACCAACGAGAGGAAGAGCCATACTGGACCTTGGCTAATGATCCTGGTCAGGTAACTGACCTCTCAGTGGGACATAATATTAGAAAGAGTGATCACAGCTCCTTCAGATTTAAGATAGCTACGAACACGGTTAATTCAGGACCTTGTGTGAAGCAACTGAATTGGCGGAAGGCAAATTACGTCAGTATAAGGCAGAGCTAGAACATCAGGGAAATTCACATTGTATACGTGGGAACTGCTTGTTAAATCCTGACAGCAAAATCATCTGGTGAGCGTCCTCCCGCCTGCACGAATTTCAATCTATTTTGTTTGAACAGATATTTCAAGGCCACTGCATATCGGGCAACAGGAAGAGATGAAGGATGATTCTGCAATGTGTCCTTCGCAGGACCAGTTTGTCTCTCCAGGCACCTAAAGTCTGTATTGTGGGTCAGAGAGCTTCAGAATTAATAAGAGCACTGAAGGAGGCCATTTAGCATATTGTACAACGACGAGCTCTCCAACATCACAATTTGAAAACACCGAGAACAGTGTGTGTGTGTGTGTGTGTGTGTGTGTGTGTGTGTGTGAGAGAGAGAGAGAGAGAGAGAGAGAGAGAGCGAGCGAAATTAACAGAGAAAAAGGAAGTCAAAAGAGATAAAAGGAATGGATATAAAACGGAGGGAAAGAGTGAGTGAGAGCAAGGGGTGTCAGGTGAGTGTGAAGTTAGATCAGAAAACAGCATGAGGACAAATACACAGACATTTTATTTAGAACTCCCACAGACTGCAAGTCCTTTGTCTGGTGCCGTACCCTGTGAGCACTATGCTGTCATTCCAGATCATTCATCACCAATAATCTCACAGAGTTGGGTCGCTGACGGCTGAACAATGTCCAAAATAGCAATGGATTGGTTCCAGGGACAAGGTGAATTAATTTAAATATTCTGGGCTAACAGGAACTTGTAGTCCCTCTAAACAATGTGTGAGAGACAGGGCGAGATAATCACAGTGAGGGGTATCACTGACAGGGGGGAGATCAGCATCTCAGCTGTGGGTCAAATAATGACTGATAAAGGTTGAACACCTCGTCCGTGGTTTTGTAATGTACCTTTCAATTCATATAGCTCCACATTGTAAGTGCATTTTAACAGACTTGTCTGTTTGTAGTTTTCATGTTTTGGTATGTGCAGAAATATTTTTTTTTCTTGTCCCTGCATTTTGTGTTAAATAAACACATTTTATTACTGAGGAAGAAAGGACCTGTTCCGATAGGACAGTCTTCGTATGAACTGTGCTGGGACCAGGGTCCAAGTGAATCTTAACTAAGGCTGTAGACAGAGTTTTAAACTGATTAGGAGTGTGCATGCGTTGGCAGGGTTGGGGGTTCCGTTATAGGGTTTAATTGGAAAAGAGGAGGTAAGAGTACAGAGCTCAGGAGAGGTTATTAAAATCTCCAGCACAGGTGCAAATCGGACAGAGTGTATGAAAAGTGTAAGCAGTCAAACTTCAATCACACTGGACAAATAAATGACAATGAGAGGAGAGACCGTTAATACAAGATTGAAGGGGTTAGATCTGAATGCATGCAGTATAAGGAATAGAGTAAATGAGCTTGTGGCACAGATTGAAATTGGTCGGTATGACATGATGGGCATCACAGAGATGTGGCGACAAAGGGGATCAGGATATTCAAGGACATATATACTATCGAAAAGATAGGTGGCAGAGGGAGTGGGTTTACATTATTATGAAGAAATGAGATTAAATCAATAGTAATAAAGAAAGTAAAGTCAGATGGTGTAGAATTGAGGAACCACAAAGATAAGACCACCACAGTTGGAGACTTGCACAGGCCTCCAAAGAGTAGTCAGGAGCTGGGGCACAAGATACACCAGGAGATAGAAAAGATCTGTAGGAAAGACAAAGTTACAGTGATCATAGGGGATTTCAAAATACAAGTGGAATGGGAAACCAAGTTGGTAGTGGATCGCAAGAAAAGGAATTTGAGGACTGTCTATGGGATGGCGTTTTGGAGCATCATGTGATGGAGCCCACTCGGGAACAGATGACACTGGATTTAATGATGCAGGCTAGATAAGGCAGCTTAAGATGAATGAAAACTTCAGAAGCAGTGATCAGAATATTGTTGAATTTATTTTGCAATTTGAGAGAGAGATTAGAATCTGTGTTAACAATATTTCAGCTGAATAAAGGCAACTGGAGAGGCATAAGGGAGAAGCTGGGTAGAGTTGACCGGGACAGGGGTCTAGAAGGAAATACAGGGGAGCAGCAATGGCAGGTGATTCCAAGATTAATGCAGGAGAAACTGCAGAGATTCATGCTGAGTAATAGAGGCATGGTACAGGGAAGATGAGGCAACCAGGGCTGACAAGGGAAGTCAGGGATTCTATATAAGCAAAAGAGCAAGCATATAATGCGGTGAAGGGCAGAGGGAAACTGGAGAATTGGGGCCAACAGAAAGCAAGAAAAAATAAATAAGGAGGGAGAAGATTAAATGTGGGGGTAAGCTAACCAGTAATATAAAGGAAATTGTAAGAGATTCTTTAGATATATAAAGTGCAAAAGAGAGCCAAAAGTGAATATGTACCACTGGAAAATGATGCTGGAGAGACGGTAGTGGGAAACAAAGAAATGGCTGAGGGATTTTGCATCAGCCTTCACGGTGGAAGACACGAGTAATTTCCCAAGAATTCAAGATAGTCAGAGGGTAGTCCTGAATATCGTGGCCATGACCAAGAAGAATATGCTAGAATACGGAATGGCCTGAATGTGGATAACTCACCTGGACCAGATGGACAACACCCCAGCCTTGAACAGGAGATAGCTGAAGAGTTAGTGCAAGTGTAAGTAGTAATCTTTCAGGAATGACTAAAATCAGAAAAGGGCCAAATGGCTGTATAATTGCGAGCATGACACCCCATTTATTAAGGGAGTTAGGCACAAGAAGGAAAACTGCAGACTGATTCGCAGACTGGTTGGTTGTGGGTCACATCATGGATTCCATCGTGAAGGATGGGATTTCTGGATATTTGGAGGTCTTTGGTAAAATAGAACAGAGTCAGTATGGTTTCATCAAAGGGAGGACATGCCAGGCAAACCGTCTAGAATACTTTGAGAGAGTAATGATCAGATTAGATCAAGGAGAACCAATAGATGTTATCCATCTGCATCTCAAGAATCCTTTGACAAGGTGCTCTGCATGATGCTATTGAGAAAGGTATGGACCCATGGTGTTAGAGGCAAGGAGCTAGCATGGATAGCAGTTTGGCTGTCTGACAGAAAGAGAATGTGGATTGAAGTGTCCTTCTCAGGATGGCAGCCAGTGACAAGTGGTGTTCCACAAGACTCAATGTTGGGACCACAACTTTTCACTTTATGCATTCATTATCAATATGAAGGAACTGGGGGCATTCTGGCTAAGCTTTCAAACAGTGCAAGAATAGATAGAGGGACAAGTAGCATTGAAGAGGTGGTTCGGCTACAGGAGGGTGCTCGAGCGCATCTCCTTAACTTCCCACAGCTCCGCCCTTGAACTCCACCCTTCCAACTACAACAAGTTAGAACCTCTCTGATGCTTGTCTTCCATCCCACCAACTTCAGGCTACAACGCATCATGCAGCGCCATTTCTGCCACCAACAGTCAGACCTCACCAACAGAGATCTACTTCCCTCCCTACCCCTATCATCATACTGCTGAGACCATTCCCTCACAAACTCCCTCAATAGGTCCACGCAACCCCACCAAGCCACCTTCCCCTCCCGACACCTTCCCTTGCAACTACAACAGGTATAAAACCTGTGCCAACACCTCCCTTCTCACCTCCACCCAAGGCCCCAAAGCATCGTTCTACATCAGGCAGAGAACATTCTGTGCATCCAAATATCTCATCTCGTCTGTCAATTGCTCCTTGTCTCCTCTACACTGGCGAGACAGGACGTCAACTTGCAGAACTGTTCAGGGAACACTCTCGGACACACAAACCCAACAACCCCACTGCCCTGTGGCTGAATACTTCAACTCCCCCTCCCACTCCGCCAATGTCTTGCAAGTTTTTGGCCTCCTCCACTTCCAAATTCTAGCCACCTGACGTCTGAAGGAAGAACGCATCATCTTCTGCCTTGGGACCCTCCCAACATACGATATCAAGGTCAACTTCACCAGTTTCCTCATCTCCACTCCCTCCACCTTATCCCAGATCAAACCCGCCAACTCAGCACTGCCCTCTTGAACTGTTCTACCTGTCCATCTTCCTTCCCATCTATCCACTCCACCTTCCACTCTGACCTATAACTATCACCAACAACCTTTATCTTGCAATCGCCTTCCAAGCTACCTTCCTCCCAGCCCCAGACCCTCCCATTTATCTCTCTGCCCCTCTTTGCCCACCCCACATTCCTTATGATGGCTTTATGCCTAAAACGTTGAATGTCCTGCTCTCGGATGCTGCCTGACAGGCATTTCTTTTCTATGGCCACAATTTTTGACTCTGATCTCCAGCATATGCGGTCCTCACTTTCACCTGCTGAAGGATTTTCACAGGTTTGGAGAGTGAACAAAGAAGTGTCAGATGGAGTACAATGTGGAAAAGTGTGGGAAAGCATTTTGCCAGGATGAATAGAGGCATGGACTATTTTTCTAAAAGCGAGCAATTTCAGAAGTCTAAAGTGCAAAAAGACTGCAGAGTTCTAGTCCAGGACTCTTGAAAGGTAAACTTGCAGGTTGTCAGTAGTTAGGAAGGCAAAGACAATGATGGCATTTATTACAAAAGGGCTTAAATATAAAAGCATGGATGTATTTCTAAGGATCTACAAGGCTTTAGTCACGTCACATTTGGATTATTGTGCACAGTTTTGGGTCCCATATCTCAGGAAGGATGTACTGGTCCTGGAGTGTTTTCAGACGAGATCCAAGTGAATGGTGCTAAGAATGCAAAGCTGGCATGTATATGAAGAATATTTGAGGACTCTGGGTCTGTACTTGACAGAGTTCAGAAGAATGTTAGGAGACCTAATTGAAACTTACAGAATACTAAATGACCTGGGACAGAGTGGATGTTGGGAAGATATATGCAATGGTAGGAGAGACTACTACCCGAGGGGACAGAGTAAAGAGAAGAACTTTTCGAACAGAGATAAGGAGAAACCTCTTCAGCCAGAGAGCGGTGAATCCATGGAATTCACTGCCACAGAAGTCTGTCGAGTCCAGATCATTGAGTATATGTAAGAGTGAGACAGTTAGATTGTTGACTGTAAAGGAGATCAAGGGTTACAGATAGAAAGCGGGAGAATGGGGTTGAGAAGCTTAACAGCCATCATTGAATGGTGGAGCAGGCTCAATGGGCCTCATAGCCAAATTTCTGCTCCAATGTCTTCTGGTTGTATGGTTAATATTGGCTCTCCTCATTCCTCATTGGTGTTGTATACTGGAATTTGATCTTCAAATGATTTATAAAGAGTAACATTTCAGTACTGATGATTGGGAATTATCAAGTTCCCTCCCTCCAGCAGCCATGCCCCCAATATCATAATCACACTGCAATTGAAATCCAGTGAATGGTACATATTCACAGTTGATTGTCATCGATAACATTAACAGAATGACCCTCACCTGCCCTCATATTTTCTGTTAACATATCCATGCCCTGTGTGTGTTATCACTCATGCTGTCGTAGGTACATTTTCCTGTCAGATTATGTAAAAGAAAAGTTCTCTCCATATTTTACTGACACTATAATCACTGATCAGTAGTTACAGACTTTATGTTTCCATTTATAAATGGAGAAACTTGTTTATGTTCTGTCAATCCTTTGTCATTACTCCCATATCCAAGGCAGATTGAATGATTACATGCATTCAATCTACCATCTCCAATATTCCTTCGCTCAGTCACCCCCACATATTCCATGCCAAATATGTAAATTTTAAACATTCTTTTTAATTTTAATAAAACCAATATTTAATTGAAAGGGGATAACTGGATATATTTGTTCAGTGACTGTGATTATTGTCAATCTCCGTGGCTCCTAATTATCCCAGTGGAGAGTTTCTATCGTTGAATGATAAATGGGCTCTGTCAATGTGTTATCCCATAGTATGAGTAGGAGCATCGCTGACAGCACTAACACGGATCAACTGCTCGAGAGAAAGGGGAGAAGTGATCAGAATCTGAGAACATTACACTGGAACATTACAATAATGGTTCAGAATGTGAGGACCTTGGATTAGAATGTTCCAACAATGGATCAGAATCTAAGGTCAGTAAACTGTAATGGTACAACAGTGTATCAGAAACTGAGAACTTTGGAATGGAATGTTCCAAGATTGTATCAGAATCTGAGATCATTAGACTGGAATGGTACAACAGTGTATCAGAATCTGAGAACTCTAGACTGGAATGGTTCAACAATCGATCAGAATCTGAGAATATTAGACTGGAACATTGCAATAACAGACAGGAGTTTATCCTCGGGTCTTTACTATCTTTCGCTGCCTTGGATCTCATTAGCATCACGGATCCAGGATATCCTTTGGATTATTCAAGGTGGTTACTATCCCATCCTCGCTATAGTTGGTGTTCCTGGTAAGTCATTATATTTGTCTACAAAACCGGGTTGGACTGAATTTCTGCCCATGATATATACATTTTGGAAAGTACAAGACAACGTCTTCAGTTCTAAACAAAAACTCCTTTCCTTCTAAATTATAAGTATCAAATTATTTATAAATTACTCACTGATATATGAGAAGGAACCAGAATGTTCTCAAACTCCATAATCCATTTTGTCCTTCACAGATTTACATCTCCAGCTGCTCCCCACTCACCAACCCGATCCAATACCACCGTCATTATAACCCAGTCTTGTTCTCAGTTTCAGTGCAACTTCTGAATAAACCATGATTTGTGCCATTGTTTAATCTGGATGCAACAGTTTCAAGTTCCTTCTAACCACATGTTTGTCACTAAATAATTGTTGATGAGGATGTTTAACTTGTTCTCTGCACAAACGGGACAACAGTTTATGGTGTTCAAGCCATTGACTCATATTCTAGAGCCACAGAATAATACTCTGTTGATATCCAATGAGGGAAATTGGTGAAATTTAAAAGTAACTATTTTCATTTGCTCTAAAAGCCCATCTGCTTGCCCCAAGTCCTTTAGGGAAGTCAATGTGTCATTCTTCCCTAGTCAGGTTTCAGTGTGACTTCTGTGATGAACATGTGGGTGTACTGCACCTTTAAAAGAATTAAAAGCCAACAATAACTACCTGACAGCACCAAGTGTTTTGAAAAATAGATTTAGTGTAACATTTGGTTGAACAACTTGATTAGCTCATTGTCTCAAGACAAAAATAGATTCAGCCAAACAGTTTGAATTACACCTCAAAATACCCACCTCCAAACAAGTTTGAATTTAGTATATTGAGAATCTTAAAAGCCAATGACACGATCCAATGGTTTGGGGGTACATGACTTTGGGAAATTGAACAGTTGAGAGGAGAGCTGCCAAGTTACCAGCATGCAACGATTGCCTGAAAAATAGCTCTCCTCTCGGTACCTTTATTGAGTAGTAACTGGTAAAGCCGAACCCCAAAGAAGAAAAGAAGACAGGAATATAGAGAAGAACTGAAAGTTTCTTGGTTTTGAGATTGGAAGTTTTGTTTTGTAGGTATTAATTAGAAGTAGAACCGGACGAGTATCGTGGGGGTGGGGGAGGTAAAAGATAGGTTAGAGGAAGAAGTTGTAAACAGACGTTCGTCTATTGTTCCCTGTTATACTTTAAGAAATAAAGTTGTTAATTTTTACTTTAAATATTTTTGGAGTCTAGAATTGTCACAGAATATGCAGTGGATAAAACTTTTCCCTGTTGCTGGTTTTAAATTAAGCAGGATAATTTATCCTATGTTGTAATGCTACAACCCTACAGGAATGTGTTTTACTCTTTGCTGTCCTGTGGAACAGCTGAACCAAACACTCAATTCAAGGTCGGCATAACATGCTGCCCTGACTAGGTCTGCATACATCCTGTGAGAGAAGAACAGAAGTAAAGATAGCTCCCTTCCTATGTCTGTTTCCCGTATTCCGACAGCTCAGTTCTATTCAGGTCTGTGATCATTCCCTATTTTAGGTGAATTCAATCTCATTGAAATTCTCCACGAGAGTGATGCACGTCTCCATACGCAAATCTGGTGTTGGATTTATTGATGCTTACGTACAGATGTAAGGGAGTTATAAATTCCATGTCAGTCGTAGTGCATAGAGAAGGAATGGCTTTTTGTGGCACAGGGAAGAAACTGCGATGTCTAAGTGAGAGAAAAGGTTTATTGCGATCATCCCTGAGAGTGTTGTTGAGGCAGTATTTGGGGTACAGTGGATAGACTTCCTCACAAGTTTCAACAGACTAATCCTTGGGATGATGGCTCCATGAGCAGAGAGTGAAGCTCAGTGAGAGAATAAGAAGTGATTGCATTGAACCTTAAGGGGGATGGACAGTCACTCATGATGTTCTAACCAGGCACTGATACGGTGATAACTTCCATGGCTTTTTTTTTTTGGTTCTCAATAGGTAAAGAGTCTCTGACGACGTCCCCCTCATCCCACCCCCACTCCACATATTGATTGAGAGAGACAGAGGGTCAGTCATTGAATAAACTCTCCCCACATTAATACAGTGCATTGAGTGTGTGATCCTGCACTGAACGTCATGTTATCCACAATCCCGACAATAGCCACAATACCGTCATTCTAAAACAGATGACTAATCCCACCAGCTTCTGACATCTATGGAGAACATGGGTCTGCCTTCTCAGAGATGGAGGATGCCTCTCTGAGACTTGACACAAAATATCTGACTTCCTTCCTCACTGCCAGCGTTAAACCACGTTAAAATGTCATGTGTCCCACTTGTAATGGAGCCACGAGGAACATCATGGAGTCGTCTCTGAGTGCATTCTCTGTTTTATTGATTTGTCAGGTTGGAGCATCAAAGACACTCTCCTCAAGGTGTTGAATGGCCTCCTCCAGGTCCCATGGAACAGGTTCATGGGTCTGACTTGACCCTGCCTGTTCCTGTTTAACAGATTGCTGTGGTAACCAGACTCCCCTTCTTCCTGTGGAATAGGCAGGAGGATTGAATGGGCTATCCCTCTCTTTGTTCAGTAGCTTATATGGGCTGAATGGCTTCCACATATCCGTTTCTAACGCGCTTGAGATGCTGAATGAGCTTTTCATTTAATTGTGAAAATGTAAAGTGTCTGGCCTTGCTGTTACATGAATGTTACCGACACTTTAACGGCACAAGCCTGAATGCTGTTCGGGTCTTACTGCACATAGGCACTGACTGGTTCAGGAGCTGAGGTGTGACACATTGTTCTGAACATTGGGTGATCTTCAGTGACCATCCCCATTTCAGATCTTATGATAAGGAAAGACAGTGATGAAGCAGCTGAAGATGTTTGTTTTAAGGTAGCTTCCGGGAGGATCTCCTGCCGAGACGTCCCCGGACTGAGAGGATTGTCAGTCACTGATACAAACATCTTCCTTTGTGCTCTGAAAGACCCCAAACCAGTGGGGTGGGTACACCTGATTCCCATTAAGCTCAAATAAGTAGGTGGTCCTGATGCCATCCTCATTCAAATACTGCCTTGTTATCAAGGTTTTTCACTCTTTTCTGAGCCCCTGTGTTCACCTCTTCTTCATATCAATAGACGATAGTGTATGTGTAGGGAGTATTTTCCTCTCATAGAGGGTAATCAATGCCAGGAATTTCTGGGCTATATAGTGAGGTGAGTTACATCAAGGAAAGTATTCAAAGAGGTGGTACATGAATTTTTGACCTGTCAGAGAGCTAAAGCGTGTAAAGAATTGGATATTAAAGACGAGTTAATGCCAACTGTAGATCAGCCATGATGGTATACAATAGCTTGATCGTCCGAGTTACCTAATCTTGCGCCTTATGTTCTCATGTTCTGTAATTACAACGTTAATGATTATAATTTTCCTGAACGTTCTGTTATTGAATGTTGCAGTCAGAGAGAGTAAAGTATTTTGTGAGTCATCTCTGGGTGAGGTATGGGGGCTGTATTCACAGTGAATATGGGTCTCCAACATGACCAACAAATGAAGCACAAGTTGCAGAGAGGAGACACTCTGTAAAGAGACCAGAGGTGTCTTTCGAAACCAACCTGGTTTTCCAAATAACATTTTCTAACCCATGAAAAACCGAGTGTGACAGTCTTGAGTGATTGAATGATATCCTGTCTTCCTGTGGAACCGGCATTTGGAGCAGGTGGCCTCCATCTGGTACTTTAAGGAGATGTGAGGAGCTGAATGGAACATAGGAACATAGGAATGAGTGGGCTATTAGACACTTTGTCACCGCTCCACCACTCAAAAAGTGATGTGATTGTGGTCTCAGCACCACCTTTCTGCCTGTACACCATTTTCCTACATTCACGTGTTTGTCAAATGTTTGAATACAACACAACTTTGAATAAATGTAATCATCCAGGCACCACAAACTTCTGGGGAAGGGAATTTCCATTTGAACAATCCTTTGAGAATTTCTCATTTGTGCTCCAACCACTGTAGGAGGCTCATTGTTTCCTTATCCAGTCCCACTCCCCCACTGGTTACAACAAATTTTAAATGCAACCAGTTCAGTTAGGTGGCCAATGACATAGACATCAGAGTAGCTTATTTTCTAGAAAAAAAATGTGAGACACAGAACTTTGAACTCATAGCAAATGGTAAATTGGCAGAGTGTCCTAAACGTTATTCTGCCTTTGAAGTTATTTTGCTCACACAAGATGCTGGTAATGGGATTTCTTTCTGCAATAGTTGGATTTAGCTGAATTCCGTTTGTTTCAGGCAGTGGAGAGATTCTCATGAATCCTCACCAGGAATCCTTCACAAATGGTAAAGATAACTCAGGGATTTTATGGTCTCACGCTTTGCTATTGGGTGGAACAATGTATGAGAGAGGGATCAATCGGCTGCTGCTTCTCAGGCAGGGAACATCTTTCTCCATCTCTGTGTTGGAACATACAATAACATCAACTGATCACCAAACTGAACCATGTGCGGTCTCCTGGAACATTCTCTTGAAAACCTGATTATGGACTATATGCAGGTGCATCATTGCTTTTGTTGTACACAGCGCCTTCCGATCGCAAACAAATGTTCCCACTTTATGAATTATTGACATGCTTTCATGTATCTGTGTAATTTGTAAATATTGGTAGGTGTCGTCACAGTACATATGTTCATATCAATACACCTTTTTCTTAAAATGTATTCTCTAGCTTTAGACTCCCTGACAAGAGAAAATATGTGTCAAGCTGATGCACTTTTCAGAAAGTCATGGATGGTTTAATAATATTTCCCAGGTAAGTTCGAAACAGATAACTACCCCATAATAAAAGGCCCTCATTCCAGGAATGAGTAAATGGAAACCTCTGTGAAAATCTTCGAAAACAATTATATCCTGTTTTTAGTTTCTGGGTACAAAAACGCACGCAGTGTATCAGATGTGGTCTCAGCAATGCCCTGTACAGATGCAGTAAAGCATTCCTGATATTAAACCTGATACCCTTTGTTGATAACTGTATCATGGCACTTACTTCCAAATCACTTGCAGCATCTGCAGACTGACTTCATGTGATTCATGTCCCAGGAACATGGAAACCCCCTGAATCACAGAGTTCTGCAATCGCTCTCCATTTAAATTGTTTACCATTGTTTTATCCTTCATGTCAAAATAGACAATTCACTCAATGTTCTTGGTGCTGCAGGTTAGCTCACTAACCAGTAACAGCTTTGCAACCTGAAAATAAACTTTTAGTTATATTCTCTATTTCCTGTTAACAACAGCTTCCATGTTCCTGTGTAGCAGTTCGGGCAGGTTGATTGGCCTCCTCCTGGGCTGAGTAATGTACTCAACGAGCTGAATTACTTCATTCTATATTCCTGTGTAGATCCTTCAAAGGGCAGAATGGTTTCCTTCTGTTTCACTGTAACGATTCTGTTTGACAGAATGGGGTGGTTCCCGACCATGTAACGGCATCGAGGGTTGGATTGAGAGAACAACACATGGGGTAGGGGAGTAGTATATCACTGTAACAACCTCGAGGGGTGGATTGAGAGAGCAAAACATGGGGTGGGGGAGTAGTATATCTCTGTATCAGCCTCGAGAGGTGGATTGAGGGAGCAACAAATGGGATAGGGGCAGCAGTATGTTACTGTAATAGCTTTGCTGTCCTATTACAGGCTGCTTCTCCTGCATTGGGAGAAAGGGGAGGGGGGAGGGAGAGTGGCAATGGGTGACCCTGCTCTTAGTGCCCGTATAGGTGGGGGGAATTGTGAGGTGTCTGGAAGGAGTCAGTCGACAGTTTGAACCAATAGAGTATTATTAGTGTGGGACGAAAGAGTAGGCGACAGAGAAAAAGAGGAAGCAAGTTGCTGAATTCAATAGTGAGAGTGTTCATGCCTGAGCCTTATTTGGAGATAGGGTGTGAACCTTGTTCGGGGGTAGGTTCGATAACTGATGGACAGTGAGTGTGAGGGAGCAAATAGAATGCAGTTACATTTATCCAGACAGAAGGGGGAGCATATTGTTGCTTGTCTTGAAGTGATAGACGTTTCTTCAGATCATCTCAGAGTCGAGGTGAGCCTCTCCGAATGTCTTGTTCAAGTCTATCACTGATAACGCCACTGACACGGTTCCTCAGATTCCACAGAATCAGTTCAAGTGGAGCTTAGAAATAGCAAGGAGAAGCAAATATTGGTGTGTCATATATCTAAACCAAAACAGTTGTGAAAAATCTGAGTATCATATGCTCTGGAAATTAGATATGCAAGTACTGTGAATACTGCAGTCTTATTGGATGGTTTCAAGTTGCATCTAAACTGCATTAACTAAGTGACTGCTCATGTTGTGAAAAATAAGTGTATATGAGGTGGGTTGAAGAGTATGTTGTGAAGCAAACTAGTGAGCAGATTATTTAGGATTTGGTGTCGTGTGGTGAGGCGGGTTAATTTATAACCTTGCTCTGAAGCAGCTTTTAAGGAATAGTGGCATTAATAAGGTGCACTTTACACGGTGCCTGTATACAACAGACATTCTGGTTAAACATCTTGGAAGACTGGAAGCTAGAGGGTCAAGTTAGCTTCAGTGAATTGGGAAAATACAACATAACATTCAGTGGGAGACAAGCAATGATTGTTAGAGTCATAGAGTCCTACAGCACGGAGACAGGCTCTTCGGCTCAAACTAGTCTATTCTGACCAAAATGTCCATCCACGCTAACCCCATTTCCCTGCCATTGCTCCATATCCTTCTAATCGTTCCCTATCCGTGTTTTGTCCAAATGCCTTTTAAATGTTGTTAATGTACCCGCCTCTACCACTTCCGCTGGCAGCTCATTCCATATGTGTCCCAGCCTGTGTGTAAAACAGTTGGTCCTCAGGCTCTCTTATAGTCTTTCCCCTCTTTCCCCTCTGTCCTTAAACTGATGCCCTCTAGTCTGTGATTGCCCAACCCTGGGAAAAAAAGACTGAGTACATTCATTCAGTCCATGCCTGTCATGATCTTATACACTTCTGTCAGATCCCCCTCAACCTCATACAGGCTAAAGTAAAATATCCCAGCTTGTCCAAACTCTCCCTATAACCCAGACGATTGAGACAGTAACATCCTTGTATATGTCTTCAGCTGTCTTTCCAATTTAATAACACACTTCCTATAGCAAATTGAAAGGAAAACTGAACATTACGCTACCAGTATGGCCTCACCAGCATCCTATTAACTGTAACGTAATTCCCTGATTTCGATACTCAGTGATATGCACTGCTGAAGGCCAGTGTGTCAAAAGCTTTCGTCATTGTCCTGTCTACCTGTGAATCAACTTTCAGAGAACCATGCACCTGAATTCCAAAGTCCGTCTGTTCCACTACACTCCTTAGGACCCAACCATTCCCCATAAAACTCCAAACTTGATTTGACTTTCTAAAATGCAGGAACTTATATTGATCTATATTAAAATCCATTTGCCATTTCTCAGCCCACTTCTCCAGCTGATCAAGATACAACTGTAATTTCTGAAATTTCTGATATTCTTCCTCACTCTCCGTGATGCCACCTGTTTTAGTGCCATTTTCAAACTTACAAATCATGCCTGTACATTCTCATGTAAATCATAGATATATGCAATATGTAGTGGTCCCAGTACCAACCCCTGAGGCATTCCACGAGTCACAGGCCTCCAGTCTGACCAGCATTTTTCCAGTACTACACTCTGCTTCCTACCATCAAGGCAATTTTGTACTTAATTTGCCAGGTCCACTTCAATTCCATGCGATCTAACCTTCCAGAGCAGCGTACCATGTGGAACCTTATTGAAGGCCTTACTGGAATCCACCTAGATTACGTATACCACTCGGACCTCCTCAATGTTGCTGGTCACTTCATTAAAGAACTCCAACAAAATTGTGAACCATGATCTCCCTAGAACAAACTCCCGTGCTGAATTTGATGAAGGGCTTTTGCCTGAAACATCCATTTTCATGCTCCTCGTATGCTGTCTGACCTGGTCTGCTTTTCCAGCACCATTCCAATCTTACTCCGAACCACACCCTGTCTTTCCAAATGCATATATATCCAATCTCTCTGAATCTTCTCAAGTAACCTACCCACTAGATTTTCGGTTCACTGGTCTTTAGTTCCCAGGTTTAACTTTGTAGCATTTCTTGAATACAGCTCAGCATTCACTCCCCTCCAGTCGTCCGAGACCTCACTCATCCGTCAGCGATGATAGAAAAGAGCCAATCAGTGCTCCCAAAATTTCTTCTCTATCCTCCTATCCTCCTGCGGTGTTCCTGAATATAACTGGTCAGGACCAGGAGTTTTTACAAATACTGCAAAGTCTGAAAAATACATCTATTTATTTCAGGTACAAACACCAAAGAGTGAGAAAGTGACTCAATGATGGTTAACATAACAAATTAGAAAACATGTTAATCATAGGAAGTGACTTCAGAAGAATTCCAGGTATTGTGTAAACCTGAGAATTCTCAGAAGTTAACGATCCAAAAAAGGAAGGCCATGAAACTGATAAGGAAATCAAAAAGAGAACATACATGCTAGCAAACAGGTCCACAAAGACTGCATCAATCTGCGATTTATATTTCAAAGGAAACAAAATAAAAGCAAGGTCAAATGTGGAAATTTGGAATCGGGAGAGGAGAGGTCATTGTGGGGAACAGGGAAATGGCCAAGAAAACAACCAGTCACATTGTATCTGTCTTCACGGAGGAATATCCAGAAAATCCCCCAGTAATACCAAGTGATCATATCGGACTCATGGAGCTAAAGACATAAAGTCAATTCAAATCAGTAACAAGGTAGTGCAGCTGGAAAGAGCATTGCTAAGTCAGATATACTTCCTATCAAAATGTCAGAAATAAATCACCAATAGAAGTATTAATTACACTGTCGGTGACTGTGTTTTATTTTCCTGTATATTCTGCAGAGGGCAGAAACTATTGTAGATAAATGGAAGTTAGTAAATGTGATCCAAGCACTATAGATGAATGGAAGGGATCCAAACAGCTACAAAGGGAAAAATACATAGTGTGGAGAACTGCAGTGTCCAATGGTGTACCCCGGGGATCAGTGCTATGCCCCTTAATTTGGAGGTGTTGGTGTTGGACTGGAGTGGACAATGCCAAACATCATATGGCACCAGTTTACAGTATAACAGGTTTATTCAGAGGCACGAGCATTCGAAGCGCTGCTTCTTCATCAAAATGCACAAACATCTGATGAAGAAACAACGTTTCGAATGCTCGTGCCTCTGAATAAACATGTTAGACTATGAGCCAATGTTGTGCGATTTTTAACCTTATTACTTGTGGTAATCATAAATGATGCAGCTGTGAATATGGATGAGGGGGTGGGGCGGGGTGATAAGTAAGTTTGTGTTTCATACAATGATTGTTCGGGTGGTTGGCAGTGAGAACGAAAGTCTTATGTTTCAGGAAGATACAGATGGAATGGTCAGATGGGTGGATCAATGGTAGATGGAATGTAACGCTGATAATTATGAGGTGATGTACTTTGCAAGAAGGAACCAGACGGGGGAGGACTCAATGAATGGCAGCTCACTAGGAAGGTCGGAGGGTGCTTCTCCACACATCCCTGAATGTGATGGACAAGTTAATACACAATTTGAGAAAACATAGTGGACCGTTAACACAGCCTTTATTCATCAAAGCATAGATTATCAGAGCTATGCGGAAATTTGTTTTGGCCAAGATGGGATACTGTGTGTAGTTCTGGGAACCATATGACAGGATGGATGTGATTGCACTCGAGGGGGTACAGAGGGGACTCAACAGGATGTTCCTTGAGATGGGGCATATCAGCCATGGAGAGAGGTTGGATAAGCTCGGGTTGTTTAGTTTGGAGGAAAGAAGGCTGAGGGGGCCGTGATTCAGAAGGATAAGATGACGAGGGACATGGACAGGGTGGATAGACAGCAGCTGTTCCTTTTAGTCAAAGGCCCACAATTTTAAAGTGAAAGGTTTGAGGTTTCGTGCGGATTTGAGGACTGATTTTCACAAAGAGTTGTTGGGGTCTGGAATGCACTTCGTGAGATGGGGGTTGTTATGATAACCTCACAACCATTAGAAAATACACGGTTGTGCACTTGAAATGCCATAAGATTCACGGCTAAACGCCTTGTGTCGGAAAGTAGGGCTACTGTAGACTCTGCTGTATTTCTGATGGTACAGAGTCTGTGCTTCTGTGATTGTATGGTTGTGGAAGGTCAATCATTGAGTAGTTTAAGATAGGAATTGATGGGTTTCTGAAGAATATCTTATCAAAACTTATATGAGTGAACTTCTAATATCTTTTGAAAATGTATCATTGGCCAAATTAAAAGAAAAAGGTGCGGCTTTCTTACAGTCTGTTACTGGATAATTGAGGACCGGGAAATAGCAGAACAATGGAAAAAATACTTAAGTTATGCCTTCACAGAAGAAAGCAAAACAAAAGAAAACTTCCTAGCAATACTATGGAACTTTAGTCTGGTGAGAAAAAGGCAATAGAATGAAATTAGCAACTAACAGTTTTAGAGAAAGTATTGGATTGAAAGTAATGGGTATAGACAAAGTGAACAGAGATTTATGAAATGGGCATCATATTTGAGAAAGTGGCTTTTAGCAAAATTATGGAGAAGGTATCAATGCAATACGAGTGGAATCTCAGAAAGATTTTTGATAAAGCCCCAAGCCTTTCGTGCAAATTCGAATCCTGTGGGGCTGGGGCTCATATGTGGTCATGGTTTTAGAATGGGAGAGCTGGCAGGAAACACTGAGTAGGAATAAAACCATGATTTTTGAACCGAAGGCTTGGATGATATAACAAGGATGAGAATTTGGAATCCAGCTATTCCCAGTACACATCATATCTTTGGTTGAGGGGCTCAAATGCAATATTCCTAAGTCCACTGACAGCACTAAACGATGTCAGCTTGTGAGTGGTTGAGGAGGATGTAAAAAAGCTCCAAGGTGATTGAGACAAGTGGAGTGAGTGGCAAACACCTGGCAGATGGAGATCATTGGGAGAGATGTGATGTTGTGTACATTGATGGGAACAATAGAATGGCAGCCTATCTTTTGAAAAGAGATTGGTTGAAAAAATGTTGCTCTATAAAGGAAATTAAGCTGCAGTTTTATTTATTTCTGTGCAGCCCTCTGAGTCCATGTAGGACAGTGAGTTCTGAACACGGAAGTCAATACTGGGAATGGCTTTGGCACGCTGACCAGTGCATATAGACCCAGCAAGTGGGGAGCTGTAACATTGAAAATAATCTTGATCTCCCTGTAGACCAGTCAATGAAAGCAATGTTGCAGGAGCAGTAAGCAGTTAGGAAAATAAATAGTGTATTGACATTCATTTCAGGGAGATTTGCATGCAGGAGTAAGGGTCATTTACTGCAGCTGTACAGGGCCTTGGTGAGACCTCACCTCGAACATTGTGCAGTATTGTGTGCAGTTTTGGTCTCCTTACCTAATAAAGGACAAAACTGACATTGAGGGAGTGCAGTGAAGCACGACCAGACTGATCTCTGGGATGACGGGCTTGTTGTAGGAGCAGAGTTTGGGGCAACTGTGTCTGTATTCCATGGACTTTAGGAAAATGAGTGGAGATCTCAGTGAGATATATAAAACTCTGACAAGGCGAGACAGATTGGAAGCAGGGATGATAGTTCCCCGGGCTAGCATGCCTAAAGCAAGGGGCCGTAGCCATCTCATATTTAATAAATGCGTGTTATCAGAGAACTGCCTGTATATTGAATGGTGCCACAAAATTGATGGACCGAAGGGATTACAGCAGTTCCAATTTTATATTTCGAAATGTTTAAACTTATTCAGTGAAATGAACAGTGTATGGGGAAAACTGCATTGAGGAGACTTTTGGCCAAGCCTTAGCATGGGGAAGCTCAATATGTTGAATGACCTCCTCCTTTCCCAATGTTTCTGTGCAGTCTGTGGGAAAGCTCTGTAAATGTTGTCACAGGCTCTCAGGTGTAAGAAAGGAGGCCTCTGCAGTGTCAACAGGACTGTTTTTCCCATTCCCTTTTCCGATACTGAGGCTGGGGCCGGGTGTTCTGTCCGGTTATACCCTTTCAGACCTTGGAGCAGTTTGATACAATAGTGTGTCTTGCTTAGCAGATTTAGAGACCAGTGAAAAAGTGATCACATGTCTGTGTGGCTGGAGTCACTTTTAGGCCACACCAGGAAAGCAAGGGAGATTCACTTCCTGAAAGTATATTGGTGAAGAAGATCAATGTTTACAATCAACATTGGACATAAGATCACTATTTCTGACACCAGATTTTAATTAATTTTATGAATTACTTTTAACTTCCACCAGCTGCCAGACCATTAGCCTGGTCTGGATTAGTAATCTATTGACATTTCCACAACAGCACCATCAGCACATGGGGACCTATCGGAAACCACACTGGCCTGGTTAGTTTTGTGCTGCTTCAAAGCTCTGTCAAAAAGAATTCCCACTAATTTGACTGTCGTGATGGGACTGAAGGGGTGGTAAATGGTCAGATTGTAGTTATTCCCCTCTTAGGAGATTGGACATAGTTGAGTAATGTTCCACATTACCAGGGAGATGTCAGAGTTGGAGGTGGAATGAAACAGCTTCCCGAGGGACACGGCTTGTTGTGCAGCACAAGTCTTCAGTCCTATTACAGGAATGGGGTCAGGGCTCATTGCCTTTGTCATATCCACTGTGTTCAGCTGTTTCTTCATGTCACGTGCTGCGAATCGAATTGATTGAAAACTGGCATCTGTGATTCTGTGGTATCATGATGAGGGTGAGGTGTTTCATCCACTCAACAACGTTTTATCCGCGATGCCATCTTCTGTATTCGAAGTGAATATGCTTCCCTCTGTTTTTCTTCCTGACCATGATTAAGATATCCGTAGTGCCAATGATGTCAGTCTTATGCAGTTTCAGAATCAAGGAACTTGTCACCATGCATGATCATTCAGCCCACAGTGTACGATGCTCCAGGTTGGATGGGACGTTTGAACATCTTTGACATACATCTTTGGAAATTGTTCAAAAACAGAAATTGGTGAAGAAACTGCAGACGATGTTGCAGCATCTTCTGGAGTGAATGCAGAGTGAAACTTTCAGGTCCAGTGACCCTCTACAAAGCTCTCAGTTTCTCCAGCAATTTTTGTACTTTTATTTGCAGTATCCATCGTTATTTGTTTAATTGAAAATTTGTTCTTTAACTATTCATTTCTGGTGAAACTCAGCAGGTCTGTCTGCATCTGCAGAGACAGAAACAGAGTGAGCGTTTCAAGACCAGTGTGACACTTCTTCAGAACTTAAAAGGATTGGAAACTGAGATTTTTAATCGCTTGCCAGAGGTGGGGGATGGGTGAGAGGGAAAAGAGGGTGTGGCAAAGATAAGCAGGCTTTTAACAGTGGTGAACAAGAAGATGATAACGAACGGGTTTAAATTAAGACGTGGCTGGGGAAAGGGATTCTCTCTACTGACTGCAAGATAAAGAAGACACAATCACACAAGGGAGGCCAGGAGGGAGAATGTTGACTATGTGACATTATATAGATCTGGCCATAATTACGTTTTCCCTGTCGAGATCATCACCCCTTTTAATTTGACACGATATTAAACATGGCAGTAAAACAATACTCAGCCCAAACTGCATATTGTTATTTGTTTTTCTCCATATTACAAAATACTAAGACAGCAAGAAACGTTTACTAGTGTCAATAAGAAGTCAAACACATGAATTCATGTGTTTGACTTCTTGTTGACAGTAGTAAACGTTTCTTGCTGTCTTAGAATTTTGTAATATGGGGAAAAACAAATAAGTTTGGGCTGAGTATTATTTTCCTGCCATGTTTAATATAGTGTCAAATTTGCAGTGTTTATCTTTAAATGTCTGTTCTTGAAGTTAGTACTGGAGTGTAGAAGGTTGAGGGGTGACATTGTAGTAGTTTATAAAATCATGGATAGGGTGAATAGCCATGGTCTTTTCGACGGGATGGGGAAGTTCAAACATCCAAGACATAGTTTTAAGGTGAAATACGGAAGATTTAAAAGGAACAAAGTAGCAACAGTTTTACACAGTGGGTGGTGTGGGTATGGAATGAACTGCCAGAGGAAGTGTGGTAGTTGCATGTACAGCTGCAACATTTAAAACTCATTTGGACAAACATGAATGGGAAACAGTTAGAAGCATATGGGCCAAATGAAAGCAGATGGGATGAGCTTAATTTGGAAAACCTGGCCAGCATGAACATTTAGAAAAGCTTCAAACAGGGTCAGTGTAGTTTTGTGAAAGGGAAATTATACTTTGCCCTGTAAAATCATGCAAAGAACTTCTGGAGATTCCAGAGAATGTAACAAGCGGACTTGATAAAGTGGATCTGGTAGGAACCAGGCTTTTCCACAAAGTAGTACAGAATAAAAGTTCTTACACAAGACTGAAGTTCGTAGGATGACGGCTAATGTGGTAACATGGGATGATGATTGGTTAACACATAGAAATCGGAGAGTCAGGATTAATGGATCTTCATGATCAAGGTCTATCTGCTGGAATACCACAAATATCAGGCGAATGGCATCAGTTATTTACAAGGTAAAAACAATGAATGCAGATGCTGGAAACCAGATTCTGGATTAGTGATGCTGGGAGAGCACAGCAGTTCAGACAGCATTCAAGGAGCAGCAAAATCGACGTTTCGGGCAAAAGGCCTTCATAAAGGGCTTTTGCCCGAAACGTCGATTTTGCTGCTCCTTGGATGCTGCCTGAACTGCTGTGCTCTTCCAGCACCACGAATCCAGAATCAGTTATTCACATTCTATATTGATAGCCTGACGGTGGGAGCTAAGTGCAATACATATTCGAGGTAGTGGATGAGTCTGAGAATCAAAAGGCAGGCTGTTATTTAATGGAGGGGACTCCCAGAAAAGGAGTGTTCCTATGTATGAAACATAAAGTCAGCATGTTGGTGCAGCAAGTAACTAGGTTGGTTCATTAGGCAGCTTCCTGGGCTGAAAGGGTTGTGTTCTGGAGAATCTTGAAAATGATGAGGCGATTATTCATTGGGGTTTAAATGAATGAGGAGTGATACTGCTGAAAAATACAAGACACAGAAGGGGCTTGAGAAGGTAGGTATTGGCAAGTTGTTTCCACTCCTGGGTGGAGTCTCAAACTCGAGAATATAGATACCGAATATGGAACATCGATTTCAATCTGAGAAGCAGAGTGATGTCTTCTCTCAGAAGGTAGTAAATGTCCAGAAATCCATAACCCAGAGAGGTATAGAGGGATACACAGAAACGGCAAGAAAGTGGAATTGAGCCCTGGAGTAGATCAGCCATGTTCGTTTAAAATGACAGGGCAAATCTGAGGGGCCGAATAGCCTACTCTATTTATTCATTTCATATGTTACTGCTCTTGGAAAGTAACTGGTTGTTTTCCTGGAAGTTGCGTTGTGCAATGTTGCATTCAGGGAGAGCAGAGGATTTGCTTGGATTAACCTCGGGTGGGGTATGTGGGCTGTATCCCAGCGTATCTTGGTCTGTAACATGATGCACATCTGGAAACAGGGATTGGGGATGGGGTCGCTTCCCGACCCAGCCTGCATTTTCAAAATACCTTTCCAAAACTACACCTAACCATCCGAGTGACCTCGATCTGTCACTATATAGCAGGTCTGAAGGGCTGAATGGAACATCAGAACACAGGGATGAGGGACACAAATCTGCCGTTCGGCCCTTTGAACCTACTCGACCAGTAAATAAACGAGGAAATGCTGGAAAATCTCAGCAGGTCTGGCAGCATCCGTAAGGAGAGAAAGCTAAAAATAAAGGGGAGAAATATCGAGGCATTTTTCCTCATATAAATACCTCTTTATGACTCCCTTTTTTTAGGTTTGACAAAGGGTCAGTTAGACTCGAAACGTCAGCTCTTTTGTCTCCTTACAGATGCTTCCAGACCTGCTCAGATTTTCCAGCATTTTCTCTTTTGGTTTCAGATTCCAGAATCCACAGTAATTTGCTTTTTTTCCACCACTAAATAAGGTCATGGCTCATCTTATTGTGGTCCCAGCTACACTTTTATCTCCATGTACTATTATCCCTGATTCACCGTCAATGGACAACCAGACGAAACCAGCCTCAATATAAAATAAAGAGTCATTTATCACAAAGAGAATTCCCACTTGAATGAATTTTCCTCATTTCTATTCTGACTGAGGTTGGAGGGTGTCACTGTTTCCTTTTCTAGTCCCACTCCTCCACTACTTACAACAAATTTTAAATGCTACCAGGTTGGTGATATGGCCAATGATAAAGGTCTCAGACTGGATCAGGTTCAGTGATAGGAACAAGTCAGGCAGATTTCTTTCGTCAGCCACAAGTAACTATTAGGACTAATGGATGCGCATGGTGGATCTGTGGTTAGCACTGCTACCTCTCGTCACTAAGAAGCTGGGTTAACTAACAACCTTGGGCTATGTTCTGCTTGGAATTTGAGTATTCTCTATGCAGGAATCTGTGTGGGTTTCCTCACGATACTCCAATTCCCTCCCACAGTCCAAAGATATGCAGCTTAGAGTGGATTGGCCATGCTAAATTGTCCATATTGTCCAGGCATGTGTAGGTTAGGTAGGTTAGTGATGGAAAATGCAAGGTTACAGGGATAGGGAAGGGGAGGGGGGAAGGTCCGGGGGGATGCTATTCAGAGGGTCAGTGTGGACTTGATGGATGGGATGTCCTGCTTCCACACTGTAGAGTTTCTACAAACATTACAAGAAAATTGGGCAATACCCAGTGGGTATATATCTGATCCACTCACCTCTAGGTCTTGTATGTTTCAATAAGATCACCTCTCATTCCACGAGTAACTTGTTAAAGCCTTCATAATAAGGCCCTCATCCCTGGAATCCATGAAGTGAAACATCTCCGAACTGCTTCCAATGTAATTATATCCTTTCTCATATAAGGAGACAAAGAAAAACTAATCTCAAACTCAGGTCTTGAAGTTTATGTTTTGTTCTTTCAGCATTGTAGGTCTTTCGAACTCTCTTCCCCGCAGACCAATGGAGGCAGAGATATTGAATATTTTGAGGCACAGACAGAAGTTTCATAAATAACAACGGAGTCGAGGATTATCGGGGATTGGCAGGAATGTGCAGTGTGGGGGGAAATGTAGACAATGGTACCAAATGACACGGCTCTAGAAAATTCATTAATAAAGTACAAAACGAAATTAAAATGCTGATAAATTTTTAAAGGGGAATCCAAGATGGCCACGATCCAGAAGGTCTGCTTTGCTGGGCTTTGCATCACAGAACGGGCAAAGTGGTACTCTAACCCACTCCATCCCAGCCATTTACTTAAAATTCAAAAATAAAAGAACTATACAACCTTTATTAATCCCGGTTTATCAAGTAGAAATGACAAAACATGGGAGAGAATCGAGTAAGTCCCAACACACGCTGCAACCATCAGAAGCATCGAGCATGCCTGAGGCTGTAGCTGCAGCCCACTCTGCTCGTTCCATGGACCCAGTTACTCACCAGACCTTGGTCACTGAATTCACCAAGTTATGTGAAATGATTGAAGACATGATTAAAGAAATGTTCAGCAGTATGCTAGAGCTATTCTCAGCCGTGCTCCAAAAACATGATTTAAGCCTTGGAAACAGAATGGATGAGTTTGAGCGCCGAACTGCAGTGGCAGAGACTACAACTGATTTCTCCAAGGAGCGATGCTCGCCCTTGAAAAACAGGTCTGCACCTGAACGAAACACGACGTTGAGAACAGGGGCAGGATGAAAAATGTTCACATCGACGGTCTGCTGGACCAGACGGCAGGTGGTCAGCCAGTGAGGATTTTCGAGAACTGGCTGCAGCGATTCCTTCACTTCGAAGCTGAAGAGGGACGGGTGAAGAGTTAGACAGTTCATCGGGTTATGGCGCGGAGGTCAGGCTCAGACCAGCACCCTCGCTCTGTCCTTGAGCGATTACATAGTTATGGGGACAAAGACTGATGGAAACTTCCAGAACACAGGAGAATGATACAATGGTTTTAACTTACGAGAGCTCCAGGATTATGATCTTTCAGGACATTTCAGCAGCGTTCATTCAAGAAAGAAAATCTTTTGATGATATCAAGAGAAGAGTAAGGGAACTCGGGATTCAGTATTCCTTATGGTTCCCAGTGGTGCTCCGTATTGCTTTGAATGGATCCATGAACCCGTCTGACTCTCCAGAGTAAGCGAAAACTTTGTGGATATTTTAAAGTAAGCTGGAGGTTTAGACAATCATGTTTCTCTCTTAAAGAAATTTTCTTGGATTTTTCTGGTAGTAACCAGTGTTTAATTATAGTCGGGGATGGGTAGAGTAGTCACTTCTAACTTCTTCATTCGTATTACTACTCACTTTCTCTTTATTTGCTCAGTGCCCACAGGCAGTTCAAGCTGGATTTTTGTTGTTAATTGCCCTGGATGCCATATCGGTAATGGGCAGAAGATAAAGTTTTGTGATATGAAAACGTCCCCGGTGGGCAGGGGTGGTGTGGCAGTAAATTACCCTATCAAGTGTCATTGGCACTTTGGTCTTTGTTTCTTTCTTTGGTTTTTTTATGTGTTTAGCTTGGGAAAGTTTTGAGAGCTGGTTATGTGTAGTAGTTTTAGTTTGTACAGTTTTTAGGCTCTGTGAGTCTTTTTTCATTAATGATCAGTGATGTGTAATTCGATGTGAAACTCAAGAGTTGAAATGTTGCTACAGTGTGTTATAGATAATGATGTGCTTAAATGGCATACCTGGAACATTAAGGGGAGCCATCTGCCAGTCAAGAGGAAAAATATACTTTCTAGTCTTAAAAAGGAGAGCGTGAATGTTGTCCTATTGCAGGAGGTGCATCTTGATGACAAGGAACATTTGACGTTACAGCAGGGCAGGTTTGATTGCGTTTATTTCTAATCTTTTAATACCAGGAGCAGGGGAGAAGCCATACTGGACAGGAAGAATCTACCATTTAAATTATTAGATTGTTTTAGACACTCACGGGAGGATCATAATCCCTAAAGCCTTGAACTATGGGAAATAATACAGTATTTTGAATGTTTATTCCCCTCCCCCCCCCCCCCCCGCCCCGCCCAGCGCACCCTCTTAAAATCCTGGTAATTGAATTTGCCAAATTAAGTTATCTTGCAACGTGGCACATTGTTGTCGAAGGAGATTTCAATTGTCTTATGTACCTCATGATGGGCAGAATGTTCAAACGGCCCCCAAACTCCCCGTTATAATGTAAGCAATTAGTGGATGTGTGTGCAGAACTAGATGTCTGGAGGCAGATCTACCTCACAAGTAGGGATTTTATTTTCTTCTTTAACCCGCAGAAATACTACACGAGGGTTGATCTCTTCCCCATCACTACAACAATCTTAAATTCGGTGGCATCCTGCACAATTGGGAATGTTACCCCAACATGCCTGGCCCAGAAGTGAGATAGATGCCACATAATATTATGTTGGATACAGGTGAGGATCTTATGTTTCTGTCAAATCCCACAATTTCAGCCGTGATGTAATGCATTAATTCGCTTGTCGCCTTTTCGGGCTATAAGATTAATTTTACAACGTTGGCGGCCATGCCTATGGGAGGCCTGAGGGAAATACCTGATGAGGGCAAATCCTGGTTTCCTTTTAAATGATCATAGTGGGCGGGGGGGGGGGGGGTTCTCTATTTCGGTATATTCATTCCATCTGTCTTTGATAATGTATTTAACGTGAACTATGTCCATGTGTTTAACAAAATTAAACAAGACCTTCAAAGATGGGTGGCACTTCCAATATCCTGGCTAGGTCAAATAGCTCTTATTAAAATGAATGTCCCTTCTCATTTACTATACCCCATGTGAATGCTTCATTTGGTGTTTCCAAGACAGATAATTAGGAGACATAATGGCTGGTTTAGCTCTTTTATTTGGCACCATAAGCAACTCTTTATCAACCTAACCAAATTGTAACTTCCCCCAGATTGTGGGGATTAGATCTCCCAGATTAAAAGCTATCAATTGAACTCTTTTTATCATACATTAGTGCTCGGCGTCAATACGGTTAGATATTGAACCCTCTCAGACAAAGTGAACTCTTATTGCTAGATTATTACAGTGTGGAAACAGGCCCTTCAGCCCAACAAGCCCACACCGACCCGCCACCCACCCAGGCCCATTCCTTTACATTTACCCCATCACCTAACACTACGGGCAATTTAACAAGGCCAATTCACCTGACCTGCATATTTTTTGGACTGTGGGAGGAAACCGGAGCACCCGGAGAAGACCCATGCAGACACGGGGAGAATGTGCAAACTCCACACAGTCAATCGACTGAGGCGGGAATTGAACTCGGGTCTGGTGCTGTGAGGCAGCAGTGCTAACCACTGTGCCACTGTGCGGCCCATGGTTGTTCTTAGGCAAAATGATAACATTTATGGAGTATTGTCATAACCCAATAATTATCAATACTGTTAAAGCATGAGTGACAATGCATCAGATTGAGGGCAATACAACCAAAATCATGTTTCTTACCCCTGTAATTGGTATACCGGGTTGTCATCCGGGGATAATGGATTCCAGGTTTAAACTGTGGGCAGCAAGGGCTGTACCTTGCTTGAGTGATTTAGAATTAGTAGAATCCCTACAGTGTGGATGCAAGACGTTGGGCCCAGCAAGACCACTTCGACCTTTTAAAGAGAAACCCACCCAGACCCAATCCCCTACCATCCTATATTTACCCTGATTAATGCCCAAACCTACACATCCCTGAACACTATGGGTGATTTATCAATGACCAATTCATCTAACATGTGCATTTTTGTACTGTGGAAGGAAACGCACACAGACACGGCGAGAATATGTTAACTCAACACAGCCAGTCATCCAAGGCCAGAACCAAAGCCGAGACCCTGGTGCTGTGAGGCAGCAATGCTCACCACTGAGCCACCACGTGTTATTTGATGGAGAAACAATGATGTCATTTGATCAAATAACTCGTACGTATGGACTACCTAGTAGAGACCTCTTCTGTATTTTTTCCAGATCAGAGATTCGATTGAAAAAAAACACACTTTTACCACACTCATACAGATCCGATAAAGGGAAGTGGGCGCTTATTGCTTCGAATACACTCTCTGTCAGTACCCTTTATCATTAGTTGGAGAGTGTCCCCTCAGACGAGACTGTGCAGCTGTGTGTTGTCTTCGAGAGAGTTGGGGGTTCAGAACACTTCCGAGACATGGGAGGATATTTGTGAAAATGCTTGAAGGATTTTGCTCTGTAAGAGGACCCATTCCATGCAGTTGAAAATTCTTCGTAGGATCTATCTGACCCCAAATTGTCTCTCAAAATTCAAAGTGGGATTATCTTCAGCATGTCCTAAATGCAGAATGACGACAGGCACTCTTACTCATTGTTTGTGATTCTGCTGCAGACTTCATCTATATTGGAGCACTGTGTCAGATGTGATAGAGTGGGTCCAGGGGACTGAATTGGAGATGGACTTGGTTTCTGTTTTCCTGGGCCTGCCCAAGGTACTTTCCACAGATGAATATGGGAAAAAATATATATCCTTACAATCCGTACTTTCTGTGCTAGGAAAGATATTCTGTTGTGTTGGATGTCTGAACTCCCCCACCCCCAGAGAGGAAGAACTGTGAACATAAAAATGTGTATCAGTTAATGCTCTTGATGAACGAGAGCTATCCTTTTGTTATGCTAAGCTGTATTATTTATTCCTTATTTATTGTTTAGTTTTGTTTTTTTCTTCTGTCTGTGTAGTGTTTTAACTTGTTTTGCATGTACATGCAATTGGATGTAATTTTTTTTCAGATATTTGAGTTGTGTTGTTATTGGTTTATTATAATATTAAAAATCTCTTTTTAATTTTTTTTATTAAAATGCTAACATTGATAGAATACAGTCCCAAAAACCCTCATTAGAGAGCCCACTCATGGTGGTTTATCCTGAGGATCCCCACATCTCGGGTGATGGGGTGAGGCTAAGAGAGTGTCCCCTTCATGGTAATCTCTGTCAGTGTGAGGAACTGAACCTGCGCTGTTGCCCTGCCTCAACATCACAAACCGGCCGTCCTGCCAACTTAGTGAGAGACTGTGCAACTGTCACAGACAGAAACAGTCACAGACAAAGGGTAAGAGAAACATTCATAATAAGGAAAGTGTTACAGTTCAGATAACAGTCAAGATAACACCTGTGGGTAAAAATGTTCTCTGCTCGAAATTGTGTTTATAACATGACGTGTTTAGAAGTTATTTTTGGTTTAATATCATTAAGGTGAGTCAAGTGACTCTTTTTTGTTACACACTGGGACGCTACCATTTTCCTGAAACTGGAAAATAATTGGAACATTTTCTGGAACATTCTATATTCGGCATTCTCCAGAATATTTTATGACTGTGTGGGAGGTATTTCAAAGGAGAGAGAGAGAGAGAGAGGTGTTGCATGCAGTAGTGAGAGTGGGGGACCATGAGCCTTTTTCGGGAGTAGTTGCAATCACAGATATACAGTGTTTGTGAGGGAGCAGACAGAATACGGTGACCCTTATCCTAACAGAGCGGGGAAGGATATTGATGCTTGTCCTGTATTGCTGGACATTTCTTCAGACATCAAATACTGCACTGAACTCGGTAGTGAGCACAGACCATGCTCGGTGGGTCTGGTGGTGTGGCACCCTCTGGGATGGGAATCTTCCCCCTCTGTACTCACCCATCCAATACGTCCACCGTGCTCCGTCAACAGACCATGGTGTAATTGCCCCTTATCTACCAATCTGCCATTTCCCTGCCTTTGCTCTGCATCCATCTAATCCTTTCCTATCTGTGTATTTGTCCAAATGCCTTTTCAATGTTGTTAGTGTGCCCACTTCAACCACTTCCACTGGCAGCTCAGTCTAATTTGCCAGTTCACCTTGGATTCCATGCGATCTAACCTTCTAGAGCGACCTACTATGTGGAACCTTAGCAAAGGCCTTACTGAAATCCATATAGAATATGTCTACAACCTTGCTCTCATCGACCTTCCTCGTCACTTCCTCAAAAATCTCTGACAAAATTTGTAAGGCATGATCCACCAGGCACAAAGCCATGCTGACTGCTCCAAGTCAAACTCTGTCTTTCCACATGCATGCACATCTTATCTCTCAGAACCTTCTCAAGTGGTTTACCGAAAACAGGGGTGAAGCTTACTGGTCTATATTTCCTAGGCTTTTCTTTTCAGCCCTTCTTGAATAAGGGCACAACATTTGCTACCGCCAAGTCTTCCGGGATCTTGGTCCCTAAGCTTTTTCTCTCGCCTCTTACAGTGCTCTTAGATATATCTGGTCAGGACCAAGAGATTTGTCTGATTTTGTGCATTCTAATATGTCCAACAACAACTCTACTGTGATATGGACAGTACCAGGATATGACAACTAACCTCCCAAACGTCACAGGTCTTCATGACTTTCTTCATGATAAACACAGAGGGGAAATTGAGGACTTCACCCATCTCTTGAGGTTTTCCACATGCATGCCGGTTTTGGATTTTAAAGCATCCTATTCTCTCTCTCTAGTTGTTCTTTATCTTTCCTATACTGAATTTGGATTCACTCTAATCTTCTCAGCCAAGACTACCTCATACCCCCTTATGGCCTTGCTGATATCCTTCTTCAGTAAACTCCTCTATCCCCTGTATATACCTCCAGGGATTCCCTTGATATGAGCTGCCTGAACATGAGCCACGCCTCCTTTTTTCTGGTCAAAGCCTCAATATCTCTTGACATCCAGAGTTCTCTCTTCCAGTCTCACAAAACCTTCACCCTCACAGGAAAATGGAAACCTTGAAGTCGAGCTATCTCACTTTTAAAGCCCTCCCACTTGCCCGGGATCCTTTTATCTGGAAACAAACAACTCCAATCATCCCCTGCAATCCCCTGTCTAATTCCAACAACATACGCCTTGCCCCAATTTAGAACTTGAATCTGTGGACCAATTTTGTCCCTCCCATACCTATTTTAACATTAATACAGCTCTGGTCACTTTTCCCAAAATGCTCCCCCCACTTTATCTCCTTCACCTATCCTGCCCTATTTCCCAACAGTAGGTCGTGTTTGTCCCTTCCCGAGTACGATACTCTATATATTGATTGTGGAAACTTCGCTGAACACACTTAACACATTACGTTCCATCTAAGTTCTTAACCATCTGGAAACCCCAATCTATGTTAGGAAGATTAAAATCACCTATTATAACAACCCTATTGTTCCTGCAAGTCTCCTCAGTCCCCCTGCATATTTGTTCCTCTAATTCGCATTGTTGATTATAATGCAACCACTATAGCATTACCATCCCCCTCGAAGTATTTTGCACCATTCACGAAACCTCATTGGATATTATCTCAGGTATTTCAACTTTAAAAACTGGTGTGATACTCGCCTTAATCAGAACTATTGGTATTTAAACTGTTTCCATTTACATCTCTACATCACAGTGATGTTCACATCCATGGCACGCCTTGTCAAGGTACAGTGGAGTTATGGAGCTGTAAATGGTTGGGAGCTGCACATCTTGTCACTTCCAACATTGGCTGCAAGTTTCCCCACACTGGGCAGTGATCTAACACAATGTTACCGAACAATACAACAGCCTGG
Source organism: Chiloscyllium punctatum (assembly GCF_047496795.1). Lineage (NCBI taxonomy): Eukaryota > Metazoa > Chordata > Chondrichthyes > Orectolobiformes > Hemiscylliidae > Chiloscyllium > Chiloscyllium punctatum. Next base: position 24,210,981 of record NC_092790.1, on the reverse strand, counting down.
GTTTACATATGAATGAACCAGTGCGGTCTGCACAGCTCCCCACGCTGGACATTTACCCCAGGATTATAGATCCAGCATTGGTGTAGGCTGCACAGAGTTCCATTCTGGACATTGCTGGGTTGTATTCTGCAGTACGCTCGCCATATCTACACAGTGCTCCATCCTGAAAGTATAATGGACGGGCTGGTTATGTGAGTTGGATTGTGAATGTGAGAGAACTAAACATTTGGCTATACCTTTATTTTGTGTTTTCATTCTTGTGATTGGACCCTTCAAATCCAGACTCATCCGGTTTGACCCGACCCTCTGGATGAGTCATGGTGACTGTTGTTACAGTATCTGTGTTGGCAACATGACCAACAAATGGAGCAGGGGCTGCAGAGAGGACAGTCTCCGTAAAATGGAATGAGGAAATCACAATCAGATCAGCCGTGGTCTTAGTGAATGTTGGGGCAGGATTGTGTGGACCTCGAATGCAACTTGTTCATATATTTGCGTTTATTCCAAGCAAACTCCCCTTCTCTCCCAGTGTCCCATACTGGTGGTGACTCAGTCCCCTCCTCCTGTTCCTGCGTAACAGGATCTTTGGGCCTCACTAGCCTCCAGATTTCCCTGTGTCCCAGTTTCGAGCAGTTGAGTGACTCCCTCCTGTCCCTGTGTCCCAGCCTGAAGCAGTTAAATGACTCCCTCCTGATCTTGTGTCCCAGTCTCGAGCAGTTGAGTGACTCCCTCCTGATCTTGTGTCCCAGTCTTCAGCAGCTGAGTGACTGTCTCCTGTTCCTGTGTCCCAGTCTCGAGCAGTTGAGTGACTCCCTCCTGTTCCTGTGTCCCAGTCTTCAGCAGCTGAGTGACTGTCTCCTGTTCCTGTGTCCCAGTCTCGAGCAGTTGAGTGACTCCCTCCTGTTCCTGTGTCCCAGTCTTCAGCAGCTGAGTGACTCCCTCCTGTTCCTGTGTCCCAGTCTTCAGCAGCTGAGTGACGCCCTCATGTTCCTGTGTCCCAGTCGCGAGCAGTTGAGTGACTCCCTCCTGTTCCTGTGTCCCAGTCTTCAGCAGCTGAGTGACTGTCTCCTGTTCCTGTGTCCCAGTCTTCAGCAGCTGAGTGACTCCCTCCTGTTCCTGTGTCCCAGTTTTCAGCAGCTGAGTGACTGTCTCCTGTTCCTGTGTCCCAGTCTTCAGCAGCTGAGTGACTCCCTCCTGTCCCTGTGTCCAAGTCTTCAGCAGCTGAGTAACTCCCTCCTGATCCTGTGTCCCAGTCACGAGCAGTTGAGTGACTGCCTCCTAATCGAAGTTTTGTGAAAATAGATGTCCTCTTCCTGCTTCTGAGTACCAGGCTCCAATAGCTCTGTGCTCACCTGCTGCTCCTGTGGAATGGAGGTGAGGGACTGAATGGCCTCTTCACATTCTTTACAGCTTTTCTTGACTAAAAGCCTTTCTCCTGTTTCTGTAAAACACCATCAAAATCTGAATGATTTATTTTTGTATTTGACTGTCAGTAATTGAGCAAACAAGCTGATTGACAGAATTCAGAAGCTGAAAAGCCTCCTCCTGTTCCCATGTTAAACACTCAAGAGTCAATAGACTCTCAGAGATGTATAGCCTGGAAAAAGATCCTTCGGTCTGGTCATCCATACCAACCAAATATCCTAAATAAATCTCGTTCCCCTTGCCAGCACTTGGCCCATCTCCCTTTAAACCCTTCCCATGCATGTATCCATCCAAATGCCTTTTAAATCGTGTAACTGTACCTGCCCCCACCACCTCTTTTGTCTGTTCAATCCATACACACAGCAGACTCTGTGTGAAAATGTTGTCCCTCACGTCCCTTTTTAAATCTTTCTCCTCTCACCTTAAGCCTTTATATTCTATATTTGGAATTGTCTATCCTGGGAACATACATTGACTGTTTACTTCTTCTATGCCCCTCCTGATTCTATAAACTTATTTAAGGTCCACCCTCAGCCTCAACACTTGAAAATACTCCCAGCCTATTCAAACTCTCCCTGTAACTCCAACCCTCCAACATCTGCAGCCTTCTTTTAAATCTCTTCTGCACCCTTTCAAGTTTGACAACATCTTTCCAACAGCAGGTTGACCAGAATTAAAGGCAATATTACAAAAGTGGCCAAACCAATGACCTGTACAGATGCAACATGTCATGCAAATGCTTCTACTCAAAGCATGCACCAATAAAGGGACGATCACCAAGTGCCTTCTTCACTGCGCTGTCTACGTGTGACAGCACTTTCAAGGAATGGAGAACCTGCACCACAAGGTGCCTCACAGAGCAACGATTGGGGTTTAATTCCATCCTTGAAAGACTGGCTGTGTGGAGTTTGCACATTCTCCCCGTGTCTGTGTAAGTTTCCTCCGGGTGCTATGTTTCCCTCCGACAGTATAAAGATATACAGATAAGGGTAGGTTGGCCATCCTAAATTGTGCATAGTATGCTTGGATGTGAGGGCAAGGTGCATGTGCCATGGGAAATGCAGGCTGAGAGGGATAGGGTAGGGGTTTGTCCAGTGGGATACTGTTTAGAGGGACGGTGTGGCCTCAATCGGCCAAAATCCTGTTTCCTAACTGTAGGGATTCTATAATTTCTATGGAGCTCTCCTTAATTGGCAACTTTCGACAGGATCCTACCTATATGTCTGGCCCTGATTTGTCTTGCCAAAATGCAACACCTCACATTTATCTAAAATAAACTCCATCTGAGACTCCTCAGTTCACCTAATGAAGTTCCCATTATATTCTGAGAGATCAGTCCTCACTGTCGACTACACCACCAAATTTGGAATTATCTATAAACTTACTGACCATACTTCATACATTCAAGTGCAAACGATTTGTATAAGTAACAAAAGGCAGTGGACCCACTATTAATCTTTGCGAGCAGCGCCACTGGTCACAGGTCTCCAAGTTTAATGAACAAATGACAACTGTCACACCCTGTCTCCGATATTCAAGAAAGGTTTGGACCTAAATGGCGAGCTTTCCCTGGATCGCAGGCAGCCTAACCTTGCTAACCAGTCTACCATGTAGAACATTTTGGCTTTCTTACTGAGTTCCAAAGACAACATCCACTGGCCTGCCTTCATCAATCATCTTCTTCACTTCCTCAAAACATTCCACCCAGTCAGTGAGACGTGATCTCCAATGTACAAAGCCGTCTTCTGTCCTTGTTTTTCCAAATGCATTTACATCGTTTCCCTCAAAATCCCCTCCAACAATTTAGTCACCATTGATGTCAGAGTCACCAATCTATAGTTACCTGGGTTTTCCTTAATTTCTGAAATAATGACACTATGTTAGCAACCCTCCACTCTTTTGCCACCTCACCTATGGAAATCAATGTTACAGGTATATCAGCAAAAGGCTGAGCAATGTCTTTCCTAGCTTCCCACAATATTCTGGGATCCAACTGATTCGGTCCCAGGGATTCGTTCACCTTCATATGTTTTAAAATGTCCAACATCTCCTTGTAATATAGATACTTTTCAAGATATCACTATGTATTTCTTCATTCGCTCGCTCTTGTAACCTCTTCTAATTAAATACTAGGATAAATACTTGTTTAGTATCCCTTCCACCTCCTATGGTTCCACACATACGTAGCCTTACTGATCTTTAAGGTGCCCTATTCTCTCCCTAGTTAATATTTTGCTATTAAAGGATGTGTAGAGCTGCTTCAATGCCTCGTTAACCCTATTTCTAAAGCCATCTCATGTCCACATTTTTCTGTCCCGAATTCCCTGTTGACTATACACTTATTGCCCTTATACACCTCTCGGGATTCACTTGATCTCAACTCTGTTTACCTGACATATGCCTCCTTCCTTACCTTGACCAGACCATCAATATATCTAACCATCCAGCACTCCCTGCACCCACCAGCCTTGCCCATCTCACTAACAGGAACATGTTGGCTCTGGACTCTCCGAAACCAGGTTTTGATGGCCTTGCATTTTCCAACCATCCCTTTACCTGTGAATAGGGTATTCCAATCAGCCTTTCACAGGGCTCACCTAACACTTTCAAAATCGGCCTTGTTCAAAGTTAGAACTTTAATGTTTACATTAGGTCTTTCCTATTCCAGAACTAATTTAAAACTAATATTTACGTGTAACAGACTTGAATGTTAAATAAACATTTCCTCCCCTCTGTCACAGTTTCGAGAGGCTGAATAGGCTCCTCCTATCCCTCTGTAATAGACTGGAGAGGCTTCTTGGCCTCCTCTTGTCCCTCTGAAATAGAATCAAGAGGCTTCATGGCCTCCTCCTGTCCCTGTGTAACAAGTCTGAGACATTAACTGACACAGCAACTCGTGGATTACGAGCAGCCGTTAAACTATATCTGATGGAGGTCCATCCTTTCTCAGTTACAGAAACACAACCAACACAATGTACTCCAGGTGCCCTCTCAGTAACACCTCATACAGCTGGAGCAACACATCCCTTTGTTCTGAATGATTCTGTTGACAAAATGTGCCAATATTCCAGCTTTACACCTTTTAAAGTAGCAACAGGCTAATATGGGCTGAATGGCCTTCTCCTATCCCTCTGTAAGAGTCCCATTGGGATAGAATTGCTTCGGCCTGTTCCTGAGCAGCAGTCTCAATGCTCTGTCTCAAGGTTATGAAAGGATTTGATAACAGGGCATTAAAACCAGGAGTGGCCACACACTGGTCAATAAGTACTGTACTTTGTGTTCAGGTATCGAGAAACTTACCCACCCGACGTTTTTCTATGCAGCCGATCTGTTATTTTATAATTGCCTCCTTTCATAAACAGACTGGAACATATATAGACGCATGCAGTGTCCTGTTATTACTCTCATATACAAGTTAATAAAAAGATATAAAGGATTTAAAGATTTATGATCCATTCCTCAGCAACCCTCATCCATTCCATCCAAAACCAGGAAATGAAAAGTGATGTTTTGAACAGGTTAATTGAGTCTATTTGTTGAGTGACTGCGATTAATGCCAATCTCCATGGATTCCAATTCTGCCAGTGGAGGGTTTCCATCTTTTAATGATAAGTGGTCTCCGTTCAATGTGTCAACCCATAACATGAGCGGAACCATCACCGACAGCACTGACAGGGATCAGCAGATCCAGAGAGAGGGGGAGGAGAGATCAGAATCTGAGAACATTAGACTGGAATATTCCAGCAATATACAGGAGTTTATCCGATTATGTTTGGAATCTTTCTGCATTTTATTGTTGGTCATTATCATCGTAGATCTATTACACTTTTCTCATTATTCAATATTTTTATTATCCCTTCCTGGCTGTCATTGGTGTTCCTGGTGAGTGTCACTGTCCAGATTTTGTTTTCTATAAACCAGTTATGACTGTATTATTGTTTTTACATATAGTCTACACATCTTGTCACTATTATTTTTTTCCTGTTGAATCTCTCAATCCAGATATTCACTCTACAGACCACTACTAACTACATTAATGAACGTGTTCAATTACTGTCTCGCTCTCTGCTCTGACAGTGCGACTCACGGGTCTCTATGTTGAACTATTCAGTTTCATGGGAGAACCACAATGCATCGTAACATTGCCTTTGCTGTTAAGAGCATGGAGGTCACCGTCTACTGCTCTGGTTACAAACTCCACTGCCTTCCACTGTTTCCATCCCATCCCTGGCCAATATCTGCAGCTGAAGCAGACAAGTCACAACTGTAGGAGATCCCTTTGACCATGAGCTGATTCTTGACACCATGCCCTGACCATTTCTAACTTGAAATACTCACCACCCCAGAATATATCTCACTGGTTTATTCCATCTGCTGTTTGAACCTTGAGCTATGAAATACAGTCTTAATGAAGTTAATAATCTGCTGCTGACGCTCCGGCTTTAAACCTGCCGAAGCAAATCTGATTCGAACTCACACCAAACTCCCATCCCTCTGTCATTCATGTGCACACTGATGTATATTGCTGTTGAGTCTGGCAATGACTTTATTTTAACATTTTCAAACACTTTATCTCATCTATCCTTGATATTCCCCTCGTTCTCTGTGTTGATTAACAAAAAGCTTGCCAGTTGTTCGTATTTAAAATAGTTTCCTCCATCTGCGTTCGTTCTCAAACAATGAGTTTCGCATTCAACCACACACACACACACACACACACACACACACACACGTGTTTAGGTGATGTTAATAGATTGAACAGTTCATTTGTAGAACGTACTGTATCCATTATTCGGTTAAGGTTTCCAATAGTTAAGTTATTCTAAATTCCTCTTCATTTTGTATGGATTTTCATTAGAGGATAGTGAGGTAGAGCAACCCTATGGTAGCCAAAGGCCTGATCAGGATCTGTTTAAATACATCCAGGCATTATCTAAATTTGATGAGAATGATGGGGGAGCCTTTTTAATTTCATTTCAGAAAGTGGCTAAACAAGTGCAGTGGCCAGAGAACATGTAGATTTAGTTTATCCAAACAAAGCTGATAGGTATTTGCTTCCCTATTGGAGGAGGTGAAGAAAGCCATCTGAAGTGCATATGAGCTTGTGCTAGAAGCCGACAGTGTTTCAGGAATCTAAAATAGCGTCCGTGGTTAAACACATATTGTGTTTGAAAGAATAAAACAAAGTAATTTTGAAAGGTGGGTAAGGGTATTAAAAACAGAGCAAACCTATGACACTCTGAGAGAGACTCTAATTTTGGAGAAGTTCAACAATTCACTTCCTGCAGTTATGAGAACTCATGTGGAAGAGCAGAGAGTTGCAATGGCAAGGTTAGAAATGGCTGATGATGATGATTGGGTTCAGAAATCAAAGTTTGGTTTCTGTGAGAGGTTGAGAAGAACGTGTGAGATCTTCTTAAAACATGTACCTGTGAGAGTAAGGTTTACTGGTATAGGCCAGGAGTAGCAGGTGAAGAGGTTATAGCATTAAGAGGTAAAGAAGGATGTAATTCTTTTATGCTGGGACATGAGGAGCTATGCCATTCAGAAGGACTATTGGAGAGATGAGAAGTGCTCCATTATGTAACGTGTGGTTCGAGTGTCCAGTGGAAACACCAACAGATTTATTCCACAATGGGGAAGGAAGCCTTGAACTTGGTGTTGGCGTTACAACACTTTGGCATTTAAATTACGAATAACATACATGAGACAAATCTTTATCACTGATCGTGACCCCTTAAAGTTTTTGGAGAAATTTAGGGAGAAAAGTACCAGTCTGTTTCGACTGAGCTCATTCTTGCGGCCATTCAATTTGAAATTATAAAGTTGACAGGGCGAGGAAACTTAAGTTTTGACACGTTGAGGAGACTTGGATGAAGAAAGACAGAGGCATTCTGTGGCAGGAGTAAAATGACTGAAATCGAAACTAGTTGTGAACATTTGTATGCTCACAGTCAATGTAATGTATATGCATTTCAGTCTACTAATAGTGGAAGATTAGGAGATCGAAAATGAATCCATCTTTGCATATTGATGTAGTATTTTATTACAGATGGAGTTGTGAGGATACTATCACTGTAAAAAGGTTATTTTCTCTTCGATGTTTTTTTGAAGAGAGGTTTTAAAGGCAGAGGTGCAGAACTGCTGTCTAAACACATTTTAAGTAAATAACTGAGAAAGCCTTTAGGTTTTATTAAAATGGTGATAACAATGGAAGGGCAGTGGCCAGCTCTCCCAGACCAGGTTTCCTCGTTTTGTTTTTAGCTGCAGCATTCAGAAGCTGTTCGGGTCCCAGAATGGTTGGAAGTCTCAATACATGATCCCTCACTGCCTTTTTCTCTGAGATCTCTGTTGATGTTCATTTCTCCTGGATAAGAAATTTGCATGTAAGAATCTGTATTTGAATATATCTTTCTGCCAAGCAGTGTATACCAAGAAGGTACTGTATCTATTGTTGTGTAAGTGTTCCACATATAAGCCATCCTGAAATGTTCTTTTCTTTGATTGCATATTAACTAAAGCATTTAAATAGATTATACTTTGCTTAATGTCGAGTGGTTTGACCAGTCACAACATATCTGGAAAGCACACTTCACATCTATATTCAAAATAAGGAAAGGTTTGGGTCTAAGCGGCCTTCTTAAAATATTTTGCAGGAATCTGGTCTGGTCCACAACACTTATAGACGAGGGGTTTCTGACTGACTCCTGTTATTGAAAAGTTAGTGCAGCAGCAGGGGATGGTTTGCTGGAGGTTGTGCTGTGAGCTGCCTCAAACATTCAGGGAGACCTGAGGATTTGGTGACCGAACTTTGGATGGAGCATGGGGACTGTAGTTACAACATCTGGGTCTGCAACATGAACAACAAATGGAGCAGAGGCCGCAGAGAGGGGAAGCTTTGAAACCACACAGTGAGTGTTTGTGGGGAAAGGGATCTGCTGTGTCCACCACGGATTTTCCAGGAACAGCTTCCCAAGCTCCACTTGACCCAGGAGCAGAGTGTAAGGGATAACTGATTGAACAGGGAGTTGGTCACAGAGCGGTGTCACCTCCTACAACACGACCTGCAGCTTCACACCAGGGGGAGGATGGTGCTGCCAGTGACTGTTCGGGTCACAGTTCCATTCAACTTCTATGTTCTGGAACTTTGCAAACAGAACTGGGTGACATATCCATCATCTGCCAGTATGTTGCCATCAATGTAACCATTCAGTGACAGAGGATATATATGGGGGATGAGGTAAATACATTGTTTCACCCTCAGCAGGTGTATCCATAATAGTGGGATTCCCAATGGTGTACATGGCATCTGCGGAGTCGCCATGTCAATGGGGAGAGGTAGAGGAACTGAAGGAGCACTCTCTGTATTAATCTTGCAGCATGCCCATCACAGTACATAATATTGGTGAATACCCCTGTCCAGACAGCAACCACAGCCTCTTCATTCACAAGCAGGCAGCCATTCCCATCGTCTTCGCGTCTCCATGTAGGAAGGAGTGAATGTATCTTGGATAAAGGCCAACCCCTTGATACACGTTTGAAAACAGCATCCCCCATCACCAACCAAACACTTCAAAACATTCCATGTGTACGGAGAGCAATGGGATCACTTGGAGCATCAAGGAGCAGATGATCAGGGATGGAGCAAAACCTCCCATGTCTGAACGGGGCTGTACACAGTATCATTAATCCCCTGTAGTCCCTCTCCATTTCAGTAACATACTGCCTTCCATTATTCCTGTAAATGAAATGACAGATTATATCATGTTATATTGCAGCTGCCAAATTATTCTCCATTGCCTTTACCTCTCTGTATCGATCTGGAGACCCTCTGCCCTCTCTTGATATTTAATCTCTTGCTTATCACAGCAACATGACCAAACTCAGTATCTCTATATCTGTTCCCTCCTCCTGATCATTGATATAGATTTTAAATAATGGAGGACCCAGCATTGGTCACTGTGTGACTCCACTGGTGACGTTCTGTCAAACTGATTTAGAGTGATTTATCCGGAGTACCTGCTTCCTGTTTGATACATAATCCTCCCCCATTACTGTGTAACACAGTCGTAAAGCTGAATATGAACAAGGAACATCAGTCAGGAATCCAACCCTTTAAACCTGCTCCGCCATGGAATACAATCGTGGCTGATGTCATCGTGGCCTCTGTTCCACATCCCTGCTATCTCTCAATTCTCAAACTGTCGTCTGTTATTGTAGACTGCGCCACATGAAAAAATATCCACTCCACAGCTACACTTTCAATTACGTTTAACATTTTATAGACCTCAATGAGCTCTCCTATGGTTCTTATAAACTCGACAGTACAGGCCTAAACTGCTCAATTTCTCTTCATAAGACAAACACTTCAAATATGGAATCAATCTAATGAAGCTCTTCTGAATTGCCTCCAATGGAAATACCTCATTCTGCAGGACACCCAAACTGTACTCCAGTTGCAACCTCACTAATGCCTTACATAGCTACAGCAACACTCCCTACCTTTCTACTCTATCCTTTTACAAATAAACGATGAAGTTATACCTGTATTCCTCATTACTTCAAGTACCCGCAAGCAAGTTTTCTGTGATATGCATGCAGGCACCCAGCTCCCTCTGCACCTAACCGCATTGAAGTTTCTCTCCATTTAGATAATCATTTGCCTTTTTATTAGACTGGCCAACTTGAATGACACCATATTTATCCACTTTAATGTTCATTGCCAAATGTTGGCCCATTCACCCAGCCTATCCATATAGTTTTTAAATCTCTTGCATAATCATTCCGAGGTAATTTCCCACCAATGTTAGTGTCATCTGAAAATGTGACTATAGTATTTTCTGGAGCTCAAAACGTGATGCTGGAAAAGTGCAGCAGGTCAGGCAGCATCAAAGGAACAGGAGAATCGACGTTTCGGGCATCAGCCCTCCTGTTCCTTGGATGCTGCCTGACCTGCTGCGCTTTTCCAGCAACACATTTTCAGCTCTGATCTGCAGCATCTGCAGTCCTCACTTTCTCCTCCATATAGTATTTTCTATCCCGTCAACCGAGTAATAATGTCGATCACAAATGGTTGAAGCATGAGAACTGAAATCTATGGCATCCAACAAATTGCATTTTCCAATAGAAAATGACACAGTTAATTCATCTGACTGCATTTTGTTGGTTAACCAATCCTCCATCCAAGCCAATAAATTACTCCTAAACTGATGCTGTCTGATCTTACCACTCACTCTTTGGAGAAGGGACGTATCTGAATCCTTCACGAAGACCAGGTATATTCCATTTCCAGGATTCCCACTATCCACCTTGTTTGTCACATCTTTAAATAACTCAACAAAACACTTCAATCATGATTTATCTTTTGTATAACCATATTGATTCAGATGAATTGTGGTTTATGTTTGCAAATGTCCACAACAATGGATTCTAATAATTTGCCTTAAATTACAATACTTTATTGTTCCATTTTACTCCCTGATGTATTAAGTTATTATAAATTCTTCCCTTTCTAAAACATTTACGTTTTCTTTGAATTCCAGATTGATGGACAAAAGGGTTTTAAGAGATGTGCTCCAATTGCTGTATAAGCGGTATGTGTGGCTGAATGGACTCATCATCCTGCTGGTGTACAAAATCGATGGGATGAAGTCTTTCTGGTGTTCCCATGTTGTCATCTCCAAGGCCAGAATGACCACCTCCTGTTGATGCGTTAGAGGGGTGGGGAATTATGGAATCTTCCTGTTGCTGTGTAACATTTTGAGGGTCTGATGGGTCTTCTCATATTCCTCCATAATCGGTGGAGATACTGAACGGTCTCCTCATGTATCCCAGAGATGGGACGAAGGGAGTGATTGGTCTTCTCTTGTTCCCACACAACAGACACGTGTCTGAATTACCTCCTCCTTTCTCATGAAATAAGTCTCAGATAGTTTTTATCCTTATCCAATTCTCTTGCAACAGACTGGGTGGGTCTGAATGGCCTCCTGTTATCCCAGTGTAACAAATCTACAGTCACTGTGTGACCGCTTTTAGTTCCTATGTCACGGACTTGAGGAGGCTGAATGGGCTGATCCAGTTGCTGTGTAATAGGATACAGGTGCTGCATGGCCAACTCTGGGGCCAGTGTTATAGATTTAAGGGGCTGATTGGCCTCCTCCTGTAAATATACATTCAGCTCCAGGGGCTGAGCAGCCTCGTCCTCTTCTAGTGTAATAGGGTCAAAGGCCTGAATATCCTTGTGTTGTTCCTGTGTAACAGGCTGGAGAACGGAATGGATTCCTCCATTATCTGTGTAATTCTCTTCAGTTGATGACTTCTTCCTGTCATCTATGTTGAAATAAGATCTTCTTTCATTTTTGTAAACTCCAATGGCTATTGGATCAACGTGATTATCCTTTCGTTATAAGCCTAGCACCTTCATTGTAGGAATCAGTTGAGGGAACCATCTCTGAGCTGCTTCCAATATAACAACATCCTTTCTTCATTGAAGACATTAAATCTGTACACCCTACTCCAGATGTGATCTCACTAAGATCCTGTACAGCAGCAGCAACACTTTATCAGCCTGCTGTAAGGTTCCCACCCAGGTTAGAGCAGTCTCAGCTCTCTGGGGGAATACAGAGCATTTATGAACGATCATTGTCATTCTCTACTCCACTAGCATAACGGGAGATCTGGAGAAAATGTCACAATGGGGCTGAAGAAGATCATAAATGATGTGGCAAGATGATCTTTAACATTAATCTCACCAAATCCCACGTCACTCAGATTCTACAGAATCTTGTAATGTAGAGCGTAAAAACAGCAAGGAGGAGCAAACATTGATGAGAGTTATATATCAAAGTGAAAGCTGCAATACAAATGCTGGACATGTTATAAAACAGGAAAATGAGATATACACATTTGTGGGTACTGCAGTAATAACGTACTGTTTACATTATATCTAAACTGTGTTAACCCAACTGAATGCTAATGCTGAGAAAAATGGATTTCATGAGCATGTGTTCGATAGCTGGCATTAACATTTTGTCGAGCACGGAGCTAGAGATCAGGTTATTTAGGAATTGGTGTTGGATGATCAGAAAAGCTAATTGGAAACTTTGCTGTAAAGGACCTTTTGGGAATAGTGACCACAATGCATTGGTTTTCTTTTATGCTGTTTGAGTACACGGTAGTTTTTGTTTTATTTGATGTAACCGTTATAAATCTGAATCATGCAAGCCCTGAAGGTGTGAGGAGAAAGTGGGCACTGCAGCTGCTGGAGATCAGTGGCGCTGGAAAAGCACAGTCAGGCAGTGTACTCGGAGCAGGAGCATTGACGTTTCGGGCACAACCCTTTATCAGGAATGAGGCTTCTGAGTCAAGGGAGCTGAGAGATAAATGAGAAGGGGGTGTGGCAGGAGGGAGGGAGCTGGGAATGTGATAGGGAGACGAAGGTGGTGTTGAAAGTGATAGGTGATGAAGGGAGACAGAACACCTCATCTACTGCATCCTTTAAACTCACTGTGGTCTTCTCTACATTGGCGAAACATACGTGGATCATTTCAGAGAACATCGCTGGAACAGCCACATTGACCAACTCCACCACCTTTTGGCTAAACACTTTAACGCCCCTTTCCACTCTGCCAAGGACATGAGAGTCCTGGGCCTCCTCCATCGCCAAACCCGAACTACCCGAAGCATGGATGAAGAAAGGTTCCTCTTCTACCTTGGGACCCTCCAACCACAGGGGATTAATGTAGATTTCACCAGTTTCCCCATTTCCCCGAACTCCACCTTATCCCAGTCCAATCTTCCAACTCAGCACACTCCCCCTTTTGAACGTTCGTACGTGTTCATCTTCCTTCCCATCAATCTTGTCCACCCTCCTCTCCGACCTAACCCTTTCAGCCTCACCTTTAACCACCTATTAGGTCAAAGGAAGCAGATTAGAAAAATGCCAAGTGTTGTAGTAAGGTAGTGGATTCGGAGAAATGTAGGACCCAGCAACGGATGACCAAGAAACTGAGAAGGAAATCAAAAAGTGAAACAGCATGCAAACAAAATAAAAACATAAAGACTGCTTAAAAAAACCATAAAGACTGCTAAAAAAACATAAAGATGCTTAAAATAAAACGTACATCAGTGTATGAAACAAAAGTAAAAACAAGGTCAAATGTGGAACAGTGGGTGTGAGGACAGGGTAATTTATTGTAGAGAACAGAGAAATCACAGGGTAAAGAAACTGTTTCTTTGGGTCTATCTTCAAGGCAGAATATCCAGAAATTCTCCCAGAAATACCAAGTAACCATGGGACTTGTGTATTTAAGGTCTAAGATCATTCTTATCAGTGTTGAGGTCATGTTTTAAAAGAAAGCTGGATTGAGTATTTATAAATCTGACAGATCAGATGTACTTCATACAAGAATTTCAGAGGAAGCAGCAATAGACGTATTGATTGCATCGCAGATTTTCATGTTATTTTCCAATACATTCCGGAAAGATATTTAGCCAATTTGGATGTGGCAAAAGACATAAATTTTATCCAATAGTTTAAGAAAGGATGAAGATGGAGAGTGGTGAACTACTGACCAGTAACTTGTCATCCGCGGTCGGGTGTCTCTTGGGTTGAATTACAAAGAACGCGTTCCTGGATATATAGAAGGTAATTGGAAAACTGGGGAGGATGATAATGCATCGATGAAATGAAAACCATAAGTGACAAACATTTTTTGGAATGGTTTGAAGATGATTCTTGTGGACGTAGGCAACAAAGAACTAATGGATAACATATAGTTGGATGTTCAGGAGGATCATTTTTTTTAAGAACTCTCTCACTATCATCATAAGAAAAGTTAAAGTGAAAGGAATTGGGAAGAACGCATGCAAATAGGAAACGAAAAATTAGGGTTACATTCACATGTATGTTTTTGCAATATAGATGATGTCGTGCACCAGCTGCATATAGTGTTGCTGAGACTAAACTTAGAGTATTGTGTACCGTTTGGAGTCCCAATCTAGTATAGAATATACTGACGACAGAGGAACTGCAAAAGGTATTCTCCAGATTAATCCCTAAAATGGCAAGATTGTCTGATGGGGAAACTCAGCCTGTGATCTCGAGTTTCAAAAGATGAGAGGTGATTTTAGTGAAACTTACAAACTTAGAAACATAACTGAATAACAGAGGGACATGGAGAAGTGCAAGCAGGCGATATTAGGGAGAATCCCACGATATTCTACACGGACAAGTAGAACAGAATAATCTGCAAACAATTAGTGTCCATTAGAAACCAAAGGGGCAATCTGTGCATCAACCCGGAGAACATTGATAGATTGTTACATGTTAACATCACAGCTGTTTTACTTGGGAGAAGGAGGATGCAGGTACAGAATTCGAGAAGATGGACTGGAAAGCTCTTGGAAAGAGATTGATGGAAAATACGAGCAGGGGTTTGAGGCTTTGTCTGGTATAAAATTGGACCAATCTGCAGGTCTGGATACTCTTGGAGTCAAGGGAGGAAAGACGCTGACTGGAAATTTTAATTAGAATCTGACAATAGGGGAGGCGCCAGAGGACTGGAGAACAGCTATTATGATTGCACTTCACTAAGGGTGGTAGAGATAGACCAGGAAACTATAGACCAGCGAGTATTAAATCACTGTTCGGGAAACTACTGGAGAAAATAGAGAAGGAGAAAATTGAACTCCAATCAGAATGGCAAGGTTTGATCAGGGATAATCATTATGACTTTATCAGAGTGAAGTCACACTAATGGAGTTGATTCAATTAGTTTGAGGAGGTCACTTATTTAGTTTTGATGCAATGCCTTTGACAAAGTTCCACATGGGAAACTGAAAAAAAAATCTCAGAGTATCAAGGATAACTTGAAAAGTTACAGCAAAAATTGTTTTAGTGTCAGGAGGCAAAGGGTGGTGGGAGAAGGCTGTTTGTGTGATTGGAGACCAGTGTCCCCTGGTGTACCACAGGGATCAGTGTTGTGTCCCTTATTGTTTGCAGCATTCATAAATGGTATAGATGTGAATCTGGAGGGGGAGTGGGTGGAGGGGTGGGAGTTGTGATAAGTAAGTTTGTGTTTGACGCAAAGATTGGCCGGGTGGTTGGTAGTGAGGAGGAAGTTCTGATTTTACAGGAAAATACAAGTGGAATGATCAGATGGGCAGATCAATGGCAGATGGAATGTGATCCTGATAAATATGAGGTGATGTACTTTGGAAGGAGGAACCAGACATGGGGTGTGCACAATGATTGGCAGCACACTAGGGAGCTCAGAGGGTGTTTCTCCAAACATCCCTGAATGTGACTGAACTGGGTAATGGACGAGTTATGAATTAAACCTTGGGTGGAGCGTTTATTAATCAGGGAGTAGTTTATAAGTATTATACAGGGCTTGGTTTAGTCCATGATGGAGTACTGTATGTCGTTCTGGGAGCCACATTACAGGAAGGATGTGATTGTACTGGAGGGGGTTGCAGAGGAGATTCACCAGGATGTTCCCTGGAATGGAGCATATCAGCTATGGAGAGAGGCTGGATAAGCTCAGGTTGTTTACTTTTGACTGAGAGGCTGAGGGGGATGTGATTCAGAAGGATAAGGTAACGAGGGACATCGACAGGGTGGACAGACAGCATCTGTTCCTTTTAGACAGAGGGTCAAGAACAAGGGAGCACACTTTTAAAGTGAAGAGTTTGAGGTTCAGAGAGGATTTAAAGATGACTTTTTCTTCACCCAGAGGGTGTTGTGGTCTGGAAAGTACTTTCTGAGAGGGGAGTTATCAAGGTTAACCTCTCAACTGTTAAAAGTATTTGAAATAGCACTTGGAAGTGCCATAACATTCCAGGCTATGAGCCTTTTGTCGGAAAGTGGGACTAATATAGATCGTGCTGTATTTCTGTTGGCACAGAGACTATGCTCCTGTGAGTGTATGATGTGGAAGGTCAATGATTGAGCAGCTTAACACAAGAATTGATGGGTTTCTGAAGATAATGTTTACAAAGGTTATAAGCGTGAACTGTTATAGCTTGTCAAATTATGTCAATGTGAGAAGTATGAAAAAAGTGCAGGTTTTTTCCAGTTTGAAACCAGAGAATGGAGAATGGGAAACAGGGAAATGGCAAAACTATGAGTCCACTACTTCAGTTCTGTCTTCACAGAACTTTCTGACAATACCAGGAAAACCAAGTCTGGCGTGGACAACGAAATAGTACATGGAACATAGAATATAGTAAGTAAATGGTTTGGGAGAAATTATTGGGACTGAAAATAATGGTCATAGACA
This sequence comes from Chiloscyllium punctatum, assembly GCF_047496795.1. Lineage (NCBI taxonomy): Eukaryota > Metazoa > Chordata > Chondrichthyes > Orectolobiformes > Hemiscylliidae > Chiloscyllium > Chiloscyllium punctatum. Next base: position 24,194,275 of record NC_092790.1, on the reverse strand, counting down.
ACACTAACATAGATTTATGAAATGGGAATTATGTTTGAGAAACAGACTGGGAGAGAAATGAAAGAGAAGCAATGGATGTAAAACATGTGGATTTTCAGAAAGATTTTGGTAAAGCTCCAAGTCTAGTTTGCAAAATCAAATCTTCGTGAATTGGATCGAATATATGGCCATGCTTCTAGAATGGGACAGCTGGCAGGAGACAGTGAAAAGAAATAAACAGACACGTGGAGCAACAGCCTGACATTGTATTTAAGGTCTGAATCTGTGAGTATGACGATCTCCCAGAAACGTCATCACCTTCCCCGGATATCTTCTCTCTCACCAGCAGGACAGACAAAGCAGAAGTGGTGGCACAGTGGGATATAGTTTGAAGGGAATTGTTCTGGGAGTCCTCAACAGTGACTCTGTATCCCATGAAGTCTCATGGCGTTAGTTTACACATGGGAAAGGAAACCTCCTGCTGATTACCATGTACCAGCCTCTTCCAACTGATGAGTCAGTACTCCTCCAAGCTGACCAACACTTGGAGGAAGCGCTGAGGGTGGCAAAGGCACAAAATGTACTCTGGGTTAGGGATTTCAATGTCCACAAAAAGGGTGGTTCAGCAGCAGCATTACTGATTGAGCTGGTTGGGTCCGAAAGGATATAACTTCTCGACTCGGTCTGCGGCAGGTGGTGAAGGAACCCACAAGAGGGAAAAGCCATATTTGACCACAGCCTTACTAATCTGCCAGCTGCAGAAGCATCTGTCCATGACAGTATCGGGTAAGAGTGACCACTGCATAGTCATTGTGGAGATAAAGTCACACTTGCATATTGAGAATAACCTCCACCATTTTAGGTGGCACTGTCACCATGCTAAATAGGACAGACTTTGAACAGATCTAGCAGCTCAAGTCTGGGTTTTGATAATATGTTGTGGGTCATTCGTAGCAGCATAATTGTACACCCCCACAACCTCATGGCATGGCATATCCCCCTCACAACAATTATCATCAAGCCAGAGGATCCACCTTGATTCAATGGAGTGTGCAGGAGGGCTGGAGCAGCACTGGGAATACCTGAAAATGAGGTGTCTGCCTGATGAAGTCACCAACCATGACTACCTGCGTACCAAACAGCATAAGCAGTTCGTCATCGACAGAGCTAAGTGATCCCACAAGCAACGGTTCAGATCTAAGCTCTGCAGTCCTTCTACTTCTAGTTGAGAATAGTTATGGGCAATTAAACAAGTCATCGGAGTAGGAGATTCCACAAGTATCCCCATCCTTAATGATGGAAGCGCCCAGCACTTCAGTGCAAAAGATAACGTTCATGCATTCACAACAATCTTCAGTCAGAAGTGCTGAGTGGATGATCCATCTCGGCCTCCTCCAGTGGCCCTCAACAATTCAGTTACCAGTCATCAGCCAATTTTATTCACTCCACACGATATCCAGATTCAGTTGGAGACACTGGATACCTCAGAGGGTACATACCCTGACAACATTCTGGCAATAGTACTGAAAAGTTTTTCTCCAGACCTTGTCACTGCCCTCACCAAGCTGTTCCAATACCGTTACAACAACATTTCCCCGATTACGTCAAAAATTACCCCAAGTATCTCCTGTATATAAAAAGCAGAACAAATCCAATCCGGCCAATTCCCACCCCATCAGTCTACTCTCGATCATCAGTAAAGTGGTGGAAGGTCTCAGTGCTTTTAAGCAGCACGTGTTCAGCAATAACCTGGTCAATGTCGCCCAGTTTGGGCTCCACCAGGGCCACTCAGCTCCTGACCTCATTACCGTGGTTAAAACATGGACAAAAGAGCTGAATTCCAGAGGTGGGGTGAAAGTGATAGCCCTTTAAATCAAGGCTGCCTTCTCCCAAGTGTGTTATCAAGGGGCCTTAGCAACACTGAAATCAATGGGCATTAGGGGCAAACTCCCCTCTGGTTAGAATCATACCTGACACGTAGGAAGGTGGTCATGGTTGATAAAGGTCAGTCATCTCAGCTCCAGGACAAGTCTGTAGGAGTCCCTCGGGCAGTGGCCTAGGCCCAAACATCTTCAGGGCTGTTTCATCAATGACCTTGCCTCTATTATAAGGTCAGAAGTGGAGATGTTTGCCAATGATTGCACAATGTTCAGCAATGTTTGTTGCTCCTCAGATACTGAAGCAGCCCATGTTCAAATACAACAAGATCTGGACAGTATCCTGACTGACAAGTGGCAAATAATATTCACGTCACACAAATGCCAGACCGTGACCATCACCAATAAAATATAATCTAAACACTGCCCTTGGCATTCAATGGTGTTACTGTCACTGAATCCACAGTGGACTGCAGCGGTTCAACAAGGCAGCTCACCGCCACCTTCTCAAGGGGCAACCAGGGACAGGAAATAAATGCCGGCCCAGCTAGTCACACCCAGATTCAGGAAATAAATATCATTTTTAAAAAGATAACAGAGGAATGTTGCTGGGATATCACAGAGATCAGTGCTCAGGTCCCAACTGTTCACAATACCCATTAAACATTTGATTGTCGGAATCAAATACAATATATCCCAACCTGCTGAGAGAACTAAAGGATGTTGGATTGCGAGTGGGTGAGAAGGTTGTAAAAATGCTTCAAGGTGACTAAGAAAAGTGGAGTGAATGGGCAAATACGTGGCAGATGGAGAGCAAGGTGAGTTGAGGTGACAGTGTGCCCTTTGGTTGGAACAAGAGATTGGCAGTTTTTCGTTTGAAAAGTGATTGTTTGAAACATGTTGATCTGAAAAGCGACGTATGGGCCTTTTTGTTTTTCCTTCTGCGCGGTCCTTCGAGGTCCCTACAGCACAGTGAGGTCTGAACCCACAAGGCAATACTGGGAATGGCATTCACACACTGCCCAGTGTACATAGACCTACCAAGTGGGGAGCTGTAACATTGCAAAGAATCTGGATCTCCCTGTAGACCAGTCAATGAAAGCAATATTGCAGGAGCAGAATGCAGTTAGGAAGATCAACTGACCTTCATTTCAGGGGGATTTGAGTCCAGGGGTAAGCGTGTCTTACTGCAGCTGTAGAGGGCTTTGGTGAGACCCTATCTCAAACACTGTGCAGTATTCTGTGCGGATTCGGTCTCAGTACATAATAAAGGACAAACCTGACATTGAGGGAGAGCAGTGAAGGATGACCAGACTGATCTCTGGGATGACAGGCTTGTTGTGGGAGCAGAGTTTGGGGCGACTGAGCCTGTATTCCATGGGGTTTAGGAAAATGGGTGGAGATCTCAATGAGATATATAAAGCTCTGACAGGGTGAGACGGATTGGAAGCAGGGATGATAATTCCCCTGGATGTGGTGTCTCAAACAAGGGTCCATAGTATTAGGTACAGACAGACCATTCTGCAATGAGATGACAATAAATGTCTGCACTCAGTGACTGGTGAACCTGGGGAATGCGCTCGAACCTGAAAGCCAAGACACTGAATATAAATAAGGATTTAGAGACAGTAAAGGAATGGTGGGAGAGACGGAGAACGATATGGAAATAAAGGGCCAGGTTTCATTATATTGAATTGGGTAGCAAAATCGACAGACCAAATGGACTACTGCACATCCTATTTTATAGCTTCCCAAGGTTAATCACAAGCTCTCAGATGTTCGGCAGGAGGTCTCTGCAGGGTCAACAGGAAAGTGTTTCTCATTCCCTTTTTCCGATACCGAGGCTGGGGCCTGGTGTCCTGTCTGGTTTAATCCTTTAGACCTCGGAACAGTTTGATACAATAGAATGTCTTGTTTGGCGGATTCAGAGACCATTGCAATGTTTATCACATGTCTCTGTGTCTGCAGTCACGTTTAGGCCAGACCAGGAAAGCACGGGAGATTCACTTCCTGAAAGGACATTTGTGAAGGAAATTGGTGTGTACAATCGACATTGGCTTGAAGGTCACTATTTACGGACACCAGATTTTGCATCTTAATATTTTGTCAATTGTGTTTAACTTACACCAGCTGCCAGAGCATTAGCCTGGTCTGGATTAGTAATCCAGTGACCTTTCCACAGCAGCACCATATCTACATGGGGACCTATCAGAAATCATACTGAGCAGGTTATTTCTGTGCTGCTTAATAACTCTGTCAAAAAGAACTCCCACCAATTTGACTGTCGAGGTGGGTCTGAGGGGGAGGTAACTGGCCAGATTGTAATTATAATCCTCTTAGGAACTGGACATAGTTGAGTAATTTTCCACATTACCAGGGAGATGTCAGAGTTGGATCTGGAATGAAAGAGCTTCCCCAGGGACACGGCTTGTTGTGCAGCACAAGTCTTCACTCCTATTGCAGGAATGGTGTCAGGGACCATTGCCTTTTTTGTACGTACTGTGTTCAGCTGTTTCTTCATGTCACGAACATCAAATTGAATTGGTTGAAGACGGGCATTTGTGATTCTGTGGCTATCATGGTGAGGGCGAGGTGGATCATCAACTCAACACTTTTGGCTGAGGTTGGTGCAGCTACAGCATCCTGGTCTTTTACACTGATGTACAGGACTGTTCAATTATTTAGGATGGGAATATTTGTGGAGCCCTTTCCATCATCATTTGTTTAATCATCCATCACCATTTATGACAGAATGTGACAGTTATTCGAGGCTAAAAGTTACAGGTTGTGGTTCAATGCTGATGTAGTCTACAGCACTACATAAATGCGCAGTTTTGAGCTGCAATATCTGCAATGCAATTCTGCTGTCTGTCCCTTAGTTCACATCGAGACCCATTCACCCATCAGTCATCTACTCAGTGACCTACTCTGGTTTCTGATGTGGTAACACTTCCATTTTCATACTGTCATTCTGCTGAGGGTCTCTTCCCGGGTCAGGCTTTCAATCTGACACATTCTGCAAAACCAAGTAACTGATTTTAGTTCAATTGTTTAATTCACCTCAATTTTTTTCCTTGTGTAATAACATCTTCTGTGTTTAAAGTGAATGTTTTTCCTCTGTTTCTTTACCTGACCATGATTAAGAGCTCTGCAGTGTCAGTGATACCAGCCTTATGTAGTTTCCGAGCCAATGAATTCTCTGGATTCCCAATCATCTTCACCACATTGTATGTTTCCTCTTTTGGTTTGATGCCTTATCACTCATGGCTGCCTTGTTCTCCCATGAGTATGTTTCATCTCCTTTGGGAGAATTTCTGATATCCTCCGAAATATCCCCAGAAATTTCTGCTTTTGCTGCTCCATGGTCTGCCCTGCTCAGCTCCCTTTCCAATTAACTCTGGCCAGCTCCTCCTGAATGTCTTTGCAGTTACATTGCTCAATTATAATCACATTACATCTGGAAGATTGCAATAGACATAAACCGGAAGAAGGAGCTTTGAGAGAAGAGACTCAAAGAATAATTGGTAAATTTCTTAACTAGATACAAAGAGAGAAAGAGTGCGACAACATAGATGAGGAAATGTGAAAAATGAGAAAACTAGATCATTGAAAGAATTAGATGTACATCCCTCAATGTTTTGCCAATTCCTGTGTGCTGTGGTCCTTTGAACAGTGCATGGACAACAGAGTAATGTGTTCAAATGCTGGCTCTGATGCCAGACTTTTTATCTCCAATAATATGACAGACACTAGCTTTGAAAAGAACCCAACAGGCCAATATATTGAATTCTGATAGAAAGGGGATTAACTGAAATAATTTGGGACACCAGAAGCAAGAATTTATAACACACATCCTGATAAGAAGGAGAGATTGGAGTAGAGAATTCTAGAAAAGAAGGGAACGTTGAGAGAAGGGGAAACATATCACTTTAGATGAGGTTCCAATAATGTTTTATAAATTTTATACATCATATGCATCACTTTTCGTGTGTCTCCGTTTTTCATTTAGAATGTGTTGTGCACATATGAAACATGTTCCATATCTGCACCCACACATTCATTAAACAGTGTATATAAAATCATTTTCCGGCATTGAAATGGTCCTGTTGTCATGTTACCAGGATACACGAACACCAGCTGGCCACCAAAAGACATGACCCATTATCACTATGTTCCATACATACAGACAAAGAAGGGCACCACTTTGATTGGGACAATGCACACACACATACTAAGACACGCAAGGATGTTCTTAGAGGAATGGCAGTCTGAACAGAAGTCCATCAATAAACGCATCAATTTAGATCCTGTCTACCTTCTCTTGTAAACAAAAGAACTGGAAATGACATCCCCCATCTTAAGAATCCAAGACCTATAAATAGAGATGCGCAACATACCACCAGCACTTCAGCAGAGACTCTCACTGATGATGTTACCGAGTCATAGTATCGAATCCTCAGAAAACAAACCTTCAAGCACAGCGAGCTAATTTGCATATATAAAAACTGTTATTTTTCTTTTATTAATGGAATTTGGGAGTTCTTTGTCACTCATGTATTAACAGATTACGAGGTGAGGTGAGCTTTTTTGGGTTTGTGGTTTTAATTAACAGAAGGGCTCGAAATAGATGTCTTTACAGTTTGGGGCCCTGCTGTAAGGGACTTGGACAGATTTGAACAGATTTCGGGTACAAACTGTCCCAGTAAATTCCAACACGTTGCAATTAGTGACCTAGATCTTCAAATAAAACCAGTCGGAAAATGTGTTTAATTTTGTTTACTTGTGGTTGTTTAAATTAAAAGTGAGGGAAATGGCTTTTAACATTACTAAAGAGGTTCCCAGATTTGCCAAGAAAGTTTAGAAAGACAGAAGCAGGACATTTTTTAGAATTAGCAAATAGGTTGGAATTGGGTTTAACCAGGGACAAAAGGAAAGCTGAAATTGTAATGGACTTGGTCAAGCACTTTGATGTATCAAAGAAACAGACAACTGTAGTCGAGTTAGAAAAAACTTAAATTGCAGATATGGCAACTGAAGTTAGAAGATAAAGAAAGAGACGGAAACAGAAAGAGAAAAAAGAGAAGGAGAGGAAAAAGAAAGAGAGAGAGAATTTGAGATTCAGAATTTGGGAATTAGACAAGAAAGTTAAATTAACAGGATTGAGATGAAGGGAGAACGTCGGGATGTATACAACTATGTTAGTGCCTTGTCATATTTCGATGAGAAAAATGTCAAAACCTTTTTTATTTAATTTGAAAAAAATGACTCGGCAGATGACGTGTCCAGTGAACTTGTGGGTAATGCTCGTTCAGACTAAGCTGATGGGCACAGCTGGTGAGGTATGTACAGCGCTGTCAGATGAGGGATCAAGAGATTATGCAGATGTCAAATTGGCTATTTTGATTGGTTATGAATTGGTATCAGAAGCCTATAGACAGAGATTCATAAAAATAGAGATGGAACCAGGTCAGACTTATGTTAAGTTTGAAAGAATTAACTACAGTCATTTTGTTAGATGGGTATTGGACTTAAAAATAGATAAGACCTGTGAGGCTCGAAGGGAGATTAATCTGCTGGAGAAGTTTAAAGACTCACTTCCAGAGATGGTAAGAATTCATGTGCACGAACAGAAAGTTCAAGAAGCGAGAAGCGTGGCAGAAATAGCAGGTAAATATGCATTGGTGCATGAGATGAAATGTAGCTTCCGGGAGAATTTACATGCAATGAGGGATAGAAATTGGGAGAAGGGAAGTTCACACATTACAAAGCAAACAGTAGCGCACAATAGTTTACCACAGGTGAAAAAAGAAGCCCAAAGGGGTTGAAAGGAGGTGAAAAGCCTCAGGTGTTCTCAGTATAAGCGAGTGGAACACATAATATGACAGTGCCGATGGTTTAAGAAGGGCACTAGGAAAAGGTGTTTTCACTGAAGTAAGCTGGGACACACTGTGATGGTCGTTGAAGGAAGGCACTTTGGGAAAGATGTGGCAGAAGAGGCTAAGCCAGTGGCATTAGTGAAACTGGAAAAGGCGACTCCAAGTAGAGCTGAGGAGCTGCAAAAGAGTGCTCAGCCTAGGCAAGGGCTGGGTATGGAGTCGGTACCTGATCTCTGAAAGAATTCACCGCTGTAGATAATGTTTACTTAGAAAGAACAGGGGGAGAAGGACAAGAAGTTATAATTTTGTTAGATACGGGATCTGCTCAGTCTCTAATAGTTGATAAGTGAGGCGCCAGAAAAGCACAACAGATCAGGTAGCATCCAAACAGCAGGACAATCGAATATCAGGCAGTAACCCATCGTCAGGAATTTGGGGGGGGAGACAAGGGGGCTGAAAGATAAATATGAGGGTAGTAGCTGGGCTGGTGGGAGGGTCACTGGGAAGGCAATAAGAAGATGCAGGTGGGAGTAATAGTGATATGTCAGAGGGGAGGGTGGAGTCGGTAGGTGGGAAGGAAGATGGCCAGTTAGGGCAGTTCACGAGGGCAGTGCTCGGTTGAATGGTTGGATCTGCGAGAGTTTGGTGGAGAGGAGATTTGTAATTTGGTGAAGTCAACGTTGATGATGGTTCTAGTTTGAGGGTTCTAGTTGTCCTATCACCTATCCACAACACCCTCCTCTCCGACCTATCACCATCACACCCCACCTGTGTCTACCTATCGCCTTCCAAGCTATCTTACACCCAGCTCCACTCCCAACCTCCTATTTATTTCTCGGCCCCTTCCCCCTCCCTTACCCCACCTCCCACTTTCCTGATGAAGGATTTATGCCTGAAACGTCAACTCTTCTGCCCCTCAGATGCTGCCTGGTTGGCTATGCTTTTCCATCCCCACAATTTTCAACTCTCACCTCCAGCATCTGTAGCCCTCAATTTCTCTCGGCCTCTAATGGTGAGAGATGAAAGTATTTTCACTCTTTCTGTCATATTAATCAAGATGGTAACAATTTGTGGAATGGGGTTAGAAATTAAGTATTCCCTTGTGTAACATCAGGATGGAATGCCAATTCAAGGTTGGGGAAGTAACAGTGACAGTGAGTAACAGAGTGTCAGTTCCAGGAATACAGTTTGTTCTTGGGAACGATTTAACAGGATCCAAGGTGGGAGTGGCACCCCTTGTATTGGAGAAGGCAAAAGGAAAACTAAGGAATTGGGGAGTTAAAAGAAAAATACCCAGGATTTTTCCAGACTGTATCGTAACAAGATTCCACTGTCATAAGTTAGAGCAGGAAGGAAAACCAAAATAAAAAGCCAAAGGAGTTGATGTGCAGTGAACTGACCCCCTGTTTGATGTCACGGTGCAGGAAAAACCTGAACAGGCAGAGGATCAGGCAGAGGGGTTTAGTCCTGAAAGGCTAATAGACTTACAACAGATATATACACACACATTCACACACACATACACATGCACACACACAGAAAAGGAATCAGAATATATTGTCGAACGTAATTAACTTAAAGATAGAATGCTAAATTTAAAATGGCGACCCCGATAGGTTAGTGCAGAAGGGAAATGGGCAGAAGTACACCAGAGTGTGTTAGAGGTAGCGTACAGTGTTACGAGTAGCACATAAACTAACTGCAGGGGGTCACCTAGGTGTACTGAAGAATCAGGTTAAGGTACAGAGGCATTTCTAGTGGCCTGGAATGCACACGAACGTGGTTATTTGTTTATGTACATGTCAAACATTCTAAATGGTAGGTAAGTCACAGGCAGTAATAAAGCCAGCACCTTTGTTACCAATTCCTGCTTTCGAAGAACATTTCACGTAGGTTATGATGAGTTGTGTAGCTCCCCTATCTAAAATAAAAGTGGAAACCATTATTTGTTAGCCATAATGGATGTGTCTACCAGATTTCCAAAGGCAATTCTATTATGGAGTGTGAAGATAAAAGTGAGGTGGAGGAGTTGGTAGCTTTCTTTACTCACTGTGGGCTCTGCAGAGAGATTCAGTCAGACCAAGGTCTCATTTTACCGCTCAGTTGTTTAAGGAAGTCATGGATAGCTTCGGCATACAGCAGTTTAAATCAAGGGCATCCCATCCTGAATCCCAGGGAGCCTTGGAAAGTTAGCATCAGACGCTGAAGACCATATTAACAGTGTACTGTCAGGATTACCGGAATGATTGGAATGAAGGTGTCTCATTGAATTGTTTGCCATTAGACAAAAATTATTTGTCCCAAATAAATCTACTCAGTTTACTTCCTTTGAGTTAATATTTGAAGTGAGAGGTCCTTTGGAATAAATTGAATATAAATTGACAGGACCGAAGTCAGAGATCTCACACTCGGATTATGTATGTGAGGTGAGGGAGAGATTAGATAGAGTAGGTGAGTTCGCTAAACAGCACCTGAAGGGCACAGCATAGAATGAAGCACGTGGCAGATAAAAACTCTGAAATTTTGACGATTTCCTGTGGGGATGACGTATTAGTATTGCCACCAGTGATAGGAATTCCCTTCACGGCCATGTTTAGTGACTCAGGAACAGAGTGCTGGTCAGATGAATAAATTGTATAGTTTATCTGTATGATGTAGTGATCATTAGCAAGTGATTGAAAGCTCACATGTTACAGTTGGCAGAGCATGTTGAACGATTACAAGAAGCAAACTTGGTAATAAACTTAAAGAAAACAGAATTCGCAAAGGCAGAGGTGACGTTCTAGGGACATTATATTGGAAATGGAAGATTGACCCCATGGAACACAAAGACAAAGGGCTTTGAGGAATTTCCACAACCATCCTCGAAGATAGAGATGCTTCGATTTTTGGAACCGAGTGGATTCTATCGGAAGTTTGTTCCAAACTTCAGCAGCGTATTGGCACCACTGATGGATTTATTAAAGGAGAACACAGAATTGTGGTGGACAGAACAATGCCAGGAGGCATTTGAGAATTTTAAAGCAGGATTAATCACCGCACCAGTTTCAGCTACACCAAATATTTTGAAACCCTTTGAAAGTTATATTTGCTTCTAGGGATATAGGGCTTGGAAATGTATTGATACAGAAAGGTTATGATGGATTTGAATGGCTAATTGGCTACTTGTCGAAAAAACACAATATCCACCAGAAAGAAAAATACAACATTCTCCATTATTGAAAAATAATGATTAAGTTTTGCACTGACCTGACAATATTTCAATGTTTATGTGACAAATAAATTGTCGGAGATGGTTGTGGACAACGACAAACCTCTCACGTTTTTTGGACTATTTAAAGACCAGAATATGAGAGGATTTCATTGGGGTCGTATCACACCAACTTTAAATTTACAAAATGTACATGCTGTGGGTCCTAAAATGTGATAGCAGATGGGTTATCGCGGATTTAAAGGAAAAAGTTTAGATAAGATTTGACTTATTCCAGTTTAAATAGGTGTACAAAATTAATATCAATGACATAACTGAGATTAATACTTTTGTATTTCATAATAATGGGATTAAGAATTAGAGGAAAAGAAACGAAGCCATCTTTTCATTCTGATGGTTAATTTTTTTTTCTGAAGAAGGGAGGTCTTATGAAGCCGAAAGTATGTATGGCCACTTTAAAATAGAACGAGTTTTGTTGAATAGAAAGTACAGCACAGATGCCAGCTAAATGTCAGATTGTTCCATATGTCACAATTAGCTGGGAAATGGAGACCTGAGTTTTGGTTGCTGTTTTCACAATAATTCAAATACAACCAAAGAGTTTAAATAATGATCAGGATACCAGAAGCCAACGGAACTTGAATATTATTGTTTGGACATCTGGAAAGCAATCAAGTTATGAGAATTGTTGTATCATGGGGACTATATAAACCCAGCATTTGAACACTAGAGGGAGAGCCATTGCCATCCAACAGCAGAGTAACTGCTGTAGAGCAGGAGTGCTAACTGACCATCTCAAACACTCTCTATCAAAGATACATGTTCATGTAAACCTACTTGCAATAGAAAAAACATGACCCAGGGAGATCAGCAGCTGGAAGAGTGAACACAGCAGGGAAGATAGAGACTGTATGGTCTTGAGATTGTAATGTTTAATATGTGGGCTGTTGGAACAGAATATTTTTACAGAGTTGGAGTCAGATAGTAAGTAGCTAAGAAAAGAGGAGCTTGTAATTGTGAATAGTTGTTGTTTAGTGTTCACTATTAAGGTTAAGAAACTAACTTGTTATTTTTTGTTTAAATAGTGGAATGTAGGAGATCTGTATCACTCATATTTTAACACATTACAAGGTGGGGCGAGCTTTTCTGGGTGTTTGGGTTTAATTTACAGAGGGGTTTCCACTCTACCTTGTAAATGTCCATCCACGCTAACCCCAATTCCCTGCAGTTGGCCCATATCCTTCCAGTGCTTTCCTATCAACATATTTATCCAAATGCTTTTGAAATGTTGTTAATGTATCTCCTTCAATCACACCTGCGGGCAGCTCATCTACGTACCAGCCTCTGTGTAAAGAACTGGCCCCTCAAGTTCCCTGTTATTCCTTCCCCTTTAACCTTAAACTGATCCTCTCTCGTCCTCGATTCTCTAAAACTTGGAAAAAGACTGAGAGCATTAACCCCACCATCATGATCTGATTCAGCTCTATAAGGACTCCCTCAGTTTCCTACATGCTAAAGAAAAGGTCCTAGCTTGTCCAACCTCTCCCTATAACTCAGACCATTGGGTCCTGGGAACGTCTTTGTAAATTTCTTCTGCATTCTTTCTAATTTAATAGCATCCTCCCTATAAAAACATGACAAAACTGAACACAATACTCCAAGTGCGGACTTACCAAAGTCCTGTGTAACTGCAACATAAATTCCCAACTTCTATCCTCAATATCCTCCCTGATGAAGGCCAATGTGCCAAAAGCCTTCTTCACTGCCCTGTCTACCTGTGACTCCACTCTCAGAGTACCGTGCACCTGAACTCCAAGGTCTCTCTGCCCACTACACCCTTGAAGATCCTCCCATTCACCATGAGACTCCTACCTTGATTTGAGTTCCCAAAATGTAAGACATCACGTATCGATATTAAATTCCATTTGCCATTTCTCGGCCCACTTTCCCACCTGATTAAGGTCCTGCTGCAATTTCTGATAAACTTCCTCACTGACCATGCTCCCACTTACTTTAGTGTCATCTGCAAACTTACTAATCATACCTTGTACATTCTCAACCAAATCATAGATAATAGACAGCAATGGACCAAGCCTCCGGTCTGACAAACATCCTTCCACTCAACCCTCTGCTTCCTACCATCAAGCCAACTGTGTCTCCAATTGGCCAGTTCCCCCGCGCATTCTACGAGATGTTACCTTCCTGAGCAGCTGCCACGTGGAACCTTATCAAAGGCCTTACTGAAATCCACAGAGACGACATCTACTATTCTGCCCTCATCAAACATCCTGGTAACTTCATCAAAGGACTTTAAGAAATTTGGGAAGCATGATCTGCCACTCACAAGTCTATGCTGACTGCTCCGAATCAAACCCTGGGTAAGTAATGGGTGCAGTAAATGGTATGCTGTCCTTCATTGTAAGATGATTCGAGTACATAAGTAAAGCCATCTTCCGGCTGTTGTAGAGCCTTGCTGAGAGAGCATTTGGGACACTCTGTACAGATTTGATGTCCTTTGTAAGGAATGATTCCCTTACCACAGACACTGGTGATAGTAACATGAGAATAGAGTGAATAAGCTGAGTGTTTAATCTGTAGAGCTGTGAGATACGAAGAAATGGTGACGCTGAAACACGAGGAGTGGCAGCGATCACTTATTTCCAAAAAGTTCTGAACATTGTGGAATCTTCAGCGACCATCCCCAGTTCTGATCTCATGGTGGGGAGGGTGGGGGCGGGGAGACATTGATGAAGCAGCTGAAGCTGTTTGTGAAGAGGAAGCTCCCCTGAGGATCTCGCACAGAGGTGACCCAGGACTGAGATAATGACCATCTTCCTTTGTGCCATGTTTGACCCCAAACACTGGAGAGGTTACTCTGATTCCCATTAAGTTCAGTTTTGTTAAGCTCCTTGATGTCAACAGAAGTCAACCACTGCCTTGATATCGGGGCCAGTCATTTTTACCTGAACCCTTGTCTCAATCTCTTTTGTTCACATCAATAGGCCATGATATAGGAGCAGCAAGTGTTTTCTTCAAACAGGTGGGATTGAATGTCAGGATTTCCCTCCTCAAGGGTGTTCGGGAAGCTAGATGACTAAACGTATTTGAAGAGAAGGTGTATGGACATTAACCTGTCAGAGAGTTGAGGGCGATGAAGAATTGGATATGAAAGAAAATTTGAGACGAAGAGCAGATCAGTCACGATCTTAAAGAAGGGCAAGGCAGGCTTGGGGAGTGAACAACCTGCCCCTGTTTCTGATGTTCTCCCATTCTGTTATTGGAATGTTAGTGAGTGTTATTTTCATGAATGTTCTGTTATTGAATGTTGCAGACAGGGACACCAGAGGATTTTGTGAGCCATCCCTGAGTGAGGTATTGGGGAGGCGGGGGGAGGCTGTATTCACACTGAATCTGAGTGTACAACATGACTAACAAATGAAGCACAAGTTGCAGAGAGGGGAAGCTCTGTGAAGAGAGATGAGGGGTCTCTTTCGTACCCAGCCTGGGTTTTCCAATTACATTTCCCAACTCACTTCAAACCGCGTGGGACAGTACTGAGGGGCTGAATGGTCTCCTGTGTTTCTGTGCAACATCTTATAGGAGTAAGTAACCTCCAACTGCTCCTGTCTAGCAGGTTTGAGGGGCTGAATGGAACACAGGAACATTGGACTGAGGAGCAGGAGTGGGTCATTAGATACTTTGAGCATTCTCCACCAGGCACTAAGTTCGTGGCTGATCAGGTTGTGGTCTCAGCCCCACTTTCCTGTCTGCGTCCCATTGTGCATGACTCACTTCTCTGTCAAATATTTAACTAACGCAGCTTTCAATCAATGTGAACATAGAGAAACGATAACCTTCCACTGAAGAGAATTCTGACTGGAATGGTCCTTTCAGAATTTTTCATCATCCCTCTTATAGAATCAGAGAGTCATGCAGAATGGAAACAGACCCATTAATCCAATCTGTTCTCTCCGATCAGATATCAAATCTGATTTAGTCCCATTTGCCAGCATTTGGCCAATATTCCTCCTGTGATTGTACCGGCCTTGACCACTTCCTCTGACTGCACTTTCTGTACACACACCACTCTCTGTGTGAATTATTTACCTTCAGGTCCCTTCTAAATCATTCGCCCTCTCCCCTCCAACCTATGCCCTCTTGTTCTGGACTCCCCTATCCTTGGGAGCAGAACGTGGCTGTTCAGAATATCCTTGCCCCTGATGATTTTATAAACCTCTATAATGTTGCCTCTCAACCTCTCACACTCCAGGGGGAAACACCTCAACGTAATCAGCCTCTCCCTATAGCTCAAGCCTCCAGTCCTGGAACATGCGGGTAAGTCATTTCTGCAGAAAACCGAGTTGTACGCAGTATTCTGAAAGTGGCCTCACCAACATCCTGTACAGATGTAACATACCACCACAACTCCTATACTCAATACTCTGACTGATTTAGGCAAATGTGCCAAATGTGTTCAGCACCACTCTGTCTACCTGCGACTCACTGCTACAGGTAATCATGTACGTAAACATCAGAAAGTTAACATGATGGTAGTGCCAGCAGATCGGAGGAGTGATACATTGATCATTATTGAGATTAGATTGTGTTAGAAACATGAGCTTAACATGTCAGGAAGTGAAATCAAATCAATTCGTTCAGGGTGGGTTATATGCAAAATAACAGATAGCCCGGAGTGAGTTCCAGACTGGAATCTAATCGAGGGTTTCGGGTGGTTCATATACAGAATACCAGATACCCCGGAGTGAGTTACAATCTGGAATCTAATCAAGGGGTTCATGATGGTTTATATTCAGAATAACAGATAGCCTGGAGTGAGTTACAGCCTGGAATCCATGGACATGGGTTAGGATCTATCCTGTCTATACCTGACATATGCTTCCTTCTTTTTCTGAACCAAACCCTCAATTTCTTTAGTCAGCCAGCATTCCCTATAACTACCAGCCTTCCCTTTCAACCCTGACAGGACGTTACTGCCTGGAATCGAATCAAGGGGTTCAGAGTGGTTTATATACAGAATAACAGATAGCCCACAGTGAGTTACAGCCTGGAATCGAATCGAGGTATTCAGGGTGGTTTATATACAGAACAACAGGTAGCCCAGAGTGAGTTACAGCCTGGAATCGAATTGAGGGGTTCAGGGTGGTTTATATGCAGAATAACAGATACCCCGGACTGAGTTACAGCCTGGAATCTAATTGAGGGGTTCAGGGTGGTTTATATGCAGAATAACAGATACTCCGGACTGAGGTACAGCCTGGAATCTAATTGAGGGGTTCAGAGTGGTTTATAAACAGAATAACGGATACCCCGGAGTGATTTACAGCCTGGAATCAAATTGAGGTGTTCAGGGTGGGTTATATACAGAATAACATTAGCTCAGAGTGAGTTACGGCCTGGAATCTAATCGAGGGGTTCAAGGAGGTTAGTATACAGAATTATAGATAGCCCAGGGTGTGTTACTGCCTGGAATCTAATCAATGTCTGTTCAGATAGGACGGATTTTGCTGAATCGAAAGTACAGCCACAGATGCCAGCTAATGGTCAGACTGTTCCAAATGTAACAATTAACTGGGAAATGGAAGCCTGAGTTTTGGTTGCTGTTTTGACAGCAATTCAACTGCAATCAAAGACTTTAAATAATGCTCATAATATCAGAAGCCAATGGAATTTGAATATTATTGTTCGTACACCTGGAAATCAATCAAATTATGAGAATTATTGTATCATGGGAAGTAAATAAACCGAGCATTTTGAAAATAGAGGGAGAGCTGCTGCCATCCAACATAGAGCAACTGCTGTAGAGCAGGAATGCTAACTGACCATCTCAAACACTCTCTAACAAAGACACATGTTCATGTAAAACATACTTGCATTAAAAATAAAACATGACCTAGGGACACCAGCAGCTGAAAGAGTGAACACAGCGGGGAAGATAGAGACTGTGTGGTCTTGAGATTGTAACGTTTAATATGTAGGTTGTTAGAACAGTATATTTTTAACAGAGTTGGAGTCAGATAGTAAGTAGTTAAGAAAAGAGGGGCTTGTATTTGTGAATAGTTGTTGTTTAGTGTTCACTATTAAAATTAAGAAACTAACTTGCTAATTTTTGTTTAAATAGTGGAATGTAGGAGATCTGTGTCACTCATATTTTAACAGATTACGACGTGAGGCCAGCTTTTCTGGGTGTTTGGTTTTAATTAACAAAGGGATTTGACTCCACCTTGTAAATGTCCATTCACACTAACCCCATTTCCCTGCAGTTGGCCCATATCCTTCAAGTCCTTTCCTATCGACATATTTATCCAAAGGACACTGTTGCTGATGTGAATATTGAGTCACAAGTGATTAGAAGGGATGGCCTTGAGGTACGTAGGGAAGAGGTCTGGGGAATACTGGAAAGGATGAAAATAGATAAGTCCCCTGGGCCTGATGGCATTTATCCTAGGATCCTCTGGGAAGCTAGGGAGGAGATAGCGGAGCCATTGGCCTTGATTTTTATGTCGTCGTTGTCTCCGTGAATAGTGCCAGAAGACTGGAGGATAGTGAATGTGGTTCCCCTTGTTCAAGAAGGGGAGCAGGGACAGCCCGAGTAACTATAGGCCAGTGAGTCTCACTTCTGTTGTGGGCAAAGTCTTACAGAGAATTGTAAGGGATAGGATTTATGAACATCTGGATAGGAATAATGTGATCAAGGATAGTCAGCATGGTTTTGTGAAGGGCAGGTCGTGCCTCACAAACTTTATTGAATTCTTCGAGAAGGTGACTAAGGAGGTGGACGAGGGGAAAGCAGTAGATGTGGTGTATATGGATTTTAGCAAGGCGTTCGATAAGGTACCCCATGGTAGGCTACTGCAAAAAATACGGAGGTATGGCATTGAGGGTGTGTTGGAGGTTTGGATTAGGAATTGGCTGGCTGGAAGGAGACAGAGGGTAGTAGTTGATGGTAAAAGTTCATCTTGGAGTGCAGTTACTAGCGGTGTTCCACAAGGATCTGTTTTGGGACCATTGCTGTTTGTCATTTTTATAAATGACCTGGAAGAGGGGCTTGAAGGCTCAGTGAGCAAGTTTGCGGATGACACGAAAGTCGGTGGAGTGGTGGACAGTGAAGAAGGATGTGGCAGGTTACAGTGGGATATAGATAAGTTGCAGAGCTGGGCAGAAAGGTGGCAAATGGAATTCAATGTAGCTAAGTGTGAAGTCATTCACTTTGGTAGGAGTAATAAGAAGATGGATTACTGGGCTAATGGTTGGATACTTTGTAGTGTGGATGAGCAGAGGGATCTTGGTCTCCATGTACGCAGATCTCTGAAAGTTGCCACCCAGGTAAATAGTGCTGTGAAGAAGGCATATGGTGTACTGGGCTTTATTGGTAGAGGAATTGAGTTCCGGAGTCCTGAGGTCATGTTGCAGTTTTATAAGACTCTGGTGCGGCCTCATCTGGAGTATTGTGTGCAGTTTTGTTCGCCATACTATAGGAAGGATGTGGAGGCACTGGAACGGGTGCAGAGGAGGTTTACCAGGATGTTGCCTGGTATGGTAGGAAGATCGTATGAGGAAAGGCTGAGGCACTTGGGGCTGTTCTCATTGGAGAAAAGAAGGTTTAGGGGTGATTTGATAGAGGTGTACAAGATGATTAGGGGTTTAGATAGTGAGAACCTTTTTCCACGAATGAAGTCAGCTGTTACTAGAGGACACAGTTTTAAATTAAGGGGTGGTAGGTATGGGACAGATGTTCGGGGTAGATTTTTTACTCAGCGGGTTGTGAGTTCATGGAATGCCCTGCCAGTAGCAGTGGTGGACTCTCCCTCTTTATGGGCATTTAAGCGGGCATTGGACAAGCATATGGAGGTTATTGGGCAAGTGTAGGTTAGGTAGGCTTCGGTCGGCACAACATCGAGGGCCGAAGGGCCTGTACTGCGCTGTACTTTTCTATGTTCTATGTTCTATGCTTTTGAAATGTTGTTAATACACCCCCCCCCCCTCAGCCACATCTGCTGGCAGCTCATCCATGTACCAGCCCTCTGTGTAAAGAAGTGGCCCCTCAGGTTCCCTTTTATTCCTTCCCCTTTAACCTTAAACTGATCTCCCCTCGATTCTCTAAACTTTGGAGAAAGACTGAGAGCATTCACCCTATCCATGTCCCTCATGATCTTATACAGCTCTATAAGGTCCCCCCTCAGTCTCCTCCACTCTAAAGAAAAGTTCCGAGCTTGTCCAACCTCTCCCTATAACTCAGACCTTTGGGTCCCGGCAACGTCTTTGTAAATTTCTTCCACACTCTTTCTAATTTCATTATATCCTCCCTATAACAAGTTGACAAAACTGAACACAATACTCCAAGTGCGGCCTTACCAAAGTCCTGTGTAACTGTAACATAAATTCCCAACTTCTATACTCAATGTCCTGCCTGATGAAGACCAGTGTGTCAAAAGCCTTCTTCACTGGCCTGTCTACCTGTGACTCCACTCTCAGGGAACCTTGCACCTGAATTCCAAGGTCTCTCTGCCCACTACACCCCATAAGGCCCGCCCATTCACCATGAGACTCCTACCTTGAGTTGAGATTCCACGCTGCAAGACCTCACACATCTATATTAAATTCCATTTGCCATTTCTCAGCCCACTTGCCCACCTGATTAAGGTCCTGCTGCAATTTCTGAGAAACTTCCTCACTGATCATGCTCCCACTTATTTTAGTGTCATCTGCAAACTTACTAATCATACCTTGTACATTCTCAACCAAATCATAGATAACAAAAAGCTATGGACCCAACCTCCAGTCTAACAAGCATCCTTCCACTAAACCCTCTGCTTCCCATCAACAAGCCAACTGTGTATCCAATTGGCCAGTTCCCCCAATATTCTACGTGATGGAACCTTCCAGAGCAGCCTGCCATGTGAAACATTATCAAAGGCCTTACTGAAATCCATAGAGACTACATTTACCACACTGCCCTCCTCAACATTCTTGGTCACTTCACCAGAGGACTCTAAGAAATTTGGGAATTGATCTCCCAATCACAAGTCTATGCTGACTGCTCTGAATCAAACCCTGTGAAAGTAATGGGTGCAGTCAATGGTATGCTGTCCTTCATTGTAAGATGATTCGAGAACATAAGTAAAGCCATCTTCCTGCTGTTGTAGAGCCTTGCTGAGAGAGCATTAGGGGCACTCTGTACAGATTTGATCTCCTTTGTAAGGAATGATCTCCTTACCACAGACACGGGTGATGGTAACATGAGGATAGAGTGAATAAGCTGAGTGTTTAATCTGTAGTGCTGTGAGAGATGAAGAAATGGTGACGCTGAAACACGAGGAGTGGCAGCGATCACTTATTTCCAAAATAGACATTGACAGGGAGAGAAATTCCATACTTTACCCAGGATTGATTGGTGTGATTTATTGTCACGTGTACCTCAGTACAGGGAAACACTTTATTTATGAGCAGTGGAGGCAGATCATAGTAAGCATGGTCAGACAGATCATAGGGTGGAAATATACTTGGACAGAGTAAGGCATACAGGTTACACTGAACAGGACATGCACTAGACAAGATCAACATGAAGAAGATCACCATTATTTGAACTGAGAGCATCCATTCATCAGTCTAACGTGACTTTCCTAATAGTTTATATGCCTTTACTAACTCTCCCCACGTTATTGTGCAGTCGGCGTGTGAACCCTGGACTGAACATCAGGTTATTCATAATCCCCAACAGCAGCCACAATATCTTCCATCTGAAACAGGTAGCCATTCCCACCAGCTTCCGCCCTACATAGAGAACACCAGGCTGTCTTCTTGGAGATGGAAGATGCCTTCTTGAGACTTTGCACTAGACATATGTCTTCCCTCCTCACCACTAGAAAACCATGTTAAAGTCCCACATGTGTATCATGAGCAACGGAGCCAGGAGGAACAACGTGGAGCAGTCTGTCTGTGCAGCTTCTGCATCATGTTAGAGCATCAATTAAGAGACAGTGAGGACTGCTGATGCTGGAGATCAGAGTAGAGAGTCGATTGCTGGAAAAGCACAGCAGGTCAGGCAGCATCCTTGAAGCAGGTGAGTTGACGTATTGGGCATAAGACATTCATCAGGAATCAGCATCAATTCCCTCATTCTGCCCCTGTGTAAGTGCATTGAGGTGCGAATGGCCTCCTACTGTTCCTGTGTAAGTGACTCAAGGGAATGACTGGCTTCTTCCTCGTCCAATTGGACAGGGCCAAGGGCCTGACTGGGTTACCCCTGGTTCCTGTTTGACAGCTCATTGTACTGACTAGTATGACAATACTGCAGCTTTAAGAGGTTATTTGGTCGGGGTTTCTTTGATGAGAGAGATTGAACGATCTTTACCAAGCTGGGTAGTTAAGACCACTTGAGTAAACAGCGAGGGAGGCCTTAGGTTAATTTTAATGCAGCCTGAATGAGTGTGGCCAGCTCTCACAGATTAGGATCTTTGGGTTTTAATTTCTCAGTGACTTCAGAAACTATTGGGGTCGCCACAGAGTTGGAAACTTCAGTGAATGTTTCCTGGTTGCTACCCACTCTGAAAGTTCTCTTGATGCTGTTTTTAATTCCTGGATTGGAGAAATATTTGTGACATTCTGTGTCTGAATATTCCTTTTTGCCAAGGGCTGTGTTTATGGGATTTCCCTATATTGGAACAGTTCATTAGTAATAGTTCCTAGATCTATTATTCTGTTAAACTATCCAATAGAATTACGTTATTCTAAATTCCTCTTTCTGTGGTTTTATTTCTTCTTTCGTATTTAAGTAGATGGTGTTTTGCTTCACACCGAGTAGTCTGACCAGTCACATTGCATCTGGAACAGACACTTTACATTTCCTTTAAAATAAGAAAACATTCGAGTCTAGGCTATTGCCGTCAAATATTTTCGAGGGGCTCTGGTGAGCTCCATCACACTAGACTCCTTCTCTTCCTGAGTAATAGGCTGGAAGCACTGAATGGGCTGTCCCTGTTCTTCTCCAATAGTGTCAATGGGCTGAATGGCTTCCTCATATTCCTGTGAATCCAGCGTGAGGTGATGAATGAATTCTTATTTTGCTGTGGCAATGTGCAGTGACAGGCAGTGCTGTTACATGAATGTTACTGATACTTTAACAGCACAAGCCTGAATGGAGCCTGGGTCTTGCTGCACATGGATACAGACCAATTCAGGAGCTGACGGGGGACAAAACGTTCTGAACATTGTTGAATCTTCAGTGACCATCCCCACTTCGGATCTTATGGTGGGGAGGGTGAGGGTGGGGAGACATTGATGAAGCAGCTGAAGGTAATTGTGAAGATGAAACTACCCTGAGGATCTCCCACAGGGGTGACCCAGGACAGAGATGATGAACATCTTGCTTTGTGTCATGTTTGACAACAAACACTGGAGAGTTTGATCTGATTCCCAATAAGTCCAGTTCCTTGATGTCAACAGATGTCAACCACTGCCTTGATATCAGGGCCAGTCATTTTTACTTGAACCCTTGTCTCAATCTCTTTTGTTCACATCAATAAGCCATGATATAGGAGCAGCAAGAGTTTTCTTCAAACAGGTGAAATTGAATGTCAGGATTTCTCTCCTCAAGGGTGTTCGGGGAGCTAGATGACTGAACGTATTTGAAGATGAGGTAGATGGAAATTGACCTGTCAGAGAGTTGAGGTCTATGAAGAATTGGATATGAAAGAGGATTTGAGACCAATAGCAGATCAGTCATGATCTTAAAGAAGGGCAAGGCAGGCTTGGGGGGTGAACAACATGCCCCTGTTTCTGATGTTCTCCCATTCTGTTATTGGAAAGTTGGTGGGTGTTATTTTCATGAATGTTCTGTTATTGAATGTTGCAGACAGGGAGACCAGAGGATTTTGTGAGCCATCCCTGAGTGAGGTATGGGGGCTGTATTCACACTGAATCTGGGTCTACAACATGACCAACAAATGAAGCACAAGTTGCAGAGAGGGGAAGCTCTGTGAAGAGAGATGAGGGGTCTCTTTCGTACCCAGCCTGGGTTTTCCAATTACATTTCCCAATTCACTTCAAACCGTGTGGGACAGTACAGAGGGGCTGAAATGTCTCCTGTGTTTCTGTGCAACAGGTTATAGGAGTAAGTAACCTCCAACTGCTCCTGTCTAGCAGGTTTGAGGGGCTGAATGGAACACAGGAACATGGGACTGAGGAGCAGGAGTGGGTCATTAGATACTTTGAGGCATCTCCACCAGGCACTAAGATTGTGGCTGATCAGGTTGTGGTCTCAGCCCCACTTTCCTGTCTGTGTCCCATTGTGCATGACTCACTTCTCTGTCAAATATTTAACTAACGCAGCTTTCAATCAATGTGAACATAGAGACACGATAACCTTCCACTGAAAAGAATTCCGACTTGAAAAGTCCTTTCAGAATTATTCGTCATCCATCTTATCGAATCAGAGAGTCATGCAGAATGGAAACAGACCCATTAATCCAATCTGTTCTCTCCGATCAGATATCAAATCTGATTTAGTCCCATTTGCCAGCATTTGGCCAATATTCCTCCTTTGATTGTATCGGCCTTGACAACTTCCTCTGACTGCACTTTCTGTACACACACCACTCTCTGTGTGAAATATTTACCTTCAGGTCCCTTCTAAATCATTCGCCCTCTCCCCTCCAACCTATGCTGTCTTGTTCTGGACTCCCCTATCATTGGGAGCAGAACATGGCTGTTCAGAATATCCATGCCCCTGATGATTTTATAAACCTCTATAATGTTGCCTCTCAACCTCTCACACTCCAGGGGGAAACACCTCAACCTAATCAACCTCTCCCTATAGCTCAAGCCTCCAGTCCTGGAACATTCGTGTAAGTCATTTCTGCAGAAAACCGAGTTGTACGCAGTATTCTTAAAGTGACCTCACCAACATCCTGTACAGATGTAACATACCACCACAACTCCTATACTCAATACTCTGACTGATTAAGGCAAATGTGCCAAATGTGTTCAGCACCACTCTGTCTACGTGCGACTCACTGCTACAGGTAATCATGTACGTAAACATCAGAAAGTTAACATGATGGTAGTGCCAGCAGATAGGAGGACCAGTGATACATTAATCATTATTGAGATTAGATTGTGTTGGAAACATGAGCTTAACATGTCAGGAAGTGAAATCAAATCAATGGGTTCAGGGTAGTTAATACACAAAATAACAGATAGCCCGGAGTGATTTACAGACTGGAATCTAATGGAGGGGTTCGGGTGATTAATATACAGAATACCAGATACCCCGGAGTGAGTTACAATCTGGAATCTAATCTAGGGGTTGAGGGTGGTTTATGTACGAATAACAGATATTTCAGAGTGAGTTACAGCATAGAATCTAATCTCGGGTTTCAGAGTGGTTTATATGCGGAATAACAGGTAGCCCGCAGTGAGTTACAGCCTGGAATCTAATTGCAGGGTTCAGGGTGGTTTATATACAGAATAACAGATAGTCCAGAGTGAGTTACAGCCTGGAATCTAATCGAGGGATTCAGGGTGGTTTATTTGCAGAATAACAGATAGCCTGGAATGTGTTACAGGTTGGAACCTAGTCGAGGGGTTTAGCATGGTTTATGTACAGAATAACAGATGCCTTGGAGTTAGTTACAGCCTGGAATCTAATCGAGGGGTTCAGGGAGTTTTAGATACAGAATAACAGATAGTCCGGAGTGAGTTACAGGCTGGAATCTAATCGAGGAGTTCAGGGTCGTTTATATACAGAATAACAGAGAGCCCGGAGTGAGTTACAGCCTGGAATCTAATCGAGGGATATGTTCACCTTTTTATATGAAATAACTTGTAACTGGGAGTGAGTCACAAAGTGCACTATTGGCCAAGTGGTTTCAAATCTTGACTCACATAAACAGAATGCAGTCACAAACTACACAACTTTACTGACTCCCAACTTTCCTTGTTTGAGGACTATCCTCCTCTGTTTTCCCCTTTCACTGAAAGTATTAATATACCTTTTATACTGCACTGCCATTCTGGTTACAGTGCTACCTATCTCTCACTGTCTCATTTATCTTCAATCCTGTTGAAAGATACGTAAACCAAATAAAAACACAAAGTTCCAGAAAGAGCTTTGTTCAATTGCAGGTGCATTACTTTCTTTGATTTGTCGACAACACACAATTTGAACCCATAGAAGGTCAGTGTGGGATTTGAGAAACTCTTCACTTTGGGATGAGGCCTAGCCAGGCAGGCTTCTGATCCAAATCTGCAAATCTACAATTCAGTGACTAAGCTCTATCAGGTTTTGTATATTATGTTTCTTCATACATTAGGAGCTTGGAAAGTAAGGCAGACCTTACTGGAATGTCACATTGTCTCTCCGCATTCACTGTAAAAAGGTTCTGGGATTTACATTTTAACCACCTTCAAAGAGCTGTCTCCATTTCCTATCTCTGCTGGCATCAATGAATGGAAATGACTTTTGACACATTGCCCCCTCTCCCTTGCTGAAAGTATTCCGGACACAAATCAGTCAGGCAGTCATTTTAGATTTGTCCACAGCCACCATTTTATATCAGCAAAACGATGACATTGAGTTTATAAATAAGGAAAAGCAAGAGAGACTGGCAACATCAATACAGTTCGAAAATACATAAAACAATTCACTAGAGAGGAAGAAAAGGACAACCAACTCCGATTCCTAGACGTGAAGGTACAGAGAACACCGAACGGAGAATTCACCAAGTCCTAAACTATGAAAGCAACCACCCAAACACACACAAACGAAGTTGCATCAGGACACTATTCAAAAGGACCACAACACACTGCAGCACACCAGAACGACAAAAAGAGGAAGAGGAACACCTATACAAAGTATTCACCAAAAACGGACACCCTCGCAATTTCATCAACAGTTGCCTAAGGGAAAGTCAACGGAACGAGGACATGCCGCAACCCAAAGGACTAGCCATACTACCATACATCAGGAGCATTTCTGAACTGACAGCCAGACTACTGCGATCACTAGGACTCATAACAGCACACAAACCAACAGCCATTCTCAGACAACAACTCACCAGAATGAAGGGCCCGATACCCAACATGAGCAAAACCAATGTAGTGTACAAAATCCTATGCAAGGACTGTACAAAACACTACATAGGACAAACAGGAAGACAGTTAACGATCCGTATACATAAACACCAACTAGCCACAAAACGACACGACCAGCTATCCTTAGTAGCCACACACACAGACGACAAGCAACATGAATTCGACTGGGACAACACTACCATTATAGGGCAAGCCAAACAGAGAACAGCCAGGGAATTCCTGGAGGCATGGCACTCATCCACAGACTCTATCAACAAACACATCGACCTGGACCCAATATACCGGCCACTGCAGCGGACAGCTGGAACTGACAACCGGAAGCGGCAGAGACAGGCCCCTTTAAATGCCGGAGGAAACAGCACAGAAGCGCTTCACAAGAGGCTCCCAAGCACTGAGGATGTCACCTAGACAGGGGACAAAATGTTTGTAAGACAAATTCCCAGCTCAGCGACCAGAACCACAACAACATAAAACATTGAACACGCACACAAAATCACACATAAACGTGCATACACAGACACACAGAATCACACACAGAGAGATACAGACTCCTTCCAGAAGCTGTCTCCATTTCCTACCTTACAATGGAATTCATGTTATGATGATGCATTCATGCAGGACAAGAAACAGCTTTTGAGACTTTCCCCATTGTGACAGGAATTCAGCCCCAATCTGACACTTGGAGATATGTAACAGGACAGAAATGTACAGCAGCTTTCTGTGTTCCTGCTCCCAATGTAACATTTGACCATTTAGTTTATCTTGTCTTCGGTCAAACATCCAACAAGGATCACTACACAGATCCAATAACAGATCCCCAGGAGTGAGTTCCAGACTGGAATCTAATTGAGGGGTTTAGGGTTTACATACAGCATATGAGATACCCAGGAGTGAGGGACCGACTGGAATCTAATCGAGGGGTTCAGGGTGGTTTACATACAGAATAACAGATAACAAGTCGTGAGTCACAAAATCGCAGAGTTATACAGTCATAGAGATGTACGTCATGGAAACAGACCCTTTGGTCCAACCCGTCTATGCAGACCAGATATCGTAACCTACTCTAGTCTCTTTTTCAAGCACTTGGCCCATCTCCCTCCAAACCTTCCCATTCATATACCCATCGAGCTGAATTTTAAATGTTGCAATTGTACTACCCTCCACCACTTCCTCTGACAGTTCATTCCATTCATGGACCACCCTCTGAGTGAACAAGTTGCCCCTTAGGTCTCTTCCATATCTTTCCCCTCTCACACTAAACCTATGCCCTCTAGTTCTGGACTCCCCCACCCCAAGGAAAACACTTTGTCTATTTATCCTATCCATGCCCGTCATGATTTTATAAACCTTGATAAAGTCACCCCTCAGCCTCTGATGCTCCAGGGAAAACAGCCCCAGCCTGTTCAGCCTCTCCCTGTGGCTCAAATCCTCCAACCCTGGCAACCTCCTTGTAAATCTTTTCTGAACCCTTCCAAATTTCACAACATCCTTCCGATAGGAAGGAGACCAGAATTGCATGCCATATTCCAACAGTGGCCTAACCCATGTCCAGTCCAGCCACAACATGACCTCTCAATGCCTATACTCAAAACACTGACCAATAAAGGAAAGTAAACCAAACGCTGCCTTCATTATCTTATCCACCTGCCACTCTACTCTCACGGAGCTACGAACCTGCACTTCAAAGTCCCTTTGTTCAGCAACTCTCCCTCGGACCTGACCATTAAGTGTATAAATCCTGCTCAAATTTGATTTCCCAAAATGCAGCGCCTCGTGTTTATCGAAGTGGAATAGAATTGAAGGTTTTGGGGTGTTTTTGAAACATGCCAGTCACACATAGATGGAAGTGAGTTACACGTTGGAATCTAATCGAGAGGGTTCTGGGTGATTCATATAATCCCGACAGTGGGGAAACAAGCCCTTCAGCCCAACAAGACCACACTGACCCACAGAAGAAAAACCCATCCAGACCCATTTCCCCACATTTACCCCTGACTAATGCACCTAACATACACATCCCTGAATACCATGGGCAATTTTAACAGATGAATGGTAAACCGTTTGTGTATTGCCATAATATAATCAATATTACACACACACACACACACACACACACACACACACACACACACACACACACACTCCAATTTTAACTTGAAAGAACGTCGTCCAGATATTCTTGGAACTCACGACAAAGGAAAAATTGCAAGATTGTTCAAAACAGTATTCTGCTTCTGAAGATATTGTAGTCACACAGCTGCTAGCAATGGGATTTCATCCTGGGAGAATTGAATTTGGCTGAATTCCCTTTGCTTTAGGCAGTGAGTAGATTCCAATGAATTCTGGTCAGGGAGCACCCAAAGGGTTGCACGATGGTTAGCACTGCTGCCTCACAACACCAGGGACTTTGGTTCGACTCTAGCCTGGGTGTGTGGAGTTTGTACGTTCTCCCCGTGTCTGTGTGAGCTTCTAGTAGGTGCTCCAGTTTCCTACCACAGCTCAAAGTGTGTAGGTTAGGTTGATTGGTCATGCTAAATTGTCTGTAGTGATCAAGGATTTCTAGGTTCGGTGCATTAGTCAGGGGTAAATGTAGGGGAATTTTTTGGGAAGGTTAGTATGGACTTGTTGGGCCGAAGGACCTGTTTCAACACTGCAGGGATTCCATAAAAATAAGAAAGGTAACGATGAGTTTAGAGTATTTTTTTAGCTCGCAGACATTGCTGTGATGAGGAACATTGAAGGAGAGAGAGTGCAATAGGCCATTCCTTCTCAGGCAGATTACATTTTCTCCCTCTCTGAGCTGAATCACACAGTAATGTCATCTTCTCCCCAAAACTGGACCATGAGAGATCTCCTTGTACATTGTCCAAACTTCCTTGTACATTGTCCAAACGATGTCTCCATCACATTCCCTGTTCCATGTAGGTGCATCATTGCTGCTGTCATGTACAGAGACAGACCCGTAGCAGAAAATGATCTTGGTCGATTTGAAGATATGTTTATATATCCCTGCGTCATTAAAAATTAAAATTGTTTAAGTTATTCAGAATACTTGTGTTAAACTGAATGCATTTTTAAAAGAAATACAGAAATTGCTGGAAAAGCTCGGCAGGTCTGTCAGCATCCAGATGTCTTTTACATGCTGTAGTTGTACCATCCTCCACCACTTCCTCTGGCAGCTCATTCCATACGCACACCACCCTCTGTGTGAAATGGTGCCTTTTCGGCCGCATCAAAACCTTTTCCCTCTCAATTTCCACCAATGTCCTCTAGTTTTGGACGCCCCAAACCTGGGGAAAAACCCCTGACTACTCACCTTATCTATGGCCATTTTGATTTTATAAACCTTTACTGCTGCGAAATGTGACCCCAATCAACACGAATGGCTGTACTTTCAGTCATCCTGGGCCTAAATTCTGAAATGCAATATTGACACCTCTTCCTTCTCCATCAAGTCACAATTCTAAATCCATTTTAAACAGTTTGTTCAGATGTATCCTGAAACACTTCTGTGGGCTTTACACCGAGACCTTTGTGCCCAGAGAAAGGGACACTAGCATCACTCGACAATACCCATAAAGCTGGAACAGTATTCTCCTGTGTGTTTGTTCATCAGACTGTTCTGTCATGCTGGGACATACCTCTGCAACAGGTAGGATTTGAATCCGGGCCTTCTAGTCCAGAGCTAGGAACACTCCCACACAAGTTCAGGAATTGAAATCAAATCCAGAGCTCTGGCTCAGAGACAGGGAAACTACCCACCACACTATCATACCCAGATTTTGGGCCATATTTTAGTGCCCACTTTCAGTTCAGTGTGGATTTATTATAATCAGGTTATCATTGCTATAAACATCTTTAATCACTATTATCTGTAGTCTGCAATATTAAGGAAAGAAATCCTGCAGACACACTCTGCCCAATGAAGAGTCTCAAACAGATATTTATTACTGAACACCAGAGACGAAGGTAGAGCTTAATTTCTGGTCCCAAAACACCGATCACTCTTACCCACCTCTAACGTGCGACTGCCCTCTTCCTAAAACCATGAAGTGACACCAGGCCGCTGATTACTGTCCAGCCTCTCCTCCCCACTGACTGTGTCTGTAATCTGTCCCTCCTCCCCCTAACCACACAAGACAACCCAAGCTCAGGGTCTTTGTGACAATCAAGGCTGGAGTGTGCAGGCCTCCTGGAGAGGGATGGGCGTTTTAAAATTGAAGGGGGAGGGGGATATGGCAGTAATATCACTCACTGGGCTGAGGGGTGGCAGATGGAGTTTAGTTTGGATTAATGCGAGGCATTGGATTTGGTAAATCAAACAAGAACAGGACCTATACAATTAAAAGTAGGGTCTTTGGCAGTGCTGTAGAACAGAGACCTAGGCCGTCAGGTATAATTCTTTAAAATTTGCATCTCATATAGATAGTGCGGTTAAGAAGGTGTTTAACACACTTGTCTTCATTGGTCAGACCTTTGAGTATCGGAATTGGGACGTCAAATCTTGTGGTTGTTCAGGACATTAGTGAGACCTCTTCTGGAATACTGTGTCCAGTCTGGTCATCCTGCCCGCCCATTCCATAGGCACACCTCCCTCTGGGTGAAAAAGCTGCCCCTTAGATCACTTTTAAATGTTTCCCCTCTCACCTTAAGTCTATGTCCTCTAGTTTTGGACTCCCTGTGCCCTAAGAAAATACCTTGACTCTTCACTTTAATATTACTGACCTTGATATTATTAAACTGGAGAGGGTTCAGAAGAGTTTAACCTGGATGTTGCTGGGAAAGGAGGGATTGAGCTATAAGGAGAGGCTGTATAGGCTGGGATTTTTTCACTGAAGAATATGAAATTAAGCGGTAACTTTACAGAGGTTTATAAATTATTGAGGGGTACAGATAAGCCGAAGGGCTGATGTCTTTTCCCTAGAGTTGGGGATTCAAAACTGAGGGATATTTTAAGGTGCGAGGAAAAAGATTTACAAAAGTCAGGAGAGGTAATTTTGTAAGACAGAATCTGGCTTGTGCGTGGAATGAACTTCCAGATGAAGTGGTGAAAGCAGGAACAGTTACAACGTTTAAAGGACATTTAGATCAGTCCATGGATAATACATCAGTTTGGATGGTGCTGTGAGCAGCTGCCCTCTCCCTCCACCTCTCTGAGTGTATCCCTGTTGGTTTTCACCCTCTGCAAATGCCTGTGCAGTGGCGTGGGGAGGCCAGCAGAGGGTGGCATTGCATCACTTTAGGCACCACAGAGACTGGCAGACCTGCCCCACACAGAGACACACAGATACACACAGCAATTGTTAGGACACAACAGTGAGCTCATCTGGTAATATAAACTAAACATAAAGAAATGCTCAATTTGTCTTGTAAACTGTTAAAATATGAGTGACAGAAAACTCCCAAATTCCACTGTTTAAACAAAAATATCAATTTATTTTTTAACTCTGAAAGTGAACATTTTTCATCAACTATTCACAACTCTGAGACCCCATTTCTCTAAACTGCTTATTTCCCCATTCCAACTCTACAGTAATTACATAAACGTAATTTCAAAACCACACAGCAGCTGTTGTTTCATCTGACCTCACACCAAGATCCTTTTTTCCCATCTTTCCTGGGAAGACTGGCTCATGTTACAGGATGCTATCGAAGTGTCTACATTTCAGCATTCTGCAACCTGGGAACACATCCTTCCATGACACTGTGTCTCAGTCTGCCCATCTTTGTCTATACACCAAACCCGTCCCATGTGGTGATATTTAATATGATTCCCCCGTCGTGTCTCTGTGGCAGTGATGTTCACACCCACAGCACCCCCTTGTCAGGGCACAATGGAGAGTTCGAGCTGTAAATGGGAGGGAGCTGCACATCCTGTCACTTCCAGCCCGGGCTGCAAGTTTCCCCACACTGGGCAGGAACCTCACACAGTGTTACTGAGGAATGCACTGGGGTGGTATACACAGTCCTACATGCTGGGAGGGTAACTGCTCCTGGGTTACAGATCAATGCACTGGGGTGGTATACACAGTCCTACATGCTGGGAGGGTAACTGCTCCTGGGTTACAGATTAATGCACTGGGGTGGGGTACACACCTCTACACGCTGGGAGGGTAACTGCTCCTGGGTTACAGATTTATGCAATGCGGAGGTGTGCATAATCCTACATTCTGGGAGGGGAGCTGCTCCTGGTTTACAGATGAATCCATGGGTGATCACTGCACAGGTCGCTGTGCTGGTCAGACTATCTAGTTGAGGTTTATAGATAATACAATGATGTGGTTTGTGCAGCTCCCAATGCTGGATGGATATTTGTTTCAGGTTTAGACATTAGTGTCCTGTTCTGTTCTGCACAGCTCTCAGTGCTGGACAGATATCTTGTCCGGGGTTATAGATCAATGCACTGCTGTGGTCTGCACAGCTCCCCATGCTGGTCAGATAGCCGGTTGCTGAAGAAGGGCTTATGCCTGAAACGTCGATTCTCCTGTTCCTTGGCTGCTGCCTGACCTGCTGCGCTTTTCCAGCAACACATTTTCAGCTCTGGACAGATATCTAGTCTGGGCTTATAGATCAATGCACTGCTGTGGTCTGCATTGCTTACCATGCTGAATACTTGCTGGAGGAACACCGCCATCCAGGCAACATCAGGAGGTATAGAATTTGATGTTTCAGGTGTAGCCCTCCTTCAGGACTCTTACAGAATGGTTCCACCTCCTGATGCTGTCAGCATTGCTGTGTTCTCCCACCTTCCTGCCTGTCTACTTTGAACTCCAGCGTCTGCAGCTTTTCTCTCTCTATCACAGCTTCCCAAACTGGACAGATGTCTAGCCTGCGTTTGAAGATAAGTGCCCTGACATGATCTGTGTGCAGTGTTCCACTCTGGACAGATTGCTGGATTGTATTGACCAGTGTAATGGATGAATCTGGACAGATTGTTGAGTTGGACTGAGCAGGACACTGGCCTGGTCTGTGCAGTGTTCCACGGTGAACAGATATCTCCTCTGGGTGTATGGTGTCTGGGCTGGTTCTGTGAGGTGGATTGAGAATGTGGCATATCTAACCATTTCAGCTGATCTGGCAATGCCTTTAGTTCCCATTCCTGTGATTGGACGCTCCGTCTCTCATCCCATTTATGTTACAGTGTGTCCAGGCACAGGACATCATGTGGGTGGGGTGGGTAGGGGGAAAGGTCATGGACAGGTCAAGGGGTTACCCGGAACGTTCTGTCCCCAACATTCTATAACTGACATTCCCCGGAACGTTCTGTCCCCAACATTCTATAACTGACATTCCCGGAACGTTCTGTCCCCAACATTCTATAACTGACATTCCCCGGAACGTTCTGTCCCCGACATTCTATAACTGACATTCCCCGGAACGTTCTGTCCCCGACATTCTATAACTGACATTCCCCGGAACGTTCTGTCCCCGACATTCTATAACTGACATTCCCCGGAACGTTCTGTCCCCGACATTCTATAACTGACATTCCCCGGAACGTTCTGTCCCCGACATTCTATAACTGACATTCCCCGGAACGTTCTGTCCCCGACATTCTATAACTGACATTCCCCGGAACGTTCTGTCCCCGACATTCTATAACTGACATTCCCCGGAACGTTCTGTCCCCGACATTCTATAACTGACATTCCCCGGAACGTTCTGTCCCCGACATTCTATAACTGACATTCCCCGGGACGTTCTGTCCCCGACATTCTATAACTGACATTCCCCGGAACGTTCTGTCCCCGACATTCTATAACTGACATTCCCCGGAACGTTCTGTCCCCGACATTCTATAACTGACATTCCCCGGAACGTTCTGTCCCCGACATTCTATAACTGACATTCCCCGGAACGTTCTGTCCCCGACATTCTATAACTGACATTCCCGGAACGTTCTGTCCCCAACATTCTATAACTGACATTCCCCGGAACGTTCTGACCCTGACATTCTATAACTGACATTCCCCGGAACGTTCTGTCCCTGACATTCTATAACTGACATTACCCGGAACGTTCTGTCCCTGACATTGTTTGTGAACGGCCGGACGTCAGTGAATTGAACAAACGATAAGATCCCGAGGGAAGAGATCCCGTTCCAGGGAGAAGGAGACACTGTTCCGAAGGCCCCTCAGGCAATTAAAGGGGTGAATACGTTTTCCCTGCGTTTACATTTCTCCACGACACAGGACCGACCACAATTTAGACCAAAATACAGAAATTCCCAAACTCCGTTTGTCTTCAGGAAACTGGGAGAGAATCCTTCAGGACAGCAACGTTTCCACCCTCCGTATTAGGAACTGGGAAGGAGTGACCTGTGTCTGCTCTCGAGCGATCGAGTGTGTGGGAATGTTCTAGAAATCATCTGTCCTTATGGATGTGTCTCTGTGTGTTTGGGGAGGGAGGGTTTCTTGTGTTTTTTGTCATATTTTTGTCAGTAATTCAGACCTTCCCATTTATTATTCCAGCTCCAATTATTTTAATAAATCCCTGAATACAGGGACACATTTGAAAATCTCACTGGGTCCCCGATCAAACGGGTCCCTTTGCCTCCATGCTGATGGATAATGGGTTTGTTTTCCTTCCTCACAGTTAACGTAGTGACCATCTACGTCCTGCTTTATAAAGATTGTGGATTGTCTCCATGTGTCAGACGTTACCTGGGGGCCATGGCAGCAGCGGATCTCCTGGTCATTATCCTCGACCTGATCCTGAGACACATTCCCATTGTTTATTGGGAACAGTTTTATTTCCTGATGGACTCCGTCCCCGTGTGTAATATCCACGCCGTCCTGCTTTATGCAGCCACTGACTGCTCTGTCTGGTTCACCGTCACTTTCACCTTTGATCGGTTTGTGGCCATTTGTTGCCAGAAGCTGAAAAGTAAATATTGCAGTGAGAAAACGGCGGCTGTGGTTCTGGGAGCAGTGACTGTGCTGAGCTGTTTAAAGAACATTTCCTGGTATTTTATGCTCGAGGCTCGGTATCGGCTGTGGAACGAGCCCTGGTTTTGTGATGTAACAGACGCTGTTTATTTCTCCATTGTCTGGGTCACAATCGAGTTCCTCCACCACATTCTAACCCCGTGTGTCCCATTTCTCCTGATTCTGCTGCTCAATGTTCTCACCGTCAGACACATTTTAGTGACCAGCAGAGCCCGCAGGAGACTCCGCGCTCACACCAATGGGGACGCTCAGTCTGACACTGAAATGAGAAACCGAAAAAAATCCATCATTTTACTGTTTGTGATCTCGGCCAATTTCATCCTGTTATGGTCAACGTTAATGCTGTATTCTATATGGAGACGGATGTGGTGGATTGGGTATCGGTCTGTGAATCTCGATCTCTTTGTGCAGGAATTGGGCTTCATGCTGCAGCTCCTCAGTTGCTGCACAAACACCGCGATTTATGCCGTGACCCAGACTAAGTTCCGGGAGCAGTTGAAGAATGTGCTGAAATATCCCTTCACCCAAATCCATCCATCAATCAAATTCCCTCATTAATCAATCCATCTGGGATTTTCTCATTTCAGTTCAGTGTTTCAGCGATGGAGCAGCCTGTCGCTATGGTAACAGACTGAGGGTAGCGCTGGTTTGTCCATCCTTATCCCCCAGGGGGGTTACAGGGAAACATTTCAATGTTTCTCACAACTCAGGGGCCAGTGAGAAAAGGCACCATCCCACTGACTGGATCCATCACTTCCATTTGTAACCAATAAAAATGTTGATTAAATCGTGCCGAGCAGCAGAGTGACCGATGTTGTTGTGTGTCTTTGTGTTGGAGAAGCTGAGCTGGAGAGAGACAGACTCAGCCCCAAGTCCTGGTCCTCAGGGAAGGAGAGGGCACCGCGCCCTGAGCTCAGGAGCTGGGTTTACATCCCTCTGACCCCCCCACTTCAACCTGGCCTCCCCATTTCCTCTCTTCCTCCTCAATTCTCTCCCTCTCTCTCTTCCATCACCTCTCCTCTTCATTCTCCCTCATCCCCCTCTCTCACACACACCCCCAAAACAGGTTTCTACACCTGCCTCCATTCTTCCCTCTCCCCCTCCCCCCACTCTCTCTCTCTTGCCGCCTCTGTCTGCCTTCTGCAATTCCATCTCTACCACATTCCCCCCCCCATCCCATATCCCATCCCCACCATCGCACACTCAGCCTCACCACCAATACCCCAGTCTCTGGGTCAGAGGGGAAGGGAAGGACCAGGGAGACAGTGTGTGGCAGATAGACAGGGAGGGTGGGAGAGAGATTCAGCTGAAGAGAAACGGATGGAGGTGGAGAGAGAGAGAGAGTCACCGAGGAAACGGGATCGAGAGTGGGAGAAGGTGGAGAGAGAGTGAGGGGCAGGGAGAGAGAGAGGGGCAAGAGAGAGATCGGGTGAGGAAAAGAAAGAGAGATACACGGGAGGAGATAATGAGAGTGAGGGTTGGGAGAGAGAGAGAGAGTGGGCGAGAGAAAGTGTGAAACTGAGAGAGGGGTGAGGGAGGGGGCAAGAGAGAAAGGGACAGAGAGAGAGATTGGACGAGAGAGAGAGCGAGGGCGGGAGAGAGAGAGAGCGAGGGCGGGAGAGAGAAATGGTGAGAGAGAGCAAGGGCAAGAAGGAGACGGGAGTGTGTGGGGGGGTGGTCGAGAGAGAGAAGGGCAGGAGGGAGAGAGAGGGTGAGAGCGAGCGTGAGGGGCAAGAGAGAATGAGACAGAGAGAGAGAGGGAGGGAGGGAGGAAATGGGTGAGAGAGAGAGGGAGAGAGTGAGCAAAAGAAAGATCGAGGGGGTGAGAGAGAGAGAGAGACAGGCGAGAGAAAGCGACAGGGAGAGGGGTGACAGAGGAGAAGAGGTTGCGAGAGCGAGAGAGAGGGGAAGAGAGAGCGGGAATGAGGGAGAGAGTTTGTGAGAGACGGGGGGAGAGTGAGAGAGAGGGGGCTAGCGAGTGACAGAGATGAGAGAGAGGGGGTGTGAAAGAGAGAGATAGAGAGAGACAGAGAGAGAGGGGGTAGAGAGAGAGAGGAGGCGGGAGTGGGAGGGACGGTCGAGAGAGGGAGAGCGAGAAAGAGAGAGAGAGAGAGAGATGAGAGAGGGCGACAGGGTTGAGAGAGGAAGAGAGGGTGCGAGAGCGAGACTGAGATGGGATGAGAGCACAAAGGAGGGAGAGTTGTGTCGAGAGAGAGAGAGGGCAAGAGTGATAGAGGGGAGTGAGAGATGGAGACAGGGAGAGGATGACAGAGAGAGAAGCCATAATGAGAGAAAGAGTCGCAGAGAGATGAAGAAAGGAGGTGAGCAAGGGGGAGAGAGTGTGCACAAGAGAGACAGCGAGAGAAAGAGGGGGCGAGAGAGAGAGAGGTCAAAATGGAGGGAGAGAGGGGCCAGATACGAGAGAGAGTGCGAGAGAGAGGGAGAGAGATGGTCGAGAGAGAGAGGATTGGTAGAGAGAGAGAGAAGGGGGCGGGATAGAGAGGGAGGGCTACAGAGAAAGAGAGGGGGGGGGAGTGAGAGAGAGAGGCCGCGAGAGAGGGAGAGGGAGCGAGAGATAGGGGAGAGCGAGATGGAGGAATGGGGCAAGTGAGAGGTAGAGAGATGACAGAGAGAGAGAGGAGGCAGAGACGGAGGGAAGGCCATAAGAGACAGAGAGAGAGAGACAGACAGAGACAGAGAAAGAGGGGTGAGGCAAGAGTGAATGAGGAAGACAGTGGTGAGAGAGAGAGAACAGACAGGGGCCAAATAAAGAGAGGTGCGAGAGAGAGAGGGGCGAGAGATAGAGAGGGGGGGTAATAGACAGAGGGATAAAGAGAGAGAGGGAGAGAGCGAGAGAGGGAGAACGAGAGAGAGAACGAGAGAGAGAGAACGAGAGAGAAAGAGAACGAAAGAGAACGAGAGAGAACAAGAGAGAGGGAGAAAGGTGCAAGAGAGAGGGAAAGAGGGGGCAGATATGAGAGAGAGAGTGCGAGAGCAAGAGAGAGGAGAGAGCAAGGGAGGGAGACAGGGAGATAGGGAGAGAGTGAGCGGAAGAGAGGGGCGAGAGAGGGGCGACAGAGAGAGAGAGAGAGCGAGGGGGAGAGAACGATGGGGAGAGAGAGAGGGAGAGAGAGGGGAGAGACTGCGAGGGGGGAAGGGAGAGGGGTACAGAGAGAGAGAGCACGAGCAAGTGAGAGAGGGAGAGCGAGAAACAGAGACGCGGAGAGCAAGAGAGAGGAGGGCAGAGCGAGAGATGTGAGCAAGCTAGAGACAGAGAGATGAGAGAGAGAGTTGCGAGAGAGAGAGGAGGTGAGGGAGGGAGGACTGAGAGAGATAAGGAGAGAGAGAGAGCAACAGACAGACATAGAGAGAGATAGAGTAAGAGTGAGAAAGAAGAGGTGAGAGAGGGAGGGAGGACTGAGAGAGAGGAAGAGAGAGAGAGACAGACAGAGCACGAGTGAGTGAGCGAGAGAGAGAGTGAGATGAGCGAGAGAGGGAGAGTGAGAGAGAGATAGGAAGAGTAAGAGAGAGAGAATGCGAGTGTGGGAGGGGGACAGAGAGAGCGATAGAGAGAGAGAAAGTGGGAGAGAGAGGGACAGCAAAAGAGAGGGGAGGTGAACGAGAGACAGAGGGATGAAAGAGAGGGGCACGAGAGAGACAGTGGAGGCAAGAGAGGGATGGAGAGCTGAGAGAGAGAGACAGACAGTGTGACAGAGAGAGGCAATGAGAGGGGGAGAGATATGAGACGATGGGGGGAGAGAGAGGAAACGATGGGCGAGAGAGAGGAGAAAGAGAGGGAGAGAGAGGAGATGATGGGAGAGAGAGAGACGCTCGATGGGAGAGAGAGAGAGAGGACGAGAGAGGGAGAGACAGGGGATGATGGGGAGAGAGAGGGGACTATGGGGGGTGAGAGAGGGGACGAGAGAGGGAGAGAGAGGGGGAGAGAGTGGAGACGAGAGGGGGAGAGAGGGGGGGAAAGAGCGGGGATGAGAGAGGGGAGAGAGAGGTGATGAGATGGGGAGAGAGAGGGGACGAGAGAGGTGAGAGTGAGGTGAGAGAGAGGCGACGTGAAGGGTGGAATGAGGGGACGAGAGAGGGGACGAGAGATGGAGAGAGAGGGGGAACGAGAGAGGGAGAGAGAGGGGGTGAGAGAGGGAGAGTGAGGGAACAAGAGACGGAGAGAGAGGGGAAGACAGAGGGGGAGAGAGATTATGAGAGGGGGCGAGGGAAAGAGAGGAGGGGAGAGAGGGGACAAGAGGAGAGAGAGGGGACGATGGGGGAGGGGGTGAGCGGGGGAGAGAGGGGGAGAGAGAGAGTTAGAGAGGTGGGACAAGAGGAGGAGAGAAAGGACGAGTGTGGAGAGAGAAGGGACGAGAGAAGGGACGAGAGAGGAGAGGAGAGAGGGGAGGAGAGAGGGGAGGAGAGAGGGAGAGAGACGAGAGCGGAGAGAGTGGGGACGGGGGTGAGAGAGAAGGGATGATAGGGGGAGAGAGAGGGGACGATGGGGGGAGAGAGGTGGAGTGAGAGGGGGAGAGGGGGGGAGAGAGAATGTAAGAGAGATGGGACAAGAGGGGGAGACAGACAGGATGAGGGGGAGAGAGAGGGGACGAGAGACGTAGAGAGAGAGGACGAGAGAGGGAGGGGAGACAGGGGTGAGAGAGAAGGTACGAGAGGGAGAGAGAGAGGGGACGATGGGAGGAGAGATAGGGCATGAGAGGGGGAGAGAGGTGATGAGAGAGGGAGAGAGAGTGGACGATGGGGGTAGAGAGAGGGGAGAGAGAGGAGGAGAGAGGGAGCAGAGAGGGGATGATGGGGGTAGAGAGAGGGGACAAGGGAGGGAGAAAGGGGGAGGGAGAGGGGACGAGAGAGTTGATAGGGCCAAGAGAGAGGGGAAGAGAGAGGGGAGAGAGGTGATGAGAGGGGGTAGTGAGGGGACGAGAGGGAGGAAAGAGAGGGGACAAGAGAAGGAGAGAGAGGGGACGATGGGGGAGAGTGGAGGAGTGAGAGGCGGAGAGAGGGGGAGGGAGAGGGCAACAGAAGTGGGACAAGAGGGGGAGAGAGAGAGGAGGAGGGCGGAGAGAGAGGATTGAGAGAGGGAGAGAGGGGAGGGAGAGAGAGGGGAGGAGAGAGGGAGGGAGAGGGGGCGAGAGAGGGAGAGAGAGGGAACAAGAGAGGTGATAACGCCGAGAGAGAGACGGAGAGAGGGGAAGAGAGAGGGGAGAGAGGTGATGAGAGGGAGTAGTGAGCGGACGAGAGGGTTAGAGATAGGGGACGATGGGGGGAGAGGGGGGCAGTGAGGGGGGAGAGAGGGGCGAGAGAGAGGCCAAGAGAGGTGGGACAAGAGGGGGAGAGCGAGAGGACGAGGGTGGAGAGAGAAGGGACGAGAGAGGGAAACAGAGGGGAGGGAAGAGGGAGAGAGAGGGGACGAGAGGGGAGGGGGGATGGGGGTGAGAGAGAAGGGTCGATGGGGGGAGAGAGAGGGGACGAGAGGGGGAAAAGAGAGGTCGAGAGAGGGAGAGAGATGGGAGGATGGGGGAGAGAGAGAGGGGATGATTGGGGGGAGAGAGAGGGGACGAGAGGTGGAGAGAGCGTGGACGATGGGGGTGACGGGGAGAGAGAGGGAGACTGCGGGGCTGAGAGAGGGAGAGAGAGAGGGGGAGGGAGAGGGGAAGGGAGAGGGGAGAGAGATTGGATGCGAGGGGAAGAGAGCGGACGAGGGAGGGGAGAGAGAGGTGACGTGAGGGGGAGAGAGAGTGGACGAGAGAGAGAGGGGAAGAGAGAGGGGGAGAGACGTGATGAGACAGGGGAGCGTGGGGACGAGAGGGGGGAGAGAGAGGGGACGAGAGAGGTGAGAGTGAGGGGAGAGAGAGGTGACAAGAGGGGTGGAATGAGGGGACGAGAGGGGGGAGAGAGGGGACGAGAGAGAGAGAGAGGGGGAACGAGAGAGGGAGAGAGAGGGGGCTAGAGAGGGAGAGAGAGGGAACAAGAGACGGAGAGAGAGGCGACGACAGAGGGGGAGAGAGATTATGAGAGGGGGCGAGGGGAAGAGAGGAGGGGAGAGAGGGGACAAGAGGAGAGAGAGAGGGGATGATGGGGGAGGGGGGTGAGCGGGGGAGAGAGGGGGAGAGAGAGGACGACTGTGGAGAGAGGGGGACGAGAGAGGGAGAGAGAGGGGAGGAGAGAGAGGGGAGGAGAGAGGGAGAGAGGGGACGAGAGCGGAGAGAGTGGAGACGGGGGTGAGAGAGAAGGGATGATGGGGGAGAGAGAGGGGACGATAGGGAAGAGAGGGGACGATGGGGTTAGAGAGAGGGGAGAGAGAGGGGGAGAGAGGGGACAGAGAGGGGATAATGAGGGAGAGAGAGGGGATGAGAGAGGGAGAGAGGGAGAGAGAGAGAGGGGATGACAGAGGTGGGGGGGGAGAGAGAGAGGGAGAGAGGTGATGAGAGGGGCGAGTGAGGGGACGAGAGGGGGAGAGAGAGGAGACGATGGGGAGAGAGGTGGAGTGAGAGGGGGAGGGGGAGAGAGAGTGCAAGAGAGATGGGACAAGAGGGGGAGACAGACAGGATGAGGGGGAGAGAGAGGGGACGAGAGAGGGAGGGGGTGACGGTGGTGAGAGAGAAGGTACAAGAGGGGGAGAGAGAGGGGAGAGAAAGGGGGAGAGGGGGGCAGAAAGGGGATGATGGGGGTAGAGAGAGGGTACAAGAGAGGGAGAAAGGGGGAGAGAGAGGGGACGAGAGAGGTTAGAGGGAGGGGAGAGAGAGGGAGAGAGGGGAGAGAGGTGATTAGAGGGGGTAGTGAGGGGACGAGAGGGGGAGAGGGGGACGATGGGGGAGAGGGGGGCAGTGAGGGGGGAGAGAGGGGCGAGAGAGAGGCCAAGAGAGGTGGGACAAGAGGGGGAGAGCGAGAGGACGTGGGTGGAGAGAGAAGGGACGAGAGAGGGAAACAGAGGGGAGGGAGAGAGAGGGGAGGAGAGAGGGAGAGAGGGAACGAGAGGGGAGAGAGTGGGGATGGGGGTGAGAGAGAAGGGATGATAGGGGGAGAGAGCGCGGGCGATGGGGAAGAGAGGGGGAAGATGGGGGTAGAGAGAGGGGAGAGAGAGGGGGAGAGAGGGGGCAGAGAGAGGATGATGGGGGAGAGAGAGGGGACGAGAGAGGGAGAGAGAGAGGGAACGAGAGAGGTGAGAGGGAGGGGAGAGAGA
Source organism: Chiloscyllium punctatum (assembly GCF_047496795.1). Taxonomy (NCBI): domain Eukaryota; kingdom Metazoa; phylum Chordata; class Chondrichthyes; order Orectolobiformes; family Hemiscylliidae; genus Chiloscyllium; species Chiloscyllium punctatum. The sequence goes on along the minus strand of NC_092790.1, from coordinate 24,152,075 downwards.
GGGAGAGAGGTGATGAGAGGGGGGAGTGAGGGGACGAGAGGGGGAGAAAGAGGAGACGATGGGGGGAGAGAGGTGGAGTGAGAGGGGGAGAGAGGGGGAGAGAGAGTGTAAGAGATATGGGACAAGAGGGGGAGACAGACAGGATGAGGGGGGGAATTAGAGGGGATGAGAGAGGTAGAGAGAGGGGACAAGAGATGGAGGGGGGGACGGGGGTGAGAGAGAAGGTACGAGAGGGGGAGAGAGAGGGGACGATGGGGAGGAATAGGAGAGAGATGAGAGGGAGAGAAGGGGGACGATGGGGGGAGAGAGAGGGCGCCAGAGGGGGAGAGAGGGGGACGAATGGGCGGGAGAGACGGGTCGATGGGGGCACAGGGGGAGAGAGAGGGAAAGAGAGAGGGGCCCATGGGGGGGAGAGAGAGGGGACAAGAGAGGAGAGAGAGAGGGGAGAGAGAGGTGACGAGGGGGGGAGAGAGAGGTGACGAGAGGGGGGAGAGAGGGGACAAGAGGGGGGGAGGTGGGGATGAGAGGGGGAGAGAGAGGGAAAGAGTGTGGACGAGACAGGGGAGGTAGCGGACGAGAGTGGGGGAGAGAGGGGACGAGAGAGGGAGAGAGAGGGGAGAGAGAGGGGAGAGAGAGGTGAGACAGAGGGGTGAGAGAGGTAACGAGAGGGGCAGAATGAGGGGAAGAGGGGGGAGAGAGGGGACGAGAGAGGGAGAGAGAGGGGATGATGGGGGAAGAGGGAAGTGAGAGGGGGAGAGAGCGGGGAGAGAGAGGGTAAGAGAGGTGGGACAAGAGGGGGAGAGAGATGGGACGAGTGTGGAGAGAGAGGGTACGATGGGGGAGAGGGGGGAGTGAGAGGGGAGAGAGGGGGAAGAGAGAGGGTAAGAGAGGTGGGACAAGAGGGGGAGAGAGAGAGGACGAGTGTGGAGAGAGATGGGATGAGAGATGGAGAGAAGGGGGAGGGAGAGAGGGCGGAGGAGAGAGGGGGAGAGAGGGGAGGGAGAGAGAGGGGAGGAGAGAGGGAGAGAGAGGGGAGGGAGGGGGAGAGAGGGAGAGAGGGGACAACAAGGACAGAGTGGGGATGTTGGTGAGAGAGAAGGGACGATAGGGGGTTTGAGAGGGGACGATGGGGGAGACAGAAGGCATGAGGGGGGAGAGAGGTGATGAGAGAGGGAGAGAGAGTGGACGATGGGGGTAGAGAGAGGGGAGAGAGAGGGGAGAGAGGGGACTGAGAGGGGATGATGGTGGTAGAGAGAGGGGACAAGGGAGGGAGAAAGGGGGAGGGAGAGGGGACGAGATTGGTGATAATGCCGAGAGAGAGACAGAGAGAGGGGAAGAGAGAGGGGAAAGAGGTGATAAGAGGGGGTAGTGAGGGGACGAGAGGGGGAGAGAGAGGGGACGATGGGGGGAGAGGGGGCAGTGAGGGGGGAGAGAGGGGCGAGAGAGAGGCCAAGAGAGGTGGGACACGAGGGGGAGAGCGAGAGGATGAGGGTGGAGGGAGAAGGGATGAGAGAGGGAAACAGAGGGGAGGGAGACAGAGGGGAGGGGAGAGGGAGAGAGAGGGGACGAGAGAGAGAGGGGAAGAGAGAGGGGGAGAGAGGTGATGAGAGGGGGGAGCGTGGGGACGAGAGGGGGGAGAGAGAGGGGACGAGAGAAGGAGAGAGAGGGGATGATGGGGGGAGAGTGGAGGAGTGAGAGGCGGAGAGAGGGGGAGGGAGAGGGTAACAGAAGTGGGACAAGAGGGGGAGAGGGAGGGGACGAGAGGGGGAGAGAGAGGGGAGGAGAAGGGGAGAGAGAGGGGATGATGTGGAAGAGAGAGGGGACGAGAGGGGGGAAAGAGAGGGGAGGATGGGGGTGATGGGGAGAGAGAGGGGAAGAAAGAGGGAGAGAGGGGTAGGAAGAGGGGACGAGAGAGGGGAGAGAGGGGATGAGAGGGGGAGAGAGAGGAGACGAGAGATAGAGAGGGGGGAAGTTGTGGGGGAGAGAGGTGATGAGAGGGGGGAGCGAGGGGAAGAGAGGAGGGGAGAGAGGGGACGATGGGGGGATAGTGGGGAAGTGAGAGGGGGAGAGTGGAGGGACAGAGAGGGTACGAGAGGTGGGACAAGAGGGGGAGAGTGCGAGGACGAGGGTGGAGAGAGAGGGTCAAGAGGGGGAGAGAAATGTGAGGGAGAGAGAGGTGAGGAGAGAGGAGAGAGTGAACGGGTGTGAGAGAGAAGGGACGATAGGGGGAGAGAGAGAGGGGACGAGAGTGGGAGAGAGAGGGGAGGATGGGATAGAGACAAGGGATGATGGGGGAGAGAGAGGGGATGAGAGGGGAAGAGCCCAGGGACGATGGGGGTGACGGGGAGAGAGAAGGAGAGAGTGGGGACGAGAGTGGGAAGAGAGAGGGGATGAGAGGGGGAGAGAGAGGATGAGAGAGGGGAGAGAGGTGACATGAGGAGGAGAGAGAGGGGACGAGAGAGAGAGGGGACGAGAGAGAGGGGGGGGAAGAGAGAGGGGAGCAGGTGATGAGAGGAGGAGATAGCAGACGAGAGGGGGAAAGAGAGGGGACGAGAGAAGGAGAGAGAGGGGATGATGGGGAAGAGAGGGGGTGAGAGGGGTAGAGAGGGGTGAGAGAGAGGGTAATAGATGTGGGACAAGAGGGGAGAGAGAGAGGACGAGTGTGGAGAGAGAGGGGTCGATGGGGGGAGAGGGGGGAGTGAGAAGGGGCGAGAGGGGGGAGAGAGAGGGTAAGAGAGGTGGGACAAGAGGGGGAGAGAGAGAGGACGAGTGTGGAGAGAGATGGGACGAGAGAGGGAGGGGGGGAGAGAGAGGGGAGTAGAGAGGGGGAGAGAGGGGAGGGAGAGGGAGGGGAGGAGATAGGGAGAGAGAAGGGACAAGGGGGCAGAGAGGGGGAATGGGGGTGTGAGAGAATGGACAATAGGGGATGAGAGAGGGGACGATAGGGAAAGAGAGGGCATGACAGGGGGAGAGAGGTGATGAGAGAGGGAGTGAGAATGGACGATGGGGGTAGAGAGAGGAGAGAGAGAGGGGGAGAGAGGGGGCAGAGAGGGATGATGGCGGTAGAGAGAGAGAGGGGACGAGAGAGGGAGAAAGGGGGAGAGAGAGGGGACGACAGAGGTGATAGGGAGGAGAGAGAGATGGAGAGAGAGCAAGAGAGAGGGGAGAGAGGTGATGAGAGGGGGTAGTGAGGGGACGAGAGGGGGAGAGAGAGTGGACGATGGGCGGAGGGGGGCAGTGAGTGGGGAGAGAGGGGAGAGAGAGGGCAAGAGAGGTGGGACAAGAGGAGGAGAGAGAGAGGATGAGGGTGGAGAGAAAAGGGACGAGAGAGAGAAAGAGAGGGGAGGGAGAGAAAGGGGAGGAGAGAGGGAGAGAGAGGGGATGAGATGGGAGGGTGGGGATGGGGATGAGAGAGAAGGGTCGCTGAGGGGAGAGAGAGGGGACGAGAGGTTGAGAGAGGGGGGTTGTGAGAGGGAGAGAGATGGGAGGATGGGGGAGAGAGAGGGGATGAGATGGGAGGGTGGGGATGGGGATGAGAGAGAAGGGTCGCTGAGGGGAGAGAGAGGGGACGAGAGGTTGAGAGAGGGGGGTTGTGAGAGGGAGAGAGATGGGAGGATGGGGGAGAGAGAGGGGATGATGGGGCAGAGAGAGTGGACGAAAGGTGGAGAGAGCAGGGACGATGGGGGTGATGGGGAGGGAGAGGGAGACAGAGGGGACGGGAGAGGCAGAGAGGGGGGAGGGAGAGGGGACGAGAGAGGGGAGAGAGATTGGATGAGGGCAGTGAGAAGGGACGAGAGGGGAGAGAGAGTTGACGTGATCGGAGAGAGAGTGGTCGAGAGAGAGAGGGGAAGAGATCGGGGGAGAGAGGTGATGAGAGGGCGAAGCGAGGGGACGGGGGGAGAGAGAGAGGGGACGAGAGAAGGAGAGAGAGGGGACGATGGGGGAAGATTGGAGGAGTGAGAGGCAGGGAGATGGAGGAGGGAGAGTGTAACAGAAGTGCGACAAGAGGGGGAGAGAGAGAGAGAGGACCAGGGTGGAGAGAGAGGATTGAGAGAGGGAGAGAGGTGATGAGAGAGAGAGAGAGGGAAGAGAGGGGGGAGCAGGTGATGAGAGGGGGAGCTAGTGGACGAGAGGGGGAGAGAGAGTGGACGTGAGAAGGATAGGGGGGAGAGAGGGGGAGAGAGAGGGGTGATGTGGGGAGAGAGGGGAGAGAGTGTGGAGAGTGAGGGGAGAGAGAGGGAGAGAGGGGAGAGAGAGTGAGAGAGAGGAGCCAATGGGGGGAGAGAGAGGGAGAGAGAGGGGACAACTGGGGGAAAGAGAGGGCACGATGTGAAGAGAGAGGGTACGAAGGATGGGGAGAGAGGGGACAATGGGGGGAGACAGAGGGAGAGAGAGGGCACAATGGGGGAGAGAGAGGGCATGATGGGGGAGAGAAGGCACGAGAGAAGTGGAGAGAGGGGACGAGAGGGTGAGAGAGAGGGGACGATGTGGGGAGAGAGAGGGGAGAGAGGGGACGATGGGCGATAGAGAGACGGAGAGAGAGGGGTCGATGGAGGAGAGAGAGGGGAGGCAGAGGGGAGAGAGAGAGGGAGAGAGACTGGATGATGTGGAGAGAGAGAGGGGGGAGAGAGAGTGGAGAGAGAGGGGATGATGGGGGAGAGAGAGGACGATGGGGGGGGAGAGAGGGGAGAGTGAGGGAGATAGAGGAGAGAGAGGGAGAGAGAGGGGATAATTGGGGAGAGAGAGGGCATGATGGGGGAGAGAATGAGGGGAGACAGAGGGGACGATGGGGGAGAGAGGGGGGAACGAGAGGGAGAGAGAGAGAGAGGACGAAGGGGTAGAGAGGGGTGACGAGAGAGGTAGAGAGGACACGTGAATGGGACAGAGAGGGGAGGGAGAGAGGGGAGAGAGGGTGAGAGAGGGGGGGGCAATGGCGGGGGACAGAGAGGACGAGAGGGGGAAAGAGAGGGAGAGAGAGAGGGGAGAATGGGGAGAGAGAGGGGGAGAGAGCGGGGAAGAGAGAGGGTTTAGAGAAGGAGAGAGAGGGGAGAGCGAGGGGATGAGAGTAGGGAGAGAGGGACGAGAGGGGGAGAGAGAGGTGACGATGGGGGAGAGAGGGGGATGATGTGGGAGAGAGGGGGGACGAATGATGGGGAGAGGGGACGAGAGCATGAGAGAGAGGGAACGATGGGGGAGAGTGAGGGAGAGAGAGTGGACGAGAGGGGGAGAGAGGGGACGAGAGCGGGAGAGAGAGAGGGGACGAGAAAGGGGGAGAGAGAGGGGACGAGAGGTGAAAAGAGAGGGGATGAGAGACGGAGAGAAAGGAGAGAGTGAGGGCAGAGAGATGGGAGAGAGGGGGGACGATGGGGAGAGAGGGGAATGAGAGGGGAGAGGGAGGGGAGGATGGGGGAGAGGAAGAGAGAGGGGGAGAGAGGGGACGATGGGGTTGAGACAGGGGACGAGAGAGGGAGAGAGGGGACGATGGAGGAGAGAGATGGAGAGAGACGGAGAGAGAAGGAAGAGAGGGAGAAAGAGGGGACAACGTGGGAGAGATAGGGACAAGAGGGTGAGAGAGTGGGGATAAGAGAGGGAGAGAGAGGGGACGAATGAGGGTGAGAGAGGGGACGATGGGGGGCGAGTGAGGGAGAGAGGGGGGCGAGAGCGGGTATGAGAGAGGAAGAGAGGGGACGTTTGGGGGGGAGAGAGGGGACGAGAGTGGGGGAGAGATAGGGTGACGAGAGAAGGAGAGAGAGGGAAAGAAAGGGGACGATACGGGGAGAGAGAGGGGACGATGCGGGGAGAGAGAGTGAGGGAGAGTGGGAGAGACAGGGGATGAGAGAGGGAGAGAGGGGGGGATGACGGAGAGAGTGAGAGAGAGAGAGAGAGAGGACAATGGGAGGAGAGAGAGGGAGGGAGAGGGAAAGGGGGACGATATGGGGAGAGAGAGGGGACGAGGGAGGGAGAGAGAGGGGACAAGAGGGGAGAGAGAGGGGACGAAGGAGGGAGAGAGAGGGGACGAGAGGGGGAGAGAGAGGGGATGAGGGAGGGACAGAGAGGGGACAATGGTGGGAGAGAGAGGGGACAAGGGAGGCAGAGAAATGGAGAGAGAGGTAGAGAAAGGGGACGATACAGGGAGAGAGAGAGAGGGAATGATGGGGGCGAGAGAGGGAGAGAGAGGGGGAGAGAGCAGGGGTGAGAGAGGGAGAGAGAGGGGACGAGGGAGAGGGGGCGATGGGGGGAGAGAGAGGGAACGTGAGGGGGAGAGAAAGGGGATGCGAGAGGGAGACGAGGAAGTGGAAGAGAGAGGGGAAGAGAGAGAGGGAGAGAGAGGGGGAGAGTGAGGGGACGAGAGGGGGAGAGAGAGGGGGAGAGAGAGGGGGAGAGAGAGGGGACGAGAGGGGAGATGAGACAGTGTGAGGGAGAGGGGACAATGAGGGGGAGTAAGGGGGAGCAAGAGAGGGGGAGATGGCGTGAGAGCAGATGAGCAAAAGAGGGAGAGAATGACACAGGAAGAGCAAGAGAGAGATAGAGCAAGAGCGAGAGAGAGCGACAGACGGGGATAAGTGAGAGAGAGGGGAGTAAGTGAAAGAGAGTGCAAGTGAGAGCGAAGGGCTGGAGAGAGTGAGGGTGGTGCAGGAGAGAGTTGGAGAGAGTGGGCGAGAGTGAGTGAGGGGGCAGCGGGAGAGTGTGGGTGAGAGTGAGAGAGCGGGCGAGGGTGAGAGTGGGAGAGAGTGAGAGTGGGTGAGAGGGAGAGTGGATGAGAGCGAGAGAGTGGTGAGAGAGAGAGTGGGCGCGAGAGAGAGAGTGGGCGAGAGAGAGAGAGTGGGCGAGAGAGCGTGTGAGAGAGAGAGACAGAGGGCGAGAGAGAGAGTGGGAGAGACTAAGGGAGTGGGCGACAGAGGATGTCAGCGAGAGAGAGTGGGGGTGAGAGAGAGTGGGAGAAAGAGAGAGAGAGTGGGCGAGGGAGAGAGAATGGGCGAGTGAGAGTGGGCGGGAGAGAGAGAGTGGGCGAGAGAGAGAGAGTGGGCGAGAGAGCGTGTGAGAGAGAGAGACAGAGGGCGAGAGAGAGTGGGAGAGAGTAAGGGAGTGGGCGACAGAGGGTGTCAGCGAGAGAGAGTGGGGGTGAGAGAGAGTGGGAGAAAGAGAGAGAGAGTGGGCGAGGGAGAGAGAATGGGCGAGTGAGAGTGGGCGGGAGAGAGAGAATGGGCGAGAGAGAGAGAGTGGGAGAGAGTAAGCGAGTGGGCGAGAGAGACAGTGGGCGAGAGAGAGAGTGGGCGAGAGAGGGAGAATGGTTGAGAGAGAGAGAGTGGGCGACAGAGGGTGTCAGCGAGAGAGAGTGGGGGTGAGAGAGAGTGGGCGAAAGAGAGAGAGAGTGGGCGAGGGAGAGAGAATGGGCGAGTGAGAGTGGGCGGGAGAGAGAGAGTGGGCGAGAGAGAGAGAGTGGGCGAGGGAGAGAGAATGGGCGAGTGAGAGTGGGCGGGAGAGAGAGAGTGGGCGAGAGAGAGAGAGTGGGTGAGAGAGAGAGTGGGCGAGAGTGAGAGAGTGGCCGAGAGAGAGAGTGGGCGAGAGAGAGAGAGTGGGTGAGAGCTTGAGTGGGCGAGAGATGAGTGGGAGAGAGAGAGAGAGAGAGAGAGTGAGTGCGTGACGGAGAGAGAATGGGCGGGTTAGAGTGTGTGGAAGAGAGAGATTGGGCAAGACAGACTGAGTGGGCGAGAGTGAGAGAGTGAGCGAGAGAGAGTGGGCAAGAGAGAGAGTGGGCAATAGAGAGAGTGGGGGAGAGAGAGCGGGCGAGGGAGAGACTGAGCGAGAGAGAGAGTGGGCGAGAGAGAGAGAGTGGGCGAGAGAGAGAGTGGGTGAGAGAGAGAGACAGTTGGAGAGAAAGAGGACGAGAGGGAGACTGGGCGAGAGACAGTGGGTGAGAGAGAGAGTGGGCGAGAGAGAGAGTGGGAGAGAGTGAGAGAGGGGGCAAGAGAGAGAATGGCTGTGAGAGAGAGTGGTGAGAGAGAGACAGTGGGCGAGAGTGAGAGAGTGGGCGAGCGAGAGTGGAAGAGAATGAGAGAGGGGCAGAGGGAGAGAGTGGGCAAGAGAGAGAGTGTGGGTGACAGAGAGTGGGCGAGAGAGAGAGAGGGGATAAGAGAGGGAGTGGGCGAGAGAAAGCGTGTGAGTGAGAAAGTGGGAGTGAGAGAGTGGGTGAGAGAAATAGTGGGAGTGAGAGAGTGGGGTGAGAGAGAGTGGGTGAGAGTGAGGGAGTGGGCGAGAGAGAGATTGGGGTGAGAGAGTGTGGGCAGGGGAGATAGTGGGCGAGAGAGAGAGTGGGCGAGAGCAGGTGTGGGCGAGAGAGTGTGCACGTGAGAGTGAGAGAGGGGGCAGAGAGAGATAGTGCACGAGAAAGAGAGTGGGCGAGAGAGAGGGAGAGAGAGAATAGACGAGAGAAAGACTGGGCGAAAGAGTGAATGGGTGAGAGAGAGAGTGAGGGTGAGTGAGAGTGTGGGGGAGAGAGAGGGTGGGCAAGAGAGAGAGTGGGCGAGAGTGAGGGTGGGGGAGAGAGAGATAGTGCAAGAGAGAGAGAGTGGGTGAGAGAGAAACTGGGCGAGTTAGGAGTTGGTGAGAGAGAGAGTGGGAGAGAAAGAGTGGGCGATAGAGACAGAGTGGGCGAGAGTCGGTGAGAGAGAGTGGTGAGAGAAAGAGTGGGCGAGAGAGAGAGTGGGCAAGAGAGAGAGAGGGTGAGAGAGTGTGGGCGAGAGAGAGTGTGGGCGATAGAGAAAGAGTAGGCGAGAGAAAGAGTGGGCGACAGACAGTGGGTCAGAGAGAGTGAAGGCGAGAGAGAGAGTGGGTGAGAAAGTGAGAGGGTGAGAGAGTGTGGGCGAGAGAGAGTGTGGGCGATATAGAAAGAGTAGGCGAGAGAAAGAGTGGGCGACAGACAGTGGGTCAGAGAGAGTGAAGGCGAGAGAGAGAGTGGGCGAGAGAGTGTGCGTCAGAGAGTGGGCGAGAGACAGTGGGCGAGAGAAAGAGTGGAAGTGAGAGAGTGGGGGTGAGACAGAGTGGGCGAGAGAGAGTGTGGGCGACAGTGAGTGAGGGGGCAGAGGGAGAATGGGCGAGAGAGAGTGGGTGAGAGAGAGGGGGCAGAGGGAGATAGTGGGCAAGAGTGAGAGAGTGGGCAAAGGGAGTGGGCGAGAGAGAGTGTGGGTGAGAGAGAGACTGCGCAAAAGAGAGATTGGGTGAGAGAGATGTGCGAGAGAGAGAAAGAGTGGGCGAAAGAGAGTGGGCGAGAGAGAGATTGTCGAGAGAGAGTGTGAGTGGGCGAGAGAGAGAGTCTGGGCGAGAGAGAGAGTGGGCAAGAGAGAGAGTGGGTGAGAGAGAGAGTGGAAGAGAGAGAGAGTGGGTGAGAGAGAAACTGGGCGTGTTAGGAGTTGGTGAGAGAGAGAGTGGGAGAGAGACAGAGTGGGCGATAGAGACAGAGCGGGCGAGAGTCGGTGAGAGAGAGTGGTGAGATAAAGAGTGGGCAAGAGAGAGAGTGGGCGAGAGAGAGAGGGTGAGAGAGTGTGGGCGAGAGAGAGTGTGGGCGACAGAGAGTTGGTGAGAGACAGTGAAGGCGAGAGAGAGAGTGGAAATGAGAGAGTGGGGGTGAGACAAAGCGGGCAAGAGAGAGTGTGGGAGAGAGTGAGTGAGGGGGCAGAGGGAGAGTGGGTGAGAGAGAGTGGGTGAGAGAGAGGGGGCAGAGGGAGATAGTAGGCGAGAGAGAGAGTGGGCAAAGGGAGTGGGCGAAAGAGAGTGTGGGTGAGAGAGAGTGTGGGAGAGACAGAGAGTGGGTGAGAGTGAGACTGAGCGAGAGTGAGAGAGTGGGCGAGAGAAAGTGGGTGAGAGAGAGTGGGAGAGAGTGAGAGAGTGGGGGAGAGAGAGTGGGCGAGAGAGAGTGTGGGCGAGAGAGAGAGTGGGAGAGAGAGAGGGCGAGAGAGAGTGGGCGAAAGAAAGTGTGGGCAATAGAGAAAGAGTAGGTGAGAGAGAGAGTGGGCGAGAGAGGGAGTGGGTGTGAGAGAGAGAAAGGGCGAGAGTGAGAGAGTGGGTGAGAGAGTGAAAGGGCTAGAGTGAGAGATTGGGCGAGAGAGAGTGTGGGTGAGAGAGAGAGTGGGTGAGAGAGAGAGAAAGGGCGAGAGTGAGAGAGTGGGTGAGAGAGTGAGAGGGCTAGAGAGAGAGTGGGTGAGAGAGTGTGCGACAGAGAGTGGGTGAGACAGAATGGGCGAGAGAGAGAGTTGGCGAGAGAGAGGGGGCAGAGGGAGGTAGTGGGCGAGAGAGAGAGTGGGCAAGAGGGAGTGAGTGAGAGAGAGTGTGGGCGAGAGAGAGAAAGAGTGGGCGAAAGAGAGTGGGCGAGAGATAGAGTGAGTGGGCGATAGAGAGAGTGTGGGTGAGAGTGAGAGGGGGAAGAGGGACATAGTGGGCGAGACAGAGAGTTGGCGAGAGAGAGTGGGCGAGAATGAGAGAGTGGGCGAGAGAGAGAGTGTGGGTGAGAGTGAGAGTGAGTGGGCGAGAGAGAGAGTGTGGGTGAGAGTGAGAGGGGGAAGAGGGACATAGTGGGCGAGACAGAGAGTTGGCAAGAGAGAGTGGGCGAGAATGAGAGATTGGGCGAGAGAGAGAGTGGGCAGGAGAGAGTGTGAGCGAGAAAGAGAGTGGGTGAGAGAGTGAGAGGGCTAGAGTGAGAGAGTGGGCGAGAGAGAGTGTGGGTGAGAGAGAGAGTGGGTGAGAGAGAGAGTGGGTGAGAGAGAGAGTGGGTGAGCGTGAAACTGGACCAAAGAAAGAGTGGGTGAGAGAGAGTGGGCGAGAGTGAGACTGGGCGAGAGAGAGTGAGTGGGCGAGACAGAGAGTGGGCGAGACCGAGAGTGGAAGAGAATGAGAGAGTGGGCGAGAGAGAGAGTGGTAGAGAATGAGAGAGTGGGCGTGGGAGAGAGTGGGCGAGAGAGAGAGTAGGAGAGAGTAAGAGAGTGGGCGAGAGAGAGAGTGGGTGAGCGTGAGACTGGACGAGAGTGTGAGTGGGCGAGACAGAGAGTGGGCGAGACCGAGAGTGGAAGAGAATGAGAGAGTGGGCGAGAGAGAGAGAGGTAGAGAATGAGAGATTGGGCGTGGGAGAGAGTGGGCGAGAGAGAGAGTAGGAAAGAGTAAGAGAGTGGGCGAGAGAGAGTGTGGTAGAGAATGAGAGAGTGGACGTGGGAGAGAGTGGGCGAGAGAGAGAGTAGGAGAGAGTAAGAGAGTGGGCGAGAGAGAGAGTGGGTGAGCGTGAGACTGGACGAGAGTGTGAGTGGGCGAGACAGAGAGTGGGCGAGACCGAGAGTGGAAGAGAATGAGAGAGTGGGCGAGAGAGAGAGTGGTAGAGAATGAGAGAGTGGGCGTGGGAGAGAGTGGGCGAGAGAGAGAGTAGGAAAGAGTAAGAGAGTGGGCGAGAGAGAGTGTGGGTGAGAGAGAAAGCGGGCGAGAGAGAGAGTGGGCGAGACACAGTGTGGGTGAGAGAGAGACCGGACCAAAGAGAGAGTGGGCGAGAGTGTGACTGGGCGAGAGTGAGAGAGTGGGCGAGAGAGAGAGTGGGAGAGAGTGAGAGAGTGGGCGAGATATAGAGTGGGTGAGTGAAAGAGTGAGAGAGAGAGAGTGAGAGAGTGGGTGAAAGATAGTGTGGCCGAGAGAGAGTGGGCAAGAGGGAGTGGGTGAGAGAGAGACTGGACGAAAGATTAGGTGAGAGAGAGTGGGCGAGAGAGAGAAAGAGTGGGCGATAGAGAGAGTGTGGGTGAGAGTGAGAGGGGGGAAGAGGGACATAGTGGGCGAGAGAGAGAGTGGGCGAGAGAGAGTGGGCGAGAGAGAGAGAGAGAGTGGGAGAGAGAGTGGTCATGAGAGAGTGTTGGAGAGACAGAGAGTGGGTGAGAGAGATAGTGGGCGAGAGAGAGTGGATGAGAGAGAGAGTGGGTGAGAGAGAGAGTGGGCGAGAGAGAGATAGTGGGCGAGAGAGAGCGGATGAGAGAGAGAGAGGGTGAGAGAGAGAGTGGGCGAGAGAGAGAGAGTGGGCGAGAGAGAGTGGATGAGAGAGAGAGTGGGTGAGAGAGAGAGTGGGCGAGAGAGAGATAGTGGGCGAGAGAGAGTGGATGAGAGAGAGAGTGGGTGAGAGAGAGAGTGGGCGAGAGAGAGAGTGGGCGAGAGAGAGAAAGCGGGTGAGAGAGAGAGTGGGTGAGAGAGAGTGGGTGAGAGAGAGAGAGAGTGGGCGAGAGAGAGAAAGCGGGCAAGACAGAGAGTGGGTGAGAGAGATAGTGGGCGAGGGAGAGTCGGCGGGAGAGAGAGTGGGCAAGAGAGAGAGTGAGTGGGCGATAGAGAGAGTGTGGGTGAGAGTGAGAGGGGGGAAGAGGGACATAGTGGGCGAGAGAGAGAGTGGGCGAGAGAGAGAGTGGGCGAGAGTGAGAGAGTGGGCGTGAGAGAGTGGGCGAGAGAGAGAATGGGAGAGAGTGAGAGAGTGCGTGAGAGAGAGTGGGCGAGAGAGAGAGTGGGAGAGAGTGAGAGAGTGGGAGAGAGTGTGAGAGTGGGCGAGAGAGAGTGGGAGAGAGTGAGAGAGTGGGCGAGAGAGAGAGTGGGCGAGAGAGAGAGTGAGTGGGCGAGAGAGAGAGTGTGGGTGAGAGTAAGAGGGGCAAGAGGGACATAGTGGGCGAGAGAGAGAATGGGCGAGAGAGAGTGGGCGAGAGTGAGAGAGTGGGCGAGAGAGAGAATGGGCAAGAGAGAGCATTGGCAAGAGAGAGTGGGCGAGAGTGAGAGAGTGGGAGAGAGAGTGGTCATGAGAGAGTGTTGGAGAGACAGAGAGTGGGCGAGACAGAGAGTAGGCGGGAGAGTGAGTGGGCAAGAGAGAGAGTGGGTGATAGAGATCCTGGGCGAGGGAGAGTAGGCGGGAGAGAGAGTGGGCAAGAGAGAGAGTCGGTGAGAGAGAGAGTGGGCGAGAGAGTGGGTGAGAGAGAGAGTGGGCGAGGGAAAGTGGGCGTGAGAGAGAGAGTGTGTGAGAGAGAGAGTGGGCAAGAGAGAGTGTGTGAGAGAGAGAGTGAGCGAGGGAGAGTGGGCGTGAGAGAGAGATTGGACAAGAGAGAGAGTGGGTGAGAGAGAGTGGGTGAGAGAGAGAGTGGGCAAGAGAGTGTGGGCGAGACAGAGAGTGGGTGAGAGAGATCCTGGGCGAGGGAGAGTAGGCGGGAGAGAGAGTGGGCAAGAGAGAGAGTCGGTGAGAGAGAGAGTGGGTGAGAGAGATAGTGGGCGAGGGAGAGTGGGCGTGAGAGAGAGAGTGTGTGAGAGAGAGAGTGGGCAAGAGAGAGTGTGTGAGAGAGAGAGTGGGCGAGAGAGAGACAGTGGGTGAGAGAGAGAGAGAGTGGGCGTGAGAGAGTGGGCGAGAGAGAGAGTGGGCAAGAGAGAGTGTGTGAGAGAGAGAGTGGGCGAGAGAGAGAGTGGGTGAGAGAGAGAGTGAGTGAGAGAGAGTGTGGGCAAGAGAGAGGGTGGTGGAGAGGGAGAGTGGGTTAGAGAGAGAGTCAGCGAGAGAAAGAGTGGGCAAGGGAGGGTGGGCGGGAGAGAAAGTGGGCAAGAGAGAGAGTGGGTGAGAGAGAGAGTGGGCGTGAGAGAGAGTGGGTGAGAGAGAGAGAGTGGGCGTGAGAGAGAGTGGGTGAGAGAGAGAGTGGGCGTGAGAGAGAGTGGGTGAGAGAGAGAGTGGGCGTGAGAGAGAGTGGGTGAGAGAGAGAGAGAGTGGGCAAGGGAGAGAGTGGGCGAGAGAGAGTGTGTGAGAGAGAGAGAGTGGGCGAGAGAGAGAGAGTGGGTGTGAGAGAGTGGGCGAGAGAGAGAGTGGGTTAGAGAGAGAGTGAACGAGAGAGAGAAAGTGGGCGAGAGAAAGAGTGGGCGAGAGAGATAGTGCACGAGAGAGAGTGGGCAAGAGAGAGCGTGGGCAAGAGAGAGAGTGAGTGTGAGAGAGAGTGGGCGAGAGAGAGAGTGGGCGAGAGAGAGAGAGAGACTGAGCGAGAGAGAGAAAGTGGGCGAGAGAAAGAGTGGGCGAGAGATATAGTGCACGAGGGAGAGTGGGTGGGAGAGAGAGAGTGGGCAAGAGAGAGTGTGTGAGAGAGAGAGTGGGCGAGAGAGAGAGAGAGTGTGAGAGAGAGAGTGGGAAAGAGAGAGTGTGTGAGAGAGAGTGTGGGCGAGAGAGAGTGGGCGAGAAAGAGTGTGTGAGAGAGAGAGAGTGGGCGAGAGGGAGAGAGTGGGTGTGAGAGAGTGGGCGAGAGAGAGAGTGGGTTAGAGAGAGAGTGAGCGAGAGAGAGAAAGTGGGCGAGAGAAAGAGTGGGCGAGAGAGATAGTGCACGAGAGAGAGTGGGCAAGAGAGAGCGTGGGCAAGAGAGAGAGTGAGTGAGAGAGAGAGTGGGCGAGAGAGAGAGTGGGCGTGAGAGAGAGTGGGTGAGAGAGAGAGTGGGCGTGAGAGAGAGTGGGTGAGAGAGAGAGTGGGCGTGAGAGAGAGAGAGAGAGTGGGCGAGAGAGAGAGAGTGGGCGAGAGAGAGTGTGAGAGAGAGAGAGAGTGGGCGAGAGGGAGAGAGTGGGTGTGAGAGAGTGGGCGAGAGAGAGAGTGGGTTAGAGAGAGAGTGAGCGAGAGAGAGAAAGTGGTCGAGAGAAAGAGTGGGCGAGAGAGATAGTGCACGAGAGAGAGTGGGCAAGAGAGAGCGTGGGCAAGAGAGAGAGTGAGTGAGAGAGAGAGTGGGCGAGAGAGAGAGTGGGCAAGAGAGAGAGTGGGTTAGAGAGAGAGTTAGCGAGAGAGAGAAAGTGGGCGAGAGAGAGAGTCGGCGAGAGAGAGTGGGCAAGAGAGAGAGTGGGCGAGAGAGAGTGGGCGAGAGGGAGAGTGGGTGAGAGAGTGTGTGAGAGAGAGAGTGAGCGAGAGAGAGAGAGTGGGTGTGAGAGAGAGAGTGGGCGAGAGAGAGAGAGTGGGCGAGAGAGTGGGCGAGAGAGAGAGGGTGGGCAAGAGAGAGAGTGGGCGAGAGAGAGAGTGGGTGAGAGAGTGTGTGAAAAGAGAGAGTGAGTGAGAGAGAGAGTGGGTGTGAGAGAGAGAGTGGGTGTGAGAGAGAGTGGGTGTGAGAGAGAGTGGATGAGAGAGAGTGGGTGAGAGAGAGAGAGTGGGCGAGAGAGAGAGTGGGCAAGAGAGAGAGTGGGCGAGAGGGAGAGTGGATGAGAGAGAGTGGGTGAGAGAGAGAGAGTGGGCGAGAGAGAGTGGGCGAGAGAGAGAGTGGGCGAGAGGGAGAGTGGATGAGAGAGAGTGGGTGAGAGAGAGAGAGTGGGCGAGAGAGAGAGAGTGGGCAAGAGAGAGAGGTGAGAGAGCGCGAGAGGGGTGAGAGAGAGGGGAGAGAGACATGGGTGTGAGAGGGGTCAGAGAGAAAGGGTGAGATAGTGAGGGTGTGAGAGGGAAGGGGTGTGAGAGAGAGACAGGGCGTGAGAGAGAGGGAGTGAGAGTGAGAGGGTGTGAGAGTGAGAGGGTGTGAGAGAGAGAGGGTGTGAGAGAGAGAGGGACTGAGAAAGAGGGAGTGAGAGTGAGCGCGAGAGGGGTGAGAGAGGGAGAGGGTGTGTGAGAGAGAGGGAGCGAGAGAGAGGGTGGGTGAGAGAGAGAGTGGTTGAGAGAGAGTGGGCGAGAGAGAGAGTGAGAGGGGGGCAGAAGTAGAGAGTGGGCGTGAAAGAGAGTGGGCGAGATGGAGTGGGAGAGTGTAGGGGGCAAGGGAGAGAGAACGTGTGAGAGAGGGAGGTGAGAGAGAGAATGAGGGTGAGAGAGCGCGAGAGGGGTGAGAGAGAGAATGTTAAGAGCGAGAAGGTGTGAGGAAGAGAAGGGGGTGAGAGAGAGGGGCTGAGAGAGAGGGGATGAGAGAGAGAGAGGGTGAGAGAGAGAGGGGTGAGGGAGTGTCATGAAAGAGAGGGGTAGAGAGAGAGGGAGAGAGAGAGGGGTGTAAGGAAGAGGGGTGAGAGAGGGGCGTGTGAGAGAGACAGGGGTGAGACAGAGAAGGCTGAGGGGGGTGAGAGAGATGTGAGAGAGAGAGGGTGAGAGAGAGAGAGGGTGAGATATAGAGTGTGGGTGAGATAGAGTGGTGAGAGAGATAGAGAGGGGTGTAAGAGAGAGGGGTGTAAGAGAGAGGGGTGAGAGTGCGGGATGAGAGAGAGGGGAAGGGAGAGAGAGGGAGAAAGAAGGAGAGAGAGAGTAATGTAAGAGAGAGGGGTGAGAGTATGAGCGGGCTGAGAGAGGGATGAGAGAGAGGGAGGAGTGTAAGAGAGAGGGGGTAAAAGAGGGATGATAGAGAGCGGAGTGAGAGAGATAAGTGAGAGAGAGAGAGAGGCGTGAGAGAGAGAGACGGGGTGAGACAGAGGGGTCGAGAGAGAGGCAGTGTGTTAGAGAGGGCAGTGAAAGAGAGAGGGTGAGAGAGAGAGGAGTGAGAGAGAGAAAGGTGAGAGCGAGAGAGAGAATGTGTGTGTGTGAGAGAGAGGTGAGAGAGAGGGTTGAGAGAGAGAGGTGTAAGAGAGAGAGGCTGAGAGAGAGGGGTGAGAGGGAGATAGGAGTGAGAGAGAGGGGCGTGAGAGAGAGAGACAGAGAGAAGGGCTGAGACAGAGAGGGTGAGAGAGAGGGGTGAGACTGTGAGAGGGTGAGAGAGAGAGAGAGAGGAGTGAGAGACAGAGAGGGAGCGAGAGAGAGAGTCGGGTGAGGGAGAGAGAGGGCTGAGAGAGGGGTGAACGAGAGAGAGAGGGGTGAGAGAGAGCGGGTGTGTGAGAGAGAGAAAGGATGAGAGAGAGGGGAGTGAGTGAGAGGAGGTGAGACAGACATGGGGTGAGAGAGAGAGGGATGAGAGAGGTGTGATGAGTGAGAGAGCGTGTTGAGAGAGAGGCGATGAGAGAGAGAGAGAGGGAGAGAGAGGGACGGGGTGAGAGAGTCAGGGGGTGAGAGACGGGGGAGAGAGAGAAAGGTGGCGAGAGAGACAGGGGGCGGGATTGAGGGAGTGTGTGAGAGACGGGGTGAAAGAAAGAGAGGGTGAGAGAGAGGGGTGAGAGAGAGGGGTCAGCTAGAGCATGGAGTGAGAGAGAAAGGGGCGAGAGAGAGAGGGGTGAGAGAAAAGGGTGAGAGAGAGACGGGTCGAGAGTGAGGGAGTGTGTGAGAGAGGGGCGTGAATGAGAGGTGAGAGAGAGGTGTGAGAGAGAGATGGGTGTGAGAGAGAGAGGGGAGAGAGAGGGGTGAGAGAGAGGGATGCGGGTGGGAGAGAGAGGGGTTGACAGAGAGAAAGGGTGGGAGAGAGAGGAGGTGAGACAGACAGGTGGTGTGAGTGGGGCGTGAGTGAGAGGGTGAGTGAGAGTGGTTAGACAGAGAGAGGGGTGAGAGAGAGAGGGGATGAGTGAGAGAGGGTGTTGAGAGAGAGGTGGCGAGAGAGACGGGGGTGAGATTGAGGGAGTGTGTGAGAGATGAGTTGAAAGACAGAGAGGGGTGAGTGAGAGCATGGGGTGCGAGAGAGAGGGGTGCGAGAGAGAGGGTTGAAAGAGAGAGGGGTGAGAGAGAGAGGGGTGAGATAGAGAGGGGTGAGAGAGGTGGGTGAGAGAGAGGGGTTTGAGACGATGAGGGTTGAGAGAGAGGTGTGAGAGAGAGTGAGAGAAAGAGGTTTTGAGAAAGGGGTGAGAGAGAGGGGTTTGAGAGAGAGTGGAGGATGAGAAATGGGTGAGACAGATAGAGAGAGGTTTAAGAGACAGGGGAGAGAGAGTGGGATGAGAGAGCAGGGTAAAGAGAGAGGGGAAGAGAGACTGAGTGGTGTAAGAGAGAGGGGTGAGAGTATGTGAGGGCTGAGAGAGGGGTGAGAGAGAGGGAGGAGTGTAAGAGAGAGAGGGGTAAGAGAGGGATGAGAGAGAGGAGTCAGAGAGAGAAGGGTGAGAGCGAGAGAGAGAGAGGGTGAGAGAGAGGGGTAAGAGAGAGGGTTGAGAGAGACAGGGGTGAGTGAGAGAGGGTGTTGAGAGAGAGACGGCAAGAGAGATAGGGGGGCGAGATTGAGGGCGTGTGTGAGAGACGGGTGAAAGACAGAGAGGGTAAGAGAAAAGGGTGAATTCTAGGGGTGAGCGAGAGCATGGGTTGAGAGAGAGAGAGAGGGGTGAGAGAGGAGGCGAGAGAGAGGAGTCAAAGATAGAAGGGTGAGAGCGAGAGAGAGAAAGGGTGGGAGAGAGAGGAGGTGAGACAGACAGGTGGTGTGAGTGGAGGGTGAGAGAGAGTGTGAGAGAGGGGGGTGAGACAGAGAGAGGGGTGAGAGAGAGAGAGGGGATGAGCGAGAGAGGGTGTTGAGAGAGAGGTGGCGAGAGAGACAGGGGGTGAGATTGAGGGAGTGTGTGAGAGATGGGTGAAAGAAAGAGAGGGTGAGAGAGAGGGATGAGAGGAGTCAGACAGAGAAGGGTGAGAGCGAGAGAGAGAGAGGGTTGAGAGAGAGAGGGGTGAGTGAGAGAGGGTGTTGAGAGAGAGGCGGCAAGGGAGATGGGGAGGAGATTGAGGGAGTGTGTGAGAGACGGGTGAAAGACAGAGAGGGTGAGGTAGAGGGGTGAGAGAGAGGGGCATGAGTGAGAGAGAGAGGGTGAGAAAGATAAGGGGATGAGAGAGAGATGGGGGTGTGAGCGGTTGAGAGAGAGCGGGTGAGAGTGTGAGATAGAGTGTGGGTGAGAGAGACCGTGGGTAAGCGTGGGAGAGAGGGTGAGGTGGTGAGAGAGAGAGGTTGAGAGAACGAGAGAGGGGGTGTGAGATAGAGGGGTGAGAGATAGTGGGGTTTGAGAGAGAGTGAGAGAGAGGGATGAGTGAGATAGTGAGTTGAGATAGAGAGAACGGGTGAGAAGAGAGGTGAGGGAGAGAGGGGGTGAGAGAGAGAGAATGTGTATGCGAGATGGTGTTGAGAGAGAGGGGGTGAGAGAGCGAGACGAGGTGAGACAGGGGTGAGAGAGAGGGGGTGAGAGAGAGGAGGGGAGACAGACTGGAGGTAAGAGAGAGGGGGTGAGAGAGGGGGTGAGAGAGAGGGTGAGAGAGAGGGTGAGACAGGCGGGGAGAGAGAGGGGTGTGAGAGAGAGGGGAGATGAGTGAGAGACGGTGTTGAGAGAGGGGAGGTGAGAGAGAGGGGGAGAGAGTAATGGGGTGAGAGAGTGACGGGGGTGAGAAACAGGGAGAGATGGGGGGGAGAGAGGGGGGAGAGAGAGCGGTGTAAGAGAGAGAGGGATGAGAATAGGAGAAGGCTTAGAGAGGGGTGAGAGAGAGAGGGAGGAGGGTAAGAGAGAGGGGGGTAAGAGAGGGATGAGAGAGAGGGTTAGAGAGCAGAGGGGGAGAGAGAGCTGAGAGAGAGAGGGCTGAGAGAGACGGGAGAGAGAGAGAGACGGGGTGCGAGAGAGAGGGCGAGAGAGAGGCAGTGTGTGAGCGAGGGCGGTGAAAGAGAGAGAGGGGCTGAGAGACAAGGGAGAGATAGAGGGGGTAGAGAGAGGAGGGACACAGAGAGAGGGAGAGAAAGAGAGGGTCGAGAGAGAGGCGCGAGAGTGTGAGGGGGACAGAAAGAGGTGGTGCGAGAAACAGGGGGCGAGAGGGAGGGAGTGTGTGAGAGACGGGGAGAAAGAGAGAGAGTGAGGGAGAGCGGTGAGTGAGAGGGGAGAGAGAGCATGGCATGAGAGAGGGGTGAGAGAGAGGGAGTGTGTGAGAGAGGGGAGTGAAAGAGAGAGAGGGTGAGTGAGAGAGGGTGAGAGAGAGAGGTGGCTGAGAGAGAGAAGGGTGGGAGAGAGAGAGAGGGATGAGAGAGCGAGGGGTTGAGAGAGAGGGAGTGTGTGAGAGGTGGGTTGAAAGGGAGAGAGTGTGAGAGAGAGGGGTGAGGGAGAGAAGGGTGAGAGCGAGAGAGAGAGGGATGCGAGAGGGAGGGTGTGAGAGGGGGTGAGAGAGAGAGAGTGGGTGAGAGAGAGAGGGGGATGAGAGACAGAGAGGGGGAGAGAGAGAGGGGTGAGAAAGAGAGGGGTGAAAGAGAGAGAGGGGTGAGAGAGCGCGGGGTGAGAGAGAGAGGGTAAGAGGGAGAGATTGAGGGATGAGAGAGAGGGTTGAGAGAGAGAGGGGTGAGTGAGATAGTGAAGTGAGATAGAGTGAACGGGTGAGAGAGAGAGAGAGAGGTGTGAGAGAGAGAGGGAATGAGTGAGAGAGGGTATTGCGAGAGAGGCAGTGAGAGAGAGGGGCATGGGAGAGAGGAGGTGAGAGAGACGGGGGTGGGAGAGGGGGATGAGAGATAGAGAGGGGTGAGATAGAGAGGGGTGAGAGAGTGAGGGGGGTGAGGGAGAGAAGGGTGAGAGCGAGAAAGAGAGTGGGTGAGAGAGAGAGGGATGAGAGAGAGGGTGTCAGAGAGGCTTAAGAGAGTGAGGGGGTGAGAGGGGGGTGAGAGAGAGAGCAGTGAGAGAGAGAGAGGGATGAGAGACTGAGAGGGAGTGAGAGAGAGAGAGTCGGGTGAGGTAGAGAGAGGGGAGAGAGAGGTGTGAGAAAGAGAGGGGTGAAAGAGAGTGAGGGGTGAGAGAGAGAGACGGGGTGAAAGAGAGAGAGGGTGAGAGGGACAGATAGAGGGATGAGAGAGAGGGTTGAGAGAGAGAGAGGGGTGAGTGAGATAGTGAAGTGAGATAGAGAGAACGGGTGAGAGAGAGAGGTGTGAGAGAGAGGAGGTGAGTGAGAGAGGGTGTTGCGAGAGAGACAGTGAGAGAGAGAGGTGTATGAAAGAGAGAGGAGGTGAGACAGACGGGGGTGAGAAAGAGGGGGTGAGAGATAGAGAGGGGTGGAGAGAGAGGAGCTGAGACAGACAGGGGGTGAGAGAGACGGGGTGAGAGAGAGGGGATGAGAGAGAGGGTGAGAGAGAGTGGTGAGACAGAGAGAGGGGTGAGAGAGAGGGGGATGAGTGAGAGAGGGTGTTGGGAGCGAGGCGGTGAGAGAGAGAGTGGGAGAGACAGTGACGGGGTGAGATAGTGAGGGGGTGTGAGATAGAGGGGCTGAGAGACAGGGAGAGAGATAGAGGGAGAGAGAGAGGAGGGAGAGAGTGAGGGGGAGAGAGAAAGGCGCGAGAGAGGGGGGCGAGAGAGAGAGAGAGACGGCGAGAGCGACGGAGGTGAGAGGGACTGTGTGAGAGACGGTGTGAAAGAGAGAGAGGGTGAGGGAGGGGGTGAGAGAGGGGGTGAGCGAGAGGTTGGGGTGAGAGAGAGAGAGGGTGAGAGACAGGGGTGAGAGAGAGGGGGTGAGAGATGGGTGAGCGAGAGAGAGACGGCGATAGAGACAGGGGGCGAGAGAGAGGAGAGTGTGTGAGAGACGGGGTGAAAGAGAGAGAGGGTGAGGGAGAGGGGTGAAAGAGAGGGGTGAGCGAGAGGATAGGGTGAGAGAGTGGGGGTGAGAGAGAGAGTAGTGAGGGAGAGAGGGGAGAGAGAGTGACGTGGTGAGAGAGTCAGGGGGTGAGAGACAGGTGGAGAGATAGAGGGCGAGAGAGGGGGGAGAGAGAGGGGAGAGAGAGAGGGTGGAGAGTGTGACGGGGAAGAGAGAGAGGCGAGAGAGAGAGGAGGCGAGAGAGAAAGGGGCGACAGAGACGGGGCGAGAGAGAGGGAGTGTGTGAGAGACGGGGTGAAAGCGATAGAGGGTGAGAGAGGGGTGAGAGAGAGAGGGGTGAGCGAGAGCATGGGGTGAGAGAGAGGGGGGAAGAGAGAGAGGGAGATGAGAGAGACGCAGTGCGTGGGGGGGGTGAAAGAGAGAGGGTTTGAGAGGGAGAGGGGTGAGAGAGAGGGGTGAGAGAGAGGGGTGAAAGAGAGGGGTGTGAGAGAGAGAGAGGTTGAGTGGGAGAGAGGTGAGAGAGAGGGGCGAGAGAGAGGGGATGAGAGAGAGGGGGGCGAGAGAGTGACGGGGTGAGTGAGGGGGTTAGAGAGAGAGGGTTTGAGAGAATGGGCAGAGATAGAGGGGGAGAGAGAGGGGGGAGAGAGAGAGAGGGGTTGAGTGAGAGAGTGTGTTGAGAGAGAGGCAGTGAGAGAGAGAGGGGTTGGGATAGAGAGGAGGTGAGGCAGACACGGGGTGAGAGAGAGGGGTGAGAGAGAGGGTGAGAGAGAGTGGTGAGAGAGAGTGAGGTAAGAGAGAGGGGTGAGAGAGGGCTGAGAGAGAGAGATGGGTGAGAAGAGGGGTAAGAGAGAGAGATGTAAGAGAGAGGGGTGAAAGCGAGAGAGAGAGAGAGGGTGAGAGAGAGGGGTGAGAGGGAGAGGGGTGAGAGAGAGGGGCGTGACACAGAGAGAGAGGGGTGAGAGAGAGAGAGGGCTGAGAGAGAGGGGCGTGAGACAGAGAGAGAGGGGTGAGAAAGAGAGTGTGGTCGAGAGAGAGAGTCGGTGAGAGAGAGAGTGAGAGAGATTGTGAGCGAGAGAGAACGTGAGTGAGAGAGTGTGAGCAAGAGACGGAGGGAGTGAGGAAGAGAGGGGGTGAGAGAGAGCGGCGTGTCAGGGAGAGTTTCTGAGAGTTGGGTGAGAGAAAGGGGGTAAGAGAGAGGCGGGAAAGAGAGGGGGGGAAGAGAGAGGGGTGAGAGAGGGGGTTGAGAGGGGTGAGAGAGAGCGGAAGAGAGAGAGAGTGGATGGGATGGGGGAGAGAGGCGCGAGAGAAGGGGAGAGAGAGGGGTGAGAGAGAGGGATGAGAGAAAGGGATGAGAGAGTGGGGTGAAAGACCGGTGAGAGAGAGGGGAGTGAGAGGGGGGAGAGACAAGAGGGAGAGAGGAGTGTGAGAGAAATGGGGTGAGATGGGTGGAGAGAGAGGGGAGAGAGAGGGGGGAGAGAGAGGGGAGAGGTAGGGAGAGAGGAGGAGAGAGGGAGAGAGAGAGCGGGAGAGGGGGGAGACAGAAGGGGAGAGCGGGGGTCAGAGAGAGGGGGAGAGAGAGGGAGGGGTGAGGGAGGGGGAGAGATGTGGCGAGAGAGAGTGGGGAGAGAGGGGGGAGAGAGAGGTGGAGAGAAAGGGGAGGGAGGGGTGAGAGTGAGGAATGATAGAGGGGTGAGAGAGGGGGGAGAGGGGGAGGAGGGGTTGAGAGAAGGGGAGAGAGGGGGGAGAGAGAGAGGGGGTTGAGAGGGATTAAACAGCGGGAGACATATGGGGAAGGGGATGGGGAGAGAGGGGGTAGAGAAGGGGTAGAGGAGTAGAGGGAGAGGGTGGCAGAGAGAGGGGTGACAGAGAGGGGTGAGAGAGCGGTGAGAGAGTGGTGAGAGAGAGGGGAGTGAGAGAGGGGTGTGAGACGGGGGAAAAACGGGAGGAGAGAGGAGTGTGAGAGAAGGGTGAATGAGAGGGGGATGGGAGAGATGGTGTGAGAGAAATGGGGTGAGATGGGTGGAGAGAGGGAGGAGAGAGAGAGGAAAGAGAGGAGGGAGAGGGGAGAGGTGGGGTAGAGAGAGGAGGAGAAAGAGGGAGAGAGAGAGCGGGAGAGACGGGGAGACAAAGGAGGGAGAGCGGGGGGCTTAGATAGAGGGGAGAGACGGGAGGAGAGAGGGTGTGAGAGAAGGGTGAGAGAGAGTGGGAGGGGAGAGAGAGTGTGAGAGAAATGGGGTGAGATGGGTGGAGAAAGGGGAAAGAGAGGAGGGAGAGAGGGCAGTGGTGGGGGAGAGAGAGGAAGAGAGAGGGAGAGAGAGGGGGAGAGAGAGGGGAGAGAGAGGGGGGAGATGGGAGAGCGAGGGGCAGAGACAGTGGGGGGAGAGAGGGGGAGAGAGAGGGGGAGAGAGGTGTAAGAGAGAGGAATGAGAGAGAGGTGAGAGAGAGGGGAGAAGGGGAGTGAGGTGGGCGAGAGAGATGGGGGAGTGTGAGGGGTGAGAGAGTGGTGTGAGAGAGAGAGGGGTGAGACAGAGGGGTGAGACAGAGGGGAGGGGAAGAGGGTGAGGGAGGGGAGAGAGGGGGAGAAGTGTGAGGGGGAGAGAGGGGAGAAAGGGGGAGTGAGAGAGGTGGAGTGAGAGAGGGGGAATAGAGCACAAGGGGGCAGAGAGAGGGGGAAGAGAGAGAGAGAGGCCGGGAGGGAGAGAGGGTGAGAGAGAAATGGGTTGAGAGTGAGAGGGAGTGTGAACGAGGGGTGAAAGAGAGGGGTGAGAGAAAGGGGTGAGAGAGAAGCATGAGAGAAAGGGGTGAGAGAGGGGGCAGAGAGAGGGGGAGAGAAGGGGAGGGGGAGGGGGGGAGGGGGAGAGTGGTGGGGGAAGATTGGTGGGCGAGAGAGAGGGGGAGAGTGGGGGGGTGAGAGAGGTGGAGTGAGAGAGGAGTAGAGAGCACAAGAGGGGCAGAGAGAAAGGGGAAGAGAGAGAGAGAGGTGGGGGAGAGAGGGTGAGAGAGATGGGTTGATAGTGAGAGGGGATGTGAGCAAGAGAGGTTGAGAGTGTGAAGGGGTGAGAGAGAGGGGTGATAGAGTTGGGTAGAGAGAGGGTCGAGCAAGAGAGTGGGGCGAGAGAGGGGGCGAGTGAGTGAGAGAGAGAGAGGGGGCAAGAGAGAGAGAGGTGCAACTGAGCGGGAGGAGGGGATGGAAATGAGAGAGAGAGTCTGAGACAGTGAAAGAGCGCACGAGAAGGGAAAGAGAGAGAGAGAGAGAGAAAGATAGAGAGGGGACAGAGCGTGATAGGGAGAGATAGCGGGCAAGCCAGAGACAGAAGGATGAGGGAGAGGGAGACGCAAGGGAGAGAGAGAGACGGGTGAGAGAGAGGGTTTGGGTGAAGAGTGAGTGAGGGGAAGGGAGAGAGAGAGTGAGAAAGAGAGAATACGAGTGAGGGGGTGAGAGCAAGGGAAAGAGAGAGTGAGAGAGAGAGAGAGAGATGTCTCGAGGTAGCAGTGCTAACCACTGAGCCATTGTGCCGCG
This sequence comes from Chiloscyllium punctatum, assembly GCF_047496795.1. Classification (NCBI taxonomy): domain Eukaryota; kingdom Metazoa; phylum Chordata; class Chondrichthyes; order Orectolobiformes; family Hemiscylliidae; genus Chiloscyllium; species Chiloscyllium punctatum. The sequence goes on along the minus strand of NC_092790.1, from coordinate 24,127,212 downwards.
CAGCTGGTCAGTGCTAGGCCCATTGCTGTTTGTTATCTATATCAATGATTTGGATGAGGATGTTTAAGGCATGATTCGTAAGTTTGCAGATTACACTAAAATAAGTGAGGAAGGTTCTCAGCAATTGCAACACGGCCTTGATCAGCTGGGGAATTGGGCTGAGAAATGGCAAATGGAGTTTAATATAAACAAGTGCGAGATCTTGCATTTTGGAAAGCCACATCAAGACAGGGGTTTCATGGGGAATGGTAGGGCCTGAAGGAGTGTAGTGGAACAGAGCGACCTTGGATGACAGGAGCACGTCTCTCTGAACTCAGGGAGACAGGGCAATGAAGAAGTCTTTTGGCACACTGGGCCCTTCACCAGTCAGGGCATGGAATATCGAAGTTGGGAAGTTCTGTTGTAGTTGTGCAGGATGTTAGTGAGGCCGCACACGGAGTATTGTGTTCAGTTTTACCCACCTTGCTATCGGAAGGATGTTATTAAACTGGAAAGAGTGCAGAAGAAACTTACAAGGATGTTGCCAGAACTCAACTAGACAGATATAGAGAGAGGTTGGACAAGCAAGGACATTTTCTTTCGTGTGTAGGAGACTGAGGGGGTGTCCTTATAGAGGTGTATAAGGTCATGGAAGGCATGGATAGGGTGAATACACTCAGTCTTTATCCAAGGCTTGGGGAATCAAGGATGAAAGGGCATCAGTTTAAGGAGAAAGGGGAAGATTAAAAGGGAACCTGAGGGACAATGCTTTTACCAGAGGGTGGTCCACATACGGAATGAACTACCAGTGCAAGTGGTCGAGGAGGATCCATTCAATAACATTTAAAATGCACTTGGACAAATACATGGAGAGGAACGTATTGGAATGATATGGGTCAAGTGCAGGGAAACTGGGTTAGTGTGAATGGACCAGTTTGGGCCAAAGAGCCTGTCTCCATGCTGTAGAACTCTATGACTCTATGAACATACCCAGGTATCCCATAATACAGAAGCGACCAAAGCAATATGCACACGAGCCGGTACAAATGTGAAACAGTCCTGCAGAATTTGGCAGGAAGCCAGCCTGGCCTTGCAGTGAAGGATTCCTGGTACAGGAGCTGTGGTGAGATGCCCAAAGAGAACCTGGGAAGGAAGCTGGAAAGCTCACTCCACTGCCGATAGCCTGGAGGACCCCCGGCTGGGATAAGGCAGCTGGGATCCGGTCACCCAAGGGAAAACTACAGGCTGTGACAGAGCTAGGTCTCCGACACAATGAGCAGGACAGAAGGTTGCAGGAAAATCTCACCAACATGGGACCACTCCAGTTCCACTTGGGAAGAGCCCAATCCATTGAAAGGAGGGTCTCTGGGGATGGGGAGGCAGCCTCAGGTTACATTGACAATCTGGAAGGACAGTGTATGAGCTCCAAACAGCTGTATGGGTCCTGTACACCTACAACACGGAGCAACACACATCAGGCCCTAGTAGGAGGTGCCAGGAGCAAATACAATCCCTAGGGAACTAGGAACCCTCCCAGAATGGGATAATGTGTGCCTTTGGGGTTCTACCTCCCCAGGGAGATAATGACAGGCCCCACACTGACACATCACAGATGGGGTCTCCCACTGCCTGTCTCCCAGGTAACTGCACCTTTTGCCCCCAGCCCTGACCCACAGCCGGACCCAGATTCCATGAATCCTGTGGTTACCCAGTGTAAAGCAGCTTATGGTCTCACTCCGTACACAACAGCCATTCCAGGCACCCAGCTGGTGGGCAGCACCAAAAAGGCCACTCTGTTTGTTTCTGTCTCAAACACAGATACATTTTTGAATGAGATAGGCCGACAGTCTGTCATACACGGACTGGATGCTGACAAATAAATTAAATTAATCACCATGTGACTTTGTCCACCAGGCCATTCAGCCCTCCCTGAGGGACAACAGTGAGGGAGAGACATCCACGATGAAATGAAGGCAGCGATCCTTCATGCTCGAGAAAAGTCCCATCCCGGATTAGTGACAAACAGCGTAAATATTTGTTCCAGGAGAACACCCACACTAACATTCCTCACTGTCAGTTACAGCAGCTCACCAAGGGCTGGGTTAATGACAGCTGCAAGGACACTTTCGGTGGGCCACTGGGCTTGGTGCGAGGGATTCCAATTATCCCAAGGGACAATGTTAGGATGGGGATCTTTGAAGTTGAAAGTATCGGAATTACATTAAAAAAGGTATTTGGATGGGTTATCATGATTCCCTCCCACATGCTGTGGAGATAGAGGGGACATTGACAAGGACCACCCTTACGTAAATGTGAAGGAACAGGCCATACCACGGCATTCCCATCACCTGTCATTAAATAATTCGGCTCCTCTCACATCAAGCTGTGGTCCTAACCGCACTCACCTTGATATATCTCAGGATACCGGTGGTTAGGATTGCAGGCTGCAACAGATGGGTACGATCATGGTGAATAATGCTTGGATACACCCCCAGGGACTGGAAGGTAGATGGAACTCCCTGGGTGATCACCTTAGTTTCATTCATTTGCAGTGTTTGAGTGTTCCTGGCTGGGCCCAGTATTGATTGCCTGTCCGTAGCTGCTCGGGAGCTGGTTTTGGTGGTGAGCTGCACATTGAACTGTTGCAGGTGGTGGACCCACAATGTCCTTAGGAAGGGAATTCCTGGAGTTTGAGCCAGGAGGTCTCATTCCCTTGCATTTATTCTGCTCACCAGATGTTGACTATGCATCACTATTCTGTATGGATTCTCAGAACGGAATATGTTTTGTCGAAACAGTTTGGAGAGCCACAGTCACTCGGTGGTTAGCACTGTTACCTCACATCACCAGAGACCTGGGTTTGATTCCACTCTTGAGCGACTGTCTGTGTGGAGTTTGTACATTCTCCCTACATCTGTATGGGTTTTCTCCCACTGTTCAATGGTGGGCATTTTTGACAGATTGCCCGTAGTGTCGAGGGATATTCCGGTTAGCTGGAACAGCCATGGGAAATGTAGGGTTTCACAGATATCATCAGGGGATAGATCTGAGTTGGATTCTCTTCAGAGGGTCATTGTGGACTCGATGGGCTGAAGGGCCTGTTTCTGCTCTGTAGGGATTCTATGATATCACTTATCAGCCATATGACAATCAGTTTGACCAATGTACAAAATGGCTTTCGCTCAAATAGCAGGCTACTCTGACAACAAACATAACCAGCTTTTAAAATTAGGTTTGTAATTCATTGTATAAGCTTCTTTCTATTCAAAACACTGGGTGGGGGAGGGGGAATGGGTGAAATGTTCCTGCCTCCTTGCTAAAACACAGGTAGACAGCCAAGAGATGCTGGGTATATTGGACAAGTTATACTCCCAAATCACAAAAGCCAGACAGCAGCCAGATGGTTATCCCATCAGTATAATGTCAAAGGCAACAGTTCCCCTGGGCAGACATATCCCTAATAACGTCTCCACCAAACAAAGGAGGGCCCAAACAGGAAGGTACCGGGTCCTGCTACACAAAGAAACTGACAGGAACAAGCCATCCAAATGATTAGCAACGCTTCAAACTATTAACTGATTCTTTGAATTGGCCAGAAGTGTAGAAAGTTCTGGGAAACCATCCAGAAATGAACAAAACCAGGGATCACCTGCAGACTGATCTCTTGAATTTTCTGGAGGCTTTCTGAGGTGACCAACATGGCAAGGGACAGAGACCAGCTCACCATCCAGAGAGAGGGAGAGAGAGAGGGAGAGAGAGACAAGCTGAAGGAAACCTCAGGAGCATGGGAGAGAGGGAGTGTGAAAAACCATTGAGAGAGAGAGAGCTGGAACCAACTGGAATACTGAGTGTCACCCCTTCAGTCTGTCCATGCTTTAACGCCTGTTTGTCTCAGTCTGACTTCCCCTTCTCTCTTTGTCCTTCTCTCTCCCTGTCTGTCTCTTTCTCTCAATCTGCCTTTCTCTCACACCATCCCTCTCACTATCTGTCTCTGCCCCATCTTTCTCTCATCCCCCTTCTCCATCCCCACTCGCTCTACCTCTCTCTCTTTTTCTCACCCTCCCTTTCTCTTTTTCTTTATTTCAGACCTGAAAGTGCTCACCCAATTTTGACCCCGCTAAAAACATTTGCCCCTCATTTTAACTCTCCTCCCAAATTTATTCCCTTCCCCAAATACCTTCCCTCCCTAATACCTACCTTACCAACTGTGCCCCCCTCAAATATTTCGCTGCCCCCAACATTGCTGTGATCCCCACTCCCTGAGGCAGAGGGATTTGAGTGGAAAAGTGTGGAGCTGGAAAAGCCCAGCAGCTCAGGCCTGACCCATCGACTCTCCTGGCTGACCTGCTGTGCTTCTCCAGCTCCACACTTTGTAACTCTGACTCTCCAGCATCTGCAGTCCTCACTTTCTCACACAGGTAAATGAGTCTGGGTTGACTGACTCGCCTGTAACGATTTTAATGTACAGCAAGATCCCAGTCCGAGAATTACAGAAGGTTTACATCACAGATGGAGTCCTTTCTGCCCATCATCCCCCCTCACCCATTAAATGATCCTGGACCGGTTCAGGATCCTCAGGATTGGCCCCTGAATGGCCTCATTGACTATCCTTCCTGTGCAGACCTCTTCACAACCCTGTCTCAGATTTTGCATCACATGCTATCCCTCCCTCCATCTCTCTCTGACAACAGCCCCTCCTTTCTCCACCAACCCCAAAACCCCATCAAACCCTCCCCCTGTCTCTGGCTGTCCCACTCTCTCCTTGTCTCCCACTCTCCCCCTTCCCATGCAGACTCACAGTCCCTGGGCTGGAGGACATAGTGCAGAGACTAACTCACCTTTTGACTGACTGCAGTAATGCACAACAAGATCCCACTCTGAAACCATCGCCAAGTACACACACTGTCCTTCTCCCTCCATATATGCCCTTCTCACTCTCTGTCTCTCCCTGTCTCTCTCACTCTGTCCTTTTCTCACTCCACCGCCTTGACTCTTACTGCCCATTTCTCTCTCTCCACTTTCTCCATCTCCACTCTCTCCATGTCTTTCTCTCTTTTTATCACTCTCCCTTTCTCTTTCTCTTTTTCTTTATTTCAGACACACTCAGAAAAGTACTTCATGTTCCTTCCACTCACCCCCTCCCCACAGTGGGTGTAAAACCTAGGAGAGACCAGGCACTGAGGCAAGCTCTTCCCAATGCCCCTTCCCCCAGTCACTGGGACAGAGCAGAGGGGTCCAGGGAGAAAGAGGGAGAGCAACTACAGGAGAGAAAGAGAGATGGATGGACAGACAGTGAGAGGGAGGGAGAGAACAAGAGAAAGGCAGAGGGGGGTAGAGGAAGTGAGAAGAACTGAGAGAGAGCAGACAGAGACAGACAGAGAGAGAGAGAGAGTGTGTTAAACTCCAGGAAGAGAAATACAATGTCAGACAGATACAAGGAGAAAATGGGAGGAGAAAGACAGGGAGAGTTCAGGCAGACAGCAAGACAGAAATCACAGGGAGAGATATAGGACAGAGAGAGAGAGGAGTTACAACAGCAGAGAGATAGAGCTGAGAGAGTGGGGTGGTAGTGGGGGCTATGATGTTGCTAGAGTGATGTACAGACAGGAATAGCAAGATCCCACAGAGCTGAGAGACAGATGCAGAGAGAGATGAGCAAGGTGTTAGTTTTGTGAAAGACTGAATGATTAAGCATTCCTGAAAAACCAGGTGAGGTGACAAAGGGGGAAGGGAATCGACTGGGAAATGTAAACAGGACAGAGATGTGAAGGATGGTGAGATATAGAGATTGAAGGAAAGATGTGGGAGAGAGAACTGGGAAAAACAAAAACAGACATGAGAGCTGCAGAGAGAGAGGGAAGGAGTGAAATCTGTGGGATCAGATCCCTCTCTAGCATTATGCTCCTTTGTCTCACCCCGTTTCCACAGACGGCCTGAATCCCACGATTTGTGTGTGTGTGTGTGTGTGTGTGTGCGTGTGTGTGTGTGTGTGTGTGTGCTCTCGTCTGATAATTCCGTATCGCAGAATAATTTGATTCTCTGTCTCTGTACTGTCCAGGTTTCAGCTCCCAAATCAATACTAAATCATTCACGATTCTATTGAATAGTAGAGCAGGCTCGATGGGCTGAATGGTCTCCTCCTGTTCCTATTACAGATGGTTTTATGTCCTTAACACTACCTCCCAGCTCTTGGTCCCCACACTGGAGGTTATGACTCCACAAGGCCCTGATCTGTAGAGTGCTGCACCCTTCCGTGAGTCTCGGAGGGAACCAGCCTGATTTGGATTGGAGTTGGAGCCTCTCAGTGAGAAGTGAAATCTCCTTGAGGTTCCCCTCAGTCTCTCACTGTAAGGTGGAGCAGGCCAGTCTCGGGGAAGCAAACAGCAGGCCCGGTCTGCCCTGTCCTCCAGCTCCATTTCAGAAGGCCACATGGGAGGGGCTTGGTTCCTTCATCAGCTTCCCGTGCTCTCCCTTCTGGGTTAGGGTGGGGGCCGAATGGCCTTGCTCCTGGCTCTTCTTGAGGTGCAGGCTGGCAATGATTGTGTTATACACGGCATGCCCCTGGAGTGAGGTTGGTTAGCTCAGTTGGCTGGTCAGTTAGCTTACCACACTAGCTGAAGTTACTCTGAAGGACTCTCCTTCCCAACCTCTCGCCTCAGCTGGGCCCTGGTGACCCTCTGATTAAATCCCCACCAGACCCCGCTCTGTAATGAGGAGCTGTCCCATGCTCTGGTAAGACTATGGTGACATTACATTGGTTTGTTCCTGGAGCACTGTGTGCAGGACTAGTCACTGCATTGTCAGAGGGATGTTAGTGTGTGGGGAAGGTTTACTGGATGAATCCCCACTGGAATGAACAGCACTCTCTTTCCCCCAGTTAATTCACTCTTGCAGCCTTTGTGTCTTTGGAGACACGAGGACCACCTCACCTGAAATAGCAGCTGGATTTTATATTCATGGGCACCTGATAAGATTGGCTAGTTTACACACACACACACACACTCTCTCTCTCTCTCTCTCTCTCTCTCACAAACACTCACTCTCTCAAACATACACACACTCTCACTCCCTCAAACACATACACACACACTCTCTCACAAACACACACTCAGACAGACACGTACAAAAACACATAATCCCTCTCTCACACACACAGACACACAGAGATACGCACACATGCACTCTCTCTCACACACACGGACAGACACTCGCTTTCTGTGTCTCTCTCTCACAGAGATAAGCACACAAAACCACAGTTACTGTACAAACGTGGAGGAAGGTTCAATGGAGAGGTCACTTTCCAAGGACTGAACCCTGATCTCGCATGATGACTGCTCCAGGGAGACAAACAGCAACTGCAAATGACTTGTTGGATCTTCCTGTGCACCGCATCTTGCATCGATAGCATTGGTCTGTTTGGGTGCCTGCTTTTCTAGAGAGTCTCCAAGCATCAAGTGACCATACATTGACAACAGTTTTTCTCCAATCCATGTTTAAGGCACCTGGTGATGTTATTTTTCACTGATTGTTTAAAAAGATCTGAATCTTTTAAAATGGACGTGGCCTCCATCCCAAACCATTTCCACAAGCCACGCTGACCATCCCTAATCAATCCTTGCTTTTCCAAATCCATGTAAATTGTCTCTCAGAATGCTCTCCAACAGCTTACCCACCACTGCCATCAGGCTCACAGCTCCATAGTTCAATGGCTGTTCCTTGCAGCCTTACTTCAATAATGGCCCATCATTAATCACCCTCCAGTCTTCAGGCACCTCACCCGTTGCCACTGATCGGTCCATCTGACAAGGCCATCTCCATCCTTCTGTAATCTAAGGCTATCATCCTCAGTATTTATCACCCAACCAATCTTCATATCATTCATGAACCCAATGATTAACCCTCCACCATTCAAATCTAAATCTTTTCTATCAACCACATCAGTAAGACCCCAACAGTGAGACATGAACAGACAGAGATTTCTAATTGGGCCATCACTGTCTGCTTCCTCCCACTCAGCATTCTGCGCCAAATTCCTTGGATCTTGAGTTTTTATGTTCACTATCAGTTTCCAGTATGGATCCTGATAAAAGCCTTACTGACCTCCAAGCAGGCGACAGGAAAGTATTGCCCTTATTTAAACACCTGGTCACCTCCTTAAAAAGTGCAATCCCATTGGTCAGACCTGACCCCTCCTTAACACAACCATTCTGACTGGTCTTCATGAACTCCAGTCTCTTTAAATGCTGATTAATTCTATCTCCCAAAATTGCTTCCAACAGACGTCCCACCCACGATATTAGCCTGACTGGCCTGTAGCTGCCTGGTATATCCCATGCTCCTTCTTGAATAACAGTACCACATGGTCAGTCCGACGACACCTCTCCTGTGGCCAGAGGGGATTTGAAAATGTTTGCAAGTGTACCTGCTCCTTCCTCCATCACCTCATTCGGTAAACTGAGATACATTTCCACCGTCTTTGGAGATTTATAGGTTGTAAGAAGACCAGACCACTCAGAACCATCTCTCTCTATACATATGCTAATTCACTTAATTGTATCACAGAGCATCTTCACAATTTCATATCAACACTGTCCCAATGAGCATTGACAAAATGAATCCATTCACTGTAGCTTCTGGGTCCATGCACAAATTCTCACTGTGTTCCACAACCTACTCTTTCTGTCATTATCAATTCACCCTTAATGTCACTGTAAGGTACTTTCAGATTTTTATTTCCTCTCTTAGCACTCCTCTCTCCCAGGCAATTAGCCTGCGATACGATTTGGAGGAATGTGGGATGTCATTCTGGATGTGGATTAGCATTGGGAAGCTCAGAAATAAGGAACACACCCTTGCTGAGTGCTGAATGTGGGGCAGTGGGATTCATTTGGGATGAGCACATGGAAGCTGAGGAATAAAACAAAAACTCGATCCCTGGGAAAAGAGGGTGGTACCTCTTCAGGTTCAATAACCAATTAAAGATGGTCTGTTTGAACACAGTCTCTGGAATCTGGACGTGGGAGTCATTGCTGAGCAGGTATGTAGGAAGCAGAGGCAGAAATATACTGAACAAATTCAGATATTCCTCTTAGACCACAAGACATGGGAGCAGAAACTAGGTCTTTCAGCCCATCTGATAGTGTGGCACTCACTCAGTACTGACCTTCTTACAATGCAGGTATCCCCCAGACTGATGCGCTGATAGTGTAGCGCTCCCTCAGTAATGATCCTCTGACAGTGCAACGCTGCATCCATATGGGCCTTCTGACATTGCAAGAATCCTTCATTACTGACCCCCTGACAGAGCAGCACTCCCTCAGACTGACCCCCTGACAGTGCAGCACTCCCTCAGTACTGACCCTCTGACAGTGCAACGCTGCACCCATATGGACCCTCTGACATTGCAGCACTCCCTCAGTAATGACCATTTGCCAGTGCAGCACTCCCTCAGTAATAACCCTCTGACAGTGCTGCACTCTCTCCGTACTGACCCTCTGACATTGCAGCACTCCCTAAGTACTGACCCTCTGACAGTGCAGCACTCCCTCAGTACTGACCCCTCTGACAGTATAGCACGCCCTCAGTACTGACCCCTCTGACAGTGTGCCACTCCCTAAGTACTGACCCCTCTGACAGTGTGGCACTCCCTCAGTACTGACTCTCTGACATTACAACACTCCCACAGTACTGACCATCTGACATTGCAGTGCTTCCTCCATCCTGACCCCCAGGCAATGCTGAACTCCTTGCATACTGATCCACTGACAGTGCAGCATTCCCTCAGTACTGAACCCTCTGATATTGCGGAGCACCCTCAGTACTGACCATCTGATTGTGGAACGCTCCCTCAGTACTGACCCTCTGACAGCGCAGCACTCCCTCAGTACTGACCCCTCTGACAGTGCAGCACTCCCTCAGTACTGACCCTCTGACAGTGCAACACTCCCTCAGTGCAGATCTTCTGACAGTGCAGCACTCCCTCAGTACTGACCTTCTGACAGTGCAGCACTCCCTCAGTACTGACCCCTCTGACAGTGCAGCACTCCCTCAGTACTGACCTTCTGACAGTGCAGCACTCCCTCAGTACTGACCCTCTGACAGTGCAGCACTCCCTCAGTACTGACCTTCTGACAGTGCAGCACTCCCTCAGTACTGACCCTCTGGCAGTGTAGCACTCCCTCAGCACTGACCCTCTGAGAGTGTCGCACTCCCTCTGTATTGACCCTTTGGCGGAGTAGCACTTCCTCAGCACTGACCCGCTGACAGCGTGACACTCCCTCAGTGCTGACCTTCTGACAGTGCAGCACTCCCTCAATATGACCTTCCAAAGTGCAGCACTCCCTCAGTACTGACCCTCTGACAGTGTGACACTGCCTCAGTACTGACACTCTGACATTGCAGCACTTCCTCAGCACTGACAGTGTGGCACTCCTTCAGTACTGATGCTCTGACAGTGTAGCACTCGCTCAGTAATGACCCTCTGACTGAGCAACAGTATCTCAGTACTGACCCTCTGACAGTGTGACAATCCCTTAGTACTGATGTTCTGACAGTGCCGCACTCCCTCAGTACTGATTCTCTGACAGTGTGACAATCCCTCAGTACTGATGGTCTGACAGTGCAGCAGTCCCTCAGTACTGACCCTCTGGCAGTGCAGCACTCCCTCAGTGCTGACCCTCTGACATTGCAGCACTCCCTCAGTGCTGACCCTCTGACAGTGCAGCACTCCCTCAGTACTGATTCTCTGACAGTGTGACAATCCCTCAGTACTGATGGTCTGACAGTGCAGCAGTCCCTCAGTACTGACCCTCTGGCAGTGCAGCACTCCCTCAGTACTGACCCTCTGACAGTGCAGCACTCCCTCAGTGCTGACCCTCTGACAGTGCAGCACTCCCTCAGTATTGACCCTCTGGCAGTGTGACAATCCCGCAGCACTTACCCTCTGAGAGTGTGGCACTCCCTCAGCACTGTCACTCTGACAGTGCAGCACTCCCTCAGTACTGACCCTCTGACAGTGCAGCACTCCCTCAATATTGACCCTCTGACAGTGCAGAACTCCCTCAGCACTGACCCTCTGACAGTGTTGCACTCCCACTGTACTGACCCTTTCGCAGTGCAGCACTCCCTCAGCACTGACCCGATGACAGTGTGACACTCCCTCAGTGCTGACCCTCTGATAGTGTGACACTCCCTAAGTACTGAACCGCTGACAGTGCAGCACTCTCTCTGTACTGACCCTTTTGCACTGTAGCACTCACTCAGCACTGACTGTTTGGAAGTGTAGCGCTCCCTCAGTACTGTGCCTCTGACAGTGTGACAATCCCTCAGTACTGACACTCTGACATTGCAGCACTTCCTCAGCACTGACAGTGTGGCACTCCCTCAGTACTGATGCTCTGACAGTGTAGCACTCGCTCAGTAATGACCCTCGGACAGAGCAACAGTATCTCAGTACTGACCCTCTGACAGTGTGACAATCCCTTAGTACTGATGTTCTGACAGTGCCGCACTCCCTCAGTACTGACTCTCTGACAGTGTGACAATCCCTCAGTACTGATGGTCTGACAGTGCAGCAGTCCCTCAGTACTGACCCTCTGGCAGTGCAGCACACCCTCAGTACTGACCCTCTGACATTGCAGCACTCCCTCAGTGCTGACCCTCTGACAGTGCTGCACTCCCTCAGTACTGATCCTCTGACAGTGCAGCACTCCCTCAGTGCTGACCCTCTGACAGTGCAGCACTCCCTCAGTATTGACCCTCTGGCAGTGTGACAATCGCGCAGCACTGACCCTCTGAAAGTGTGGCACTCCCTCAGCACTGTCACTCTGACAGTGCAGCACTCCCTCAGTACTGACTCTCTCACAGTGCAGCAATCCCTCAATACTGTCACTCTGACAGTGCAGCACTCCCTCAATACTGACCCTCTGACTGTGCAGCACTCCATCAATATCGACCCTCTGACAGTGCAGAACTCACTCAGCAATGAACCTCTGACAGTGTTGCACTCCCTCTGTACTGACCCTTTGGCAGTGCAGCACTCCCTCAGCACTGACCCGCTGACAGTTTGACACTCCCTCAGTGCTGACCCTCTGATAGTGTGACACTCCCTAAGTATTGACCATCTGACATTGCAGCACTCCGTCTGTACTGATCATCTGATAGTGCAGCACTCCCTCAGTACTGACCCTCTGACAGTGCAGCACTCCCTCAGCACTGACCCTCTGACAGTGTTGCAATCCGTCTGTACTGACTCTTTGGCAGTGTAGCACTCCCTTAGCACTGAACGGCTGACAGTGTGACACTCCCTCAGTGCTGACCGTCTGATAGTGTGACACTCCCTAAGTATTGACCATCTGACATTGCAGCACTCCGTCTGTACTGACCATCTGACAGTGCAGCACTCCCTCAGTGTTGACCCCCTGACAGTGTGACACTCCCTCAGTACTGACCCTCTGGCAGTGCAGCACTCCCTCAGTGTTGACCCCCTGACAGTGTGACACTCCCTCAGTACTGAACCGCTGACAGTGCAGCACTCTCTCTGTACTGACCCTTTTGCACTGTAGCACTCACTCAGCACTGACTGTTTGGAAGTGTAGCGCTCCCTCAGTACTGTGCCTCTGACAGTGTGACAATCCCTGAGTACTGACACGCTGACATTGCAGCACTTCCTCAGCACTGACAGTGTGGCACTCCCTCAGTACTGATGCTCTGACAGTGTAGCACTCGCTCAGTAATGACCCTCTGACAGAGCAACGTATCTCAGTACTGACCATCTGACAGTTTGACAATCCCTTAATACTGATGTTCTGACAGTGCCGCACTCCCTCAGTACTGACTCTCTGATAGTGTGACAATCCCTCAGTACTGATGGACTGACAGTGCAGCAGTCCCTCAGTACTGACCCTCTGACAGTGCAGCAGTCCCTCAGTACTGACCCTCTGGCAGTGCAGCACTCCCTCAGTACTGACCCTCTGACATTGCAGCACTCCCTCAGTGCTGACCCTCTGACAGTGCAGCACTACCTCAGTACTGACCCTCTGACAGTGCAGCACTCCCTCAGTGCTGACCCTCTGACAGTGCAGCACTCCCTCAGTACTGACCCTCTGACTGTGCAGCACTCCCTCAGTGCTGACACTCTGACAGTGCAGCACTCCCTCAGTATTGACCCTCTGGCAGTGTGACAATCCCGCAGCACTTACCCTCTGAGAGTGTGGCACTCCCTCAGCACTGTCACTCTGACAGTGCAGCACTCCCTCAGTACTGACCCTCTGACAGTGCAGCACTCCCTCAATATTGACCCTCTGACAGTGCAGAACTCCCTCAGCACTGACCGTCTGACAGTGTTGCACTCCCACTGTACTGACCCTTTCGCAGTGCAGCACTCCCTCAGCACTGACCCGATGACAGTGTGACACTCCCTCAGTGCTGACCCTCTGATAGTGTGACACTCCCTAAGTACTGAACCGCTGACAGTGCAGCACTCTCTCTGTACTGACCCTTTTGCACTGTAGCACTCACTCAGCACTGACTGTTTGGAAGTGTAGCGCTCCCTCAGTACTGTGCCTCTGACAGTGTGACAATCCCTCAGTACTGACACTCTGACATTGCAGCACTTCCTCAGCACTGACAGTGTGGCACTCCCTCAGTACTGATGCTCTGACAGTGTAGCACTCGCTCAGTAATGACCCTCGGACAGAGCAACAGTATCTCAGTACTGACCCTCTGACAGTGTGACAATCCCTTAGTACTGATGTTCTGACAGTGCCGCACTCCCTCAGTACTGACTCTCTGACAGTGTGACAATCCCTCAGTACTGATGGTCTGACAGTGCAGCAGTCCCTCAGTACTGACCCTCTGGCAGTGCAGCACACCCTCAGTACTGACCCTCTGACATTGCAGCACTCCCTCAGTGCTGACCCTCTGACAGTGCTGCACTCCCTCAGTACTGATCCTCTGACAGTGCAGCACTCCCTCAGTGCTGACCCTCTGACAGTGCAGCACTCCCTCAGTATTGACCCTCTGGCAGTGTGACAATCGCGCAGCACTGACCCTCTGAAAGTGTGGCACTCCCTCAGCACTGTCACTCTGACAGTGCAGCACTCCCTCAGTACTGACTCTCTCACAGTGCAGCAATCCCTCAATACTGTCACTCTGACAGTGCAGCACTCCCTCAATACTGACCCTCTGACTGTGCAGCACTCCATCAATATCGACCCTCTGACAGTGCAGAACTCACTCAGCAATGAACCTCTGACAGTGTTGCACTCCCTCTGTACTGACCCTTTGGCAGTGCAGCACTCCCTCAGCACTGACCCGCTGACAGTTTGACACTCCCTCAGTGCTGACCCTCTGATAGTGTGACACTCCCTAAGTATTGACCATCTGACATTGCAGCACTCCGTCTGTACTGATCATCTGATAGTGCAGCACTCCCTCAGTACTGACCCTCTGACAGTGCAGCACTCCCTCAGCACTGACCCTCTGACAGTGTTGCAATCCGTCTGTACTGACTCTTTGGCAGTGTAGCACTCCCTTAGCACTGACCCGCTGACAGTGTGACACTCCCTCACTGCTGACCCTCTGATAGTGTGACACTCCCTAAGTATTGACCATCTGACATTGCAGCACTCCGTCTGTACTGACCATCTGACAGTGCAGCACTCCCTCAGTGTTGACCCCCTGACAGTGTGACACTCCCTCAGTACTGACCCTCTGGCAGTGCAGCACTCCCTCAGTGTTGACCCCCTGACAGTGTGACACTCCCTCAGTACTGAACCGCTGACAGTGCAGCACTCTCTCTGTACTGACCCTTTTGCACTGTAGCACTCACTCAGCACTGACTGTTTGGAAGTGTAGCGCTCCCTCAGTACTGTGCCTCTGACAGTGTGACAATCCCTGAGTACTGACACGCTGACATTGCAGCACTTCCTCAGCACTGACAGTGTGGCACTCCCTCAGTACTGATGCTCTGACAGTGTAGCACTCGCTCAGTAATGACCCTCTGACAGAGCAACGTATCTCAGTACTGACCCTCTGACAGTGTGACAATCCCTTAATACTGATGTTCTGACAGTGCCGCACTCCCTCAGTACTGACTCTCTGATAGTGTGACAATCCCTCAGTACTGATGGACTGACAGTGCAGCAGTCCCTCAGTACTGACCCTCTGGCAGTGCAGCACTCCCTCAGTACTGACCCTCTGACATTGCAGCACTCCCTCAGTGCTGACCCTCTGACAGTGCAGCACTCCCTCAGTACTGACCCTCTGACAGTGCAGCACTCCCTCAGTGCTGACCCTCTGACAGTGCAGCACTCCCTCAGTATTGACCCTCTGGCAGAGTGACAATCCCGCAGCACTGACCCTCTGACAGTGTGGCACTCCCTCAGCACTGTCACTCTGACAGTGCAGCACTCCCTCAATACTGACCCTCTGACAGTGCAGCACTCCTTCAATACTGTCACTCTGACAGTGCAGCACTCCCTCAGCACTGACCCTCTGACAGTGTTGCACTCCCTCTGTACTGACCCTTTGGCAGTGCAGCACTCTCTCAGCACTGACCCGATGACAGTGTGACACTCCCTCAGTGCTGACCCTCTGATAGTGTGACACTCCCTAAGTACTGACCCTCTGACATTGCAGCACTCCCTCTGTACTGACCATCTGACAGTGCAGCACTCCCTCAGTACTGACCCTCTGACAGTGCAGGATTCCCTCAATACTGACCCTCCTACACTGGGGCACTCCCACGGTGCTGATACTCTGACAGTGCAGCACTCCCACTGTACTGACCCTCTGACAGTGCAGCACTCCCTCAGCACTGACCCTCTGACAGTGTTGCAATCCGACTGTACTGACTCTTTGGCAGTGTAGAGTCTCCCTTAGCACTGAACGGCTGACAGTGTGACACTCCCTCATTGCTGACCCTCTGATAGTGTGACACTCCCTAAGTATTGACCATCTGACATTGCAGCACTCCGTCTGTACTGACCATCTGACAGTGCAGCACTCCCTCAGTGCTGACCCTCTGACAGTGTGACACTCCCTCAGTACTGACCCTCTGGCAGTGCAGCACTCCCTCAGTGTTGACCCCCTGACAGTGTGACACTCCCTCAGTACTGAACCACTGACAGTGCAGCACTCTCTCTGCACTGACCCTTTTGCACTGTAGCACTCACTCAGCACTAACTGTTTGGAAGTGTAGCGCTCCCTCAGTACTGTGCCTCTGACAGTGTGACAATCCCTTAGTACTGACACTCTGACATTGCAGCTCTTCCTCAGCACTGACAGTGTGGCACTCCCTCAGTACTGACTCTCTCACAGTGCAGCACTCCCTCAATACTGACCCTCTGACAGTGCAGCACTCCCTCAATACTGACCCTCTGACAGTGCAGCACTCCCTCAATACTGACCCTCTGACAGTGCAGCACTCCCTCAATACTGACCCTCTGACAGTGCAGAACTCACTCAGCAATGAACCTCTGACAGTGTTGCACTCCCTCTGTACTGACCCTTTTGCAGTGCAGCACTCCCTCAGCACTGACCCGCTGACAGTTTGACACTCCCTCAGTGCTGACCCTCTGATAGTGTGACACTCCCTAAGTATTGACCATCTGACATTGCAGCACTCCGTCTGTACTGATCATCTGACAGTGCAGCACTCCCTCAGTAATGACCCTCTGACAGTGCAGCACTCCCTCAGCACTGACCCTCTGACAGTGTTGCAATCCGTCTGTACTGACTCTTTGGCGGTGTAGCACTCCCTTAGCACTGAACGGCTGACAGTGTGACACTCCCTCAGTGCTGACCCTCTGATAGTGTGACACTCCCTAAGTATTGACCATCTGTCATTGCAGCACTCCGTCTGTACTGACCATCTGACAGTGCAGCACTCCCTCAGTACTGACCCTCTGACAGTGTGACACTCCCTCAGTACTGACCCTCTGGCAGTGCAGCACTCCCTCAGTGTTGACCCCCTGACAGAGTGACACTCCATCAGTACTGACCCTCTGGCAGTGCAGCACTCCGTCAGTGTTGACCCCCTGACAGTATGACACTCCCTCAGTACTGAACCGCTGACAGTGCAGCACTCTCTCTGTACTGACCCTTTTGCACTGTAGCACTCACTCAGCACTGACTGTTTGGAAGTGTAGCGCTCCCTCAGTACTGAGCCTCTGACAGTTTGACAATCCCTCAGTACTGACACTCTGACATTGCAGCACTTCCTCAGCACTGACAGTGTGGCACTCCCTCAGTACTGATGCTCTGACAGTGTAGCACTCGCTCAGTAATGACCCTCTGACAGAACAACAGTATCTCAGTACTGACCCTCTGACAGTGTGACAATCCCTTAATACTGATGTTCTGACAGTGCCGCACTCCCTCAGTACTGACTCTCTGACAGTGTGACAATCCCTCAGTACTGATGGACTGAAAGTGCAGCAGTCCCTCAGTACTGACCCTCTGGCAGTGCAGCACTCCCTCAGTACTGACCCTCCTTCATTGCAGCACTCCCTCAGTGCTGACCCTCTGACAGTGCAGCACTCCCTCAGTACTGACCCTCTGACAGTGCAGCACTCCCTCAGTGCTGACCCTCTGACAGTGCAGCACTCCCTCAGTATTGACCCTCTGGCAGTGTGACAATCCCGCATCACTGACCCTCTGACAGTGTGGCACTCCCTCAGCACTGTCACTCTGACAGTGCAGCACTCCCTCAATACTGACCCTCTGACAGTGCAGCACTCCCTCAATACTGACCCTCTGACAGTGCAGCACTCCCTCAGCACTGTCCCTCTGACAGTGTTGCAATCCCTCTGTACTGACCCTTTGGCAGTGCAGCACTCTCTCAGCACTGACCCGCTGACAGTGTGACACTCCCTCAGTGCTGACCCTCTGATAGTGTGACACTCCCAAAGTACTGACCCTCTGACATTGCAGCACTCCCTCTGTACTGACCATCTGACAGTGCAGCACTCCCTCAGTGTTGACCCCCTGACAGAGTGACACTCCCTCAGTACTGACCCTCTGGCAGTGCAGCACTCCCTCAGTGTTGACCCCCTGACAGTGTGACACTCCCTCAGTACTGAACCGCTGACAGTGCAGCACTCTCTCTGTACTGACCCTTTTGCACTGTAGCACTCACTCAGCACTGACTGTTTGGAAGTGCAGCGCTCCCTCAGTACTGAGCCTCTGACAGTGTAACAATCCCTGAGTACTGACACTCTGACATTGCAGCACTTCCTCAGCACTGACAGTGTGGCACTCCCTCAGTACTGATGCTCTGACAGTGGAGCACTCGCTCAGTAATGACCCTCTGACAGAGCAACAGTATCTCAGTACTGACCCTCTGACAGTTTGACAATCCCTTAATACTGATGTTCTGACAGTGCCGCACTCCCTCAGTATTTACTCTCTGACAGTGTGACAATCCCTCAGTGCTGATGGACTGACAGTGCAGCAGTCCCTCAGTACTGACCCTCTGGCAGTGCAGCACTCCCTCAGTACTGACCCTCTGACATTGCAGCACTCCCTCAGTGCTGACCCTCTGACAGTGCAGCACTCCCTCAGTACTGACCCTCAGACAGTGCAGCACTCCCTCAGTGCTGACCCTCTGACAGTGCAGCACTCCCTCAGTATTGACCCTCTGGCAGTGCAGCACTCCCTCAATTCTGACCCTCTGACAGTGCAGCACTCCTTCAATACTGTCACTCTGACAGTGCAGCACTCCCTCAATACTCACCCTCTGACAGTGCAGCACTCCCTCAATACTGACCATCTGACAGTACAGCACTCCCTCAGCACTGACCCTCTGACAGTGTTGCACTCCCTCTGTACTGACCCTTTGGCAGTGCAGCACTCTCTCAGCACTGACCCGCTGACAGTGTGACACTCCCTCAGTGCTGACCCTCTGATAATGTGACACTCCCTAAGTACTGACCCTCTGACATTGCAGCACTCCCTCTGTACTGACCATCTGACAGTGCAGCACTCCCTCAGTACTGACGCTCTGACAGTGCAGGATTCCCTCAATACTGACCCTCCTACACTGAGGCACTCCCACAGTGCTGATACTCTGACAGTGCAGCACTCCCTCTGTACTGACCCTCTGACAGTGCAGCACTCCCTCAGCACTGACCCTCTGACAGTGTTGCAATCCGACTGTACTGACTCTTTGGCAGTGTAGCACTCCCTTAGCACTGAACGGCTGACAGTGTGACACTCCCTCAGTTCTGACCCTCTGATAGTGTGACACTCCCTAAGTATTGACCATCTGACATTGCAGCACTCCGTCTGTACTGACCATCTGACAGTGCAGCACTCCCTCTGTACTGACCCTCTGACAGTGTGACACTCTCTCAGTACTGACCCTCTGGCAGTGCAGCACTCCCTCAGTGTTGACCCCCTGACAGTGTGACACTCCCTCAGTACTGAACCGCTGACAGTGCAGCACTCTCTCTGTACTGAACCTTTTGCACTGTAGCACTCACTCAGCACTGACTGTTTGGAAGTGTAGCGCTCCCTCAGTACTGAGCCTCTGACAGTGTGACAATCCCTCAGTACTGACACTCTGACATTGCAGCACTTCCTCAGTACTGACTCTCTGACAGTGTGACAATCCCTTAGTACTGATGTTCTGACAGTGCCGCACTCCCTCAGTACTGACCCTCTGACATTGCAGCACTCCCTCAGTGCTGACCCTCGGATAGTGTGACACTCCCTAAGTACTGAACCGCTGACAGTGCAGCACTCTCTCTGTACTGACCCTTTTGCACTGTTGCGCTCACTCAGCACTAACTGTTTGGAAGTGTAGCGCTTCCTCAGTACTGAGCCTCTGACAGTGTGACAATTCCTGAGTACTGACACTCTGACATTGCAGCGCTTCCTCAGCACTGACAGTGTGGCACTCCCTCAGTACTGATGCTCTGACAGTGTAGCACTCGCTCAGTAATGACCCTCTGACAGAGCAACAGTATCTCAGTACTGACCCTCTGACAGTGTGACAATCCCTTAGTACTGATGCTCTGACAATGTAGCACTCGCTCAGTAATGACCCTCTGACAGAGCAACAGTATCTCAGTACTGACCCTCTGACAGTGTGACAATCCCTTAGTACTGATGCTCTGACAGTGTTGCACTCGCTCAGTAATGACCCTCTGACAGAGCAACAGTATCTCAGTACTGACTCTCTGACAGTGTGACAATCCCTCAGTACTGATGGTCTGACAGTGCAGCAGTCACTCAGCACTGACCCTCTGGCAGTGCAGCACTCCCTCAGTACTGACCCTCTGACATTGCAGCACTCCCTCAGTGCTGACCCTCTGACAGTGCAGCACTCCCTCAGTACTGACCCTCTGACAGTGCAGCACTCCCTCAGTGCTGACCCTCTGACAGTGCAGCACTCCCTCAGTACTGACCCTCTGGCAGTGGGACAATCCCGCAGCACTGACCCTCTGACAGTGTGGCACTCCCTCAGCACTGTCACTCTGACAGTGCAGCACTCCCTCAGTACTGACTCTCTCACAGTGCAGCACTCCCTCAATACTGACCCTCTGACAGTGCAGCACTCCATCAATACTGTCACTCTGACAGTGCAGCACTCCCTCAATACTGACACTCTGACAGTGCAGCACTCCCTCAGCACTGACCCTCTGACAGTGTTGCACTCCCTCTGTACTGACCCTTTGGCAGTGCAGCATTCCCTCAGCACTGACCCGCTGACAGTGTGACACTCCCTCAGTGCTGACCCTCTGATAGTGTGACACTCCCTAAGTACTGACCCTCTGACATTGCAGCACTCCCTCTGTACTGACCATCTGACAGTGCAGCACTCCCTCAGTACTGACCCTCTGACAGTGCAGGAGTCCCTCAATACTGACTCTCCTACACTGAGGCACTCCCACAGTGCTGACACTCTGACAGTGCAGCACTCCCTCAGTACTGACCCTCTGACAGTGCAGCACTCCCTCAGCACTGATCCTCTGACAGCGTTGCAATCCGTCTGTACTGACTCTTTGGCAGTGTAGCACTCCCTTAGCACTGACCCGCTGACAGTGTGACACTCCCTCACTGCTGACCCTCTGATAGTGTGACACTCCCTAAGTATTGACCATCTGACATTGCAGCAGTACGTCTGTACTGACCATCTGACAGTGCAGCACTCCCTCAGTGCTGACCCTCTGACAGTGTGACACTCCCTCAGTACTGACTCTCTGGCAGTGTAGCACTCCCTCAGTGTTGACCCCCTGACAGTGTGACACTCCCTCAGTACTGAACCGCTGACAGTGCAGCACTCTCTCTGTACTGACCCTTTTGCACTGTAGCACTCACTCAGGACTGACTGTTTGGAAGTGTAGCGCTCCCTCAGTACTGAGCCTCTGACAGTGTGACAATCCCTCAGTACTGATTCTCTGACAGTATGGCACTCGCTTAGTAATGACCCCTCTGACAGAGCAACACTATCTCAGTACTGACCCTCTGACAGTGTAGCACTCCCTCAGTGCTGACCCTCTGACAGTGCAGCACTCCCTCGGTATTGACCCTCTGGCAGTGTGACAATCCCGCAGCACTGACCCTCTGACAGTGTGGCACTCCCTAAGCACTGTCACTCTGACAGTGCAGCACTCCCTCAGTACTGACTCTCTCACAGTACAGCACTCCCTCAATACTGACCCTCTGACAGTGCAGCACTCCCTCAATATTGTCACTCTGACAGTGCAGCACTCCCTCAATACTGACCCTCTGACAGTGCAGCACTCCCTCAATACTGACCCTCTGACAGTGCAGATCTCTCTCTGTACTGACCTCTGACAGTGTTGCACTCCCTCTGTACTGACCCTTTGGCAGTGCAGCACTCCCTCAGCACTGACCCACTGACAGTGTGACACTCCCTCAGTGCTGACCCTCTGATAGTGTGACAATCCCTAAGTACTGACCCTCTGACATTGCAGCATTCCCTCTGTACTGACCATCTGACAGTGCAGCACTCCCTCAGTACTGACCCTCTGACAGTGCAGCACTCCCTCAGCACTGACCCTCTGACAGTGTTGCAATCCGTCTGTACTGACTCTTTGGCAGTGTAGCACTCCCTTAGCACTGAACGGCTGACAGTGTGACACTCCCTCAGTGCTGACCCTCTGATAGTGTGACACTCCCTCAGTATTGACCATCTGACATTGCAGCACTCCGTGTGTACTGACCATCTGACAGTGCAGCACTCCCTCAGTGCTGACCCTCTGACAGTGTGACACTCCCTCAGTACTGACCCTATGGCAGTGCAGCACTCCCTCAGTGTTGACCCCCTGATAGTGTGACACTCCCTAAGTACTGAACCGCTGACAGTGCAGCACTCTCTCTGTACTGACCCTTTTGCACTGTAGCACTCACTCAGCACTGACTGTTTGGAAGTGTAGCGCTCCCTCAATATTGAGCCTCTGACAGTGTGACAATCCCTTAGTACTGATGCTCTGACAGTGTGGCACTCGCTCAGTAATGACCCCTCTGACAGAGCAACACTATCTCAGTACTGACCCTCTGACAGTGTGGCACTCCCTCAGTACTGACCCTCTGACAGCGTGGCACTCCCTCAGTACTGACCCTCTGACAGTGTGGCACTCCCTCAGTACTGACCCTCTGACAGTGTGGCACTCCCTCAGTACTGACCCTCTGACAGTGCAGCACTCCCTCAGTACTGACCCTCTGACAGTGCAGCACTCCCTCAGTACTGACCCTCTGACAGTGTGGCACTCCCTCAGTGCTGATCCTGTGACATTGCAGCACTCCCTCAGTCCAGACCATTTAGCAGTGCAGCATTCCTTCAATACTTACCATTTTATATTGCAGCACTCTTTCAGTACTGACCCTCTGACAGTGCCGCACTTCCTCAGTACTGACCCTCTGACAGTACAGCACTCTCTAAGTACTGACCATCTGACAGTGCAGCACCCCCTCAGTACTGACCCTCTGACAGTGCAGCACGCCCTCAGTGCTGACCCTCTGACAGTGCAGCACTCCCTCAGTATTGACCCTCTGACAGTGTGGCACTCCCTCAATACTGACCCTCTGATAGTGCAGGACTCCCTCAGTACTGACACTCTGACAGTGCAGAACTCCCTCAGTACTGACTCTCTCACAGTATAGCACTCCCACAATCCTGTCACTCTGACAGTGTGGCACTCCATCAGTATTGACCCTCTGACAGTGTGGCACCCCCTCAGAACTGACACTCTGACGTTGCAGCACTCCCTCAGAACTGAACCGATGACAGTGCAGCACTCCCTCAAAACTGACCCTCTGTCATTGCAGCACTCCCTCAGTGCTGACCCTCTGACAGTGCAACACTGCCTCAGTACTGACCGTCTGACATTGCAGCACTCCCTCAGTGCTGACCCTCTGAGAGTGCAGCACTCCCTCAGTACTGACCCTCTGACATTGCAGCACTCCCTCTTTACTGACTCTCTGACAGTGCAGCACTCCCTCAATACTGACGCCTCTGACAGTGCAGCACTCCCTCAGTACTGACAGTGCAGCACTCCCTCAATACTGTCACTCAGACAGTGTGGCACCCCCTCAGTATTGACCCTCTGACAGTTCGTCATTCCCTCAATACTGATCCTCAGCCAGTGCAGCACTCCCACAGTGCTGACTCTCTGACAGTGCAGCACTTCCTCAGTACTGACCCTCTGACAGTGCACACTCTCTCAGTACTGACCCTCTCACAGTTCCGCTCTCTCTCACTAATTACACTCTGAATTTCAGCGCTTCCGACGTCCCGACCCTCTGACAATGCCGCACTCCCTCTATACTGAACCTCTGGCAATGCAGGAATCCCTCAGTACTGACCCTCTGACAGTGCAGCACTCCCTCAGTACTGACCCTCTGACAGTGCAGCACTCCCTCAGTACAGACCGTCTGACATTGCAGCACCCCCTCATTGCTGACCATCTGACAGTGCAGCACTCCCTCAGTAATGACACTCTGACAGTGCAGCACTCCCTCAGTAGTGACCCTCGGACGGTGCAGCACTCCCTCTGTAATGACCCTCTGACAGTGTGGCACTCCCTCAGTACAGATCCTCTGACAGTGCAGCACTCTCTCAGTACAGACCCTTTGGCAGTGCAGCACTCCGTCAGTAATGACCCTCTGACAGTGCAGCACTCCCTCAGTCATGACCCTCTAACAGTGCAGCACTCACTCTGTAATGACCCTCTGACAGTGTGACACTCCCTCAGTACTCATCCTCTGACAGTGCAGCACTCCCTCAGTGCTGACCCACTGACAGTGCAGCACTCCCTCAGTGCTGACCCACTGACAGTGCGGCACTCCCTCAGTCCTGACCCTCTGACTGTGCAGCATTCCCTTGGTACTGACCCTCTTTATTTCTTGGGTAATATGGAGACATAGGGTTTGCAGATTCTGAGGAAGCATGAGAGAGACACACAAACCAAGGCCTGTCTGAAACTCTCTGCAATAGATTAACAGAGGCACAGAGTCACAGAGATGCAGAGCATGGAACCAGTCCCTCCTGTCCAACTTGTCCATACCAACCAGATATTCTCATCTCATTTTATTCCATTTGCTAGCACTTGGCTGATATCCCTCTAACCCCTTCCTATTCACATACTCATCCTGATGCCTTTTAAATGTCGCAATTATAACAGCCCCCATCACTTCCTCTGACAGCTACCTGCATGCCCTTGAATAAGTGCTCAAACATTCATACTGTCGATACAAAGTCTAATAAACACCAACGTACAAAAGGCTACCATTGTCATTTTCAACTGACCCTTTGCTTCTTCATTACGCTGATTTCAACAGAGGTAAAGAAACAGAGTTAGTGACCATCCACCGTCACCCTGTTATAAAACATATTTTCAAATGTGGCTTGTATGTGATTCCCACACCCTCTAATAGTTGCCTGGAAGGTGGGGGTGGGGTGTACTCTCTTGCTGCAGTCCTTGGGTGTCCCACAGTGATGTGAGGGAGGGAGCTCCAGGAGTTTGACCTGAGCCATGTAAAGAGCTCTCTTACTGGTGTGCCCCTTTTAAAGTTGGGAAGTTATTATAGACCAGGAGGACCCGAGAGCTGCTGTCCTGTCAGAGAGAGAGGCCTGGTGGGTCACACACCTCAGGTAAGGGGCGAGGTTGAGAAGCTGGGGCCTTCATGGTAATTTCAAACATGATAGAGATTGAGCCAACAGTGTTGGCATCACGAACCTGTTAGCTGTGGTAACTGACCCCCCTTTGTAGCAGAGGGATTCAATCCCTTGAACAGAGCAAGCTTGAGAATCAACACTAAAATCAATCTGTACGGACGCGCTGGAGACCTGAAACATCAATACAGAGATTGCTGAAGAAGCTAAATATGTCCGGCAGCATCTCTGAAGGGAGAGGGAGAAAGAGACAGAGAGTTCACCTTTCAATCCAGTGATTTCTGCGGGAATGTTCCTTCAGAACAGACCGTTTTGAGGAAGGGTCACTTGACAAAGGCACTTCACAAAGATCCTGATCAATGTAACTTTGTGATGTTAGTTCAGAAGGAACAGCTCAGACCTAATGTGCCTGTGTTCTGTATCTGTTCTCCCATGTAGCCCGCCCTCCGAATACAATACCTTACAAAGCCTTCAACCTGTTTGTCAACTTTCAGCAGAAGCAGCCTCAGGGCATTGAACACAGACTGAATTACTCAGTGACACTTGGATCAGGTCAAGTTCTCAAGTAAACAGATGGTGGGGAAATTCAGCACAATTCAGTAGGTAGCAACGGTGAAGAGAGAGGAACAATTCGCATTCCAAGTGACTCTTCCTCAAAACGGTCTGTTCTGAAGGAACTTTCCCGCAGAAATCACTGGATTGAAAGGTGAACTCTCTCTCTGTCTCTTTCTCCCTCTCCCTTCAGAGATGCTGCCGGACATGCTGAGCTTCTTCAGCAATCTCTGTATTGATGTTTCAGGTCTCTAGTGCGTCCGTACATATTGATTTTAGTGTTGAATTCTCCAGCTTGCTCTATTAAAGGGATTGAAACCCTCTGCTACAAAGGGGGGTCAGTTACCACAGCTAACAGGTTCGTGATGCCAACATTGTTGGTTCAATCTCTATCATGTCTGAAATGACCATGAAGGCCCCAGCTTCTCAACCTCGCCCCTCACCTGAGGTGTGTGACCCACCAGGCCTCTCTCTCTGACAAGACAGCAGCTCTCAGGTCCTCCTGGTCTATAATAACTTCCCAACTTTAAAAAGGGCACTCCAGTAAGAGAGCTCTTTACATGGTTCAGGTCAAACTCCTGGAGCTCCCTCCCTAACATCACTGTGGGACACCCAAGGACTGCAGCAGGAGAGTACACCACACCCCCACCTTCCAGGCAACTATTAGAGGGTGTGGGAATCACATACAAGCCACATTTGGAAATAAGTTTTATAACAGGGTGAGGGTGGATGGTCACTAACTCTGTTTCTTTACCTCTGTTCAAATCAGCGTAATGAAGAAGCAAAGGATGGGTTGAAAATGACAGAAGGTCAGTACTGAGGGAGCACCATACTGTCAGAGGGTCAGCACAGAGGGAGTGCCACATTGTCAGAGGGTCAGTACAGAGAGAGTGCCACACTGTCAGATGGTCAGGACAGAGAGAGTGCTACACTGTCAGCTGGTCAGTATTGAGGCACTGCTGGACTGTCAGAGGTGCAGGACCGAGCCAGAGGGTTAGTACTGAGGGAGTGCTACACTGTCAATGGGTCAGTACTGAGGGAGTACTACACTGTCAATGGGTCAGTGCTGAGGGAGTACTACACTGTCAATGGGTCAGTCCTGAGGGAGTGCTAAACTGTCAATGGGTCAGTGCTGAAGGAGAACTACATTGTCAACGGGTCAGTACTGAGGGAGTACTACACGGTCAATGGGTCAGTGCTGAGGGAGTACTACACTGTCAATGGGTCAGTGCTGAGGGAGTACTACATTGTCAATGGGTCAGTGCTCAGAGAGTACTACACTGTCAATGGGTCAGTACTGAGGGAGTGCTAAACTGTCAATGGGTCAGTGCTGAGGGAGTGCTAAACTGTCAATGGGTCAGTACTGAGGGAGTGTTACATTGTCAATGAGTCAGTACTGAGGGAGTGCTGTACTGTCAGAGGTTTTGTCCTGAGATTGGGCCACACTGTCAGAGGGTCAGTATATGGCCACTTCCACACTGTCAGAGAGTCAGTACTGATGGAGTACATCACTATTCAGAGGATCAGTGTGGAGGGAGTGCTGTATTGACAGGATCAGTATGGAGGGAGTGCAGCATTGTCAGAGGGTCAGTATGGAGGGGGTGCAGCATTGTCAGAGGGTCAGTGTGGAGGGAGTGCAGCATTGTCAGAGAGTCAGGACAGAGGGATTGCTGTGCAGTGAGAGGGTCAGTAATGATGAAATGCGCACTCTCTGAGAGTCAGTACTAATGGATGGCCATGCTGTCAGAGTGTCGCACTGTGAGAGGGTTACTACTGAGGGAGCGCTGCACAGTGAAAGGGTTAGAACTGAGGGAGCACCGCACTGTGAGGGGGTCAGTACTGAGGGATTACCGCGCTGTGAGGGGGTCAGTACTGAGGGACCACCACACTATGTGTCAGACAGTCAGTACTGAGTGATTCCTGCATTGCCAGAGGGTCAGTACTGAGAGAGTGATGCACACTCAAAGGGTCATTACTGAGGAAGCGCTACACAGTCAGTGTGTCAGTTCTGAGGGAGTGTTGTTACAGAGTGTCAGTACTGAGGGAGTGTTGCACTGCCAAAGGGTCAGTACTGAGGGAGTGTTGGATTATCAGAAGTGCAGGAATGAGGCAGTGCTGCACTATCAGAATGTCAGTACTGAGGGAGTTCTGCTCTGTCGGAGGGTCAGTAGTGAGGGAATGCCGTGTTATCGGAGGGTCAGTACCGAGGGAATGCCACACTGTAGAAATGTCAGTGCTGAGGGAATGCTATTGTGTCAGAATGTCATTTCTGAGGGTGTGCTGCAGTGTCAAAGGACCAGTGCTGAGGGATTGCAGCACTGTCAGAGGGTCAGTACTGAGGGATTGCAGCACCGTCAGGGGCCAAGGGGCTGTTGCAGTGTCAGAGGGTCAGTTCTGAGGGAGAATTGAATGATCAGAGGATGCGCCGCACTGTCTTAAAGTCAGTATGTAGGTGCGCCACACTGTGGGAAGGTCAGTATACGTGCACTGCCTCACTGTCAGAGGGTCAGTACTGAGGGAGTGCTGCAGTGTCTTAGGAACAGTACTGAGGGGAGTCTCACTGTCAGAGGGCCAATACCAAGGAAGTGCTGCACTGTCAGAGGGTCAGTACTGAGGGAGTGCTGCACCGTCAGAGGGTCAGTACTGAGGGAGTGCTGCAATGTCAGAGGGTCAGGACGGAGGGAGTGCCACACTGTCAGAGGGTCAGTACTGAGGGAGTGCTGGACTGTCAGAGGGTCAGTTCTGAGGGAGTGCTGCACTGTCAGAGGGTCAGTACTGAGGGAGTGCTGCAATGTCAGAGGGTCAGTACTGAGGGAGTGTTGCACTGTCAGAGGATACTACTGTGGGAGTGCTGCGCTATCAGTGGGTCAGTAATGTGGAATTGCTGCAATGTCAGAGGTTCAATCTGGGGGCAGTGCTGCACTGTGAGAAGGTCAGTACTGAGGGAGTGCTGCACTGTCAGAGGGTCAGTACTGAGGGAGTGCTGCACTGTCAGAGGGTCAGTACTGAGGGAGTGCTGCACTGTCAGAGGGTCAGTACTGAGGGAGTGCTGCACTGTCAGAGGGTCAGTACTGAGGGAGTGCTGCACTGTCAGAGGGTCAGTACTGAGGGAGCGCTGCACTGTCAGAGGATCATGACTGAGGGAGTGCTGCACTGTCAGCGCATCAGTCTGGGGGACACCTGCATTGTAAGAGATGCAGTACTGATTGAGTGCCATACAATCAGATGGGCTGAATGGCCTAATTTCTGCTCCCATGTTTTGTGGCCTAAGAGGAATATCTGAAATTGTTCAGTATATTTCTGCCTCTGCATCCTACATACCGTGCTCAGCAATGATTCCCACGTCCAGATTCCAGAGGCTGTGTTCAAACAGACCATCTTTAATTGGTTATTGAACCTGCAGAGGTTCCACCCGCTTTTCCCAGTGTTGGAGTTTTCGTTTCGTGTGACTGACCTGCCAGCTCAACGGGATATTTTCATGCTGCAGGACTGAGGTTTATTCCTCAGCTTCCGTGTGCTCATCTCAAATGAATCCCACTGCCCCACACTCAGCACAGTCGTGTGTTCCTTATTTCTGAGCTTCCCAGTGCTAATCCACATCCAGACTGACATCCCACACTCCTCCAAATCGTATCGCAGGCTAATTGCCTGGGAGAGAGGAATGCTAAGAGGGGAAATAGAATTCTGAATGTACCTTACAGTGACATTAAGGGTGAATTGATAATTAGAGAAACACAGTGAGAATTTGTGCATGGACCCAGAGGCTACAGTGAATAGATGCATTTTGTCAATGCTCATTGGGACAGGGTTGATATGAAATCGTGGAGATGCTCTGTGATACAATTAAATGAATGACATATATATAGAGAGAGAGATGGTTCTGAGTGGTCTGGCCTTCTTACAACCCAATAAATCTCCAAAGACGGTGGAAATGTATCTCAGTTTACCGAATGAGGTGATGGAGGAAGGAGCAGGTACACTTGCAAACATTTTCAAATCCCCTCTGGCCACAGGAGAGGTATCATCGTACTGACCATGTGGTACTGTTATTCAAGAAGGAGCATGGGATATACCAGGCAGCTACAGGCCAGTCAGGCTAATATCGTGGGTGGGACGTCAGTTGGAAGCAATTTTGGGAGATAGAATTAATCAGCATTTAAAGAGACTGGAGTTCATGAAGACCAGTCAGAATGGTTGTGTTAAGGAGGGGTCAGGTCTGACCAATTTGATTGCACTTTTAAAGGAGGTGACCAGGTGTGTAAATAAGGGCAATACTTTCCTGTCGCCTGCTTGGAGGTCAGTAAGGCTTTTATCAGGATCCATACTGGAAACTGAGAGTGAACATAAAAACACAAGATCCAAGGAATTTGGCGCAGAATGCTGAGTGGCAGGAAGCAGACAGTGATGGCCCAATTAGAAATCTCTGTCCGTTCATGTCTCACTGTTGGGGTCTTGCTGATGTGGTTGATAGAAAAGATTTAGATTTGAATGGTGGTGGGTTAATCATTGGGTTCATGAATGATATGAAGATTGGTTGGGTGATAAATACTGAGGATGATAGCCTTAGATTACAGAAGGATGGAGATGGCCTTGTCAGATGGACCGATCAGTGGCAACGGGTGAGGTGCCTGAAGACTGGAGGGTGGTTAATGATGGGCCATTATTGAAGTAAGGCTGCAAGGAACAGCCATTGAACTATGGAGCTGTGAGCCTGATGGCAGTGGTGGGTAAGCTGTTGGAGGGCATTCTGAGAGACAATTTACATGGATTTGGAAAAGCAAGAATTGATTAGGGATGGTCAGCATGGCTTGTGGAAATGGTTTATCCAACTTGATAGAGGTTTTGAAGGGTTGACTGAGAAGATAGATGAGAAAGTTTCACATGGGAGACTGGTTAGTAAAAGGTTAGATGACATGACATCCAGGGAGAGAGAACAGCACGGTGCCGCAGTGGTTAGCACTGCTTCCTCACAGCACCAAGGATGCAACTTTGATTCTAGCTCCCAGCCACTGTCTGTGTGGAGTTTACACATTCTCCCTGAATCTGTGGGTTTCCTCTGGGTGTTCCGGTTTCTACCCACAATCCAAATATGTGCTGGTTAGGTGGGGTGGCCATGGGAAATGCAACATTACAGGGATAGAATAGAGAGTGTGAGTGTAGGTGGGATGCTTTTCAGACGGCCGATGTGGACCTGATGGGCTGAATGGCCTGATTTTACACTGTAGGAATTCAATGATTAATCAAGAGACCCAATAATGTTCTGAGGATCAGGGCTCCAATCTTGGACTGCGGTGGATGTCGGTCCTTACAATCTGAAGGGGTTTGTGGATAAATGCAGTCTGAGAGTTGGGCTGGGCTGTGTTCTGAGGTGTTAAGGGTGTGAATATTTTGTGGAGGTACTGTATGAGGGGCATTGTGGGTAAACACAATAGAGTGGTGCTTTCTGAGGTATGAGGGAGCACTGTCTGGTGGTACAAGGTGCAGAATGTAGGAAGGCACAGATACACTTCCCTGATCATTCCCTCAGGGTCCGCAAGGCACACTGGTGTCGCAATTTGGGATGGAGGCCATGTCCATTTTAGAAGATTCAGATCTTTTTGAACAAACATTGAAAGATAACATCACCATGTGTCTTAAACATGGATTGGAGGAAAACTGTTGTCAATGTATGGTCACTAGTAGCTTGGAGACTCTCTAGAAAAGCAGGCACCCAAACAGACCAACGCTGTCGATGCAAGACGTGGTGCACAGGAAGATCCAACAAGTCATTTGCTGTTGCTGTCTGTCTCCCTACAGCAGTCATCATGCGAGATCAGGGTTTAGTCCTAGGAGAAGTAATCTCTCCATCGAACCTTCCTCCATGTTTGTACAGTAATCGTGGTTGTGTGTGTGTATCTCTGTGTGTGAGAGAGAGACAGAGAGCGAGTGTCTGTCTGTGTGTGAGAGAGAGAGTGCATGTGTGTGTATCTCTGTGTGTCTGTGTGTGTGAGAGAGGGATTATGTGTTTATGTATGTGTCTGTCTGAGTGTGTGTTTGTGTGCGTGTGTGTGTGAGAGAGGAATGTGTGTGTGTGTTTGAGGAAGTCAGAGTGTGTGTTTGAAAGAGAGTGTGTGTTTGTATGTATGTGTGTGAGAGGAATGTGTGTGTGTGAGAGAGAGGAATGTGTGTGTATATGTTTGAGAGTGTGTGTTTGGGAGAGTGAGTGTCTGTGAGAGTGTGTGTGTGTGTCTGTGTGTGTGTGTGTGTGTGTGTCTGTGTGTGTGTGTGTGTCTGTGTGTGTGTCTGTGTGTGTGTGTGTGTGTGTGTGTGTGTCTGTGTTTGTGTGTAAACTAGCCAGTCTTATTGTGTGCCCAGCTGCTGTTTCAGGTGAAATGGTCCTCGTGTCTCCAAAGACACAAAGGCTGCAAGAGTGAATTAACTGGGGGAAAGAGAGTGCTGTTCATTCCAGTGGGGATTCATCCAGTAAACCTTCCCCACACACTAACATCCCTCTGGTAATGCAGTGACTAGTCCTGCACACAGTGCTCCAGGAACAAACCAATGTAATGTCACCATAGTCTTACCAGACCATGGGACAGCTCCTCATTACAGAGTGGGGTCTGGTGGGGATTTAATCAGAGGGTCACCAGGGCCCAACTGAGGGGAGAGGTTGGGAAGGAGAGTCCTTCAGGGTAACTTTAGCTAGTGTGGTAAGCTAACTGACCAGCCAACTGAGCTAACCGACCTCACTCAGGGGCATGTCCTGTATAACCCAATTATATCCAGCCTGCACCTCAATAAGAGCCAGGAGCAAGGCCATTCGGCCCCCACCCTTACCCAGAAGGGAGATCACGGGAAGCTGATGAAGGAACCAAGCCCCTCCCATGTGGCCTTCTGAAATGGAGCTGGAGGACAGGGCAGACCTGGCCTGCTGTTTGCTTCCCCGGGACTGGCCTGCTCCACCTTAGAGTGAGAGACTGAGGGGAATCTCGAGGAGATTTCACTTCTCACTGAGAGGCTGCAACTCCAATCCAAATCAGGCAGGTTCCCCCCGAGACTCACGGAAGAGTGCAGCACTCTACAGATCAGGGCCTTGTGGAGTCATAACCTCCAGTGTGGGGGCCAAGAGCTGGGAGGTAGTGTTAAGGACATAAGACCATCTGAAATAGGAACAGGAGGAGACCATTCAGCCCATTGAGCCTGCTCTACTATTCAATAGGATCGTGGAGGATTTAGCATTTGATTTGGGAGCTGAAACCCGGACAGTACAGAGACAGAGAATCAAATTATTCTGCTATAAAGAATCATCAGACAGGAGCTGGAACCAGAGAGAGTGAACACACCCACACAGACACACACACACAAACACACACAGACACACAGACACACACACACACACACAAACACACATTGTGGGATTCAGGCTGTCTGTGGGAATTTTACCACAAGGGGCGAGCTCTTCACTGAGGAGAGACAAAGGTGCAAAATCCTAGAGAGGGGCAGCTGCACAGTCCGATCCCACCGATCTCACTGCTTCCCACTCCCATGAGAGCTCTTATGTATATTTCTGTGTTCCCAGCTGTATCTCCCACATTTTTTCTTCAATCCCTATCTCACAACATCCTTCATATCTCTGCCCTGTTGCCATTTCCCTGCAGATTCCCTCCCTCCAACACTCTGCCCCTTTCACACCCCATCGTGTTTTTCAGGAATGTTTCATCATTCAATCTTCCCCAAAACCAACACCTTGCTCATCTCTCTCTGCATCTTTCTCTCAGCTCTGGGGGATCTTGCCTTTCTTGTCTGTAAATCATTCTCATTGTATCACAGCAGCCCCCCCCCCCCACCCCCACCCCTCAACTCTCTCAGCTCTATGCTGCTGCTGCAACTTCCCCCTCTCTCTCTCTCTGTCCTATATCTCTCCCTGGGATTTCTCTCTTGCTGTCTATTTGAACTTCACTCCCTGTCTTTGCCTCCCCTTTTCCCCCTTGTATCTGTCTGACATTGTATTTCTCTTCCTAGGGTTTTACTATCTCTCTCTCCTTTTCTCTCTCTGCCTCTCTCCTGCTCTTTTTCAGTTCTTCTCACTTTCTCTCCCACCCTCTGCCTGCCTGTCTTTCTCATGTTCTCTCCCTCCCTCTCACTGTCTGTCTACCCATCTCTCTTTCTCTCTTGTCGTTTCTCTCCCTCTGTCTCCCTAGACCCCTGTCCCAGTGATTGGGAAAGGGACATTGGGAAGAGTTTGTCTCTGTGTTGCTGGATGCTGTACAGTTAATGCAGGGGATCAACCTTTTCCTGGTCTCTCCCGAATGTTACCTCGACTGTGGGGAGGGGGTTAGTGTAAGGGACATAAAAGGACTTTTCTCATTGAGTCTGAAATGAAGAAAAAGAGAAGGGGAGGGTGACAAAAAGAGAAAGAGAGAGATGGAGAGAGTGGGGATGGAGAAATTGAGGAGAGAGAGAGATGGGGAGTGAGAAACAGGGAGAGGAAGAAGGACACATATGGAGGGAGAAGGACAGTGTGTGTGGCTGGGGAATGGTTGCAGAGTGGGGTCTTTCTGTGCATGACAGCAGTCAGTTAGAAGGTGTGTTAGTCTCTGTACTATGTCCTCCAGCCCAGGAACTGTGGGTCTACATGGGAAGGGGGAGATTGGGAGACAAGGGGGGAGTGGGACAGCCAGAGATGGGGGACTGTTTGATGGGGTTTTGGGGTTGGTGAAGAAAGGAGGGGCTGCTGTGAGAGAGAGAGAGAGATTGAGGGAGGGACAGCATGAGACGCAAAGTCTGAGACAGGATGGAGAAGAGGTGTTCAAAGTTTGGGAGAAGATTTGTAGCTCGGGTGCTCGTTGTTGTGGTTCTGTTCGCCGAGCTGGGAATTTGTGTTACAGACGTTTCGTCCCCTGTCACATCGACCTGGACCCAATATACCGGCTACTGCAGCGGACAGCTGGAACTGACAACCGGAAGCAGCAGAGACAGGCCACTATACATGTCAGAGGAAACATCACAGAAACGCTTCACAGGAGACTCCCAAACACTGAGGATGTCACCGAGACAGGGGACGAAACGTCAGCAACACAAATTCCCAGCTCAGCGAACAGAACCATAACACGGAGAAGAGGTCTCCACAGAAAGGATAGTCAGTGAGGCCATTCAGGGGACGATCCTGAACAGGACCAGGATCATTTAATGGGGGAGGGGGGGAATGGCATAAAGGACTCCATCTGTGATACAAGCCTTCTATAATTCTGGGACTGGGATCTTCCTGTGCATTAAAACAGCCACAGGCCAGTCAGTCAACCCAGACTCATTTACCTGTGTGAGAAAGTGAGGACTGCAGATGCTGGAGAGTCAGAGTTACAAAGTGTGGAGCTGGGGAAGCACAGCGGGTCAGCCAGGAGTGTCGATGGTTCAGGCCTGACCTGCTGGGCTTTTCCAGCTCCACACTTTTCCACTCAACACCCTCTGCCCCAGGGAGGGGGGCTCACAGCAATGTTGGGGGGGGGCAGCAAAATATTTGAGGGGTCTAGTATGGTGAGGCACTTATTTAGGAGGGAAGATATTTGGGTAAGGGGAAAAATTTGGGAGGATAGTGAAAATGAAGGGCATAGTATTTTTGAGAGGGTACAAAATTCGGTGAGATCTTTCAGGTCTGAAATAACGAAAAACAGGAAGGGAGGGTGAGAAAAAGAGAGAGAGATGGAGAGAGTGGGGATGGAGAAGGGGGATGAGAGAAAGATGGGCAGAGAGAGACAGGTAGAGGGACAAAGTGAGAGAAAGAGTGTCTGTGTGAGAGAGAGAGACAGACAGAAGGACAGAGAGAGAGGGGACAGAGAGAGGGAGAGAAGGGGAAGTCAGACTAAGACTGAGGAGTTAGAACATGGACAGACTGAAGGGGTGACACTTGTTATTCC
Source organism: Chiloscyllium punctatum (assembly GCF_047496795.1). Taxonomy (NCBI): domain Eukaryota; kingdom Metazoa; phylum Chordata; class Chondrichthyes; order Orectolobiformes; family Hemiscylliidae; genus Chiloscyllium; species Chiloscyllium punctatum. The sequence continues at coordinate 24,091,644 of NC_092790.1, read as the reverse complement.
AGTTGGTTCCAATTCTCTCTCTCAATGGATTTTCACATTCCTTCTCTCCCATTCCCCTGGGTTTTGCTTCAACCTCTCTCTCTCTCTCTCTCTCTCTCTCTCTCTCTCTGGTTCTGCTTCTGGGTCTGCAAAACTGTTTTCTCTCGCCCTATCTCTCTCTGGATGGTCAGATGGTCTCTGTCTCTTGCCCTGCTGGTCTTCTCAGAAGGACTTCAGAGATTCAGGCAATCAGTCTGCAGATAAACCCTGTTTTTGTTCATTTCTGGATGGTTTTCAGGAACTTTCTATCGTTGTGGCCAGTTAGGAGAATCCGTTAATAGTTTGAAGCATTGCCAACCATTTGGATGGCTTGTTGCTGTTAGTTTCTTTGTGTAGCAGGAGCCGGTGCCTTCCTGTCTGGGCCCTCATTTGTTTGGTGGATACGTCTGTCCAGAATAACTGCTGCCTTTTACATTATGCTGTGTTTGCGCTGTGCCTGGTGTGCGGGTTTTGTGATTTGGGAGAATTCCTTGGCCAATAAACCTTGGCTGTCTATCTGTGTTTTAGCCAGGAGTTTGTGACATCTCCCCCCAACTCATCCACTTGATTGGAAGAAATAGAAGCTTATGCAATAAATTACAAACCTAATTTTAAAAGCTGGTTATGCTTGTTGTCAGAATAGCCAGCTGTCTGTGCAAAAGCCATTGTGTACGTTTTCCAAACCGATGGTTTTATAGCTTCACTTGGAGGTCCCCACTGATGATGCTACCCAGCCAGGTAACGAAACGTCTGGATATCAAACCTATCAGCGAGCAGACCTACACCCTAAGTCTTAGAGCTGATAAGTGATATCATAAAGTCATGACAGAACAGAATCAGACCGTTCGGCCCATTGAGTCCACAATGACCCTCTGAAGAGAATCCAACTCAGACCCACTCGCCCAATAATATCCCTAAACCCTGCATTTCCTATGGCTATTCCAGCTAGCCCGAATATCCCTTGACACAATGGGCAATTTAATATGGGCCATCTGTCGTAATGGCAACTATGGGCAGGAAATCAATACTGGCCCAGCCAGGAACACTCGAACACTGCAAATGAATGAAGCTAAGGTGATCACCCGGGGAGTTCCATCTACCTTCCAGCCCCTGGGGGTGTGTCCAGGCATTATTCACCATGATCGTACCCATCTGTCACAGCCTGCAATCCTAACCACCGGTATCCCGAGATATATCAAGGTGAGTGCTGTTAGGGATACAGCCGATGTGAGAGGAGCCGAATTCTTGGATAACAGGCTATGGGAATGCCATGGTATGACCTGGTCCTTCCCATTTAGGTAAGTATGGTCCCTGGCAATGTTCCCTCTATATCCAGAGGAAGTGGGAGGTAATCATGGCAGCCCATCCAAATACATTTTTTTATACAACTCCGATAATTTGGACTTCATCCTACCTTTGGTCACTTGGGTTAAGTGGAATCCCTCATACCAAGCCCAGGTGTCCCACCGAGAGTGTCCTTAACCCAGTCCTTGGTGAGCTGCTGTCACTGACAGTGAGAGACGTTGGTGTGGGTGTTCTCCTGGAACAAATATTAATGCTGTTTGTCACTAACCCGGGATGGGACTTTCTCTTGGCTGGCCTGCCTGAGCTCCTCCCTCAGCTGTTCCACCATCCCGTTACTGCACAGGGTGTGGTTTTACTGCTCACCATAATCTCTGATTGGGACGTGGATGATCTGGTTAATCGTGTTGGTGTGACCCTCCAGTTTGGTCACGAAGTGATGGTTAGCCTGATTCTCCACGAGTTGTCCCATGGTCTCCTCTGGGTTTTCTGTGTTCAGTCTTTCTCAGGCTCATTAGAGAGTTGTTGGGTCAGGATCCTGAGTTTATTCTCCAAATTAGCCAAGTCAGCATACTGACCGGGAACTCTCCTGCCCTGGGAGTGGACTCGTATACTGTGGCGAAATCATTAAGGAGTTCCCTTCTCTTTCATCTGCTAATTGCTGTTCTGGGTTCTGTGTTTTCCCTCAAATTTCCCTGTCCTTTGTCCCATTAACCTGTGGGTCAGTTGGGAACATGATTATTTGAATGGGGAAGGACACCACTCCGATTGGTTGATGTTGCAGCTGTACAGGACTTTGGTTGATGTTGCAGCTGTACAGGACTTTGGTTAGGCCACAGTTGGAGTACTGTGTGCAGTTCTGGTCGCTTCACTTTAGGAAAGATGTGGCAGCTTTGGAGAGGGTGCAGAGGAGATTTACCAGGATGTTGCCTGGAATGGAGAATAGGTCGTATGAGAATAGGTTGAGAGTTCTCGGCCTTTTCTCGTTGGAACGGCGAAGGATGAGGGGTGACTTGATAGAGGTTTATAAGATGATCAGAGGAATAGATAAAGTAGACAGTCAGAAACTTATTCCCCGGGTACAACAGAGTGTTACAAGGGGACATAAATTTAAGGTGAAGGGTGGAAGGTATAGGGGAGATGTCAGGGGTGGGTTCTTTACCCAGAGAGTGGTGGGGGCATGGAATGCGCTGCCCGTGGGAGTGGTAGAGTCAGAATCATTGGCGACCTTTAAGCGGCATTTGGATAGGTACATGGATGGGTGCTTAATCTAGGATAGAAGTTCGACACAACATCGTGGGCCGAAGGGCCTGTTCTGTGCTGTATTGTTCTATGTTCTATGTTCTATGATTACTGTATCCCTGATACATTCATTATGATTAGTGTCAGTTTGTGATAAATGTTCATGAACAAGGAATTCCCTGTGAGTTTAATGACTAGTCCATTGTGAGAGCCTGGTATGTGTGGGACAAGCTGGGGGAGGAGCCTTCCCTTCTGGTCACAGCCCGTTTTTAATTTTGTTTCTGAGGAATTCTCCCTGGTGGGCTTCCTGGGATATCACTGTCCGAAAATGACCCCATGTCCAGGCAGGGTGCTTGGTATCCTACTACTACCATGCACCCATTCTCGGGGAAACCCTACCAATCGCTTCTGATCCCTGAGCTCCTGTAACACAATGTGGAAATCCCTAAAGTCTATTTCGTATTCAGTGTTTAATTAGCAGAGAGCCCAAGCCTCATTACGGGCGCGATATTGGGTCGAATCCCAGGTGTCCCTCCTCCTTTCTGAGACATGGGAGACAAAGGGTTGGGCCCAGTTTCACATCGCTAAGAGAGGTGCAGGTCATATCCCCAAAAATCCAGTCAAATTGGACCCAGAGTCTCCGGGTGAAGTTGACAGGGGGAGGGGAGGGGCATTCCCCTGGTTGTTGTTCTGCAGTTATGTAGCGCCTCTGCAGGATATGCCTTATCCTCCCCTCGAGCAGTGAGGATCGCTGCCTTCATCTCATCGTGGATGCCCCTCCCTAGCTGTTGTCCCTCAGGGAGGGCTGAATGGCCTGCTGGGCTAAGGCACATAGCGATTCATTTGGTTTGCTCCTCAGCGTCCACTCTGTGTATGACAGACTGTCAGTCAGGATCTGTGCCAGAGACGGGATCTTTTTGGTGCTGCCCACCAGCTGGGTGCCTGGAATGGCTGTTGTGTCCGGAGTGAGACCATAATCTGCTTTACACTGGGTAACCACAGGATTCATGGAATCTGAGTTCGGCTGTGGCTCATGGCTGTGGGGCAAAAGGTGCAGTTACCAGGGAGACAGGCAGTGGGAGACCCCATCTGTGAGCGGGTGTGGATGTGTCAGTGTGGGGCCTGTCATTATCTCTCTGGGGAGGTAGAACCCCAAAGGCACACACTATCCCATTCTGGGAGTAGTCCTGGTTCCCTATGGATTGTATTTGCTCCTCTCACCCCCTACTAGGGCCTGATGTGTGTTGTTCCGTGTTGGAGGTGTACAGGACCCATACAGCTGCTTGGAGCTCATACACTGTCCTTCCAGATTGTCAATGTAACCTGAGGCTGCCTCCCCATCCCCAGAGACCCTCCTTTCACTGGAATGGGTTCTTCCCAATTGGAACTGGAGTAGTCCCATGTTCCTGCAACCTTCTGTCCTGCTCATTGTGTCAGAGACCTAGCTCTGTCACAGCCTGTAGGTTTCCCTTGGGTGACGGGATCCCAGCTGCCTTACCCCAGCCGGGGGTCCACCAGGCTATCGTCAGTGGAGTCAGATTTCCAGCTTCCTTCCTCGGTTCTCTATGGGCATCTCACTACAGCTCCTGTACCAGGAATCCTTCACTGCAAGGCCAGGCTGGCTTCCTGTGAAATTCTGGAGGACTGTTTCACATTTGTACCGGCTCGTGTTCGTGTTGCTTTGGCCGCTTCTGGATGATGGGACACTTAGGTATGTTCATAGAGTCATAGAGTTCGACAGCATGGAGACAGGCTCTTTGGCCCAAACTGGTCCATCCACACTAACCCCGTTTCCCTGCACTTGGCCCATATCCTTCCAATACGTTCCTCTCCATGTATTTGTCCAAGTGCCTTTTAAATGTTATTAAATGTATCTTCCTCGACCACTTGCACTGGTAGTTCATTCCGTATGTGTACAAACCTCTGGGTAAAAGCATTGTCCCTCAGATTCCCTTTTAATCTTCCCCTTTCACCTTAAACTGATGCCCTTTCATCCTTGATTCCCCAAGCCTTGGATAAAGACTGAGTGTATTCACCCTATCCATGCCTCCCATGACCTTATACACCTCTATAAGGACACCCCCTCAGTCTCCTACACACGAAAGACAATGTCCTTGCTTGTCCAACCTCTGTCTATAACCGTCTAGTTGAGTTCTGTCAATATCCTTGTAAGTTTCTTCTGCACTCTTTCCAGTTTAATAACATCCTTCCGATAGCAAGGTGGGTAAAACTGAACACAATATTCCAAGTGCGGCCTCACCAACATCCTGCACAACTCCAACAGACCTTCTCAACTTCGATATTCCATGCCCTGACTGGTGAAGGGCTCATTGTGCCAAAAGTCTTCTTCACTGCCCTGTCTCCCTGAGTTCAGAGAGCCGTACTCCTGGAATCCAAGGTCCCTCTGTCCCACTACACTCCATCAGGCCCTACCATTCCCCATGAAACCCCAGTCTTGATGTGACTTTCCAAAATGCAACATCGCGCCCTTGTCTATATTAAACTCCATTTGCCATTTCTCAGCCCAATTCCCCAGCTGATCAAGGCCCTATTGCAATTGCTGAGAACCTTCCTCACTTATTTTAGTGTAATCTGAAAACTTTCTAATCATGCCTTAAACATTCTCATCCAAATCATTGATATAGATAACAAACAGCAATGGGCCTAGCACTGACCAGCTCAGTGGCACAATGGATCAGTGGTTAGCACTGCTGCCTCACAGCACTGTCGATCTGGGTTCAATTCCAACCTCACTGGATGGTCTGTGTGGGTTAGATCCTGTTAGGGTTAGATTTCCTACAGTATGGAAACAGGCCATTTGGCCCAACAAGTCACACCGACCTGCTGAAGAGTAACCCACCCAGATCCATTCTCCCAACCCAACATTTACCCTTAACGAATGCACCTAGCACTATGGGCAATTTAGCCTGGCCAATTCATCTGACCTGCACATTTTTGGAATGGGGAGGAAACCAGAGCACCCAAAGGAAACCCATGCAGACACAGGGAGAATGTGCAAACTCCACACAGTCACCCGATGCTGGGGTCGAACCCGGGTCCCGGGCGCTGTGAGGCAGCAGTGCCAACCGCTGAGCCACCATGCCACACCAACTGAGTTTGTACGTTCTCCCCATGTCTGCGTGGATTTCCTCTGGGTGCACCGGTTTCCTCCCACAATCCAAAGATCTGCAGGTCACGTAAATTGGCAATGCTCAATTGCCGAGAATGTTCATGGATGTGTAAGTAAGTTGCGTTAGTCAGGGGTAAATGCAGAGTAATAAAGTAGGGGAATGGGTTTGAGTGAAATGATCCTCAGAGGACCAGTGGAATTGTTGGGCCGAAGGGCCTGTTTCCACAGAGGAGGGATTCTATGATTTTATGACCACTGAGGCACACCACTAGTCACAGGCCTCCAGTCTGACTGTTACCCTCTGCTTCCTACCATCAAGCCAATTGTGTACCCAGCTTGCCAACGCCCCCTGGATTCCATGCGATCTAACCTTCCAAAGCAACTTATCATGTGGAACCTTATCAAAGGCCTTCCTGAAATCTGTAGAGTCTACATGTACTGGCCTGCCCTCGTCAAACTTCCTGATCACTTCAATAAAGAACGCTGACAAATTTGTGAGGCACAAAGCTTTGCTAACTACTCCCAATCAAATGTTGTATTTCCAAATGCATGTCTATCTAATCTCTCAGCATCTTCTCAAGTAACTTACTTACCACGGATGTTAGGTTTACTGATCTATAGTTCCCAGGTTTATCTTTGCAACCATTCTTGAATAAGGGCGCAACATATACTGTCCTCCAGTCTTCCGGGACCTCACCCGTGGCTAACGGTGAGGCAAAAAGATCAGCAGGGACCCCACAAGTACTTCCCTCGCCTGTTGAGGTGCTGTTGGATATGTTTGGTCAGGTCCAGGAGATTTATCCACCTTCATACATTTAATGCATTCAACACATCCTCTCCTGTGATAGGAACTGTCCCCCCCAAGAGATCATCACTAACTTCCCCAAGTTCCCAAGCCTTCATGTCCTTCTCCAAGATCAACACAGAGGAGAAATAACTCCTGTGATTCTGCACACACATGTCCACTTTGGTCCTTGAAGCTTCCTATTTTCTCTCGAGGTATTCTTTTTTCCTTGGGAGGGGGAGATTGCAGTGTTGGGTAGGGATCAGTCAGGGAGGGGGAGATTACAGTGTTGGGTAGGGATCAGTCAGGGAGGGGGAGATTACAGTGTTGTGTAGGGATCAGTCAGGGAGGGGGAGATTACAGTGTTGTGTAGGCATCATTCGGGGGAGGGGTGACTGCAGTGTTGTGTAAGGATCAGTAAGGGAGGGGGAGATTGCAGTGTTGGGTCTGGATCAATCAAGAAGGGGTGAGTGCAGTCTTGTGTACGGATCAGTCTGGGAGGGGGAGATTGCAGTGTTGGGGAGGGATCAGTCAGGGAGGGGGATATTGCAGTGTTGGGTAGGAATCAGTCAGGGAGGGGGAGATTGCAGTGTTGGGTAGGGATCAGTCAGGGAGGGGGTGAGTGCAGTGTTGGGTAGGGATCAGTCAGGGAGGGGGAGATTGCAGTGTTGGGGAGGGATCAGTCGTGGGGGAGATTGCAGTGTTGGTTAGGGATCAGTCAGGGAGGGGGATATTGCAGTGTTGGGTAGGGATCAGTCAGGGAGGGGGTGATTGCAGTGTTGGGTAGGGATCAGTCAGGGAGGGGGAGATTACAGTGTTGGGGAGGGATCAGTCAGGGAGGGGGTGATTGCAGTGTTGGGGAGGGATCAGTCAGGGAGGGGGAGATTGCAGTGTTGGGTAGGGATCAGTCAGGGAGGGGTAGGTTGCAGTGTTGGGTAGGGATCAATCAGGGAGGGGGAGATTGCAGGGTTGGGTTGGGATCAGTCAGGGAGGGGGAGATTGCAGTGTTGGGTAGGGATCATTCAGGGAGGGGGAGATTGCAGTGTTGGGTTGGGATCATTCAGGGAGGGGGTGATTGCAGTGTTGGGTAGGGATCAGTCAGTGAGGGGGATATTGCAGTGTTGGGTAGGGATCAGTCAGTGAGGGGGATATTGCAGTGTTGAGTAGGGATCAGTCGGGGGGAGGTGTGACTGCAGTTTCGGTGAATCTGTTTTTTTGGTGACTGTACAGATGGATGTACAGTCTGTATCTGAAACTGTAACCAACGGATCCACATTGTTGCAAAGCCAATAGAGTGTATGTTGGCTGCAAGATAGAAAGTGCTTTTTGAATTTAACACAGCAACACCTGCCATCTGAGAGAGGAGCTGTTCTAAAATAGATAAATGTTCCAATTACTTGAGGTTTGGCTGCTGTTTTGACCACAATTCCAAATTAGTTTAAGTCATGCCCAGGATACCAGAAACCAATGGCATTTGGTTTGATTGTTTTGACACCTTGAAACTGATTATACGAGTTTATTGAGTCGTGGGTGTTATATAAACCCGGTATTTTGAAAGTATGAGGGAGAGCAACTGCCATCGAATAGCGAGCAAATCCTGCTGAGTCCGAGAGCGAAATGGCCATCTCACATCTTCCTCTCAAAGAAATTCGAAAACGATTTTAACCAAAGTACCTTTTCATGTAAAAACTTCTCACATTATAAAAAAGAAACAAGGCGGCCCAGCGAGATCAGCAGGCAGACGATTGAATTCAGAGGAACATGTTTGGTCTTGAGATTAAGTTAAAGCAATGCTTAATAAGTGTCGAGTTTAATAATTGGAACAGTGTACTTTTGTGGAGTAGGAGTCAGATACTAAGTAGGTAAAAGAAGGGGACTTGGATTTGTGAACAGTTGTTGTTTAGTGTTCACTATTAGAGCTAAGAAAATAATTAAAATTTTCTTAATGTATTGGAATTTTAGAGTTCTCTGTCCCTATTACTTTAACAGATTACAGAGTGAACGAAGACTCTCTGGGTTTTTGGTTTAATTAACAGAGAGGTTCGACCTCTGCATCGTAATCAATGGCAGGACATTTCTGATGAGACTGCAATGGATAAGCAGCCCAAAGAAACTGGAAGCTTGATGCTGAAAAATAGAGGCCAGCCGTTTCTTTGGTGAGTGAGTTCTGATAATATCATGTAACCACCTGCCACGATTTCTCACTTCAGAACAGCTCATAGATCGCTATTTGGGACATTAGTATAGGGTTGGTATACATGGAATATTTACAGATTAACTCGTCTGTTTAACTGTATCAGAACCCGCTGAAGAATTTGATTTTTGATGGACACTTCGCGGGTTCCAAGCTGATAGGACTTACCCAGTAGGAAATTCCACTTTCCTGGACAATTCCTTTGGATTATGCTAAGATGGGGAATCTGCCGGTTCCCAGCTCAACCCTGCCTCTACACTGGGATAAGGACTCTCTGTAGGATGTGATGGAATATGCTCCAATTGCCTGAATGAGTGCAGCTCCAATAAACACTCAAGAAACTTGACACCATCCAGGACAAAGCAACCTGCTTGATTGGCACCCCAACCACAAATATCCACTCCCTCCACCAAAGATGCTCAGTAGCAGCAGTGTGTCCCACCTACAAATGCAGTGCAGAAATTCACCAAAGATCCTCAGACAGCACCTTACAAACCCACAGCCACTTCCATTCAGGATAATGGCAACAAATACATGGGAACACCACCTAGTGTAAATTGCCTTCCAGGCTTCTCACCATCTTGAAGAGGAAATATATCACTGTGTCAAATTCCTGGAATTCCTTCCCTAACAACGTTATGGGTTGACCTACATGGATAATAGCGGTTCAAGAAGGCAGTTCACCACCAACTTCTCAAGGGGCAACTAGGGATGGGTAATAAATGTTGGGCCTGGGCAGTGATGCCAACATCCCATGAATGAATTTGAAAAATTGTTTCATGTCTGGAACAACAGGACCCTCCTGTGGCTTCACTAAGGAGTTTTATTTATTCATTATGCAAGGAATTTGTGTAAGTCGTTCCTTTGCTGTGTTAGTGATCTTCACTCTGAACTGAGAAAATGTTGCTGCATAAATAAACTTGTTTGTGCACCAACTTAGGGTCTGCAGCATATAACCAAGTTTTGTGAAGTTATGCAGGAAAAGCGAGTAATCTTCAGGATGGACTCCTTGAATAACACAATGTAAGAAACTTAAAGCATAGATGAACAACAGGAGGGTGAAGCTCCAAGAGATGGTGAGGAGCAAAATCACAGACTTCCTCCTGCTCTCCATCTCTGGGTCTCTGAGCTGTAGATATTGCACAGAATGTAGTTTTGTTGCCCACCGTCATTATTGCTGGGACACCCTGTGCAGTATCTGCAGTAACAGGATGAGGGAGGAGTTCAGACAGGCCAGCCAAGGGAAAGCCCCACAGCAAATTTGTGACAAACAGTGTAAACATCTGTTCCAGGAGAACACCCACCCCAATATCTCTCACTGTCAGTTTAAATTACATTCCCTATAATATGGAAACAGGCTCTTCAGCCCAACAAGTCCACACTGGCCCTCTGAAAAGGAGCCCACTCAGACCCATTCCCCCACCCTATATTTACCCCTGACAAAGCACCTAACACTATGGGCAATTTAGCATGGCCAATTCACCGAACCTGCACATCTTTGGCCTGTGGGTGGAAACCCATGCAGACACGGGGAGAATGTGCAAACTCCACACAGACAGTCGCCCAAGACTGGAAATGAAGTCATGTCCCTGGTGCTGTGAGGCAGCAATGCTGACCACTGAGCCACCATCCACCCCAATTACAGCAGCTCACTAAGGTCTCGTTTAATGGCAACTGCAAGGGCACTCTCAGTGATAGGGGCTCCAATTATCCCAAGTGACGAAGTTAGGATGATGTCCAAATTAACGGAATTATATTAAAAAATGTATTTAGATGGCTTATCATATCTTCCTCCCACATACTGTGGAGATAGAGGGGACATTGACAGGGACCACCCTTAAGTAAATGTAAAGGAACAGGCCATATGATCACATGCCCATAGCCTGTCATCCATGAATTCGGCTCCTCTCACATCAAGCTGTGGTCCTAACTGCACTCCCCATGATATATCTCGGGATACCGGTGGTTATGATTGTAGTTTGGAAAAGGCACCTATCCCCACACGTGGGTATGATCCTGATGAATACAGACAAGGGCCTATAAGGTAGATGGAACCTCCAGGGTTATCACTTTATTCTTATCCATTGATGGGATGTGGGCATCACTGGCTGGGCCAGTGTTTATTACTCGTCCCTAGTTGCCCCTTTGGGAAGGATGGAGAATGACAATAAGAGTGACATCAGTGATACCTCCATTGTTGGAAGCCTAACTTGTTCACTCAGTCCCCTTCCTCCAGGAAAGCCCTTCATGTGCCTCTGGAACCTGGGCCATGAGTGATGTGGAATAAATGCTGACCTCGGCAGCAATGCACACATTCAGTGTGTATGAAGAATCATATTTCAATCAGTGAGTGAAACGCTCTTTTTTAAAGAGGGCAGCTCCTACTCTAGAGAACAGAAGAACAGCTCTGAGATATATTTTCATACATGGAATAAACTGGCTTGATGCAGCATTGGTTGAAATTATTTGTGATCTTGTGACGGGGCTCACGGTATTTGTGTGGGCAGCATTATTGCTGAGAGATCCCAGGTTCTGTTTTTTGTTATTTCATTATGATATACTAAACAGTAACGCTCCTTCATAATTGGGATTAAACTTGTTATTGTAATGAGTTTGTTCATTGTCAGAGTTTTGACACAAAGCTGAGCAATGCTGTCGTGTCAGTCTCCCAAAGGAGCTTTCAGACAGTATAAGGCAGCATCTCTGGGAATGCATCAGCCCAGAGTTTCAAACAAGGAGCTTGTCAGCTGCCTGAAGGGACAGATCACCTCACATGGAAACATGCATCCACCAACTCAGCAGGTGGAGAAGGTGTCCTACACCATCCTGGTTATTATTGGTGTTCCTGGTGTGGCATAAAGACATTTGGACTTACTTTAATCTGCTGTTGATCTGCTCTCTGGTTTTACCTTTTGAACAACAACGTCACCATCTTATTGACTGGTCAGCCATATCCAGACCCCAGAACAGTGATAACAATCCAGTGAGCAGCACTCATGGTACAATTTTCCATTGACGGAGACTCTCAAAGTCACTGCTGCTGAAGAATGTCCTGACTTAAGTATTCTGTCATCTGTTCTGGTTTCGTATATTCTGAAGGTATGAAGAGAAATCATGCAACTTAGTACTGAAGAAGGGTCTCCGGACTTGAAACATTTACTCTACTTTCTCTCTCACAGATGCTTGCCAGACCTGCTGAACAATTTCTGTTTTTTGATATACAAACGAAGCCTGTGTTCACAAGGATCTTGAAGGATAAGGGCTGATCTGAGTGAAGTCCTCCAAGACATTAACAGAAAAAGATAAATGATTTCCATTGGCTGGCAATTCTCTAACAAGGGGGCACAGTCTGAGAATGAGAGCCAGAGCGTTCAGGAGAAATGTTAGGATGCACATCTACAGACAAAGGATGAGAGAGGTTTGGAACTCTCTTCCACAAACGACAGTGGATACTGGAACTGTTAGTCAGTTTAAATGAGGAAGTTTTTTTTTAACAAAGGAACTGAAGGATACACGTGTTTTGATTTGTGAAGCTACATCCATCTACCATGTCCCCCAGAAATGTTCTCGTTCTCACAGTCTCTGGTTAAAGAATTCAAGTCTTGACAGATTGCCCTCCTGGTCTCTGTATGTTGAGGTGTTTGTCATGTACAGATGTATAGATTTAGAGTGTAAATATCACCACAGTGCAAACACACCCTTGTTGTCACTAAGGGAGCCCTAAATGCTCTGTTACACTGCACTTAGTCATAGAGATGTACAGTATGGATACAAACCCTTCGGTCCACCACATTCATGCCAACCAGATATCCTAACCTAATCTCGTCTCTATTGCCAGCACCTGGCCTGTATCCCTCTAAACCTTACTATTCATATAACCGTCCAGATGCCTTTTAAATGCTGTAATTGTACCAATCTCCACTACTTCCTCTGGTAGCTCATTCCATACACACACCATCCTCTATGTGAAAAAGTTGTCTCCTTAGGTCCATTTTATATCTTTCCCTCTCACTCTAAGCCTATGCCCTCCAATTTGGGACTCTCTCACCCCAGGGAAAAGACTTCATCCGATCCATGCACCTCGTGATTTTATGAAACTTGAGAAGCCTCTGATGCTCCAGGGAAAACAGCCCCAGCCTATTTCAGCCTCTCGCTATAGCTCAAATCCTCCATCCTGGCAATATCTTTGGAAATATTTTCTGAACGCTTTCAAGATTCACAACATTCTTCGATTGGAAGAAGACCAGAATGCACGTGGCCTAACCAATGTCCTGTACAGTCACAACATGACCTCCTAATTCTGATACTCAATCATCTGACCATTGAAGGAAAGCATGCCAAATGTCTTCTTCATTATCCTATCTGCCTGCAACTCTACTTACAAAGAACTATGAACCTGCACTCCAAGGTCTCTTTGTTCGGCAACACACCCTTACCATTAAGTGGATATGATGTGCTCTGATTTGCTTTTCCAAAATGCAGCACCTCGTATTTATCTAAACTAAACTCCAACAGCCACTGCTCGGCCCATTGGCCCATCTGATCAAGATCCCATTATACTCTGAGGAAACTTTCTTCACTGTCCACTGCACCTCCAATTTTGTTGCCCCCTGCAAACTTACTAACTATACCTCCTACGTTTGCATCCAAATCATGTATATAAATGATGAAAAGCAGTGGACTCAACACCGATCCTTGGAGCACACCACTGGGCATAGGCCTCCAGTCTGAAAAGCAACCTTACACCACCACCTCTTGCCTTTGAGTCAATTCAAATGGCTAATTCTCCCTGTATTCCATATGATGTAACCTTGCTAACCAGTATTCCATGGGGAACCTTGTCAAGCACCTTACGGATCCCGTACGGAGTCCACACGGATCCCGTTCACCGCTCTGCCCTCATCAATCCTCTTTGTTACTTCTTCAAAAAAATCAGTCAAGTTCGTGTGACATGATTTCCCACACAAAAAACCATTGCTACTTTAAAATTAATCAAATTTTATTCACGGATGAATGGGCACCACACAACAATCAACAGACAGGAGGGTTCCCTCCCAGTTGGGGAACACTTCAGTGGTCCAGGACATTCAGCCTCGGACCTTCGGGTGACCATCCTCCAAGGTGAACTTCGGGACAGGCAGCAGAGGAATGTGGCCGAGCAGAGTCTGATAGCTAAGTTCGGTACCCATAGGGAGGGCCTCAACCGGGACCTTGGGTTCATGTCACATTACAGGTGATCACCATTACAGTACACACACACACACACACAGACACACACACACACACACACACACACACACACACAGATATTCCTACACACACACCCTCACATGCACACGGACACACGTACACACAGACGCGCACACAGACACCCACACACACCCTAATAGACACACATACTCCCAAACCTGCACACCCTCACAGACTTAAGACACTCTGCACTCACTACACACACACAACACACTTTCTCACACTCACAACCCCCACCCCAGACAGACACACGCACAAAGACCCACATGCACACATATACTACATGTAGTTTGCTCAAAAGCTACATACATTCATGTAGAACTCTGAGCTCAAAACTGCATGAATTTATGTAAAACTCTGTTATCTCACTTTTTAGATTAGAATCAATCTAAACATCAGGTTATGGACAGAGAACACAGGGGGACAACACCTTCAACATATTGTCTAGCTATCACCATTGTTAACAGCTAATCCGAGAATGCAACTTTTAAAAAAAGGGTTTTATGATTTCCCCATGAAAGAAGTGAAACTATCACTGTATTCTAACAGATGAAAGGCTTAACAGACAATCAATTTTTCAATGTATAATTTCAGTTACATCACACTGTAAATGTTTGCTATAAATTCTGTGTTACGATCGAGCCCTCCACAATCACCTGATGAAGGAGCGTCGCTCCGAAAGCTAGTGTGCTTCCAATTAAACCTGTTAGACTATAACGTGGTATTGTGTGATTTTTAACTTTGTACACCCCAGTCCAACACCGGCATCTCTGAATCTTAACCAATCAAAGTTGCCTTATTTAAGACTTAAGAAATCAAGTGTCTTCCGGCTCTTGTCTCAATTTTAATGTTTCTTGCAAGGAGTCAACCATGAAGGAAGCGTTGCTGTAGCTGTTCCCAGTTTTACTGAGATCACAGCTGGAGGACTGTATCGGGCTTTTTAAAATCTCTTTACCACAGAAAGAATTTAATTATATGAGAAGGTGTACGGACACAGCTCACTCAGTTGATTCCTGGGATGACCGGTTCATCCCATGTGGAAATGTTGCGCAGTTTGGATGTATACCCTTTGAAGTTCAGCAGAAATAGGCATGATCATATTGAGACATAACTGACCCTGAGGGGAATTGACAGGGTGGATGCTGAGAGGATGGATCCCCACGTTGGGTGTGTCGAACTAGGGGAACTGGAGAATGTTTGAAAATGTGATCTCTTCCATTTCAGACTGAGATAAGGATGGATCTGATAATGTGTTGCGCAGAGAGCAGTGAAGGCTGAATCTGATAGATATTTGATCAACTAGACAGCCAGTGCTTCTGGGGGCCAGGTTTGAGGGGGTTGAATGGTCTACGTATGTTCTGATTTGTTGTGCATCATGTCATAAGTAGGAGGTGATTTGGTGCAAGGACAATCACTTTAAATGCAAGGGTGCTCCCATTTCAGATTGAGATGAGGATGCTCCTTTGTCCTGAGGGATGTGCTAACTGTGGCATTCTCATCTGCAGGGAGCAGTGAAGATATTCAAGGCTGAGCTCAGTAGCTCCTTGATGGTCGAGGAAGCCCATGTTTATTGGGAGCAGAGATGGACAGGGAGTTCAGCCACAGTCAGACCAGCTCTGATCTGTCTGAATGGTGTAGCAGAGACCGAATGACCAACTGGTGCTCCTACCTCCCGTGTAATGTCACACAACACGTCTCTGACAGAATTTCTCAGGGCTATTACTGAGGCACAGGAATAAACCATTCAGCCCCTCTAAAGAGTTGCATAGTAACTTGTATTCAGCACTTAGAACGTACTGCACAGTGTACCAAGGAGATGATTTAACTCTTTTAAACAACTCCTCCTCATCTGACCAGATTCTGTGTCTGTGTAGGGCTTGTCCATAGGGGCTGGCTGTTTTAATATGTTTTGGGTGGAAGCTGGAGAAGTGTAGCATTGTGAGGTTATCTGTGGGTTTGCGGTAGAGTGAGGTGCCCATCCTTGATGGAGATACATGTGTCCAAAATGAGACAGTAGAGAGTAGTCCATTGTGAGTGTGATGGTGGGATAAAACTTGTTGATATCACTGTGTAGTTTTATCAGTGACTCCTCGCCATGGGTCCAGAGGAAGAAAATGTCGTTGATGTACCTGGTGTATAGTGTTGGTTGGAGGTCCTGCGTAGAGAAGAAGTCTTGTTCAGACAGGTGCCTAAAGATGTTGGCATATTGGGGTGCAAATTTGGTCCCCGTGGTTGAACCATGTGTCTGGATGAAGAACCTATTGTCAAAGGTGAAGACATTGTAATTGAGGATAAAGCGGATGAGTTGTCGGATGGTGCTCGGAAATTGGCAGTTGTTGCTCGTCTTTAAAGAACCCCCAAACCTCAAACAGGTGAAGGGGTAAATGTAGGAGAATGGGTCAGTGTGGACTTGTTGGGCCGAAGGGCCTGTTTCCACACTGTAAGTAATCTAATCTAATCTAAACTATAGAGGAAACAGAGAGTAATGAATAACGAACAGTACAGCACAGGAACAGGCCCTTCGGCCCACCAAGACTGTGCTCACACGTGATGCCTTTCCAAATGAAAAACCTTTTATCTTTTCATAGTCCATATCCCTCGATTCCCTACCTATTCAAGAAATTGCTATTGTATCCACCTCCACCATTACCTTTCAGAAGCACATTTCAGGTAGCTGTCACCATCAGTGTAAAAAAGCTGTCTCACATCTCCTTTAAACTTTCCCTTCTTACCTTAAAACTATGTCCCCTTGTAATTGAGATTAGTATCCTGGGGAAATGGCTCTGACTATCCACAGTAATAGCCTGGGGCTCTGATTTACGAACGAGAGGGACTGTATTGTTGAAGAGGAGAGTGTGAAACGGACTGATAAGCTAGAAGAGATATCTGTTAGGAAGGAAGATGTGTTGGACATTTTGAACAACTTGAGGATAGACAAGTCCCCCGGGCCTGACGGGATATATCCTAGGATTATGTGGGAAGCAAGAGAGGAAATTGCAGTACCGTTGGCAATGATCTTCTCGTCTTCACTGGCAACGGGGGTGGTACCAGGGGACTGGAGAGTAGCGAATGTTGTGCCCCTGTTCAAAAAAGGGAATAGGGATAACCCCGGGAATTACAGGCCAGTTAGTCTTACTTCTGTGGTAGGCAAAGTAATGGAAAGGGTACTGAGGGATAGGATTTACGAGTATCTGGAACGGCACTGCTTGATTAGGGACAGCCAGCACGGATTTGTGAAGGGTAGGTCTTGCCTTACAAGTCTTATTGAATTCTTCGAGGAGGTGACCAAGCATGTGGATGAGGGTAGAGCAGTGGATGTAGTGTACATGGATTTTAGTAAGGCATTTGATAAGGTTCCCCATGGTAGGCTTATGCGGAAAGTCAGGAGGCATGGGATAGAGGGAAATTTGGCCAATTGGATAGAAAACTGGCTAACCGGTCGAAGTCAGAGAGTGGTGGTAGATGGTAAATATTCAGCATGGAGTCCAGTTACAAGTGGAGTTCCGCAGGGATCAGTTCTGGGTCCTCTGCTGTTTGTAATTTTTATTAATGACTTAGATGAGGGAGTCGAAGGGTGGGTCAGTAAATTTGCAGATGATACAAAGATAGGTGGAGTTGTGGACAGTGAGGAGGGCTGTTGTCGGCTGCAGAAGGACTTAGATATGATGCAGAGCTGGGCTGAGGAGTGGCAGATGGAGTTCAACCCTGCCAAGTGTGAAGTTGTCCATTTTGGAAGAACAAATAAGAATGCGGAATACAGGGTTAATGGTAGGGTTCTTGGTCAGGTGGAGGAACAGAGGGATCTTGGGGTCTATGTACATAGATCTTTGAAGGTTGCCACTCAGGTGGATAGAGTTTGTAAGAAGGCCTATGGAGTATTATCGTTCATTAGCAGAGGGATTGAATTCAAGAGTCGTGAGGTGATGTTGCAGCTGTACAGGACTTTGGTTAGGCCACATTTGGAGTACTGTGTGCAGTTCTGGTCGCCTCACTTTAGGAAAGATGTGGAAGCTTTGGAGAGGGTGCAGAGAAGATTTACCAGGATGTTGCCTGGAATGGAGAGTAGGTCATACGAGGATAGGTTGAGAGTTCTCGGCCTTTTCTCGTTGGAACGGCGAAGGATGAGGGGTGACTTGATAGAGGTTTATAAGATGATCAGAGGAATAGATAGAGTAGACAGTCAGAAACTTTTTCCCCGGGTACAACAGAGTGTTACAAGGGGACATAAATTTAAGGTGAAGGGTGGATGGTATAGGGGAGATGTCAGGGGTGGGTTCTTCACCCAGAGAGTGGTGGGGGCATGGAATGCGCTGCCCGTGGGAGTGGTAGAGTCAGATTCATTGGCGACCTTTAAGCGGCATTTGGATAGGTACATGGATGGGTGCTTAATCTAGGATAGAAGTTCGGCACAACATCGTGGGCCGAAGGGCCTGTTCTGTGCTGTATTGTTCTATGTTCTATGTTCTATGTTCTATTGCAAGTGTAATGATATTATCACAATCCCACTGACTCTGCTGAAGTCAGAACCTTTCAGGGAGAACACTCAACATTTCTAGTCAAATTATTTGTGGCCGGAAGAGAATAGGAACAGTTGAATCTGGATATAACAAAGGTGCAGATGATGGTTTATTCAGCAGCTAGACTGAGACAAAATGGGAGACCTGAGATATTGCGGAGTTGATAGTGAACAGGATTGGTGCTGGAGAGAATGTGGAAATAGATATCAGCTTAGAGCCGAAGTACATGTTGGAGTTATACGCAGTTTGATTCCACTTCAGATATTGGCATTAAAATTGTTTGGTTAGGAATGGAGTTTGTGAACAGAAGTCATGGCAACAGCTTCCTTTTTTTTCAGTATTTAAGTTATGAGGACAGTAAGTTAGTTCAACAAAGTTTATTGAATTCATAGTCAGATGGAAAGACTTACCAGGAATAATAGTGAGGAGAGGATAGAAATCAGCTTGAATCAGCCAAAGCACACTTAAGGTCCACCCAATCTTGAGGAAGATTGTGAAGACCCAAATGTAAACCCCTGGTCAGTATTGGAACATTCCAGTCTATTGTTCCCATATTCTGGTCCATTGTTGGAACACGTCAGTGCATTGTTCTCAGACTCTGATCTCTTCTCTCCCTCACTCTTGAACTGTTGATCCTGGTTAGTGCTGCAAGTGAAGTTCCTACTGATACTATGTGATAATATTGTAAGACCCCCCCCCCCTTATTAATAGGAAGTAAACCTTTTAGTGAAATAATTTGATGCATGGAGACTGACATTAACTACAATCACTGAACGAGCAGGTTCACTTAACCCCATTCAAACCAATTTGTTTTATACCATGGTAAATTAATACATTTGCTCAGTCTGGATGGGATGACTGAGTGTTTCTGAGGAATGGACACAACAGCAAAGTGATTGATCTTAACTATTTAATGCTCCATAGATATGGAAGTGTGGTCAGAGGACTGAAGAGTTTTCAATTACCATCTCTTTTCATAAAAGAAGAGGCAAACCCTGTAATAAAGAAAAGCCAATATAATATAATTAAAATATTGAGGAGACTTCTAGAGTCCACCATTTGGGGAGAATAATTTGTTCCTCAGATACATTGGATTTACAAGAAGCAACTAGAATAGCGACGCAAATGGAAAACACATGTATCGACAAGAAAGGACAGTTTATTAAGCTAGTATCAGAGCAGATCAATGAAGATGGTGCTGTAGATTTTCTCAACTAAAATAAAATCAAGGGTCATTGTCGTGGAAATTAAATCTACTCAACTATTAGCAGGAGCAAAGAAAGGTCTTTATTTTGAATCCTGCAGGATTGACTCACTACGCTACGCCAGATGCCTTAATACAAAGAGCACTGAAACATTGTACAGATGCTTGCCATATAGTGTTCCTTATCACACTCTCAAGGGCAACTCCCTGGTCTTTCAGACATAATGGTTCTTCAGCCTTCGCTGAGTTCGACTATCGCAAGGTCAAGTAGAATGTTTACAGAATTCACACAGAGTTAAGCTGACTGCAACCCTTCATCAAAGCATCGTTTACAAAGATCAGTACAGCATTGAATTAAAGAAAAGCATTCTCTTTAAATTTCACAGTAAATGGATAATTTCCCATTTCATTTTCCCCCTTTTTGTCATTTTATGACATCAAGCCCAACTACAGCAACAACTACAAAGAAATACAGAGCCGTAATAGCTATACATTAAAAAAAGTTTAGGAAACACCAGGCCATTCCTCAGATACCACCTCCCCGAAACACAGCTTTGTGGTGGTATCTTCCCTTGCTCTGGTGTGCCCTGTACACAGCCCATGTGTGAGCTGCGGCAGCCCCATAACCGTATGAGGCTTCTAATCACTACTTGCACTTAATTGGTTCTGGTGCTGTCCGATATCTCCTCGGGCTCAGCTACACGCTTGTAAAGGCTGGTGTGTATCCACTTGGCTTTCTGCGAGCTTAACTGCTGTCTGTGTTGTGAGGAGCACTTGAAATGGTCCAAGCCACCTCTTCGCCATACACATGTCAATCTGCTCAGTTGGCGGCTGCTGGGCTGCTGTTCTTGCTGGATTAGTGGTGCTGGAAGAGCACAGCAGTTCAGGCAGCATCCAACGAGCAGCGAAATCAACGTTTCGGGCAAAAGCCCTTCATCAGGAATAAAGGCAGTGAGCCTGCAGCATGGAGAGATAAGCTAGA
Source organism: Chiloscyllium punctatum (assembly GCF_047496795.1). Lineage (NCBI taxonomy): Eukaryota > Metazoa > Chordata > Chondrichthyes > Orectolobiformes > Hemiscylliidae > Chiloscyllium > Chiloscyllium punctatum. Next base: position 24,071,021 of record NC_092790.1, on the reverse strand, counting down.
GGAGGGTGGGGGTGGGGAGAGAGTAGCATAGAGTACAATGGGTGAGTGGGGGAGGAGATGAAGGTGATAGGTTAAGGAGGAGAGGGTGGAGTGGATAGGTGGAAAAGAGGATAGGCAGGTCGGACAAGTCAAGGAGTCAGTAACTGAGCTGGAAGTTTGAAACTAGGATGAGGTGGGGGAAGGGGAAATGAGGAAGCTGTTGAAGTCCACATTGATGCCCTGGGGTTGAAGTGTTGCCTCATCTTCCGCCTCGGAACACTTCAACCCCAGGGCATCAATGTGGACTTCAACAGCTTCCTCATTTCCCCTTCCCCCACCTCATCCTAGTTTCAAACTTCCAGCTCAGTGACTGACTCCTTGACTTGTCCGACCTGCCTATCCTCTTTTCCACCTATCCACTCCACCCTCTCCTCCTTAACCTATCACCTTCATCTCCTCCCCCACTCACCCATTGTACTCTATGCTACTCTCTCCCCACCCCCACCCTCCTCTAGCTTATCTCTCCATGCTGCAGGCTCACTGCCTTTATTCCTGATGAAGGGCTTTTGCCCGAAACGTTGATTTCGCTGCTCGTTGGATGCTGCCTGAACTGCTGTGCTCTTCCAGCACCACTAATCCAGTATTTGATTTTCAGCATCGGCAGTCATTGTTTTTACCTTGCTGTTCTTGCTGCTGAGTCTGCCCTTGCATTGCCTTGGGAAATAAGATCATTATTTTTTTGTCTGAGCTTCACACTTACACACAGCGATTGATTTAGGCAACAGGACTGCTTCCAGGAGGTCGGAAATCAGGTCGCGGTGTGTGATGGGCATTCTGGTGGAGGCCAAGAATCCCCTGTTATTCCACAGGGTTCTAAAATCATGTACAACCCCAAAGGCATATCTGCTATCGGTGTAAATATTCACTGTCCTTCCCTCAGCCAACGTATAGGCCTCAGTCAAGGCAATCAGCTCCGCTGCTGGCCCTGACAGATGAGAAGGGAGTGATCCCACTTTGACTACCTCGTAGATAGTCACTGCATCGTAACCAACACAATTCTGGCCTGTCCCCTTGCTCCTGAATGCTGACCCATCCACAAAAAACTCCATGTCTGGATTCTGACATGGTCAATCCTGCAAATCTGGTCTGGGGCTACAAATTTCATTAGTTACAGCAACACAATCGTGTGGGTCTCTGTCTCCTTCTGTGGGGAGAAGGCTAGCAGGGTTAAGGGCGTTACATCGCTTTATTATAATGTTAGGCATCTCCAATAACACAGTATTGTATTGGAGCCAACGTGCTGCTGACATGTGTGCGGTCGTTTACTCATAAAGCAGTCAGGATCCTGCATGTGGGACCAGAAGGGTTAATTCACCACAGCCGACTATATCCCTGGATGCTCCAACAGCCTTTTCAGCTACAGCCACAGCTCACAGGCATTGAGACAATCCTGCCACTACGGGGTCAGGTTTAGCTGAAAAATATGCTACCGGCCTCAATCTTCCCCAATGATCCTGGAACAGCACAGATGTCATGCAGCCACGTTAATCATCTACCGTTTGTACAAAAGGCTGGTTTGGGTTCAGAATCCCCAGTGTAGGTGTAGTTTGGAGCGCCCCTTTTTAATTCAACAAAGGCACTCTCGGCCTCTGGGGTCCACTGTAATGGACTCTGGTTCTGCAACCCTTTTCCATGGGCTATGTCACTTTTGGGGCCTCAAGGGTTGTGTAATGTGCGATAAACATCCTACAGTAGGAGCACTTACCCAAAAAGGATAGCAATTGTCTCTTCGTATGAGGCTTTGGAATTTGCTGGATTGCTTGAACTCTGTCTTGACCAATAGCCTTCCCTTATTCAGATATTAGGTGACCTAAGAACTTCACCTGTTGTTGCACAAATTGTAGCTTTGTGAGACTGGCTTTGTACCCTTTCCGCATTAGATGGCAGAGCAATGCAAAGGTCTCCTTCCTCATTGTTCCTTTGTTGGTGCCGCGGTCAAGCAATCATCTCCATCCTGCAGCAGCACTGACCCCGGGGTTTGAACAAGAGTCTCCAGACTCCTGCGTAGAGCCCCATTATATATGGTGGGAGACTCACAGTAACCTCGCATGAAGGTATATGATTTCCCTTTGAATGAAAAAGCGAACCAGAATTGACTATCTGGGTGCACCAGATAGCAGCACGTTGGCTCCGATACAATACTGTGTTATTGGAGTCGCCTAACATTACAGTAAAGAAGGCATTTGCTAAATCCACAACAGAGAACCATTTCCTGTCCAGTGGAATTTGAGCCAATATAGTATAGGAATTGGGAACATTTGGGGCACGAGGAATAACAGCGTCATTGACAGAAGGTCTTGAACAAATCTCCATTCCTCCGGTTCACCGGGAATGGTTGTCTTTTTGAACGGATAAATGGGGGTTCTCACCGGTGAGTTTACACAGGGGATTATCACTCCTGCCTTTAGGAGGGATTCAAAGACTGCAGTAATTCCTTCTGTGGCTTCGGGTTTTAACAGGTATTGTGCTCTGCAAGGACGATACTCAGACTTCGGGGTTATCCTTATGGGCTCACAGCCCCATATGAGCCCCACATCATGTTTTCCCTTTGTCCACAACTCAGTAGGGACCATTTTTAATCTTGGGTTTAAGACTTCTATCTTAGGAAAACGTTAGGCTATCCCCCTAGGCTTCTCAGGGCTAGCGGGCATTACCTAGACTGTCCTATCTGCCTGAGTTAGCCAAGTTAGTTTCTTCTTATATGTCCACTATCTGCATTTAATCAGATACCCACATCATCCCTGAAGACCCAACCTTTCATTCTTTGTGCCTTTAGCACCCATGCTCCTAAATCCTACCACCTGTCACTAGACACCTTCGCCAGTGACACGTGAGACCAGAACCTTCCACATCAACAAGATAGGGTCTACTTGCCGTCACAGATACTTTAGATAAGTTCCAATAAAATTCCCACAATAACAACTGATCTGGTTTCACCAATCTCCTGAACCAATCCTTCTCATATGGTTCGTCAGGGCCAACGTGATGTATGTGTGCTGTGCAGTGCAGCATGTCTCCAGCAAGGAAATCGGTGTTAGTAGGATTAACATAGTTACTTGCTTCCAGGGCGAGGGAATTGCTGACTGAACTTATCTCTCTCTGGATTAATAGCCACTCATAGACATACATCAGGGGTCGTAGGTCATATTTTACAGCCTGCACTGGGTAAATCGTTTCTTTGAATTATCTACAAGCCCGTCGGAGTACTGATCAAATCCAATCCCAGTCTCCGTATGAGATCCCGGCCCATCAAATTTAAAGGACAAAATTCCGATAACAAGAAGGAGAATTGGAATGTTTCCCTTTTACTAGAGGTGCAGAAAATCTCTCCCGCATCATGACTCCTGATGCACCCATTGTGTTCAGGAACCTTTCACTAATCTTTATTTGTGTCGATTGTCTAAACGGGCCTAATGTAAGGATTGAGTATGTGGCCCTGTATCTACCAAAAAGGGAACTGATGTACTTTCACATATGATATAGAGGTGGGCATCAACTTATACACATCATTGTGATATTGGACATACCGTCCACACTTTGCAATCTCAGTGCTGAACATTGAGGTGAGATATGTCTCAGTGTGTGAAAGGTTAGTAGAAGAGATTAGCAAAAGTGAGTCTTCGTTGCCAAGCATAAAGGAAAGAGGCTTACCTGTACCTTGTGGGCTGCCCACCTCCACCTCAGCCTTCCCCTGTTAGTCACCCTCATGTCCCACCTCGAGGGCCGAGTGAGGCTTTCTGTGTGGGGCACCGTCTCACCCAGTGGTCCATTGCTCTGCAAACAAATCACCCACCAGATCTCCCTCTATCAGTGCCTCTTTTGTGACGTCTTCCTCTTCCGTGACCTCCTCCTCTGCCTCTCTCTCTTCCTGCAGCACCTCCCTCCAACAGCTGGGTGACCATTTACATCAGAGTAAGCTGAGCTTTATGTGTTTGCTGTTCCATCTTTAGTTTCTGATTATCCTTCTCTTGGGTAAGCAATATTTCAGCATGTATTGCATGTTGTTCTATCAAATTCAGCTTTCCCGTGTCCCAGGTCTTTTACCCTTTTCACTATTTCTGCCTTCTTTCCATTGATGAAGCTGTTCCTCAGGTGTGCCTCATACAGTGTGATTTCTGCCGTCGTTATGTCCTCATGCCGTCTCAGTGCACTATGGGTGTTATGGACTTCAGTGAGGTACTGGGACACTCTCTCACATTCCCATTGTTTTCACATTGCTGTTTTGGTCATGTCCATTCACACTGGGAATGCCTCCCTACAGGCGGTTCCCAGCACTGTAACAAAAGCATTAAAGTCTCCCTTCTCTTCCACTTGTGGGTTGGCTGCTCTGGCATGGACGTTTGCAGCTGGCCAGGTATCCTTGTGTTTGGTGACATTGGCACCTAGTTTTCATCCCAGGAGACGTCTCATCTCTTGTGACGTGGGACGGAACTCAGTACAGAACTTTGTCACTTCTTATTAGCTCCAACCTCGCGTGGGTCAGGCAACTGCCCAAAGGCACTTTCCAGATCCTTCATGGTCCATGGCTGGTGGGCCAACACTGGGCGCCCTTCTGGACCTGCAACTTCAACCATTGGGGCTTGCAGAACGACCTGGTTAGATGATCGTACACCAGTACGCTCACGGACTCATCATCCATCAGGGGGTGATCACGGACAGGCCTTGGATGCCTTTCCATCTTGGAGTGGTCGTCCTTCTTTTGGCCTTCTTGCTTCGGTCTGTTGTGGGTATGGTGTGCTATCGGTGATCTAGCAGGCCCTGAGGTGGTGGTCGCTGACGTGGAACTTTCACCAGGCGGATCTCGTAGGGGGGCTGCAGGTCTCGGAGGGCAGTCATCAAGGTCAGGGTCTGAAACAGATTTAAGACCCTGTACAGCTTCGTTAGGTTGTTTCCCACATGGGCACTGGTGGCTGTACGTGTATTTGATCGATCCTTTACTTGAGAATTCCTTTCTCTGATATCAGCCTCAGCCTTCCACAAACAAGAAGCACTCCAATTCATAGCTTCGATCTTTCCGTTCCTTTTCTCCTTCTCTCTCTCCTCCTATCTCAACCTTCATATTTCCAGTTGTTTTTTACTAAAACTTCCTCCCTTCGGAAAACCACATTCCTTAATCCACAATTCTAACTGCTTTACACATTCTGGGCCGTACTTATTTAGCATGTATTGTATTTTTGGTTGGCCATTCCAAATTTTGTGTGGACTCCCCCTTTGTTCGCTCTTGCCAGAACCCATTTTTAGTGTAACATCAAAAGTGTTCAGCTCTCTCTCTCTCACTCTCTCTCTCTCTCTCTCGCTCTCGTGGTACAGTTATCTTTTCCCTTTATACTTTCTTTTCCCTCCGGAGGTCCCCTCTCACATTGAGCACGTCCGCCTCAAGGCCTTGGTTTTCGTAAACCAAGAAACCACGTACCTGGTACGCCTTCGGCGAGTCCAACTCAGCCAGTGGTGGTTCCAAGTCTAAAACCAGCCTTAACCTCGCTGTCTCCTAAACACTCTTCAGACAGCAATCCCCTTCCCCTGGAGTTTTACTCTAATACCACTTGAGAGTTCACTGAACCCTTTTCCTGCTGTATTTATTCTCTAAGAATGACTCTCTATGTAGGATTATATAAACCACAACTATTACCCAACCTTATTTGATTTGAAACCCCGGCGCTAGGGCAATCCACAGATTCCCAGTCCTCTCACTCAAAAGGGCCAATTCAGCGCTCGAGATGAAGTGAAAGACCTTCAAGGTGCTGGCACCTGCGCTTCCTGGGAATCTTCAGAATCTCATCCAGTCGCGGAGTCCTGGGACGAGCCCCCAAGTTTACTGGCATGGAAATTAAATCGACTTGTCTCAATAATTAGCAAAAGCAAAGCAAAGGTCTTTATTAAAAATTTTGCAAGATTGACCCATTACACTAAGTCAGGTGCCTCAATGCAATAAGTACCCAAACATTTACACAGACACCTGCCTTATAGCATTCCTTACCACACTCTCAAGGGCAGAGACTGGGGAAACTCAAGTTGTTATCCTCTCATCCCCTGGTGCTAGACATAACAGTTATTCAGCTTTCGCTGAGTTCGACTATCGCAAGGTCGAGTTGAATGCTTACAGAAATCAAACAGAGATAAGCTAACTGCAACCCATCATCAAAGCATCGTTTACAAAGCTCAACACAGCATTGATTTAAACAAAGCATTCTCTTTAAACTTTACAGTAAATGGATAATTAATTTCACAGTAAATGGAGTTTTCTATTATAGTCACAGTGTGTTCAGAGAGTCATAGGGTGTCACAATGTGTCTCAGAGAGAGTCACAGTGAGTCAGAGTGTCATAGTGTGTCTCAGGGTGTGTCTTAGAGAGGGTCTCAGTGTGTCCCATTGTGTCTCAGAGAGTGTCACAGTGTATCAGAGAGAGGCACAGCGTGTCTCAAAGACAGTCAGAGAGTGTCAAAGTATATCAGAGAGAGGCACAGTAAGTCCCAGACAATGCCAGAGAGTGTCACAGTGGGACTCAGAGATTGTCAGAGAGAGTCAGAGAGTGTCACAGTTCGTTACAGAGAGTGTCAAAGAGGGTCAGACAGTGTAACAGTGTGTCTCAGAGAGTGTCTTAGGGAGTGTCAGAGAGAGTCAGGGAGTGTCACAGTGTATCACAGTCTGTTAGAGAGTATCACAGTATGTCTCAGAGAGTGTCAGAGAGAGTCAGAGAGTGCCACAGTGTGTTTCAGAGAGTGTCACAGTGTGTCTCAGAGAGTGTCACAGTGTCTCAGAGAACGTCACCGTGTGTCAGAGAGTGTCACAGTGTGTTTCTGAGGGTCAGACAGAGAGACAGAATGTGTCACAGTGTGTATCAGAGAGTGTCAGAGCATCTCAGAGAACTTCATCGTGTGTCAGAGAGAGCCACAGTGTGTCCCAGAGAGTGTCACAGTGTGCTATAGAGAGTGTCAAAGAGGGTCAGACAGTGTAACAGTGTGTCCCAGAGAGTGTCACAGTGTGTCTCAGGGAGTGTCAGAGAGAGTCAGGGAGTGTCACAGTGTGTCACAGTCTGTTAGAGAGTGTCGCAGTGTGTCTCAGAGACCATCAGAGATTATCACAGTGTCTTAGAGAGGGATACAGGATGTCTCTGAGAGTGTCAGAAAGTGTCACAGTGTCTTAGAGAGTGTCACAGTGTGTCAGAGATTGTCATAGTGTGTCAGATAGATTCAGAGAGTGTCACAGTGTGTCAGAGAGTGCCACAGCGTCTCAGTGGGTGTCACTGTGTGTCAGGGATTGTCACAGTGTGTCAGAGAGAGAGAGTCAGAGAGTGTCACAGTGCGTCAGAGTGTCATAGTGTGTCTCAGAGAGAGTCAGAGAGTGTCACAGTGTGTCAGAGTGTCATAGTGTGTCTCAGAGAGAGTCAGAGAGTGTCACAGTGTGTCAGAGTGTCATAGTGTGTCTCAGAGAGAGTCAGAGAGTGCTTCATACAGAGTCAAACAGTATCACAGTGTGTCACAGTCTGTCAGAGAATGTCACAGTGTTTCTCAGAGAGTGACAGAGAGAGTTGGAGAGTGGCACAGTGTGTTTCAGAGAGTGTCAGAGAGAGTCAAAACGTGTCACAGTGTGTCACAGCCTGTCAGAGAGTGTCACAGTACGTTTCAGAGAATGTCAGAGATAGTCAGAGAGTGTCAGAGAGAGTCAAAACGTGTCACAGTGTGTCACAGCCTGTCTGAGAGTGTCACCGTACGTTTCAGAGAGTGTCAGAGAGAGTCAGAGACAGTCAAAACTTGTCACAGTGTGTCTCAGTCTGTCAGAGAGAGCCACAGTGTGTTTCAGAGAGTGTCACAGTGCATCAGAGATTGTCACAGTGTCTCACAGTCGGTCAGAGAGTGTCAGAGAGAGTCAGAGAGTATCCCAGTGTGTCTCAGAGAGTGTCAGTGAGAGTCAGATAGTGTCACAGTCTGCCAGAGAGTGTCACAGTGTGTCTCGGAGATTTTCAGGGAGTGTCTCAGTGTGTCACAGTCTGTCAGCGAGAGTCAGTGTATCTCAGAGAGTGTCAGAGAGAGTCAGAGAGTGGCATAGTATGTCTCTGAGAGTGTCAGAGCGAGTCAGAGAGTGTCACAGTGTGTACCAGTCTGTTAGGTAGTGTTACAGCGTGCATCAGAGAGTGTCAGAAAGTGTCACAGTTTGTCACAATCTGTCAGAGAGTGTCACAGTGTGTTGTGTTGTTCCTCAGAGAGGGTCAGAGAGAGTCAGAGAGTGTCACAGTCTGTCTCAGATAGAGTCAGATAGTGTCACTATGTGTCTCAGAGAGAGTCACAGTGTCACAGTCTGTTTCAGAAAGTGTCAGAGTGTCGCAGTCGTCTCAGAGAGGGTCAGAGTGTGTCACAGTGTGTCACAGTTATTCAAAGAGAGTCATAGTATGTCTTAGAAAGTGTCACAGTGTCACAGTCTGTCAGAGAATGTCACAGTGTGTTTCAGAGAGTGTCACAGTCTGCCTCAGAGAGTGTCAGAGAAAGACAGAGAGTGTCACAGTTTGTCACAGTCTGTCAGAGAATGTCACAGTGTGTTACAGAGAGTGTCACAGTCTGCCTCAGAGAGTGTCAGAGAAAGACAGAGAGTGTCACAGTTTGTCACAGTCTGTCAGAGAGTGTCACAGTGTGTTACAGAGTGCATCAGAGAGTGTCAGAGAGTGTCACAGTCTATCTCAATGCAGGTCAGAATGTGTCACAGTGTGTCACAACATGTCAAAGAGTGTCATAGTAGGTCTCAGAGTGTGTCAGAGAGAGTCAGAGAGTGTTACAGTGTGTCTCAGAGAGTGTCACAGTGTCTCAGAGAATGTCACAGTGTGTCAGAAAGTGTCACAGTGTGTCTCAGAGTGAGTCAGAGAGTGTCACAGTGTGTCACAATCTGTCAGAGAGAGTCACAGTGTGTCTCAGAGAGTGTGAGAGAGAGTCAGAAGATGCCATAGTGTTTCACACTCTGTCTCAGAAAGTGATCGAGTGTCTCAGAGAGAGAGGCAGGGAGTGTCACAGTGTGTCTCAGAGAGTGTCACAGTGTGTTTCTGAGGGTCAGACAGAGAGATAAGAATGTGTCACAGTGCGTCTCAGAGAGTGTCACAGTGTCTCGGAGAACTTCACCGTGTGTCAGAGAGTGTCACAGTGTGTCCCAGAGAGTGTCAAAGAGGGTCAGACAGTGTAGCAGTGTGTCCCAGAGAGTGTCACAGTGTGTCTCAGGGAGTGTCAGAGAGAGTCAGGGAGTGTCACAGTGTGTCACAGTCTGTTAGAGAGTGTCGCAGTGTGTCTCAGAGACCGTCAGAGATTATCACAGTGCCTTAGAGAGGGATACAGTATGTCTCTGAGAGTGTCAGAAAGTGTCACAGTGTCTTAGAGAGTGTCACAGTGTGTCAGAGATTGTCATAGTGTGTCAGATAGATTCAGAGAGTGTCACAGTGTGTCAGAGAGTGCCACAGCGTCTCAGTGGGTGTCACTGTGTGTCAGGGATTGTCACAGTGTGTCAGAGAGAGAGAGTCAGAGAGTGTCACAGTGTGTCAGAGTGTCATAGTGTGTCTCAGAGAGAGTCAGAGAGTGTCACAGTGTGTCAGAGTGTCATAGTGTGTCTCAGAGAGAGTCAGAGAGTGTCACAGTGTGTCAGAGTGTCATAGTGTGTCTCAGAGAGAGTCAGAGAGTGCTTCATACAGAGTCAAACAGTATCACAGTGTGTCACAGTCTGTCAGAGAATGTCACAGTGTTTCTCAGAGAGTGACAGAGAGAGTTGGAGAGTGGCACAGTGTGTTTCAGAGAGTGTCAGAGAGAGTCAAAACGTGTCACAGTGTGTCACAGCCTGTCAGAGAGTGTCACGGTACGTTTCAGAGAATGTCAGAGATAGTCAGAGAGTGTCAGAGAGAGTCAAAACGTGTCACAGTGTGTCACAGCCTGTCCGAGAGTGTCACCGTACGTTTCAGAGAGTGTCAGAGAGAACCACAGTGTGTTTCAGAGAAAGCCACAGTGTATCAGAGATTGTCATAGTGTCTTACAGTCAGTCAGAGAGTGTCAGAGAGAGTCAGAGAGTGTCACAGTGTGTCTCAGACAGTGTCAGTGAGAGTCAGATAGTGTCACAGTCTGCCAGAGAGTGTCACAGTGTTACTCGGAGATTTTCAGAGAGTGTCTCAGTGTGTCACAGTCTGTCAGAGAGAGTCAGTGTGTCTCAGAGAGTGTCAGATAGAGTCAGAGAGTGTCACCGTGTGTCTCAGAGAGTGTCACAGTGTGTCACAGTCTGTCAGAGAGTGTCACAGTGTGTTTCAGAGAGTGTCAGAGATTGTCACAGTCGGTCTCAGAGAGGGTCAGAGAGTTTCACAGTGTGTCACAGCCTGTCAAAGAGTGTCACAGTCTGCCTCAGAGAGTGTCAGAGAAAGACAGAGAGTGTCACAGTTTGTCACAGTCTGTCAGAGAGTGTCACATTTTGTTACAGAGTGCATCAGAGAGTGTCAGAGAGTGTCAGTCTATCTCAAAGCGGGTCAGAGTGTGTCACAGTGTGTCACAACCTGTCAAAGGGTGTCATAGTATGTCTCAGAGAGAGTCACAGTGTATTTCAGAGAATCAGAGAGAGTCAGAAAGTGTTACAGTGTGTCTCAGAGAGTTTCACAGTGTGTCACAGTCTTTCAGAGAAGGTTACAGTGTATTTCAGAGTGTCTCAGAGAGTCTCAGAGAGTGTCAGTGTTTGTCTCAGAGAATGTCACAGTCTGTCAGAGAGTGTTACAGTGTGTCTCAGAGAGTGGCAGAGAGGGTCAGCATTTGTCTAAGAGAGGGTCGCCGTTTGTCACAGAGTGTTGCAGTGCGTCTCAGAGAATGACAGAGAGATTCAGAGAGTGTCATAGTGTGACTCAGAGAGTGTCAGAGAGGGACAGAGAGTGACATAGTGTCTCTGAAAATGTCACCGTGTGTCAGAGAGTGTTGTAGTGTGTCACATGTGTTTCAGAGTGTGTCAGAGAGAGTCTGAGAATGTCATAGTGTGTCATACTATATCTCAGAGAGTGTTAGAGAGAGTCAGAGAGTGTCTCACTATGTATGAGAGTGTCAGAGAGAGTCAGAAAGTGTCACAGTGTGTCTCAGAGTGAGTCAGAGAGTGTCACAGTGTGTCACAATCTGTCAGAGAGAGTTACAGTGCATCTCAGAGAGTGTGAGAGAGAGTCAGAAAATGTGACAGTGTGTCACACTGTGTCTCAGAGAGTGACTGAGTGTCTCAGAGAGAGGCAGGGAGTGTCACAGTGTGTCTCAGAGAGTGTCACAGTGTGTCTCTGAGGGTCAGCGAGAGAGACAGAATGTGTCTCAGTGCATCTCAGAGAGTGTCACAGTGCCTCAGAGAACATCACCGTGTGTCGGAGAGTGTCACAGTGTGTCTCAGAGAGTGTCACAGTGTGTCTCAGAGAGTGTCACAGTGCCTCAGAGAACATCACCGTGTGTCGGAGAGTGTCACAGTGTGTCTCAGAGAGTGTCACAGTGTGTCTCAGAGAGTGTCACAGTGTCTCAGAGAACATCACCGTGTGCCAGAGAGTGTCACAGTGTGTCTCAGAGGGTGTCACAGTGTGTCTCAGAGAGTGTCGAAGCAAGTCAAACAGTATTATAGTGTGTCTCAGAGTGTCAGAGAGAGTCACAGAGTGACACAGTGTGTCTCAGAGTGTCAGAGAGAGTCAGAGAGTCTCATAGTGTGTCTCAGACAGAGTCAGAGAGGGCAGTGAGTTTCACAGTGTGTCTCTGAGAGCGTTAGGTTGTGCCTCATAGTGGCAGAGTGAGTCAGAAAGTGTCACAGTGTGTCTCAGGGAGTGTCACAGTCTGTCCGAGAAGGTTACAGTGTATTTCAAAGTGTGTCAGAGAAAGTCAGTGAGTGTCACATTGAGTCGTACTGTGTCTCAGAGACTGTCAGAGAGGGTCAGCGTTTGTCCCAGAGAGAGTTGCAGTCTGTAAGAGAGTGTTACAGTGTGTCTCAGGGAGTGACAGAAAGAGTCAGAAAGTGTCACAGTGTGTCTCATAGGGTGTCAGGGAGAGTCAGAGAGAGTCAGCAACTGTCACACTGAGTTTCAGAGAATGTCAGAGAGAGACCGAGCATGTCACAGTTTGTCTAAGAGAGTGTCGGAGAGAGTCAGAGAGTGTGACAGTTTGTCACAATCTGTCAGAGAGTGTCACAGTGTGCCTCAGAGAGTGTCACGGTGTGTCTCAGAGATTGTCTGAGAGTGTTACAATGTGTCTCAGACAGTGTGAGAGAGAGTCAAAAGATGTCATAGTGTGTCACAGTGTGTCTGAGAGAGTGACTGAGTGTCTCAGAGAGAGGCAGAGAGTGTCACAGTGTGTCTCAGAGTCAGAGAGAGACAGAAAGTGTCACAGAGATTGTCATAGTCTGTCAGAGAGTTTCACAGTATGTCTCAGAGAGTGTCAGAGAGAGTCAGTGAGTATCACAGTGTGTCTCAGAGAGCGTCAGAGAGAGTCACAGAGTGTCACCGTGTGTCTCAGAGATGGTCAGAATGTGTCACAGTGTTTCACAGTCTGTCAGAGAGTGTCATAGAGTGTTATAGTGTGTCGCAGAGAGGGTCAGAGAGTTTTACAGTGTGTCACAGTCTGTCAGGGATTGTCACAGTGTGCCTCAGAGAGTGTCAGAGAAAGTCAGCGAATGTCACAGTGTGTCATAGACTGTCAAAAAATGTCACAGTTTGTCTCAGAGCGTCAGAGAGAGTCAGAAAGTGTCGCAGTGTGTCTCCAAGAGTGTCACAGTATGTCACAGTCTGTCAGAGAAGGTTGCAGTGTATTTCAGAGTGAGTCAGAGAGAGTCAGAAAGTGTCAAAGTGTGTCCTACTGTGTCTCAGAGAGTGTCAGAGTGTCAGTGTTTGTCTCAGAGAGTGTCACAGTCCATGAGAGAGTCTCACAGTGTGTCTCAGAGATTGACAGAAAAAGTCAGAGAGTGTCACATTGTGCCTCATGTCAGAGAGTGTCACAGTCTGTCTCAGAGAGTGTCAGAGAGAGACAGAAAGTGTCACAGTGTGTCGCAGAGAGTGTCACAGTGTCTCAGAGAATGTCACCGTGTGTCAGAGAGTGTCTCAGTAGGTCAGAGAGTGTCATCGTGTGTCTCAGAAATTGTCACAGTCTGTCAGAGAGTGTCACAGCATGTCTAAGAGAGCGTCATAGTGTGTCACAGTGTGTCTAAGAACCAGTCAGAGACTATCACCGTGTGTCTCAGAGTCACATTGTGCTTCAGAGAGTGTCAGAGAGAGAGTCTGAGAGTGTTACACTGTGTCTCAGAGCGTGACAGAGAGGGTCAGAGAGTGTCACAGTGTGTCTCAGAGAGTGTCAGAGAGAGTCGGAGACTGTTACACTGTGTCTCAGAGAGGGTCAGCGAGGGTCAGAGTGTTTCATAGTGTGTCTCAGAGGGTCAGAGAGTGCTAGAAAGTGTCACAGTTTGTCTCAGAGAGTGTCACAGTGTGTCACAGTCTGTCCGAGAAGGTTACAGTTTATTTTTAGAGTGTATCAGACATTGTCAGAGAGCGTCAGCATTTGTCTCAAAGAGGGTCACAGTCTGTCAGAGGGTGTTACTGTGTGTCTCAGAGAGAGTCAAAAGTGTCGCAGTATGTCTCCAAGAGTGTCACAGTGTCTCAGAGAATGTCACCGTGTGTCTGAGAGTGTCACAGTGTGTTGGAGTGTGTCATAGTGTGTCAGAGAGTTTCATAGTGTGTCATAGTGTGTTTCAGAGATTGTCAGAGAGAGTCAGAGAGTGTCACAGTCTGTCTTAGAGAGTGTCAGAGAGTCCACAGTGTGTCTCGGAGAGCATCACAGTGTGTCAACAAGTGTCACAGTGTGTCTCAGAGTGAGTCAGATAGAGTCAGAGAGTCTCACAGTGTGTAAAAGTCTGTCAGAGAGTGTCACAGTGTGTCTCAGTGTGTCAGAAAGAGTCACAGAGTGTCACGGCATGTCTAAGAGAGTGTCACAGAGCATCAGCGAGTGTCACAGTCTGTCTCAGAGCGGGTCAGAGTGTGTCACAGTCTGTCAGAGTGTGTCACAGTGTTCCTCAGAGATTGTCAGTTAAAGTCAGAGAATGTCACAATGTGTCATAGTCTGTCAGAGAGTGTCATAGTGTGTCTCAGAGAGTGTCAGAGAGAGTCAGAGAGTGTAACTCTGAGTCTCAGAGAGTGTCACAGTATGTTTCAGAGAGTCAGAGTCAGTGAGAGTCAGAAAGTGTCACAGTGTGTCTCAGAGAGTGTCACAGTGTGTCACAGTCTGTCAGAGAAGGTTATAGTGTATTTCCAATTGTGTCAGAGAGAGTCTGAGAGTGTCACAGTGAGTCATACTGTGTCTCAGAGAGTGTCAGACAGGGTCAGCATTTGTCTCAGAGAATGTCACAGTCTGTGAGAGAGTGCTACAGTCTGTCGCAGAGAGGGTCAGAGTGTGTCACAGAGAGTGACAGAATGAGTCAGAGAGTGTCACAGTGTGTCTCAGAGAGTGTCTCCGTGTGTCACAATCTGTAAGAGAAGGCTACAGTGTATTTCCGAGTGGGTCAGAGAGAGTCAGACATTGTCACAGTGTGTCATACTGTGTCTCAGAGCGTGACAGAGAGGGTCAGAGAGTGTCACAGTGTGTCTCAGAGAGTGTCAGAGAGAGTCGGAGACTGTTACACTGTGTCTCAGAGAGGGTCAGCGAGGGTCAGAGTGTTTCATAGTGTGTCTCAGAGGGTCAGAGAGTGCTAGAAAGTGTCACAGTTTGTCTCAGAGAGTGTCACAGTGTGTCACAGTCTGTCCGAGAAGGTTACAGTTTATTTTTAGAGTGTATCAGACATTGTCAGAGAGCATCAGCATTTGTCTCAAAGAGGGTCACAGTCTGTCAGAGGGTGTTACTGTGTGTCTCAGAGAGAGTCAAAAGTGTCGCAGTATGTCTCCAAGAGTGTCACAGTGTCTCAGAGAATGTCACCGTGTGTCTGAGAGTGTCACAGTGTGTTGGAGTGTGTCATAGTGTGTCAGAGAGTTTCATAGTGTGTCATAGTGTGTTTCAGAGATTGTCAGAGAGAGTCAGAGAGTGTCACAGTCTGTCTTAGAGAGTGTCAGAGAGTCCACAGTGTGTCTCGGAGAGCATCACAGTGTGTCAACAAGTGTCACAGTGTGTCTCAGAGTGAGTCAGATAGAGTCAGAGAGTCTCACAGTGTGTAAAAGTCTGTCAGAGAGTGTCACAGTGTGTCTCAGTGTGTCAGAAAGAGTCACAGAGTGTCACGGCATGTCTAAGAGAGTGTCACAGAGCATCAGCGAGTGTCACAGTCTGTCTCAGAGCGGGTCAGAGTGTGTCACAGTGTGTCTCAGTGTGTCACAGTCTGTCAGAGTGTGTCACAGTGTTCCTCAGAGATTGTCAGTTAAAGTCAGAGAATGTCACAATGTGTCATAGTCTGTCAGAGAGTGTCATAGTGTGTCTCAGAGAGTGTCAGAGAGAGTCAGAGAGTGTAACTCTGAGTCTCAGAGAGTGTCACAGTGTGTTTCAGAGAGTCAGAGTCAGTGAGAGTCAGAAAGTGTCACAGTTTGTCTCAGAGAGTGTCACAGTGTGTCACAGTCTGTCAGAGAAGGTTATAGTGTATTTCCAATTGTGTCAGAGAGAGTCTGAGAGTGTCACAGTGAGTCATACTGTGTCTCAGAGAGTGTCAGACAGGGTCAGCATTTGTCTCAGAGAATGTCACAGTCTGTGAGAGAGTGCTACAGTCTGTCGCAGAGAGGGTCAGAGTGTGTCACAGAGAGTGACAGAATGAGTCAGAGAGTGTCACAGTGTGTCTCAGAGAGTGTCTCCGTGTGTCACAATCTGTAAGAGAAGGCTACAGTGTATTTCCGAGTGGGTCAGAGAGAGTCAGACATTGTCACAGTGTGTCATACTGTGTCTCAGAGAGTGTCAGAGACAGTCAGCATTTGTCTCCAAGAGGGTCACCGTCTGTGAGAGAGTGTTAAAGTCTGTCTCAGAGAGTGAGAGAAAGGGTCAGAGAGTGTCACAGTGTGTCTAAGAGAGTGTCAGAGAAAGTCAGAGAGTGTCACAGTTTATCACAGTCTGTCAAAGAGTGTCACAGTGTACCTCAGAGAGTGTCAGAGAAAGTCAGAATGTCACAGTGTGTCACAGTCTGTCAGAGAGTATCATAGCAGTTCAGGCAGCATCCAACGAGCAGCGAAATCAACGTTTCGGGCAAAAGCCCTTCATCAAGAATAAAGGCAGTGAGCCTGCAGCATGGAGAGATAAGCTAGAGGAGGGTGGGGGTGGGGAGAGAGTAGCATAGAGTACAATGGGTGAGTGGGGGAGGAGATGAAGGTGATAGGTCAAGGAGGAGAGGGTGGAGTGGATAGGTGGAAAAGAAGATAGGCAGGTCGGACAAGTCAAGGAGGCAGTAACTGAGCTGGAAGTTTGAAACTAGGATGAGGTGGGGGAAGGGGAAATGAGGAAGCTGTTGAAGTCCACATTGATGCCCTGGGGTTGAAGTGTTCCGAGGGGGAAGATGAGGCGTTCTTCCTCCAGGCGTTTGGTGGTGAGGGAGCGGCGGTGAAGGAGGCCCAGGACCTCCATGTCCTCGGCAGAGTGGGAGTGGGAGTTGAAATGTTGGGCCACGGGGCGGTTTGGTTGATTGGTGCGGGTGTCTCGGAGATGTTCCCTAAAGCGCTCTGCTAGGAGGCGTCCAGTCTCCCCAATGTAGAGGAGACCACATCGGGAGCAACGGATACAATAAATGATATTGGTGGATGTGCAGGTGAAACTTTGATGGATGTGGAAGGCTCCTTTAAGGCCTTGGATAGAGGTGAGGGAGGAGGTATGGGCACAGGTTTTACAGTTCCTGCGGTGGCAGGGGAAAGTGCCAGAATGGGAGGGTGGGTCGTAGGGGGGTGTGGACCTGACCAGGTAGTCACGAAGGGAACGGTCTTTGCGGAAGGCAGAAAGGGGTGGGGAGGGAAATATATCCCTGGTGGTGGGGTCTGTTTGGAGGTGGCGGAAATGTCGGTGGATGATTTGGTTGATGCGAAGGTTTGTAGGGTGGAAGGTGAGCACCAGGGGCGTTCTGTCCTTGTTACGGTTGGAGGGGTGGGGTCTGAGGGCGGAGGTGCGGGATGTGGATGAGATGCGTTGGAGGGCATCTTTAACCACATGGGAAGGGAAATTGCGGTCTCTAAAGAAGGAGGCCATCTGGTGTGTCCTATGGTGGAACTGGTCCTCCTGGGAGCAGATACGGCGGAGGCGGAGAAATTGGGAATACGGGATGGCATTTTTGCAAGAGATAGGGTGGGAAGAGGTGTAATCCAGGTAGCTATGGGAGTCAGTGGGTTTGTAAAAAATGTCCGTGTCAAGTCGGTCGTCATTAATGGAGATGGAGAGGTCCAGGAAGGGGAGCGAGGTGTCAGAGATAGTCCAGGTAAATTTAAGGTCAGGGTGGAATGTGTTGGTGAAGTTGATGAATTGCTCAACCTCCTCGCGGGAGCAGGTACTGGCTCCGACCCCACTCCCAGCTCCACACCCACACCAGATCCCAGCCCCCGGCTCTGCCGAGTTTTCACCATCCCTCCAGACCTCCCACTCACTGAGGACGAACGATCAGTCCTCAGCAAAGGACTCACCTTCATCCCCCTCCGTCCACGCATCAATGAATTTAATACACGACGTGACATCGAACAATTCTTCCGTCGCCTCCGCCTCCGAGCTTACTTTCACAATCAGGACTCCCGCCCACCTTCCGAGGACCCCTTCGCCCACCTCCAAAACACTGCATCCACCTGGACACCCCGCGCTGGCCTATTACCTGCCCTTGACCTCTTCATTTCCAACTGCCGCCGGGACATTAACCGCCTCAACCTGTCGTCCCCCCTCCCCCACTCCAACCTCTCACCCTCACAACGCGCAGCCCTCCAATCCCTCTGCTCCAATCCCAACCTCACCGTCAAGCCAGCGGATAAAGGGGGCGCAGTGGTAGTCTGGCGCACTGACCTCTACACCGCTGAAGCCAAACACCAACTCGAGGACACCTCTTCCTACTGCTCCCTCGACCATGACCCCACCCCCCATCACCAAACCATCATCTCCCAGACCATACAGAACCTCATCACCTCAGAAGATCTCCCACCCACAGCTTCCAACCTCATAGTCCGGGAACCCCGCACTGCCCGGTTCTACCTCCTTCCCAAGATCCACAAGCTTGACCACCCTGGCCGACCCATTGTCTCAGCATGCTCCTGCCCCACTGAACTCATCTCTACCTACCTTGACACTGTCCTATCCCCCCTCGTCCAGGAACTCCCCACATACGTTCGAGACACCACTTTCTCAAACACACTGTGACACTCTCTGATCCTATCTGACACTCTCTGAGACAAACTGTGACACGTTCTGACTCTCTCTGACTCTCCGAGACACACTGTCATCCTCTCTTAGACACACTGTGACACTCTCTGACTCTCTCTGAGGCACACTGTGACACGTTCTGACTCTCTCTGACTCTCCGAGACACACTGTCATCCTCTCTTAGACACACTGTGACACTCTCTGACTCTCTCTGAGACAAACTGTGACATGTTCTGACTCTCTCTGACTCTCCGAGACACACTGTCATCCTCTCTTAGACACACTGTGACACTCTCTGACACTCTCTGAGACAAACTGTGACACGTTCTGACTCTCTCTGACTCTCCGAGACACACTGTCATCCTCTCTTAGACACACTGTGACACTCTCTGACTCTCTCTGAGGCACACTGTGACACTCTCTGACACACTGTAACACAGTGAAACACTCTCTGACTCTCTCTGATTCTCTGAGACACACTGTGACACTCTCATGATAGGCTGCGACACTCTCTGATACTCTCTGAATCACACTGCGACACTCTCTGACACATGCTGAGACACACTGTGACACTTTCTGACACTCTCTCAAACACACTGTGACACTCTCTGAGACACACTATGACACTCTCTGACACTCTCTGAGACACAATGTGACACTCTCTGACATTCTCTCAAACACACTGTGACACTCCTTGAGACACATTGTGACACTCTCTGACAGACTGTGACAGACTGTGACACCCTCAAAGACAGACTGTGTCACTTTCTGACTCTCTGAGACACACTGTGACACTCACAGAGACACACTGTGACACTCTCTGACTCTCTCTGAAACTCTCACACACACTGTGACACTCTCTGTGACACATTGTGACACTCTCTGACACTCTCTCAAACACACTGCGACACTCTCTGAGACACACTGAGACATTCTCTTAGACACACTGTGACACTCTCTAACTCTCTCTGAGGCACACTGTGACATTCTCTGACAGACTGTAACACAGTGAAACACTCTCTGACTCTCTCTGACACTCTGAGACACACTGTGACACACTCTGAAACACACTGTGACACTCTCATGATAGGCTGTGACACTCTCTGATACTCTCTGAATCACACTGCGACACTCTCTGACACACGCTGAGACACAGTGTGACACTTTCTGACACTGTCTCAAACACACTGTGACACTCTCTGACGCTCTCTCAAACACACTGCGACACTCTCTGAGACACATTATGACACTCTCTGACACTCTCTCAAACATACTGCGACACTCTCTGAGACACAATGTGACACTCTCTGACAGACTGTGACACCCTCAAAGACAGACTGTGACACTTTCTGACTCTCTGAGACACACTGTGACACTCACAGAAACACACTGTGACACACTCTGACAGACTGTGACAAAATTTGACACTCTCTGAAAGACACTGTGACACTTTCTGTCTCTCTCTGACTCTCTCTGAGAAACACTGTGACACTCTGACCCGTTCTGACACTCTCTGAGACAGACTGTGAGACTCACTGACATTCTCTAACTCTCTCTGTTACACACTGTGACAATCTCTGACACTCTCTGAGACACACTGTGATACAGTCTGACTCTCTCTGGCTCTCTCTGAGGTACAGTATGACATACTGTGACATTCTCAGACTCACGCTGACACTTTCTGAGACACACTGTGACACTCTCTCACAGACTGTGACCCTCTCTGAGACAAATGCTGACTCTCTCTGACACACTCTGAAATACAATGTAACATTGTCTGACAGACTGTCACAATGTGACACTCTCTGTGACAAACTGTGACACTTTCTGACTCTCTGAAACACAAAATCATCCTCTCTTAGACGCACTGTGGCACTCTCTGAGGCACACTTTGTCACTCTCTGACAGACTGTGACACACTGAGACACTCTCAAGACAGATTGTGACCCTTTCTGTCTCTCTCTCTCTGACTCTCTGAGACACACTGTGACACTCACTGAGACACAATCTGACACTCTCTGACTCTCTCTGCCTCTCTCTGACTCTCTCTGAAACTCTCAGACACACTGTGACACTCTCTGACTCTCTCTGACACTCTCAGACACACCGTGACGCTCTCTGACTTTCTCTGATACTTTGAGACGCATGTTGATACTCTCTGATCCTATCTGAGACACACTGTGACACTCTCTGACAGACTGTGACACTTTCTGACTCTCCCTGAATCTCTTAGACACACTGTGACACTCTCTGACAGACTGTGTCACACTAAGACACTCTCAAAGACAGATTGTGACACTTTCTGTCTCTCTCTCTGACCCTCTGAGACACACTGCGACACTCACTGAGACACAATGTGACACTCTCTGACTCTCTCTGAAAATCTCACACACACTGTGACACTCTCTGAGACACTCTATGACACTCTCTGACTCTCTGGGACACAATGTGACACACTCTGACACTCTCTGAAAGATGGTGACATTTTCTGAAAAACTGTGACACTCTCTGAGACACACTGTGACACTTGCTGTCTCATTCTGACTCTGAGACACTCTGTCACTCTCAGGGACACACTGTAACATTTTTTGACTCTCTCTCACACTCTCTGAGACACACTGTGTCACTCTCTGACTCTCTCTGAGACACAATGTGACTCTCTCTGACACACTGAGATACACTGTTATGCTCACTGACACTCTCTGAGAAACACTGTGACACTCTCTGACAGACTCTGACAATTTATGAGACACACGATGACACTCTCTGACCTACTGTGACACTCTCTGACATACGGTGACATTTTCTACGACATTGCGACACACTCTGAGACACACTGTGACACTTTCCGTCTCTCTCTGACCCTCTGAGACACACTGAGACACTCTCTGAGATAGACTGTGATAATCTCTGACTCTCTCTGAGATACACTGTGACACTCACTGACTCACTCTGACACTCTCTGAGACACACTGTGACACTCTCTGACACGCTCTGAGACACACTGTGATATAGTCTGACTCTCTATGGCACTCTCTGAGGCACAGTATGACATACTGTGACACATTTCTGACTCACTCTGACACACTCTGAGACACACTGTGGCACTCTCTCACTGACTGTGACTCTCTCTGAACCAAATGCTGACATGCTCTGACACTCTCTGAGACACAGTATGACACACTGTGACACTTTCTGACTCTCTCTGACACACTCTGAAATACAATGTAACATTCTCTAACAGACTATCACAATATCGCACTCTCTGAGATAAACTGTGACACTTTCTGACTCTCTCTGACTCTCTGAGACACACTGTGACACTCTCTGACAGACCGTGTCACACTGAGACACTCTCAAGACAGATTGTGACACTTTCTGACTCTTTCTCTGACTCTCTGAGACACACTGCGACACTCACTGAGACACACGGTGACACACTCTGACTCTCTCTGAGGCGCACTGTGACACTCTCTGACAGACTGTGATACACTGAAGCACTCTCTGAGAGACTGTGACACTCTGTGAGACACACTGTGACACTCTCTGACATTCTCTGAAACACACTGTGACACTCCCTGACTCTCTCTGAGACACACTGTGACACTCTCTGACATTCTCTGAAACACACTGTGACACTCCCTGACTCTCTCTGAGACACACTGTGACACTCAATGACTCTGACACTCTCTGACACTCTCTGAGACACAGTATGATGCACTGTGACACTTACTGTGTCTCTCTGACACACTCTGAAATACAATGTAACATTCTCTGACAGACTGGGTCCCTCTCTGAGCCAAATGCTGACACTCTCTGACCCTCTCTGAGACACAGTATGACACACTGTGACACTCTCTGACTCTCTGACACTGTCTGAGACACACTGTGACACTCTCTGACTCTCTCTGAGACAGACTGTGACACATAGTGACACTCTGTGACTCTATCTGCCACACTGGAACACACTATGGCACTCTCTGTCCCGCTCTGAGACACACTGAGACTTGCTGTCTCTTTCTGACTCTGAGACACTCGGTCACGCTCTGAGACACACTGTAACATTTTTTGACTCTCTCTCACACTCTCTGAGACACACTGTGTCACTCTCTGACTCTCTCTGAGACACAATGTGACTCTCTCTGACACACTGAGATACACTGTGATGCTCTCTGTACTCTCTGAGAAACACTGTGACACTCTCTGACTCTCTCTCACTCTCTGAGACACACTCTCATCCTTTCTTAGACACACTGTGACACTCTCTGACACTGTCTGAGACACACTGTGACACTCTCTGACTCTCTCTGAGACAGACTGTGACACATAGTGACACTCTGTGTCTCTATCTGCCACACTGGAACACACTATGACACTCTCTGTCCCTCTCTGAGACACAGTGACACACTCTGACAGACTGCGACACTCTCTGGGACACACTGAGACACTCTCTGACACACTGTGACACTCTCTGACAGATGGTGACATCTTCTGAGACACTGAGACACTCTCTGAGACACACTGTGAGACTTGCTGTCTCTTTCTGACTCTGAGACACTCGGTCACTCTCTGAGACACACTGTAACATTTTTTGACTCTCTCTCACACGCTCTGAGACACACTGTGTCACTCTCTGACTCTCTCTGAGACACAATGTGACTCTCTCTGACACACTGAGATACACTGCGATGCTCTCTGACACTCTCTGAGAAACACTGTGACACTCTCTGACAGACTGTGACAATTTCTGAGACACACGATGACACTCTCTGACCTACTGTGACACTCTCTGACACACGGTGATACTTTCTGCGACACTGCAACACTCTCTGAGACACAATGTGACACTTTCCGTCTCTCTCTGACTCTCTGAGACACACTGTGACACTCACTGACTAACTCTGACACTCTGAGACACACTGTGAAAATCTCTGACACTCTCTGAGACACACTGTGATACAGTCTGACTCCATATGGCACTCTCTGAGGCACAGTATGACATATTGTGACACTCTCTGACTCACTCTGACACTCTCTGAGACACACTGTGACACTCTCTCACTGACTGTGACCCTCTCTGAGCCAAATGCCGACACTCTCTGACACTCTCTGAGACACAGTATGACACACTGTGACACTTTCTGACTCTCTCTGACACACTCTGAAATACAATGTAACATTCTCTGACAGATTGTCACAATGTGACACTCTCTGAGACACACTGTGACAAGTTCTGACTCTCTCTGACTCTCTGAGACACACTGTCATCCTTTCTTAGACACACTGTGACACTTTCTGACTCGCCCTGACTCTCTGAGACACACTGTGACACTCACTGTGACACTCTCTGACTCTCTGAGGCACACTGTGACACTCTCTGACAGACTCTGACTCACTGAAACACTATCTGACTCTCTCTGACTCTCTGAGACAAACTATGACACTCTCTGAGACACACTGTGACACTCTCTGACTCTCTGAGGCACACTGTGACACTCTCTGACTGTCTCTGAAACACACTGTTACACTCTCTAAGAGAATGGGACACACTGTGCCGCTCTCTGAGACACACTGTGCCACTCTCTCACTCTCTCTGAGACACACTGAGGCACAGTATGACATACTGTGACACTCTCTGAGACACACTGTGAGACTCTGTGACTCTGTCTGAAACCCACTGCGACACTCTCTGAGAGACTGTGATACATTGTGACACACTCTGAGACTCTCTGAGACACACTGGGACCCTATATGACACTTTTAGATGCACTGTGACCCTCTCTGACAGACTGTGACACACTGTGACACACTCTGACATTCACTCTGACACACACTGTGACACTCACTGACATTCATTGAAACACACTGTGACACACTCTGACACTATCTGCGGCACACCAGGACCCTCTCTGACAATTTGAGATGCACTGTGACAGTGTCTGAAACTCTCTGAAAAGCACTGTGACACTCTCTGACAGACTGTGACACACTGTGACACTCTCTGACAGACTGTGACGCACTGAGACACTCTCTGAGACACACTGTGACACTCTCTGATCTTATCTGACACTCTCTGAGACACACTGTGACACTCTCTGACAGACTGTGACACACTGCGACATTCTCTGACACTCTCTGACAATTTGAGACACACTGTGATGCTCTCTAATCCTATCTGACACTCTCGGAGACACACTGGGATACAGTCTGACTCTATCTGAAATACACTGTGACACTCTCTGAGAAACTGTGACAAACTGTGACACTCTCTGAGACACACTGGGACCCTCTCTGAGACTTTGAGATGAACTGTGACACACTCTGACACTCTATAAGACACACTGTGACACTCTCTGACATTCTTTGAAACACACTGTGACACTCTCTGACAGACTGTGACACACTCTGACACACTCTGTGACACAGCGGGACCCTCTCTGACAATTTGACATGCACTGGGACACTCTCTGATCCTATCCAACACTCTCTGAGACACACTATGACACTCTCTGACACTCTCTGAAAAGCACTGTGACACTCTCTGACAGACTGTGACACACTGTGACACTCTCTGATACTCTCTGACGCACAATGTGACACTCTCAGACAGACTGTGACACACCGTGACACTCTCTGAGACTGACTGTGACACGTTATAACTCTCTCTGACTCTCTCTGCGGCATACTGTGACACTTTCAGACTCACTCTGACTCTCTGAGACACACTGTGAAACTCTCAGAGACACACTGTGACACTCTCTGACACAATGTGACACCCTCTGAGACAGACTTGACACTCTCTGACTCTCTCTAACTCTCTCTGAAATATACTGTAACCTTCTCTGACAGATTGTGACACACTGTGACACTCTCTGAGACAGTCTGTGACACGTTCTGACTCTCTCCGCCTCTCTGTGACACACTTTGATACCCTCATAGACACACTGTGACACTCTCTGATCCTATCTGACATTCTCAGAGACACACTGTGACACACTTCGACTCTCTCTGACACTCTCTGAGACACACCGTGACACTCTCTGAGAAGGCTGTGACACACTGTGACACTCTCTGACACTTTGAGACACACTGTGACACACTTCGACTCTCTCTGACTCTCTCTGAAATACACTGTGACACTCTCTGACAGGCTGTGACACGCTGTGACACTCTCAAAGACAGACTGTGACACTTTCTGACTCCCTCTAAATCTCTGAGACACACTGTGACACGCTCTTACAGTCGGTGACACACTGTGACACTTTCTGATATTCTCTGAGACACACTATGACGCTCTCTGACACACTGTGCGACTCTCTGAGACAGACTGTAACACTTTCTGACTCTCTCTGAATCTCTGAGACACACTGTGACACTGCGTGACACTCTCTGAGACACAGTGTGACACTCTCTGACAGACTGTGACACACAGTGACACTCTCTTACTCTCTCTGAAACACACTGCGACACTCTCTGACAGACTGTGACACATTGTGACAATCTCAGAGACAGACTGTGACATTTTCTGCCTCTGACTCTGACACACGCTGTGAAAATCTCTGATCCTATCGGACACACTCTGACACTCGCTGAGACACAGTGGGGCACTGTGACACACTGCGACAATCACTGACTCTCTGAGACACATGCTGATTCTCTCTGACACTCTCTGAGACAGAATGTGACACTCTCTGATACTCTCTGAGGCACAGCACGACACACTGTGACACTCACTGACAGGTTGTGACAAACAGTGACATTCTCTGACAATCTCTCAGACACACTGTGACACTCTCTGACTCTCTCTGGTCACTCTCTGAGACACACTGTGTCACGCTCTGACAGACTGAGACAATTTCTGTGACACAATATGACACTCTCTGACACTATCTGAAACTCTCTGTGACACTCTCTGACAGACTGTGACACACTGTGACACTCTCGTACTCTCTCTGAAACACCCTGTTACACTCTCTGACAGACTGTGACACATTGTGACACTCTCAGAGATAGACTGTGGCATTTTCTGACTCTGACTCTGACACACGCTGTGGAAATCTCTGATCCTATTGGACACTCTCTGAGACACACTGTGACACTCTGTGACAGACTGTGACACACTGTGACACTCTCTGACTCTCTGAGACACACTGTGACATTTATGACTCTCTCTCTCACACTCTCTCAGACACACTGTGAAACTCTCTGACACTCTGAGATAGTCTGCGGCACTCTCCCACACTCTCTGAGAAACACTATGACACTCTCTGACAGACTGTGACAGACTGTAACACTTTCTGTGTCTCACAATGACACTCTCTGATGGATGGTGACACTCTCTGACTCTGGGTGACATTTTCTGAGACACTGTGACACTCTCTGAGACACACTGTGACATTCTCTGAGGCACACTGTGCCACGCTCTTACAGACGGTGAGACACTGTGACACTTTCTGACACTCTGAGACACACTATGACACTCTCTGACACACTGTGACAGAGTGTGACACTCTCTGGGACAGACTGTGACAATTTCTGACTCTCTGAATCTCTGAGACACACTGTGACACTCTCTGAGGCACACTGTGCCCTGCTCTTACAGACGGTGAGACACTGTGACACTTTCTGACACTCTGAGACACACTATGACACTCTCTGACACACTGTGACAGAGTGTGACACTCTCTGGGACAGACTGTGACAATTTCTGACTCTCTGAATCTCTGAGACACACTTTGGCACAGCCTGACACTCTCTGAGACACAGTGTGACATTCTGTGACAGACTGTGACACGCTGTGATACTCTCTGACTCTCTCTGATACTAACTGTTGCACTCTCTGACCGACTGTGACACACTGTGACACTCTCAGAGACAGACTGTGACACTTTCTGACTCTCCCTGTGTCTCTGACACACACTGTGAAAATCTCTGATCCTATCGGACACTCTCTGAGGCACACTGTGACACTCTCTGACAGACTGTAACACACTGTGACACTCTCTGACTCTCACTGAAAGGCACTGTGACACTCTCTGAAACACACTGTAACACTCACTGAGACATGTTGAGACACACTGTGAAACTCTCATACAGACTGTGATACACTGAAACACTCTCTGAGAGACTGTGACACTCTCTGGAACACACTGTGACACTCTGTGACACTCTCTAAAACACACTGTGACACTCTCTGACACATGCTGAGGCACTCTCTGAGGCACACTGTGACACTCTCTGACAGACTGTTACACACTGTGACACTCTCTGACACTCTCTTAGACACACTGACACGCACTGTTCTTATCTAACACTCTCTGAGACGCACTGCAACACTCTCTGACTCACTCTGACACTCTCTGAGACACACTGTGACATTCTCTCACAGACTATGACACTCTCTGAGCCAAATGTTGACACTCTCTGACACTCTCTGAGACACAGAATGACACACTGTGACACTTTCTGACTCTCTCTGAGACACTGTGCAATACACTGTAAGATTGTCTGACAGATTGTGTCTCACAGTGACACTCTCTGAGAAATCCTGTGACACTTGTTGACTCTTTCTGACTCTCTGAGACACACTGTGTCACTCTCTTAGACACACTGTGACCCTCTCTGACACTCTCTTAAATACACTGTGACATTCTCTGACACTCTCTGAAACACACTGTGATACTCTCTGACAGACTGTGACACACTGAGACACTCTCAAAGACAGACTGTGACACTTTCTGACTCTCTCTGACTCTCTCTGAAATATACTGTAACCTTCTCTGACAGACAGTGACACACTGTGACACTCTCTGACAGACAGTGACACACTGTGACACTCTCTGAGACAGACTGTGACATTTTCTGACTCTCTCTGACTCTCTGTGACACACTGTGACACTCTCTGATCCTATCTGACATTCTCAGAGACACACTGTGACACACTTCGACTGTCTCTGACACTCGCTGAGACACACCGTGACACTCTCTGACAGGCTGTGACACACTGTGACACTCTCTGACACTTTGAGACACACTGTGACACTCTCTGACTCTCTCCGAAAGGCACTGTGACACTCTCTCAAACACACTGAGACATGCCCTCTCAGACTGTGACACACTGCGACACACTCTGACACTCGCTGAGACACACTGGGACACTCTCTGACTCCCTCTGACAATTTGAGATGCACTGTGACACTCTCTTATCCTATCTGAGACACACGGTGACACTCTCTGACAGACTGTGTGAGAGAAGGGGTGAGAGAGAGGTGTGAGAGAGAGTGTTAGAAAGAGAGAAGGGTGAGAGAGAGAGGGGTTAGAGAGAGAGAGGGTGTGAGAGAGATCGGAGTGGAAGAGTGAGCAGGTGAGAAAGAGAGGGGGGTGAGAGAGAGACAGGCTGAGAGAGAGAGGGTGAAACACACTGTGACAGTCTCTGAGAAACTGTGTCAAACTGTAACACTCTCTGAGACTCTCTGAGACACGCTGTGACACTCTCTGAGATTTTGAGATGCACTGTGACACTCTCTGACAGAAAGTGACACACTGTGACACACTCTGACACTCTATAAGACATACTGTGACACTCTCTGACATTCTTTGAAACAAACTGTCATGCTCTCTGACTGACTGTGACACACTCCGACACACTCTGTGACACGCTGGGACCCTCTCTGACAATTTGACACGCACTGTGACACTCTCTGACACACACTGTGACACTCTCTGACATTATTTGAAACACACTGTGACAATCGCTGACAGACTGTGACACACTCTGACACTATCTGCGACACACTGGGACCCTCTCTGACAATTTGAGATGCTCTGTGACACTCTCTGATAGACTGTGACACACTGTGACACACTCTGACACACACTGTGACACTCTCTGACAGAGTCTGACACACACTGTGACACTCTCTGACAATCTTTGAAACACACTGTGACACTCTCTGAAAATCTCTGAAACACACTGTGACACTCTCTGACAGACTGTGACACACTCTGACATACTGTGTGACACAGCGGGACCCTCTCTGACAATTTCACACGCACTGGGATACTCTCTGATCCTATCCAACACACTCTGAGACACACTTTGACACTCTCTGCCTCTCACTGACACTTTGAGACGCACTGTGACACTCTCTGGTCCTAACTGACACTGTCTGAGACACACTGTGAAATTCTGTGAGAGTCTCAGAGACACACTGGGACCCTCTCTGACAATTTGAGAAGCACTGTGACACTCTCTGACAGACTGTGATACACTCTGACACTCTCTAAGACACACTGGGACCCTCTCTGACAATTTCAGACGCACTGGGACACTCTCTGATCCTATCCGACACTCTCTGAGACACACTGTGACACTCTCTAAAACTCTCTGAAAAGCACTGTGACACTCTCTGACAGACTGTGACACACTGTGACTCTCTCACAGATAGTAACACTTTCAGATTCTCTCAGAATCTCTGACACATGCTGTGAAACTGTCTGTCACTCTCTGAGACACAATGTGACACTCTCTGACAGACTGTTACACTCTGAGACACTCTTTGAGAAGCACTGTGACACTCTCTGATCTTATCTGACACTCTCTGAAAAGCACTGTGACACTCTCAGACAGACTGTGACACACTGTGACACTCTCTGACACACACTGTGACACTCGCTGACAGACTGTGACACACTGTGACGCTATCTGACACTCTCCGGCACTTTGAGATGCACTGTGACACTCTCTGATCCTATCTGAGACACACAGTGACACTCTCTGACAGACTGTGTGAGAGAAGGGGTGAGAGAGAGGTGTGAGAGAGAGTGTTAGAAAGAGAGAAGGGTGAGAGAGAGAGGGGTTAGAGAGAGAGAGGGTGTGAGAGAGATCGGAGTGGAAGAGTGAGCAGGTGAGAAAGAGAGGGGGGTGAGAGAGAGACAGGCTGAGAGAGAGAGGGTGAAACACACTGTGACAGTCTCTGAGAAACTGTGTCAAACTGTAACACTCTCTGAGACTCTCTGAGACACGCTGTGACACTCTCTGAGATTTTGAGATGCACTGTGACACTCTCTGACAGAAAGTGACACACTGTGACACACTCTGACACTCTATAAGACATACTGTGACACTCTCTGACATTCTTTGAAACAAACTGTCATGCTCTCTGACTGACTGTGACACACTCCGACACACTCTGTGACACGCTGGGACCCTCTCTGACAATTTGACACGCACTGTGACACTCTCTGACACACACTGTGACACTCTCTGACATTATTTGAAACACACTGTGACAATCGCTGACAGACTGTGACACACTCTGACACTATCTGCGACACACTGGGACCCTCTCTGACAATTTGAGATGCTCTGTGACACTCTCTGATAGACTGTGACACACTGTGACACACTCTGACACACACTGTGACACTCTCTGACAGAGTCTGACACACACTGTGACACTCTCTGACAATCTTTGAAACACACTGTGACACTCTCTGAAAATCTCTGAAACACACTGTGACACTCTCTGACAGACTGTGACACACTCTGACATACTGTGTGACACAGCGGGACCCTCTCTGACAATTTCACACGCACTGGGATACTCTCTGATCCTATCCAACACACTCTGAGACACACTTTGACACTCTCTGCCTCTCACTGACACTTTGAGACGCACTGTGACATTCTCTGGTCCTAACTGACACTGTCTGAGACACACTGTGAAATTCTGTGAGAGTCTCAGAGACACACTGGGACCCTCTCTGACAATTTGAGAAGCACTGTGACACTCTCTGACAGACTGTGATACACTCTGACACTCTCTAAGACACACTGGGACCCTCTCTGACAATTTCAGACGCACTGGGACACTCTCTGATCCTATCCGACACTCTCTGAGACACACTGTGACACTCTCTAAAACTCTCTGAAAAGCACTGTGACACTCTCTGACAGACTGTGACACACTGTGACTCTCTCACAGATAGTAACACTTTCAGATTCTCTCAGAATCTCTGACACATGCTGTGAAACTGTCTGTCACTCTCTGAGACACAATGTGACACTCTCTGACAGACTGTTACACTCTGAGACACTCTTTGAGAAGCACTGTGACACTCTCTGATCTTATCTGACACTCTCTGAAAAGCACTGTGACACTCTCAGACAGACTGTGACACACTGTGACACTCTCTGACACACACTGTGACACTCGCTGACAGACTGTGACACACTGTGACGCTATCTGACACTCTCCGGCACTTTGAGATGCACTGTGACACTCTCTGATCCTATCTGACGCTTTCGGAGACACACTGGGATACAGTCTGACTCTATCTGTCACTCTCTGAGGCACAGTATGACGTACTTTGACACTCTCTGACTCACTCTGACATCTCTGAGACACACTGTGACACTCTCTCAGACAGTAGCCATCTCTGAGCCAAATGCTGACACTCTCTGCCACTCTCTGAGACACAGTATGACACACTGTGACACTCTCTGACTCTCCCTGAGGCGCACTAGACACTCTCTGACAGACTGTGACACACTGAAACACACTCTGACTCTCTCTGACACTCTCTTAGACACACTGTGACACTCTCTGGCTCTCTCTGAAACACACTGTGACAGTCTCTGAGAAAATGTGACAAACTGTGACACTCTCTGAGACTCTCTGAGACATGCTGGACACTCTCGGAGATTTTGAGATGCACTGTGACACTCTCTGACAGAAAGTGACACACTGAGACACACTCTGACACTGTATAAGACACACTGTGACACTCTCTGACCTTCTTTGATACACACTGTGACACTCTCTGACAGACTGTCACACATTCTGACACACTCTGCGACACAGCGGGACTCTCTCTGACAATTTGACACGCACTAGGACACTCTCTGATCCTATCCAACACACTCTGAGACACACTGTGACACTCTCTGACACACTCTGAAAAGCACTGTGACACTCTCTGACAGACTGTGACACACTGTGACACTCTCTGACTCTCTCTGAAACACACTGTGACACTCTCTGAGACAGACTCACTCTGAAACACACTGTGACACTCTCTGACAGACTGTGACACACTGTGACACGCTCTGAGACACAATGTGATACTCTGTGAGAGACTGTGACACTCTGACTCTCTCTAAGACTCTGTTACACTCACTGAGACGCACTGTGACACTCTCTGACTCTCTCTGACACTCTCTGAGGCACACTATGACACTCTATGACCGACTGTGACACACTGAGACAGTCTCAAAGACAGACTGTGACACACTCTCTCTGACTCACTCTAAAATATACTTTAAACTTCTCTGTCAGACTGTGACACACTGAAACACACTGTGACTCTCTCTGACACTCTCTTAGACGCACTGTGACACTCTCTGACTCTCGCTGACACTTTGAGATGCACTATGACACGCTCTGAGACACACTGTGGTACTCTCTAATCCAATCTGACACTCTCTGAGACACACTGTGACACTCTCTGACAGACTGTGACACACTGTGACACTCTCTGACACTTTTGTAGACACACTGCGACACTTTTGGACTCTCTCTGACTCTCTGAGACACACTGTGATACTTTCTTAGACAGTTTGTGACACTTTTTGACTCTCTCTGACACTCTCTGAGGCACACTGTGACACTCTATGACTCTCTCTGACACTCTCTGAGACACACTGTGACACTCTCTGACTCTCTCTGAGACACACTATGACACTCTTTGACACTCTCTGAAACACACTGTGACACTGTCTGACAGACTGTGACACACTATGACACTCTCTGAGACTCTCTGAAACACACTGTGACACTCTCTGACAGACTGTGACACATTGTGCCACGCTCTGAGACACAATGTGATACTCTGTGACAGACTGTGACACTCTGACTCTCTCTAAGACTCTGTTACACTCACTGAGACGAACTGTGACACTCTCTGATCTTATCTGACAATCTCTGAGACTCACTGTGACACTTGCTGACTCTCTCTGAAACACACTGTGACACTCTCTGAAACAGACTGTAACACTCTCTGACTCTCTCTGAAACACACTGTGACAGTCTCTGAGACACACTATGACACTCGCTGACTTTCTCTAAAACACAATGCTACCCTCTCTGACAGACTGTGACACACTGTTACACTCTCTGACAGACTGTGACACACTGTGACACTCTCAGAGACAGACTGTGGCACTTTCTGACACTCCCTGTCTCTCTTGTGAAACTCTCTGATCCTATCGCACACTCTCTGAGGCACACTGTGACACACTCTGACAGACTGTGACACACTGTGACACTCTCTGACACTTTTGTAGACACACTGCGACACTTTTGGACTCTCTCTGACTCTCTGAGACACACTGTGATACTTTCTTAGACAGTTTGTGACACTTTTTGACTCTCTCTGACACTCTCTGAGGCACACTGTGACACTCTATGACCGGGTGTGACACACTGAGACAGTCTCAAAGACAGACTGTGACACACTTTCTCTGACGCACTCTAAAATATACTGTAAACTTCTCTGTCAGACTGTGACACACTGAAACACACTGTGACTCTCTCTGACACTCTCTTAGACACACTGTGACACACTCTGACTCTCTCTGACACTCTCTTAGACGCACTGTGACACTCTCTGACTCTCTCTGACACTCTCTGAGACACACTGTGACACTCTCTGAGACACACTGTGACACTCTCTGAGACACACTATGACACTCTATGACCGACTGTGACACACTGAGACAGTCTCAAAGACAGACTGTGACACACTCTCCCTGACTCACTCTAAAATATACTGTAAACTTCTCTGTCAGACTGTGACACACTGAAACACACTGTGACTCTCTCTGACACTCTCTTAGACACACTGTGACACACTCTGACTCTCTCTGACACTCTCTTAGACGCACTGTGACACTCTCTGACTCTCGCTGACACTTTGAGATGCACTATGACATGCTCTGAGACACACTGT
The DNA here is from genome assembly GCF_047496795.1 of Chiloscyllium punctatum. Taxonomy (NCBI): domain Eukaryota; kingdom Metazoa; phylum Chordata; class Chondrichthyes; order Orectolobiformes; family Hemiscylliidae; genus Chiloscyllium; species Chiloscyllium punctatum. The sequence continues at coordinate 24,036,681 of NC_092790.1, read as the reverse complement.
GGTACTCTCTAATCCAATCTGACACTCTCTGAGACACACTGTGACACTCTCTGACTCTCTCTGAAACACACTGTTACACTCTCTGAAAGTCTGTGACACACTGTAACACTCTCTGAGACTCTCTGAGACATGCTGGGACACTCTGAGATTTTGAGATGCACTGTGACACTCTGACAGAAAGTGACACACACTGTGACAATCTCTGACAGACTGTGACACACTCTGATAAACTCTGTGACACAGCGGGACATTCTCTGACAATTTGACATGCACTGGGACACTCTCTGATCCTATCCAACACTCTCTGAGACACACTATGACACTCTCTAACACTCTCTGAAAAGCACTGTGACACTCTCTGACAGACTGTGACACTCTCTGAGACACAATGTGACACTCTCTGACAGACTGTGAGAGTGTGAGAGTCTCTGACACTCTCTTAGACACACTGAGACACACTCTGAGACACACTGTCACACTCTCTAACAGACTGTGACACACTGTGGCACCTTGAGACGCACTGTGACACTCTCTGATCCTATCTGACACTCTCTGAGACACACTGTGACACTCTCTGAGACACACTATGACACTCTATGACCGACTGTGACACACTGAGACAGTCTCAAAGACAGACTGTGACACACTCTCTCTGACTCACTCTAAAATATACTGTAAACTTCTCTGTCAGACTGTGACACACTGAAACACACTGTGACACTCTCTGACACTCTCTGACACTCTCTTAGACACACTGTAACACTCTCTGACTCTCTCTGACACTCTCTTAGACGCACTGTGACACTCTCTGACTCTCACTGACACTTTGAGATGCACTATGACACGCTCTGAGACACACTGTGATGCTTTCTGACACTCTCTGAAACACACTGTTACACTCTCTGAAAGTCTGTGACACACTGTAACACTTTCTGAGACTCTCTGAGACATGCTGGGACACTCTCTGAGATTTTGAGATGAACTGTGACACTCTGACACTCCATAAGACACACTGTGACACTCTCTGACATTCTTTGAAACACACTGTGACAATCTCTGAGAGACTGTGACACACTCTGACACACTCTGCGACACACTGGGACCCTCTCTGACAATTTGACATGCACTGGGACACTCTCTGATCCTATCCAACACTCTCTGAGACACACTGTGACACTCACTGACACTCTCTGAAAAGCACTGTGACACTCTCTGACAGACTGTGACACACTGTGACACTCTCAAAGACAGACTGTGACATTTTCTGACTCTCTCTGACACTCTTTGAGAAACACTGTGATACTCGCTGACAGACTGTGACACTCTCTGACACTCTCTGAAAGACACTGTGACACTCTCTGACGGACTGTGACACACTGCGACACTCTCTGAGACACAATGTGACATTCTCTGACAGACTGTGAGAGTGTGAGAGTCTCTGACACTCTCTTAGACACACTGAGACACACTTGAGACACACTGTCACACTCTCTAACAGACTGTGACACACTGTGGCACCTTGAGACGCACTGTGACACTCTCTGATCCTATCTGACACTCTCTGAGACACACTGTGACACTCTCTGAGACACACTGTGACACTCTCTGACTCCCTCTGAATGGCACTGTGCCACTCTCTGACACACACTGTGACACTCGCTGACTCTCTCTGAAACACACTGTGACACTCTCAGAGACAGACTGTGACACTTTTTGACACTCCCTGTCTCTCTGACACACACTGTGAAGCTCTCTGATCCTATCGGACTATCTCTGAGACACACTGTGACACTCTGACAGTCTGTGACACACTGTGACACTCTCTGACACTTTCATAGACACACTGTGACACTTTCTGACTCTCGGAGACACACTGTGACATCTCTTAGAGAGTTTGTGACACTTTCCCACTCTCTCTGACACTCTCTGACGCACACTGTGACGCTCTCTGACAGAATGTGACACACTGAGACACTCTCTGAGACAGACTGTGACGCTTTCTGACTCTCTCTGACTCACTCTTACATATACTGTAAACGTCTCTGGCAGACTGTGACACACTGTGACACACTCTGAGGCACACTGTGCCACGCTCTGACACACTGTGACACTCTCTGAGACAGACTGTGACATTTTCTGACTCTCTCTGTCGCTCTGAGACACACGGTGAAACTCACTGAGACACACTATGACACTCTCTGACAGACTGTGACACACTGTGATACTCTCTGAGACACACTGTGATATTCTCTGAGACAGACTGTGACACCTTATGACTCTCTCTGACTCTGAGACACACGGTGAAACTCACTGAGACACAATGTGACATTCTCTGACACACTGTGACAGTCTCTGACTCTCTCTGAAATACACTTTGACACTCTCTGAAAGACTGTGACTCACTGTGACACTCTCTGAACTCTCTTAGACACACTGTGACACTCTCTTATCCTGTCTGACACTTTGAGATTCATTGTGACACTCTCTGATCCCACCTGACACTCTCTGAGACACACTGTGACACTCTGTGACAGACTGTGACACATTGTGACACTTTCTGACTCTCTGAGACACACGCTGACCACTCTCTGATTCTCTGAGACACTCTCTGACACACTGTGACACTCTCTGACACTCTCTGAGGCACACTGTGCCACCCTCTGACACACTGTGACACTCTCTGAGACAGACTGTGACGTTTTCTGACTCTCTCTGTCGCTCTGAGACACACAGTGAAACTCACTGAGACACACTATAACACTTTCTGACAGACTGTGACACACTGTGATACTCTCTGAGACAGACTGTGACACCTTATGACTCTCTCTGACTCTCTGAGACACACGGTGAAACTCACTGAGACAAATTGTGACATTCTCTGACAGACTGTGACACTCTCTAACAATCTCATAGACACATTGTGACACTCTGACTCTCTCTGAAATACACTGTGACACTCTCTCAAAGACTGTGACTCACTGTGACACTCTCTGAACTCTCTTAGACACACTGTGACACTCTCTTATCCTACCTGACAATCTCTGAGACACACTGTGACACTCTCTGAACTCTCTTAGACACACTGTGACACTCTCTTATCCTGTCTGATACTTTGAGATGCATTGTAACACTCTCTGATCCTACCTGACACTCTCTGAGACACACTGTGATCCTACCTGACACTCTCTGAGACACACTGTGACACTCTCTTATCCAGTCTGACACCCTCTGATCCTACCTGACACTCTCTGAGACACACTGTGATGCTCTCTGTCACTCTCTGAGACACACTGTGACACTCTGTGACAGACTGTGACACATTGTGACACTTTCTGACTCTCTGAGACACACGCTGACTCTCTCTGACACTCTCTAAGACAGACTGTGACACGCTCTGACTCTCTCTGGTACCCTCTGAAGCACAGCACATCACACTGTGACACACTCTGACGCTCTCTGTCACTCTCTGAGAAACACTGTGTCACGCTTGACAAACTGTGACAATTTCTGTGACACACTATGACACTCTCTGAACGACTGTGACACTCTCTGACCCGCTCTGACACTCTCTGAGACACACTGTGACACTTTCTGACTTTCTCTGAGACACACTGTGATACACTCTGACTCTATCTGACACTCTCTGAGGCACAGTATGACATACTGTGACACTATCTGACTCACTCTGACACTCTCTGAGACACACTGTGACTCTCTCTCACTGACTGTGACATGCTCTGAGCAAATGCTGACACTCTCTGACACTCTCTGAGACACAGTATGACACACTGTGACACTTTCTGACTCTCTCTAAGACACTCTGCAATACACTGTAAGATTCTCTAACAGATTGTGTCTCACAGTGACACTCTCGGAGAAAAACTGTGACACTTTCTGACTCTCTCTAACACTCTGAGACACACTTTGAAACTCTTTTAGACTCACTGTGACCCTCTGTGACACTTTCTGAAAGACTGTGACACACTGAGACACTCTCAAAGACACACTGACATTTTCTGACTCTCTCTGACACTCTCTGAGGCACACTGTGACACTCTGTGACACTCTCTGAAAGATTGTGACACACTGAGACACTCTCAAAGACAGACTGTGACACTTTCTGACTCTCTGGGACTCTCTGAGGCACACTGAGACACTCTCTGAAAGACTGTGACACTTTCTGACTCTCTCTGAAAGACACTGTGACACTCTCTGAGAGATTGTGACACACTGTGACACACTGTGACACTGTCCGAGACACACTGGGACCCTCTCTGACAATTTGAGACACACTGGGACCCTCTCTGACAATTTGAGACACACTGTGACCCTCTCTGACAGACTGTGACACACTGTGACACACTCTGACACTGTCTGCGACACACTGGGACCCTCTCTGACAATTTCAGACACACTGTGACACTCTCTGACACTCTCTGAGAAGCACTGTGACACTCTCTGACAGACTGTGACACACTGTGACACTCTCTGAGATGGACTGTGACACTCTCTGATTTTATCTGATGCTCTCGCAGACATAATGGAATACAGTTTGACTCTCTATGACACTCTCTGAGGCACAGTTTGACATACTGTGACACTCTCTGACTCACTCTGACATTTCTGAGACACACTGTGACACTCTCTCACAGACTGTGACCATCTCTGAGCCAAATGCTGACACTCTGACACTCTCTGAGACACAGTATGACACACTGTGACACTCTCTGACACTCTCTGAGACACAGTATGACACACTGTGACACTCTCTGACACTCTCTGAGACACACTGTAACACTCTCTCACAGACTGTGACTGTCTCTGAGCCAAATGCTGACACTCTCTGAGACACAGTATCACACACTGTGACACTTTCTGACTCTCTCTGAGACACTCTGCAATACACTGTAAGATTCTCTGACAGATTGTGTCACACTGTGACAATCTCTGAGAAAAACCATGACACTTTCTGACTCTCTCTGACACTCTGGGACACACAGTGAAACTCTCTTAGACTCACTGTGACTCTTTGTGACACTCTCTGACAGACTGTGACACACTGAGACACTCTCAAAGACAGACTGTGACACTTTCTGACTCTATCTGACTCACTCTGAAATAGACTGTAGCCTTCTCTGACAGACTGTGACACACTGTGACACTCTCTGAGACAGACTGTGACACACTCAGACTCTCTCTGAGACTCTTACACACACTGTGACACTCTCTGACAGACTGTGACACATTGTGACACTCTCAGAGACAGACTGTGACATTTTCTGACTCTGACTCTGACACACACTGTGAAAATCTCTGATCCTATTGGACACTCTCTGAGACACACTGTGACACGTTTTGACATTCTCTGAGAAACACTGTGACACTCTGTGACAGACTGTGACACACTGTGACACTCTCTGACACTTCCTTAGGCACACTGTGACACGCACTGTTCCTACCTAACGCTCTCTGAGATGCACTGCGACACTCTCTGATCCTATCTGACACTCTCTGAGACACACTGTGACACTCTCTGACAGACTGTGACACACTGTGACACTCTCTGACAGACTGTGACACACTGTGACACTCTCAAAGACAGACTGTGACATTTTCTGACTCTCTCTGACACTCTTTGAGACACACTGTGACACTCTCTGACAGACTGTGACACACTGAGGCACTCTCAAAGACAGACTGTGACATGTTCTAACTCTCTCTGACTCTCGCTGAAACGTACTGTAACCTTCTCTGACTCTCTGAGACACACTGTGACACTCTCTGAGACAGACTGTGACACTCTCTGAGACACACCGTAACACGCTGACACACTGTGACACTCTTTGAGACAGACTGTGACACTTTCTGACTCTCTCTGACTCTCTGAGACACGCTGTGACACTCACTGAGACACACTGTGACACTCTCTGACAGACTGTGACACTCTCTGACACCCTCATAGACACACTGTGACACTCTCTGATTCTATCTGACACTCTCTAAGACACACTGTGACACTCTCGGACTCTCTGAGGCACACAGTGACACTTTCTGACTCCACTTTGACTCTCTGAGACACAGTGTGGCACTGCCTGACACTCTGTCACACTCTCTGGCACACTGTGACACTCTCTGAGACCGACTGAGACACTTTCTGATTCTGTCTGACTCTCTGAGACACACTGTGACACTCTCTGAGACAGACTGTGACACTTTTTGATTCTGTCTGACTCTCTGAGACACACTGTGACACTCTCTGAGACACACTGTGTCACTCTCTGACAGACTGTGAGAATTTCTGTGACATACTGTGACACTCTCTGACACTCTCTGTGTCACACTGTGACACTCTCTGACAGACTGTGACACACTGTGACTCTCTCTGACACTCTCTGAGACACACTGTGTCACTCTCTGAGACACACTGTGTCACGCTCTGACAGACTGTGAGAATTTCTGTGACACACTGTGACACTCTCTGTGTCACACTGTGACACTCTCTGACACTCTCTGTGTTACACTGTGACACTCTCTGACAGACTGTGACACTTTCTGACTCTCTCTGACACTCTCTGTGACACACTGTGACTCTCTCTGACAGACTGTGACACACTGAGACACTCTCAAAGACAGACTGTGACACTTTCTGACTCTCTCTGACTCACTCTGAAATATACTGTAGCCTTCTCTGACAGACCGTGACTCACTGTGGTCGGCACGGTGGCACAGTGGTTAGCACTGCTGCCTCACAGCGCCTGAGACCAGGGTTCAATTCCCGCCTCAGGCGACTGACTGTGTGGAGTTTGCACATTCTCCCCGTGTCTGCGTGGGTTACCTCCGGGTGCTCTGCTTTCCTCCCACAGTCCAAAGATGTGCAGGTTAGGTGAATTGGCCATGCTAAATTGCCCGTAGTGTTAGCTAAGGGGTAAATGTAGGGGTATGGGTGGGTTGCGCTTCGGCGGGTCGGTGTGGGCTTGTTGGGCCGAAGGGCCTGTTTCCACATTGTAATGTAATCTAATCTGTAATGTAATCTAAACACTGTGACACTCTCTGAGACAGGCTGTGACACGTTCTAACTCTCTCTGAGACAGACTGTGACACACTGTGACACTCTCTGAAACACCCTGTGACACTCTCTGACAGACTGTGACACACTGAGGCACTCTCAAAGACAGACTGTGACATGTTCTAACTCTCTCTGACTCTCGCTGAAATGTACTGTAACCTTCTCTGACTCTCTGAGACAGACTGTGACACTCTCTGAGACAGACTGTGACACTCTCTGAGACAGACTGTGACACTCTCTGAGACACACTGTGACAGTCTCTGATCCTATCTGACACTCTCTGAGACACACTGTGACACTCTCTGACTCCCTCTGACCCTCTGAGACACACTGTGACACTCTCTGAGACACATTATGACACTTTCTGAGACAGGCTGTGACACTCACTGAGACACACTGTGACAGTCTCTGATTCTATCTGACACTCTCTGAGACACACTGTGACTCTCTCTGACTCTCTCTGACACTTTGAGACGCACTGGGACACTCTCTGAGCCTATCTGACACTCTCTGAGACATACTGTGACACTCTCTGAAACACACTGTGACACACTCTGACAGACTGTGACACACTCTGACACACTCTGACACTCGCTGAGACACACTGGGACACTCTCTGACTCCCTCTGACAATTTGAGACACACTGTGACACTCTCTGATCCTATCTGACACTCTCTGAGACACACTGTAACACTCTCTGACAGACTGTGACACACTGTGTCACTCTCAAAAACAGGCTGTGACACTTTCTGACTCCCTCTGACTCACTCTGAAATATACTGTAACCTTCCCTGACAGACTGTGACCCACTATGACACTCCCTGAGACAGACTTTGACACACTCTGAGATACACTGTGATACAGTCTGACTCTCTCTGACACTCTATGAGGCACAGTATGACACACTAAGACACTCTCTGACTCACTCTGACACTCTCTAAGACACACTGTGACACTCTCTGAGAGACTGTGACACACTCCGACTCTCTCTGACATTTACTTAGTCAAACTGCGACACGCTCTGACTCTCTCTGAAACACACTGTGACACACTCTGACAGACTGTGACTCACTGTGACACGCTCTGACACTCTCTGAGACAGACTGTGACACTTTCTGACTCTCTGAGACATACTGTGACACGTTTTGACATTCTCTGAGAAACACTGTGACACTCTCTGACTCTCTGAGACACACTGTGACACTCTGTGACTCTCTCTGATACTCTGGAAAACTCTGTGACACTCTCTGTCCCACTCTGACACGCTCTGAGACACACTGTGACATTTATGACTCTCTCTCTCACACTCTCTCAGACACACTGTGAAACTCTCTGACACTCTGAGATAGTCTGTGGCACTCTCCCACACTCTCTGAGAAACACTATGACACTCTCTGACAGACTGTGACAGACTGTAACACTTTCTGTGACTCATAATGACACTCTCTGATGGATGGTGACACTCTCTGACTCTGGGTGACATTTTCTGAGACACTGTGACACTCTCTGACTCTCTCTGATACTATCTTAGACACACTGTGACACTCTCTGAGGCACACTGTGCCATGCTCTTACAGACGGTGACACACTGTGACAGAGTGTGACACTCTCTGAGACACACTATGACACTCTCTGACACACTGTGACAGAGTGTGACACTCTCTGGGACAGACTGTGACAATTTCTGACTCTCTGAATCTCTGAGACCCACTGTGGCACTGCCTGACACTCTCTGAGACACAGTGTAACATTCTGTGACAGACTGTGACATGCTGTGACACTCTCTGACTCTCTCTGAAACTAACTGTGACACTCTCTGACACACTGTGACACACTGTGACACTCTCAGAGACAGACTGTGACACTCTCTGACTCTCCCTGTGTCTCTGACACACATTGTGAAAATCTCTGATCCTATCGGACACTCTCTGAGGTGCACTGTGACACTCTCTGACAGCCTGTAACACACTGTGACACTCTCTTAGACACACTGACACGTACTGTTCTTATCTAACACTTTCTGAGACGCACTGCAACACTCTCTGATCCTATCTGACACTCTCTGAGACACACTGTGACATTCTCTCACAGACTGTGACTCTCTCTGAGCCAAATGCTGACACTCTCTGACACTCTCTGAGACACAGTATGACACACTGTGACACTTTCTGACTCTCTCTGAGACACTCTGCAATACACTTTAAGATTCTCTGACAGATTATGTCTCACAGTGACACTCTCTGAGAAATACTGTGACACTTTCGGACTCTTTCTGAGTCTCTGAGACACACTGTGTCACTCTCTTAGACACACTGTGACCCTCTCTGACACTCTCTTAAACACATTGTGACATTCTCTGACTCTCTCTGACTCTCTCTAAGGAACACTGTGATACTCTCTGATAGACTGTGACACACTTAGACACTCTCAAAGACAGACTGTGATACTTTCTGACTCTCTGAGACACACTGTGATACTCTCTGACTCTCTCTGAGACACACTGTGACACTCTCTGAGGCACACTGTGACACTCTCTGACACACTGACACTCTCTAAGACAGACTGTGCACTCTCTGATTCTCAAAGACACTCTCTGTGACACACTGTGACACTCTCTGACTCTCTCTGAGGCAAACTGTGACACTTTCTGACTTCCTCTGACTCTCTGAGACACACTGTGATACTCTTTGAGACACACTGTGACACTCTCTGAGACAGACTGTGACATTTTCTGACTCTCTCTGACTCTCTGTGACACACTGTGACACTCTCTGATCCTATCTGACATTCCCAGAGACACACTGTGACACACTTCGACTCTCTCTGACACTCGCTGAGACACACCGTGACACTCTCTGACAGGCTGTGACACACTGTGACACTCTCTGACACTTTGAGACACACTGTGACACTCTCTCAAATACACTGTGACACGCCCTCTCAGACTGTGACACACTGCGACACACTCTGACACTCGCTGAGACACACTGGGACACTCTCTGACTCTCTCTGACAATTTGAGATGCACTGTGACACTCTCTGATCCTATCTGTGACACACTGTGACACTCTCTGACAGACTGTGACACACTGTGTCACTCTCAAAGACAGACTGTGATACTTTCTGACTCCCTCTGACTCACTCTAAAATATACTGTAGCCTTCTCTGACAGAGCATGACCCCCGGTGCCACTCTCTGAGACAGACTGTGACACACTCTGACTCCCTGAGATACACTGTGATACAGTCTGACTCTCTGTGACACTCTATGAGGCACAGTATGACACACTACGACACTCTCTGACTCACTCTGACACTCTCTGAGACAAACTGTGACACTCTCTCACAGACTGTGACCCTCTCTGAAACAAACTCTAACCATCACTGAAACTCTCTGAGACACACTGTGACACTCTCTCACAGACTGTGACACTCTATGACTGTCTCTTATACTTTTGTAGACACACTGTGACACTCTCTGACTCTCTGAGACACACTGTGACACTCTGTGACTCTCTCTGATACTCTGGAAAACTCTGTGACACTCTCTGTCCCTCTCTGACACTCTCTGAGACACACTGTGACATTTTTGACCCGCTCTCACACTCTTTGAGACACACTGTGACACTCACTGACTCTCTCTGAGACACACTGTGACACTCTCTGACTCTCTCTGAGACACACTGTGACACTCTCTGACTCTCTCTGTGATACCCTGTGACGCGCACTCACACTCTCTGAGAAACACGGTAATGCTCTCTGACAGACTCTGACAGACTGTGACACTTTCTGTGACACACAATAACACTCTCTCACGGACGGTGACACTCTCTGACACTGGGGTGACATTTTCTGAGACACTGTGACACTCCTTGAGACACACTGTGACACTTTCTGTCTCTCTCTGACTCCCTGAGACATACTGTGAGACTCTCTGAATCGCTCTGACCCGCTCTGACTCTCTCTGAGACACACTGTGACACTCTCTGACAGACTGTGACAGACTGTGACACTCTCTGACTCTCTCTGACACTCTCTTAGACACACTGTAACACTATTTGAGACACACTGTGACACTCTCTGTCTCTCTCTCTGAGACACACTGTGACTCTCTCTGAGGTACACTGTGACACTCTCTGACAGACTGTGACAGACTGTGACACTCTCTGACTCTCTCTGACACTCTCTTAGACACACTGTAACACTCTTTGAGACACACTGTGACACTCTCTGATCTGCTCTGACTCTCTGACTCTTTCTGAGACGCACTTTGACACTCGTCGACTCACTCTGACACTCTGTGAGGCACAGTATGACATACTGTGACACTCTCTGACTCTCTCTGGCAGTCTCTGAGGCACACTGTGACACTCTCTGACAGACTGTAACACTTCTGAACCTCTCTGACTCACTCTGAAATATACTGTAACCTTCTCTGACAGACTGTGACACACTGTGACACTCTCAGAGACAGACTGTGACACGTTCCGACTCTCTCTGACTCTGAGACACGCTGTGAGTCTCTCTTAAACACACTGTGACTCTCTCTGACACTCTCTGCGGCACACTGTGACACGCTCTGACAGACTGTGACACACTGTGACATTCTCTGACCCTCTCTGAGACCGACTGTGACACTCTCTGACTCTCCCTGACACTCTCTGAGGCAGACTGAGACACTCTCTGAAACACACTGTGGCACTCTCTGACTCTCCCTGACACTCTCTGAGGCAGACTGAGACACTCTCTGAAACACACTGTGGCACTCTCTCACAGACTGTGACACTCACTGACAGACTATGACACACTGTGACACACTCTGACCCTCTCTGAGACCGACTGTGACACTCTCTGACTCTCCCTGACACTCTCTGAGGCACAGCACGACATCTGTGACCCTCTCTGACAGATTGTGACAAACTGTGACACTCTCTGACCCTCTCTGACTCACTCCCAAATATACTGTAACCATCTCTGCCAGACTGTGACACACTGAGACACTCTCATAGACACACTATGACACTCTCTGATTCTATCTGACACTCTCTGATACACACTGTGACACTCTCTGACTCTCTCTGACACTCCCCGAAACACAATATGACATTCTCTGACAGACTGTGACAGACTGTGGCACTCCCTGACACACTATAACACTCTCTGACTGACTGTGACACACTCTGACACATGGTGAAATTCGCTGTGACACTCTTTAAGACACACTGTGACACTCTCTGACTATCTCTGAGTCACCCTATAATTCTCTCTAACAGACTATGACACACTGTGGCACTCTCTGACAGACTGTGACACACAATGACACACTCTGACGCTCTCTGATACACAGTGTGAGACTCTCTGTGACACACTGTGACACCCTCTGAGACACACTGGGACACTCTCTGATTCTATCTGACACTCTCTGATACACACTGTGACACTCTCTGACTCTCTCTGACACTCCCCGAAACACAATATGACATTCTCTGACAGACTGTGACAGACTGTGGCACTCCCTGACACACTATAACACTCTCTGACTGACTGTGACACACTCTGACACATGGTGAAATTCGCTGTGACACTCTTTAAGACACACTGTGACACTCTCTGACTATCTCTGAGTCACCCTATAATTCTCTCTAACAGACTATGACACACTGTGGCACTCTCTGACAGACTGTGACACACAATGACACACTCTGACGCTCTCTGATACACAGTGTGAGACTCTCTCTGACACACTGTGACACTCTCTGACACTCTCTTAGACACACTGTCACACTCTCTAACTCTCTCTGAAACACACTGTGAAACTCTCTGACAGACTGTAATACACTGTGACACTCTCTGACACTCTCTTAGACACACGGTGACACGCTCTGACTCTCCCTGACACTCTCTGAGACACACTGTGACACTCTCTGACACATGGTGACATATTCTGAGATACTGTGATGCTCTCTGTGACACTGTGACACGTTCCATCTCTCTCTGATTCCCTGAGACACACTTCGACACTCTCTGACACATTGTGACACTGACTGACTGTGACACTCCCGGACACACTATGACATTTTCTGAGACATTGTGACACTCTCTGAAACACAATGTGACACTCTCTGACTCTCTCTGACTCTCTGGGACACACTGTGAAACTCTCTGTCTCTCTCTGACACTCTGAGACACACTGTGATACACTGTGACTCTCTCTCTGACACTCTCCAAAATACAATGTGGCACTCTCTGACAGACAGGGACAGACTGTGACACTCCCTGACACACTGTAACACTCTCTGACTGGCTCTGACACACTCTGACACATGGTGAAATTCTCTGTGACACTGTGACACTCTGAGACACACTGTGATACTCTCTGTCTCTCTCTCTCTCTGACACTCTGAGACACGCTGTGACACTCTGTGCCTCTCTCTGACACTCTTTGAGATGCACTGTGACACTCTGTGACTCTCTCGGTCACTTTCTGAAACACAATGTGGCACTCTCTGACCGACTGTGACACACTGTGACACTCCCTGACACACAAAAACACTCTCTGACACATGGTGAAATTCTCTGTGACACTGTGACACTCTCTAAGACACACTGTGACACTCTCTGAGAGACACTGAGACCCTCTTTGTCTCTCTCTGTGACAATTTTTGACTCTCTCTCACACTCTCTGAGACACACTGTGTCACTTTCTGACTCTCTCTGAGAAACACTGTGACACTCTCTGACAGACTGTGACAGACTGTGACAATTTATGAGACACACGATGACACTCACTGACCTACTGTGACACTCTCTGACACACGGTGACATTTTCTGCGACACTGTGACACTCTCTGAGACACACTGTGACACTCTCTCATAGACTGTGACTCTCTCTGAGCCAAATGCTGACACTCTCTGGCACTCTCTGAGACACAGTATGACACACTGTGACACGTTCTGACACACTCTGAAATACAATGTAACATTCTCTGACAGACTGTCACAATGTGACACTCTCTGAGACAAACTGTGACACTTTCTGACTCTCTCTGACTCTCTGAAACACACTCTCATCCTCTCTTAGATGCACTGTGACACTCTCTGAGACACACTGTGACACACTCTGACAGACCGTGTCACACTGAGACACTCTCAAGACAGATTGTGACCCTTTCTGTCTCTCTCTCTCTGACTCTGTGAGACACACTGTGACACTCACTGAGACACAATCTGACACTCTCTGACTCTCTCCGAAACTCTCAGACACACTGAGACACTCTCTGACTCACTGTGACACTCTCAGACACACCGTGACACTCTCTGACTTTCTCTAACACTTTGAGACACAATTTGACACTCTCTGATCCTATCTTACACTCTCTGAGACACACTGTGACACTCTCTGACTCTCTCTGAAACACAATGTGACACTCGCTGACAGACTGTGACACTTTCTGACTCTCCCTGAATCTCTGAGACACACTGTGACACCATCTGACTCTCTCTGAAACTCTCTGTGACACTCTCTGACACACGCTGACTCACACTGTGACACTCTGGCACTTTCTCAAACACACTGTGACACTCTCTGATCCTATTTGACACTCTCTGAGGCAAACTGTGACACTTTCTGACTCTCTCTGACTATCTGAAACACACTGTCATCCTCTCTTAGATGCACTGTGACACTCTCTTAGATGCACTGTGACACTCTCTGACAGACTGTGTCACACTGAGACACTCTCAAGACAGATTGTGACCCTTTCTGTCTCTCTCTCTCTGACTCTCTGAGACACAATGTGACACTCACTGAGGCACAATCTGACACTCTCTGACTCTCTCTGAAACTCTCAGACACACTGTGACACTCTCTGACAGACTGTGTCACACTGAGACACTCTCAAGACAGATTGTGACCCTTTCTGTCTCTCTCTCTCTGACTCTCTGAGACACAATGTGACACTCACTGAGGCACAATCTGACACTCTCTGACTCTCTCTGAAACTCTCAGACACACTGTGACACTCTCTGACAGACTGTGTCACACTGAGACACTCTCAAGACAGATTGTGACCCTTTCTGTCTCTCTCTCTCTGACTCTCTGAGACACAATGTGACACTCACTGAGGCACAATCTGACACTCTCTGACTCTCTCTGAAACTCTCAGACACACTGTGACACTCTCTGACAGACTGTGTCACACTGAGACACTCTCAAGACAGATTGTGACCCTTTCTGTCTCTCTCTCTCTGACTCTCTGAGACACACTGTGACACTCACTGAGGCACAATCTGACACTCTCTGACTCTCCAAAACTCTTAGACACACTGTGACACTCTCTGACAGACTGTGTCACACTGAGACACTCTCAAGACAGATTGTGACCCTTTCTGTCTCTCTCTCTCTGACTCTCTGAGACACACTGTGACACTCACTGAGGCACAATCTGACACTCTCTGACTCTCCAAAACTCTTAGACACACTGTGACACTCTCTGGCTCTCTCTGACACTCTCAGACACACCGTGACACGCTCTGCGACACACTATGACACTCTCTCAAACGCACTGTGATACTCTCTGACTCTCTGAGATACAGTATGACACTCTCTGACATTCTCTCAAACACACTGCGTCACTCTCTGTGACACATTCTGACACTCTCTGAGGGACTGTGACACACTGTGACACTCTCTGACAGTCGCTGAGACACTGGGACAGTCTCTGACTCTGTGACTATTTGAGACGCATTGTGACACTCTCTGACTCTCTCTGAAACACACTGTGACACTCTCTGAAACACACTGTGACACTCTCTGAGACTCTCTGAGACACACAGTGACACTCTCTGACAGACTGTGACAGACTGTGACACCCTCAAAGACAGACTGTGTCACTTTCTGACTCTCTGAGACACACTGTGACACTCACAGAGACACACTGTGACATTCTCTGACAGACTGTGACAAACTGTGACACTCTCTGAGAGACACTGTGACACTTTCCGTCTCTCTCTGACTCTCTCTGAGACACACCGACACTCTCTGACCCGTTCTGACACTCTCTGAGACAGACTGTGAGACTCACTGACATTCTCTAACTCTCTCTGTTACACACTGTGACAATCTCTGACACTCTCTGAGACACTCTGTGATACAGTCTGACTCTCTCTGGCTCTCTCTGAGGTACAGTACGACATACTGTGACACTCGCTGACTCACTCTGACACACGCTGAGACACACTGTGACACTCTCTGACACTCTCTGAGTCAAGCTGTGACATGTTCTGACTCTCTCTGACTCTCCGAGACACACTGTCATCCTCTCTGAGACACACTGTGACACTCTCTGACTCTGTCTGATACTTTGAGCTGCACTGTGACACTCTTTGATCCTATCTGGCACTCTCTGAGACACACTGGGACACTCTCTGACTCTCTCTGAAACACACTGTGGCACTCGCTGACAGATTGTGACACTTTCTGACTCTACCTGAATTTCTGAGACACACTGTGACCCTCTCTGACACACGCTGAGGCACACTGTGACACCCTCTGACACTCTCTCATACACACTATGACACTCTCTGACTCTCTCTGAGACACAATGTGACACTCTCTGACACTCTCTCAAACGCACTGTGACACTCTCCGACTCTCTGAGATACACTATGACACTCTCTGACACTCTCTCAAACACACTGCGACACTCTCTGAGATAAATTGTGACACTCTCTGCCAGACTGTGACACACTGTGACACCCTCTGAGACACACTGGGACACTCTCTGACTCTCTCTGAAACACACTGTGGCACTCGCTGACAGATTGTGACACATTCTGACTCACTCTGAATTTCTGAGACACACTGTGACCCTTTCTGACACTCTCTGAGGCACACTGTGACACTCTCTGACACACGCTGAGACACACTGTGACACTCTCTGAGGCACACAGTGACACTCTCTGACACTCTGAGACAAACTGTGACATGTTCTGACTCTCTCTGACTCTCCGAGACACACTGTCATCCTCTCTTAGACACACTGTGACACTCTCTGACTCTCTCTGAGGCACACTGTGACATTCTCTGACACACTGTAACACATTGAAACACTCTCTGACTCTCTCTGAGGCACACTGTGACATTCTCTGACACACTGTAACACATTGAAACACTCTCTGACTCTTTCTGACACTCTGAGACACACTGTGACACTCTCTGACAGACTGTGACACACTCTGACTCTCTCTGAGACTCTTACACACACTGTGACACTCTCTGACTGTCTCTGAGGCACACTGTGACACTCTCTTACAATCTGTGACACACTGAAATGCTCTCTGATCCTACCCGCCTCACTCTGAGACACAATGTGACACTCTGACACTCTCTGAAAAGCACTGTGGCACTCTCTGACAGACTGTGTACACTGTGACATTCTCTGAGACACAATGTGATACTCTCTGACAGAATCTGACACCTTGAGTCTCTGTGAGACTCTCTTAGACACACTGAGACACTCTCTGAGACGCACTGTGACACTGTCTGATCTTAGCTGACATGCTCTGAGGCACACTGGCACACTCTCTGATAGACTGTGACACTTTATGACGCACTGTGACACTCTCTGATCCTATCTGACACTCTCTGAGACACACGGTCACAGTGTCTGACTCTCTCTGACACTTTGAGATGCACTGAGACACTTTCTGATCCTATCTGACGATCTCTGAGACACACTGTGACACTGCGTGACACTCTCTGACACTCTCTGAAATACACTTTGACACTCTCTGACAGGCTGTGACACACTGTGACACTCTCAAAGACACACTGTGACACTCTCTGACACACACTGTGACACTGTCTGACACTCTCTCAAACACACTGCGACACGCTCTGGCAGACTGTGACACACTGCGACACACTCTGACACTCGCTGAGACACAGTGGGACACTCTCTGACTCGCTCTGACAATTTGACACTCTCTGACACTCTCTCAAACACACTGTGACACGCTCTGTCAGACTGTGACACACTGCGACACACTCTTACACTCGCTGAGACACGCTGGGACATTCTCTGACTCTCTGAGACACACTGTGACACTCTCTGACACTCTCTGAGACATACTGTGACACTCTCTGACAGACTGTGACACACTGTGACACTCGGACTCTCTGAGACACATGCTGATTCTCTCTGACACTCTCTGAGACAGAATGTGACACTCTCTGATACTCTCTGAGGCACAGCACGACACACTGTGACACTCACTGACAGGGTGTGACAAACAGTGACATTCTCTGACTTTCTCTGACACTCTCTCAGACACACTGTGACACTCTCTGACTCTCTCTTTCACTCTCTGAGACACACTTGTCACGCTGTGACAGACTGTGACAATTTCTGTGACACACTATGACACTCTCTGAACGACTGTGACACTCTCTGACCCGCTCTGACACTCTCTGAGACAGACTGTCACACTTTCATTCTCTCTCTGACTCCCTGAGACACATTGTGACACTCTCTGATCTGCTCTGACTCTCTGACTCTTTCTGAGACGCACTGTGACACACGTTGACTCACTCTGAGACTCAGTGAGGCACAGTATGACATACTGCGACACTCTCTGACTCTCTCTGGCACTCTCTTAGGCACACTGTGACACTCTCAGACAGACTGTAACACTTCTGACCCTCTCTGACTCACTCCGAAATATACTGTAACCTTTTCTGACAGACTGTGACACACTGTGACACTCTCAGAGACAGACTGTGACACGTTCCGACTCTCTCTGACTCTCTGAGACACGCTGAGACTCTCCCTTAGACACACTGTGACTCTCTCTGACACTCTCTTAAACACACTGTGACACTCTCTGACTCTCTCTGAAACACACTGTGACACTCTCAGACACAGACTGTGACACGTTTCGACTCTCTCTGACTCTCTGAGATACACTGTGACACCCTCATAGACATACTGTGACACTCTCTGACACTCTCTGACACTCTCTGAGGCAGACCGAGACACTCTCTGAAACACACTCTGACACTCTCTCACAGACTGTGAAACTCTCTGACACTCTCTGACCCTCTCTGAGACCGACTGTGACACTCTCTGACTTTCCCTGACACTCTCTGAGGCACAGCACGACATCTGTGACCCTCTCTGACAGATTGTGACAAACTGTGACACTCTCGGACTCTCTCTGACTCACTCCGAAATATACTGTAACCTTCTCTGACAGACTGTGACAAACTGTGACACTCTCTGACTTTCTCTGAGACACTCTGTGACACTTTCTGAGTCATTCTGTCACTCTCTGAGACACACTATAACACTCTCTCACAGACTGCGATCCTCTCAGAGACAAACACTGACCAACTCTGACACTCTCTGAGACACAGTAGGACTCACTGTGATGATCTCTGAGACACTCTGAAATACATGTAACCTTTTCTGACAGACTGTGACACACTGTGACTCTCTATGAGACAGACTGTGACACGTTCTGACTCTCTGAGACACACTGTGACTCTCTCTGAGACACACTGTGACTCTCTCTTAGACACTCTCTATCTCTGACACCCTCTGTGGCACACTGTGACACTCTCAAAGACAGACTGTGACACTCTCTGACTCTCTCTGAGACACTCTGTGACACTTTCTGAGTCATTCTGTCACTCTCTGAGACACACTATAACACTCTCTCACAGACTGTGATCCTCACAGAGACAAACACTGACCCACTCAGACACTCTCTGAGACACAGTAGGACTCACTGTGACACTCTCTGACTCCCTCTGACACACTCTGAAATACATGTAACCATTTCTGACAGACTGTGACAAACTGTGACACTCTCTGAAACACACTGTGACACTCTCTGAGACACACTGTGACACTCTGTGACTCTCTCCGAAAGCACTGTGACACTCTCTCAAACACACTGAGACACGCCCTCTCAGACTGTGACACACTGCGACACACTCTGACACTCTCTGAGACACACTGGGACACTCTCTGACTCGCTCTGACAATTTGAGATGCACTGTGACACTCTCTTATCCTATCTGAGACACACTGTGACACTCTCTGACAGACTGTGTGAGAGAAGGGGTGAGAGAGAGGTGTGAGAGAGAGTGTTAGAAAGAGAGAAGGGTGAGAGAGAGAGGGGTGAGAGAGAGAGAGGGTGTGAGAGAGATCGGAGAGGAAGAGTGAGCGGGTGAGAAAGAGAGGGGGGTGAGAGAGAGACAGGCTGAGAGAGAGAGGGTGAAACACACTGTGACAGTCTCTGAGAAACTGTGACAAACTATGACACTCTCTGAGACACGCTGTGACACTCTCTGAGATTTTGAGATGCACTGTGACACTCTCTGACAGAAAGTGACACACTGTGACACACTCTGACACTCTATAAGTCACACTGTGACACTCTCTGACACTCTATAAGACATACTGTGACACTCTCTGACATTCTTTGAGACAAACTGTGATACTCTCTGACTGACTGACACACTCCGACACACTCTGTGACACGCTGGGACCCTCTCTGACAATTTGACACGCACTGTGACACTCTCTGACACACACTGTGACACTCTCTGACATTCTTTGAAACACACTGTGACACTCTCTGACACACTCTGACACACTCTGACACACTCTGACACACACTCTGACACACACTGTGACACTCTCTGACATTCTTTGAAACACACTGTGACAATCGCTGACAGACTGTGACACACTCTGACACTATCTGCGACACACTGGGACCCTCTCTGACAACTTGAGATGCTCTGTGACACTCTCTGATAGACTGTGACACACTGTGACACACTCTGACACACACTGTGACACTCTCTGACATTCTTTGAAACACACTGTGACAATCGCTGACAGACTGTGACACACTCTGACACTATCTGCGACACACTGGGACCCTCTCTGACAACTTGAGATGCTCTGTGACACTCTCTGATAGACTGTGACACACTGTGACACACTCTGACACACACTGTGACACTCTCTGACAGAGTCTTACACACACTGTGACACTCTCTGACAGACTGTGACACACTCTGACACACTCTGACACACACTGTGACACTCTCTGACATTCTTTGAAACACACTGTGACACTCTCTGACAGACTGTGACACACTCTGACACTATCTGTGACACACTGGGACCCTCTCTGACAACTTGAGATGCTCTGTGACACTCTCTGATAGACTGTGACACACTGTGACACACTCTGACACACACTGTGACACTCTCTGACAGAGTCTTACACACACTGTGACACTCTCTGACAATCTTTGAAACACACTGTGACAATCTCTGACAGACTGTGACACACTCTGACACACTCTGTGACACACTGGGACCCTCTCTGACAATTTGACACGCACTGAGACACTCTCTGATCCTATCCAACACACTCTGAGACACACTTTGACACTCTCTGCCTCTCACTGACACTTTGAGACGCACTGTGACACTCTCTGGTCCTATCTGGCACTGTCTGAGACACACTGTGACACTCTCTGAGAGTCTCTGAGACACACTGGGACCCTCTCTGACAATTTCAGACGCACTGTAACACTCTCTGATCCTATCCGACACTCTCTAAGACACACTTTGACACTCTCTGACAGACTGTGACACACTGTGACACTCTCTCACAGATAGTGACACTTTCAGATTCTCTCAGAATCTCTGACACATGCTGTGATACTTTCTGTCACTCTCTGAGACACAATGTGACACTCTCTGACAGACTGTGACACTCTGAGACACTCTTTGAGAAGCACTGTGACACTCTGATCTTATCTGACACTCTCTGAAAAGCACTGTGACACTCTCAGACAGACTGTGACACACTGTGACACTCTCTGACACACACTGTGACACTCTCTGACAGACTGTGACACACTGTGACGCTATCTGACACTCTCCGGCACTTTGAGACGCACTGTGACACTCTCTGATCCTATCTGACGCTTTCGGAGACACACTGGGATACAGTCTGACTGTATCTGTCACTCTCTGAGGCACAGTATGATGTACTTTGACACTCTCTGACTCACTCTGACATCTCTGAGACACACTGTGACACTCTCTCAGACAGTAGCCATCTCTGAGCCAAATGCTGACATTCTCTGCCACTCTCTGAGAAATAGTATGACACACTGTGACACTCTCTGACTCTCCCTGAGGCACACTAGACACTCTCTGACCGAGTGTGACACACTGAAACACGCTCTGACTCTCTCTAACACTCTCTTAGACACACTGTGACACTCTCTGACTCTCTCTGAAACACACTGTGACAGTCTCTGAGAAAATGTGACAAACTGTGACACTCTCTGAGACTCTCTGAGACATGCTGGACACTCTCTAACAGACTGTGACACACTGTGACACCTTGAGACGCACTGTGACACTCTCAGATCCTATCTGACACTCTCTGAGACACACTGTGACACTCTCTGACTCTCTCTGAATGGCACTGTGCCACTCTCTGAGACACACTGTGACACTCGCTGACTCTGTCTGAAGCACTCTGTGACACTCTGACAGACTGTGACACACTGTGACACTCTCTGACACTTTCTTAGACACACTGTGGCACTTTCTGACTATCGGGGACACACTGTGACATCTCTTAGAGAGTTTGTGACACTTTCTCACTCTCTCTGACACTCTCTGACGCACACTGTGACACTCTCTGACAGACTGTGACACACTGAGACACTCTCAAAGACAGACTGTGACACTTTCTGACTCTCTCTGACTCGCTCTGAAATATACTGTAGCCTTCTCTGACAGACTGTGCACACTGTGACACTCTCTGAGACAGACTGTGACACACTCTGACTCTCTCTGAGGCACACTGTGACACTCTCTGACTGTCTCTGAGGCACACTGTGACACTCTCTTACAATCTGTGACACACTGAAACGCTCTCTGATCCTACCCGCCTCACTCTGAGACACAATGTGACACTCTGACACTCTCTGAAAAGCACTGTGACACTCTCTGACAGACTGTGTACACTGTGACATTCTCTGAGACACAATGTGATACTCTCTGACAGACTGTGACACTCTGAGTCTCTGTGAGACTCTCTTAGACACACTGAGACACTCTCTGAGACGCACTGTGACACTGTCTGATCTTATCTGACATGCTCTGAGACACACTGGCACACTCTCTGACAGACTGTGACACTTTATGACGCACTGTGACACTCTCTGATCCTATCTGATCCACTCTGAGACACACTGTGACACTCTCTGAGACATACTGTGACACTTTCTGACTCCCTCTGAATCTCTGAGACACACTGTGACATGCTCTTACAGTCGGTGACACACTGTGACACTTTCTGATATTCTCTGAGACACACTATGACACTTGCTGACACACTGTGCGACTCTCTGAGACAGACTGTAACACTTTCTGACTCTCTTTGAATCTCTGAGACACACTGTGACACTGCGTGACACTCTCTGAGACACACTGTGACAGACTGTGACACACTGTGACACTCTCTTACTCTCTCTGAGACACACTGCGACACTCTCTGACAGACTGTGACACATTGTGACACTCTCAGAGACAGACTGTGACATTTTCTGACTCTGACTCTGACACACACTGTGAAAATCTCTGATCCTATTGGACACTCTCTGAGACACACTGTGACACTCTGTGACAGACTGTGACACACTGTGACACTCTCTGACACTTCCTTAGGCACACTGTGACACGCACTGTTCCTCCTAACGCTCTCTGAGACGCACTGTGACACTCTCTGATCCTATCTGACACTCTCTTAGACACACTGTGACACTCTCTGATCCTATCGGACACTCGCTGAGGCACACTGTGACACTCTGTGACAGACTGTGACACACCGTGACACTCTCAAAGACTGACTGTGACACTTTCTGACTCCCTCTGAATCTCTGAGACACAATGTGACATGCTCTTACAGTCGGTGACACACTGCCACACTTTCTGATATTCTCTGAGACACTCTCTGACACACTGACACACTGTGACACTCTCTGAGACAGACTGTGACACTTTCTGACTCTCTGAATCTCTGAGACACACTGTGACACTCTCTGAGACACTCTCTGACACACTCACACACTGTGACACTCTCTGAGACAGACCGTGACACTTTCTGACTCTCTGAATCTCTGAGACACACTGTGACACTTTCTGACTCTCTCTGAGACACTCTGCAATACACTGTAAAATTCTCTGACAGATTGTATCTCACAGTAACACTCTGTGAGAAATACTGTGACAGTTTCTGACTCTCTCTGACTCTCTGAGACACACCGTGACACTCTATTAGATACACTGTGACCCTCTCTGACACTCTCTTAAACACATATTGACATTCTCTGACTGTCTCTGACACTCTCTAAGGCACTCTATGACACTCTCTGAATGACTGTGACACACTGAGGCACTCTCAAAGACAGACTGTGACATTTTCTGACTCTCTCTGACACTCTTTGAGGCACAGTGTGACACTCTCTGATAGACTGTGACACTCTCGGACTCTCTCTGATACCCTCTGAGGCACAGCACGACACACTGTGACACTGTGACAGGTTGTGACAAACTGTGACATTCTCTGTCACTCTCTGAGACACACAGTGAAACTCTCTGACTCTGTCACTCTCTGAGGCACACTGTGTCACGCGCTGACATACGGTGACATTTTCTTAGACACTGTGACTCTCTCTGAGACATACTGTGTCACTTTCTGTCTCTCTCTGATTCCCTGAGACTCACTGTGACACTCTCTAACCTGCTCTGACACTCTCTGAGACAGACTGTGTCACTCTCTGATACTCTCTGACACACACTGATACACTTTCTGACTTTCTCTGAGACACACTGTGATACAGTCTGCTCTATCATCCACTCTCTGAGGCACAGTATGACATACTGTGACACTCTCTGACTCACTCTGACATCTCTGAGACACACTGTGATACAGTCTGACTCTAACTGACACTCTCTGAGGCACAGTATGACATACTGTGACACTCTTGGACTCATTTTGACATCTCTGAGACACACTGTGACACTCTCTCACAGACTATGACACTCTCTGAGCCAAATGCTGGCACTCTGAGACACACTGTAACACTCTCTCACAGACTGTGACCATCTCTGAAACAAATGCTGACACTCTCTGAGACACAGTATGACACACTGTGACACTTTCTGACTCTCTCTGAGACACCCTGCAATACACTGTAAGATTCTCTGACAGATTGTGTCTCAGAGTGACGCTATCTGAGAAAAACTGACACTTTCTGACTCTCTCTGCCACTCTGAGACACACTGTGACACTCTCTTAGACTCACTGTGACCCTCTGTGACACTCTCTGAAAGACTGTGACACACTGAGACAGTCTCAAAGACAGACTGTGACACTTTCTGACTCTCTCTGACACTAAGACAAACTGTGACACTCTCTGACATTCTTTGAAACACACTGTGACACTCTCTGACAGACTGTGACACACTCTGACACTGTCTGCGACATACTGGGACCCTCTCTGACAGACTGTGACACACTCTGACACTGTCTGCGACATACTGGGACCCTCTCTGACAGACTGTGACACACTCTGACACTGTCTGCGACACACTGGGACCCTCTCTGACAATTTGAGACACGCTGTGACACTCTCTGACACTCTCTGAAAAGCACTGTGACACTCTCTGACAGACTGTGAGACACTGTGACACTCTCAGACAGACTGTGACACTCTCTGATCTTATCTAACACTCTCTGAGACACACTGTGACACTCTCTGACAGACTGTGAGACACTGTGACACTCTCAGACAGACTGTGACACTCTCTGATCTTATCTAACACTCTCTGAGACACACTGTGACACTCTCAGACAGACTGTGACACTCTCTGATCTTATCTAACACTCTCTGAGACACACTGTGACACTCTCTGACAGACTGTGACACACTGTGACACTCTCTGGCACTTTGAGACGTCTGTGTCACTCTCTGTTCCTATCTGACAATCACGGAGAGGCACTGTGACACTCTCTGACTCTCTCTGACACTTTGAGACACACTGTGACAATCTCTGACAGACTGTCGCACACTGTGACACTCTCAAAGACAGACTGTGACACTCTCTGACTCCCTCTGAATCTCTGAGACACACTGTGACACGCTCTTACAGTCGGTGACACACTGTGACACTTTCTGATAATCTCTCAGACACACTATGACACTCTCTCACACACTGTGACACTCTCTGAGACAGACCGTGACACTTTCTGACTCTCTCTGAGACACTCTGCAATACAATCTGTCAGAAAATCTTACAGTGTATCTCACAGTGACACTCTGTGAGAAATACTGTGACACTTTCTGACTCTCTCTGGCTCTCTGAGACACACTGTGACACTCTATTAGGTACACTGTGACCCTCTCTGACTCTCTCTTAAACACATATCGACATTCTCTGACTCTCTGTGACACTCTCTAAGGCACACTATGACACTCTCTGAACGACTGTGACACACTGAGGCACTCTCAAAGACAGACTGTGACATTTTCTGACTCTCTCTGACACTCTTTGAGGCACAGTGTGACACTCTCTGACAGACTGTGACACACTGTGACACCCTCTGAGACAAACTGTGACACATTCTAACTCTCTCTGACTCTCTGAGACACACTGTGACACTCGCTGAGTCACACTGGGACACTCTCTGACACATTCTGAGACACACTGTGACACTCTCTGAGGCACACAGTGACACTTTCTGACTCCTTTGACTCTCTGAGACACACTGTGACACATTCTGAGACAGGCTGTGACACTTTCTGACTCTCTCTCACTTTCTCTGAGACACACTGTGGCACTGCCTGACACTCTGTCACAGTCTCTGGCACACTGTGACACTCTCTGAGACAGACTGTGACACTTTCTGGTTCTGTCTGACTCTCTGAGACACACTGTGACACTCTCTGACAGAATGTGACACTCTCTGACAGACTGTGACACATTGTGACACTCTCAGAGACAGACTGTGACATTTTCTGACTCTGACTCTGACACACACTGTGAAAATCTCTGATCCTATCGGACACTCTCTGAGACACACTGTGACACTCTGTGACAGACTGTGACACACTGTGACACTCTCTGACACTTCCTTAGGCACACTGTGACACGCACTGTTCCTCCTACCGCTCTCTGAGACGCACTGTGACACTCTCTGATCCTATCTGACACTCTCTTAGACACACTGTGACACTCTCTGACTCTCTCTGAAAAACACTGTGACACTCGCTGACAGACTATGACACTTTCTGACTCTCCCTGAATCTCTGAGACACACTGTGACACTCTCTGACTCTCTCTGAAACTCTCTGTGGCACTCTCTGACACACGCTGAGACACACTGTGACACTCTCTGAATCTCTCTTAAACTCTCTGACACACTCTGACATATGCTGAGACACAGTGTGACACTCTGGCACTTTCTCAAACAGACTGTGACACTCTCTGATCCTATCTGACACTCTCTGAGACACATTGTGACACTCTCTGACAGACCGTGTCACACTGAGACACTCTCAAGACAGATTGTGACACTTTCTGACTCTTTCTCTGACTCTCTGAGACACACTGTGACACTCTCTGAGACACACTGGGACACTCTCTGACTCTCTCTGAGGCACACTGTGACACTCTCTGACAGACTCTGACTCACTGAAACACTATCGGACTCTCTCTGACTCTCTGAGACACACTGTGACACTCACTGAGACACACTGTGACACTCTCTGATCTTATCTGACACTCTCTGAGACACACTGTGACACTCTCTGACAGACTGTGACACACTGCGACATTCTCCGACACTCTCTGACAATTTGAGACACACTGTGATGCTCTCTAATCCTATCTGACACTCTCGGAGACACACCGGGATACAGTCTGACTCTATCTGAAATACACTGTGACACTCTCTTAGAAACTGTGACAAACTGTGACACTCTCTGAGACCCACTGGGACCCTCTCTGAGACTTTGAGATGAACTGTGACACACTCTGACACTCTATAAGACACACTGTGACACTCTCTGACATTCTTTGAAACACACTGTGACAATCTCTGAGAGACTGTGACACACTCTGACACACTCTGCGACACAGCGGGATCCTCTCTGACAATTTGACATGCACTGGGACACTCTCTGATCCTATCCAACACACTCTGAGACACACTGTGACACTCACTGACACTCTCTGAAAAGCACTGTGACACTCTCTGACAGACTGTGACACACTGTGACACTCTCTGACAGATAGCGACACATTCAGACTCTCTCTGAAACTCTGACACACACTGTGATACTGTCTGACACTCTCTGAGATACAATGAACACACTCTGACAGACTGACACACTGAGACACTCTCTGAGATGCACTGTGACACTCTCTGATCTTATCTGACACTCTCTGAGACACACTGTGACACTCTCTGACAGACTGTGACACACTGTGACACTCTCTGACAGATAGTGACACATTCTGACTCTCTCTGAAACTCTGACACACACTGTGATACTGTCTGACACTCTCTGAGATACAATGAACACACTCTGACAGACTGATACACTGAGACACTCTCTGAGACACACTGTGATACTCTCTGATCTTATCTGACACTCTCTGAGACACACTGTGACACTCTGACAGACTGTGACAGACTGTGACACTCTCTGACACTTTCTTAGACACACTGTGACACTTTCTGACTCTTGGAGACACACTGTGACATCTCTTAGCAAGTTTGTGACACTTTCTCGCTCTCTCTGACACTCTCTGAGACACACTGTGACACTCACTGACTCTGACACTCTCTGACACTCTCTGAGACACACTGTGACACACCCTGACTCTTTATGGGACACACTGTGACACTCACTGACTCTGACACTCTCTGACTCACTCTGACACTCTCTGAGACACACTGTGAAACCGTCTGACTTTATATGACACTCTCTCAGACACAGTATGATGCACTGTGACACTTACAGTCTCTCTCTGACACACTCTGAAATACAATGTAACATTCTCTGACAGACTGTGACCCTCTCTGAGCCAAATGCTGACACTCTCTGACACTCTCTGAGACACAGTATGACACACTGTGACACTTTCTGACTCTCTCTGACACACTCTGCAATACACTGCAAGATTGTCTGACAGATTGTGTCTCACAGTGAAACTCTCTGAGAAATACTGTGACACTTTCTGACTCTTTCTGACTCTCTGAGACACACTGTGACACTCTCTTAGACACACTGTGACCCTCTCTGACACTCTCTTAACCACACTGTGACATTCCCTGACTCTCTCTGACTCTCTCTAAGGCACACTGTGATACTCTCTGACAGACTGTGACACACTGAGACACTCTCAAAGACAGACTGTGACATTTTCTGACTCTCTCTGACACTCTTTGAGGCACAGTGTGACACTCTCTGACAGACTGTGACACACTGAGACACTCTCAAAGACAGACTGTGACACTTTCTGACTCACTCTGACTCTCTCTGAAATATACTATAACCTTCTCTGACAGAATGTGACACACTGTGACACTCTCTGAGACAGACTGTGACACTTTCTGACTCTCTCTGACTCTCTGTGACACACTGTGACATTCTATGATCCTATCTGACATTCTCAGAGACACACTGTGACACACTTCGACTCTCTCTGACACTCTCTGAGACACACCGTGACACACTCTGACTCTCTGAGACACACTGTGATACAGTCTGACTCTCTGTGACACCCTATGAGGCACTGTATGACACACTACGACACTCTCTGACTCACTCTGACACTCTCTGAGACAAGCTCTGACACTCTCTCACAGACTGTGAACCTCTCTGAGACAAACTCTGACCATCTCTGACACTCTCTGAGACACACTGTGACACTCTCTGACAGACTGTGACACTTTCTGACTCTCTCTGACACTCTGAGATGCACTCTGACCCTCTGTGACTCTCTCTGATACACTGGAAAACACTGTGACACTCTCTGTCCCTCTCTCACACTCTTTGAGACACACTGTGACACTCTCTGACTCTCTCTGAGACATACTGTGACTCTCTGACACTCTGAGATACCCTGTGACGCTCTCTCACACTCTCTGAGAAACACGGTAATGCTCTCTGACAGACTCTGACAGACTGTGACATTCTCTGAGAAACACAATGACACTCACTTACCTACTGTGACACTCTCTGACACATGGTGACATTTTCTGCGACACTGCGACACTCTTTGAGACACACTGTGACACTCTCTGATTCTCTCTGAGGTACACTGTGATGCTCTCTGACACTCTCTGAGAAACACTGTGTCACTTTCTGACACTCTCTGAGAAACACTGTGACACTCTCTGACAGACTGTGACAGACTGTGACAATTTCTGAGACACATGATGACACTCTCTGACCTACTGTGACACTCTCTGACACACGGTGACATTTTCTGAGACACTGTGACACTCTCTGAGACACACTGTGACACTCTCTCATAGACTGTGACTCTCTCTGAGCCAAATGCTGACACTCTCTGGCACTCTCTGAGACACAGTATGACACACTGTGACACTCTCTGACACACGGTGACATTTTCTGAGACACTGTGACACTCTCTGAGACACACTGTGAGACTTGCTGTCTCTTTCTGACTCTGAGACACTCGGTCACTCTCTGAGACACACTGTAACATTTTTTGACTCTCTCTCACACTCTCTGAGACACACTGTGTCACTTTCTGACACTCTCTGAGAAACACTGTGACACTCTCTGACAGACTCTGACAGACTGTGACAATTTCTGAGACACATGATGACACTCTCTGACCTACTGTGACACTCTCTGACACACGGTGACATTTTCTGAGACACTGTGACACTCTCTGAGACACACTGTGAGACTTGCTGTCTCTTTCTGACTCTGAGACACTCGGTCACTCTCTGAGACACACTGTAACATTTTTTGACTCTCTCTCACACTCTCTGAGACACACTGTGTCACTCTCTGACTCTCTCTGAGACGCAATGTGACTCTCTCTGACACACTGAGATACACTGTGATGCTCTCTGACACTCTCTGAGAAACACAATGACACTCTCTGACCTACTGTGACACTCTCTGACACACGGTGACATTTTCTGAGACACTGCGACACTCTCTGAGACACACTGTGACACTTTCCGTCTCTCTCTGACTTTCTGAGACTCACTGAGACACTCTCTGAGATAGACTGTGATAATCTCTGACTCTCTCTGAGATACACTGTGACACTCACTGACTCACTCTGACACTCTCTGAGACACAATGTGACTCTCTCTGACACATTGAGATACACTGTGATGCTCTCTGAGAAACACTGTGACACTCTCTGACAGACTCTGACAGACTTTGACAATTTCTGAAGCACACGATGACACTCTCTGACCTACTGTGACACTCTCTGACATACGGTGACATTTTCTGCGACACTGCGACACTCTCTGAGACACACTGTGACACTTTCCGTCTCTCTCTGACTCGCTGAGACACACTGTGTCTCTTTCTGAGGCACACTCTGACAGTCTCTGATAGACTGTGACACGCTGTGGCATACTGTGACACTCTCTGTCTCTCTCTGACAATCTCTTAGACACACTGTAACACTATTTGAGACACACTGTGACACTCTCTGTCTCTCTCTCTGAGACACACTGTGACTCTCTCTGAGGTACACTGTGACACTCTCTGACAGACTGTGACAGACTGTGACACTCTCTGTCTCTCTCTGACAATCTCTTAGACACACTGTAACACTATTTGAGACACACTGTGACACTCTCTGTCTCTCTCTCTGAGACACACTGTGACTCTCTCTGAGGCACACTGTGACACTCTCTGACAGACTGTGACACACTGTGACACTCTCTGACTCTCTCTGACACTCTCTTAGACACACTGTAACACTCTTTGAGACACACTGTGACACTCTCTGATCTGCTCTGACTCTCTGACTCTTTCTGAGACACACTGTGACACTCATTGACTCACTCTGACACTCTGTGAGGCACATTATGACACACTGTGACACTCTCTGACTCTCTCTGGCACTCTCTTAGGCACACTGTGACACTCTCAGACAGACTGTAACACTTCTGACCCTCTCTGACTCACTCCGAAATATACTGTAACCTTTTCTGACAGACTGTGACACACTGTGACACTGTCAGAGACAGACTGTGACACGTTCCGTCTCTCTGACTCTCTGAGACACGCAGAGACTCTCTCTTAGACACACTGTGACTCTCTCTGACACTCTCTTAAACACACTGTGACACTCTCTGACTCTCTCTGACACTCTCTGAGGCAGACTGAGACACTCTCTGAAACACACTGTGACACTCTCTCACAGACTGTGAAACTCTCTGACATACTCTGCGGCACACTGTGACACGCTCTGACAGACTGACACACTGTGACATTCTCTGACCCTCTCTGAGACCGACTGTGACACTCTCTGACTCTCTCTGAGACCGACTGTGACACTTTCTGAGTCATTCTGTCACTCTCTGAGACACACTATAACACTCTCTCACAGACTGTGACCCTCTCAGAGACAAACACTGACCAACTCTGACACTCTGTGAGACACAGTAGGACTCACTGTGACACTCTCTGACTCCCCCTGACACACTCTGAAATACATGTAACCTTTTCTGCCAGACTGTGACACACTGTGACACTCTATGAGACAGACTGTGACATGTTCTGACTCTCTCTGACTCTCTGAGACACACTGTGACTCTCTCTGAGACACGCTGAGACTCTCTCTTAGACACACTGTGACTCTCTCTGACACTCTCTTAAACACACTGTGACACTGACTCTCTCTGTGGCACACTGTGACACTCTCAAAGACAGACTGTGACTCTCGCAGACTCTCTGAGACACACTAGTAGGGGGTGCCAGGAACAAATACAATCGCTAGGGAACTAGGACCCCTCCCAGAATGGGATAATGTGTGCCTTTGGGGTTCTACCTCCCCAGGGAGATAATGACAGGCCCCACACTGACACACCCACACCCGCTCACAGATGGGGTCTCCCACTGCCTGTCTCCCAGGTAACTGCACCTTTTGCCCCCAGCCCTGACCCACAGCCGAACTCAGATTCCATGAATCCTGTGGTTACCCAGTGTAAAGCAGCTTCTGGTCTCACTCCGGACACAACAGCCATTCCAGGCACCCAGCTGGTGGGCAGCACCAAAAAGATCCCCTCTCTGTCACAGATACTGACTGACAGTCTGTCATACACAGAGTGGACGCTGAGGAGCAAACCAAATGAATCGCCATGTGCCTTAGTCCAGCAGGCCATTCAGCCCTCCCTGAGGGCCAACAGCTAGGGACGGGCATCCATGATGAGATGAAGGCAGCGATTCTCACTGCTCGAGGGCAGGATAAGGCATATCCTGCAGAGGCGCTACATAACTGCAGAACAACAACCAGGGGAATGCCCCTCCCCTCCCACCGTCAGCTTCACCTGGAGACTCTGGGTCCAATTTGTCTGGATTTTTGGGGATATGACCTGCACCTCTCTTAGCGATGAGAAACTGGGCCCGACCCTTTGTCTCCCATCTCTCAGAAAGGAGGAGGGACATCTGGGATTCGACCTCTCAATCGCGCCCGTAATGAGGCTTGGGCTCTCTGCTAATTAATTGCTGAATACGAAATAGACTTTAGGGATTTCCACATTGTGTTACAGGGGCTCAGGGATCAGAAGCGATTGGTAGGGTTTCCCGAGAATGGTAGTAGGATACCAAGCACCCTGCCTGGACTAGGGGTCATTTTCGGACAGTAATATCCCAGGAAGCCCACCAGGGAGAATTCCTCAGAAACAAAATTTAAAACGGGCTGTGACCAGGAGGGAAGGCTCCTCCCCCAGCTTGTCCCACACATACCAGGCTCTCACAATGGACTAGGCATTAAACTCACAGGGAATTCCTTGTTCACGAACATTTATCACAAACTGATAATAATCATAATGAATGTACCAGGGATACAGTAATCAGAGTGGTGTCCTTCCCCATTAAAATAATCATGTTCCCAACTGACCCACAGGATATTGGGACAATGGACAGGGAAATTTGAGGGAAAACGCAAAACCCAGAAAAGTAATTAACAGACAAAAGAAAAGGGAACTCCTTAATGATTTAGCCCAGTATACGAGTCCACTCCCAGGGCAGGAGTGTTACTGGTCAGAACGCTGACTTGGCTAATTTGGAGAATAAACTCAGGATCCTGACCCAACAACTCTCTAATGAGCCTGAGAAAGACTTAATACAGAAAACCCAGAGCAGACCATGGGACAACTCGTGGAGAATCCGGCTAACCATCACTTAGTGACCAGACTGGAGGGTCACGCCAACACGATTAATCAGATCATCCATGGCCCAATCAGAGATTATGGTGAGCAGTAAAACCACACCCTGTGCAGTAACGCGATGATGGAACAGCTGAGGGAGGAGCTCAGGCAGGCCAGACATTGGAAAGTCCCATCCCGGGTTCGTGACAAACAGCATCAATATTTGTTCCAGGAGAACCCCCACACCAACGTCTCTCACTGTCAGTGACAGCAGCTCACCAAGGGCTGGGTTAATAACAGCTGTAAGGACACTCTCGGTGGGACACCTGGGCTTGGTATGAGGGATTCCACTTAACCCAAGTGACCAAAGGTAGGATGAAGTCCAAATTATCGGAGTTGTATAAAAAAGGTATTTGGATGGGCTACCATGATTACCTCCCACTAACTGTGGAGATAGAGGGAACATTGCCAGGGACCATACTTACCTAAATGGGAAGGAACCGGTCATACCATGACATTCCCATAGCCTGGTATCCAAGAATTCGGCTCCTCTCACCCCCTACTAGGGCCTGATGTGTGTTGTTCCATGTTGCAGGTGTACAGGACCCATACAGATGCTTGGAGCTCATACACTGTCCTTCCAGATTGTCAATGTAACCTGAGGCTGCCTCCCCATCCCCAGAGACCCTCCTTTCACTGGCTTGGGCTCTTCCCAATTGGAACTAACAGCAACAAGCCATCCAAATGATTGGCAATGCTTCAAACTATTAACGGATTCTCCTAATTGGCCAAAACGATAGAAAGTTCCTGAAAACCATCCAGAAATGAACAAAAACAGAGTTTATCTGCAGACTGATTGCCTGAATCTGTGGAGGCCTTCTGAGGAGACCAGCATGGCAAGAGACAGAGACCATCTGACCATCCAGAGAGAGAGAGGGCGAGAGAAAACAGTTTTGCAGACCCAGAAGCAGAACCAGTGAGAGAGAGAGAGAGAGAGAGAGACAGGCTGAAGCAAAACCCAGGGGCATGGGAGAGAGGGAATGTGAAAATCCATTGAGAGAGAGAGTTGGAACCAACTGGAATAACGAGTGTCACCCCTTCAGTCTGTCCATGTTTTAACTCCTCAGTCTTAGTCTGACTTCCCCTTCTCTCCCTCTCTCTGTCCCCTCTCTCTCTATCCTTCTGTCTGTCTCTCTCACATACACACTCTTTCTCTCACTCTCTCCCTCTCCCTGTCTCTCTCTGCCCATCTTTCTTCCATCCCCCTTCCCCACCCCCACTCTCCATCTCTCTCTCTTTTTCTCACCCTCCCTTTGTTTTTCGCTATTTCAGCCCTGAAAGATCTCACCCAATTTTGTACCCCCTCAAAAATACTATGCCCTTCATTTTCACTGTCCTCTTAAATTTATCCCCTTTCCCAAATATCTTCCCTCCCAAATAATTGCCTCACCAAATGTGCCCCCTTCAAATATTTTGCTACCCCCAATGTTGCTGTGAGCCCCACTCCCTGGGGCAGAGGGAAATGAGTGGAATAGTGTGGAGCTGGAAAAGCCCAGCAGGTCAGGCCTGAACCATCGACTCTCCTGGCTGACCCGCTGTGCTTCCCCAGCTCCACACTTTGTAACTCTGACTTTCCAGCATCTGCAGTCCTCACTTTCTCACACAGGTAAATGAGTCTGGGTTGGCTGACTGGCCTGTGGCTGTTTTAATGCACAGCAAGATCCCAGTCCCAGAATTATAAAAGGTTTGTATCACAGATGGAGTCCTTTCTGCCCATTCCGCCCCTCCCCCATTAAATGATCCTCGTCCTGTTCAGGATCCTCAGGATTGTCCCCTGAATGGCCTCACTGACTGTCCTTTTTGTGGAGACCCCTTCTCCGTGTTATGGTTCTGTTCGCCGTGCTGGGAATTGTGTTACAGACGTTTCGTCCCCTGTCTCGGTGATATCCTCAGTGTTTGGGATCCTCCTGTGAAGCGTTTCTGTGATGTTTCCTCCGGCATTTATAGTGGCCTGTCTCTACCGCTTCCGGTTGTCAGTTCCAGCTGTCTGCTGCAGTGGCTGGTATGTTGGGTCCAGGCCGATGTGTTTGTTAAACACACCAACCTGGACTCAATATACCAGCCATTGCAGCAGACATCTGGAACTAACAACCGGAAGCGGCAGAGACAAACCACTACAAATGCCGGAGGAACCAACACATAAGCGCTACACAGGAGGATCCCAAGCACTGAGGATGTCACCGAGACAGGGGACGAAACGTCTGCAACACAAATTCCCAGCACGGCGAACAGAACCACAACAATGAGCACCCAAGCTACAAATCTTCTCACAAACTTTGAACACCTCTTCTCCATCCTGTCTCAGACTTTGTGTCTCATGCTATCCCTCCCTCAATCTCTCTCTCTCTCACAGCAGCCCCTCCTTTCTCTACCATCTCCAAAACCCCATCAAACAGTCCCCCATCTCTGGCTGTCCCACTCCCCCCTTGTCTCCCAATCTCCCCCTTCCCATGTAGACCCACAGCTCCTGGGCTGGAGGACATGATGCAGACCTTTTGACTGACTGCTGTCATGCACAGAAAGATCCCACTCTGCAACCATTCCCCAGCCACACACACTGTCCTTCTCCCTCCATATGTTTCCTTCTTCCTCTCCCTGTTTCTCACTGCCCCTCTCACCCTCTCCTCAATTTCTCCATCCCCACTCTCTCCATGTCTCTCTTTCTCTTTTTGTCACCCTCCCCTTCTCTTTTTCTTCATTTCAGACTCAATGAGAAAAGTACTTTTATGTCCCTTACACTAACCCCCTCCCCACAGTCGGGGTAACATTCGGGAGAGACCAGGAAAAGTTTGGTCCCCCCACATTAACTGTACAGCATCCAGCAACACAGAGACAAACTCTTCCCAATGTCCCTTCCCCAGTCACTGGGACAGGGGTCTAGGGAGACAGAGGGAGAGAAACTACAAGAGAGATAGAGAGCTGGGTAGACAGACAGTGAGAGGGAGGGAGAGAACAAGAGAAAGACGGGCAGGCAGAGGGAGGGACAGAAAGTGAGAGAGAAAGAGGAAAACGCCAGGAAGAGACATACAATGTCAGAAAGATACAAGGGGAAAAAGGGGAGGCAAAGACAGGGAGTGAAGGTCAGATAGACAGCAAGAGAGAAAACCCAGGGAGAGATATAGGACAGAGAGAGAGAAAGGAGTTGCAGCAGCAGAGAGATAGAGCTGAGAGAGTGGAGTGGGGTGTGGGGGGGGTTGCTGCGATGCAACGAGAATGATTTACAGACAAGAATAGCAAGATCCCATAGAGCTGAGAGAAAGATGCAGAGAGAGATGAGCAAGGTGTTGGTTTTGGGGAAGATTGAATGATTAAGCATTCCTGAAAAACATGATGGGGTGTCAAAGGGGCAGAGTGTTGGAGGAAGGGAATCTGCAGGGAAATGTCAACAGGGCAGAGATATGAAGGATGTTGTGAGATAGGGATTGAAGGAAAAATGTGGGAGAGACAGCTGGGAACACAGAAATATACATAAGAGCTCTCATGGGAGTGGGAAGCAGTGAGATCGGTGGGATTAGACTGTGCAGCTGCCCCCTCTCTAGCATTTTGCGCCTTTGTCTTTCCTCAGTGTAGAGCTCACACCTTGTGGTAAAATTCCCACAGACAGCCTGAATCCCACAATGTGTCTGTGTGTGTGTCTGTGTGTGTGTGTTCACTCTCTCTGGTTCCAGCTCCTGTCTGATGATTCCGTATAGCAGAATAATTTGATTCTCTGTCTCTGTACTCTCCGGGTTTCAGCTCCCAAATCAAATGCTAAATCATTCACGATCCACGATCCTATTGAATAGTAGAGCAGGCTCGAGGGTCTGAATGGTATCCTCCTGTTCCTATTTCGGATGGTCTTATGTCCTTAACACTACCTCCCA
The DNA here is from genome assembly GCF_047496795.1 of Chiloscyllium punctatum. NCBI lineage: Eukaryota > Metazoa > Chordata > Chondrichthyes > Orectolobiformes > Hemiscylliidae > Chiloscyllium > Chiloscyllium punctatum. The sequence continues at coordinate 23,998,197 of NC_092790.1, read as the reverse complement.
GCTCTTGGCCCCCACACTGGAGGTTATGACTCCACAAGGCCCTGATCTGTAGAGTGTTGCACCCTTCCGTGAGTCTCGGAGGGAACCAGCCTGATTTGGATTGGAGTTGCAGCCTCTCAGTGAGAAGTGAAATCTCCTCGAGATTCCCCTCAGTCTCTCACTGTAAGGTGGAGCAGGCCAGTCTCAGGGAAGTAAACAGCAGGCCAGGTCTACCCTGTCCTCTTGCTCCATTTCAGAAGGCCACATGGGAGGGGCTTGTTTCCTTCATCAGCTTCCCGTGCTCTCCCTTCTGGGTAAGGGTGGGGGCCGAATGGCCTTGCTCCTGGCTCTAATTGAGGTGCAGGCTGGCAATGATTGGGTTATACAGGACATGCCCCTGGAGTGAAGTCAGTTAGCTCAGTTAGCTGGACAGTTGGTTTATAATGCAGAGTAAAACCAATAGCGTGTGTTCAATTCCCACACCAGCTGGGGTTACCCTGAAGGACTCTCCTTCCCAACCTCTCCCCTCAGTTGGGCCATAGTGACCCTCTGATTAAATCCCCACCAGACCCCACTCTGTAATGAGGAGCTGTCCCATGCTCTGGTCAGACTACGGTGACATTATATTGGTTTGTACCTGGAGCTCTGTGTGCAGGACTAGTCACTGCATTACCAGAGGGATGTTAGTGTGTGGGAAGGTTTACTGGATGAATCCCCACTGGAATGAACAGCACTCTCTTTCCCCCAGTTAATTCACTCTTGCAGCCTTTGTGTCTTTGGAGACAAAAGGACCATTTCACCTGAAACTGCAGCTGGATTTTATATTCATGAGCACCCAATAAGATTGGCTAGTTTACACACACACAGACACACAGACACACAGACACACTCCCTCAAACACACACAGACACACTGTCACACACACATACACAAAGGACCCCACCACACGCAGGCTCTCTCACACACACAGACACACGCTCCCTCAAACAGAAACACACACACACACCCACACACACTCCCTCAAACACACACAGACACACTGTCACACACACATACACAAAGGACCCCACCACACGCAGGCTCTCTCACACACACAGACACACGCTCCCTCAAACACAAACACTCACACACACACATACACACACACACAATCACACACTATATCTCTCACACACATACACGCACAGACATACGCTCCCTCAAATACACACACGGACACACACTCACACAGACACACTCTGTCTCACACACACATACACACACTCTCTCTCATTTACACACACACGCTCACACGCACACTCTCATTCTCTCACACACCCACTCACTCTCACGCACGCCGAAACTCTCTCTCACACACAGAGACATTCTCTCTCACACACATACACACAGACAGACACACAGACACACGATCCCTCAAACACACACAGACACACTCTCTCTCTCACACACATAAACACACAGTTACTCTCTCTCACACACACATACACACGCAGACACACGCTCCCTCAAATATGCATAGACACACACTCTCTCACACACACACACGGACACCCACACTCTCTCTCACACACACTAACACACACACTCTCTCTCACTTACAGACACACTCACTCTCACACACACATGCACACAGACACACACACTCTCACACACACACACACTATTTCTCACATAAGACACACTGTCATACACAGACAGACACACAGACACATACACACATAGACACACAAACACACACACACATAGACACACAGACACATTCTCTCACACACACAGACACACTCTCACACACACATACACACAGCCAAATTCTCTCACACATACAAACACACACAGCCACACACTCTCACATGAACATGCACTTTCTCTCTCACGCACACATATACAGACACACAGAGATACACATGCATCCACTCTTTCACACACACAAACACCGGCAGTCTCTCTCTCTCTCTATCTCTCTCTGTCTCTCTGTCTCTCTCTCTCACACACACACACACACACACATACACACACACGGCTGTAAAGGCATGGTTGAGTTATTGCTGGAGAAATGATTTCTCCGAGGACTGATCCCTGATCTCACATGATGACTGCTCCAGGGAGACAGACAGCAGCTACAGATGACTTGTTGGATCTTCCTGTGCACCACCTCTTGCATCAACAGCGTTAGTCTGTTTGGGTGCCTGCTTTTCTAAAGCGTATCCAAGCAACAAGTAACAATAGATTGAGGAACGTTTTCCTCCAAACCATGTTTCAGACACATGCTGCTGTTATTTTTCACTGATTGTTTAAAATGATCTGAATCTTCTGAAATGGGAAGTGGCTTCCATTTCAAATTACGACACCAGAGTGCCTCAGGGACCCTGAGGAAATGATCAGGAAATTGCATCTGTTCCTTTCTATCCTCTGCACTCTGTACCACCAGATAGTGCTCCCTCAGAACCTCAGATAGTGCTCCCTCAGTACCTCAGATAGTTTCTCCCTGACTACCCCAGATAGTTCTCCCTCAATACGTCAGACAATTCTCCCTCAGTACCTCAGATAGTTCTGCCACGGTACCTCAGAAAGTGCTCCCTCAGTACCACAGAAAATGCTCCCTCAATATATCAGATAGTGCTCCCTCAATACCTCAGAGAGTCCTCCCTCAATACTTCAGATAGTGCTCCCTCAATACTTCAGATATTGCTCCCTCAGTACCTCAGACAGTTCTCCCTCAGTACCTCGGATAGTTCTCCCACAGTACATCAGAAAGTGCTCCCTCAGTACGTCAGATAGTGCTCCCTCAATCCCACAGAAAGTGCTCCCTCAATATTTCATTTAGTTCTCCCTCAATAGCTCAGAAAGTGCCCCCTCAATACCTCAGAAAGTACTCCCCCAATACCTCAGAAAGTGCTATCTCAATACCTCAGAAAGTGCTACCTCAATACCTCAGATAGTTCTCCCTCAGTACCTCAGAAAGTGCTGCCTCAGTACCTCAGACAGTGCTCCCTCAATAGCTCAGAACGTACTCTCTCAATGCCTCAGATAGTTCTCCCTCAATACCTCAGATAGTGCTTTCTCAGTACGTCAGAAAGTGCTCCCTCAGTACCTCAGAAAGTGCTCCCTCAGTCCCTCAGAAAGTGTTCCCTCAATACCTCAGAAAGTGTTCCCTCAATACCTCAGAAAGTGCTCCCTCAGTACCTGAGAAAGTGATCCCTCAGTACCTCAGAAAGTGATCCCTCAATGCCTCAGATAGTTCTCCCTCAATACCTCAGAAAGTGCTCCCTCAGTAACTCAGAAAGTGCTCCCTTAATACCTCAGATATTTCACCCACAATACCTCAGATAATTCTCCCTCCATACCTCAGATAATTCTCCTTCAATACTTCAGATAGTGCTCCCTCAGTACCTCAGACAGTTCTCCCTCAGTACCTCGGATAGTTAGATTAGATTAGGTTACTTACAGTGTGGAAACAGGCCCTTCGGCCCAACAAGTCCACACCGCCCCGCCAAAGCGTACCCACCCATACCCCTACATCTACACCTACCACTACAGGCAATTTAACATGACCAATTCACCTGACCTGCACATCTTTGGACTGTGGGAGGAAACCGGAGCACCCGGAGGAAACCCACGCAGACACGGGGAGAACGTGCAAACTCCACACAGTCAGTCGCCTGAGGCGGGAATTGAACCCGGGTCTCCGGCGCTGTGAGGCAGCAGTGCCACCGTGCCTCCCACAGTACCTCAGAAAGTGCTCCCTCAGTACGTCAGATAGTGCTCCCTCAATCCCACAGAAAGTTCTCCCTCAATAGCTCAGATAGTGCTCCCTCAATACTTCAGATAGTGCTCCCTAAATACCTCAGATAGTTCTCCCTGAGTACCACATAAAGTGCTCCCTCAATAACTCAGAAAGTGCCCCCTCAATAGCTCACATAGTTCTCCCTCAGTACCACAGATAATGCTCCCTCACTTCCTCAGATAGTGCTCCCTCAATACCTCAGAAGGTGCTCCCTCAGTACCTCAGAAAGTACTCCTTCAGTACCTCAGAAAGTACTCCCTCAATACATCAGAAAGTACTTTCTCAATACCTCAGAAAGTGCCCCCTCAATACATCATAAAGTACTCCCTCAATACCTCAGAAAGTGCTCCCTCAGTACCTCAGAATGTGATCCATCAGTACCTCAGAAAGTGCTCCCTCAATGCCTCAGATATTTCTCCCTCAATACCTCAGAAAGTGCTCCCTTAATACCTCAGATATTTCACCCACAATACCTCAGATAGTTCTCCCTCAATACCTGAGATAATTCTCCTTCAATACTTCAGGTAGTGCTCCCTCAGTACCTCAGATAGTTCTCCCTCAATACCTCAGACAGTGCTCCCTCAGTACCTCAGAAAGAGCTCCCTCAATATCTCAGAAAGTGATCCCTCAATACCTCAGAAAGTGCTCCCTCAATACCTCAGAAGGTGTACCCTCAGTACCTCAGATAGTGCTCCCTCAGTATCTCAGAAAGTGCTCCCTCAATATCTAAGAAAATGCTCCCTCAATACGTCAGACAGTGCTCCCTCAATACGTCAGACAGTGCTCCCTCAATACCTCAGAACGTGCTCCCTCAATACTTCAGATAGTACTCCCTTAATACCTCAGAAAGTGCTCCCTCAATATCTCAGATAGTTCTCCCGCAGTACCTCAAATAATGCTCCCTCAATTCCTCAGATAGTTCTTCCTCAATACCGAAGAAAGTGCTCCCCTAAAGCCCCTTAGACAGTAGCTCCACAAAACATTCACATCCTCAACATTTCAGGGCTCAGCCCAGCTCCCCCCTCAGATTGCGTTCAAACCCCTTCAGACTGGAAGGACCCACATCCACCCCTGTCCAAGATTGGAGCCCAGGTCCTCAGAACATTACTTGTCTCTCTGGATTAATTTTAGAATTCCTACAGTGTAGAAGCAAGCCATTCGGTCCATTGGCTCCACACTGACTGTCTGAACAGCATCCCACCCAGACTCACATCCTCTACTCTATCCCTGTAATGCTGCATTTCCCATGGCATCTTTGGGCGGAGGGAGGAAACTGGAGCACCCGGAGGAAACCCACACAGATACAGAGAGAATGTGTAAACTCCACACAGACAGTCACCGGGAGTTAGAATCAAACCACTGAGACACTGTGCTGTCCTCTCTCCCTGGATGGCATGTCATCTAACCTTTTACTAAGCAACCTCCCATGTGAAACCTTCACATCTGTCTCCTTGGTCATCCCTTCAAAAGCTCTATCAAGTTGGACACACCATTTCATTTCCACAAACAAAGCCAAGCTGACCATCCCTAATCAATTCTTGCTTTTCCAAATGCATGTAAATTGTCTCTCAGAATGCCCTCCAACAGCTTACCCACCACTGCCATCAGGCTCACAGCTCCATAGTTCAATGACTGTTCCTTGTAGCCTTACTTCAATAATGGCACATCATTAACCACCCTCCAGTCTTCAGGCACCTCACCCGTTGCCACTGATTGGTCCATCTGACAAGGCCATCTCCATCCATCTGTAACCTAAGGCTATCCTCCTCAGTATTTATCACCCAACCAATCTTCATATCATTCATGAACCCAATGATTAACCCTCCACCATTCAAATCTAAATCTTTTCTATCAACCACATCAGCAAGACCCCAACAGTGAGACATGAACAGACAGAGGTTTCTAATGGGGCCATCACTGTCTGCTTCCTGCCACTCAGCATTCTGCACCAAATTCCTTGGATCTTGAGTTTTTATGTTCATTATCAGTTTCCAGTATGGATCCTGATAAAAGCCTTACTGACCTCCAAGCAGGCGACAGGAAAGCATTGCCCTTATTTACACACCTGGTCACCTCCTTAAAAAGCGCAATCCCATTGGTCAGACCTGACCCCTCCTTAACACAACCATTCTGACTGTTCTTCGTGAACTCCAGTCTCTTTAAATGCTGATTAATGCTATCTCCCAAAATTGCTTCCAACAGACGTCCCACCCACGATATTAGCCTGACTGGCCTGTGGCTGCCTGGTATATCCCATGCTCCTTCTTGAATAACAGTACCACATGGTCAGTACGATGACACCTCTCCTGTGGCCAGAGGGGATTTGAAAATGTTTGCAAGTGTACCTTCTCCTTCCTCCATCACCTCATTCGGTAAACTGGCATTTCCACCGTCTTTGGAGATTTATTGGGTTGTAAGAAGGCCAGACCACTCAGAACCATCTCTCTCTCTATATATGCTCATTCATTTAATTGTATCACAGAGCATCTTCACGATTTCATATCAACCCTGTCCCAATGAGCATTGACAAAATGCATTCATTCACTGTTGCCTCTGGGTCCATGCACAAATTTTCACTGTGTTTCTCGCATTATCAATTCACCCTTAATGTCACTGTAAGGTACATTCAGAATTCTATTTCCCCTCTTAGCACTCCTCTCTCCCAGGTAATTAGCCTGTGATATGATTTGGAGGAGTGTGGGATGTCATTCTGGATGTGAATTAGCATTGGGAAGCTCAGAAATAAGGAACACCCAACTGTGCTGAGTGTGGGGCAGTGGGATTCATTTGGGATGAGCACACGGAAGCTGAGGAATAAAACAAAAACTCGATCCCTGGGAAAAGAGGGTGGTACCTCTTCAGGTTCAATAACCAATTAAAGATGGTCTGTTTGAACACAGTCTCTGGAATCTGGACGTGGGAATCATTACTGAGCAGGGTATGTAGCAAGCAGAGGCAGAAATATAATGAACAATTTCAGATATTCCTCTTAGGCCACAAGACATGGGAGCTGAAACTAAGTCTTTCAGCCCATCTGATAGTGTGGCACTCACTCAGTACTGACTCTCTTACAATGCAGGTATCCCACAGACTGATGCGCTGACAGTGTAGCGCTCCCTCAGTAATGACCCTCTGACAGTGCAACACTGCACCCATATGGACCCTCTGACATTGCAGCACTCCTTCAGTACTGACCCTCTGACAGTGCAGCACTCCTTCAGTACTGACACTCTGACAGTGCAGCACTCCCTCAGTACTGACCCCCTGACAGCGCAGCCCTCCCTCAGTATTGACCCTCTGACAGTGCAGCACTCCCTCAATGTGACCCTCCGACAGTGCAGCACTCCCTCAGTGCTGACCCTCTCACAGTGTGACACTCCCCCAATGCTGATACTCTGACAGTGTGGCACTCGCTCAGTAATGACCCCTCTGACAGAGCAACACTATCTCAGTACTGACCCTCTGACAGTGTGGCACTCCCACAGTGCTAACCCTGTGACATTGCAGCACTCCCTCAGTACAGACTGTTTAGCAGTGCAGCATTCCTTCAGTACTTACCCTTTTATATTGCAGCACTCTCTCAGTACTGACCCTCTGACAGTGTAGCACTCCCACATTACTGAACCTCCAGCAGTGTAGCACTCCCTCAGTACTGACCCTCTGATATTGCAGCACTCCCTCAGTGCTGACCCTCTGACAGTGCAGCACTCGCTCAGTATTGACCCTCTGGCAGTGTGACAATCCCGCAGCACTGACCCTCTGACAGGGCAGCATTCCATCAGTACTGACACTCTCACAGTGCAGCACTCCCTCAGCACTGTCACTCTGAGAGTGTGGCACTCCCTCTGTACTGACCCTCTGACAGTGTTGCACTCCCTCTGTACTGACCCTTTGGCAGTGTAGAACTCCCTCACTACTGGCCCTCTGACAGTGCAGCACTCTCTCAGTGCTGACCCTCTGACAGTGTGACACTCCCTCAGTACTGACCCTCTGGCAGTGCAGCACTCCCTCAGCACTGAACCTCCGACAGTGTGGCACTCCCACAGTGTTGACCCCCTGACAGTATGACACTCCCTGGGTACTGAACCGCTGACAGTGCAGCACCCTCTCTGTACTGACCCTTTTGCACTGTAGCACTCACTCAGCACTGACTGTTTGGAAGTGTAGCGCTCCCTCAGCACTGACCCTCTGACAGTGTGACAATCCCTTAGTACTGATGCTCTGACAGTGTGGCACTCGCTCAGTAATGACCCCTCTGACAGAGCAACACTATCTCAGTACTGACCCTCTGACAGTGTGGCACTCCCACAGTACTGACCCTGTGACATTGCAGCACTCCCTCAGTACAGAACGTTTAGCAGTACAGCATTCCTTCAGTACTTACCCTTTTATATTGCAGCACTCTCTCAGTACTGACCCTCTGACAGTACAGCACTCTCTCAGTACTGACCCTCTGATAGTGCAGCACTCCCTCAATGTGACACTCCGACGGTGCAGCACTCTCTCAATGTGACACTCCGACAGTGCAGCACTCCTTCAATGTGACCCTCCAACAGTGCAGCACTCCCTCAGTGCTGACCCTCTCACAGTGTGATACTCCCCCAGTGCTGATATTCTGACAGTGTGGCACTAGCTCAGTAATGACCCCTCTGACAGAGCAACACTATCTCAGTACTGACCCTCTGACAGTGTGGCACTCCCACAGTGCTGACCGTGTAACATTGCAGCACTCCCTCAGTACAGATTGTTTAGCAGTGCAGCATTCCTTCAGTACTTACCCTTTTATATTGCAGCACTCTCTCAGTACTGACATTCTGACAGTGCAGCATTCCCTCAGTACTGACTCTCTCACAGTGTAACACTCCCTCAATACTGTCACTCTGACAGTGTGGCACTCCTTCAGTACTGACCCTCTGACATTGCAGCACTCCCTCAGTACTGACCCTCTGACAGTGCAGCACTCCCTCAATGTGACCCTCCGACAGTGCAGCACTCCATCAGTACTGACCCTCCGACAGTGCAGCACTCCCTCAATGTGACCCTCTGACAGTGCAGCACTCCCTCAGTGCTGACCCTCTCACAATGTGACAATCCCTTAGTACTGATACTCTGACAGTGTGGCTCTCGCTCAGTAATGACCCCTCTGACAGAGCAACACTATCTCAGTACTGACCCTCTGACAGTGTGGCACTCCCACAGTGCTGACCCTGTGACATTGCAGCACTCCCTCAGTACAGACTGTTTAGCAATGCAGCATTCCTTCAGTCATTACCCTTTTATATTGCAGCACTCTCTCTGTACTAACCCTTGACAGTGCCGCACTCCGTCAGTACTGACCCTCTGACAGTACAGCACTCTCTCAGCACTGACCCCTCTGACAGTGGAGCACCCCCTCAGTACTGACCCTCTGACATTGCAGCACTCCCTCAGTGCTGACCCTCTGACATTGCAGCACTCCCTCAGTCCTGACCCTCTGACAGTGCAGCACTCCCTCAGTATTAACCCTCTGGCAGTGTGACAATCCCACAGCACTGACCCTCTGTCATTGCAGCACTTCCTCAAGAGCTGACCCTCTGACAGTGCAGCACTCCCTCAGTATTGACCCTCTGGCAGTGTGACAATCCCGCAGCACTGACCCTCTGACAGTTTGGCACTCCATCAGTACTGACACTCTCACAGCGCAGCAATCCCTCAGCTCTGTCACTCTGAGAGTGTGGCACTCCCTCAGTACTGACCCTCTGACAGTGTGGCACTCCCTCAGTATTGACCCTCTGACAGTGCGGCACTCCCTCAATCCTGTCACTCTGACACTGAGGCACTCCCACAGTGCTGACACTCTGACATTGCAGCACTCCCTCATTACTGACTCTCTGACAGTGCAGCACTCCCTCAATACTGACCCTCTGACAGTGCAGTACTCCCTCAGTACTGACAGTGCAGCACTCCCTCAATACTGTCACTCTGACAGTGTGGCACCCCCTCAGTATTGACCCTCTGACAGTCCAGCATTCCCTCAATACTGATCCTCAGCCAGTGCAGCATTCCTCAGTGCTGACCCTCTGACAGTGCACAATCTCTCAGTACTGACCCTCTCACAGTTCAGCTCTCTCTCACTAATTACCCTCTGAATTTCAGCGCTTCCTACATCCCGACCCTCTGACAATGCTGCACTCCCTCTATACTGACTCTCTGGCAATGCAGGAATCCCTCAGTACTGACCCTCTGACAGTGCAGCACTCCCTCAGTAATGACTCTCTGACAGTGTAACACTCCCTCAGAACTGATGCTCTGACAGTGCAGCACTCCCTCAGTACTGACCCTCTGACAGTGCAGCACTCCCTCAGTAATGACTCTCTGACAGTGTGACACTCCCTCAGAACTGATGCTCTGACAGTGTGACACTCCCTCAGTACTGACCTTCTGACAGTGCAGCACTCCCTCAGTACTGTCACTCTGATAGTGCAGAACTCCTTCAGTACTGACTGTCCGACAGTGCAGCACTCCCTCAGTACTGACCCTCTGACAGTGCAGCACTCCCTCAGTACTGACCCTCTGACAGTGCAGCACTCCCTCAGTACTGACCCTCTGACAGTGCAGCACTCCCTCAATACTGACTCTCTGGCAATGAAGCAGACCCTCAGTACTGACTGTCCAACAGTGCGGTAATCTCTCATGACCGATTCATGACAGTGTGAACCTGACTCCGTACTGACCCTCTGATAGTGCAGCAGTCCCTCAGTCCAGCTTTCCTGACAGTGCAGCATCCACTCAGTACTGACCCTCTGACAATGTGACACACCCGCAGTACTGACCATCTGACAGTGCAGTACTCCCTCAGTACTGACCCTCTGACAGTGCAGCACTCCCTCAGTACTGACCCTCTGACAGTGCAGTACTCCCTCAGGGCTGACCCTCTGACAGTGCAGCACTCCCTCAGTACTGACCCTCTGACAGTGCAGTACTCCCTCAGTACTGACCCTCTGACAGTGCAGTACTCCCTCAGTACTGACCCTCTGACAATGTGACACACCCGCAGTACTGACCATCTGACAGTGCAGTACTCCCTCAGTACTGACCCTCTGACAGTGCAGCACTCCCTCAGTACAGACCCTTTGGCAGTGCAGCACTCTCTCAGTGCTGACCCTCTGATAGTGTGACACTCCCTCAGAGCTGACCCTCTGACAGTGCAGCACTCCCTCAGTGCTGATCCTCTGACAGTGTGACACTCCCGCAGTACTGACCATCTGACAGTGCAGTACTCCTTCAGTACTGACCCTCTGACAGTGTGACACTCTCTCAGTGCTGAACCTCTGACAGTGCAGCACTCCCTCTGTACGGACCCTCTGACAGTGCAGCACTCCCTCAGTACTGACCCTCTGACAGTGTGACACTCCCGCAGTACTGACCATCTGACAGTGCAGTACTCCTTCAGTACTGACCCTCTGACAGTGTGACACTCGCTCAGTACTAACCCTCTGACAGAGCAACACTATCTCAGTACTGACCCTCTGACAGTGAGGCACTCCCTCAGTACTGACCCTCTGACAGTGCACACTCTCTCAGGACTGACCCTCTCACAGTTCAATTCTCTCTCAGTAATAATCCTCTGACATTTCAGTGTTTCCTACGTCCCGACCCTCTGACAATGCTGCACTCCCACTATACTGACTCTCTGGCTATGCAGGAATCCCTCAGTACTGACCCTCTGACAGTGCAGCACTCCCTCAGTACGGACCCTATGACAGTGCAGCACTCCCTCAGTGCTGACTCTCTGACAGTGCAGCACTCCCTCAGTACTGACCCTCTGACAGTGCACACTCTCTCAGTACTGACCCTCTCACAGTTCAGCTCTCTCTCACTAATTACCCTCTGAATTTCAGCACTTCCTACGTCCCGACCCTCTGACAATGCTGCACTCCCTCTATACTGACTCTCTGGCTATGCAGGAATCCCTCAGTACTGACCCTCTGACAGTGCTGCGCTCACTCAGTAAGGACACTCTGACAGTGCAGCACTCCCTCAGTACAGACCGTCTGACAGTGCGGCACTCCCTCTATACTGACCGTCTGACATTGCAGCACTCCCTCAGTACTGACACTCTGACAGTGTGACACTCCCTCAGTACTGACCCTCTGACAGTGTGGCACTCTATCAGTACTTTCACTCTGACAGTACAGCACTCCCTCAGTACTGACCCTCTGACAGTCTGGCACTCCATCAATCCTTTTACTCTGACAGTGCAGCACTCCCTCAGTACTGACCCTCTGACTGTGCAGCACTCCCTCAGTACTGACCCTCTGACAGTGTGACATTCCCTCAGTACTGACCCTCTGACAGTGCAGCACTCCCTCAGTACTGACCCTCTGACAGTGCAGCACTCCCTCAGTAGTGACACTCTGACAGTGCAGCACTCCCTCAGTACTGACCATCTGACAGTGTGGCACTCCCTCAGTACTGACCCACTGACAGTGCATCACTCCCTCAGTACTGACCCTTTGGGAGTGTAACACTCCCTCAGCATGGACTCTTTGGCAGGGTAGACCTCCCTCAGCTCTGAGATTCTGACAGTGTGGTACTACCTCAGTACTGACCCCTCTGACAGTGCCGCACACCCTCAGTACTGACCCCTCTGACAGTGCAGCGCTCACTCAGTAAGGACACTCTGACAGTGCAGCGCTCTCATAGTAAGGACTTTCTGAGAATGTGGCACTCCCTGAGTACTAACCTTCGAACATTGCAGCACCCACTCAGTAATGACACTCTGACTGTGCAGCACTCCCTCAGTACTGCCACTCTTACAGTGCAGCACTCCCTCAATACTGACAGCTCTGACAGTGCAGCACTCCCTCAGTACTGACCCTCTGACAGTGTGGCACTCCCTCAGTACTGACACTCTGACAGTGCAGCGCTCCCTTAGTAAGGAGCCTCTGACAGTGCAGCACTCCCTCAGTACTGACCCTCTGACATTGCAGCACTCCCTCAGTACTGACATTCTTACAGTGCAGCATTCCCTCAGCACTGACCCTCTGTCAGTGTGGCACTCACTAAGTACTGGCACTCTGACAGAGCAGCACTCCCTCAGCACTGACCATCTGACAGCGAATCACTCCCTCAGTACTGACCCTCTGACCGTGCAGCACTCCCTCAGTAGTAACACTCTGACAGTGCAGCACTCCCTCAGTACTGACCCTCTGACCGTGCAGCACTCCCTCAGTAGTAACACTCTGACAGTGCAGCACTCCCTCAGTACTGACCATCTGACAGTGTGGCCCTCCCTCAATACTGACGTTCTGACAGTGCAGCACTCCCTCAGTACTGACCATCTGACAGTGTGGCACTCCCTCAGTACTGAAACTCTGACAGTGTGGCACTCCCTCAATTTGACCCTCTGACAGTGCAGCACTCCCTCAGTACTGACCATCTGACAGTGTGGCACTCCCTCAGTACTGACGTTCTGACAGTGCAGCACTCCCTCACTACTGACCATCTGACAGTGTGGCACTCCCTCAGTACTGAAACTCTGACTGTGTGGCACTTCCTCAGTACTGACCCTCTGACAGTGCGGCACTCCCTCAGTACTGACCCTCTGACAGTGTGGCACTCCCTCAGCACTGACACTCTGACAGTGCGGCACTCCCTCAGTACTGACCCTCTGACAGTGTGGCACTCCCTCAGCACTGACACTCTGACAGTGCGGCACTCCCTCAGTACTGACCCTCTGACAGTGTGGCACTCCCTCAGCACTGACACTCTGACAGTGCGGCACTCCCTCAGTACTGACACTCTGACAGTGCAGCACTCCCTCATTAATGACCCTTGGACAGTGCAGCGCTCCCTCAGTAGTGACCCTCGGATGGTGCAGCACTCCCTCTGTAATGACCCTCTGACAGTGTGACACTCCCTCAGTACTGATTCTCTGACAGTGCAGCACTCCCTCAGTGCTGACCCACTGACAGTGCAGCACTCCCTCAGTGCTGACCCACTGACAGTGCAGCACTCCCTCAGTACTGACCCACTGACAGTGCAGCACTCCCTCAGTGCTGACCCACTGACAGTGCAGCACTCCCTCAGTACTGACCCACTGACAGTGCAGCACTCCCTCAGTGCTGACCCACTGACAGTGCAGCACTCCCTCAGTACTGACCCTCTGACAGTGTGACACTCCCTCAGTACTGATCTCTGACAGTGCAGCACTCCCTCAGTGCTGACCCACTGACAGTGCAGCACTCCCTCAGTCCTGACCCTCTGACTGTGCAGCACTCCCTCGGTACTGACCCTCTTTATTTCTTGGGAAATATGGAGACATAGGGTTTGCAGATTCTGAGGAAGCATGAGAGAGACACACAAACCAAGGCCTGTCTGAAACTCTCTGCAATAGATTATTCAGAGGCACAGAGTCACAGAGATGCAGAGCATGGAACCAGACCCTCCTATCCAACTTGTCCATACCAACCAGATATTCTCATCTCATTTCATTCCATTTGCTAGCACTTGGCTGATATCCCTCTAAACCCTTCCTATTCACATACTCATCCTGATGCCTTTGAAATGTCGCAATTATAACAGACCCCATCACTTCCTCTGGCAGCTACCTGCATGCCCTTGAATAAGTGCTCAAACATTCATACTGTCGATTCAAACTCTAATAAACACCAACCTACGAAAGGATACCATTGTCATTTTCAACCGACCCTTAGCTTCTTCATTACGCTGATTTGAACAGAGGTAAAGAAACAGAGTTAGTGACCATCCACCGTGACCCTGTTATAAAACTTATTTTCAAATGTGGCTTGTATGTGATTCCCACCCCCTCTAATAGTTGCCTGGAAGGTGGGGGTGGGGTGTACTCTCCTGCTGCAGTCCTTGGGTGTCCCACAGTGATGTTAGGGAGGGAGCTCCAGGAGTTTGACCTGCACCATGTAAAGAGCTCTCTTACTGGAGTGCCCTTTTTAAAGTTGGGAAGTTATTATAGACCAGGAGGACCTGAGAGCTGCTGTCTTGTCAGAGAGAGAGGCCTGGTGGGTCACACCCCTCAGGTGAGGGGAGAGGTCATGATAGAGATTGAGCCAACAATGTTGGCATCATGAACCTGTTAGCTGAGGTAACTGACCCCCCTTTGTAGCCGAGGGATTCAATCCCTTGAACAGAGCAAGCTTGAGAATTCAACACTAATATCAATCTGTACGGACACGCTAGAGACCTGAAACATCAATACAGAGATTGCTGAAGAAGCTAAGCTTGTCCGGCAGCATCTCTGAGGGGAGAGGGAGAAAGAGACAGAGAGAAAGTTTACCTTTTAATCCAGTGATTTCTGCAGGAAAGTTCCTTCAGAACAAACTGTTTTGAGGAAGAGTCACTTGATAAAGGCACTTCACAAAGATCCTGATCAATGTAACTTTGTGATGTTAGTTCAGAAGGAACAGCTCAGACCTAACATTTCGGTGTGCCTTTGTTCTGTATCTGTTCTCCCATGTAGCCCGCACTCCGAATACAATACCTTACACAGCCTTAAACCTGCACACCTGCTGTGCTCTTCCAGCACCACTAATCCAGAATCTGGTTTCCAGCATCTGCAGTCATTGATTTTACCACAGCCTTAAACCTGTTTGTCAACTTTCAACAGTAGCAGCCTCAGGGCATTGAACACAGACTGAATTACTCAGTGATGCATGAATGAGATCAAGTTCTCAAGTCAACAGATGGTGGGGAAATTCAGCACAATACAGCAGGTAGCAACAGTGAAGAGAGGAACAATTCGCATTCCAAGTGACTCTTCCTCAAAACGGTCTGTTCTGAAGGAACTTTCGCGCAGAAATCACTGGATTGAAAGGTGAACTTTCTCTCTGTCTCTTTCTCCCCCTCCCTTCACAGAAGCACTATCTGAGGTAATGAGGGGGCACATTCTGAGGTACTGAGGGAGCACTTTCTGAGCTACCGAGGGAGCACTTTTTGAGATATTAAGGGTGCACTTTCTGAGGTATTGAGGAAGCACTATCTGAGGTATTGAGGGATCAATTTCTGAGGATTTGAGGAAGCACTATCTGAGGTATTCAGGGAGCACAATCTGAGGTATTGAGCAAGCACTATCTGATGTAATGAGGAAAAACTCTCTGAGGTACTGAGGGAGCACTTTCTGAGGTATTAAGGAAGCACTACCTGAGGTACTGAGGGAGCACTTTCTGAGGTTTGAGAGAGCACTTTCTGTGGTCCTGAGTGTGCACTATCTGAGGAATTGAGCGAGTACTTTCTGAGGTATTGAGGGAGCACTATTTGAGGTACTGAGGGGCGACTTTCTGAGGTACTGAGTGTGCACTATCTGAGGTATTGAGGGAGCACTGTCTGAGGTATTGACGGTACTCCTTCTGAGGTATTGCACGAGTGCTTTCTGAGGTATTGAGGGAGTACTATCTGAGGTAACGAGGAAGCACCATGTGAGTACTGAGGGAACACTATTTGAGGAACTGAGGGAGCGTGTTCTGAGGTACTGAGGGAGCACTATTTGAGGTGTTGAGGAAGCACTATCTGAGCTATTGAGGGAGCATTGTATGAGGTACTGAGGAAGCACTGTATGAGGTACTGAGTGTGCACTATCTGATGTATTGAGGGGGCACTTTCTGAGGTATTGAACGAGTAATTTCTGAGGTATTGAGGGAGCAGTATCAGATGTACTGAGGGAGCACTTTCTGACGTATTGAGGGAGGACTTTCTGAGGTATTGAGGAAGCACTATCTGAGGTGCTGAGTTAGCACTATCTGAGGTACTGAGGGAGAACGTTCTGACATATAGAGGGTGCACTTTCTGAGGTATTGAGTGAGCACTATCTGAGGTATTGAGGGAGCATTTTCTGAGGTATTGAGGGAGTACTATCTGAGGTATTGATGGAGCACTATCTAGGTACTGAGGAAGCAGTTTCTCAGGTATTGAGTGAGCACTTTCTGAGGCAATGAGGGAGCATTATCAGAGGTATTGAGGGAGCACTTTCTGCAGTACTGCTGGAGCACCTTCTGAGGAACTTAGGAAGCACTATCTGAGGTATTGACGGTGCACTATGTGAGGTATTGAGAGAGCCTTTTCTGAGGTATTGAGGGAGCATTTTCTGAGGTACTGAAGGTGCACTATCTGAGGTACTGAGGGAGCCCTTTCTGAGGTACTGAGGGAGTTCTTTCAGAGGTATTGAGGAAGCACTATCTGAGGGACTGAGGAAGCAGTCTCTGAGGTACTGAGGGAGCACCCACTGAGGTATTGAGGTAGATCTATCTGAGGTATTGAGGAACATTATCTGAGTTATTGAGGGAACACTTTCTGAGGTATTGAGGGAGCACTTTGTGAGGTATGGAAGGAGCTCTTTTTGAGGTATTCAGGGAGCACTTTCTGAGGTATGGAGGGCGCACTTTCTGAGGTATTGAACAAGCACTTTTTGAGCTACTGAGGGAGCAATATCTCAGGTTTTGAGGGAGCACTTTCTGAGGTATTGAGGAAGCACTATCTGAGGGACTGAGGAAGCACTCTCTGAGGTACTGAGGGAGCACTTTCTGAGGCATTGAGGAAGCACTACCAGAGGTACTGAGGGAGCACTCTCTGAGGTATTGAGGGAGATCTATCTGAGGTACTGAGGGAGCACTATCTGAGGTATTGAGGGAGCACATTCTGATTTATTGAGGAAGCAATTTTCTGAGGTACTGAGGGAGCACTTTCTGAGGTATTGAGTGAACACTTTCTGAGATATTGAGGGAGCATTATATGAGGTATTGAGAGAGCACTTTCTGAGGTTTTGAGGGAGCACTATGTTAGGTATGGTGGAGCACTATCTGATGTATTGAGGGTGGACTTTCTGAGGTATTGAGGGAGGACTTTCTGAGGAATTGAGGAAGCACTATCAGAGGTATTGAGGGAGCATTATCTGAGGTATTGAGGGAGCATTATCTGAGGTACTGAGGGAGCACTATCTGAGGTACTGAGGGAGCACTATCTGACATACTGAGGGACCATTATCTGAGGAACTGAGGGAGCACTTTCTGTGGGACTGAGGAAGCACTTGTTGAGGTATTGCGGGTGCACTATCTGAGGTATTGAGGGAGCACTTTCTGAGGTAGTGAGGGAGCAATTACTGAGGTATTGAGGGAGTACTATCTGAGGTATTGGGGGAGCACCTTCTGAGGTATTGAGTGAGTATTTTCTGAGGTATTGAGGAAGCACTATCTGAGGTACTGAGGGAGCAATTTCTGAGGTAATGAGTATGCACTATCTGAGGTATTGAGGGAGCACTTTCTGACGTATTAAGGAAGCACAGTCTGAGGTACTGAGGGAGCAATTTCTGAGGTACTGAGTATGCACTATCTGAGGTATTGAGGGAGCACTGTCTGAGGTACTGAGTGTGCACTATCTGAGGTATTGAGGGAGCACTGTCTGAGTTGTGAGGAAGCACTGCCTGGAGTACAGAGTGTGCACTATCTGAGGTATTGAGGGGGCACTTTCTGAGGTATTGAGCGAGTAATTTCTGAGGTAGTGAGGGAGCAGTATCAGATGTACTGAGGCGGCACTTTATGACGTATTGAGGGTGCACTATCTGAGGGACTGAGTATGCAATGTCTGAGGTACTGTGGGAGCATGTTCTGAGGTATTGAGTTAGCACTATCTGAGGTAATGAGGGAGCACTTTCTGACATATAGAGGGTGCGTTTTCTAAGTTATTCAGTGAGCACTATCTGAGGTATTGAGGGAGCACTTTCTGAGGTATTGAGGGAGTACTATCTGTGGTATTGATGGAGCACTATCTAGGTACAGAGTAAGCAGTTTCTCAGGTATTGAGTGAGCACTTTCTGAGGTAATTAGGGAGCATTATCAGAGGTATTGAAGGAACACTTTCTGCAGTACAGCGGGAGCACCTTCTGAGGTACTTAGGAAGCACTATCTGAGGTACTGACGGTGCACTATGTGAGGTATTGAGGGAGCCTTTTCTGAGGTATTGAGGGAGCATTTTCTGAGGTACTGAGGGTGCACTATCTGAGTTACTGAGGGAGACCTTTCTGAGGTATTGAGGGAGTACTTTCTGAGGTACTGAGGGAGTACTTTCCGAGGTATTGAGCAAGCACTCTCTGAGGTACTGAGGAATAATATCTGAGGTATTGAGGGAGCACTATTTGATTAACTGAGAAAGCATTCTCTGAGTTACTGAGGGAGCACTTTCTGAGGCATTGAGAAAGCACTATCTGAGCTACTGTGGAAGCAATATCTCAGGTATTGAGGGAGCACTTTCTAAGGTATTGAGTGAGCACTTTCTGAGGCATTGAGAGAGTACTATCTGCGGAATTGATGGAGCACTATCTCGGTACTGAGGAAGCAGTTTCTGGGGTATTGAGTGAGCACTTTCTGAGGTAATGAGGGAGCATTATCAGAGGGAGCACTTTCTGCAGTACTGCAGAAGCACATTCTGAGGTACTTAGGAAGCACTATCTGAGATTCTGAAAGTGCACTATGTGAGGTATTGAGAGAGCCTTTTCTGAGGTATTGAGGGAGCATTTTCTGAGGTACTGAGGGTGCACTATCTGAGCTACTGAGGGAGCCCTTTCTGAGGTATTGAGGCAGTACTTTCAGAGGTACTGAGGGAGTACTTTCTGAGGTATTGAGCAAGCACTATCTGAGGTACTGAGGAAGTAATATCTGAGGTATTGAGGGAGCACTTTCTTAGGTTTGAGGAAGCACTATTTCATTTACTGAGGAAGCACTGTCTGAGGTACTGAGGGAGCATTTTCTGAGGTATTGAGAAAGCGCTATGTGAGGTACTGAGGGAGCAATGTCTCAGGTATGAAGGGAGCACTTTCTGAGGTATTGAGGAAGCATTGTCTGATGTACTGAGGAAGCACTCTCTGAGGTACTGACGGAGCACATTCTAAGGTATTGAGGAGGCACGACCTGAGGTACTGAGGGAGCACCCTCTGAGGTATTGAGCGAGATCTATCTGAGGTATTGAGGAACACTATCTGAGGTATTGAGGGAACACTTTCTGAGGTATTGAGGGAGCACTTTCTGAGGTATTAAGGAAGCACTACCTGAGGTACTGAGGGAGCACTTTCTGAGGTTTGAGAGAGCACTTTCTGTGGTCCTGAGTGTGCACTATCTGAGGAATTGAGCGAGTACTTTCTGAGGTATTGAGGGAGCACTATTTGAGGTACTGAGGGGCGACTTTCTGAGGTACTGAGTGTGCACTATCTGAGGTATTGAGGGAGCACTGTCTGAGGTATTGACGGTACTCCTTCTGAGGTATTGCACGAGTGCTTTCTGAGGTATTGAGGGAGTACTATCTGAGGTAACGAGGAAGCACCATGTGAGTACTGAGGGAACACTATTTGAGGAACTGAGGGAGCGTGTTCTGAGGTACTGAGGGAGCACTATTTGAGGTGTTGAGGAAGCACTATCTGAGCTATTGAGGGAGCATTGTATGAGGTACTGAGGAAGCACTGTATGAGGTACTGAGTGTGCACTATCTGATGTATTGAGGGGGCACTTTCTGAGGTATTGAACGAGTAATTTCTGAGGTATTGAGGGAGCAGTATCAGATGTACTGAGGGAGCACTTTCTGACGTATTGAGGGAGGACTTTCTGAGGTATTGAGGAAGCACTATCTGAGGTGCTGAGTTAGCACTATCTGAGGTACTGAGGGAGAACGTTCTGACATATAGAGGGTGCACTTTCTGAGGTATTGAGTGAGCACTATCTGAGGTATTGAGGGAGCATTTTCTGAGGTATTGAGGGAGTACTATCTGAGGTATTGATGGAGCACTATCTAGGTACTGAGGAAGCAGTTTCTCAGGTATTGAGTGAGCACTTTCTGAGGCAATGAGGGAGCATTATCAGAGGTATTGAGGGAGCACTTTCTGCAGTACTGCTGGAGCACCTTCTGAGGAACTTAGGAAGCACTATCTGAGGTATTGACGGTGCACTATGTGAGGTATTGAGAGAGCCTTTTCTGAGGTATTGAGGGAGCATTTTCTGAGGTACTGAAGGTGCACTATCTGAGGTACTGAGGGAGCCCTTTCTGAGGTACTGAGGGAGTTCTTTCAGAGGTATTGAGGAAGCACTATCTGAGGGACTGAGGAAGCAGTCTCTGAGGTACTGAGGGAGCACCCACTGAGGTATTGAGGTAGATCTATCTGAGGTATTGAGGAACATTATCTGAGTTATTGAGGGAACACTTTCTGAGGTATTGAGGGAGCACTTTGTGAGGTATGGAAGGAGCTCTTTTTGAGGTATTCAGGGAGCACTTTCTGAGGTATGGAGGGCGCACTTTCTGAGGTATTGAACAAGCACTTTTTGAGCTACTGAGGGAGCAATATCTCAGGTTTTGAGGGAGCACTTTCTGAGGTATTGAGGAAGCACTATCTGAGGGACTGAGGAAGCACTCTCTGAGGTACTGAGGGAGCACTTTCTGAGGCATTGAGGAAGCACTACCAGAGGTACTGAGGGAGCACTCTCTGAGGTATTGAGGGAGATCTATCTGAGGTACTGAGGGAGCACTATCTGAGGTATTGAGGGAGCACATTCTGATTTATTGAGGAAGCAATTTTCTGAGGTACTGAGGGAGCACTTTCTGAGGTATTGAGTGAACACTTTCTGAGATATTGAGGGAGCATTATATGAGGTATTGAGAGAGCACTTTCTGAGGTTTTGAGGGAGCACTATGTTAGGTATGGTGGAGCACTATCTGATGTATTGAGGGTGGACTTTCTGAGGTATTGAGGGAGGACTTTCTGAGGAATTGAGGAAGCACTATCAGAGGTATTGAGGGAGCATTATCTGAGGTATTGAGGGAGCATTATCTGAGGTACTGAGGGAGCACTATCTGAGGTACTGAGGGAGCACTATCTGACATACTGAGGGACCATTATCTGAGGAACTGAGGGAGCACTTTCTGTGGGACTGAGGAAGCACTTGTTGAGGTATTGCGGGTGCACTATCTGAGGTATTGAGGGAGCACTTTCTGAGGTAGTGAGGGAGCAATTACTGAGGTATTGAGGGAGTACTATCTGAGGTATTGGGGGAGCACCTTCTGAGGTATTGAGTGAGTATTTTCTGAGGTATTGAGGAAGCACTATCTGAGGTACTGAGGGAGCAATTTCTGAGGTAATGAGTATGCACTATCTGAGGTATTGAGGGAGCACTGTCTGAGGTACTGAGTGTGCACTATCTGAGGTATTGAGGGAGCACTGTCTGAGTTGTGAGGAAGCACTGCCTGGAGTACAGAGTGTGCACTATCTGAGGTATTGAGGGGGCACTTTCTGAGGTATTGAGCGAGTAATTTCTGAGGTAGTGAGGGAGCAGTATCAGATGTACTGAGGCGGCACTTTATGACGTATTGAGGGTGCACTATCTGAGGGACTGAGTATGCAATGTCTGAGGTACTGTGGGAGCATGTTCTGAGGTATTGAGTTAGCACTATCTGAGGTAATGAGGGAGCACTTTCTGACATATAGAGGGTGCGTTTTCTAAGTTATTCAGTGAGCACTATCTGAGGTATTGAGGGAGCACTTTCTGAGGTATTGAGGGAGTACTATCTGTGGTATTGATGGAGCACTATCTAGGTACAGAGTAAGCAGTTTCTCAGGTATTGAGTGAGCACTTTCTGAGGTAATTAGGGAGCATTATCAGAGGTATTGAAGGAACACTTTCTGCAGTACAGCGGGAGCACCTTCTGAGGTACTTAGGAAGCACTATCTGAGGTACTGACGGTGCACTATGTGAGGTATTGAGGGAGCCTTTTCTGAGGTATTGAGGGAGCATTTTCTGAGGTACTGAGGGTGCACTATCTGAGTTACTGAGGGAGACCTTTCTGAGGTATTGAGGGAGTACTTTCTGAGGTACTGAGGGAGTACTTTCCGAGGTATTGAGCAAGCACTCTCTGAGGTACTGAGGAATAATATCTGAGGTATTGAGGGAGCACTATTTGATTAACTGAGAAAGCATTCTCTGAGTTACTGAGGGAGCACTTTCTGAGGCATTGAGAAAGCACTATCTGAGCTACTGTGGAAGCAATATCTCAGGTATTGAGGGAGCACTTTCTAAGGTATTGAGTGAGCACTTTCTGAGGCATTGAGAGAGTACTATCTGCGGAATTGATGGAGCACTATCTCGGTACTGAGGAAGCAGTTTCTGGGGTATTGAGTGAGCACTTTCTGAGGTAATGAGGGAGCATTATCAGAGGGAGCACTTTCTGCAGTACTGCAGAAGCACATTCTGAGGTACTTAGGAAGCACTATCTGAGATTCTGAAAGTGCACTATGTGAGGTATTGAGAGAGCCTTTTCTGAGGTATTGAGGGAGCATTTTCTGAGGTACTGAGGGTGCACTATCTGAGCTACTGAGGGAGCCCTTTCTGAGGTATTGAGGCAGTACTTTCAGAGGTACTGAGGGAGTACTTTCTGAGGTATTGAGCAAGCACTATCTGAGGTACTGAGGAAGTAATATCTGAGGTATTGAGGGAGCACTTTCTTAGGTTTGAGGAAGCACTATTTCATTTACTGAGGAAGCACTGTCTGAGGTACTGAGGGAGCATTTTCTGAGGTATTGAGAAAGCGCTATGTGAGGTACTGAGGGAGCAATGTCTCAGGTATGAAGGGAGCACTTTCTGAGGTATTGAGGAAGCATTGTCTGATGTACTGAGGAAGCACTCTCTGAGGTACTGACGGAGCACATTCTAAGGTATTGAGGAGGCACGACCTGAGGTACTGAGGGAGCACCCTCTGAGGTATTGAGCGAGATCTATCTGAGGTATTGAGGAACACTATCTGAGGTATTGAGGGAACACTTTCTGAGGTATTGAGGGAGCACTTTCTGAGGTATGAAAGGAGCTCTTTTTGAGGTATTGAGGGAGCACTATTTGAGCTACTGAGGGAGCAATATCTCAGGTTTTGAGGGAGCACTTTCTGAGGTATTGAGGAGGCATTATCTGAGGTATGGAGGCAGCACTATCTGAGATATTGAGTGAACACGTTCTGAGATTTTAAGGAAGCAATATTCTGACGTACTGAAGGCGCACTTTCTGAGGTATTGAGTGAACACTTTCTGAGATATTGAGGGAGCATTATATGAGGTATTGAGGGAGCACTTTCTCAGGTATTGAGGGAGTGCTATCTAAGGTATAGGGAGCAAGGAGGTATTGAGGAAGCACATTCTGAGGTATTGAGGGAATACTTTCTGAGGTATTGAGGAAGCACTATCTGAGGTTTTGAGGGAGCACTTTCTGAGGTACTGAGGGAGCACTTTCTGAGGTATTGAGGGAGCACTTTCTGAGGTACTAATGGTGCACTTTCTGAGGTATTGAGGAAGCGCTATCTGAGGTATTGAGGAAGCACTTTTTGAGGATCTGAAGAAGCATGATCTGAGGTATTGAGGGAGTGCTATCTGAGGTATTGAGGAAGCACTTTCTGAGGTAGTGAGGAAGCACTATCTGAGGGACTGAGGGAACATTAACTGAGATACTGAGGGAGCATTATCTGAGGTACTGAGGAAGCACTATCTGAGGTACTGAGGAAGCGTTATCTGAGGTACTGAGGGAGCACTTTCTGAGGTATTGAGGAAGCACTATCTGAACTACTGAGAGAGCAATATCTCAGGTATTGAGGGAGTACTTTCTGAGGTAATGAGGAAGCACTGTCTGAGGTACTGAGGGAGCACCCTCTGAGGTGCTGAGTGTGCACTATCTGAGGTATTGAGGAACACTTTCTGAGGTATTGAGGGAGCACATTCTGAGGTATGGAAGGAGCTCATTTTGAGGTATTGAGGGAGCACTATCTGAGGTATTGAACAAGCACTATTTGAGCTACTGAGGGAGCACTTTCTCAAATTTTGAGGGAGCATTTTCTGAGGTAATGAGGAGGCACTATCTGAGGTACTTTGGAAGCAGAGGTACTGAGGGAGCACTTTCTGAGGTATTGAGGAAGCACTACCTGAGGTATTGAGGGAGATCTATCTGAGATATTGAGGAACACGTTCTGAGGTATTGAGGGAGCACTTTCTGAGATATGGAAGGATCTCTTTTTGAAGTATTGAGGGAGCACTATCTGAGGTACTGAGGGAGCGCTATTTGAGGTATTGAGGGAGCACTTTCTGAGGTATTGAGTGAACACTTTTTGAGATATTGAGGGATCATTATATGAGGTACTGAGGGAGCACTATCTGAGGTATTGTGGGAGCACTATCTGAGGTATTGACGGGGCACATTCTGAGGTATTGAGGGAGCACTTTCTGAGGTACTGAAGTAGCACTATCTGAGGTATTGAGGGAGCATTGTCTGAGGTATTGAGGGAGCATTATCTGAGGTACTGAGGGAGCACTTTCTGAGGTATTGAGGGAGAATTCTGAGGTATTGAGGGAGCAATTACTGAGGTGTTGAGAGAGCACTATCTGAGGTATTGGGGGAGCTCCTTCTGAGGTATTGAGCGAGTATTTTCTGAGGTGTTGAGGAAGCACGATCTGAGGTACGGAGGGAGCACTTTCTGACGTATTGAGGAACCACTGTCAGACGTATTAAGGAAGCAGTGTCTGAGGTACTGAGGGAGCAATTTCTGAGGTACTGAGTGTGCACTATCTGAGGTATTGAGGGAGCACTGTCTGAGTAGTGAGGAAGCACTGCCTGAAGTACAGAATGTGCACTATCTGAGGTATTGAGGGAGCACATTCTGAGGTATTGAGCGAGCACTATCTTAGGTATGGGGGGGCACTATCTGAGGTATTGAGGGAGCACATTCTGAGGTATTGAGGGAGCACTTTCTGAGGTATTGGGGGAGCACTTTCTGAGGTATTGAGCAAGCTCCATCTGAGGTACTGATGGAGCACTTTCTAACATATAGAGCATGCACTTTCTAAGGTATTGAGTGAGCACTATCTGAGGTATTGATGAAGCACTATCTAGGTACTGAGAAAGCAATTTCTGAGGTATTGAGTGGGCACTTTCTGAGGTAATGAGGGAGCATTATCAGAGGTATTGAGGGAGCATTATCTGAGGTATTGAGAGAGCACTCTCTGCAGTACTGCGGGAGCACCTTCTGAGGTACTTAGGAAGCACTATCTGAGATATTGACGGTGCACTATGTGAGGTATTGAGAGAGCCTTTTCTGAGATATTGAGGGAACATTTTCTGAGGTACTGAGGGTGCACTATTTGAGGTTTTGAAGGAGCATTTTCTGAGGTATTGAGGGAGCATTTTCTGAAATACTGATGGTGCACTATCCGAGGTATTGAGGGAGCAGGATCTGAGGTACTGATGGTGCACTTCCTGAGGTATTGAGGGAGTACTTTCTGAGGTACTGAGGTAGTACTTTCCGAGGTATTGAGCAAGCACTATCTGAGGTACTGAGGAATAATATCTGAGGTATTGAGGGAGCACTTTCTGAAGAATTGAGGGAGCACTATTTGATTTACTGAGGAAGCACTCTCTGAGTTACTGAGAGAGCACTTTCGGAGGTATTGAGAAAGCACTATCTGAGGTACTGAGGGAGCACTATCTGAGGTATGGAGGGAGCACTTTCTGAGTTATTGAGCAAACACATTCTGAGCTACTGTGGGAGCAATGTCTCAGGTATTGAGGGAGCACAATCTGATGTACTGAGGGAGCACTCTCTGAGGTATTGAGGGAGATCTATCTGAGGTATTGAGGAACACTCTCTGAGGTATAGAGGGAACACTTTCTGAGGTAGTGAGGGTGCACTTTCTGAGGTATGGAAGGAGCTGTTTTTGAGGTATTGAGGGAGCACTATCTGAGGTACTGAGGGAGCACAATCTGAGATATTGAGGGAGCACTTTCTGAGGTATTGAGGAAACAATTTTTCTGAAGTACTGAAGGTGAACTTTCTGAGGTATTGAGTGAACACTTTCTGCAAAATTGAGGGAGCATTATATGAGTTACTGAGGGAGCACTTTCTGAAGTATTGAGGGAGCACTATCTGAGCTATTGAGGGAGCATTATCTGTGATACTGAGGGAGCACTTTCTGAGGTACTGAGGGAGCACTTTCTGAGGTATTAATAGTGCACTTTTTGAGGTATTGAGGAAGCACTATCTGAGGTAGTGATGAAGCACTCTCTAAGGTACTGAGGGAGCATTATCTGAAGTACAGAGTGTGCACTATCTGACGTATTGAGGAAGCACTATCTGAGGTAGTGATGAAGCACTCTCTAAGGTACTGAGGGAGCATTATCTGAGGTACTGAGGGAGCACTTTCTGTGGTACTGAGGAAGCACTTTCTGAGGTATTGAGAGTGCACTATCTGAGGTATTGAGGGAGCACTTTCTGAGGTATTGAGGGAGCAATAACTGAGGTGTTGAGAGAGCACTATCTGAGGTATTGGGGGAGCTCCTTCTGAGGTATTGAGCGAGTATTTTCTGAGGTATTGAGGAAGCACGATCTGAGGTACTGAGGGAGCACTTTCTGACGTATTAAGGAAGCACTGTCCGACGCATTGAGGGAGCAATTTCTAAGTTGTGAGGAAGCACTGCCTGAAGTACAGAGTGTGCACTATCTGACGTATTGAGGGAGCACTTTCTAAGGTATTGAGTGAGGACTATCTGAGGTATTGAGGGAGCACTTTCTGAGGTATTGATGGAGTACTGTCTGAGGTATTGAGGGAGCACTTCCTGAGGTATTGAGGGAGTACTATCTGAGGTATTGATGGAGCACTATCTAGGTATTGAGGAAGCAGTTTCTCAGGTATTGAGTGAGCACTTTCTGAGGTAATTTGGGAGCATTATCAGAGGTATTGAGGGAGCACTTTCTGCAGTACTGCGGGAGCACCTTCTGAGGTACTTAGGAAGCACTATCTGAGGTACTGACGGTGCACTATGTGAGGTATTGAGAGAGCCATTTCTGAGGTATTGAGGGAGCATTTTCTGAGGTACTCAGGGTGCATGATCTGAGATACTGATGGTGCACTATCTGAGGTACTGAGGGAGCCCTTTCTGAGGTATTGAGGGAGCACTGTCTGAGGTATTGAGGAAACAATTTTCTGAAGTACTGAAGGTGCACTTTCTGAGGTATTGAGTGAACACTTTCTGAGATATTGAGGGAGCGTTATGAGGTACTGAGGGAGCACTTTCTGAGGTATTGAGGGAACATTATCTGTGGAACTGAGGGAGCACTATCTGAGGTTCTGAGGGAGACTATCTGAGGTATTAATTGTGCACTTTCTGAGGTATTGAGGAAGCGCGATCTGAGATATTGAGGGAGAACTATCTGAGGTTTGGAGGGAGCGCTTTCTGATGTAGTGAGGAAGCACTATCTGAGGTATTGAGGGAACATTATCTGACATACTGAGAGAGCATTATCTGAGGTACTGAGGGAGCACTTTCTGTGGTACTGAGGAAGCACTTTCTGAAGTATTGAGGGTGCACTATCTGAGGTATTGAGGGAGCACTGTCTGAGTACTGAGGAAGCGCTGCCTGAAGTACAGAGAGTGCACTATCTGAAGTATTGAGGGAGCACTTACTGAGGTATTGTGGGAGCATTTTCTAAAGTATTGAGGTAGCACTTTCTGAGGTATTGAGGGAGAACCTTCTGAGGGACTTAGGAAGCACTATCTGAGTTATTGAGGGTGCACTACCTGAGGTATTGAGGGTGCACTACCTGCGGTATTGAGGGACCACTATCTGAGGTACTGAGGGTGTACTATCTGAGGTATTGATGGAGCATTTTCTGAGGTACTGAAGGTGCGCTGGCAAAGGTATTGAGGGAGCACTATCTGAGGTATTGAGGGAGCGCTATATGAGGAATTGAGGGAGCACTTTCTTAGGTAATGAGGGACGGACTATCTGAGGTACTGAGGTAGCCCTTTCTGAGGTATTGGGTGTGCAGTATCTGAGGTACTGAGGGAGCACTTTCTGAGGTATTGAGCAAGCATTTCCTGAGGTACTGAGGGAGCACTGTCTGAGGTATTAAGGGAGATATATCTGAGGTATTGAGGAACACTATCTGAAGTATTGAGGGAGCACTATCTGAGGAACTGAGGGAGCACTATCTGATGTACTGAGGTAGCACTTTCTGAGGTATTGAGTGAGCACTTTCTGAGCTATTGAGTGAGCATTATATGAAGTACTGAATTAGCACTTTCTGAGGTATTGAGGGAGCAAAATCTAAGGCATGGGGAGCACTATCTGAGATATTGAGGGAGCACTTCCTGAGGTATTGTGGGTGCTCCTTCTGAGGTACTGAGGGAGCACTTGCTGACGTACTGAGTGTGCACTATCTGTGGTACCGAGGAAGCACTTTCTGAGGTATTGAAGAAGTACAATGTGAGTGCTGAGGGAGCACTATCTGAGGTACTGAGGAAGCACTATCTGAGGTACTGAGGAAGCACTATCTGAGTTATTGAGGGTGCAGTATCTGAGGTAGTGAGGGAGCATTTTCGGAGGTATTGAAGGACCATTTTCTGAGGTACTGGCAGTGCACTATCTGAGGTATTGAGGGAGCACTATCTGAGGTATTGAGGGAGTACTTTCTGAGGTACTGAGGGAGTACATTCTGTGGTAGTGAGCAAGCACTATCTGAGGTACTGAGGAAGTACTATCTGAGGTATTGAGGAAGCACTATTTGACTTACTGAGGAAGCATTCCCTGAGGTACTGAGGGAGTACATTCTGAGGTATTGCGGAAGCACTATGTGAGGTACTGAGGGAGCAATATCTCAAGTATCGAGGGAACACTTTCTGAGGTATTGCGGGAGATCCATCAAAGGTATTGAGGAACACTATCTGAGGTATTGAGGGAGCACTTTCTGAGGTATTGCGGAAGCACTCCGTGAGGTACTGAGTTTTCAATAACTCAAGTATTGAGGAACACTTTCTGAGGTACTCAGGAAGCACTGCCTAAGGTACTGAGGGAGCACTTTCTGAGGTATTGAGAAAGCACTGCCTGAGGTACTGAGGGAGCACTCTTTGAGGTTTTCAGGGAGATCTATGTGAGGTATTGAGGAACACTATCTGAGGTATTGAGGGAGCACTCTCTGAGGAAATGAGAGAGCACTATCTGAGGTATTGAGGTTGAACTTTCTGAGATATTGAGGGAGTACTATCTAAGGTATGGGGGAGCACTATCTGAGGTATTGAGGGATCACACTCTGAGGTATTGAGGGAGCATTATCTGTGGTACTGAAGAAGCACTTTCTGAGGTATTAAGGGTGCACTTTCTGAGGTATTGAGGAAGCACTATCTGAGGTATTGAGGCAGCACTTTATGAGGTTCTGATGAAGCACTCTCTGAGGTACTGAGGGAGCATTATCTGAGGTACAGAGGGAGCACTTTCTGACGTATTAAGGAAGCACTGTCTGACGTATTGAGAGAGCAATTTCTGAGTTGTGAGGAAGCACTGCCTGAAGTACAGAGTGTGCACTATCTGACGTATTGAGGGAGCACTTTCTAAGGTATTGAGTGAGCACTATCTGAGGTATTGAGGGAACACTTTATGAGGTATTGAGGGAGCAATTACTGAGGTATTGAGGGAGCAATATCTGAGGTATTTGGGGAGCTCCTTCTGTGGTATTGAGCGAGTATTGTCTGCGGTATTGAGGAAGCATTATCTGAGGTACTGAGGGAGCACTTTCTGACGTATTTGGAAGCACTGTCCGACATATTGAGGGAGCAATTTCTGAGTTGTGAGGAAGCACTGCATGAAGTCCAGAGTGTGCACTATCTGAGGGAGCACTTTCTAAGGTATTGAGGGAGCACTTTCTAAGGTATTGTGTGAGGACTATCTGAGGTATTGAGGGAGCACTTTCTGAGATATTGAGGAAGCATTATCTGACATACTGAGGGAGCATTATCTGAGGTACTGAGGGAGCACTTTCTGTTATACTGAGGAAGCACTTTCTGAGGTTTTGAGGGAGTGCTTTCTGAGGTATTGAGGATGCACTATCGGAGGTATTGCGGGAACACTTTTTGTGGTATAAAGGGAGCACTACCTGAGGTATTGAGGGAGCACATTCTGAGGTATTGAGGGAGCACCTTCTGAGGTATTGAGGAAGCACTATCTGAGCAATTGAGGGAGCATTATCTGTGGTACTGTGGGAGCACACTTTCTGTGGTACTGAGGGAGGACATCTGAGGTATTAAGCGTGCACTTTTTGAGGTATTGAGGAAGCGCTAGCGGAGGAAGTGATGAAGCACTCTCTAAGGTACTGAGGGAGCATTATCTGAGGTACTGAGGGAGCACATTCTGTGGTACTGAGGAAGCACTATCTGAGGTACTGAGGAAGCACTTTCTGAGGTATTGAGGGTGCACTTTCTGAGGTAGTGAGGGAGCAATAACTGAGGTATTGAGGGAGCACTATCAGATGTATTGGGGGAGCGCCTTCTGTGGTATTGAGCGAGTATTTTCTGAGTTATTGAGGGAGCACTATCTGAGGCACTGAGGGAGCACTTTCTGACGTATTAAGGAAGCACTGTCCGACATATTGAGGGAGTAATTTCTGAGTTGTGAGGAAGCACTGCCTTAAGTACAGAGTGTGCACTATCTGACGTATTGAGCGAGCACCTTGTAAGGTATTGAGTGAGAACTATCTGAGGTATTGAGGGAGCACTTTCTGAGGTATTGAGGAAGCACTATCTGAGGTACTGAGGGAGCATTATCCGACATACTGAGGGAGCATTATCTGAGGTACTGAGGGAGCACTTTCTTTGGTACTGAGGAAACACTTTCTGAGGTATTGAGGGTGCACTATCGGAGGTATTGCGGGAACACTTTCTGAGGTATTGCGTGAACACTTTTTGTGGTATAAAGGGAGCACTCCTTAGGTATTGAGGGAGCACTATCTTAGGTATGGGGGAGCACTATCTGAGGTATTGAGGGAGCACATTCTGAGGTATTGTGGGAACACCTTCTGAGGTATTGAGGAAGCACTATCTGAGCTATTGAGGGAGCATTATCTGTGGTACTGAGGGACCACTTTCTGAGGTACTGAGGGAGCACTTTCTGAGGTATTGAGGAAGCTCTATCGGAGGAAGTGATGAAGCACTCTCTAAGGTACTGAGGGAGCATTATCTGAGGTACTGAGGGAGCACTTTCTGTGGTACTGCGGAATCACTTTCTGAGGTATTGCGGGTGCAGTATCTGAGGTATTGAGGGAGCACTTTCTGAGGTAGTGAGGGGGCAATTACTGAGGTATTGAGGGAACACTATCTGATGTATTGGGGCGCGCCTTCTGAGGTATTGAGCGAGTATTTTCTGAGTTATTGAGGAAGCACTATCTGAGGCACTGAGGGAGCACTTTCTGACGTAGTAAGGAAGCACTGTCCAACATATTGAGGAAGCAATTTCTGAGTTGTGAGGAAGCTCTGCCTGAAGTACAGAGTGTGCACTATCTGACGTATTGAGGGAGCACTTTGTAAGGTATTGAGTGAGAACTATCTGAGGTATTGAGGGAGCACTTTCTGAGGTATTGAGGAAGCACTATCTGAGGTACTGAGGGAGCACTTTCTGAGGTATTAATGGTGCACTTTCTGAGGTATTGAGGAGGCGCTATCTGAGGTATTGGAGGAGCAATTTTTGAGGATCTGAAGAAGCGTGATCTGAGATATTGAGGGAGTGCTATCTGAGGTATTGAGGGAGCGCTTTCTGAGGTAGTGAGGAAGCACTATCTGAGGTGTTGAGGGAACATTATCTGACATACTGAGGGAACACTTTCTAATGTACTGAGGAAGCATTTTCTGAGGTACTGAGGGAGCACTTTCTTTGGTACTGAGGGAGCACTTTCTGAGGTACTGAGGGAACACCTTCTGAGGTATTAATGGTGCACTTTCTGATGTATTGAGGAAGCGCTATCTGAGGTATTGGAGGAGCAGTTTTTGAGGATCTGAAGAAGGACGATCTGAGATATTGAGGGAGCGCTATCTGAGGTATTGAGGAAGCGCTTTTTGAGATAGTGAGGAAGCACTATCTGAGGTGTTGAGGGAACATTATCTGACATACTGAGGGAGCGCTTTCTAAGGTACTGAGGAAGCACTTTCTGAGGTACTGAGGAAGCACTACCTGAGGTACTGAGGAAGAATTATCTGACATACTGAGGGAGCATTATCTGAGGTACTGAGGGAGCACTTTCTGTGGTTGAACTATCTGAGATACTGAGGAAGCACTGTCTGAGGTATTGAGGGTGCACTATCTGAGGTATTGTTGGAGCACTTTCTGAGGTATTGAGGGAGCAATTACTGAGATATTGAGGGAGCACTATCTGAGGTATTGAGGGAGCTCCTTCTGAGGTATGGAGCAAGTATTTTCTGAGGTATTGAGGAAGTACTATCTGAGGTACTGAGGGAGCACTTTCTGACGTATTGAGGAAGCACTGTCCGACGTATTAAGGAAGCACTGTCTGAGGTACTGAGTGTGCACTATCTGAGCTATTGAGGGAGCACTGTCTGAGTACTGAGGAAGCACTGCCTGAAGTACAGAGAGTGCACTAGCTTAAGTATTGAGGGAGCACTTTCTGAGGTATTGAGTGAGCATTATCTAAAGTATTGAGTGAGCACTTTCTGAAGTATTGAGGGTGCACTACCTGAGGTGATGAGGGAGCACTTTCTGTTGTAGTGATGGAGCACTTTCTGAGGTACTGAGGGTGTACTATCTGAGGAATTGTTGGAGCATTTTCTGAGGTACTGAAGGTGTGCTGGCTAAGGTATTCAGGGAGTACTATCTGAGGTATTGAGGGAGCACTTTCTGAGGTAATGGGTGTGCACTATCTGAGGAACTGAGGAAGCACGATCTGAGGTACTGAGGGAGTACTTTCTGTGGTATTGAGCGAGAACTATCTGAGATACTGAGGAAGCACTATCTGCGGTATTGAGGGAGCACTTTCTGAAGTATTGAGGAAGCTCTATCTGAGGTACTGAGGAAGCACTATCTGAGGTACTGAGGAAGCACGTTCTGAGGTATTGAGGGTGCACTATCTGAGGTATTGAGGGAGCACTGTCTGAGTACTCAGGAAGCACTGCCTGAAGTACAGAGAGTGCACTATCTGAAATACTGAGGGAGCACTTTCTGAAGTATTGAGGAAGCTCTATCTGAGGTACTGAGGAAGCACTATCTGAGGTACTGAGGAAGCACTTTCTGAGGTATTGAGTGAGCACTATCTGAGGTATTGAGGGAGCACTTACTGAGGTATTGTGGGAGCATTTTCTAAAGTATTGAGGGAGCACTTTCTGAGGTATTGAGGGAGAACCTTCTGAGGGACTTAGGAAGCACTATCTGAGTTATTGAGGGTGCACTATCTGAGGTATTGAGGGTGCACTATCTGAGGTATTGAGGGAGGCTTTTCTGAGGTATTGAGGGTGCACTACCTGAAGTAATGAGGGAACACTTTCTGAGGTAGTGAGGGAGCACTTTCTGAGGTACTGAGGGTGTACTATCTGAGGTATTGATGGAGCATTTTCTGAGGTACTGAAGGTGCGCTGGCAAAGGTATTGAGGGAGCACTATCTGAGGTATTGAGGGAGCACTATCTGAGGAATTGAGGGAGCACTTTCAGAGGTAATGAGGGACGGATTATCTGAGGTATTGAGGTAGCCCTTTCTGAGGTATTGGGTGTGCAGTATCTGAGGTAATGAGGAAGCACTATCTGAGGTATTGAGGGAGCACTTTCTGAGGTATTGAGGAAGCCCTATTTGATTTGCTGAGAAAGCACTCTCTGAGGTACTGAGGGAGCACTTTCTGAGGTATTGAGGAAGCACTATCTGAGATACTGAGGGAGTACTGTCTGAGGTATTGAGCAAGCACTATCTGAGGTACTGAGGGTACAATATCTCAGGTATTGAGGGAGCACTTACTGAGGTATTGAGGAAGCACTATCTGAGGTACTGAGGGTGCAATATCTCAGGTATTGAGGGACCACTTTCTGAGGTATTGAGCAAGCATTTCCTGAGGTACTGAGGGAGCACACTCTGAGGTATTGAGGGAGATCTATCTGAGGTATTGAGGGAGATCTATCTGAGGTATTGAGGAACACTATCTGAAGTATTGAGGGAGCAATCTCTGAGGTATTGAGGGTACTCCTGAGGTATGGAAGAAGCTCTTTCTGAGGTATTGAGGGAGCACTATTTGAGGAACTGAGGAAACACTATCTGAGGAACTGTGGGAACACTATCTGAGGTATTGAGGGAGCACTTTGTGAGGTAGTGAGGGAGCAATAACTGAGGTATTGAGGGAGCACTACCTGAGGTATTTGGAGGGCTCCGTCTGAGGTATTGAGCGAGTATTTTCTGAGGTATTAAGGAAGCATTATCTGAGGTAGTGAGGGAGCACTTTCTGACATATTAAGGAAGCACTGTCCGACATATTGAGGGAGCAATTTCTGAGTTGTGAGGAAGCACTGCCTGAAGTACAGAGTGTGCACTATCTGACGTATTGAGCAAGCACTTTGTAAGGTATTGAGTGAGAACTATCTGAGGTATTGAGGGAGCACTTTCTGAGGTATTGAGGAAGCACTATCTGAGGTACTGAGGGAGCATTATCTGACATACTGAGGGAGCATTATCTGAATACTGAGGGAGCACTTTCTTTGGTACTGAGGAAGCACTTTCTGAGGTATTGAGGGTGCACTATCGGAGGTATTGCGTGAACACTTTTTGTGGTATAAAGGGAGTACTAGCTGAGGTATTGAGGGAGCACTATCTTAGGTATGGGTGAGCACTATGTGAGGTATTGAGGGAGCACATTCTGAGGTATTGAGGGAGCACCTTCTGAGGTATTGAGGAAGCACTATCTGAGCTATTGAGGGAGCATTATCTGTGGTACTGAGGGAGCACTTTCTGAGGTATTAAGGGTGCACTTTTTGAGGTATTGAGGAAGCGCTATCTGAGGTAGTGATGAAGCACTCTCTAAGGTACTGAGGGAGCATTATCTGAGGTACTGAGGGAGCACGTTCTGTGGTACTGAGGAAGCACATTCTGAGGTATTGCGGGTGCACTATCTGAGGTATTGAGGGCGCACTTTCTGAGGTAGTGAGGGAGCAATTACTGAGGTATTGAGGGAGCACTTTCTGAGGTATTGGGGGAGCGCCTTCTGAGGTATTGAGCGAGTATTTTCTGAGTTATTGAGGAAGCACTATCTGAGGTACTGAGGGAGCACTTTCTGACGTATTAAGGAAGCACTGTCCAAC
The DNA here is from genome assembly GCF_047496795.1 of Chiloscyllium punctatum. Classification (NCBI taxonomy): domain Eukaryota; kingdom Metazoa; phylum Chordata; class Chondrichthyes; order Orectolobiformes; family Hemiscylliidae; genus Chiloscyllium; species Chiloscyllium punctatum. Next base: position 23,962,314 of record NC_092790.1, on the reverse strand, counting down.
ATATTGAGGGAGTAATTTCTGAGTTGTGAGGAAGCACTGCCTGAAGTGTAGAGTGTGCACTATTTGACGTATTGAGCGAGCACTTTGTAAGGTATTGAGTGAGAACTATCTGAGGTATTGAGGGAGCATTTTCTGAGGTATTGAGGAAGCATGACCTGAGGTACTGAGGGAGCACTTTCTGAAGTATGAAAGGAGCTCTTTTTGAGGTATTGAGGGAGCACTATTTGAGGTATGGAGGGAGGACTTTCTGAGGTATTGAGCAAGCACTATTTGAGCTACTGAGGGAGCAATATCTCAGGTTTTGAGGGAGATCTATCTGAGGTATTGAGGAACACTATCTGAGGTATTGAGGAGGCAGTATCTGATGTACTGAGGAAGCACTCTCTGAGGTATTGAGGGAGATCTATCTGAGGTATTGAGGAAAACTTTCTGAGGTATTGAGGGAGCAATCTTCTGAAGTACTGAGGGAGCACTTTATGAGGTATTGAGTGAACATTTTCTGAGGTATTGAGGGAGCATTATGTGAGGTATTGAGGGAGCGCTATCTTAGGTACTGAGGAAGCATTATCCGACATACTGAGGGAGCATTATCTGAGGTACTGTGAGAGCACTATCTGAGGTAGTGAAGGAGAACTTTCTGTGGTACTGAGGAAGCCCTTTCTGAGGTATTGCAGGTGTACTATCTGAGGTATTGAGAGAGTACTTTCTGTGGTATTGAAGGAGCAATTACTGAGGTATTGAGGGAGCATTATCTGAGATATTGAGGGAACTCCTTCTGAGGTATTGAGCGAGTATTTTCTGAGGAATTGAGGAAGCACTATCTGAGGTACTGAGGGAGCACTTTCTGACGTATTAAGGAAGCACTGTCTGAGGTACTGAGGGAGCAATTTCTGAGGTACAGAGTGTGCACTATCTGAGGTATTGAGTGAGCATTATCTAAAGTATTGAGTGAGCATTTTCTGAGGTACTTAGGAAGCATTATCCGAGGTATTGAGAGAACACTTTCTGTGGTAGTGAGGGAGCACCTTCTGAGGTACTGAGGGTGTACTATCTGAGGTATTGATGGAGCATTTTCTGTTGTATTGAAGGTTCGCTGGCTAAGGTACTCAGGGAGCACTATCTGAGGTATTGAGTGAGCACTATCTGAGGTAATGAGGGACGTTCTATCTGAGGTACTGAGGGAGCCCTTTCTGAGGTCTTGGGTGTGCACTATCTGAGGAACTGAGGAAGCACTATCTGAGGTATTGAGGGAGTACTTTCTGAGGTACTGAGGGAGTACTTTCTGAGGTATTGAGCGAGAACTATCTGAGGTACTGAGGAAGCACTATCTTTGGTATTGAGGGAGCACTTTCTGAAGTATTGAGGAAGCACTATTTGATTTGCTGAGGAAGCACTATCTGAGGTACTGAGGGAGCACTTTCTGAGATATTGAGGAAGCACTATCTGAGGTACTGAGGGAGTACTTTCTGAGGTATTAAGCAAGCACTATGTGAGGAACTGTGGGAACACTATCTGAGGTGTTGAGGGAGCACTTTCTGAGGTATTGAAGAAGCAATTTTCTAGGTACTGAGGGAGCACATTCTGAGGTACTGAGGAAGCACTATCTGAGGTATTGAGGGAGCAGTATCTAAGGCATGGGGGAGCACTATCTGAGGTATTGGGGGAGAACATTCCGAGGTATTGAGGGTGCTCCTTCTGAGGTATTGAGCGAGGGCTTTCTGAGGTATTGAGGGAGCACAATCTGAGCTATTGAGAGTGCACGACCTGTGGTACTGAGGATGCACTTTCTGATGTATTGAGGAAGCACAAAAAGAAAACTGAGGGAGCACTACCTGAGTTACTGAGGAAGCACTATCTGAGTTATTGAGCGTGCACTGTCTGAGGTATTGAGGGAGCATTTTCTGATGTACTGATGGTGCACTATCTGAGGTACTGTGGGAGCCATTTCTGAGGTATTGTGTGTGCACTATCTGAGAAAGTGAGGAAGCTCGAAATGCGGTATTGAGGGAGTACTTTCTGAGGTACTGAGGGAGTACTTTCTGTGGTATTCAGCAAGCACTATCTGCGGTTCTGAGGAAGTACTATGTGAGGTATTGAGGGAGCTCTTTCTGAGGTATTGAGGAAGCAATTTGTGAGGTACTGAGGGAGCATTATCTGACATACTGAGGGAGCATTATCTGATGTACTGAGGGAGCACATTCTGTGGTACTGAGGAAGCATTTTCTGAGGTATTGAGGGTGCACTATCGGAGGTATTGAGGGAACACATTCTGAGGTATTGCGTGAACACTTTTTGAGGTATAAAGGGAGCACTATCTGAGGTATTGAGGGAGCTCTTTCTGAGGTATTGAGGAAGCACTATGTGAGGTATTGAGGGAGCATTATCTGACATACTGGGGGAGCACATTCTGTGGCACTGAGGAAGCACTTTCTGAGGTATTGAGGGTGCACTATCGGAGGTATTGAGGGAGCCCTTTCTGAGTTATTGAGGGCGCACTATCTTAGGTATTGAGGGAGCACATTCTGAGGTACTGAGGGAGCACTTTCTGAGGTATTAAGGGTGCACTTTTTGAGGTATTGAGGAAGCGCCATCTGAGGTAGTGATGAAGCACTCTCTAAGGTACTGAGGGACAATTATCAGAGGTACTGAGGAAGCACTTTCTGGGGTATTGAGGGAGCACTTTCTGAGGTACGGAGGAAGCACTATCTGAGGTACTGAGAAAGCATTATCTGACATACTGATGGAACATTATCTGAGGTATTGAGGCAGCACTTTCTGAGGTTCTGACGAAGCACTCTCTGAGGTCCTGAGGGAGCATTATCTGAGGTACAGAGGGAGCACTTTCTGACGTATTAAGGAAGCACTGTCCGACCTATTGAGGGAGCAATGTCTGAGTTGTGAGGAAGCACTGCCTGAATTACAGAGTGTGCACTATCTGACATATTGAGGGAGCACTTTCTAAGATATTGAGTGAGAACTCTCTGAGGTATGGAGGGAGCACTTTCTGAGGTACTGAGGAAGCAATATCTGAGGGACTGAGAGAGCATTATCTGACATACTGAGGGAACATTATCTGATGTACTGAGGGAGCACTTTCTGTGATACTGAGGGAGCACTATCTGAGGTATTGAGGGTGCACTATCTTAGTTATTGAGCGAGCACTGTCTGAGTACTGAGGAAGCACTGCCTGAAGTACAGAGTGTGCACAATCTGAAGTACTGAGGAAGCACTTTCTGAGGTATTGAGGGTGCACTATCTGAGGTATTGAGGGAGCACTTTCTGAAGTATTGAGTGAGCACTATCTGAGGTATTGACGGAGTACTTACTGAGGTATTGTGGGAGCATTTTCTAATGTTTTGAGGGAGCACTTTCTGAGGTATTGAGGGTGCACCTTTTGAGATATTGAGGAAGCGCTATCTGAAGAAGTGATGAAGCACTTTCTAAGGTACAGAGGGAGCATTATCTGAGGTAGTGAGGAAGCACTATCTGAGGTACTGAGGGAGGATTATCTGACATACTGATGGAGTATTTTCTGAGGTACTGAGGGAACACTTTTTGTGGTACTGAGGAAGCACTTTCTGAGGTATTGAGGGTGCACAATCTGAGGTAGTGAGGGAGCACTTTCTGAGGTAGTGAGGGAGCAATAACTGAGGTATTGAGGGTGCACTATCTGAGGTATTGAGGGAGCACTTTCTGAGGTGGTGAGGGAGCAATTACTGAGGTATTGAGGGATCACTTTCTGTGGTAGTGAGGGAGCACTTTCTGAGGTATTGAGGGTTCACTATCTGAGGTACTGATGGAGCACTTTCTGAGGTATTGAGGGAGCACTATCTGAGGTACTGAGGGAGTACTGTCTGAGGTATTGAGCAAGCACTATCTGAGGTACTGAGGGTGCACTATCTCGGGTATTGAGGGAGCACTTACTGAGGTATTGAGGAAGCACTATCTGAGGTACTGAGGGTGCATTTCCTGAGGTATTGAGCAAGCACTAAGTGAGGTACTGAGGTAGCAATATCTCAGGTACTGAGGGAGCACTTTCTGAGGTATTGAGCAAGCATTGCCTGAGGTACTGAGGGAGCACTCTCTGAGGTATTGAGGAACACTATCTGAAGGTATTGAGGGAGCACTATCTGTGGGATTGCGGGAGCACTTTCTGAGGTATTGAGAGAGTACTATCTGAGGTATTGATGGAGCACTTTCTGAGATACTGAAGGTGCGCTGTCTAAGGTATTCAGGGAGCACTATCTGAGGTATTGAGGGACTGACAATCTAAGGTACAGAGGGAGCCCTTTCTGACGTATTGGGTGTGCACTATCTGAGGAACTGAGGAAGCACTATCTGAGGTATTGAGGGAGTACGTTCTGAGGTACTGAGGGAGTAGTTTCTGAGGTATTGAGGAAGAACTTTCTGAGGTATTGAGGAAGCACTATCTGAGATACTGAGGGAGTACTGTCTGAGGTATTCGGCAAGCACTATCTGAGGCATTGAGGGTGCAATATCTCGGGTATTGAGGGAGCACTTACTGAGGTATTGAGGAAGCACTTTCTGATGTACTGATGAAACACTCTCTGAGGTACTGAGGGAGCACTTTCTGAGGTATTGAGCAAGCATTGCCTGAGGCACTGAACGAGCCCTCTCTGAGGTATTGAGGGAGATCTATCTGAGGTATTGAGGAGCACTATCTGAAGTATTGAGGGAGCACTATCTGATGTACTGTGGGAGCACTTTCTGAGGTATTGAGTGAGCACTTTCTGAGCCATTGAGTGAGCATTATATGAGTACTGAGGTAGCACTTTCTGAGGTATTGAAGAAGCACTATCTGAGCTATTGAGGGAGCATTATCTGTGGTACTGAGGGAGCACTTTCTGAGGTATTGAGGGAGTACTTTCTGAGGTATTGAGGGAGAACTTTCTGAGGTATTGAGGAAGCACTGTTTGATTTGCTGAGGAAGCACTCTCTGAGGTACTGAGGGAGCACTTTCTGAGGTATTAAGGAAGCACTATCTGAGATACAGAGGGAGTACTGTCTGAGGTATTCAGCAAGCACTATCTGAGGCATTGAGGGTGCAATATCTCAGGTATTTCGGGAGCACTTACTGAGGTATTGAGGAAGCACTTTCTGATGTACTGATGAAGCACTTTATGAGGTATTGAGGGAGCACTTTCTGAGGTATTGAGGGAGCACTATCTGAGGTATTGGGGGAGCTCCTGCTGAGGTATTGAGCGAGTATTTTCTGAGCTATTGAGAAAGCACGATCTGAGGTACTGAGGGAGCACTTTCTGACATATTAAGGAACCACTGTCCGACGTATTGAGGGAGCAATTTCTGAGTTGTGAGGAAGCACTGCCTGAAGTACAGAGTGTGCACTATCTGACGTATTGAGGGAGCACTTTCTAAGGTATTGAGTGAGGACTATCTGAGGTATTGAGGGAGCACTTTCTGAGGTATTGAGGGAGCAATTACTGAGGTATTGAGGGAGCACTTTCTGAGGTATTGAGGAAGCATTATCTGAGGTACTGAGGGAGCATTATCTGGCATACTGAGGAAGCATTATCTGATGTACTGAGGGAGCACTTTCTGTTATACTGAGGAAGCACTTTCTGAGGTTTTGAGGGAGTGCTTTCTGAGGTATTGAGGGTGTTCCTTCTGAGACATTGAGGGTGCTCCTTCTGAGGTATTGGGTGAGGGCTTTCTGAGGTATTGAGGGAGCACAATCTGAGCTATTGAGAGTGCACGACCTGTGGTACCGAGGAAGCACTTTCTGATGTATTGAGGAAGCACAAAAAGAAAACTGAGGGAGCACTACCTGAGTTACTGAGGAAGCACTATCTGAGTTATTGAGCGTGCACTGTCGGAGGTATTGAGGGAGCATTTTCTGATGTCCTGATGGTGCACTATCTGAGGTACTGTGGGAGCCATTTCTGAGGTATTGTGTGTGCACTATCTGAGAAACTGAGGAAGCTCGAAATGCGGTATGGAGGAGTACTTTCTGAGGCACTGAGGGAGTACTTTCTGTGGTATTGAGCAAGAACTATCTGAGGGACTGAGGAAGTACTATCTGAGGTATTGAGGGAGCACTTTCTGAGGTATTGAGGAAGCAATATCTGAGGGACTGAGAGAGCATTATCTGACATACTGAGGGAGCATTATCTGATGTACTGAGGGAGCACTTTCTGTGATACTGCGGGAGCACTATCTGAGGTATTGAGGTTGCACTATCTTAGGTATTGAGGGAGCACTGTCTGAGTACTGAGGAAGCACTGCCTGAAGTACAGAGTGTGCACTATCCGAAGTACTGAGGAAGCACTTTCTGAGGTATTGAGGATGCACTATCGGTGGTATTGAGGGAGCACTTTCTGAAGTATTGAGTGAGCACTATCTGAGGTATTGACGGAGTACTTACTGAGGCATTGTGGGAGCTTTTTCTAATGTATTGAGGGAGCACTTTCTGAGGTATTGAGGGTGCACCTTTTGAGATATTGAGGAAGCGCTATCTGAGGTAGTGATGAAGCACTTTCTAAGGTACTGAGGGAGCATTATCTGAGGTACTGAGGAAGCACTATCTGAGGTACTGAGGGAGGATTATCTGACATACTGATGGAGCATTTTCTGAGGTACTGAGGGAGCATGTTCTGAGGTAGTGAGGGAGCAATAACTGAGGTATTGAGGGTGCACAATCTGAGGTATTGAGGGTGCACTATCTGAGGTATTGAGGGAGCACTTTCTGAGGTGGTGAGGGAGCAATTACTGAGGTATTGCGGGAGCACTATCTGAGGTACTGAGGAAGCACTTTCTGAAATAGTGAGGGAGCACTTTCTGAGGTATTGAGGGTGCACTATCTGAGGTACTGATGGAGCACTTTCTGAGGTATTGAGGATGCACTATATGAGGTACTGAGGGAGCAATATCTGAGATATTGAGGAAGCACTATTTGATTTGCTGAATAAGCACTCTCTGAGGTACTGAGGGAGCACTTTCTGAGGTTTTGAGGAAGGACTATCTGAGATACTGAGGGAGTACTGTCTGAGGTATTGAGCAAGCATTATGTGAGGTACTGAGGGCGCAATTTCTCGGGTATTGAGGGAGCACTTACAGAGGTATTGAGGAAGCACTATCTGAGGTGCTGAGCGTGTCCTTTCTGAGGTAATGAGCAAGCACTAAGTGAGGTACTGAGGGAGCAATATCTCAGGTACTGAGGGAGCACTTTCTGAGGTATTGAGCAAGCATTGCCTGAGGTACTGAGGGAGCACTCTCTGAGGTATTGAGGGAGATCTCTCTGAGGTATTGAGGAACACTATCTGAGGGTATTGAGGGAGCACTATCTGAGGGATTGAGGGAGCACTTTCTGAGGTATTGAGAGTGTACTATCTGAGGTATTGATGGAGCATTTTCTGAGATACTGAAGGTGCACTGTCCAAGGTATTCAGGAGCACTATCTGAGGTATTGAGGGAGCACTTACTGAGGTAATGAGGGACTGACAATCTGAGGTACAGAGGGAGCCCTTTCTGACGTATTGGGTGTGCACTATCTGAGGAACTGAGGAAGCACTATCTGAGGTATTGAGGGAGTACGTTCTGAGGTACTGAGGGGGTATTTTCTGAGATATTGAGGGAGCACTTTCTGAGGTATTGAGGAGGCACTGTTTGATTTGCTGAGGAAGCACGCTCTGAGGTACTGAGGGAGCACTTTCTGAGGTATTAAGGAAGCACTATCTGAGATACTGAGGGAGTACTGTCTGAGGTATTCAGCAAGCACTATCTGAGGCATTGAGGGTGCAATATCTCGGGTATTGAGGGAGCACTTACTGAGGTATTGAGGAAGCACTTTCTGATGTACTGATGAAGCACTCTCCGAGGTACTGAGGGAGCACTTTCTGAGGTATTGAGCAAGCATTGCCTGAGGCACTGAGCGAGCCCTCTCTGAGGTATTGAGGGAGATCTATCTGAGGTATTGAGGAACACTATCTGAAGTATTGAGGGAGCACTATCTGAGGTACTGAGGGAGCACTTTCTGAGGTATTGAGGAAGCAATTTTCTGATGTATTGTGGGAGCACTTTCTGAGGTATTGAGTGAGCACTTTCTGAGCCATTGAGTGAGCATTATATGAGTACTGAGGTAGCACTTTCTGAGGTATTGAGGAAGCACTATCTGAGCTATTGAGGGAGCATTATCTGTGATAATGATGGAGCACTTTCTGAGGTATTGAGGGAGCACTTTCTGAGGTACTGAGGAAGCACTATCTGAGGTACTGAGAAAACATTATCTGACATACTGATGGAACATTATCTGAGGTATTGAGGCAGCACTTTCTGAGGTTCTGACGAAGCACTCTCTGAGGTACTGAGGGAGCATTATCTGAGGTACAGAGGGAGCACTTTCTGACGTATTAAGGAAGCATTGTCCGACGTATTGAGGGAGCAATGTCTGAGTTGTGAGGAAGCACTGCCTAGAGTAGAGAGTGTGCACTATCTGACGTATTGAGGGAGCACTTTCTAAGGTATTGAGTGAGAACTATTGAGGTATTGAGGGAGCACCTTCTGAGGTATTGAGGAAGCACTATCTGAGCTATTGAGGGAGCATTATCTGTGGTACTGAGGGAGCACTTTCTGAGGTATTAAGGGTGCACTTTTTGAGGTATTGAGGAAGCGCTATCTGAGGTAGTGATGAAGCACTCTCTAAGGTACTGAGGGAGCATTATCTGAGGTACTGAGGGAGCACGTTCTGTGGTACTGAGGAAGCACTTTCTGAGGTATTGCGGGTGCACTATCTGAGGTATTGAGGGCGCACTTTCTGAGGTGGTGAGGGAGCAATTACTGAGGTATTGAGGGATCACTTTCTGTGGTAGTGAGGGAGCACTTTCTGAGGTATTGAGGGTTCACTATCTGAGGTACTGATGGAGCACTTTCTGAGTTATTGAGGGAGCACTATCTGAGATACTGAGGGAGTACTGTCTGAGGTATTCAGCAAGCACTATCTGAGGCATTGAGGGCGCAATATCTCGGGTATTGAGGGAGCACTTACTGAGGTATTGAGGAAGCACTTTCTGATGTACTGATGAAACATTGTCTGAGGTACTGAGGGAGCACTTTCTGAGGTATTGAGCAAGCATTGCCTGAGGCACTGAGCGAGCCCTCTCTGAGGTATTGAGGGAGATCTATCTGAGGTATTGAGGAGCACTATCTGAAGTATTGAGGGAGCACTATCTGATGTACTGTGGGAGCACTTTCTGAGGTATTGAGTGAGCACTTTCTGAGCCATTGAGTGAGCATTATATGAGTACTGAGGTAGCACTTTCTGAGGTATTGAAGAAGCACTATCTGAGCTATTGAGGGAGCATTATCTGTGGTACTGAGGGAGCACTTTCTGAGGTATTGAGGGAGTACTTTCTGAGGTATTGAGGGAGAACTGTGAGGTATTGAGGAAGCACTGTTTGATTTGCTGATGAAGCACTCTCTGAGGTACTGAGGGAGCACTTTCTGAGGTATTAAGGAAACACTATCTGAGATACAGAGGGAGTACTGTCTGAGGTATTCAGCAAGCACTATCTGAGGCATTGAGGGTGCAATATCTCAGGTATTTCGGGAGCACTTACTGAGGTATTGAGGAAGCACTTTCTGATGTACTGATGAAGCACTTTATGAGGTATTGAGGGAGCACTTTCTGAGGTATTGAGGGAGCACTATCTGAGGTATTGGGGGAGCTCCTTCTGAGGTATTGAGCGAGTATTTTCTGAGCTATTGAGAAAGCACGATCTGAGGTACTGAGGGAGCACTTTCTGACATATTAAGGAACCACTGTCCGACGTATTGAGGGAGCAATTTCTGAGTTGTGAGGAAGCACTGCCTGAAGTACAGAGTGTGCACTATCTGACGTATTGAGGGAGCACTTTCTAAGGTATTGAGTGAGAACTATCTGAGGTATTGAGGGAGCACTTTCTGAGGTATTGAGGGAGCAATTACTGAGGTATTGAGGGAGCACTTTCTGAGGTATTGAGGAAGCATTATCTGAGGTACTGAGGGAGCATTATCTTGCATACTGAGGGAGCATTATCTGATGTACTGAGGGAGCACTTTCTGTGGTACTGAGGAAGCATTTTCTGAGGTTTTGAGGGAGTGCTTTCTGAGGTATTGAGGGTGTTCCTTCTGAGATATTGAGGGTGCTCCTTCTGAGGTATTGAGCGAGGGCTTTCTGAGGTATTGAGGGAGCACAATCTGAGCTATTGAGAGTGCACGTCCTGTGGTACTGAGGAAGGACTTTCTGATGTATTGAGGAAGCACAAAAAGAAAACTGAGGGAGCACTACCTGAGTTACTGAGGAAGCACTATCTGAGTTATTGAGCGTGCACTGTCGGAGGTATTGAGGGAGCATTTTCTGATGTCCTGATGGTGCACTATCTGAGGTACTGTGGGAGCCATTTCTGAGGTATTGTGTGTGCACTATCTGAGAAACTGAGGAAGCTCGAAATGCGGTATGAAGGAGTACTTTCTGAGTCACTGAGGGAGTACTTTCTGTGGTATTGAGCAAGAACTATCTGAGGGACTGAGGAAGTACTATCTGAGGTATTGAGGGAGCACTTTCTGAGGTATTGAGGAAGCAATATCTGAGGGACTGAGAGAGCATTATCTGACATACTGAGGGAGCATTATCTGATGTACTGAGGGAGCACTTTCTGTGATACTGCGGGAGCACTATCTGAGGTATTGAGGTTGCACTATCTTAGGTATTGAGGGAGCACTGTCTGAGTACTGAGGAAGCACTGCCTGAAGTACAGAGTGTGCACTATCCGAAGTACTGAGGAAGCACTTTCTGAGGTATTGAGGATGCACTATCGGTGGTATTGAGGGAGCACTTTCTGAAGTATTGAGTGAGCACTATCTGAGGTATTGACGGAGTACTTACTGAGGCATTGTGGGTGCTTTTTCTAATGTATTGAGGGAGCACTTTCTGAGGTATTGAGGGTGCACCTTTTGAGATATTGAGGAAGCGCTATCTGAGGTAGTGATGAAGCACTTTCTAAGGTACTGAGGGAGCATTATCTGAGGTACTGAGGAAGCACTATCTGAGGTACTGAGGGAGGATTATCTGACATACTGATGGAGCATTTTCTGAGGTACTGAGGGAGCATGTTCTGAGGTAGTGAGGGAGCAATAACTGAGGTATTGAGGGTGCACAATCTGAGGTATTGAGGGAGCACTTTCTGAGGTAGCAGGGGAGCATTAACTGAGGTATTGAGGGTGCACTATCTGAGGTATTGAGGGAGCACTTTCTGAGGTGGTGAGGGAGCAATTACTGAGGTATTGCGGGAGCACTATCTGAGGTACTGAGGGAGCACTTTCTGAAATAGTGAGGGAGCACTTTCTGAGGTATTGAGGGTGCACTATCTGAGGTACTGATGGAGCACTTTCTGAGGTATTGAGGATGCACTATATGAGGTACTGAGGGAGCAATATCTGAGGTATTGAGGAAGCACTATTTGATTTGCTGAAGAAGCACTCTCTGAGGTACTGAGGGAGCACTTTCTGAGGTTTTGAGGAAGGACTATCTGAGATACTGCGGGAGTACTGTCTGAGGTATTGAGCAAGCATTATGTGAGGTACTGAGGGCGCAATTTCTCGGGTATTGAGGGAGCACTTACAGAGGTATTGAGGAAGCACTATCTGAGGTACTGAGGGTGTCCTTTCTGAGGTAATGAGCAAGCACTAAGTGAGGTACTGAGGGAGCAATATCTCAGGTACTGAGGGAGCACTTTCTGAGGTATTGAGCAAGCATTGCCTGAGGTACTGAGGGAGCACTCTCTGAGGTATTGAGGGAGATCTCTCTGAGGTATTGAGGAACACTATCTGAGGGTATTGAGGGAGCACTATCTGAGGTATTGAGGGAGCACTATCTGAGGTATTGGGGGAGCTCCTTCTAAGGTATTGAGTGAGTATTTTCTGAGCTATTGAGAAAGCACGATCTGAGGTACTGAGAGAGCACTTTCTGACATATTAAGGAACCACTGTCCGACGTATTGAGGGAGCAATTTCTAAGTTGTGAGGAAGCACTGCCTGAAGTACAGACTGTGCACTATCTGACGTATTGAGGGAGCACTTTCTGAGGTATTGAGGGAGCAATTACTGAGGTATTGAGGGAGCACTTTCTGAGGTATTGAGGAAGCATTATCTGAGGTACTGAGGGAGCATTATCTGGCATACTGAGGGAGCATTATCTGATGTACTGAGGGAGCACTTTCTGTGGTACTGAGGAAGCACTTTCTGAGGTTTTGAGGGAGTGCTTTCTGAGGTATTGAGGGTGTTCCTTCTGAGATATTGAGGGTGCTCCTTCTGAGGTATTGAGCGAGGGCTTTCTGAGGTATTGAGGGAGCACAATCTGAGCTATTGAGAGTGCACGACCTGTGGTACCGAGGAAGCACTTTCTGATGTATTGAGGAAGCACAAAAAGAAAACTGAGGGAGCACTATCTGAGTTACTGAGGAAGCACTATCTGAGTTATTGAGCGTGCACTGTCTGAGGTATTGAGCGAGCATTTTCTGAGGTACTGATGGTGCACTATCTGAGGTACTGTGGGAGCCATTTCTGAGGTATTGTGTGAGCACTATCTGAGAAACTGAGGAGGCTCGAAATGAGGTATTGAGGGAGTACTTTCTGTGGTATTGAGGAAGCAATATCTGAGGGACTGAGAGAGTATTATCTGACATACTGAGGGAGCATTATCTGATGTATTGAGGGAGCACTTTCTGTGATACTGAGGGAGCACTATCTGAGGTATTGAGGGTGCACTCTCTTAGTTATTGAGAAAGCACTGTCTGAGTACTGAGGAAGCACTGCCTGAAGTACAGAGTGTGCACTATCTGAAGTACTGAGGAAGCACTTTCTGAGGTATTGAGGGAGCACTATCTGAGGTATTGACGGAGTACTTACTGAGGTATTGTGGGAGCATTTTCTAATGTATTGAGGGAGCACTTTCTGAGGTATTGAGGGAGAACCTTCTGAGGGACTTAGGAAGCACTATCTGAGTTATTGAGGGTTCACTACCTGAGGTATTGAGGGAGCCTTTTCTGAGGTATTGAGGGTGCACTACCTGATGTATTGAGGGAGCACTTTCTGAGGTACTGAGGGTGTACTATCTGAGGTATTGATGGAGCATTTTCTGAGTTACTGAAGGTGCGCTGTCTAAGGTATTCAGGGAGCACTATTTGAGGTATTGAGGGAGCACTATCTGAGGAATTGAGGAAGCACTATATGAGGTACTGAGGGAGCAATATCTGAGGTATTGAGGGAGCCATTTCCGAGGTATTGCGGAAGCACTATTTGTTTTGCTGAAGAAGCACTCCCTGAGGTACTGAGGGAGCACTTTCTGTGGTATTGAGGAAGCAGTATCTGAAATACTGAGGGTCTACTTTCTGAGGTATTGAGCAAGCACTAAGTGAGGTACTGAGGGAGCAATATCTCAGGTACTGAGGGAGCACTCTCTGAGGTATTCAGGGAGATCTCTCTGAGGTATTGAGGAACACTATCTGAAGGTATTGAGGGAGCACTATCTGAGGGATTGTGGCAGCACTTTCTGAGGTATTGAGAGTGTACTATCTGAGGTATTGATGGAGCATTTTCTGAGATACTGAAGGTGCGCTGTCTAAGGTATTCAGGGAGCACTATCTGAGGTATTGAGGGAGCACTTACTGAGGTAATGAGGGACTGACAATCTGAGGTACAGAGGGAGCCCTTTCTGAGGTATTGGGTGTGCAATATTTGAGGAACTGAGGAAGCACTATCTGAGGTATTGAGGGAGTACATTCTGAGGTACTGAGGGAGTACTTTCTGAGGTATTGAGGGAGCACTTTCTGAGGTATTGAGGAAGCACTATTTGATTTGCTGAAGAAGCAGTCTCTGAGGTACTGAGGGAGCACTTTCTGAGGTATTGAGGAAGCACTATCTGAGATTCTGAGGGAGTACTGTCTGAGGTATTGAGCAAGCACTATCTGAGGCATTGAGGGTGCAATATCTCGGGTATTGAGGGAGCACTTACTGAGGTATTGAGGAAGCACTTTCTGATGTACTGATGAAGCACTCTCTGAGGTACTGAGGGAGCACTTTCTAAGGTATTGAGCAAGCATTGCCTGAGGCACTGAGGGAGCACTTTCTGAGGTATTGAGGGAGATCTATCTGAGGTATTGAGGAACACTATCTGAAGTATTGAGGGAGCACTATTTGAGGTACTGAGGGAGCACTTTCTGATTTATTGAGGAAGCAATTTTCTGATGTACAGAGGGAGCACTTTCTGAGGTATTGAGTGAGCACTTTCTGAGCCATTGAGTGAGCATTATATGAGTACTGAGGTAGCACATTCTAAGGTATTGAGGGAGCACTATATGAGGTATTGGGGGAGCACTATCTGAGGTATTGAGGGAGCACTATTTGAGGTATTGGGTGTTCTATCTGCAGTATTGAGGGAGCACTTTCTGAGGTATTGAGGGAGCAAAATCTAAGGCATGGGGAGCACTATCTGAGGTATTGAGTAAGTACCATCTGCGATACTGAGGGAGTACTTTCAGAGGTATTGAGCAAGCACTATGTGAGTTACTGAGGGAGCAATGTCTCAGGTACTGAGGGAGCACTTTCTAAGGTATTGAGCAAGCATTGCCTGAGGTACTGAGGGAGCACTCTCTGAGGTATTGAGGGAGATCTCTCTGAGGTATTGAGGAACACTATCTGAAGGTATTGAGGAACACTATCTGAGGTGTTGAGGGAGTACTTTCTGAGGTACTGAGGGTATACTATCGGAGGTATTGATCGAGCATTTTCTGATATACTGAAGGTGCGCTGTCTAAGGTATTCAGCGAGCACTATCTGAGGTATTGAAGGATCACTTACTGAGGTAATGAGGGACGGACAATCTGAGGTACAGAGGGAGCCCTTTCTGAGGTATTGGGTGTGCACTATCTGAGGAACTGACGAAGCACTATCTGAGGTATTGAGGGGGTACTTTCTGAGGTACTGAGGGAGTACTTTCTGAGGTACTGAGCGAGCACTATCTGAGGTACTGAGGAAGCACTCTCTGAGATACTGAGGGAGCACTTTCTGAGGTATTGAGGAAGCACAATCTGAGATACTGAGGGAGTACTGTCTGAGGTATTGAGCAAGCACTATCTGAGGTACTGAGGGTGCAATATCTCGGGTATTGAGTGAGCACTTATGAGGTATTGAGGAAGCACTATCTGAGGTACTGAGGGTGTCCTTTCTGAGGTAATGAGCAAGCACTAAGTGAGGTACTGAGGGAGCAATATCTCAGGTAGTGAGGGAGCACTTTCTGAGGTATTGAGCAAGCATTGCCTGAGGTACTGAGGGAGCACTCTCTGAGGTATTGAGGGAGCACTATTTGAGGTATTGGGGGAGTACTATCTGAGGTATTGAGGGAGCACTTTCTGAGGTATTGAGGGAGCAAAATCCAAGGCATGGGGAGCACTATCTGAGATATTGAGGGAGCACTTTCTGAGGTATTGTGGGTACTCCTTCTGAGGTCATGAGGGAGCACTTGCTGACGTACTGAGTGTGCACTATCTGTGGTACCGAGGGAGCACTTTCTGAGGTATTGAGGAAGTACAATGTGAGTGCTGAGGGAGCACTCTCTGAGGTAATGAGGTAGCACTATCTGAGGTACTGAGGGAGCACTGTCTGAGGTATTGAGGGAGTACTTTCTGAGGTACTGAGGGAGTACTCTCTGTGGTGGTGAGCAAGCACTATCTGAGGTACTGAGGAAGTACTATCTGAGGTATTGAGGAAGCACTATTTGATTTACTGAGGAAGCATTCCCTGAGGTATTGAGGGAGCACTTTCTGAAGTATTGAGGAGGCACTATCTGATGTACTGAGGAAGCACTCTCTGAGGTTGAGCGGACATTTTCTGAGGTATTGAGGGAGATCCATCTGAGGCATTAAGGAACACTATCTGAGGTATTGAGGGAGCACTTTCTCAGGTAATGCGGAAGCACTATGTGAGGTACTGAGTGTGCAATAACTCAAGTATTGAGTGGGTGCTTTCTGAGGTACTGAGGAAGCACTGCCTGAGGTACTGAGGGAGCACTTTCTGAGGTATTGAGAAAGCACTGCCTGAGGTACTGAGGGAGCACTCTCTGAGGTATTGAGGGAGATCTATGTGAGGTATTGAGGAACACTATCTGAGGTATTGAGGGGCACCATCTAAGGTATGGGGGAGCACTATCTGAGGTATTGAGCGATCACACTCTGAGGTATTGAGGGAGCATTATCTGTGGTGCTGAAGAAGTACTTTCTGAGGTATTAAGGAAGCACAATCTGTGGTATTCAGGGAGCAATTTTTGAGGATCTGAGGAATCACTATCTGAGGTATTGAGGTAGCACTTTCTGAGGTTCTGACGAAGCACTATCTGAGGTATTGAGGACGCACTTTCTGCGGTACTGAGGAAGCACTTTCTGAGGTATTGAGGGTGCACTATCTGAGGTATTGAGGGAGCAATTACTGAGGCACTAAGGGTGTACTATCTGAGGTATTGAGGGAGCACTATCTGAGGTATTAAGGGAACTCCTGAGGTATTGAGTGAGTATTTTCTGAGGTATTGTGGAAGCACTATCTGAGGTACTGTGGGACCAGTTTCTGCCGTATTGAGGGTGCCCTGTCTGAGGTTCTGCGTGTGCACTATCTGAGGTATTGAGAGAGCACTGTCTGAGCACTGAGGAAGCACTGTCTGAAGTACAGAGTGTGCACTATCTGAGGTATTGAGGGAGCACTTTCTGAGGTATTGTGAGACCATTATCTAAAGCATGGAGGGAGCACTTTCTAAGGTATTGAGGGAGCACCTTCTGAGGTACGTAGGAAGCACTATCTGAGATACTGAGGGAGCACTTTCTTAGATATTGTGGAAGCCTTTTCTGAGGTATTGAGGGAGCACTTTCTGAGGTAGTGAGGGAACAATTTCTGATGTACTGAGGGTGTACTATCTGAGGTATTGATGGAGCATTTTCTGAAGTACTGAAGGTGCGCGAGCTAAGGTGCTCAGGGAGCACTATATGCGGAACTGAGGGAGCACTTTTTGAGGTAATGAGGGACGGACTATCTGAGGTATTGAGGGAGTACTTTCTGAGGTATCTGAAGTACTGAGGAAGCACTATCTGAAGTATTGAGGGAGTACTTTCTGAGGTATTGAGCAAGCACTTTCTGAGGTATTGAGGAAGCAATTTTCTGAGGTACTGCGGGAGCACTTTCTGAGGTATTGAGTAAGCACTTTCTGAGCTACTGAGGGAGCACTGTCTGAGTACTGAGGAAGCACTGTCTGAAGTACAGAGTGTACACTATCTGAGGTATTGAGGGAACACTTTCTGAGTTATTGAGGGTGCTCCCTCTGAGGTATTGAGCGAGAACTTTCTGAGATATTGAGGAAGCACTATCTGAGGTACTGAGGGAGCACTTTCTGACGTATTGAGGGTGCACTATCTGTGGTACAGAGTAAGCACTTTCTGAGGTATTGAGGGTGCTCCCTCTGAGGTATTGAGCGAGAACTTTCTGAGATATTGAGGAAGCACCATGTGAGTACTGAGGGTGCACTATCTGAGGCACTGAGGAAGCACTACTGAGATATTGAGAGAGCACTGTCTGAGATATCAGAGGTACTGAGGGAGCACTACCTGAGGTATTGAGGGAGTAGTTTTGGAGGTATTGAGGGACGGATATCTGAGGTACTGGGGGAGCATTTTCTGAGGTACTGAGGGAACACTTTCTGAGTTATTGTGGTTGCACTATCTGAGGTATTGAGGGAGCACTTTCTGGCGTATTGAGGGTGAACTATTTGAGGTATTGAGGGAGAAATTTCTGAGGTATTGAGGGAGCACTTTCTGAGGTACTGAGTGTGCACTATCTGTGATATTGAGGGAACACTTGCTGAGGTATTGAGGGAGCTCCTTCTGAGGTATTGAGGGAGCACTATCTGAGGTAATGAGGGAGCACAATCAGAGGTATTGAGGAAGATCTATCTGAGGTGTTGAGGAAGCACTATATGACATATTGAGGGAGCACTTTCTGAGGTACTGAGGCAGCACTAATTTGAGGTATTGAGGGAGCACCTTCTGAGGTATTGAGGGAGCACTATCAGATGTATTGAGGGAGGCACTATATGAGGTATTGAGGAAACACATTCTGAGGTAATGAGAGTGCTCTATCTGTGATATTGAGGGAACACTTGCTGAGGTATTGAGGGAGCACTTTCTGGCGTATTGAGGGTGAACTATTTGAGGTATTGAGGGAGAAATTTCTGAGGTATTGAGGGAGCACTTTCTGAGGTACTGAGTGTGCACTATCTGTGATATTGAGGGAACACTTGCTGAGGTATTGAGGGAGCTCCTTCTGAGGTATTGAGGGAGCACTATCTGAGGTATTGGGGGAGCACATTCTGAGGTATTGAGGGAGCACTATCTGTGGTACTGAGTGTGAACTATCTGAGATATTGAGGGAACACCTTCTGAGCTACTTAGGAAGCACTATCTGAGGCATTGAGGGAGCCTTTTCTGAGGTATTGAGGGAGCATTTTCTGAGGTACTAAAGGTGCACTATCTGAGGTATTGAGGGAGCACCTTCTGAGGTATTGAGGGAGCACTGTCTGAGGTATTGAGGAACCACTATCTGATGTACTGAGGAAGCACTATCTGAGCTATTGAGGGAGCATTATCTGTGATAATGATGGAGCACTTTCTGAGGTATTGAGGGAGCACTTTCTGAGGTACTGAGGAAGCACTATCTGAGGTACTGAGAAAACATTATCTGACATACTGATGGAACATTATCTGAGGTATTGAGGCAGCACTTTCTGAGGTTCTGACGAAGCACTCTCTGAGGTACTGAGGGAGCATTATCTGAGGTACAGAGGGAGCACTTTCTGACGTATTAAGGAAGCATTGTCCGACGTATTGAGGGAGCAATGTCTGAGTTGTGAGGAAGCACTGCCTAGAGTAGAGAGTGTGCACTATCTGACGTATTGAGGGAGCACTTTCTAAGGTATTGAGTGAGAACTATTGAGGTATTGAGGGAGCACCTTCTGAGGTATTGAGGAAGCACTATCTGAGCTATTGAGGGAGCATTATCTGTGGTACTGAGGGAGCACTTTCTGAGGTATTAAGGGTGCACTTTTTGAGGTATTGAGGAAGCGCTATCTGAGGTAGTGATGAAGCACTCTCTAAGGTACTGAGGGAGCATTATCTGAGGTACTGAGGGAGCACGTTCTGTGGTACTGAGGAAGCACTTTCTGAGGTATTGCGGGTGCACTATCTGAGGTATTGAGGGCGCACTTTCTGAGGTGGTGAGGGAGCAATTACTGAGGTATTGAGGGATCACTTTCTGTGGTAGTGAGGGAGCACTTTCTGAGGTATTGAGGGTTCACTATCTGAGGTACTGATGGAGCACTTTCTGAGTTATTGAGGGAGCACTATCTGAGGTACTGAGGGTGTACTGTCTGAGGTATTGAGCAAGCACTATCTGAGGTACTGAGGGTGCAATATCTCGGGTATTGAGGGAGCACTTACTGAGGTATTGAGGAAGCACTATCTGAGGTACTGAGGGTGCATTTCCTGAGGTATTGAGCAAGCACTAAGTGAGGTACTGAGGTAGCAATATCTCAGGTACTGAGGGAGCACTTTCTGAGGTATTGAGCAAGCATTGCCTGAGGTACTGAGGGAGCACTCTCTGAGGTATTGAGGGAGATCTCTCTGAGGTATTGAGGAACACTATCTGAAGGTATTGAGGGAGCACTATCTGAGGGATTGTGGCAGCACTTTCTGAGGTATTGAGAGTGTACTATCTGAGGTATTGATGGAGCATTTTCTGAGATACTGAAGGTGCGCTGTCTAAGGTATTCAGGGAGCACTATCTGAGGTATTGAGGGACTGACAATCTAAGGTACAGAGGGAGCCCTTTCTGACGTATTGGGTGTGCACTATCTGAGGAACTGAGGAAGCACTATCTGAGGTATTGAGGGAGTACGTTCTGAGGTACTGAGGGAGTAGTTTCTGAGGTATTGAGGAAGAACTTTCTGAGGTATTGAGGAAGCACTATCTGAGATTCTGAGGGAGTACTGTCTGAGGTATTGAGCAAGCACTATCTGAGGCATTGAGGGTGCAATATCTCGGGTATTGAGGGAGCACTTACTGAGGTATTGAGGAAGCACTTTCTGATGTACTGATGAAGCACTCTCTGAGGTACTGAGGGAGCACTTTCTAAGGTATTGAGCAAGCATTGCCTGAGGCACTGAGGGAGCACTTTCTGAGGTATTGAGGGAGATCTATCTGAGGTATTGAGGAACACTATCTGAAGTATTGAGGGAGCACTATTTGAGGTACTGAGGGAGCACTTTCTGATTTATTGAGGAAGCAATTTTCTGATGTACAGAGGGAGCACTTTCTGAGGTATTGAGTGAGCACTTTCTGAGCCATTGAGTGAGCATTATATGAGTACTGAGGTAGCACATTCTAAGGTATTGAGGGAGCACTATATGAGGTATTGGGGGAGCACTATCTGAGGTATTGAGGGAGCACTATTTGAGGTATTGGGTGTTCTATCTGCAGTATTGAGGGAGCACTTTCTGAGGTATTGAGGGAGCAAAATCTAAGGCATGGGGAGCACTATCTGAGGTATTGAGTAAGTACCATCTGCGATACTGAGGGAGTACTTTCAGAGGTATTGAGCAAGCACTATGTGAGTTACTGAGGGAGCAATGTCTCAGGTACTGAGGGAGCACTTTCTAAGGTATTGAGCAAGCATTGCCTGAGGTACTGAGGGAGCACTCTCTGAGGTATTGAGGGAGATCTCTCTGAGGTATTGAGGAACACTATCTGAAGGTATTGAGGAACACTATCTGAGGTGTTGAGGGAGTACTTTCTGAGGTACTGAGGGTATACTATCGGAGGTATTGATCGAGCATTTTCTGATATACTGAAGGTGCGCTGTCTAAGGTATTCAGCGAGCACTATCTGAGGTATTGAAGGATCACTTACTGAGGTAATGAGGGACGGACAATCTGAGGTACAGAGGGAGCCCTTTCTGAGGTATTGGGTGTGCACTATCTGAGGAACTGACGAAGCACTATCTGAGGTATTGAGGGGGTACTTTCTGAGGTACTGAGGGAGTACTTTCTGAGGTACTGAGCGAGCACTATCTGAGGTACTGAGGAAGCACTCTCTGAGATACTGAGGGAGCACTTTCTGAGGTATTGAGCAAGCACTATCTGAGGTACTGAGGGTGCAATATCTCGGGTATTGAGTGAGCACTTATGAGGTATTGAGGAAGCACTATCTGAGGTACTGAGGGTGTCCTTTCTGAGGTAATGAGCAAGCACTAAGTGAGGTACTGAGGGAGCAATATCTCAGGTAGTGAGGGAGCACTTTCTGAGGTATTGAGCAAGCATTGCCTGAGGTACTGAGGGAGCACTCTCTGAGGTATTGAGGGAGATCTATCTGAGGTATTGAGGGAGCAGTTTCTGAAGAACTGAGGGAGCACTATCTGATGTACTGAGGTACCACTTTCTGAGGTATTGAGTGAGCACTTTCTGAGCTATTGAGTGAGCATTATATGAGGTACTAAGGTAGCACTTTCTGAGGTATTGAGGGAGCACTATTTGAGGTATTGGGGGAGTACTATCTGAGGTATTGAGGGAGCACTTTCTGAGGTATTGAGGGAGCAAAATCCAAGGCATGGGGAGCACTATCTGAGATATTGAGGGAGCACTTTCTGAGGTATTGTGGGTACTCCTTCTGAGGTCATGAGGGAGCACTTGCTGACGTACTGAGTGTGCACTATCTGTGGTACCGAGGGAGCACTTTCTGAGGTATTGAGGAAGTACAATGTGAGTGCTGAGGGAGCACTCTCTGAGGTAATGAGGTAGCACTATCTGAGGTACTGAGGGAGCACTGTCTGAGGTATTGAGGGAGTACTTTCTGAGGTACTGAGGGAGTACTCTCTGTGGTGGTGAGCAAGCACTATCTGAGGTACTGAGGAAGTACTATCTGAGGTATTGAGGAAGCACTATTTGATTTACTGAGGAAGCATTCCCTGAGGTATTGAGGGAGCACTTTCTGAAGTATTGAGGAGGCACTATCTGATGTACTGAGGAAGCACTCTCTGAGGTTGAGCGGACATTTTCTGAGGTATTGAGGGAGATCCATCTGAGGCATTAAGGAACACTATCTGAGGTATTGAGGGAGCACTTTCTCAGGTAATGCGGAAGCACTATGTGAGGTACTGAGTGTGCAATAACTCAAGTATTGAGTGGGTGCTTTCTGAGGTACTGAGGAAGCACTGCCTGAGGTACTGAGGGAGCACTCTCTGAGGTATTGAGGGAGATCTATGTGAGGTATTGAGGAACACTATCTGAGGTATTGAGGGGCACCATCTAAGGTATGGGGGAGCACTATCTGAGGTATTGAGCGATCACACTCTGAGGTATTGAGGGAGCATTATCTGTGGTGCTGAAGAAGTACTTTCTGAGGTATTAAGGAAGCACAATCTGTGGTATTCAGGGAGCAATTTTTGAGGATCTGAGGAATCACTATCTGAGGTATTGAGGTAGCACTTTCTGAGGTTCTGACGAAGCACTATCTGAGGTATTGAGGACGCACTTTCTGCGGTACTGAGGAAGCACTTTCTGAGGTATTGAGGGTGCACTATCTGAGGTATTGAGGGAGCAATTACTGAGGCACTAAGGGTGTACTATCTGAGGTATTGAGGGAGCACTATCTGAGGTATTAAGGGAACTCCTGAGGTATTGAGTGAGTATTTTCTGAGGTATTGTGGAAGCACTATCTGAGGTACTGTGGGACCAGTTTCTGCCGTATTGAGGGTGCCCTGTCTGAGGTTCTGCGTGTGCACTATCTGAGGTATTGAGAGAGCACTGTCTGAGCACTGAGGAAGCACTGTCTGAAGTACAGAGTGTGCACTATCTGAGGTATTGAGGGAGCACTTTCTGAGGTATTGTGAGACCATTATCTAAAGCATGGAGGGAGCACTTTCTAAGGTATTGAGGGAGCACCTTCTGAGGTACGTAGGAAGCACTATCTGAGATACTGAGGGAGCACTTTCTTAGATATTGTGGAAGCCTTTTCTGAGGTATTGAGGGAGCACTTTCTGAGGTAGTGAGGGAACAATTTCTGATGTACTGAGGGTGTACTATCTGAGGTATTGATGGAGCATTTTCTGAAGTACTGAAGGTGCGCGAGCTAAGGTGCTCAGGGAGCACTATATGCGGAACTGAGGGAGCACTTTTTGAGGTAATGAGGGACGGACTATCTGAGGTATTGAGGGAGTACTTTCTGAGGTATCTGAAGTACTGAGGAAGCACTATCTGAAGTATTGAGGGAGTACTTTCTGAGGTATTGAGCAAGCACTTTCTGAGGTATTGAGGAAGCAATTTTCTGAGGTACTGCGGGAGCACTTTCTGAGGTATTGAGTAAGCACTTTCTGAGCTACTGAGGGAGCACTGTCTGAGTACTGAGGAAGCACTGTCTGAAGTACAGAGTGTACACTATCTGAGGTATTGAGGGAACACTTTCTGAGTTATTGAGGGTGCTCCCTCTGAGGTATTGAGCGAGAACTTTCTGAGATATTGAGGAAGCACCATGTGAGTACTGAGGGTGCACTATCTGAGGCACTGAGGAAGCACTACTGAGATATTGAGAGAGCACTGTCTGAGATATCAGAGGTACTGAGGGAGCACTACCTGAGGTATTGAGGGAGTAGTTTTGGAGGTATTGAGGGACGGATATCTGAGGTACTGGGGGAGCATTTTCTGAGGTACTGAGGGAACACTTTCTGAGTTATTGTGGTTGCACTATCTGAGGTATTGAGGGAGCACTTTCTGGCGTATTGAGGGTGAACTATTTGAGGTATTGAGGGAGAAATTTCTGAGGTATTGAGGGAGCACTTTCTGAGGTACTGAGTGTGCACTATCTGTGATATTGAGGGAACACTTGCTGAGGTATTGAGGGAGCTCCTTCTGAGGTATTGAGGGAGCACTATCTGAGGTAATGAGGGAGCACAATCAGAGGTATTGAGGAAGATCTATCTGAGGTGTTGAGGAAGCACTATATGACATATTGAGGGAGCACTTTCTGAGGTACTGAGGCAGCACTAATTTGAGGTATTGAGGGAGCACCTTCTGAGGTATTGAGGGAGCACTATCAGATGTATTGAGGGAGGCACTATATGAGGTATTGAGGAAACACATTCTGAGGTAATGAGAGTGCTCTATCTGAGGTATTGGGGGAGCACATTCTGAGGTATTGAGGGAGCACTATCTGTGGTACTGAGTGTGAACTATCTGAGATATTGAGGGAACACCTTCTGAGCTACTTAGGAAGCACTATCTGAGGCATTGAGGGAGCCTTTTCTGAGGTATTGAGGGAGCATTTTCTGAGGTACTAAAGGTGCACTATCTGAGGTATTGAGGGAGCACCTTCTGAGGTATTGAGGGAGCACTGTCTGAGGTATTGAGGAACCACTATCTGATGTACTGAGGAAGCACTATCTGAGGTACAGAGGGAACACTTTCTGAGGTATTTAGCAAGCACTATCTGAGGTACTGAGGGAGCACAATCAGAGGTATTGAGGAAGATCTATCTGAGGTATTGAAGCACTATCTGAGGTACTGAGGAAGCACTTTATGACGTATTGAGGGAGCACAATCTGAGGAACTGAGGCAGCACAAGTTTGAGGTATTGAGGGAGTACTTTCTGAGGTATTAAGGGTGCACTTTCTGAGGTATTGAGGTAGCACTTTCTGAGGTATTGGGTGTGCACTATCTGAGGTACTGAAGGTGCACTACCTGTGGTATTGAGGAAGCACTTTTGGAGGTATTGTGGGAGCAACAGTCCAAAGATGTGCCAGTCAGGTGAATTGGCCATGCTAAATTGCCCGTAGTGTTAGGTAAGGGGTAGATGTAGGGGTATGGGTGGGTTGCGCTTCGGCGGGGCGGTGTGGACTTGTTGGGCCGAAGGGCCTGTTTCCACACTGTAAGTAATCTAATCTAATCTAATCTAATTCAATTTCCAAGGTATTGCGGGACGGAGATCTGAGGTACTGAGGGAGCACTATCTGACATATAGAGGGTGCACTTTCTAAGGTATTCAGTGAGCACTCTCTGAGGAATTGAGGGAGCACTTTCTGAGGTATTGTGGGAGCACCTTCTGAGGTACTTAGGAAGCACTATCTGAGGTATTGAGGGAGGACTTTCTGAGGTAGTGAGGGAGCACTTTCTGAGGCATTGAGGAAGCAATTTCTGAGGCATTGAGGAAGCACTTTCTGAGGCATTGAGGGAGCACTTTCTGAGGTATGGATGAAGCTCTTTCTGAGGTGTTGAGGGAGCACTATCTGAGGAACTGAGGGAGCACTATCTGAGGTACTGCGGGAGCACTTTCTGAGGTATTGAGGGAGCACTATCTGATGTATTGGGGAGCACTATCTAAGGTATTGGGGAGCACTATCTGAGGTATTGAGGGAGCACATTCTGAGGTATTGAGGGAGCAATTTCTGAGGATCTGAGGAAGCACTATCTGAGGTACTGAGGGAGCATCATCTGTGGTACTGAGGGAGTACTTTCCAAGGTACTGAGGGAGCACTTTCTGAGGTATTAAGGGTGCACTTTCTGAGGTATTGAGGGAGCACTATCTGAGATATTGAGGGAACACTATCTGAGGTACTGAGGGAGCACTTTCTGACATATAGAGGGTGCACTTTCTAAGGTATTGAGTGAGCACTCCCTGAGGTATTGAGGGAGCACCTTCTGAGGTATTGTGGGAGCATTATCTAAAGTTTTGGGGGGGACCTTTCTGAGGCATTGAGGTACCACCTTCTGAGGAATTTAGGAAGCACTATCCGAGTTATTGAGATTGCATTGTCTGAGGTATTGAGGGAGGACTTCCTGAGGTTTGAGAGAGCACTTTCTGAGGTATTGAGGGAGCTCCTTCTCAGGTATTGAGCGACTACTTTCTGATGTATTGAGGGAGCACTATCTGAGGTACTGAGGGAGCACTTTCTGACGTATTGAGGGTGCACTATCTGTGGTACTGAGGAAGCACTTTCTGACGTACTGAGGAAGCACTATCTGAGCTATTGAGGGATCACGTTCTGAGGTATTGAGAAAGCACTCTGAGGTACTGAGGAAGCACTTTCAGAGGTATTGATCAAGCAGTATCTGAGGTATTGAGGAGAACTATCTGAGGTACTGAGGGGGCACTTTCTGACGTATTGAGGGTGTAATATCTGAGGTACTGTGGAAGTACTATCTGAGGTACTGTGAAAGCACTATCTGAGGTATTCAGGGCGCACTTTCTGAGGTATTGAGGAAACACTATCTGATGTACTGACGAAGCATTATCGAAGGTACTGAGGGTGTACTATCTGAGGTATTGAGGGTGCACTTTCTGAGTTATTGAGGGTGCACTATCTGAGGTAATGACGGCGCACTTTCTGTGGTACTGAGGAAGAACTACCTGCGGTACTGAGGGAGCATTAACTGAGGTACTGAGGGAGCACTTTCTGAGGTACTGAGGAAACAGTTTCTGTGGTATTGAGGGTGCACTTTCTGAGGTACTGAGGGAACACTTTCTGAGGTACTGAGGAAACAGTTTCTGTGGTTTTGAAGGTGCACATTCTGAGGTATTAAGGAAGCATTTTCTGAGGTATTGAGGGAGCAATTTCTGAGTTATGAGGGTGCACTATCTGAGGTATTGAGGGAGCACTTCCCGAGGTATTGAAGGAGCTCCTTCTGAGGTATTGAGCAAGTAGTTTCTGAGGTATTGAGGGAGCACTATCTGTGGTACTGAGGGAGCACGTTCTGAGGTATTGAGGGAGCACTTTATGAAGTATTGAGGGAGCACTATCTGTGGTACTGAGGGAGCACTATCTGAGGTACTGAGGGAGCACTTTCTGACGTATTGAGGGTGCACTATCTGTGGTACTGAGGAAGCACTTTCTGACGTACTGAGGAAGCACTATCTGGGCAATTGAGGGATCACGTTCTGAGGTATTGAGAAAGCACTCTGAGGTACTGAGGAAGCACTTTCAGAGGTATTGATCAAGCAGTATCTGAGGTATTGAGGAGAACTATCTGAGGTACTGAGGGGGCACTTTCTGACGTATTGAGGGTGTAATATCTGAGGTACTGTGGAAGTACTATCTGAGGTACTGTGAAAGCACTATCTGAGGTATTCAGGGCGCACTTTCTGAGGTATTGAGGAAACACTTTCTGATGTACTGACGAAGCACTATCGAAGGTACTGAGGGTGCACTATCTGAGGTATTGAGGGAGCATTTTCTGAGGTACTGAGGGAGCACTTTCTGAGGTCCTGAGGAAGCACTATCTATGGTATTGAGGGTGCACTTTCTGAGTTATTGAGGGTGCACTATCTGAGGTAATGACGGCGCACTTTCTGTGGTACTGAGGAAGAACTACCTGCGGTACTGAGGGAGCATTAACTGAGGTACTGAGGGAGCACTTTCTGAGGTACTGAGGAAACAGTTTCTGTGGTATTGAGGGTGCACTTTCTGAGGTACTGAGGGAACACTTTCTGAGGTACTGAGGAAACAGTTTCTGTGGTATTGAAAATGCACATTCTGAGGTATTAAGGAAGCATTTTCTGAGGTATTGAGGGAGCAATTTCTGAGTTTTGAGGGTGCACTATCTGAGGTATTGAGGGAGCACTTCCCGAGGTATTGAAGGAGCTCCTTCTGAGGTATTGAGCAAGTAGTTTCTGAGGTATTGAGGGAGCACTATCTGTGGTACTGAGGGAGCACGTTCTGAGGTATTGAGGGAGCACTTTATGAAGTATTGAGGGAGCACTATCTGTGGTACTGAGGGAGCACTATCTGAGGTACTGAGGGAGCACTTTCTGACATATTGAGGGTGCACTATCTGTGGTACTGAGGAAGCACTTTCTGACGTACTGAGGAAGCACTATCTGAGCTATTGAGGGATCACGTTCTGAGGTATTGAGAAAGCACTCTGAGGTACTGAGGAAGC
Organism: Chiloscyllium punctatum; assembly: GCF_047496795.1. Lineage (NCBI taxonomy): Eukaryota > Metazoa > Chordata > Chondrichthyes > Orectolobiformes > Hemiscylliidae > Chiloscyllium > Chiloscyllium punctatum. The sequence goes on along the minus strand of NC_092790.1, from coordinate 23,934,287 downwards.
ACTTTCAGAGGTATTGATCAAGCAGTATCTGAGGTATTGAGGAGAACTATCTGAGGTACTGAGGGGGCACTTTCTGACGTATTGAGGGTGTAATATCTGAGGTACTGTGGAAGAACTATCTGAGGTACTGTGAAAGCACTATCTGAGGTATTCAGGGCGCACTTTCTGAGGTATTGAGGAAACACTTTCTGATGTACTGACGAAGCACTATCGAAGGTACTGAGGGTGCACTATCTGAGGTCCTGAGGAAGCACTATCTATGGTATTGAGGGTGCACTTTCTGAGTTATTGAGGGTGCACTATCTGAGGTAATGACGGCGCACTTTCTGTGGTACTGAGGAAGAACTACCTGCGGTACTGAGGGAGCATTAACTGAGGTACTGAGGGAGCACTTTCTGAGGTACTGAGGAAACAGTTTCTGTGGTATTGAGGGTGCACTTTCTGAGGTACTGAGGGAACACTTTCTGAGGTACTGAGGAAACAGTTTCTGTGGTATTGAAAATGCACATTCTGAGGTATTAAGGAAGCATTTTCTGAGGTATTGAGGGAGCAATTTCTGAGTTATGAGGGTGCACTATCTGAGGTATTGAGGGAGCACTTCCCGAGGTATTGAAGGAGCTCCTTCTGAGGTATTGAGCAAGTAGTTTCTGAGGTATTGAGGGAGCACTATCTGTGGTACTGAGGGAGCACGTTCTGAGGTATTGAGGGAGCACTTTATGAAGTATTGAGGGAGCACTATCTGTGGTACTGAGGGAGCACTATCTGAGGTACTGAGGGAGCACTTTCTGACATATTGAGGGTGCACTATCTGTGGTACTGAGGAAGCACTTTGTGACGTACTGAGGAAGCACTATCTGAGCTATTGAGGGATCACGTTCTGAGGTATTGAGAAAGCACTCTGAGGTACTGAGGAAGCACTTTCAGAGGTATTGATCAAGCAGTATCTGAGGTATTGAGGAGAACTATCTGAGGTACTGAGGGGGCACTTTCTGACGTATTGAGGGTGTAATATCTGAGGTACTGTGGAAGTACTATCTGAGGTACTGTGAAAGCACTATCTGAGGTATTCAGGGCGCACTTTCTGAGGTATTGAGGAAACACTTTCTGATGTACTGACGGAGCACTATCGAAGGTACTGAGGGTGCACTATCTGAGGTATTGAGGGAGCATTTTCTGAGGTACTGAGGGAGCACTTTCTGAGGTCCTGAGGAAGCACTATCTATGGTATTGAGGGTGCACTTTCTGAGTTATTGAGGGTGCACTATCTGAGGTAATGACGGCGCACTTTCTGTGGTACTGAGGAAGAACTACCTGCGGTACTGAGGGAGCATTAACTGAGGTACTGAGGGAGCACTTTCTGAGGTATTAAGGGTGCACTTTCTGAGGTATTGAGGGAGCACTATCTGAGATATTGAGGGAACACTATCTGAGGTACTGAGGGAGCACTTTCTGACATATAGAGGGTGCACTTTCTAAGGTATTGAGTGAGCACTCCCTGAGGTATTGAGGGAGCACCTTCTGAGGTATTGTGGGAGCATTATCTAAAGTTTTGGGGGGGACCTTTCTGAGGCATTGAGGTACCACCTTCTGAGGAATTTAGGAAGCACTATCCAAGTTATTGAGATTGCATTGTCTGAGATATTGAGGGAGGACTTCCTGAGGTTTGAGAGAGCACTTTCTGAGGTATTGAGGGAGCTCCTTCTCAGGTATTGAGCGACTACTTTCTGATGTATTGAGGGAGCACTATCTGAGGTACTGAGGGAGCACTTTCTGACGTATTGAGGGTGCACTATCTGTGGTACTGAGGAAGCACTTTCTGACGTACTGAGGAAGCACTATCTGAGCTATTGAGGGATCACGTTCTGAGGTATTGAGAAAGCACTCTGAGGTACTGAGGAAGCACTTTCAGAGGTATTGATCAAGCAGTATCTGAGGTATTGAGGAGAACTATCTGAGGTACTGAGGGGGCACTTTCTGACGTATTGAGGGTGTAATATCTGAGGTACTGTGGAAGTACTATCTGAGGTACTGTGAAAGCACTATCTGAGGTATTCAGGGCGCACTTTCTGAGGTATTGAGGAAACACTATCTGATGTACTGACGAAGCATTATCGAAGGTACTGAGGGTGTACTATCTGAGGTATTGAGGGTGCACTTTCTGAGTTATTGAGGGTGCACTATCTGAGGTAATGACGGCGCACTTTCTGTGGTACTGAGGAAGAACTACCTGCGGTACTGAGGGAGCATTAACTGAGGTACTGAGGGAGCACTTTCTGAGGTACTGAGGAAACAGTTTCTGTGGTATTGAGGGTGCACTTTCTGAGGTACTGAGGGAACACTTTCTGAGGTACTGAGGAAACAGTTTCTGTGGTTTTGAAGGTGCACATTCTGAGGTATTAAGGAAGCATTTTCTGAGGTATTGAGGGAGCAATTTCTGAGTTATGAGGGTGCACTATCTGAGGTATTGAGGGAGCACTTCCCGAGGTATTGAAGGAGCTCCTTCTGAGGTATTGAGCAAGTAGTTTCTGAGGTATTGAGGGAGCACTATCTGTGGTACTGAGGGAGCACGTTCTGAGGTATTGAGGGAGCACTTTATGAAGTATTGAGGGAGCACTATCTGTGGTACTGAGGGAGCACTATCTGAGGTACTGAGGGAGCACTTTCTGACGTATTGAGGGTGCACTATCTGTGGTACTGAGGAAGCACTTTCTGACGTACTGAGGAAGCACTATCTGGGCAATTGAGGGATCACGTTCTGAGGTATTGAGAAAGCACTCTGAGGTACTGAGGAAGCACTTTCAGAGGTATTGATCAAGCAGTATCTGAGGTATTGAGGAGAACTATCTGAGGTACTGAGGGGGCACTTTCTGACGTATTGAGGGTGTAATATCTGAGGTACTGTGGAAGTACTATCTGAGGTACTGTGAAAGCACTATCTGAGGTATTCAGGGCGCACTTTCTGAGGTATTGAGGAAACACTTTCTGATGTACTGACGAAGCACTATCGAAGGTACTGAGGGTGCACTATCTGAGGTATTGAGGGAGCATTTTCTGAGGTACTGAGGGAGCACTTTCTGAGGTCCTGAGGAAGCACTATCTATGGTATTGAGGGTGCACTTTCTGAGTTATTGAGGGTGCACTATCTGAGGTAATGACGGCGCACTTTCTGTGGTACTGAGGAAGAACTACCTGCGGTACTGAGGGAGCATTAACTGAGGTACTGAGGGAGCACTTTCTGAGGTACTGAGGAAACAGTTTCTGTGGTATTGAGGGTGCACTTTCTGAGGTACTGAGGGAACACTTTCTGAGGTACTGAGGAAACAGTTTCTGTGGTATTGAAAATGCACATTCTGAGGTATTAAGGAAGCATTTTCTGAGGTATTGAGGGAGCAATTTCTGAGTTTTGAGGGTGCACTATCTGAGGTATTGAGGGAGCACTTCCCGAGGTATTGAAGGAGCTCCTTCTGAGGTATTGAGCAAGTAGTTTCTGAGGTATTGAGGGAGCACTATCTGTGGTACTGAGGGAGCACGTTCTGAGGTATTGAGGGAGCACTTTATGAAGTATTGAGGGAGCACTATCTGTGGTACTGAGGGAGCACTATCTGAGGTACTGAGGGAGCACTTTCTGACATATTGAGGGTGCACTATCTGTGGTACTGAGGAAGCACTTTCTGACGTACTGAGGAAGCACTATCTGAGCTATTGAGGGATCACGTTCTGAGGTATTGAGAAAGCACTCTGAGGTACTGAGGAAGCACTTTCAGAGGTATTGATCAAGCAGTATCTGAGGTATTGAGGAGAACTATCTGAGGTACTGAGGGGGCACTTTCTGACGTATTGAGGGTGTAATATCTGAGGTACTGTGGAAGAACTATCTGAGGTACTGTGAAAGCACTATCTGAGGTATTCAGGGCGCACTTTCTGAGGTATTGAGGAAACACTTTCTGATGTACTGACGAAGCACTATCGAAGGTACTGAGGGTGCACTATCTGAGGTATTGAGGGAGCATTTTCTGAGGTACTGAGGGAGCACTTTCTGAGGTCCTGAGGAAGCACTATCTATGGTATTGAGGGTGCACTTTCTGAGTTATTGAGGGTGCACTATCTGAGGTAATGACGGCGCACTTTCTGTGGTACTGAGGAAGAACTACCTGCGGTACTGAGGGAGCATTAACTGAGGTACTGAGGGAGCACTTTCTGAGGTACTGAGGAAACAGTTTCTGTGGTATTGAGGGTGCACTTTCTGAGGTACTGAGGGAACACTTTCTGAGGTACTGAGGAAACAGTTTCTGTGGTATTGAAAATGCACATTCTGAGGTATTAAGGAAGCATTTTCTGAGGTATTGAGGGAGCAATTTCTGAGTTTTGAGGGTGCACTATCTGAGGTATTGAGGGAGCACTTCCCGAGGTATTGAAGGAGCTCCTTCTGAGGTATTGAGCAAGTAGTTTCTGAGGTATTGAGGGAGCACTATCTGTGGTACTGAGGGAGCACGTTCTGAGGTATTGAGGGAGCACTTTATGAAGTATTGAGGGAGCACTATCTGTGGTACTGAGGGAGCACTATCTGAGGTACTGAGGGAGCACTTTCTGACATATTGAGGGTGCACTATCTGTGGTACTGAGGAAGCACTTTCTGACGTACTGAGGAAGCACTATCTGAGCTATTGAGGGATCACGTTCTGAGGTATTGAGAAAGCACTCTGAGGTACTGAGGAAGCACTTTCAGAGGTATTGATCAAGCAGTATCTGAGGTATTGAGGAGAACTATCTGAGGTACTGAGGGGGCACTTTCTGACGTATTGAGGGTGTAATATCTGAGGTACTGTGGAAGAACTATCTGAGGTACTGTGAAAGCACTATCTGAGGTATTCAGGGCGCACTTTCTGAGGTATTGAGGAAACACTTTCTGATGTACTGACGAAGCACTATCGAAGGTACTGAGGGTGCACTATCTGAGGTCCTGAGGAAGCACTATCTATGGTATTGAGGGTGCACTTTCTGAGTTATTGAGGGTGCACTATCTGAGGTAATGACGGCGCACTTTCTGTGGTACTGAGGAAGAACTACCTGCGGTACTGAGGGAGCATTAACTGAGGTACTGAGGGAGCACTTTCTGAGGTACTGAGGAAACAGTTTCTGTGGTATTGAGGGTGCACTTTCTGAGGTACTGAGGGAACACTTTCTGAGGTACTGAGGAAACAGTTTCTGTGGTATTGAAAATGCACATTCTGAGGTATTAAGGAAGCATTTTCTGAGGTATTGAGGGAGCAATTTCTGAGTTTTGAGGGTGCACTATCTGAGGTATTGAGGGAGCACTTCCCGAGGTATTGAAGGAGCTCCTTCTTAGGTATTGAGCAAGTAGTTTCTGAGGTATTGAGGGAGCACTATCTGTGGTACTGAGGGAGCACGTTCTGAGGTATTGAGGGAGCACTTTATGAAGTATTGAGGGAGCACTATCTGTGGTACTGAGGGAGCACTATCTGAGGTACTGAGGGAGCACTTTCTGACATATTGAGGGTGCACTATCTGTGGTACTGAGGAAGCACTTTGTGACGTACTGAGGAAGCACTATCTGAGCTATTGAGGGATCACGTTCTGAGGTATTGAGAAAGCACTCTGAGGTACTGAGGAAGCACTTTCAGAGGTATTGATCAAGCAGTATCTGAGGTATTGAGGAGAACTATCTGAGGTACTGAGGGGGCACTTTCTGACGTATTGAGGGTGTAATATCTGAGGTACTGTGGAAGTACTATCTGAGGTACTGTGAAAGCACTATCTGAGGTATTCAGGGCGCACTTTCTGAGGTATTGAGGAAACACTTTCTGATGTACTGACGAAGCACTATCGAAGGTACTGAGGGTGCACTATCTGAGGTATTGAGGGAGCATTTTCTGAGGTACTGAGGGAGCACTTTCTGAGGTCCTGAGGAAGCACTATCTATGGTATTGAGGGTGCACTTTCTGAGTTATTGAGGGTGCACTATCTGAGGTAATGACGGCGCACTTTCTGTGGTACTGAGGAAGAACTACCTGCGGTACTGAGGGAGCATTAACTGAGGTACTGAGGGAGCACTTTCTGAGGTACTGAGGAAACAGTTTCTGTGGTATTGAGGGTGCACTTTCTGAGGTACTGAGGGAACACTTTCTGAGGTACTGAGGAAACAGTTTCTGTGGTATTGAAGGTGCACATTCTGAGGTATTAAGGAAGCATTTTCTGAGGTATTGAGGGAGCAATTTCTGAGTTATGAGGGTGCACTATCTGAGGTATTGAGGGAGCACTTCCCGAGGTATTGAAGGAGCTCCTTCTGAGGTATTGAGCAAGTAGTTTCTGAGGTATTGAGGGAGCACTATCTGTGGTACTGAGGGAGCACGTTCTGAGGTATTGAGGGAGCACTTTATGAAGTATTGAGGGAGCACTATCTGTGGTACTGAGGAAGCACATTCTGAGGTACTGAGAGAGCACTTTCTGAGGTATTGAGGAAGCACTTTCTGAGGTATTGAGGAAGCACTTTCTGAGGTACTGAGGGAGCACTATCTGAGGCATTGAGGAAGCACTTTCTGAGGTATTGAGGAAGCACCTTCTGAGGTATTGAGGAAGCACTTTGAGGTACTAAGGGAGCACTTTCTGAGGTATTGAGGAAGCACTATCTATAGTATTGAGAGTGCACTTTCTGAGTTAGTGAGCGTGCACTATCTGAGGTATTGCGGGAACACTTTCTGAGGTATTGAGGGAGCACCATCTGTGTACTGAGAGAGCACTATCGGAGGTATTTAGGCGGCACTATCTGAGCTATTGACGGCACACTTTCTGCGGTACTGAGGAAGCACTGTCTGAGGTACAGAGGGAGCATTATCTGAGGTACTGATGGAGCACTTTCTCAGGTACTGAGGAAACAGTTTCTGAGGTATTGAGGGTGCACATTCTGAGGTATTAAGGGAGCACTTTCTGAGGTATTGAGGGAGCAATTTCTGAGTTATGAGGGTGCACTATCTGAGATATTGAGGTAGCACTTCCCGAGATATTGAAGGAGCTCCTTCTGAGGTATTGAGCAAGTAGTTTCTGAAGTATTGAGGGAGCACTTCCTTAGGTATTGAGGGAGCACTACCTGAGGTACTGAGAGAGCACTTTCTGAAGTATTGAGGGAGCAGTTTCTGAGGGACTGAGAGAGCACATTGTGAGTTGATGAGGGAGTGCTTTCTGAGGTATTGAGGGTTCACTATCTGAGGTATTGAGGGTTCACTATCTGAGGTATTGAGGGTTCACTATCTGAGGTATTGAGTGTTCACTATCTGAGGTATTGCGGGATCACGTTCTGAGGCATTGAGGAAGCATTCTCTGAGGTGTTGAGGAAGCACTATGTGAGGTATTGATGATGCACTATCTGAGGTACTGAAGAAGCACTATCTGAGTTATTGTGGGAACAATTTCTAAGGTACGGAGAGAGCACTATCTGAGGTATTAAGGGACACTTTCTGATGTATTGAGGGAGCAGTTTCTGAGGTATTGAGGGAGCTCCTTCTGAGGTATTGAGCAAGTAGTTTCTGAGGTATTGAGGAAGCACTTTCTCAGGTATTGTGGAAGCACTATCTGATGTACTGAGGAAGCATTATCTGAGGTAGAGAGGGAGTACTTTCTGAGGTATTGAGGAAGCACCATCTGGGTACTGAGGGAGCACTATCTGAGGTATTGATGGAGCACATGGTCGGTACTGAGGAAGCACTACCTGTGGTACTGAGGGAGCATTAGCAATGGTACTGAGAGAGTATTTTCTGAGGGACTGAGGGAGCACTTTCTCAGGTACTGAGGAAGCACTTTCTGTGGTGTTGAGGGTGCACTTTCTGAGGTACAGAGAGAGCACTTTCTGAGGTATTGACGTAGCACATCCAAGGTATTGAGGAAGCACAATTTCAGTTTTTATGGGAGCACTTTCTGAGGTACTGAGAGAGCACTTTCTGAGGTATTGAGAAAGCACTTTCTGAGGTACAGAGGATTCACCATCTGAGGTATTGCGGGATCACGTTCTGAGATATTGAGGAAGCACTCTCTGAGGTAGAGAGCAAGCACCATCTGAGGTACTGAGGGAGCAATTTCTGACACGTAGAGAGTGAACTTTCTAAGGTATTGAGTGAGCAATATCTGAGATATTGAGAGAGCACTTTCTGAGATATTGTGGGAGCATTATCTAAAGTATTGAGGGAGAACTTTCTGAGGTATTGAGGGACCACCTTCTGAGGTACTTAGGAAGCACTATCTGAGTTATTGAGATTGCACTATCTGAGGTATTGAGGGAGCTGTTTCAGAGGTATTGAGGGAGTACTATCTGATGTATTGATGAAGTACTATCTGAGGTACTGAGGAAGCAGTTTCTGAGGTACTGAGGGAGCACTTTCTGAGGTATTGAGGGAGTATTATCTGAGGTATTGAGGGAGCACTTTCTGCGGTACTGTGGGAGCACCTTCTGAGGTACTTAGCAAGCACTATCTGAGGTATTGAGGGTGTACTATCTGAGATAGTAAGGGTGCACTATCTGAGGTACTGAGGGAGCACTTTCTGAGGTACTGAGGGAGCACTATCTGAGGTATTGAGGGTGCACTATCTGAGACATTGAGGGTGCACTATCTGAGGTATTGAGGGAGCACTTTCTGAGATACTGAAGGGGAACTATCTGAGGTATTGAGGGAGCACTTTCTGAGATGCTGAGGTTGCCCTAACTGAGGTACTGAAGCAGCACTATCTGAGGTATTGTTGGAGCACTTTCTGCGGTCCTGAGGAAGTACTACCTGCAGTACTGAGTGAGCATTATCTGAGGTACTGAGGGAGCACTTTCTGAGGTACTAAGGTAGCAATTTCTGAGGTACTGAGGAAGCACTTTCTGTGGCATTGAGGGTGCACGTTCTGAGGTATTGAGGGAGCACTATCTGAGGCCCTGAGAGAGCACTTCCTGGTATTGAGAGTGTAATATCTGACGTACTGTGGAAGCACTATCTGAGGTATTCAGGGCACACTTTCTGAGGTATTGAGGAAACACTGACGAAGCACTATCTGAGGTTCTGAGGGAGCAGTATCTGTGGTATTGATTGAGCAATTTCTGAGGTACTGAGGGTGCACTATCTTGAGGTACTGAGGGTGCACTATCTTGAGGTACTGAGGGAGCAGTTTCTGATGTATTGAGGGAGCACTATCTGACATTTTGAGGGTGTATTATCTGTGGTACCGAGGAAGCACTATCTGAGCTATGGAGGGTTCACGTTTTGAGGTATTGAGGGAGCACTATCTGAGGTATTGAGGGAGCACTATCTGACATATTGAGGGTATAATATCTGACGTACTGTGGAAGCACTATCTGAGTTATTCAGGGCACACTTTCTGAGGTATTGAGGAAACACTGAGGAAGCACTACCTTCGGTACTGCAGTGACCAGTGGGGTACCGCAGGGATCCGTGCTGGGACCGCAGCTTTTTACAATATATGTAAATGATATAGAAGATGGTATCAGCAATAACATTAGCAAATTTGCTGATGAAACAAAGCTAGGTGGTAGGGTGAAATGTGATGAGGATGTTAGGCGATTACAGGGTGACCTGGACAAGTTAGGTGAGTGGGCAGATGCATGGCAGATGCAGTTTAATGTGGATAAATGTCTGGTTATCCACTTTGGTGGCAAGAACAGGAAGGCAGATTACTACCTCAATGGTATCAAATTAGGTAAAGGGGCTGTTCAGAGAGATCTGGGTGTTCTTGTCCACCAGTCAATGAAGGCAAGCATGCAGGTACAGCAGGTCGTGAAGAAGGCTAATAGCATGCTGGCCTTCATAACAAGAGGGATTGAGTATAGAAGCAAAGAGGTGCTTCTGCAGCTGTACAGGGCCCTGGTGAGACCACACCTGGAGTACTGTGTACAGTTCTGGTCTCCAAATTTGAGGAAAGACATTCTGGCTATTGAGGGAGTGCAGCGTAGGTTCACGAGGTCAATTCCTGGAATGGCAGGATTGCCTTACACGGAAAGACTGAAGCGACTGGGCTTGTATACCCTTGAGTTTAGAAGACTGAGAGGGGATCTGATTGAAACGTATAGGATTATGAAAGGATTGGATACTCTGGCAGGAGGAAACATATTTCCGTTGATGGGGGAGTGCCGAACCAGAGGACACAACTTAAAAATACGGGGTAGACAATTTAGGACAGAGATGAGGAGAAACTACTTCACCCAGAGAGTGGTGGCTGTGTGGAATGCTCTGCCCCAGAGGGCAGTGGAGGCCCAGTCTCTGGATTCATTTAAGAAAGAATTGGATAGAGCTCTTAAAGATAGTGGAGTCAAGGGGTATGGAGATAAGGCAGGAACAGGATACTGATTAGGAATGATCAGCCATGATCATATTGAATGGCGGTGCAGGCTCGAAGGGCAGAATGGCCTACTCCTGCATCTATTGTCTATTGTCTATTGTCTACTGAGGGAGCAGTATCTGTGGTATTGATTGAGCAATTTCTGAGGTACTGTGGGTGCACTATCTGAGGTACTGAGGGTGCACTATCTGAGGTACTGAGGCAGCAGTTTCTGATGTATTGATGGAGCACTATCTGTGGTTCTGAGGATGCACTTTCTGAGCTATTGAGGAAGCACCTTCAGAGTGCTGAGGGAGCATTATCTGAGGTACTGAGGCAGCACAATCTGAGCTGTTGACGGAGCACTTTCTGAGGTCCTGAAGAAGGACTACCTTCGGTACTGCGGGAGCATTATCTGAGGTACTGATGGAGGACTTTCTGAGGTACTGAGGAAGCACTTTCTGCAGTATTGAGGGTGCACTATCTGAGGTATTGAGGGAGCACTTTCTGAGGTATTGAGGGTGGACTATCTGAGGTATTGAGGGAGCACTTTCTGAGGTATAGAGGGAGCCATTTCTGAGGTATTGAGGGTGGACTATCTGAGGTATTGAGGGAGCACTTTCTGAGGTATTGAGGGAGCACTTTCTGAGGTATTGTGGAAGTATTATCTGATGTACTGAGGAAGCTCTATCTGAGGTAGAGAGGGAGCACTTTCTCAGGTAATGAGGAAGCACCATCTGTGTACTGAGAGAGCACTATCTGAGGTAGTGAGGCGGCATTATCTGAGGTATTGACGGAGCACTTTCTGCGGTACTGAGGAAGCTCTGTCTGAGGTACTGAGGGAGCACTTTCTGAGGTATTGACGGCGCACTTTCTGCGGTACTGAGGAAGCTCTGTCTGAGGTACTGAGGAAGCACTATCTGAGGTACTGAAGCAACACTATCTGAGGTATTGACGGCACACTTTCTGTGGTACTGAGGATGCACTACCTGCGGTACTGAGGGAGCATTATCTGAGGTACAGAGGTATTGAGGTTGCACTATCTGTGGTACTGAGGAAGCACTCTCTGAGGTACTGAGGGGGCACTTTCTGAGGTATAGAGGAAGCACATCCTTAGGTTTGAGGGAGCACTTCCTGAGGTTTGAGAGACCCCATTCTGAGGTATTGAAGGATCTCCGTCTGAGGTATTGAGCAAGTAGTTTTTGAGGTATTGAGGGAGCACTATCTGAGGTACTGAGGGATTACTTTCTGAGGTATGGAGGGAGCACTATCTGTGGTAATGAGGAAGTACTATCTGAGGTACTGAGGTAGCACTTTCTGAGGTATTGAGGAAGCACTATCTGAGGTACTGAGGAAGCATTATCTGAGGTATTGAGGAAGCACTATCTGAGGTACTGAGGGAGCACTATCTGAGGTATTGAGGAAGCACTATCTGAGGTACTGAGGGAGCACTATCTGAGGTATTGAGGAAACACCACCTGAAGTACTGAAATACTGAAGTATTGTGGCAACACTCTCTGAGGTACTGACAGAGCACTTTTTGAGGTATTGAGGGATCACTTTCTGATGTATTGAGGGAGCAGTTCCTGAGGTACTGAGGGAGCAATTTCTGAGGTATTGTGGGAACACTTTCTGAGGTATTGAGGGAGCACATTCTGAGGTATTGAAGGATCTCTGTCTGAGGTACTGAGCAAGTAGTTTTTGATGTAGTGAGGGAGCACTATCTGAGGTACTGCGGGAGCACGTTCTGAGGTATGGAGGGAGCACTATCTGTGGCACTGAGGAAGTACTATCTGAGGTACTGAGGGAGCACTTTCTGAGGTTTTGAGGAAGCACTGTCTGAGTTACTGAGGAAGCACTATCTGAGGTTTTGAGGGATTACGGCTGAGGTATTGAGGGAGCACTATCTGAAGTATTGAGGAAACACTATCTGAAGCACTGAGAGTAAACTTTCTGAGGTATTGTGGGAACACTTTCTGAGGTACTGACAGAGCACTTTGTGAGGTATTGAGGGATCACTTTCTAATGTATTGAGGGAGCAGTTCCTCAGGTACTGAGGGAGCAATTTCTGAGGTATTGTGGGAACACTTTCTGAGGTACTGACAGAGCACTTTGTGAGGTATTGAGGGATCACTTTCTAATGTATTGAGGGAGCAGTTCCTCAGGTACTGAGGGAGCAATTTCTGAGGTATTGTGATAACACTTTCTGAGGTATTGAGGGAGCGCTATCTGAGGTCTTGAGGCAGCACTTTCTGAGGCATTGAGGGAGCACGTTCTGAAGGCATTGAGGGAGCACTTCCTGAGGTATTGAGGATGCACTATCTGAGGTATTGAGGGAGCACTAACTGAGGTATTGAGGGATCACTTTCTAAGGTATTGAGGGAACACTATCTAAGGCATTGAGTGAGCACTTTCTGAGGTATGTGGGAGCACGATCTGAGGAATTGAGGGAACACTTAGTGTGGTATTGAGTGACAACTTTGCCTGGCATTGAGGTAGCACTTTCTGTAGTATTGAGGGAGAATTATCGGAGGTATTCAGGGAGCACTGTCTGAGGTAGTGGGGCAGCGCTTCCTGAGGTATTGGAGAAACAATATGTGAGGTATTGAGGGAGCAGTTTCTGAGGTACTGAGGGAGCACTTTCTGAGAAATTGTGTTTGCACATCTGAGGTATTGTGGAAGCACTATCTAAGTTATTGTGGCAGCACTTTCTGAGATAGTGACAGAGCACTTTTTGAGGTATTGAGGGATCATTTCTGATGTATTGAGAGAGCAGTTTCTGAGGTACTGAGGGTGAACTTTCTGAGGTATTGAGGAAGCACTATCTCAGGTATTGAGAGAGCAAGTCTGAGGTATTGAGGAAGCACTATCTCAGGTATCGAGAGAGCAAGTCTGAGGTATTGAGGAAGCACTATCTGATGTACTGAGGAAACACTATCTGAGGTAGTGAGAGAAAACGTTCTGAGATATTGAGGGAACACTTTCTGAGATACTGACAGAGCAATTTCTGAGGTATTGAGGGATCACTTTCTGATGGATTGAGGGAGCAGTTTCTGAGGTTCTGAGGGAGCACTTTCTGAGGTATTGAGGGAGCACTATCTGAGGTATTGAGGGAGCACTAACTGAAGTATTGAGGGAAAAAATTCTAAGGTATTGAGGGAACACTATCTGAGGAATTGAGGGAACACTTAGTGTGGTATTGAGGGACAACTTTGTGTGGCATTGATTAGCACTTTCTGAGGTATTGAGGAAGCACCAGCTGGGCTACTAAGGAAGCACTATCTGAGGTATTGAGGGAGTACTTTCTGAGGTATTGTGGGAGCAATATCTAAAGTATTGAGGGAGCACTTTCTGAGGTATTGAGGGATCACGTTCTGAGGTATTGAGGGATCACGTTCTGAGGTATTGAGGAAGCACAATCTGAGTTATTGAGGGTGCACAATCTGAGGTATTGGGGGAGCACTTTCTGAGGTGTTCAGGGAATACTACCTGGGGTATTGATGGAGCACTATCTGAGGTACTGAGGAAGCAGTTTCTGAGGTAATGAGGGAGCACTTTCTGAGGCATTGAGGGAGCATTATCTGAGGTATTGAGGGAGCACTTTCTGAGGTGTTCAGGGAATACTACCTGGGGTATTGATGGAGCACTATCTGAGGTACTGAGGAAGCAGTTTCTGAGGTAACGAGGGAGCACTTTCTGAGGCATTGAGGGAGCATTATCTGAGGTATTGAGGGAGCACTTTCTGAGGTCCTGAGGAATCACTATGTGGTATTGAGGGTGCACTTTCTGAGTTATTGAGGGTGTACTATTTGACGTATTGAGGGAGCACTTTCTGAGGTATTGAGGGATCAATATCTGAGGGAATGGGGGTGCACTATCTGAGGTATTGAGGGAGCTCCTTCTGAGGTATTGAGCAAGTAGTTTCTGAGGTATTGAGGGAGCACTTTCTCAGGTATTGTGGAAGCATTATCTGATGTACTGAGGAAGGTCTATCTGAGGTAGAGAGGGAGCACTTTCTGAGGTATTGAGGAAGCACCATCTGTGTACTGAGAGAGCATTATCTGAGGTAGTGAGGCGGCATTATCTGAGGTATTGACGGCGCACTTTCTGCGGTACTGAGGAAGCACTGTCTGAGGTACTGAGGGAGCACTTTCTGAGGTATTGATGGTGCACTTTGTGCGGTACTGAGAGAGCGCTATCTGAGGTTCTGAAGCAGCACTATCAGAGGTATTGACAGCGCACTTTCTGCGGTACTGAGGGAGCATTATCTGAGGTACTGAGGTATTGAGGAAGCACTTTCTGAGGTACTGAGGGAGCACTTTCTGACGTATTGAGGTTGCACTATCTGTGGTACTGAGGAAGCACTTTCTGAGGTATAGAGGGAGCATTTCCTTAGGTTTGAGAGACCCCATTCTGAGGTATTGAAGGATCTCCATCTGAGGTATTGAGCAAGTAGTTTTTGAGGTATTGAGGGAGCACTATCTGAGGTACTGAGGGATTACTTTCTGAGGTATGGAGGGAGCACTGTCTGAGGTACTGAGGAAGCATTATCTCAGGTATTGAGGGATCATGGCTGAGGTATTGAGGAAGCACTATCTGAAGTACTGTGGAAGCACTATCTGAGGTATTGAGGAAACACCACCTGAAGTACTGAAATATAGAAGTATTGTGGCAACACTTTCTGAGGTACTGACAGAGCACTTTTTGAGGTATTGAGGGATCACTTTCTGATGTATTGAGGGAGCAGTTCCTGAGGTACTGAGGGAGCAATTTCTGAGGTATTGTGGGAACACTTTCTGAGGTATTGAGGGAGCACATTCTGCGGTATTGAGGGAGCACTTCCTTAGGTTTGAGGGAGCACTTCCTGAGGCTTGAGAGAGCACTTTCTGAGGTATTGAGGGAGCACAATCTCTGGTACTGTGGAAGCACTATCTGAGGTACTGAGGAAGCACTATCTGAGGTATTCAGGGAGCACTTTCTGAGGAATTGAGGAAACACTGATGTACTGATGAAGCACTACCTTAAGTACTGAGGGAGCACTATCTGAGGTATTGAGGGTGCAATATCTGAGGTATTGAGGGTGCAATTTCTGAAGTACAGAGAGAGCACTTTCTGAGTTACTGAGTGAGCACTTTTTGAGGTATTGATGTAGCATATCCGAGGTATTGAGGAAGGACAATCTGAGTTATTGTGGGAGCACGTTCTGAGGTACTGAAAGAGCACTTTCTGAGGTATTGAGGGAGCACTATCTGAGTTATTGAGGGTTCACTATCTGAGGTATTGCGGGATCACGTTTTGAGGCAATGAGGAAGCATTCTCTGAGGTATTGTGGAAGCACTATCTGAGGTATTGAGGGAGCACTTTCTGAGGTATTGAGGAAGCACCATCTGGGTACTGAGGGAGCACTATCTGAGGTATTGATGGAGCACATGGTCGGTACTGAGGAAGCACTACCTGTGGTACTGAGGGAGCATTATC
The DNA here is from genome assembly GCF_047496795.1 of Chiloscyllium punctatum. NCBI lineage: Eukaryota > Metazoa > Chordata > Chondrichthyes > Orectolobiformes > Hemiscylliidae > Chiloscyllium > Chiloscyllium punctatum. The sequence goes on along the minus strand of NC_092790.1, from coordinate 23,918,486 downwards.
AATGGTACTGAGTGAGCATTTTCTGAGGTACTGAGGGAGCACTTTCTCAGGTACTGAGGAAGCACTTTCCGTGGTGTTGAGGGTGCACTTTTGGAGGTATTGTGGGAGCACTTTCTGAGGTATTGAGGGAGCACTATCTGAGGTACTGCGGGTTCACTATCTGAGGTATTGCGGGATCACGTTCTGACGAATTGAGGAAGCACTCTCTGAGGTACTGAGGAAGGACTGTCTGAGGTACAGAGGAAGCACTATCTGAGGTATTGAGGGATCACATTCTGAGGTATTGAGGAAGCACTATCTGAGGTACAGAGGAAGTACTATCTGAGGTATTGAATGATCACGTTCTGAGGTATTGAGGAAGCACTTTCTGAGGTAGAGAGCAAGCACCATCTGAGGTACTGAGGGAGCAATTTCTGACAGGTAGAGAGTGAACCTTCTAAGGTATTGAGTGAGCAATATCTGAGGTATTGAGTTAGCACTTTCTGAGATATTGTGGAGCATTTTCTAAAGTATTGAGGGTGAACTTTCTGAGGTATTGAGGGACGACCTTCTGAGGTACTTAGGAAGCACTATCTGAGTTATTGAAATTTCACTATCTGAGGTATTGAGGGAGCTGTTTCAGAGGTATTGAGGGAGTGCTATCTGATGTATTGATGAAGTACTATCTGAGGTACTGAGGAAGCAGTTTCTGAGGTACTGAGGGAGCACTTTCTGAGGTATTGAGGGTGTACTATCTGAGATATTGAGTTTGCACTATCTGAGGTAGTTTGGGAGCACTTTCTGAGATACTCAAGGTGCACTATCTGAGGTATAGAGGGAACACTCTCTGAGGTACTGAGGTTGCCCTATCTGAGGTACTGAAGCAGCACTATCTGAGGTATTGATGGAGCACTTTCTGCGGTCGTGAGGAAGTACTACCTGTGGTACTGAGTGAGCATTATCTGAGGTACTGAGGGAGCACTTTCTGAGGTACTGAGGGAGCGATTCTGAGGTACTGAGGAAGCACTTTCTGTGATACTGAGGAAGCACTAGCTCAGTTTTTAAAGGAGCACTTCCTCAGGTTTGAGACAGCATTTTCTGTTGTACTGAGAGTGCACTTTCTGTGGTATTGAGGGAGTTCTTTCTCAGTTAATGAGCGACTATTTTCTGATGTATTGAGGGAGCACTATCTGACATTTTGAGGGTGTATTATCTGTGGTACCGAGGAAGCACTATCTGAGCTATGGAGGGTTCACGTTTTGAGGTATTGAGGGAGCACTATCTGAGGTATTGAGGGAGCACTATCTGACATATTGAGGGTATAATATCTGACGTACTGTGGAAGCACTATCTGAGGTATTCAGGGCACACTTTCTGAGGTATTGAGGAAACACTGACGAAGCACTATCTGAGGTTCTGAGGGAGCAGTATCTGTGGTATTGATTGAGCAATTTCTGAGGTATTGAGGGTGCACTATCTGTGGTATTGATTGAGCAATTTCTGAGGTACTGAGGGTGCACTATCTTGAGGTACTGAGGGAGCAGTTTCTGATGTATTAAGGGAGCACTATCTGTGGTTCTGAGGATGCACTTTCTGAACTATTGAGGAAGCACCTTCAGAGTGCTGAGGGAGCATTATCTGAGGTACTGAGGCAGCACGATCTGAGCTGTTGACGGAGCACTTTCTGAGGTCCTGAGGAAGCACTACCTTCGGTCCTGCGGGAGCATTATCTGAGGTACTGATGGAGGACTTTCTGAGGTACTGAGGAAGCACTTTCTGCAGTATTAAGGGTGCACTATCTGAGGTATTGAGGGAGCACTTTCTGAGGTCTTGAGGGAGCCATTTCTGAGGTACTGAGGGTGCTCTATCTGAGTTATTGAGGGAGCACTTTCTGAGGTATTGAGAGAGCAATTTCTGCGATATTGAGGGAGCACTTTCTGAGGTATAGAGGGAGCAATTTCTGAGGCATTAAGGGAGCAATTTCTGAGGTATTGAGGGAGCACTATCTGAGTTATTGTGCAGCCATTTCTGAGACTTTGAGGGAGCTCCTTCTGAGGTATTGAAGAAGTAGTTTCTGAGGTATTGAGGGAGCACTATCTGCGGTATTGAGGGTACACTATCTGAGTTACTGCGGGAGCACTTCCTGAGGTATTTAGGAAGCACTGTCTGAGTTACTAATGAAGCACTATCTGAGGTATTGAGGCATCATGTTCTGAGGTACTGAGGAAGCACTATCTGAGGTCCTGAGGGAGTACTTTCTGAGGTGTTGAGGGATCATGTTCTGAGGTACTGAGGAAGCACTATCTGAGGTACTGAGGAAGCACTATATGAAGTATTGAGGAAGCACTTTCTGAGGTATTGAAGGCGCATGTTCTGAGCTGCTTAGGAAGCACTATCCTAGTTAATGAGGGTGCACTATATGAAGTATTGAGGGAGCACTTTCTGAGGTATTCAGGGAGTACTATCTGGGGTATTGATGGATCACTTTCTGAGGTACTGAGGAAGCAGTTTCTGAGGTATTGAGGGAGCACTTTCTGACGTATTGATGATGCATTAACCTGAGATACTGTGGAAGCACCATCTGACATATTCAGGGAGCACTTTCTGAGGTATTGTGGAATCACTATCTGATGTACTGACAAAGCACTATCTGATGTACTGAGGGACCACTATCTGATGTACTGACAAAGCACTATCTGAGGTACTGAGGGACCACTATCTGAGGTATTGAGGGAGCACTTTCTGAGGTACTGAGGATGCACTATCTGAGGTATGGAGGGAGATCTATCTGCGGTATTGAGGAAGCACTATCTGAGTTATTGTGGGAACAATTTCTGGGCACTGACAGTGCACTTTCTGAGATATTAAGGGATCACTTTCTCATGTATTGAGAGAGCAGTTTCTGAGGTATAGAGGGAGTACTTTCTGAGGTATTGAGGAAGCACTATCTGAGTTATTAGGGAGCACTTTCTGAGGTATAGAGGGAGCACAGTCTAAGGTATTGAGGGAGCATTATCTGAGGTATTGAGGGAGCACTTTCTGAGGTATTAAGGAAGCATTATCTGATGTCCTGAGGAAGCACTATTTGAGGTACAGAGGGAGCACTTTCTGAGGTATTGAGGAAGCACGATTTGAGGTACTGAGGAAGCACTCTCTGAGGTATGGAGGCAGATCTGTCTGAGTTATAGAGGGTGCACTATCTGACGTACTGAGGAAACACTATCTGTGGTATTGAGGGAGCAATGTCTGACATATAAAGTGTTCATTTTCTAAGGTATTGAGTGAGCACTATTTGAGGTATTGAGGGAGCATTTTCTGTGGTATTGTGGGAGCATTATCGAAAGTATTGAGGGAGCACTTTCTGAGCTATTGAGGGAGCACCTTCTGAGGTATTGGGTGTGCACTATCTGAGGGACAGAGGAGGCATTTTCTGAGTTATCGAGGGAGCAATTTCTGAGGTATTGAGGGTGCACTATCTGAGGTATTGAGAGAGCCCATTCTGAGGTATTGAAGGATCTCCGTCTGAGGTATTGAGCAAGTAGTTTTTGAGGTATTGAGGGAGCACTATCTGAGGTACTGAGGGAGCACTTTCTGAGGTATGGAGGGAGCACTATCTGTGGTACTGAGGAAGTACTATCTGAGGTATTGAGGGAGCACTATCTGAGGTACTGAGGGAGCACTTTCTGAGGTATGGAGGGAGCACTATCTGTGGTACTGTGGAAGCACTATCTGAGGTACTGAGGAAACACCACCTGAAGTACTGAAATACAGAAGTATTGTGCGAACACTTTCTGAGGTACTGTCAGAGCACTTTGTGAGGTATTGAGGGATCACTTTCTAATGTATTCAGGGAGCAGTTCCAGAGGTACTGAGGGAGCAATCTCTGAGGTATTGTGGGAACACTTTCTGAGGTATTGAGGGAGCACTTCCTGAGGTATTGAGGATGCACTATCTGAGGTATTGAGGGAGCACTTTCTAAGGTATTGAGGGAACACTATCTGAGGCACTAAGTGAGCACTTTCTGAGGTATTGATGGAGCACGATCTGAGGAATTGAGGGAACACAGTGTGGTATTGAGGTAGCACATTTTGAGGTATTGCGGGAGCACTTTCTGTAGTATTGAGGCAGAATTATCTGAGGTATTGAGGGAGCACTGTCTGAGGTAGTGGGGCAGAGCTTCCTAAGGTATTGGAGAAACACTATGTGAGGTATTGACGGAGCAGTTTCTGAAGTACAGAGAGAGCACTTTCTGATTTCTGAGGGAGCACTTTCTGAGAAATTGTGTTTGCACATCGGAGGTATTGAGGAAGCACTATCTGAGTTATTATGGCAGCACTTTCTGAGATACTGACAGATCACTTTTTGAGGTATTGAGGGATCATTTCTGATGTATTGAGGGAGCACTTTCTGAGGTATTGAGGGAGCGCCTTCTGAGGTATTGGGTGTGCACCATCTGAGGGACAGAGGAGGCATTATCTGAGGTATCGAGGGAGCACTTTCTGAGGTATTGAGGGAGCACTTTCTGAGGTACTGAGGGAGCACTTTCTGAGGCACTGAGGAAGCACTATCGGAGGTACTGAGTAAGCACTATTTGAGGAATTTGGGGAGTACTTTCTGAGGTAATGAGGGAGCACTTTCTGAAGTACTGAGGCAGCACATTCTGAGGTATTGAGGGAGCGCTTTCTGAGGTATTGAGGTAGTACTATCTGAGGTATTGATGGAGCACTACCTGAGGTACTGAGGAAGCACTTTCTGTGGTATTGAGGGAGCATTATCTGAGGTATTGAGGGAGCATTATCTGAGGAATTTGGGGAGCACTTTCTGAGGTAATGAGGGTGCACTATCTGAGCTATTGAGGAAGCACTATCTGAGGTACTGAGGCAGCACTATCTGAAGTATTGAGGGAGCACTTTCTGACCTATTGAGGGAGCATTTTATGAGGTATTAAGGGATGGACTAACTCAGGATTGAGGGAGCACTTTCTGAGGTATTGAGGGAGCATTTTCCTAGGTATTGAGCAAGCACCATCTGAGGTACTGAGGGAGCAATTTCTGACTTATAGAGTGTGCATTTTCTAAGGTATTAAATCAGCACTATCTGAGGTATTGAGGGAGCACTTTATGTGTTATTGTGCGAGCATTATCTAAAGTATTGAGGGAGTACTTTCTGAGGTATTGAGGGAGCACCTTCTGAGGTATTGGGTGTGCACTATCTGAGGGACAGAGGAGGCATTATCTGAGATATTGAAGGAGCACTTTCTGAGGTATTGGGTGTGCACTATCTGACAGATGGAGGAAGCACAATCTGAGGTACTGAGGGAGTACTTTCTGAGGTATAGAGGGAGCTACTTATCAGGTATTGAGAGAGTACTTTCTGAGGTATTGAGGGTGCACTATCTGTAGTGCTGAGGAAGCACTATCTGAGGTATTGAGGAAGCACTAACTGAGGTATTGAGGGAGCATTTTCTAAGGTAGTGAGGGCGCACTTTCTGAGGTATTGAGGATACACTATCTAATATACTGACGAAGTACAATCTGAGGTATTGAGGGAGCACTTTCTGAGGAATTGAGGGTGCACTATCTGAGGTATTGAGGGAGCACTTTCTGAGGTCTTGAGGGAGCCATTTCTGAGGTACTGAGGGTGCTCTATCTGAGTTATTGAGGGAGCACTTTCTGAGGTATTGAGAGAGCAATTTCTGAGATATTGGGGGAGCACTTTCTGAGGTATAGAGGGAGCAATTTCTGAGGCATTAAGGGAGCAATTTCTGAGGTATTGAGGGAGCACTATCTGAGTTATTGTGCAGCCATTTCTGAGACTTTGAGGGAGCTCCTTCTGAGGTATTGAAGAAGTAGTTTCTGAGGTATTGAGGGAGCACTATCTGCGGTATTGAGGGTACACTATCTGAGTTACTGCGGGAGCACTTCCTGAGGTATTTAGGAAGCACTGTCTGAGTTACTAATGAAGCACTATCTGAGGTATTGAGGCATAATGTTCTGAGGTACTGAGGAAGCACTATCTGAGGTACTGAGGAAGCACTATATGAGGTATTGTGGAAGCACTTTCTGAGGTATTGAGGGCGCATGTTCTGAGCTGCTTAGGAAGCACTATCCTAGTTAATGAGGGTGCACTATATGAAGTATTGAGGGAGCACTTTCTGAGGTATTCAGGGAGTACTATCTGGGGTATTGATGGATCACTTTCTGAGGTACTGAGGAAGCAGTTTCTGAGGTATTGAGGGAGCACTTTCTGACGTATTGATGATGCATTAACCTGAGATACTGTGGAAGCACCATCTGACATATTCAGGGAGCACTTTCTGAGGTATTGTGGAATCACTATCTGATGTACTGACAAAGCACTATCTGAGGTACTGAGGGACCACTATCTGAGGTATTGAGGGAGCACTTTTTGAGGTACTGAGGGAGCACTTTCTGAGGAACTGAGGATGCACTATCTGAGGTATGGAGGGAGATCTATCTGCGGTATTGAGGAAGCACTATCTGAGTTATTGTGGGAACAATTTCTGGGCACTGACAGTGCACTTTCTGAGATATTAAGGGATCACTTTCTCATGTATTGAGAGAGCAGTTTCTGAGGTATAGAGGGAGCACTTTCTGAGGTACTGAGGAAGCACTATCTGATGTACTGAGGGAGGACTTTCTGAGGTATTGAGGGAGCACTTTCTGAGGTATTGAGGAAGCACTATCTGAGTTATTAGGGAGCACTTTCTGAGGTATAGAGGGAGCACAGTCTAAGGTATTGAGGGAGCGTTATCTGAGGTATTGAGGGAGCACTTTCTGAGGTATTAAGGAAGCATTATCTGATGTCCTGAGGAAGCACTATTTGAGGTACAGAGGGAGCACTTTCTGAGGTATTGAGGAAGCACGATTTGAGGTACTGAGGAAGCACTCTCTGAGGTATGGAGGCAGATCTGTCTGAGTTATAGGGGGTGCCCTATCTGACGTACTGAGGAAACACTATCTGTGGTATTGAGGGAACAATGTCTGACATATAAAGTGTGCATTTTCTAAGGTATTGAGTGAGCACTATTTGAGGTATTGAGGGAGCACTTTCTGTGGTATTGTGGGAGCAGTATCGAAAGTATTGAGGGAGCACTTTCTGAGCTATTGAGGGAGCACCTTCTGAGGTATTGGGTGTGCGCTATCTGAGGGACAGAGGAGGCATTTTCTGAGTTATCGAGGGAGCAATTTCTGATGTACTGAGGGTGCACTATCTGAGGTATTGAGAGACCCCATTCTGAGGTATTGAAAGATCTCCGTCTGAGGTATTGAGCAAGTAGTTTTTGAGGTATTGAGGGAGCACTATCTGAGGTACTGAGGGAGCACTTTCTGAGGTATGGAGGGAGCACTATCTGTGGTACTGAGGAAGTACTATCTGAGGTACTGAGGGAGCACTTTCTGAGGTATTGAGGAAGCACTATCTGATGTACTGAGGGAGCACTTTCTGAGGTATTGAGGAAGCACTATCTGAGTTATTAGGGAGCACTTTCTGAGGTATAGAGGGAGCACAGTCTAAGGTATTGAGGGAGCATTATCTGAGGTATTGAGGGAGCACTTTCTGAGGTATTAAGGAAGCATTATCTGATGTCCTGAGGAAGCACTATTTGAGGTACAGAGGGAGCACTTTCTGAGGTATTGAGGAAGCACGATTTGAGGTACTGAGGAAGCACTCTCTGAGGTATGGAGGCAGATCTGTCTGAGTTATAGAGGGTGCCCTATCTGACGTACTGAGGAAACACTATCTGTGGTATTGAGGGAACAATGTCTGACATATAAAGTGTGCATTTTCTAAGGTATTGAGTGAGCACTATTTGAGGTATTGAGGGAGCACTTTCTGTGGTATTGAGGGAGCACTTTCTGAGGTATGGAGGGAGCACTATCTGTGGTACTGAGGAAGTACTATCTGAGGTACTGAGGGAGCACTTTCTGAGGTATTGAGGAAGCACTATCTGAGGTACTGAGGAAGCACTATCTGAGTTATTATGGCAGCACTTTCTGAGATACTGACAGATCACTTTTTGAGGTATTGAGGGATCATTTCTGATGTATTGAGGGAGCACTTTCTGAGGTATTGAGGGAGCGCCTTCTGAGGTATTGGGTGTGCACCATCTGAGGGACAGAGGAGGCATTATCTGAGGTATCGAGGGAGCACTTTCTGAGGTATTGAGGGAGCACTTTCTGAGGTACTGAGGAAGCACTATCGGAGGTACAGAGTAAGCAGTATGTGAGGAATTTGGGGAGTACTTTCTGAGGTAATGAGGGAGCACTATCTGAAGTACTGAGGCAGCACATTCTGAGGTATTGAGGGAGCGCTTTCTGAGGTATTGAGGTAGTACTATCTGAGGTATTGATGGAGCACTACCTGAGGTACTGAGGAAGCACTTTCTGTGGTATTGAGGGAGCATTATCTGAGGTATTGAGGGAGCATTATCTGAGGAATTTGGGGAAAACTTTCTGAGGTAATGAGGGAGCACTTTCTGAGGTATTGAGGCAGCACATTCTGAGGTATTGAGTGAGCACTTTCTGAGATATTGAGGTAGTACTTTCTGAGGCACTGAGGCAGCACATTCTGAGGTATTGAGGAAGCACTGTCTGAGGTACTGAGGAAGCATTATCTGAGGTATTGAGGGATCATGGCTGAGGTATTGAGGAAGCACTATCTGAGGTATGGAGGGAGCACTATCTGAGGTACTGAGGGAGCACTATCTGAGGTACTGTGGAAGCACTATCTGAGGTACTGAGGAAACACCACCTGAAGTACTGAAATACAGAAGTATTGTGCGAACACTTTCTGAGGTACTGTCAGAGCACTTTGTGAGGTATTGAAGGATCACTTTCTAATGTATTCAGGGAGCAGTTCCAGAGGTACTGAGGGAGCAATCTCTGAGGTATTGTGGGAACACTTTCTGAGGTATTGAGGGAGCACTATCTGAGGTATTGAGGGAGCACTTTCTAAGGTATTGAGGGAACACTATCTGAGGCACTAAGTGAGCACTTTCTGAGGTATTGATGGAGCACGATCTGAGGAATTGAGGGAACACAGTGTGGTATTGAGGTAGCACATTTTGAGGTATTGCGGGAGCACTTTCTGTAGTATTGAGGCAGAATTATCTGAGGTATTGAGGGAGCACTGTCTGAGGTAGTGGGGCAGAGCTTCCTAAGGTATTGGAGAAACACTATGTGAGGTATTGACGGAGCAGTTTCTGAAGTACAGAGAGAGCACTTTCTGATTTCTGAGGGAGCACTTTCTGAGAAATTGTGTTTGCACATCGGAGGTATTGAGGAAGCACTATCTGAGTTATTATGGCAGCACTTTCTGAGATACTGACAGATCACTTTTTGAGGTATTGAGGGATCATTTCTGATGTATTGAGGGAGCACTTTCTGAGGTATTGAGGGAGCGCCTTCTGAGGTATTGGGTGTGCACCATCTGAGGGACAGAGGAGGCATTATCTGAGGTATCGAGGGAGCACTTTCTGAGGTATTGAGGGAGCACTTTCTGAGGTACTGAGGGAGCACTTTCTGAGGCACTGAGGAAGCACTATCGTAGGTACTGAATAAGCACGATTTGAGGAATTTGGGGAGTACTTTCTGAGGTAATGAGGGAGCACTTTCTGAAGTACTGAGGCAGCACATTCTGAGGTATTGAGGGAGCGCTTTCTGAGGTATTGAGGTAGTACTATCTGAGGTATTGATGGAGAACTACCTGAGGTACTGAGGAAGCACTTTCTGTGGTATTGAGGGAGCATTATCTGAGGTATTGAGGGAGCATTATCTGAGGAATTTGGGGAGCACTTTCTGAGGTAATGAGGGAGCACTTTCTGAGGTATTGAGGCAGCACATTCTGAGGTATTGAGTGAGCACTTCTTGAGATATTGAGGTAGTACTTTCTGAGGCACTGAGGCAGCACATTCTGAGGTATTGAGGAAGCACTTTCTGAGGTATTGAGGTAGTACTATGTGAGGTATTGATGGAGCACTATCTGAGGTACTGAGGAAGCACTTTCTGTGGTATTGGGGGAGCATTATCAGAGGTATTGCGGGAGCACTTTCATCAGTACTGTGGGAGCACCTTCTGAGGTATTTAGGATGCCCTTTCTGATGTGTTGTGGAAGCACTATCTGAGAAATTTGGAGAGCACTTTCTGAGGTAATGAGGGAGCACTATCTGAGGTACTGCGGGACCAGTTTCCGTGGTACTGAGGCAGCGCATTCTGAAGTATTTAGGGAGCACTTTCTGAGGAACTGAGGAAGCACTATCTGAGGTATTGAGGGGGCGCTTTCAGAGGAATTGAGGAAGGACTATCTGAGTACTGAGGGAGCACTATCTAAGGTATTGAGGAAGCACTATCTGAGTACTGAGGGAGCACTATCTGAGGTATTGCGGGAGCCCTTTCTGAGGTACTGAGGGTGCACTATCTGAGCTATTGAGGAAGCACTATCTGAGGTACTGAGGCAGCACTGTCTGAAGTATTGAGGGAGCACTTTCTGACGTATTGAGGGAGCATTTTATGAGGTATTAAGGGATGGACTAACTCAGGATTGAGGGAGCACTTTCTGAGGTATTGAGGGAGCATTTTCCTAGGTATTGAGCAAGCACCATCTGAGGTACTGAGGGAGCAATTTCTGACTTATAGAGTGTGCATTTTCTAAGGTATTAAATCAGCACTATCTGAGGTATTGAGGGAGCACTTTATGTGTTATTGTGCGAGCATTATCTAAAGTATTGAGGGAGTACTTTCTGAGGTATTGAGGGAGCACCTTCTGAGGTATTGGGTGTGCACTATCTGAGGGACAGAGGAGGCATTATCTGAGGTATTGAAGGAGCACTTTCTGAGGTATTGGGTGTGCACTATCTGACAGATGGAGGAAGCACAATCTGAGGTACTGAGGGAGTACTTTCTGAGGTATAGAGGGAGCTACTTATCAGGTATTGAGAGAGTACTTTCTGAGGTATTGAGGGTGCACTATCTGTAGTACTGAGGAAGCACTATCTGAGGTATTGAGGAAGCACTAACTGAGGTATTGAGGGAGCATTTTCTAAGGTAGTGAGGGACCGCTATCTGTGGCATTGAGTGACCACTTTCTGAGGTATTGAGGGAGCACGTTCTGACATATTGAGGGTGCACTATCTGAGGTATTCAGGGCGCACTTTCTGAGGTATTGAGGATACACTATCTAATATACTGACGAAGTACAATCTGAGGTATTGAGGGAGCACTTTCTGAGGTATTGAGAGTGCACTATCTGAGGTATTGAGGGAGTACTATCTGAGGTATTGAGGGAGCAGTTTCTGAGGGACTGAGAGAGCACTTTCTGAGATACTGAGGGAGCACTTTCTGAGGCATTGAGGTAGCAAATCTGAGGTACTGTGGAAGCACTATCTGAGGTATTAAAGAAACACTATCTGATGTACTGATGAAGTACTATCTGAGGTACTGAGGGAGCACTATCTGAGGTATTGAGGAAGCAATTTCTGAGTGTTGAGGAAGCACTATCTGAGGTATTGAGCGAGCACTTTCTGAGGAATTGAGGGTGCACTATCTGAGGTATTGAGAGAGCACTTTCTGAGGTATTGAGGGAGCTCCTTCTGAGGTATTGGGCAAGTAGTTTCTGAGGTACTGAGGGAGCACTTTCTGAGGCATTGAAGGAGCACTTCCTGAGGTATTGAGGAAGCGCTATCTGGGGTATTGAAGGATTACGTCTGAGGTTTTGAGGAAGCACTAATTGAGGTACCGAGGAAACACTATCTGATGTACTTAGGCAGCACTATGTGATGTATGGGGGGACATCTATCTGCGGTATGGAAGAAGCACTATCTGAGGTCCTGAGGAAGCACTATCTGGTGTACTGAGGGACACTTTCTGAGGTATTGTGGTGGCATATCTGAGGTATTTGAGGAAGCACTATTTGTGTTATTGTGGGAGCACTTTATGAGGTACTGAGAGCAATTTCTGAGGAATTGAGGGAGCACTTTCTGAGGTATTGAGGAAGCACTATCTGATGTACTGAGGAAGCACTTTCTGAGTTACTGAGGCAGCACATTCTGAAGTATTGAGGGAACACTTTTTGAGGTATTGAGGGAAGGACTATCTGAGGTATTGAGGGAGCACTTTATGAGGTATAGAGGGTGCACTATCTGACGTACTGAGGAAGCACTACCTGAGGTACTGAGGGAGTAATTTCTGACATATAGAGTGTGCACTTTCTAAGATATTGAGGGAGCACTTTCTGAGGTATTGAGGGAGCACTTTTTGGGTATTGAGGGAGCACGTTTTGAGGTATTGAGGGAAGGACTATCTGAGGTATTGAGGGAGCACTTTCTGAGGTCTCTCTTGTCGTCCCCGGTGTCTCTCGCCCCTGGTCTCTCCTCAAACCCGGTCTCTCTCTCTCTCCCCCGTGCTCTCTAGTCCCCGGTCTCTCACCCCCGCTCTCTCGCCCCCCTCCGGTCTCTCTCACCCCCGCTCTCTCTCTCTCCCCCGGTCTCTCTTGCCCCTGTTCTCTCATTGCCCCCGGTCTCTCTCTCGCTCCCGGTATCACTTGCCCCCGGCTTCTCCCGTTGCCCCTGGTCTCTCTCCTAGCTCCCGGTCTCTCTCTCTCGCCCCCGGTCTCTCTTATCTCTCCCGGTCTCTCTTTCCCCCAGTCTCTCTTGCCCCTGGCCTCTCTCACCCCCCAGTCTCTCTCGTCGCCGTCACTCTCCACCCCGGTCTCTCTCTCCCCCGGTCTCTCTTGTTGCCCCGGTCTCTCTCGTCAACCCCCTCTCTCTCATCAGGCCCAGTCTCTCGTTGCCCCCGATCTCTTGCCCCCGGTCTCTCTTGTACCCGATCTCTCGCAACCTCCCTGGTCTCGCCCCCGGTCTCTCTCCCCCACCCCCGTCTCTCTCGCCCCGCTCTCTCTCTTCGCCCCTGGTCTCTCTTGCCCCTGTTTTCTCTTCGCCCCTGGTCTCTCTTGCCCCTGTTTTCTCTCCCCCCCGGTCTCTCACCCCCCTGGTCTCTTTTGCCCCCAGTCTCTCGTGCACCCAGTCTCTCTCGTCAAGCCCTCTCTCTCATCCCCAGTCTCTCTCGCTCCCGGTCTCTCTCTCTCTCCCCCGTTCTCTCTCACCCCCGGTCTCTCTCTCTCCCCCGGTCTTTCTCACCCCCCCTCTCTCTCACCCCCGGTCTCTCTCTCTCACCCCCGGTCTCTCTCACCCCCGGTCTCTCTCTCTCACCCCCGGTCTCTCTCACCCCCGGTCTCTCTCTCTCACCCCCGGTCTCTCTCTCTCTCTCCCCCGGTCTCTCTCACCCCCCCTCTCTCTCTCACGCCCCCGGTCTCTCTCACCCCCGGTCTCTCACACCCCCGGTCTCTCTCTCTCTCTCCCCCGGTCTGTCTCTCCCCCGGTCTCTCTCACCCCCGGTCTCTCTCTCACCCCCGGTCTCTCTCTCTCTCCCCTGGTCTCTCTCACCCCCGGTCTCTCTCTCTCACCCCCGGTCTCTCTCTCTCTCCCCCCCGGTCTCTCTCACCCCCGGTCTCTCTCTCATCCCCGGTCTCTCTCTCTCTCCCCCGGTCTCTCTCACCCCCAGTCTCTCTCTCTCACCCCCGGTCTCTCTCTCTCTCTCCCCCGGTCTCTCTCACCCCCGGTCTCTCTCTCTCTCCCCTGGTCTCTCTCACCCCCCCTCTCTCTCACCCCCGGTCTCTCTCTCTCATCCCCCCTCTCTCTCACCCCCGGTCTCTCTCTCTCTCCCCCGGTCTCTCACCCCCCCTCTCTCTCACCTCCGGTCTCTCTCACTCCCAGTCTCTCTCACCCCCGGTCTCTCTCTCACCCCCGGTCTCTCTCTCTCACCCCCGGTCTCTCTCACCCCCTGTCTCTCTCGCACCCCCCCCCCGGGCTCTCTCGCCCCTGGTCTCTCTCATCATCCCCTCCCTCTTGACCCCAGTCTCTCTCTCACCCCCTTTCCCTCTCGCCCCCCCCCGGTCTCTCTTGTCGCCCCCAGTGTCTCTCGCCCCTGGTCTCTCTCGCCCCACCAGGTCTTTCTCGACCCCAGACTCTCTTGTCCCGGTCTCTCTCGTTGCCCCTGGTCTCGTGTCCCCCCGGTCTCTCTCGCCCACCCCGTCTCTCTCTTGCTCCTGGTCTCTCTATCGCCCCCGGTCTGTCTCATCACCCCCAGTCGCTCTTGCCCGTAGTCTCTCTTGTCACCCCTGGCCTCTCGTCGTCCCCGGTCTCTCTCTCGACCCTGGTCTCTCTCTCGCCCCGGTCGCTCTTGCCCACAGTCTCTCTTGTCACCCCTGGTCTCTCATCGCCCCCGGGCTCTCTCGCCCCTCCCTCTCTCTCATCGTCCCCGGTCTCTCATTGCCCCTGGCCTCTCGTCGTCCCCGGTCTCTCTCTCGTCCCCGGTCTCTCTCTCGCCCCCGGTCTCTCTCATCGCCCCTGGTCTCTCTCTCTCGCCCCCGGTCTCTCTCATCGCCCCTGGTCTCTCTCTCACCCCCGGTTACGCTCACCCCAGGTCTCTCTCATCGCCCCTGGTCTCTCTCTCACCCCCGGTCTCTCTCATCGCCCCTGGTCTCTCTCTCACCCCCGGTCTCTCTCATCGCCCCTGGTCTCTCTCTCACCCCCGGTCTCTCTCATCGCCCCTGGTCTCTATCTCGCCCCCGGTCTCTCTCTCACCCCCGGTCTCTCTCATCGCCCCTGGTCTCTATCTCGCCCCCGGTCTCTCTCATCACCCCCGGTCTCTCTCTCGCCCCCGGTTATGCTCACCCCCGGTCTCTCTCTCCTAGCTCCCAGTCTCTCGTGCCCTCTATCTCTCTCGCCCCTCGCTCTCTCTGGTCCTCCGGTCTCCCTCTCACCTGGTCTCTCTCGCCTCCCCCGGTTGCTGGTCACCCACTCTCTCTCTCGCCCCTGGTTTCTCTTGCCCCAGTATCTCTTTTCACCCCAGTCTCTCTCTCACACCCGGACTCTCTCCCACCCCCGGCCTCTGATGTCGCCCCCGATCTCTCTTATCTCTCCCAGTCTCTCTTGCCCCCGGTCACTCTCGTCGCCGGTCACTCTTGCCTCCCCAGCCCCCCCACCCCCACCCCCCCCCCCCCCCCGGTCTCCCTCGTCTTCCCCGGTCACTCTCGCCCCCGGTCTCCCTCGTCACCCCGGTCTCCCTTGTTGCCCCGACTCTCTCATCCCCAGTCTCTCTCGTTGCCCCCGGTCTGTCTCATCCCTGGTCTGTCTCTCCCCCGGTCACCCTCGTCACCCCTTCTCTCTTGCCCCCGGTCTCTCTCACCTCCGGTCTCTCTCGCCCCTGGTTTCTCTCGTCGTCCCCAGTCTGTCTCACCCCCGGTCTCCCTCATCACCCCCGGTCTCTCTCACCTCCGGTCTCTCTCAACCCCCTGTCTCTCTCGCCCCCCCCCGGTCTCTCTCTCTCGTCCCCCCCACCCTGGTCTGTCTCACCCCCATTCTCTCTCGCTGCCCCTGGTGTCTCTCGCTGCCGGTCTTTTGTCGCCCCCGGTCTCTCTCTCGCCCCCAGACTCTCTCGTCGATCCTGGTCTCTCTCGACCACCCTGTCTCTTGTCACCCCCAGTCTCTCTCACCCTCGGTCTCTCATCACCCCAGTCTCTCTCACCCGCGGTCTCTCTTGCCCCCCGATCTCTCATTTGCGCCCAGTCTCTCTCACCCTCCGGTCTCTCTCGCCCCCGGACTCTGTCATCGCCCCCAGCCTCTCTCGCCCCCGATCTCTCTCGCCCCCTCCCTGGTCTCTCTCACTCCCAATCTCTCTTGCCTCCGGTGTCTTTCAGCCCTCCCCGGTCTCTTTCGCTCTCCCCCCCCCACCACCCACGATCTCTCTCGCCCCCGGTCTCTCTCAGCCCCTGGTCTCTCTCACCCACAGTCTCTCTTGCCCCCGGTCTGTCTCGTCGCTTCCTGTCTCTCTCGCACCCGACTTCTCTCGCTTATCGGCCTCTCTCGTCCCCGGTCACTCTCACCCCCGGTCACTCTCACCCCCGGTCTTTCTCGCCCACAGTCTCTCTCGTCCCCGGTCTCTCTCACCCCCTGGTCTCTCTCTAGTCCCTGGTCTCTTTCGCTGCCCCCGGTCTCTCTCGCCCCCTGTCTCTCTTTGCCCCCGGTCTCTCTCACCCCCCCGGTCTTTCTTGTCACCCCCTCTCTCTCGCCCCAGGACTGTCTCTCGCCCCCAGTCTCTCTCGCCTCCTGTCTCTCTCTCTCTCTCTTGCCCACGGTCTCTCTGACCCCTGGTCTCTCTTGCCCCCGGTCTGTCTCATCGCTCACTGTCTCTCTCGCATCCGGCCTCTCTCGCCCCCTGTCTCTCTTTGTCCCCTCTCTCTCTCTCTCTCTCTTGCCCCCATTCTCTCTAGCCCCCCAGTCTCTCTCTAAACCCGTCTCTTGCTCCCCAGTTTCTCTCTCACCCCCTGGTTACTCTCACCCCCCGCTCTTTCTCACTCCCGGTCTCTCATCACCCCCGGAGTCTCGCCCCTGGTCTCTCTCACCCCCAGTCTCTCTCGCCCCCCAGTCAGTCTCTAGCTCCCGGTCTCTCTCGCCCTCGTCTCTCTTTGCCCCCAGTCTCTCTCTCTTGTCCACGGTTTCTCTCACCCCGAGTCTCTCTCACCCCCCGGTCTCTCTCGTTACCCCCTCTCTCATCCCCGGTCTCTCTCGTTACCCCCTCTCTCACCCCCGGTCTCTCTCGTTACCCCCTCTCTCATCCCCGGTCTCTCTCGTTACCCCCTCTCTCATCCCCGGTCTCTCTCGTTACCCCCTCTCTCACCCCCGGTCTCTCTCGTTACCCCCTCTCTCACCCCAGGACTCTCTCTCACCCCTGGTCCCTCTCACACTCGGTCTCTCTCGCCCACAGTCTCTCTCGCCCCCGGCCTCTCTCGCCCCCGGCCTCTCTCGCACCCGGCCTCTCTCGCACCCGGCCTCTCTCGCACCCGGCCTCTCTCGATCCCGGGCCTCTCTCGCACCCGGCCTCTCTCGATCCCCGGCCTCTCTCGCACCCGGCCTCTCTCGATCCCCGGCCTCTCTCGCACCCGGCCTCTCTTGCACCCGGCCTCTCTCACACCCGGCCTCTCTCGCACCCAGCCTCTCTCGCCCCCGGTCTCTCTCGCCCCCGGCCTCTCTCGCCCCCGGCCTCTCTCACCCTCCCCCCTACCGTCTCTATCACCCCCCTCCACCCCGGTCTCTCTCGCCCCTGTTCTCTCTTGCACCCGGTCTCTCTCTCACCCTTCGGTTCCTCTCGCCCCAGTCTCTCTCATTGCCCCGTGGTCTCTCTCGCCCCCCTGCGTCACTCACCCCTGATCTCTCTCACCCTCCCTGGCCTCTCGTTGCACCCCCCCCCCATCTCTCTCTTGCCTCTGTTCTCGCTCGCCTCCCCCCGGTCTCTCTCGACGCCCGGTCTCTCTCGCCCTCGGTCACTCATCCCCCCTCGTCTCTCTCTCCCCTCGGTCTATCGCCCCGGTCTCTCTCACCCCCCGGTCTCTCTCGCCCCCCTCAGTCTCTCTCACCCCCCGATCTCTCTCGTCAACCCCGGTATCCCTCATCACCCCCGGTCTCTCTCTCCACCAGTCTCTCGTCATTCCTGGTCTCATTCACGCCCAGTCTCACTTGCCTCCAGTCTCTCTTGCCCCCGGTCTCTCACGTCAACCCCTCTCTCTCGCCCTCCCCCGGTCTCTCTCTCACCCCCGGTCTCTCTCTCGCCCCCGGTCTCTCTCTCGCCCCCGGTCTCTCTCTCGCCCCTGGTCTCTCTTGCCCCCTGGTCTCTCTTGCCCCCTGGTCTCTCTTGCCCCCTGGTCTCTCTTGTTTCCCCCGGCCTCTCTCTCTCTGCCCCGTTCTCTCTCGTCGCGCCCAGTTTCTCGTTGCCCCAGGTTTCTCTCGTCCCCGGTCTCTCTCGCCCCGGTCTGTCTTGCCCCTGGTCTGTCTCGTCGGCTCCTGTCTCACTTGCCCCCGGTCTCTATCACACCCTGTCTCTCTCTCGCCCCCGGTCTCTCTCTCGCCCCCGTCTCTCTCACCTCCCCCCCCCCCGCGTCTGTCTCACCCCACCCCCCTCGCGCTCTCGCCCCCCCCCCCCCCCCCCCCACTGCGTCTCTCGCCAGCCCCGGTCTCTCTCACCCCCTTCTCTCTCTCATCACCCCTGGTCTCTCTCGTCACCTCCAGTCTCTCATCACCCCCTCCGTCTCACCCCTGGTTGCTCTCACCCCCCTAGTCTCTCATGTTCCTGGTTTCTCTCATCACCCCCGGTCTGTCTCGCCCCCGGTCTCACATGTCCCCGGTTTCTCTCGTCGCCCCCAATCTCTCTCTCGTCCCCCTCTGTCTCGCCCCCCCTCACTCAGTCGGCCCCCTCTCTCTCTCGCACCCCCTCCCTCTCTTGCCCCCCTCTCTCGGCCCCTTTTCTTTCGCACCCCCCCTTGCCCCCCTCTCTCTCTCACCGCCTCTCTCTCTCTCACTGCCTCTCTCTCTCGTCACCCCCTCTCTCTCACCCTCGGTCTCTCTCGCCCCCACCCCCACCCCCGGTCTCTCACGGCCCTGGTTTCTCTTGTCGCCCCGGTCTCTCTCCTGTCCCCAGTCTCTTTCATCACCTCCAGTCTCTCATCGCCCCCCTCTCTCTCTCACCCCTCTGTCTCTCTCGCCCCCCTCTCTCTCGCCCCCTCTCTCTCGCCCCCCCTCCTCGAACCCCTGTCTCTCTTGCCTCCTCTCTCTCACCCCCCCCTCTCTCGGCCTCCCCTCTATCGGCTCTCCTCTCTCTCGCACCCCCCGTTTCTCCCACCCCTTTAGTCCGTCCCCCTCTCTCTCTCGCCCACCTCCTCTCTCTCTCTTGCCCCTCTCTCTCACCCCCCTGTCTCTCGTCCCCCCCACCCTGTGTCTCCCTGCTCTTTCACATTCTCTCGAATCACTGTCGCCTCATCTCCCTTTCTCTCCTCCCTCTCTCTCTCATTCTCACCTCTGTCTCTCTCTCTTTCTCTTGCTGCCATCTCCCTCCCTGTCTTGCCCCCTCTGTTTGCCCCTCTCTCGTTCCCTCTCTTAACTCCATCCCTATCTCCTCTCTCTCTCTCTCTCTCAGGGAGGGAGAGAGGGAAGAGGGGAGGCAGGTGGAGAAACCGGGGTTGGGGGTGTGGTGTGATAGAGACGGGGGAATGAGTGAGAGTGAAAAGGAGAGGTGATGAGAAGGAAAGAGTATGCAGAGATAGAGAGGGAGAGCAATGAGGAGAAAGGGTAGGGGAGAGGAAATGGGGAGTCCAGGTTGGAGTGGGTGGACAGAGGGAGTTAAACCCAGCTCCTGGGCTCAGGGCGCGGTGCCCTCCCCTTCCCTGAGAACCAGGACTTGGGGCTGAGCCTGTCTCTCTCCAGCTCAGCTTCTCCAACACAAAGACACACAACAACATCGGTCACTCTGCTGCTCGGCACGATTTAATCAACATTTTTATTGTTTAGAAATGGAAGTGATGGATACAGTCAGTGGGATGGTGCCTTTTCTCACTGGCCCCTGAGTTGTGAGAAACATTGAAATGTTTCCCTGTAACCCCCCTGTGGGATAAGGATGGACAAACCAGCGCTACCCTCAGTCTGTTACCATAGCGACAGGCTGCTCCATCGCTGAAACACTGAACTGAAATGAGAAAATCCCGGATGGATTGATTAATGAGGGAATTTGATTGATGGATGGATTCGGGTGAAGGGATATTTCAGCACATTCTTCAGCTGCTGCCTGAACTTAGTCTGGGTCACGGCATAAATCGCGGTGTTTGTGCAGCAACTGAGGAGCTGCAGCATGAAGCCCAATTCCTGCACAAAGAGATGGATATACACAGGGGTATACACAATCCACCACATCCGGTTCCATATAGAATACAGCATGAACATTGACCATAACAGGATGAAATTGGCCGAGATCACAAACAGTAAAATGATGGATTTTTTTCGGTTTCTCATTTCAGTGTCAGACTGAGCGTCCCCATTAGTGTGAGCGCGGAGTCTCCTGCGGGCTCTGCTGGTCACTATAATGTGTCTGACGGTGAGAACATTGAGCAGCAGAATCAGGAGAAATGGGACACACGGGGTTAGAATGTGGTGGAGGAACTGGATTGTGGCCCAGACAATGGAGGATTGAACAGCGTCTGTTACATCACAAAACCAGGGGGAGTTCACCAGCGAATACCGAGCCGTGAGCATAAAATACCAGGAAATGTTCTTTAAACAGCTCAGCACAGTCACTGCTCCCAGAACCACAGCCGCCGTTTTCTCACTGCAATATTTACTTTTCAGCTTCCGGCAACAAATGGCCACAAACCGATCAAAGGTGAAAGTGACGGTGAACCAGACAGAGCAGTCAGTGGCTGCATAAAGCAGGACGGCGTGGATATTACACACGGGGACGGAGTCCATCAGGAAATAAAACTGTTCCCAATAAACAATGGGAATGTGTCTCAGGATCAGGTCGAGGATAATGACCAGGAGATCCGCCGCTGCCATGGCCCCCAGGTAACGTCTGACACATGGAGACAATCCACAATCTTTATAAAGCAGGACGTAGATGGTCACTACGTTAACTGTGAGGAAGGAAAACAAACCCATTATCCATCAGCCTGGAGGCAAAGGGACCCATTTGTTCGGGGACCCAGTGAGATTTTCAAATGTGTCCCTGTATTCAGGGATTTATTAAAATAATTGGAGCTGGAATAATAAATGGGAAGGTCTGAATTACTGACAAAAATATGACAAAAAACACAAGAAACCCTCCCTCCCCAAACACACAGAGACACATCCATAAGGACAGATGATTTCTAGAACATTCCCACACACTCGATCGCTCGAGAGCAGACACAGGTCACTCCTTCCCAGTTCCTAATACGGAGGGTGGAAACGTTGCTGTCCTGAAGGATTCTCTCCCAGTTTCCTGAAGACAAACGGAGTTTGGGAATTTCTGTATTTTGGTCTAAATTGTGGTTGATCCTGCGTCGTGGAGAAATGTAAACGCAGGGAAAACGTATTCACCCCTTTAACTGCCTGAGGGCCCTTCGGAACAGTGTCTCCTTCTCCCTGGAACGGGATCTCTTCCCTCGGGATCTTATCGTTTGTTCAATTCACTGACGTCCGGCCGTTCACAAACAATGTCAGGGACAGAACGTTCCGGGAATGTCAGTTATAGAATGTCAGGGACGGAACGTTCTGGAGAATGTCAGTTATAGAATGTCAGGGAGAGAAAATTCTGGGAATGTCAGTTATAGAATGTCGGGGACAGACCATTCCGGGGAACCCCATGACCTGTCCATGACCTTTCCCCCCTACCCACCCCACCAACATGATGTCCTGTGCCTGGACACTATGTAACATTAATGGGGTGAGAGACGGAGGGTCCAATCACAGGAATGGGAACTAAAGGCATTGCCAGAAAAGCTGAGATATTTCGATATACCACATTCTCAATCCACCTCCCAGAACCAGCCCGGACACCATCAACCCCGGGGAGATATCTGTTCACCGTGGAACACTGTACAGACCAGGCCAGTTTACTGCTCAGTACAACACAGCAATCTGTCCAGATTCATCCATTGCACTGCTCAATACAATCCAGCAATATGGCCAGGGTGAAGCAACGTGCAGATTCAGCCATTACACTGGGACAATACAATCCAGCAATCTGTCCAGTGTGGGACACTGCACAGACCACAGTAGTGCATTGATCTATAAACCCAGACCATATATCTGTTCCGCACTGGGAGCTGTGCAGACCACAGCAATGCATTGATCTATAACCCCGGACTAGATATCTGTGCAGCACGGGGAGCTGTGCAGACCACAGCAGGGCACTAATGTGTGAACCTGAAACAAATATCCATCCAGCAGAAGGAGCTACCGAATCCATATAATTGCATTATCTATAAACCTCAACTAGATAGCGATCTGTGCAGTGATCACCTGGGAATTAATCTGTCACCCAGGAGCAGTTACCCTCCCAGCATGCAGGACTATGTACCCCACCCCAGTACATTGATCTGTAACCCAGGAGCAGTTACCCTCCCAGCATATAGGACTGTGTACCCCAACCCAGTGCATTGATCTGTAAACCAGGAGCAGTTACCCTTCCAGCATGTAGGACTGTGTACCCCACCCCAGTACATTCATCTGTAAACCAGAAGCAGTTACCCTCCCAGTATGTAGGACTGTGTAAACCACCCCAGTGCATCGATTTGTAACCCAGGAGCAGTTATCCTCCCAGCATATAGGACTGTGTACCCCACCCCAGTGCATTGATCTGTCAACCAGGAGCATTTACCCTCCCAGCATGTAGGACTGTGTACCCCACCCCAGTGCATTGATCTGTAACCCAGGAGCAGTTACCCTCCCAGCATGTAGGACTGTGTACACCACCCCAGTACATTGATCTGTAACCCAGGAGCAGTTACCCTCCCAGCATGTAGGACTGTGTACTCCACCCAGGTCCATTGATCTGTAACCCAGGAGCAGTTACCCTCCCAGCATGTAGGTCTGTGTACACCACCCCAGTGCATTGATCTGTAACCCAGGAGCATTTACCTTCCCATTATGTAGGACTGTGTACCCCACCCCTGCGCGTTGCTCAGTAACACTGTGTTAGACCCCTGCCCAGTGTGGGGAAACTTGCAGCCCGTTCTGGAAGTGACAGGATGTGCAGCTCCCACCCATTTACAGCTCCATATCCCCATTGTGCCCTGACAAGGGGGTGCTGTGGGTGTGAACCTCACTGCCAGAGAGAGATGGCGGGGGAATCAGTTTAAATATCATCACATGGGAGGGGTTTGGGGTATAGACAGAGAAGGGGGAGACTGAGAGACAGTGTCATGGAAGGATGTGTTCACAGGTTGCACAATGCTGAAATGTAGACACTTCGATAGCATCCTGTAACAAGAGCCTGTCTTCCCAGGAAAGATGGGAAAAAGGGATATTGGTGTGAGGTGAAATGATGGAGAGTTTTGTATGAACATTTGTTCTACAGCTTTGTAAATGGGACTGGTTTCAACAGAGTCCAATATTCATTGGACAGATTCTGACAATAATTTCTCTCAGTGCCATTTTAATTGACTGGGACAGAGGGATCAACCGCAACAGACTGAGCTAGTTTTCTTATGCTATCTTATCAGACTCACCTCATTAACTACCCACACCACCCCATAGTGTCCCTCTCATTCAATACCAACCAGATGATCTCACCCATCATGACTGGAGGTGCACACCATCGTCCGGATGCCCCTGGATATTCCATGATCTCTGGCACTAGTGCCATGTTTAAAAGCCCAATGGGCACACGGTTGAGCTTTCTCAGTTTGGAGCTGCCCTATACAGTTTACCCCGAGTATGGCAGATAAGTGATTTACACTAGGGTTTGTTGACAGGGGCACGGAGGGCCTGGTGGATGGGCTAGTACAGAGGGGGACCATTCTCTTCCCAGAGGGGGTGACACCACCAGACCCACCGAGCATGGTCTGAGCTCCCCACCCAGCTCAGTGCAGTATCTGGGGTCTGAAGAAATGTCCAGCAATACAGGACAAGCATCAATAACCTTCCCCACTCTGTCAGGATAAGGGTCACTGTATTC
Organism: Chiloscyllium punctatum; assembly: GCF_047496795.1. NCBI lineage: Eukaryota > Metazoa > Chordata > Chondrichthyes > Orectolobiformes > Hemiscylliidae > Chiloscyllium > Chiloscyllium punctatum. Next base: position 23,894,952 of record NC_092790.1, on the reverse strand, counting down.
TCTCTGCTCCCTCACACTCACGGTATATCTGTTATAGCACCTTCCCCACTGCCGCACGCTTTCTCTCTCTCCCTCTCTCCTGCTGTCTGTCTGTCTGTCTGTCTCTCTCTCTCTCTCTCTCCCTCTCTCCTGCTCTCTCTCTCTCTCTCCCTCTCCTTCTCCCTCTTCATCTCTCTCACTTCCTCCCTCCACTTTACCCCTCACGTTAATAACACTGCATGGGAACAACACTGTGGTCTGATTCTATCATACCCCTCCCCATGTCCCCCCACCTATACCAGCACTAACAGCAGGGTCACATACTCCCACCCTCCCTCCCTTTCTCCCATTGCAGGAGAAACAGCCTGGAATAGGACAGAAAGGGCCAAGCCGGGTGGTGGAGTGTCCGATATCCGTTCCCTCCCCCCCTCCTCCCCCTGCCACATGGGGAGGACCCTGGTAGGAGCCGGAGAGGATGGGGACGCCTCGTGCAGAGATTCTGAAACATCCACGTCCCACCGACCGAGTAAGGAGCAATGTTCAGTGAAGGGCAATTCTCACTTTAAACCCACTGGCAGCTCCGATTCCCCCCGGCACAACTTAGAAGCTGTGGCCCTGATGCCATCTCCCTTTTGTCTCGAGCTGGTACAAATGGAATCCCCACGGTCTCGGTGGGCAGGAGGGTGGGCTCACAACACATCGTCACCACCACCTCCCAGGAAGGGAGCACGGAGACTCCCTCCTACACCTCCCCCTATAAACAGCTCAGATACTGAAACTAGTCTGTGATAGTTACTGCTCTCCCCACTTGTCCTGATATCTTCAACAATCTGTGCTCATATACACCCAGCGCCCTCTGCTCCTGCACCCCCTTTATAACTGTACGGCCTGTTTTAAACTGTCTTTCATTGTCATTCCTACCAAAGTGTATCACCTCAAACTGCTCTGCATTGATCCCCACCTGCCTTACACTTGAACACTACTCCAACGTGTCACTGTCGTGTTAGAGTTCCACAATGACCTCCATAGACTTCAGAGTTCTTCCAAGTTCGGTGCCACCTACAAACATTGAGATTGTTATAGTGTCACAGTCCCCATGAAACAACTGAAATCCTGCCCCACATACACGAGTGTGAGCAAGTGAAATACTGATATACTCCCACGGACAGTGTCTAATAATGACATACTGTCAATGGAACAACAACAGTCCTGACACACACCAGACAGAGCGAATGAAATATTGACAAACCACAGAGCAAGAGAAATCCGGATAGGTCCCACTTATCGATATTCATCAGGGTATAATGTGGTGAAGTTGAAAGGGTGTACTATAACTGTAAGAGAGAGGGAATGCTGTTCTGAACTGAGAGCTTACAAGCACCTGTGATATGAGAGGATGGCAGACCCAGAAACAGTATATTGCTGTAGAGCTGGAGTCGGGTAATAAGCAGTTAAGAGAAAGAGAGTCCCAGAATTGTGAATAGTTGATGTAAAATGTTCACTTTCAGAGTGAAAAAATAAATTGATGATTTTATTTAAACAGTGGAATTTGGGAGTTCTCTGTCACTCATATTTTAACAGTTTACGAGGCGAATTGAGCATTTCTTTATGTTTCATTTAAGTTACCAGATGAGCTTCACGCCGTGCCCTAACCATCCCCGTGTGTGTATCTGTGTGGGGCAGGTCTGGCAGTCTCTGTGGTGCTTAAAGTGATGCAATGCCACCCTCTGCTGGCCTCCACACGCCACTGCACAGGCATTGGCAGAGGGTGAAAACCAACAGGGATTCACTCGGGGGGGGGGCGGGGAGACGGCAGCTGCTCACAGCACCATCCAAACTGATGTCTTATCCATGTACTGATCTAAATGTCCTTTAAACATTGTAACTGTCCCTACTTTCACCACTTCCTCTGGAAGTTCATTCCACACACAAGCCAGAGTCTGTCTAACATAATTACCTCTCATGACTTTCGTAAATCTTTTTTCCTCACACCTTAAAAATCCCTCAGTTTTGAATCCCCAACTCTCGAGAAAAGACATCAGTCCTTCAGCTTCTCTGTAACCCTCATTATTTTATAAACCTCTTGTAAAGTTACTGCTTAATCTCATATTCTTCAGTGAAAAAAGTCCCAGCCGATCCAGCCTCTCCTTATAGCTCACACCCTCCTTTCCCAGCAACATCCAGGTTAATCTCTTCTCAATCCTCTCCAGCTTAATAATATCAATGTCAGTAATATCAAAGTGAATAGTCAAGGTATTTTCTAAGGGTACGGGGAGTCCAAAACTAGAGGACATAGGCTAAAGGTGAGACGGGAAACATTTATTAGTGACATAAGGGGCAGCTGTTTCACCCAGAGGGTGGTGTGCCTATGGAATGAGCAGGCAGGGTGACCAGACTGGACACAGTATTCCAGAAGAGGTCTCACAAATGTCCTGTACAATCACAACATGACATCCCAATTCCGATACTCAAAGGTCTGTCCTATGAAGACATGTGTGTTAAACACCTTCTTAACCACACTATCTATATGAGATGCAAATTTTAAAGAATTAAACCTGACAGCCTAGGTTTCTGTACTACAGCACTGCCAAAGGCTCTACTTTTAATTGTATAGGTCCTGCTGTTGTTTGATTGACCAAACCCAATACCTCGCATTAATCCAAACTAAACTCCATCCGCCACCCCCCAGCCCAGTGTGTGATATTACTGTCACCTCACCCTCCCCCTTCAATTTTAAAATGCCCATCCATCTCCAGGAGGCTGACACACTCCGGCCTTGATTTTCACAAAGACCCTGAGCTTGGGTTGTCTTGTGTGGTTAGGGGGAGGTGGGACAGATTGCAGACACAGTCACTGGGGAGGAGAGGCTGGACAGTAATCTGCGGCCTGGTGTCATTTCATGGTTTTAGGAAAAGGGGAGTCACACGTGAGAGTTGGGTAAGAGTGATCGGTGTTTTGGGGTCAGAAATTAAGCTCTCCCTTCGTCTCTGGTGATCAGTAATAAATATCTATTTGAGACCCTTCATTGGGCAGAGTGTGTCTGCAGGATTTCTTTCCTTAATATTGCAGACTACAGATAATAGCAATTAAAGATGCTCATAGTTAATTTCGATAACGCAGCACGTACACTCAATATCCTACAGTTGAGACAAATATCTTGCATTTGTTTAACAATACAAAGTGTTTTGTGTAGTTCAGTAATGGCAACCTGATTATAATAAATCCACACTGAGCTAAAAGTGGGCACTAAAATATGACCCAAAATCTGGGTATGGTAGTGTGGTGGGTAGTGTCCCTGCCTCTGAGCCAGAGCTCTGGATTTGATTCCAATTCCTGAACTTGTGTGGTAGTGTTCCTAGCTCTGGGCTAGAAGGCCTGGACTCAAGTCCTGCCTGTTGCAGAGGTATGTCCCAGCATGTCAGGACAGTCTGATGAACAAACACACAGGAGAATAATGTTACAGCTTTATGGGTATTGCTGAGTGATGCTAGTGTCCCTGCCTCCGGGCACAAAGGTCTAGGTGTAAATCCCACAGAAGTGTTTCAGGATACATCTGAACAAACTGATTAAAATGGATTTAGAATTGTGACTTGATGGAGAAGGAAGAGGTGTCAGTATTGCATTTCAGAATTTAGTCCCAGGATGACTGAAAGTACAGCCATTCGTGTTGATTGGGGTCACATTTTGCAGCAAAGGTTTATAAAATCAAAATGGCCATGGATAGGGTGAGTCGTTAGGGGTTTTCCAGCAGGTTAGGGACATCCAAAACTAGAGGGCTTTGGTGGAAAGTGAGAGGGGAAAGATTTTGAGGAGGCCTAAAGGGCACCATTTCACAAATATTGGTGGTGTGCGTATGGAATGAGCTGCCAGAGGAAGTGGTGGAGGCTGGTACAACTACAGCATCTAGGTACTGAGAGACCTGGCGAGCTTTTCCAGCAATTTCTGTATTTCTTTAAAAATGCATTCAGTTTAACGCAGGTATACTGAATAAATTTAACTTTTTATTTTTTAATGATGTAGGGACATGTAAACATATATCAAATTGACCGAGACCATTTTCTGCTCAGGGTATGGCTCTGTGTATGACAGCAGCAATGATGCACCTACATCGAGCAGGGAATGTGATGGAGACATAGTTTGGACAATGTACAAGGAGACCTCACATGGTCCAGTTTGGGACAGGATGACATTACTGTGTGATTCAGCTCAGAGAGGGAGAAAATGTAATCTGCCTAAGAAGGAATGGCCTATTGCACTCTCTCTCCTTCATTGTCCCTCATCACAGCAATGTGTTCGAGCTAAAAAAAAACTCTACAGTCATCGTTGCCGTTCTTATTTTTATGGAATCCCTACAGTGTTGAAACAGGCCCTTCGACCCAACAAGTCCATACCAACCTTCCCAACCCATTTCCATATATTTACCCCTGACTATTGCACATAACCTAGAAATCCCTGAACACTACGGACAATTTAGCATGACCAATCCACCGAACCTACACAGTTTGTTGTAGGAAACTGGATCACCCATTAGGAGCTCACACAGACAAGGGGAGAATGTGCAAACTCCACACAGACAGTCACCCAAGGCTGGAATCGACCCCAAGTCCCTGGTGCTGTAAGGCAGCAGTGCTAACCACCGTGCTACCCTTTGGATGATCCCGAACCAGAATTCACTGGAATCTACTCACTGCATAAAGCAAAGGGAATTCAGTCAAATCCAAACTCTCCCAGGATGAAATCCCATTGCTAGCAGCTTGTGTGAGTACAATATCTTCAGAAGCAGAATAATGTTTTGGACAATCTCACAATTTTTCCTTTGTCATGAGTTCCAATAATATTTGGACAAAGTTCTTTCAAGTTAAAATTGCAGAGATTGTGTGTGTGTGTGTGTGTGTGTGTGTGTGTGTGTGTGTGTGTGTGTGTGTGTGTGTGTGTGTGTGTGTGTGTGTGTGTGTGTGTGTGTGTGTGTCTGTGTGTGTATATGTGTGTCTGTGTGTGTCGGTGCGTGTGTGTGTCAGTGTGTGTGTGTGTCTGTGTGTGTCTGTGTGTGTGTGTCTGTGTGTGTGTATATGTGTGTGTGTGTCAGTGTGTGTGTGTGTCAGTGTGTGTGTGTCTTGTGTGTGTCAGTGTGTCAGTGTGTGTGTATGTGTGTGTGTGTCTGTGTGTGTGTCTGTGTGTGTGTCTGTGTGTGTGTGTGTGTTTTTAGAAAGGGAAATATTGATTATATTATTTCAATACTCAAACAGTTTGCCATTCATCTTTCCATCATAGTTTGAGTAACATTGCTCTGGATCATAAACGTGTTGTTTTAGCAGATTAAAGAAACTAGCCTAACTTGTTCCTAAAACTAACCCTGACTCAGTCTGAGACCGATATCATCGGCCATATCACCAACCTGGTCACATTTAACATTTGTTGTGAGCAGTGGAGGAGTGGGACTAGAAAAGGAAACAGTGACCCCAAAAAGCCGGGGATCGATAGACCAGTGAGCCTGATGTCAGTGGTGGGTAAGTTGTTGGGGGGATTCTGAGGAATACCATTTACATACATTTGGGAAGCCAAGGGCTGATCGGGGTAGACAACGTAGTTTTCTGCATGGGAAATCATGTCTCATTAATTTGGTTGAGTTTTTTGAAGAGATGACAAAGAAGATTGATGAAGGCAATTTGGTAGACATTGTCTAAATGGACTTCAGCAAGGTGTTCTTTTAAAGAACAAAGACCAAAGAAAATTTACAGCCCAGGAACAGGCTCTTCACCCTCCAAGCCTGAGCCGATCCAAATGTACTGTCTAAATCAGTCGTTCCATTCCTAAGCATCTGTCTTCCTCTGCTCCCCACCTACTCATGCATCTGTCCAGTCGCATCTTAAATGAATCGACCGTGCCTGCCTCTACCACCTCTGCTGGCAACGCGTTCCAAATGGCCACTACCCGCTGTGTGAAGTACTTACCGCGTGTATCCCCCTTAAACTTTCCTCTTCTCACTTTGAAAGCACGACCTCTCGTTATTGAATCCTTCAACGTGGGAAAAAGCTTGTCTCTATTCACCCTGGCTACACCCTTCATGATTTTGCAAATCTTAATCAGGTCCCCCTTCAATCTCCTTTTATCTAGTGAAAATAAACCTAACCTACTCAGCCTGTCTTCATAGCTAGTATTTCATTCTGATTGGTAGACAGATTAGTAAATTTCAGTGACATAAGATACAGAAGGATCTAGTCACAAATGGCTTGAAGGAAGAGGGAAATTTTTCAGACTGGAGGCTTGTGAGCAGCAGTGTGCTGTAAGAATCAGGACTGAGTTCACTGTATTTCATCATTTATGTAAAGGATTTAGATGTGAATATAGGGGCAATAGTTAGTAAGTATACAGATGACATCAGAATGGTGATGTAGTAGATTATCTCAGAGTACAACAAGACCGCAATTAGATGGGACAAAGATGCAAGTAGTAACAGATGAAGTTTTATTTAGAGAAAAATGAAGCTTTGCATTTTGGGAAGGCAAATCAGGGCAGACATTATATACTTCATGGTCAGGTCCTGGGGAGTGTTGTGAAACAAAGGGGCATAGGGCTGCAGGTGCATTGTTCCTTGAAAGTGGAAACGCGGTAGAGAGTGTGGTGCAGAACACATTTGGCACATTTGCCTTAATCAATCAGAGTATTGAGTATCGGAGTTGTGGTGGTATGTTGTATCTGTACAGGATGTTGGTGAGGCCACTTTAAGAATACTGCGTACAACTCGGTTTTCTGCAGAAATGACTTACACAGATGTCCCAGGACTGGAGGTTTGAGCTTTAGGGAGAGGCTGATTAGGTTGAGGTGTTTCCCCTTGGAGTGTCAGAGGCTGAAGGGTGACATTAAAGAGGTTGATAAAACCATCAGGGGTATGGATATTCTGAACAGCCACGTACTGCTCTCCAGGGTAGGGGAGTCCAGAACAAGAGGGCATAGTTTGAAGGCGAGGGGGATTGATTTAGAAGGGATCTATAGGTAAATGATTCACACAGAGAGTGGTGTGTGTACAGAAAGTGCTGTCAGAGGAAGTGCTGAAGGCGGTTACAATCGCACATTTAAAAAAGTAGGGATATTTACCAAATGCTGGCAAATGGGACTGATATATGATCGGAGTGAACAGATTGGACTAAAAGGTCTGCTTTCATTCTGCATGACTCTCTGATTCTATAAGAGGGATGATGAAAAATTCTGTAAGGTCCTTTCAAGTCGGACTTCTCTTCTCTGGAAGTATATCATGCCTCTGTGTCACATTGATTGAAAGCTGCATTAGTGAAATATTTGACAAAGTTGTGAGTCACGGATAATGGGATATAGACAGGAAAGTGGGGCTGAGACCCCAACCTGATCAGCCACAATCTTAGTGCCTGGTGGAGAAGGCTCAAAGTGTCTAATGACCCACTCCTGCTCCTCAGTCCCATGTTCCTGTGTTCCATTCAGCCCCTCAAACCTGCTGGACAGGAACAGTTGGAGGACGCTTACTCCTATAACCTGGTGCACAGAAACAGAGGAGACCATTCAGTCCCTCAAGATGGTCACCAGAAATGCAACCCCAAGAACTTGAAACATACTCATGGGAGGACAAGGCAGCCATGAGTGATAAGGCATCAAACCAAAAGAGGAAACATACAATGTGGTGAAGATGATTGCGAATCCAGAGAATTCATTGGCTCTGAGACTGCATAACGCTGGCATCACTGACACTACAGAGCTCTTAATCATGGTCAGGTAAAGAAACAGAGGAAACACATTCACTTTAAGCACAGAAGATTGGTATTTCTCAAGGAAAAAGATTTAGGTGAATTAAACATTTGAATTAAGATCAGTTAAATGCTTTTGCGGAATCTGTCAGATTGGAAGCAAGACCCGGGAAGACAGATCCTCAGCAGAATGAGAGTATGAAAATAAAGTATTTCCACATCAGAAACCAGGTTAGGTCACTGAGTGCAGGGCTGATGGGTGAATGGGTCTCAGTGAGAATTGGGGAACAGACAGCAAAAGTGCATTGCAGATATTGCAGCTCGAAACTGCGTATTCACGTAGTGCTGTAGACCACAGAAGCAGGAGAAGCAGATCTGCATTCAACCACAACCTGTAACTTTTTGCCAGGGTAACACCTCAGTCTGTCATTGCTATTAACACCATCTATGGCTCAGTGACGAGTGTGGGCGAAGATGTCAGGGTCAGAATCACGTGAACTTTACCTCATGCTAACTCATTAAAGCTACCAGACTTGACCAACAGATCTGTTCGAAGCAAACTACTTCGAGGTCTGAAAGGATGAAACCGGACAGAACACCCGGCCTCAGCATCAATGTCAGAAAAGGGAATGGGAACACAGTCCTGTCGACCCTGCAGAAACCTCCTTCCTAACACCTGAGAGCTTGTGACAGCATTTACAGAGCTTTCCCACAGACTGCACAGAAACATCGGGAATGGAAAACACATTTAGCCTCCTCATTCTAGTTCATAGAAAAAATCTCCTCAATGCACTTACCCCACACGATATACATATCCGTTAATGTGAGTAACCTTGGGAAGCTATAAAATAGGCGGTGCAGTAGTACGTTTGGTCCATCAAGTTTGCTAACCAATTCAATATAATGATGGTTGGCCCTTCATTTCCACACCGTACTCCTGCTCTCCCACCATCCCTTTACTGTCTCTAAATCCTTATTTATAATCAGTGTCTCGGTTTCCAGGTGCGAGAGAATTCCCCAGGTTCCCGAGTCAGTGAGAGCAGACATTTATTATCATCTCAATGCAGAGTGACTGCCTGTACCTAATACTGAGGTCCCTTGTTTTAGAAGTCCCAGCCAGGGGAATTATCATCCCTGCTTCCAATCTGACTAACCCTGTCAGAGTTTTGTATAGTTCACTGAGATCTCCACTCATTTTCCTAAACCCCATGGAATACTGGCCCAGTCACCCCAAACTCTGCTCCCACCGCAAGCCTGTCATCCCAGAGATCAGTCTGGTCATCCTTCACTGCTCTCCATCAATGTCAGGTTTGTCCTTTATTAGGTAAGGAGACAAAAACCGTCCACAATAATGCACAATGTTCAAGATGATATCTCACCAAGGCCGTATACAGTTGCAGTAAGACACCCTTTCTCCTGGACTCGCACCCCCCTGAAATTAAGGTCCACACACCATTTATGTTCCTCACTGCTTTCTGTTTCTGTAATATTACTTTCAACGACTGGTATACAGGGAGATGCAGATCCTTTTCAGTGTTGCAGCTCCCCACTTGGTGGGTCTGTGTACACTGGGCAGCATGCCAATGCCATGGCCAGTATTGACTTCTGGTTACAGAACTCACTGCGCTGCAGGGACCTCAGAGGTTTATGCAGAAGGAAACAACAAAAAGGAGCATACGCACCTTTGTAGATCAACATGTTTCAACCAATCCCTTTCAAATGGTAGGCTGCCAATTTATCGTTTCCACCAAAGAGCACACCGTCACCTCTATACACATTGTTTCCCATCTGTCACGTATTTACCCATTCACTCCACTTGTCTTAGTCTTCTCGGTGCTTTTTTATAACCTCCTCACCCGCTCACAATCCCACACCCGTTAGTGCTGTCAGCAGGCTGGGATATATTGTATCTGATTCCAGCAACCAAATGTTTAAAGGGCATTGTGGACAGCTGGGCCCCAAGCACTGATTCCTGCGACACCTCAACAACCTTCCTCTGTTAATTTCTATTCATTTATTTCATGAATCTGGGTGTCACTGGCTGGGCCAGCATTTATTGCTTGACCCTAATTGCCCTTGCGAAGGTGGTGGTGAGCTGCCTTGTTGTACGCTGCAGTCCACCTGCTGTGGTTGACCTCCAATGCCATTAGGGAGGGAATCCCAGGATTCTGATCCAGTGACTGTGAAGGAGCGGTGATATATTTCCAAGTCAGGATGGTGAATGGCTTGGAGAGAACCTGACGATGATGGTAATCCCATCCATCTGCAGCCTTTGTCCTTCTAGATAGATGTGGTCGTGAGTTGGGAAGATGGTCTCTGAGGATCTTTGGTGAACCGTTTCATTGCAGCATGTAGATAGTAAAACACTGCTGCTGCTGCTGCTGAGCGTCAATGGTGGAGCATTGTGGGTGAAGGGACAGTCAAACTGGCTGCTTTGTCCTGGATGGTATCAAACTTCTTGAGTTTTGTTGGGGCTGCACTCTTCCAGGCAAATTGGGAGTCTCCTATTACACTTCTGATTTATGCATTGTAGATGATGGACAGACGTTTGGACGTCAGGATGTGAGTTACTCGCCGCAGTATTCTTAGCTTCTAATCTGCTGTTATAGTTCCTGTGTTCATGTGGCGAGACCAGTGAGTTTCTGAGCAATGATTACCCACCAGGACTTTGATACTGGGGATTCAGTGATAGTAACACCATTGAATGTAAAGGGGCAGGTTAGATTGTATTTTATTGGTGATGGTCACGGTCTGGCATTCGTGTGGCCTGAATATTACTTGACACTTGTCAGCCTGGATACTCTCCAGATCTTGTCGCGTTTGAACATGGACTGCTTCAGTATCTGAGGAGCCACAAATGTTGTAGAACATTGTACAATCATTGGCGAACATCCCCACTGCTGACCTTAAAATGGAGGGAAGGTCATTGATGAAGCAGCCCTGAAGAAGTTTTCGGTCACTGCTCGAGGGATTCCTACAGATTTGGAGCTGAGTTGATTGACCTTCATCAACCATGACCACCTTCCTACGTGTCAGGTATGAATCTAACCAGCAGGGATTTGGCCTCTGATACCCATTGGTTCCAGTGTTGCTAAAGCCCCTTGATACCACACAGGGTCGAATGAAGCCTTGACTTAAAGGGCTGTAACTCTCACCCCACCTCTGGAATTCAGCTCTGTTGTCCATGTTTGAACCACGGTAATGAGGTCAGGAGCTGAGTGGCCCTGGTGGAGCCCAAACTGAGCGTCATTGACCAGGGTATTGCTGGGCAGGTGCTGCTTCAAAGCACTGAGATCTTCCACCACTTTACTGATGATCGAGAGGAGACTGATGGGGTGGTATTTGGCCGGATTGGATTTGTTCTGCTTTTTACATACAGGAGCAATGATTACTTGGGGTAATTTTCCACGTAATCAGGAAAAGCCATTGTTGTAACTGTATTGAAATAGTTTGGCTCGGGGAGTGGCAAGTTATGGAGCACAAGTTGTCAGTAGTATTGACATAATGGTGTCAGATTATGCACCTTTTGGAGTATCCAGTATCTGCACTCGTTTCTGGATATCGAGTGGACTCAATCGAATTGGCTGATGACTGGTAACTGAATTGCTGAGGACCACTGGAGGAGGCTGAAATGGATCATCCACTCAGCATTTCTGACTGCAGATTGTTGCGAATACATCAGCCTTATCTTATACACTGAAGTGCTGGGCTCTTCCATCGTGGAGGAAGGAGTTATTTGTGGAATCGCTTCCTCCAGTGAATTGTTCAATTGTCCCCAACGTTTCTCGGCTAGATGTGGAACAACTGCAGAGCTTAGATCTGTTCCTTTGCTTGTGGGATCACTTATTTGTGTCTATTACTTACTGCTTATGCTGTTTGGCGCACAAGTAGTCCTGATTGGTGGCTTCACCAGGCTGACACCCCATTATCAGGTATGCCTGGTGCAGCTCCTGCCATCCTGCAAACTCCACTGAACCAATGTTGATCCTCTAGATTGATGGCAATTGTTGTGAGGGGGGTATGCGGGAGGCCATGAGGTTATGCGGGAGTACAACTTGGCTGCTATTGATGACTCATGACACCTTATGGACATGCAGATTTGAGCTGCTAGATCTGTTCAAAGTCTGCCCTGTTTAGCAACGTGATAGTACCACCCAAAATGGTGGAGGTTATTCTCAATGTGCAGGTGTGATTTTGTCTCCACAATGACTATGCGGTGGTCTCTCTTACTGATAATGTCATGGACAGATACTTCTGTAACTGGCAGATTAGTAAGGCTGTGTTCAAGTATGTATTTTCCTCTTGTTGGTCCCTTTCCCACCTGCTGCAGAACCAGTCGAGCAGTTCTATCCTTTGGTGCCTGGCCAGCTCGATCAGTAATGTTGTCGCTGAGATACTCTTGGTGGCGAACATTGAAATCCCCCACCCAGAGTAGATCTTGCGTCCGTGCTACCCTCAGTGCTTCCTCCAAGTGTTGGTCAGCATGGAGGAGTACTGATTCATCAGTTGAGAGAGGCTGGTACATGGTAATCAGCAGGAGGTTTCCTTTCCCATGTGCAAAGTAATGCCATGAGACTTCATGGGATACGGAGTCACTGTTGAGGACTCCAAGAGCAATTCCCTTCCAACTGTATCCCACTGTGCCGCCACTTCTGCTGTGTCCGTCCTGCTGATGAGACAGGAGATATTCGGGGTAGGTAATGGGTTGTCTGCGATATAGTCATACTCACAGAATCATACCTTACAGACAATGTCAGGCTGTTGCTTGACGAGTCTGTTTATTTCTATTCACCGTTTCCTGCCAGCTATCCCATTCTGGAAACATAGCCATATATTAGCCCCCAATCCACTCAAATTTGATTTTGCAAATTGGGCTTGGAGCTTTACCAAAAGTCCACATGTTTTACATCCATTGTTTCTCTTTCATTTGTCTCCCATTCTGTTTCGCAAACATCATTCCCATTTCATAAATCTACGTCAGTGTTGTCTATGACCAATACTTTCAGCCCCAATAATTTCTCCTCAACCATTTACTTACGATGATCTATGTTCAATGTACTCTATCATTTTCCTACAACAGACTTGGTTTTCCTTGTATTGTTTGAAAGTTCTGTGAAGACAGAACTGAAGTAGTGGCTTCATAGTTCTGCCATTTCCCTGTTTCCCAATCTCTATTCTCTGGTTTCAAACTGTCGGGAAACTGCACTTGTTTTCTCATATTTCTCACATTGACAGAATTTAACAAGCTATTACAGTTCACTCCTTTAACCCTTGTGAATGTACTCTTCAGAAAGCCATCAATTCCTGCCTTAGACTGCTCAATAATTGACCTTCCACATCATACACTCACAGGAGCATAGACTCTGTGCTAACAGAAATACTGCACAATCTATATCAGTCCCACTTTCCTACACCAGGCCCATAGCCTGGAATGTTATGACACTTCCAATTGCTCGCCAAGTACTTTTTAATGATTGTGAGGTTACCCGTGATAATCCCCCTTCTCAGGAAGTAATCCCAGAACCCCACATCCTCGAGGTGAAAAAATATTTAAATCCTCTCTGAACCTCAAACTTTTCACTTTAAAAGTGTGCTCATTTGTTCTTGATCCTCTGACTAAAAGGAACAGCGGCTCTCTATCCACCCTGTCCATGTCCCTCATAATCTATTTTCTCCTGAATCACGGACCCCTCAGCTTTCTCTGCTCCAAAGTAAACAACCTGAGCTTATCCAGCCTCTCTCCATAGCTGATATGCTCCATCCCAGGGAACATCCTGGTCAATATCCTCTGCACCCTCTCCAGTACAATCACATCCTTCCTGGAATGTTGCTCCCAGAGCTACATACAGTATTCCATTTTGTCCGAACCAAAGCCCTGTATTGCTCTTATAATCTACATCCTGATTAGGAAATGCTACACCCAAGGTCCAATTCTTAACTAGTCCATTAACCTGTCCAGTCACATTCAGGGATGTGTGGAGAAACACACCCTGAGTTTCCCAGTGTGCTGCCATTCATTGAGTCCTCCCCTGTCTGGTTCCTTCTCCCAAAGTGCATCACCTCATATTTATCAGGGTTACATTCCATCTGCCATTGATCTGCCCATCTGACCAATCATCTGCATCTTCCTGTAACTTAAGGCCTTCCTCCTCACTGCGAACCAACCGGTCAATCTTTATGTCAAACATACACTTACTTATCACACCTCCCCCACTCTAAACCTAGCCCCCTCCACATTCACATCTGTTTTTATGAATAACACAAACAATTAGGGACACAGCACTGATCCCTGTGGTACACCAGGGGACACTTGTCTCCAGTCGCTCAAACAGCCTTCTCCCACCACCCTCTGCCTGCTGCCACTAAGACAATTCTCCTTATAACCTGTCAAGGTATCCTTCATATTGTGAGATTTTACATTATTTCTCAGTATCCCAGCTGGAAATTTGTCAAAGGCCATCCTACAAAACTAAACAATCGACCTCCTCAAACTAATTCAATCAAATCCATTAGATGCGACTCCCTTCTGATAAAGTCATGATGATTATCCCTGATCAAACCTTGTGACTCTGATTGGAGTTCGATTTTCTCCTTCCCTATTTTATCCAGTAGTTTCCTTAACAGTGATCTAATATTCACTCGTCTATAGTTCCCTGGTCTATCTCTCCCACCCTTACTGTGAAGTGGAATCGTATTAGCAGTCCTCCAGTTCTCTGGCACCTCCCCTATGGTCAGATTCCATTTAAAATATTCAATCAGGGTCACTCCTCCCTTGACCCCAACAGCCGCCTGTGATACAACTCTTTCAGACATGGAGATTGGTCCAAATTTATACAGAACAAAGCCTCAAATCCCTACTCGTATTTTACATCAATCTGTTCAAGAGTTGTCCAGTCCATCTTCTTGAATTCTGTACCTGCATCCTCCTTCTCCCAAGTGAAATAGATGTGAAGGTCTCCTGTTACAATCCGTCAATGTTCTCCATCTTGACACACAGATTGCCCCTTTGGTTTCTAACGGACACTAACTGTTTGCTGATTATTCTGTTCGACTTGTCCGTGTAGAATATCGTGGGATTCTCCCAGATCTCGCCTACTTGTACTTCCTCAGGTCCCTCTGTTATTCAGTCCTTTCGATATTTCTAAGATTCACTACAATCACCTCTCATGTTTCGAAACTCGAGATTACAGGCTGAGTTACCCCGTCAGACAACCTTGCCAACTTAGGGGTTAATTTGGATAATACCTTTTGAAGTTCCTCTGTAGTCAATATATTCTTTCTTAGATTGGGACTCCGAACGATACACAATATTCTACGTTTAGTCTCACCAACGCTCGATGCAACTGCAGCACGACATCCTCTATCTTCCAAATACATTCACATGAATGTAAACCTAATTTTTACTTTCCCATTTGCATATGTTCTTCCTAATACCTCTCGGTTTAACTTTTCTTATGAGCTCAGTGTATGAGTTCTTTAAAAAAAGCTCATGAATATCCAACTATACATTATCCATTGGTTCTTCATTGCCTATGTCCACAAGAATCATCTTCAAACCATTCCAAAAAAATGTTTGCCACTTCTGGTTTTCCGTTCATCGGTGCATTCTCACACTCCCCAGTTATGTTTTTACCTTCTAAATATCTAGTAGCATGTTCTTTGTAATCGAGTCCAAGAGATACCTGACTGCGGATGACAGGTTAACTGGTCTGTAGTTTACCATTCTCCAAATTCCTCCTTTCTTAAACTGTTGGATATTATTTCTAACCTTTACCTTATCCAGATTGGCAAAATGCCTTTCGGGAATGTGTCGGAAAATAAAGTGAAAATCCGTGATGCAATCAACATGTCTATTGCTGCTTCCTCTGAAATTCTTGTATGAAGTACATCTAGTCTGTCAGATTTATAAATACTCAATCCAGCTTTCTTTTCAAAGATGACCTCATCACTGATAAGAATGATCTTAGACGTTACTTACACAAGTCCCATGGTCACTTGATATTTCTGGGAGAATTTATGGACATTCTTCCATGGAGATAGACACAAAGACACTGTTCCTTTTCCCTGCGATCTCTCTGTAATCTGCAATAAATTATCGTGAACGCTCCCCAATTGTTCCACATTTGGCCTTGTTTTTATTATTTTTTCCATACATTGATAGACGCTTTTTAGCTGTCTTCATGTTTTTCTTCCGTTTGCATGCTTTTTCTCTTTCTGATTTTGGTCATTCTTTGCTGGGTCCTTCATTTCTCTGAATCCACTGGCTTATTGCAACATTTGGCATTTTTCTAAGCTGCCTCCTTTCATCTAATAGGTGGATGAAGGTGGGGTTGAAAGTGATAGTCGGAGAGGAGGGTGGACCAGATTGATAGGAAGGAAGGTGGACACATAGGAACATTCAAAAGGGCGGTGTTGACTTGGAAGGCTGGAGTAGGATAAGGTGGGATTAGGGGAAATAGGGAAATGGCGAAATCAACCCTGTGGTTGGAGGGTCCCAAGGCAGAAGAGGAGGCTTTCTTATTCCAGGCTTCTGGTGGCTCGGGTTTGGCGATGGAGCAGGCCCAGGACTCTCATGTCCTTGGCAGAGTGGGAAGGGGAGTTAAAGTGCTCAGCCACTAGGCGATGGTGTCGTTCAATGTGGTTGTCCCAGAGATGTTCCCTGAAATGGTCTACAAGTTGACGTCCTGCCTCGCCAATGAAGAGAAGACCACATTGTCTTTAATGGATGCAGTAGATGAGGCGTTCTGTCTCCCTTCATCACCTATCACTTTCAACCCCACCTTCATCTCCCTATCATAATCCCAGCTACCTCCCTCCTGCCGCACCCCCTTCTCATTTATCTCTCAGCCCCTAGGCCCAAAAGCTTCTTTCCTGATGAAAGGTTTATGCCCGAAACATCATTTTATCTGCTCTTAGTATGCTGCCTGACTATGCTTTTCCAGCACCACACTCTTCAACTCTGATCTCCAGCATCTGTAGTCCCCACTTTCTCCTCACACCTTCATGGTCTGCATGACTCAGATTTCAAATGGTTACTTCAAATACAACAAAAACTGTCGTGTACTCAAACAGCATAAAACAAAACCAATACATTGTGGTCACTGTTCCCAAAATGCCCTTTCCAGCAAAATTTTCAATTAGCTCTTCTGATCACTCAACACCAATTCCTAAATAACCTGATCTCGAGCTCAGTGCTCAACATAATGTTCATGTAAACCATCTCATGAAATCCATTTTCCCAGCATTAGCATTCAATTGGGTTAACACAGTTTAGATATAATGTAAGCAGTATATTATTACTGCAGTACCCACAAATGTGTATATCTCATTTCCTGTTTTATAACATGTCCAGCATTTGTAGTGCAGCTTTCACTTTGAGATATAACTCCCATCAATGTTTGCTCCATCTTACTAGATTCTGTGGAATCTGAGCGATGTGGGCTCTGGAGAGATTAATGGTAGAGATCATCTCGCCACATCATTTATGATCTTCTCCAACTTTAATTTCTCCAGAGCTCCTGTTATGCTGATTGAGTGGAGAAGGACAATGATTTTCCAACAAGCTCTATATTCGCCCAGAGAGCTGAGACAGCTCTAACCTGGGTGGGAACCTTACAGCAGGCCGATAAAGCATTGCTGCTGCTGTACAGGGTCTTAGTGAGATCACATCTGGAGTAGTGTGTACAGATTTAATCTCTTCAGTGAAGAAATGATGTTGTTATATTGGAAGCAGCTCAGAGATGGTTCCCTCAACTGATTCCTGCAATGAAGGTGCTAGCTTATAACGAAAGGATGATCAGGTTGATCCAGTAGCCATTGGAGTTTACAAAAAATAAGGATGACCTTATTTCAACATGGATGACAGATGTAGTCAACGAGTGAAGCGAATTACACAGATAGTGGAGGAATCCATTCCGTTCTCCAACCTGTTACACAGGAACAACAGGAGGATATTCAAGCCTTCAACCCTGTTACACCAAAACAGGATGAAGCTATTCAGCCCCTGGAGCCTGATATACATTTACAGAAGGAGGCCAATCAGCCATTCAACCCTGTAACATGAGGCCATGCTGCACCAGTATCCTGTTAAACAGCAACAGGATCAGTCCATTCAGCCTCCTCAAGTCTGTAACATAGGAACTGGAAGAGGTCACACAACGACTGGAGATTGTTACACTGGGATAACAGGAGGCCATTCAGACCCACCGAGCCTATTGCAAGGGAATTGGATAAGGATAAAAACTATCTGAGGCTTCTTTAATGAGAAAGCAAGAAGTAATTTCGACACGTGTCTGTTGTATGGGAACAAGAGAAGACCAATCAATCCCTCGGAACCATCTCCCGGATACATGAGGAGACCGTTCAATATTTCCATGGAGAAGTATGAGAAGACCCATCAGCCCATCAAAATATTAGGGAGCAACAGTAAGATTTCATAATCTCCCAATCCTCTAAAGGATCAACAGGTGCAGATCATTCTGGCCTTGGAGACGACAACATAGGAACACCAGAAAGACGTCAGCCCATCAAGTTTGTACACCAGCAGGATGGTGAGTCCATTCAGCCACACATGACTCTTACACAGCAACTGGAGCAGATCTCTTAAAAACGTTTGCCCATCAAACAGGAATTCAAAGAAAACGTAAAGGCTTTCGAAAGGGAAGAACTTATAATAATGGTATACATTAGGGACTAAAGTGTAACAATAAACTATTGTAATTTAAGGCTAATTGTTAGAGTCCATTGTTCAGGACATTTGCAAATTTAAACCACAATCTATCAGATTCAACATGGTTTTACAAAGGACAATCAAGTTTGAAGTGTTTGCTTGAGTTATTTGAAGATGTCACAAAAAAGGTGGATCGTGGGAGGTGGAACATATCTGGTCTTCCTGAAGGCATTGGATGTGTCGCTTCTCCAAAGAGTAAGTGGTAATATCAGACAACATGGGTTTAGGAGTAATTTATTAGCTTGGATGGAGGATTGGTTATCCAACAAAATGGAGTCAGATGGAATAAATGTGTCATTTTATTTTGGCAAATGCAATGTGTGGGGTGCCATTGATTTCAGCACTCATGCCTCAACCATTTGCATTGATTGGATTACTGTACTCGGTTGACGGGAGAGAACATACAATGCCACATTTTCAGTTGACTCGCACATCGGGGGGAAATTACTTTGGAATGATGATGCAAGAGATTTTACAACTATATGGATAGGTTGCGTGAATCGGCCAATATTTAGCAAGGAAAATTAATGGGAATAAATATGGGGCTATTCAAGTTGGCCAGGATAATAGAAAGACAAATTATTATCTAAATGGAGAGAAAGTTCAAAGTGTTTATGTGCAGAGGGATCTGGGTGTCTGCTTGCATATCACAGAAAACCTGCCTGTGGGTACTGCAAGTAATGAGAAATGCAAGCATAATTTCAGTGTTTATTTATAAAAGGATAGAGTAGAAAGGTAGGGAGTGTTGCTGTAGCTATGCAAGGCATTAGTGAGGCTGCATCTGGAGTATAGTTTGGGTTTCCTGCAGAATGAGGTATGTCCATTGGAGGCAATTCAGAAGAGCTTCATTAGATTGATTCCGTATTTGAAGTGTTTGCCTTATGAAGAGAAATTGAGCAGGTTAGGCCTATACTCTAGAGCTTATAAGAATGAAAGGAGATCTCATTGAGGTCTGTAATATTCTAAAAGTAATTGAATGTGTAGATATGGAGTGGATTTTTTTTTCATCTGGCGCAATCTACAACAAGAGACTAGAGTTTTAGGATGGAGAGATGGCAGGAAAGTGGAACAGAGGCCGTGTTGACATCAGTGTCATCGAGGGGTTGGATTCCTCACAGATACTCCTTGTTATTTTTCAACCCTTCGACAGTGTTTCACAGGAATGGGGGAGGACTGGGTATCATACAGGAGCAGGCACTCAGGATAAATCAGTCTCAATCAGTTAGACAGAACGTAAACAGTAGGGTCACACATTGACCAGCGCTGGGTTCTCAACTATTTACAATCTATATTAATGATCAGGTGGACGGAACAGATATACAGATGCTGAGTTTGGTGATGTCGCTGTGGTAAGCAAGAAAATAAATTATCAAGAGAGGGTGGAGAGTCTGCAAATAGATTCAGAAATGTAAAGGCAATAGACAATAGTTTAGCAGGTGGAATTTAACATGATATAACCTGTCATTTCATTTACAGGAATAATAGAAAGCAATATGTTACTGAAATGGAGAGGGATTACAGGACTTAATGAAACTGTGTACTGGGGGGTTCACTCAGATCCGTTCAGATAGGGGAGGTTTTGCTCCATCCCTGATCGTCTACTCCCAGACACCCCAAGTGACCCCATTGCTCTCCGTACACATGGAATACTTTGATCTGGTTGATTGATGGTGGGGATGGTGTTTTGAAACGTGCATCAAGGGGACGGCCTTTATCCAAGATATATTCATTCCTTTCTACGTGGAGACCCGATGACGATGGGACTGGCTGACTGCTTCTGAATGAAGAGACCATGACTGCTGCCAGGACAGTGGGTATTCACCGACATGATGTACTGTGATGGGCACGCTGTGACATTAATGGAATGAGAGAGAGCTCCTTCAGTTCCTCTACATCTCCCCATTGACATGGACACTTTGCAGATGCCATAGACACCATCGGGAATCCCACTATCCAGTATAGATACAACCGGCAGCTCCCTGCTGAGGGAGAAACAATCTATTTACCTCATCCACCATATATATCCTCCATCACCGAATGGTAACATTGATGTTGAGATACTGGGAGATGATGGATATGTCACCTAGTCCTGCGGGGAAAGTTCTGGATCATAAAAGCTGAATGAAACAGTGACCCTAACAGCCACTGACAGCACCATCCTCCCCCTGGTGTGAAGCTGCAGGTCATGTTGAAGGAGGTGACACCGCTCTGTGACCAGCCCCTTGTTCAGTCAGGGTCCCCTCATACTTTGATCCTGGGTTAAGTGGAGTTTGGGAAATTATTCCTGGAAAACCCGGGGTGGATACAGCAGATCCCTTTCCCCACACACACGCACTCCGTGGTTTCAGAGCTTCCCCTCTCTGCAGCCTCTGCTCCATTTGTTGTTCATGTTACAGACCCAGATGCTGTAGCTGCAGTCCCCATGCTCCATCCAGAGTTGGGTCACCAAATCCTCAGGTCTCCCTGAATGTCTGAGGCAGCTCACAGCACATCCTCCAGCAAAACATCCCCTGCCCCTCCACTAAATTTTCAATTGCAGAAGCCAGTCAGAAGCCCCTCGCTACGAGTGTTTTCGACCAGACCAGATTCCCTCAAAATATTTTAAGAAGGCTGTTTAAACCCAAACCTTTCCTTATTTTGAACATCGATGTGAAGTGTGTGTTCCAGTTATGTTGTGACTAGTCAAACCACTCGACATTGAGCAAAATATAATCTATTCAAATGCTTTAGTTAAAATACAATCAAAGAAAATAACGTTTTGGGATAGCTTATATGTTGGAACCCTTCACAAACAATAGATACCGTACCTTCTTGGTTTACACCGCTTGGCACAAAGATATATTCAAATACAGATCCTTACAGCAGTTTTCCAATCCAGAGGGAAACAAGATGAACAGAGATCTCAGAGAGAAAGGCAGCTGGGGATCATGTATTGAAACATCCAACACTTCTGGGATCCCCAGCAGCTTCTGAATGCTGCAGCTAAAAGTAAAATGAGGAAATCTGGTCTGGGAGAGCTGGCCACTGCCCTTCCATTGTTACCACCGTTTTAATAAAACCTAAAATCTCAGTTATTTATTTAAACTGTTTTCAGACAGCAGTTCTGCACCTCTGCCCTTAACACCTGTCTTCAAAAAAAAACCAAGAGAAATAATCTTTTTACAGTGATAGCATCCTCACAACTCCATCTTTAATAAAATAATCCATCGATACACAAAGGTGGATTCATTTTAGACATCCTACTCTTCCTCTATTAGTAGACTGAAATGCATATATGTTACATTGACTCTGAGCATACAAATATTCACATCTATTTCGATTTCAGTCATTTTACTCCTGCCACAGAATGCCTTTGACTTTCTTCATCCAAGTCTCCACACTTAGGTTTTATCGCCCTGTCGCCTGAATAGTTTCAAACTGAATGGCAGCAATAATAAGCTCAATAGAAACAGACTGGTATTTTTCTCCCTAAACTTCTCCAAAAACTTTAAGGGGTTATGATCAGTGATAAAGATTTGTCTCAGGTATGTTATTAGCAATGTAAATGTGAAATGTTGTAATGCCAACACCAAGCTCAAAGCCTCCTTCCCCATTGTGGAATAAATCTGTTGATGTTTCCATTAGAGACTCCAATCACACGTTACATAATGGAGCATTCTCATCTCTCCAATAGTCCCTCTGAATGGCATAGCTCCTCATGTCTCAGCATAAAATAATTACATGCTTCTGTACCTCTTAATGCTCTAACCTCTTTACCTGCTACTCCTGGCCTATGCCAGTAAACCTTAACAAGACCTCGCACATTCTTCTCCATCTCTCACAGAAACCAAACTTTGATTTCTGAACTCAATCATCATCAGCAGCCATTTCAGCTTCTAATCTTGCCGTTTTAACTCTGCTCTTCCACACGAGTTTTCACGACTGCAGGAAGTGAATTGCTGAACTTCTTCAAAATAAGAATCTTTCTAAGAGTGTCATAGGTTTGCTCTGTTTTTAATACCCTTACCACCTTTCAAAATTACTTTGTTTGATCCTTTCAAACTCAATGTGCGTTTAACCAGGGACCCTCTTTGAGATTCCTGTAACGCTGTCTGTCAGTGTCTGGCCCAAGCTCATATGCACTTCAGATGGCTTTCTTCACCACTCCATACCGGCCAGATACCTCCTCCGATAGGGATGCAAATACCTATCAGCTTTGGATCAAATAAACTCACATGGTCACTGGTGTCTGCTTTTGTTTAGCCACTTTCTCAAATGAAATTCAAAAGGCTTCCCCATCCTTCTCATCAAATTTAGAGAATGCCTGGATGCATTTAAACAGAACCTCGTTAGGCCATTGGTTACAATAGGGTTGCTCAACCGCACTATCCTCCTCATCCCACCGACATTCTACCTTCATCTCCGCCTTCTATATCAACTTTCCTCTCTAATTGCTAACGTTTTAAGTTGAAACTCTCTGCTTTTCTTCTGTCCTTTTCTCTCTTTCCTCTTCGTTTCCCTTTCTTTTATTTCTACTTTTCATCATAATTCAAACTCTTTCAATTCCTTCTCAGGTTCAAAGACCATCAGTTCAAATTCAATTCCAGCCATTTCCGAAGAGTCTGATGGTGGTTCCACTAAACGTAATTGCCGATCTATAGCTGTAATTATCTCTCATTTTCTCACAGACAATCGCAACCCTAACTCCAGGTTGTCTGTCAATTCCTAAAGCTTTACCATCATTACTATTTGTAAAACCGCCAACTTCACTTTTACACACCCAGAGAACTCTTAATGACTGAATCTTTATGCACAAAATACTGTTTAAAACAACCGAATTCAACATCCAGAAAAAAGACACTATCAACTACCATACACGACCTTTGAACCCAATAGCCTCCTGGTGCATACTCTCCAATGTCTGCATGAGCTTATTCTGGATGACTTGGTTTCCTCCCATAATCCAAAGATGTGCATGTCAGGTGTATTGGCCATGATAAATTGTTCATAGTTTTCAGGGATGTGTGAGTTAGTTGCCTTCGTTGGGGTAAATGTGTAATAATAGGGAAAGGGAATAGGTCTGGGTAGGTTACTCCTCGGAGGGTCAGTGTGGACTTGTTGGGGAGAATGGCCTGTTTGCAAATTCTAAACCCAATTTTGTATTATCGATTTAGAACCAGACAAGAGTCCATATTTTGCTATCGTCGAACCAGACCGCCTCAAACTAGTTTAAGAAGGTAGGTTGGATGCCAACCTTTCCTTATTTTAAAGGTAGACGTGAGTTGGGTGTTCCAGATGTCAAACTATTCAAACCACTCACCATTAAGCAAAATACAATATATTTAAACACTCTAATGAAAATCCAATTAGAAATGAAGATGAATTTAGAATAATTTTTCTATTGGCAATCTTAACCGAATAATGGATACAGTACTTTCTACTAATGAACTGTTCCAATATATCAACATCCCATAAACACACCCCTTGGCAAAAAGGAACATTCAGACATGCATTCTTGCATACAGTTCTCCAATCCAGGAGGAAACACCATCAAGTGAGGTTCCAGAGAGAATAGCAGCTGTGGATAATTTTCTGAAACTTACAACCCTTCTGGGACCCCAAGCACCTGGTGATTGTTATAGCTACAATATATTAAAAAAAACTAGAAATCCTGGTCTGTGCCAGCTGGCCATTGTTACTGCTATTTATTTAAAAACCCTAAAAGCCCCAAAAGTTATTTACTTGAGCCGTTTTCAGTAGGAAGTTTTGCCTTTAAGGTCTCTTACTAAAAAAAGGGAGAAAATAACCTCTTATTTAAAAAGTGACAGCACTGTCAGGAAATTTATATGCGTGGTCCTTTACTCAGTGGGCTTCCTTTTGTTACTAATCGCATGGTCACCTGAGAGCGACAGCCACAGGTACACACCAAGTTACAAGGATGTTTCTCATAACTTCTGAAACACGTCTGTCCATGGACCATCACATGGGACACACCGGGAAGTGAACAACAGCCTGACACACCCCATTTCATTATTTCTGAGCTACACAATGCCAGCACTCGATACACTAGGGAGACAAAACCCAAGACCAGGGAAAGAAAGAAAGGGACAAGAGATTCACATTAAAGACAGAAACAGACAGTTAATTAACTGAAAAGATGTTGTGGAAATATGTGGAAAACGTCAGGGCAGTGGGACTAACTGGCGAAGTGAGATCTTCGAGAGTAAAATTCCAGGAATGAGAACATTGAATAAAGACATTGTCAGATCAGCTGAAATGGTTTGTTACATCAAGTTCTCAATCTGCTTCACAGAACACCACAAACAACATAAACTGGGACAAGATGACAGCCCAGCATGGAGAGCTGTGCAAACCATGCTAGTGTGTTCCTCAGTAAACTGCACTATCTGCTCAGCATGAGAGTATTGCAAATTTTACTATCATATGCTAACTATACTATACTCGCAACAGATTTACTGCTTACAGTGGGAAGGTTTGCTCTCTCTGCGTTTGTGTGTGTGTGTGTGTTCATCAGAGACTGAGAGTGTGTGTGTGTGTGTGCGCGCGCAATTGGCGTGGTTGAATGCAAAACTCATTCTTTGAGAAAGAACGCACATGGAGGAAATTATTTTAAATACGAACAACAGGCAAGCTTTTTGTTAATCAGTAGAGAGAACGAGGGAAGTTTCATGGACAGATGAGCTAAAGTGTTTGAGAATGTTAAAATAAAGGCATTGCCAAACACAATAGCAATATACATCGGCGTGCACATGAATGACAGATGGATGGGAGTTTGGCGTGAGGTTGAATCAGATTTGCTTCAGCAGGTTTGAAGCCTGGAGTGTCAGCAGGAGATTATTGGCTTCATTAAGACTGTATTTCATAGCTCAAGATTCAAACAACAGATCGAAAAAACCAGTGAGATATATTCTGGAGTGGTGAGTATTTCAAGTTAAAAATGTTCAGGGTATGGTGTCAAGAATCAGCTCATAGTCAAAGGGATCTCTCACAGTTGTGACTTGTCTGCTTCAGCTGCAGATATTGGCCAGGAATGGGATGGAACCAGTGGAAGGAAGTGGAGTTTGTAACCAGAGCAGTAGAAAGTGACCTCCATGCTCTTAACAGTAAAGGCAATGAGACAATGCATTGTGGTTATCCCCTGAAACTGAATAGTTCAACATAGAGACCCGTGAGTAACACTGCCAGAGCAGAGAGGGAGACAGTAATTGAACACGTTCATTAATGTAGTTAGTAGTGGTCTGTAGAGTGAATATCTGGATTGAGAGATTCAACAGGAACAATAACAGTGGCAAGATGTGTAGACTGTATGAAAGAACAATAATACAGTCATAACTGGTTTATAAAAAACAAAATCTGGATAGTGATACTCACCAGGAACACCAATGATAGCCAGGAAGGGATAATAAAAGTATTGAATAATGAGAAGAGTGTAATAGATCTGCGATGATAATGACATCCAATCAAATTCAGAAAGATACCAAACATAATCGGATAAGCTCCTGTATATTGTTGGAATATTCCAGTCTAATGTTCTCAGATTCTGATCCATTGTTGGAATATTTCAGTCTAATGTTCTCAGATTCTGATCCATTGTTGGAACATTCCAGTCTAATGTTCTCAGATTCTGATCTCTCCTCCCCTCTCTCTGGATCTGCTGTTCCCTGTCAGTGCTGTCAGTGATGCTCCCGCTCATGTTATGGGTTGACACATTGAACGGAGCCCATTTATCATTAAAAGGTAGAAACCCTCCACTGGGATAATTAGAATCCATGGAGATTGGCATTAATCGCAGTCATTGAACAAATAGACTCAGTTAACTAATTCAATACATCACTTTTCATTTACTGGTTTTGGACGGAATGGATAAGGTTGCTGAGGGATGGACGATAAATCTTTCAATATTTTTAATCTTTTTTTCCCTTGTATATGAGAGTATTAACAGAACTATGCAGGGGTCTATGTAGGTTCCATTCTGTTTATGAAAATAGGCAGTTATAAAATAACAGATCTGCTGCGTAAAAAAAACGTCGGGTGGGCAAGTTTCTAGATACCTGAAACAAAGTACGGTACTTATTGACCAGTGTGAGGCTACTCCTGGTTTTAATACCCTGTTTTCAAATCCTTTCATAACCTTGAGACACAGCATTGAGACTGCTGCTCAGTTACAGGCCAAAGCAATTCTGTCCCTATGGGCCCCTTACAGAGGGATAGGAGAAGGCCATTCAGCCCACATTAACCTGTTGCTACTTGAAAAGGTGGAAAGTTGGAATATTGGCACAGTTTGTCAACAGAATCATTCAAAACAAAGAGATTTGTCGCTGCAGCTGTATGAGGTGTCACTGAGAGGGCACCTGGAGTACATTGTGTTGTTTGTATTTCTGTAACTGAGAAGGAATGGGTCTCTATTAGATACAGTTTACCGGCTGGTCGTAATCCACGGGTTGCTGTGTCTCGGATCTGTTACACAAGGACAGGAGGAGGCCATGCAGCTCTCGAGTGTGTTATAGAAGAACTGGAGGAGGCCATTAAGCCTCTTGAGTCTATTACAGAGGGATAGCATTTCCAGTGTATTACAGAGGGACAGGAGGAGCCTATTCAGACTTTCGAGCCCGTTATAGAGGCACAGAAAGTGTTTATTTAACTTTCAAGTCTGTTGCGCATAAATATTAGTTTTAAATTAGTTGTGGAATAGGAAAGACCTGATGTAAACATTAAAGTTCTAACTTTGAATGAGGCCAATTTCGAAAGTGTTAGGCGAGCCCTGTGAAAGGCTGATTGGGGTACCCTATTCACAGGTAAAGGGATGGTTGGAAAATGCAAGGCCCTCAAAACTTGGTTTCAGAGATTCTGGAGCCAACGTGTTCCCATTAGTGAGAGGGGCAAGGCTGATGAGTGCAGGGAGTGCTGGATGGCTAGATATATTGATGCTCTTTTCAAGGTAAGGAAGGAGGCATATGTCAGGTAAACAGAGCTGAGATCAAGTGAATCCTGAGAGGTGTATAAGGGCAGCAAGTGTATCGTCAATCGGGAAATCGGGCCAGAAAAATGTGGACAAGAGATGGCTTTAGAAATTGGGTTAAAGAGGCATTGAAGAAATTCTACAAATCCGTTAATGGCAAAAGATTAACTAGGCAGAGAATAGGGTCCCTTAAAGATCAGTAAGGCTACCTATTTATGGAACCACAACAAATTTGAGGGATACTAAACAAGTATTTCTCCTCAGTATTTAATGTGGAGGAGGTTACAAGAGCGAGAGAATGAAGAAATATGCAATGATACCTTGAAAAGTGTCTATAATACAAGGAGGTGTTGGACATTTTAAAACACCTAAAGGTGAACTAATCCCTGGGACCTGATCAGTTGTATCCCAGATGTTTGTGGGAAGCTGGGAAATAGATTGCTTATGCATTTTGCTGATATATCTGTAACATTGATTTTCACAGATGAGGTGTCAAAAGACTGGAGGGCTGCTAACATAGTGCAATTATTTAAGAAAGTAAAGAAAAAACAGGTAACTATAGATCGGTGAGCATGACGTCAATGGTGATTAATATGTTGGAGGGGATTTCGAGGAAAAAGATCGATATGTATTTGGAAAGACAAGGACTGAAGAGGGCTTTGTACAATTGAGATTACGTCTCACTGACTCGGTGGAATTTTTTGAGGATGTGATGATGATGATTGATGAAGGCAGGACAGTGGATGTTGTCTTCATGGAATTCAGTAAGAAACCCAAAATGTTCTACATGGTAGAGTGGTTAGCAAGGTTAGACTGCCTGGAATCCAGGGAGAACTCGCCATTTAGGTCCAAACTTTTCTTGAATATTGGAGACAGGACGTGACAGTGACATTTGTTCATTAAACTTGGAGACCTGTGACCAGTGGCGTGCCGCAAAGATCAATAGTGGATCCACTGCCTTTTGTCACTGATACAAATCATTTACATTTGAGTATATGAAGTATGGTCAGTAAGGTTGTAGATAATAACAAATTTGTTGGTGTCGTCGACAGTGATGAATGGTCTCTCAGACCACAATGGGACTTTGTTTAGGTGAACCGAGGAGTGGCAGATGGAGTTTATTTTAGTTAAATGTGAGGTGTAGCATTTTGGCAAGACATATCAAGGCAAGACATATAGGTAGGGTCCTGTCGAAAGCTGCCAATCAAGGAGAATTCCATAGACGTTATCGAATCCCTCAGTGAGGAAATAGGCTTTTCGGCCCATCGAGTCCACACCGACCCTCTAAACACTATCCCACTGGACAAACCCCTACCTTATTCCTCTGCGCCTGCATTTCCCATGGCTACTCCACCTCGCCTACACATCCCTGGGTACTTTACTCAATTTAGCATGGCCGATCTACCCTTATCTGTATATCTTTATACTGTCGGAGGAAAACATAACATCCGGAGGAAACTCGTACAGACACGGGGAGAATGTGCAAACTCCACACAGGCATTCATTCAAGGATGGAGTTAAACCCAGATTGCTGCGCTCTGAAGCAGCAATGCCAGTCACTGAGCTACTGTGTCACCTTGTGGGGCAGGTTCTCCGTTCCTTGGAATTGCCGTCACAGGTAGAGAGCGCACTTGGCGCTGAAGGCACTTGGTGATCTTCCCTTTATTGGTGTGTGCTTTGTGTCTAAACATTTTCACGACGCGTTGCATCTGTCCAGGACATTGGTTTGGCCACTTTTGTAATATTGCCTTTAACTCCAGTTTCCCTGCTGTCGGAAAGATGTTGTCAAACTTGAAAGGGTACAGAAGAGATTGAAAAGAATGTTGCAGATGTTGGAGGGTTAGAGCCACAGGGAGAGTTTGAATAGGCTGGGGCTATTTTCAAGTGTTGAGGCTGAGGGGCGACCTTAAAGAGGTTTATAAAACCATGAGGGGAATAGATAAGGTAAACAGTCAATGTCTTTTCCCAGGATAGGCGAGTCCAAAATTAGAAGACAAAGGTTTAAGGTTAGAGGGGAAAGATTAAAAAGGGACATGAGGGACAACATTTTCACACAGAGACTGCTGTGTGTATGGATTGAACAGACAAAAGAGGTGGTGGAGGCAGGTACACTTACACCATTTAAAAGGCATTTGGATGGATACATGCATGGGAGGTATTTAGAAGGAGATGGGCCAAGTGCTGGCAAGGGGGACGAGATTTATTTAGGATATTTGGTTGGCATAGACGACCGGACTGAAGGATCGTTTTCTGTACTGTACATCTCTGAGACTCTATTGCCTTTTGAGTGTATAATACAGGAACAGGAGGAGGCTACTCAGCTTCTGAATTCTGTCAGTCAGATTGTTTGCTCAATTACTGAGAGCAAAATACAAAAATACATCATTCAGATTTTGATGGTGATTTCCAGAATCAGGAGAATTGCTTTTAGTCAACAGAAGCTGTAAGGAATGTGAAGAGGCTATTCAGTCCCTCAGTTCCATTCCACAGGAGCAGGAGGTGAGCACAGAGCTATTGGAGCCTGTTACACAGGAACAGGAGGAGGACATCCATTTTCACAGACTTGGGATCAGGAAGCAGTCATTCAACTGCTTGAGACTGGGACACAGGAACAGGAGGGAGTCATTCAACTGCTCGAGGCTGGGACACAGGAACAGGAGGGAGTCACTCAACTGCTTGAGACTGGGACATAAGAACAGGAAAAGAAACAGGAGGCCGTCACTCAACTGTTCGAAACTGGGCCACAGGGAAATCTGGAGGCTAGTGAGGCCCCAGGATCCTGTTACGCAGGAACAGGAGGAGGGGCCTCCCTTCCCACCAGTATGGAACATTGGGAGAGAAGAGGAGTTGGCTTGGAACAAACATAAATACATGAAAAAATTGCTTTCGTGATCCAATCAATCCTGCCCCACCATTCACTAAGACCACGGCTGATCTGATGGTGATTCCCTCATTCCATTTCACAGAGATTCCCCTCTCTGCAGCCTCTGCTCCATTTGTTGGTCATGTTGCAGACCCAGATGCTGCAACAACAGTCACCATCACTCATCCAGAGGGTCGGGTCTAACCGGATGAGTCAGGATTTGAAGGGTCCAATAACAAGAATGAAAACATAAAATAAATGTATAGCCAGATGTTTAGTTCTCTCACATTCGCAATCCAACTCACCTAAACAGCCCATCCATAATGCATTCGGGATGGAGCACTGTGTAGATATGGCTAGCGTACTGCTGAATGCAACCCAACAATATCCAGAACGGAACTCTGTGCAGCCCACACCAATACTTGATCTATATTCCTGGGATAAATGTCCAGCGTGGGGAGATGTGCAGACCTCACTGGTTTATTCATATATAAACACAGGTTGTTCCAGTTTTCGGTAACACTGTGTTAGATCACTGCCCAGTGTGGGGAAACTTGCTGGAAGTGACAGGATGTGCAGCCCCCATCCAGTTACAGCGCTATATCTCCACTGTACCTTGACAATTTTTGCTGCAGATGTGAAAATCATTGCATGGGAGAGATGTAAACGGAAACAG
This sequence comes from Chiloscyllium punctatum, assembly GCF_047496795.1. Classification (NCBI taxonomy): domain Eukaryota; kingdom Metazoa; phylum Chordata; class Chondrichthyes; order Orectolobiformes; family Hemiscylliidae; genus Chiloscyllium; species Chiloscyllium punctatum. The sequence goes on along the minus strand of NC_092790.1, from coordinate 23,864,031 downwards.
TTGAAACACCAATAGTTCTGATTAAGGCGAGTATCCCACAAGTATTTAAAGATGAAATAACTGAGATATTATCCGATGAGGTTCTGTGACTGGTACAAGGAAGTAAGAGGGGGTTAGTTGCCTCCAAATCATCAATGGGAATTAGAGGAACAAATATGCAGGGAAACTGGTGAGAGTAGCAGGAGCATTAGGATTGTCATAATAGGTGATTTAAATTTTCCTAACATAGACTGGGACATCCAGATGGTTAAGAACTTCGATGGAACGTAATTTCTTAAGTTTGTTCAAGAAAGTTTCCCAAGCGGTATATAAAGGGTCCTACATGGGAAGGGACAAACTCGACCTACTTTTGTGAAATAGGTGACAGTGGTAAAGTGGGGGAGTATTTTGGGAAAAGTGACTGGCGTTGTATTAATTTTAAAATAGTTGTGGGAGGGACAAAATTGGTCCACATATTCAAGTTCTAAATTGGGGCAAGGCATATTTTGTTGGAATTAGACAGAGGATTGCAGGGGTTAATTGGAGTAGTTTGTTTTCAGGTAAAAGGATATTGGGCACGAGGGAGGGCTGTAAAAGTGAGATAGCGCGAGTTCAAGGTTTACATGTTCTTATGAGGGTGAAGAGAAAGTGAGGGTGGAAGAGAAAACCCTGGATGACAAGAGATATTGAGGCTCTTACCAGCAAAAATGAGGCGTGGCTCAGGTACAGGCGCTGGAATTAAGGGAATCCCTGGAGGTACACTGGGGATACAGGAGTTTACTGAAGAAGGAAATCAGGAAGGCGAAAAAGGAGTATGAGATAGCCTTGGCTGAGACGATTAAAGTAAACCCAAATTCATTATAGTAAAGAAAAAGAACAACTAGAGAGAGAATAGGACGCCTTAAAAACCAAAATAGGCACGCATGTGTAAAACTACAAGAGATGGTTGAGGTCCTCAATTTCCCCTCTGTGTTTACCATGAAGAAAGACATGAAGTCCTGTGACCTTTGGGAGGTTAATTGTCATATCTTGGTACTGTCGAAATCACAGTAGAGGTGCTGCTGGACATATTAGAATGCACAAAGTCAGATAAATCTCTTGGTCCTGACCAGATATATCCAAGAGCACTGCAAGAGGTGAGAGAAGACAGGGGCCAAGGTCCTGGAAGACTGGGCGGTAACAAATATAGTGCCCTTCTTCAAGAAGGGCTGCAAATAATTGTCTGGGAAATACAGAACAGTAAGCTTCACATCTGTTTGCAGTAAACTACTTGAGAAGGTTCTGAGGTACAAGATATGCATGCATTTGGAAAGACAGAGTTTGACTTGGAGCAGTCAGCGTGGCAGATCATGCCTTACAAATTTTATTAGGGTTTTTTGAGGAAGTGACCAGAAAAGTTGTCGAGGGCAGGGTGGTCAACGTAATCTATATGGATTTCAGCAAGGCCTTTAGTAAGATTCCACATGAAAGGCCGCTCTAGAAGGTTAGATCACACAGACTCTAAGGTAAGCTGGCAATTTGGTGACGCAGTTGGTTTGACATTATAAAGCAAATGGCTATGGTGGAGGTAATGCTTGTCGGACTGGAGGCCTTTGACTCGTGGAGTGCCTCAGGGGTCGGTACTGTCCCCATTGCTGTGTGTTATCTAGATCAATGATTTAGACGAGAGTGCACAATGCAGGTTAGTAAGTTTGCAGATGGCACTAAAATAGGAGGTATCGCTTACAGTGAGGAACATTATCAGAAATTGCAGCACTACCTTGATCAGCTGGGGAAGTGGGCTGAGAAATAGCAAATGGAGTTTAATATAGATAAATGCAACATCTTTCATTTTGGAAAGTCAAATTCAGGTGGGAGTTTAATGGTGAATGAGAGGGCCTTAAGGAGTGTAGTGGAACAAAAGGATGTTGGAAATCAGGTGCATGGTTATCTGAATTTGAGTCGCAGATACACAGGACAGTGAAGAAGGCTGTTGGCACACTGGCCTACATCAGGGCATTGGCGTCCTCCATCGCAGGACCGTAGCAACACGACGCCTGGAGGAAGAGCGCCTCATCTTCCACCTAGGAACTTTCCAACCACAAGGGATGAATGCAGATTCCTCCAGCTTCTTCATTTCCCCTCCCCCCAACTTTTCTCAGTCGCTCAGACTCAGCACCGCCTTCTTGAGCTGCAATCTTCTTCCCGACCTCTCCGCCCCACCCCCATCCGGCCTATCACCTTCACTTTAACCTCCTTCCACCTATCGTATTCCCAATGCCCCTCCCCTAAGTCCCTTCTCCCTACCTTTTATCGTAGCCTGCTTGGCACACCCTCCTCATTGCTGAAGAAGGGCATATGCCCGAAACGTCGATTCTCCTGCTCCTTTGATGCTGCCTGACCTGCGGCGCTTTTCCAGCAATACATTTTTAAGCTAAATTTTAAATTTGTTGGGAGCAGTGGAAGAGTTGGATAAAAATGAAACAGTGACACCCTCCAACCTCAGTCAGAGCAGGAATTTGGAGAAATTCACCAAGTGGGAATTTATTCCAGTGGGAATTCTCTTTCCCGGAAGTTTGGGATGGCTGAATCTTTATATTATATCGAGGCTGGCTTCGATATAATATAAAATGATTTTCCACAAACAGATGAATCAGGGATAATAGTGCATCGGGAGCAAAGTGCAGCTGGGAACACAATGAAATGAACCACAACCTTATTTACTGGTGGAGTAGTGTCAATGGGCAGAATGGCCCACTCATGTCCCTCAGCGCCATGTTCTGATGTTACGTTCAACCCTTCAGACTTGCTCACAAAGGCACATCGAGGCCACTCCGATGGTGAGGTGTAGTTTCGGAAAACTACTTGGAAAATCCAGGCTGGGTCAGGAACCGACTCCAACCCCCAAGCTCTCTTTCCAGGCTTCCCCTCTCTGTAACATCTGCTCCCGATGTGGGTCATGTTACAGACCTAGATACGCTGGGTATACAGCCCCCATACCCCACCTACGGTTAACCTAAACAAATCATCTGCTGTCCCTGAATGCAACATTGTGCAACACGACTTCCAGGAAAATAACCTGTTAGTTTCCAATAGCGTGACATGTGAAATTAATAAACAGGAACGGAAGTAGGTCATTCGCCCCCTCAAGCTAGCCCTGTCATAAAATAAGAACATGGCTGATCTACTCCAGGGCTCAACTCCAAATTCATGCTGACTCCTGTATCTCTCCACATTTCTCTGGGTTAGGGAATTCCAGATATTCACTACCTTCTGAGAGAAGACATCACTTTGTATCTCAGATTGAAATCGATGTTCCTTATTCGGTATCTTTATCCTCGAGTTCGGCACTCTGCCCAGGAATGGGAGCAACTTCTCAACATCTACCTTCTCAAGCCCGCTTTGTATCTTATATATTTCAGCAGTATCCCTCTTCATTCATTTAAACTCCAATGAATAATCACGTCACCATTATAGAGATTCTGAATAACTCAAGCCTTTCATCTCTGGAAGCCGGTTAATGATCCAACCGCATTACTTGCTGCATCAGCATGCTGACGTTATGTTTCATACTCAGGAAGACTCCAATCACTTTGTACTCCTCCTTTTTTGGAAGTCCTCTCCATTAAATAACAGCCAGCCTTTTGGTTCTCAGTGTCTTCCACAAACTTGGATGTATATTGCACTCAGCACCCTCCTTCAGGCTGTCAGTATAGATTGTAAATAACTGATGCCATCGGACTGATATGTGTGGTGATCCAGCAAATACACCTTTATCATAAAGATCCATTAATCCTGACTCACTGATTTCTATGCGTTAACCAGTCATCATTGCATGTTAATACATTATCCGTCATCCTACGAGCTTCCGGCTTGAGTAAGATCTTTTATTTTGTAATACCCTGCGGAAAATCTCTGAAAAGCCTCTTGTCTACCAGATCCCCTTTATCAAGTCCGCTTGTTATATTTCCAGGCATCTGCATAAATCCTTGCATGATCTTACAGGGCAAAATATAATTTCCCTTTTACAAACCCTCACTGACACTGCGTGAGGCTTTTCTTAATGTCCATGCTGGCCAGGTTTTCCAAACGAAACTAGCTCCATCTGCTTTCATTTGACCCATAGGCCTCCAAATGTTTCCCATTCGTATGTTTGTCCAAATGAGTTTTAAATGTTGTAGCTATATTGGCATCTATCACTCTTCCTCTGAAAGCTCATTCTATACCCGTACCACTCTGTATAAAAACACTGCCACTGCGTCCCTTTTAAATCTTCCCCCTTTCACCTTAAACCTATGCCTCCTATGGTTGAACTCTCCCCTCCTGTGGAAAAGCCCTTGGCTATTCACCCGATCCATACTTCTCATGATTTCATAAACTTCTATAATGTCAGCCCACAACCTTCTACACTCCATCTGATACTAACTTCAAGAACAAACATTTAAAGACAAGTGCTGCAAATTTGAAACTATATTAAACATGACAGTAAAACAATACACAACCAAAACTTCATACTATTATTTGTTTTTCTCCATATTCCAATACTGAGGCAGCATGAAACGCTTATTTAGTGCCAATAACAAGTCACGCACCTGAATTTATTTGTCTAATGGGGGTGACGATCTCGACAATGAAAACGTAACTATGGTCAGATCTATATAATACCATATAGTCAACATGCCCCCTCCTGGCCTATTAATGATCTTCTGTGCTTGTGCCTTCATTATCTTGCACTCAATAGAGAGAACCCCTTTCCCCATCGCATCTTAATTTAAACCCGTTTCACAGAATCTTCTTTTATCTTTTACCACACCCTCTTTCCCCTTTCACCCATTCCCCAACTCTGGCTAGGGATTTAAAGCACATTTTCCAATCATTTTGAGTTCTGAAGAAGTGTCATACTAGACTTGAAACACTAATTCTGTTTCCCTGTCTCTGCAGATGCTGACAGACCTGCTGAGCTTCTCCAGAAATGAATAGGAGCACAGAACAAATTTTCAATTAAAAAATAACGATCGATACTGGAAATAAAAATACCAAAAATTGCTGGAGAAACAGAGAGCTTTGTAGAAGGTTCAATGGACCTGTAAGTTTATATCTGCATTCACTCCAGAAGATGCTGCAACATCTTCAGCAATTTCTGTTTTTGAACAATTTCCAACGACGAACGTCAAAGATGCTCAAACATCCTGTCAAACATGGAGCACTGTACACTGGGAACGGAACGATAACACATGGTGACAAGTTCCTTAACTCTGGAACTGCATAAGGCTGGCATCACTGACACTGCAGTGCTCTGAATTATGGTCAGGGAGAAAAACAGAAGGAAACACATTCACTTCAAATACAGAAGATGGCATTACTGAAAGGAAAAGATTTAGATTCGTACTTTAAATTGATTGAGTTAAAGTAACAAATTGGAGGCGTGACACCAAGCAAAGAATTTCAGCAGAATGAGAATATGAAAATGGAAGTGTTACCGCATCAGAAAACAGAGTAGCTCACTGAATACAGGGCTGTTGGGTGAATTGGTCTTGGTGTGAACTGGGGGACAGTCAGTAGAATTGAATTGTAGATATTGCATATTAAACTGGGTTATAATTTGATGCTGTAGGTCACAGCAGCAACAGCAGAAGCAGAATTGTATTCAATGACAATCTGTAACCTTTCCCTCAGGATAATGTCTCAGTCCACCATTACCCTCAAGCCGATGTATAGTTCAGTGACGAGTGTGGGTGAACATGCCAGGGTCAGTACCATGTGTACTTTTACCTGATGACAACCCATTAAAGCTACCGCAATTGGCTGGTTACTCTCGAAACAGCAGAACTAGCATCTTGTACAGATGCAGAAATTACACCACGAGTAACAAATCAGATCGAAGCACTGTCATCCTGCCAAATCCAAGCATAAATGTCGATGGACCATTAAACAACGTACTGGAGGAGAGGACTCCACAAATATGCCCATCCTAAATAATGGAACAGTCCTGTACATCAGTGTAAAAGTCAAGTATGTGGTGTCTGCACTATCCTCAGCCAGACGTGTTGAGTGGATGTTCCAACTTACCCTATCATGATGCCCACAGAATCACAGATGGCAGTCTTCAACCATTTCGATCCGCTGCACGTGACATGAAGAAACCGCTGAACACAGTAGATACAACAAAGGCAATGGGCCCTGACCCCATTCCTGCAATGGGACTGAAGACTTGTGCTGCACAATAAGCCGTGTCACTGGGGAAGCTGTTTCATTCCAGCTCCAACTCTGACATCTCCCTGGCAATGTGGAAAATTACTCAGCTATGTCCAGTTTCCTAAGAAGGGAATAAATACAATCTGACCAATTACCACCCCATCAGTCCCATCACGACAGTCAAATTGGTGGGAGTTCTATATGACAGAGCTGTCAAGTAGCACAGAAATAACCTGCTCAGTGTGGTTTCGGATAGGTCTCCATGTGGAGATGCTGCTGTTGTGGAATTGTCATTGGATTACTAATACAGACCAGGCTCATGCTCGGTCAGCTGGTGGAAGATAAAAACAATAATTAACATATCAAGATCTAAAATCTGGTGTCAGTAATAGTGATCTTGTGTCCAATGTTGATTGTAAACATCGATTTCCTTCCCCAATGTACTTTCAGGAAGTGAATCTTCCGTGTTTTCCTGGTCTGGCCTAAAAGTGACTCCAGACGCACAGACATGTGATAAACTCTTCAATAGTCCATGAAACGGCCAAGCAAGACACTCAATTGTATCAACTGCTCCGAACTCTTAAAGGATATTCCCGGAGAGAACACCTGGCTCCAACTTTGGTGTCGGAAAAGGGAACGGGAAACATCGTCCTGTTGACCCTGCAGAGATCTCCTTCCTAACGTCTGACGGTTTGTGACAACATTTACTGAGCTTTCCACAAACTGTACAGGAACTTCGGGAAATGAGTACGTCACACAACACATCGAGCTTTCTCTGTGCAAGTTAATGGTCGAACATCTCCTTAATGCAGTTTTACCCATACAATATTCATATCCCTTAATATGTTTAAATATTGTGAAATATAAAGTGAGAACTGCTGTAGTCCCTTCAGCCCATCAATTTTGCTCCTCCATTTAATATACAGGCAGTTCTCAGATAAAGCGTGCTGATTAAATACAATTTGGCTGCAATGTGATTCATGAACCTTTTTCCATAAAGTGAATTCCCGTTCATTGTGACACAATTCCTTGCCGGGAACCAACTGAACAGCAAAACCCAGCCTCAGGATCCTCTGTCTGCAAAATGTACAACAATGTGTTCAGCTAAAACAGGAATGAAATCCGGTGTGGAAGCCTTGAAACTGAGCCTGAAACGGGGAATTGTAGTATCCATTTAGAAAGAACTTTATTTCAAACTGTGGGAGAATCTTGAGGAGAACTGGAGTTTCCCCACCGGAATCACGTGGTCAGTCAGCCTCACGCGCTTTCTGGTGAAGAGTGTGGTGAAAGGTACACTGCTGTAGTCAGTGACCTGTATTTTGAGAGTGTTACATTTACAACGCTGTTTTTTTACAATATGGGACTTAAAGATTTATTTAGACTGTGCTAGTATGTGTGTTAGTTGAAATTAAATTTTTGGCTTTACTAATATTTTTGGGGGTTCGCCCCTTACCCTCTTTTTCCCATAGACCCCATTATTAATATTGCACGATTTTACACAATACGGTGTTGCACAGGAACACAGCTACTGAGTTATTGGAGAACAACCTGAATTGATAGCTGATCTTCTAACTTCACACGATACTCCGCTCTCTCCCAATCCTTTTAATTTCCAGAAATCCTTATTTATATTCAGTGCCAAGGTTTCCACAGCCCGAGCTGTGAGAGAGTACTCCTGGTTCGCCAGTCTCTGAGTGAAGACATATATTCTCATCTCAATGCAAAGTGGCCTGTCTGTACTTAATGCTGTGGCCCCTTGTTTCAGGCGTCCAAGCCAACTTCCAATCTGTCTCGCCCTGTCAGAGTTTTATATATTTTACCCTGATCACCGCTCATTTTCCTAAATCCCATGGAATACAGATCCAGTCGCCCAAAACTCTGCTCCCACAACAAGCCTGTCATCCCAGAGATCAGTCTGGTCATCCATCCCTGCTCTCCCTCAATGTCAAGTTTGTCCTTTACTGGGTAAGGATACCAAAACTGCGCACAATACTGTACAATGTTCGAGATGGGGTCTCACCAATGCCCTGTACAGCTGCAGTAGGATACTCTTACTCCTGCACTCAATTCCCCTGAAATGAAGGTGAATACATCATTTATCTGTCTACCTGCTTTCTGCTCCTACAATATTGCTTTAGTGACTGGTATCCAAGGTGATCGTGATTCTTTTCAATGTTACAGCTCCCCACTTGCTGGGCCTATATACACTGGTCAGCGTGTCAATGCCATTCCCAGTATTGACTTCTGGCTTCAGATTCACTGTCACATGTACTCAGAGGGCTGCACAGAAATAAACGAAAATGCAGCTTAAGTTCCTTTATAGAACGACATGTTTCAAACATTCCCTTTTCAAAAGATAGGCTGCCATTCTATTGTTTCCATGAAAGTACACAACATCTCATCTCTGCCATTACTCTCCATCTGCCACGTATTTTCCCAGTAATTTCACTTGTCTCAGTCACTTTGGAGCTTTTTTTACATCTTCCTCACAATTCACATGCTGACATCATTTAGTGCTGTCAGCAGACTTGGGAATATTGCATTTGAGCCTGTCAACCAAATATATGATATGCATTGGGAATAGCTGGGGCCCAAGACACGATCCTTGCTATATCCTCCTAAACTTCCATTTAAAAAAAAATGTTGTTTTATTCCTGAGCACTGTTTCCTGCCAGCTCTCCCATTCTAAAACCATGACCATACGTTAGACCGAGTCCCTCAGGATTCGAATTCGCACAATAGGCTTGGGGCTTTATCAAAAATCTTTCTGAGATTCCCCTCGTATTACATTGCTACCTTCTCCATAATGTTGCTAAAAGGCACTTCCTCAAATATGATTCCCATTTCATAAATCTCTGTTGACTTTGTGCATGTCCATTAATTTCATTCTGATACTTTCTCTAAATTGTTTAGTTGCTAATTTCATTATATTCCCTTTTTCTAACCAGACTAAATATCCCTAGTATTGCTAGGAAGTTTTCTTTTTTATTTTGTTTTCCTCTGTGAAGGCATAACTGAAACTTTTGTTCCATAGTTCTACCATTACCCAGACCTCAATTATCTGACATCAAACTGTAAGAAAGCTGCACATTTCTTTCTCTTAATTTTGCCATTAACATATTTTCCGAAAATATCACAAGTTCTGTCTTATAAACTTTGTTAAGACATTCTTCAGAAACCTATCAAATCCTATTTTAAGGTACTCACTGATTGGCCTTCTACAGCCATACAATCACAGAAGCAAAGACTCTGTACTATCAGAAATACAGCATGGTCTATATAAGGCCCACTTTCCGACACAATACGCCTAGCTGTGAATCTTAAGGCATTTCAAGTGCACAACCGTGTATTTTTTAAATAGTTTTGACTTTGCCATGATATCTCCCCTCTCAAGAAGTGTACTTCAGACCCCAATACACACTGGCTGAAAAGCAATCCTCAAATCCTCACTAAACCGCAAACTCTTTACTTTAAAAGTGTGCCCCCTTGACTAAAAGGAACAACTGCTGTCCATCCATCCTGTCCTTGCTCCTCGTAATCCGATCCTTCAGAATCACGGCCCCCTCAGCCTCCTCTCCTCCAAACTAAACAACTCAAGCTTATCCAGCCTCTCTCCATCGCTGATATGCCCCACCCCAGGGAACATTCTGGTGAATCCCCTCTGCAAACCCTCCCATGCAGTCACATCCTTCCTGTAATATGGTCCCCGGAACTATACACAGTATTCCATCTTGGCCTCACCAAAGTTCCGCATAGCTCTTGTCATCTGCGCCTCAATATTTACAGTCCCTTATACTTTCCCAAATGGTGTATGAACCTGTCCACTCACATTCAGGGATATGTGGAGAAGCACCCTCTGACCTTCCTAGTGTGCTGCCATTCATTGAGTCCTCTCCTGTCTGGTTCCTTCTCCCAAAATGTATCACCTCATATCTATCAGGTTTAAATTCCATCTGCCATTTATCTTCCCAGCTGACCATTCCATCTGTATCTTCCCCTAACTTCAGGCCTTCCTCCTCAATGCCAGCCAACAACCAATCTGCGTATCAAACACAAACTTACTTCTCACACTCCCCACCCCTCGTCCATATTCACAGCGACATCATTTATGAGTACCACAAATATTAAAGTGGAAAATCACACAACATCAGGTTCGAGTCCAACAGGTTTGTTCGGAGGCACGAGCTTTGAAGCGCTGCTTCTTCATCAGGTGATTGTGCGCTTTGATGAAGAAGCAGCACTTCGAAAGCTTGTGCCGCTGAATAAACCTATTGGACTATAATCTGTTGTTATGAGATTTACAGCATTGTCCACGCAGTCCAACACCAGCACCTCCGAATCACAAACAATAAGAGATACAGCACTGACCCCTGTGGTATACCATTGGATACTGGCCTCCAATCACACAAGCAGTCAACCACCACCTTGTGTGTCCTACCACTAAACTTCATTTGGATGCAATTTGGCAAGGCACTAATGAGACCTACCTGTTCCCTGGTTATTCTGTTTCGCTGGACACACTTGTAGAATATCTGGGAATTCTCCCTAATCTTGCCCTGCCAGCAGGTTTCCATGCCCCTGTGTTAGTTAGTCCCCTACGCGTGCAGAAGTTCCTCCTTATTGCAATATTAAATGATCTGTCCTTTATCCTGCCATTATTTCCCTTCAATGTGGATTAGGCAGCCGGAGAAACATCCTGTTAATTTCCAACTTGCCACATGTTTTGTGAATTTTATGCATTTCACAGTGACCCTTCTCTAATTCTTTGAAACTCTCGAGAACACAGGCCGAGTTTCATTATCACGCAATCTCGCCAATTGAGGGATTAATCTGGAGAATGTCCATTGAATTTCCTCTGTGGTCGGTATATTCTTTCTCAGATTTGGCGACCAAAACTGTACTCAATATTCCAGGTACAGTACTCACCAACACCCTGTTAAACTGCTTCAAAATGTCTTTACATCCATATTCTGACTCCCTTAAAGCAAGGCAATCCAAACTTTAACTTACCACTTGCATATATTCCTCCAAATACCCTTCACATTCATTGCATTTATGAACTAATTGTGTGAGTTCTAATAGAAAGCCTTCTGATAATCTAAAATATTCCAATTGTAATGGTTCCCCATTATCTATGCTGTAAGAATCAACTTCAAACAATTCCAAAGCTTGTCAAGTATGATTTCCCTTTCAGAAATGCAGACTGATTCTCTCCAATGTTGCTTTTAATTTCTAAATAACGAATATCACATCCTATATAATAGACTCCAACAGTTTCCCCACAAATGTCAAGTTAATTGGTCTGTAGTTCTCCACACTATCTCTTCTTCCCTTTGTAGATGCTTGGATCACTACCATACATCTGTAGTGCTTGGATTACGTTTACTAATGTCCATTTATCTACAACGGCTTCCAGACGATGCAGAATGCATTGGTTAATAGAACACAGTCATCGACATTGCAACTAATACTTCTATTAGTGGTTTATTTCTGAAGATTTTGGTATGAACTACATCTGGTTTGTCAAGGTTAGCAATGCTCAATCCAGCTGCATGTTCAAGTAGAGCTTTGTTACTGATATAAATTGTCTTTATGTCTTTTGATCCATAAGTCTTTTTAATGACGTTGTAATTCTGGGTGATTTTCTGGATCTTCCTCCATGAAGACAGATGCGAGGTTACTGGTTATTTGCTTGGCCATTTCCCTGTTATCCATAATAAGCTCGTCTCGCCTGATTGCAGATTTCCACATTTGACTATGCTTCTCTCTTTCCTTTGAAATATAGAACACAGATTTATGCAGTCTTTGTGTTCCTGTTTGTTTGCATGCATGGTCGCTTTTTCATTTCCTTACCAGTTTCATGGCCCTGGTTTTCTGGACCATAAATTTCTGAGAATTCTCAGGATTCCACAATGTCTAGAATTCTTCTGAAGTCGCTTTCTGTGATTCGTGTAATCTTTAATTTTTTATGCTAATCATTGTTAACTCACTTTCTCACGCTTGGGTGTTTTACCTGAAATAAATAAAGATATTTTTCAGACTTTGTAGTATTTCTATAAATCTCCTGGTCCTGACCACATATATTCAGGAACACTGCAGGAGGACAAGAAAGAAATATTGGGGGCCCTGGTTGGTAGTTTTGCATCAGCGGTAGCCAACGGGTGAACGGGAGGACTGGAAGGTAGTGAATGCTGTGCCCTTATTCAACAAGGGCTACAAAGAAAAAACGGGGTACTATAGACCAGTAAACCTAAAATCTGTCGCAGGTAAGTTGCTTGAGAAGATTCTGAGGGAGAAGATATACATGCATTTGGAAATACAGGGCCTTGTGAATGGGGGAATTATGGCTCACACATTTGTTAGACTGCTTTGATGAAGTGACCAGTAACTTTGGCAAGGGCATGGTTGTATATATAGTCTATATGGATTACAGTAAGGCCTTCAATAAGGTTCCCCATGTTACGCTGCTCTGGAAGGTTAGATCATATGGAATTGAGGGGGAGCTGGCAAATTAGGTCGAAAATTGGATTGATGATAGGAGGAAGAGTGTAATCGTGGAAGGATGCTTGTCGGACTGGAGGCCTGTGAGAGTGGAATGCCTCAGGGGTCTGTGCTGGGACCATATATTCATATATTACACATATCTATGATTTAGATGAGAATGTACAGGCATGATTTGTAAGTTTCAAGGTGAGACTAAAATAGGTGGTATCGTGGACAGTGAGGAAGGTTATCAGAAATTTCAGAAATTACAGCAGTACCTTGATCAGGTGGGGAAGTGGGCCGAGAAATGGCAAATGGAATTTAATTCAGATAAGTGTAATTTCTTGCATTTTAGAAAGTCAAATCAAGGCAGGAGTTTCATGGTGACTGGCAGGGCCTTAAGGATTGCAGTGGAACAGAGTGACGTTGGAATTCAGGTGCACCGTTTTCTGTAAGTGGAGTCCTAGGTAGACAAGACACTGAAAAAGGCTTTTGACTCACTGGCCTTCATCAGTTAGAGCACTGAGTATTGAAATTAGGGAGTTATGTTGCAGTTGTACAAGATGTTGGCGAGTCCATACTTGTAGCGTCATGTTCAGTTTTGTTCTCTTTGCTCGAGGAAGGATGTTATTAAACTGGAAAGAGTGCAGAAGAAATTTACAAGGATGTTGCCAAGATTCAATGGTCTGAGTTATAATGAGAGGTTGAACAAGCTAGGAGATATTACTTTTGAATGTATGAGGCTGAGGGGGATCTGATAGTAGTGTATAAGATCATGGGAGACATGGATAGAGTCAATGCACTCAGTCTTTTTTCCCCCAGGATTGGGCAATCACGGACTAGAGAGCATAAATTTAAGGTCACAGGGGAAAGAGTAAAAGGGAACCTGAGGGACAATTCTTTAAACACAGGATGGTATGCATATGGGATGAGCTGCCAGCAGAAGTAGTTGAGGCAGGTACATTCACAAAATTTTTAAAAAATTTGGACAAATACACAGGTAGAAAAGGATTAGAAGGATACAGGGAAATGGCAGGGAAATTGGGGTAAGTGTGAATAGACATTTTGTTCGGAATGGACGAGTTTGGGCCGAATGGCCTGTCGCTGTGCTGTAAGACTATATGGGTCTAACAATCATTGTTCTCCTACTGAATGTTATATTGTACTTTCCCAATTCACTGGAGTGAACTTGACCCTCTAACCTCTGGGCTTCTATGATGTTTGACCAGAATGTTCAAACATTCCCCATTGAATACAGACGCCGTGTAAAATATAACATATTAATTCCTTAGGAGGAGTCACTACTCCTTCAAAGCTGCTTCAGAGCAAGGTTAGTAATTAGTCCTTCCAACCATACAATTGACAATAGACAATAGGTGCAGGACTAGGCCATTCTGCCCTTCGAGCCTGCACCACCATTCAATATGATCATGGCTGATCATCCTTAATCAGTATCACACAACACCAAATCCGAAATATTCCGCTCTCTAGTTTGGTTCACGACACTCTTCAACCTACCTGATATACACTTATGGAATTTATTTTTCACAACAATAGCAGTCACTTTGTTAACTCAGTTTCGATGCAACTTGACACCATCCATTATTACTGCAGAACCCACGAGTATTTGTTACAAATTCACAGGATGAGGGCTTAGCTGGATAACCAGCATTTACTGGCCATACCAGACGGCAGTTAAGCATCAACAGCGTTGCCTTGGATCTGGAGTGACATGCAGGCCAGACCAGATAAGAACAGCCATTTCCTTCCCTAAAGGACATCAGTGAACCAGGTGAGTTTTTCCAACAATCAACAATGGATTCCTGATCATCATAAACCCTTGATTCCAGATACTTATTGAACTCAAATTTCACAATCTGCCATGGCAGGATTTGAAACCATGTCCCCAGCACATTACCTGGGTCTCTGGGTTAAGAGCCCAGCGATAATATCAGTATGTCATAGCTTCCCTTTGCATATAGTTGCATATATAATTTCCAGAGCATATGATGTAAAATATTTGCGCGTCAGTTTTGGTTCAGATATATAACACAACAAGTTTGTTTCTCCTTGCGATTTGTAAGACCCAACCAAACTGATTCTGTGGAATCTGAGGGACAGAGCCTGTGTCATTATTAGTGATAGACTTGAATAAGACATTCGGGATGCTGAGATTATGTGAAGACATGTCCAGCAATACAGGACAAGCATCAATATCCATTCCACTCTGTCAGGATAAGTGTCGCTGTATATTCTCACAGCTCCCTCACATTCACTGTCTGTCTCTTATAGCACCTACCCTTGACCAAGGCTCACACTCTAACTCCAATAAGGTTCAAGCACGACCACTCTCACTGTTGAATTCAGCACCTTCCCTCCCGCACATTTTCTTTCCCTGATGCAAGAGCCCCGCACACTAATAGCACAACATGGGCAGACTCCCTCCGACCATCTCACCATGTCACACCTCACCTAGTCCAGCACTAACATCAGGACAATCTACTTCCACCCTCACTCATTCCATCCCTTTCTCCCATTCCTGGAGAAACAGCCTGAAATAGGACAGAATGGGCCAAGCCGGGTGGTGGAGTGCCGGATATCCGTTCCCTTATCCCCCTACGCTGATATGTGGGGAGGGTCCTGGAGAGAGCCGGAAAGGACCAGGAGGCCTTGTGTGGAGATTCTGAAACATCCACGTTCCACCAAACGAATAAGGAGCAGTGTTCAGTAAAGAGAACTCTCAATTCAAACCAACAGTCAGTTACAACCTCATCTCTCTCACTTGCAGAAGAACAGATACCCCATTGCACAGAGATGCAGGCATTGAAATACACAGATATATTGGTAAATACCCCAATATACTAACATACACAATGCATACAAGGAGATAAGCATGCGCACATGGAGAAGCACACAAAGACGTAAACAGTCACACACAAATGGACACAAACACAAATAGAAACACACAGGCTGATACAAAGACCGACAGACATAGTCACACAAATACAAAAATAACAAGCACTTGGACACAAACACACTTAAATACACATTAAGACACAGACGCGAGTGCCATTAGGACACAAATAAGTAAGTCATTGACTTATAAGGAGATCAAGGATTCTAGGGAGAAGGTAGGAGAAAGATGTTGAGGAATATATTAGAAATGATTGAATGGTATATAAGACTCGATGGGTCAAATTATCTAATTCTGCTCCTTTATTTAATGCTCGTGTGGTTTTATGCTATCAGGTATTCTCTTCCTGAGACAGCAGCAGCAATATATTTGACTGGAAACAGTCAGTGGTAATGTGGGAAAAGTTTGGAGGGCGGAATGGTTAATGTCTATTCCTAGTTATTGTACCACTTTATCCGAAAAGGGGCAGTGATTTGATATGAGGTTAACACAGTGTTTAAAAAATGTGTCCCACAATGAAAGAAGGATGTCCCTTTCCCTTTACTGTTGTGTTATCTATGGTGTCCTCATCCTCAGGGAGCAGTGAAGACTCGGTTAATTTAGGTATTTTTGTTTGAGCTTGACTGATCTTTGCTGGACAGGAGAGTCAATGCTTATTGGGAACAGACAGGAGACGGATGGTCAGACACACTCGGATCAGCCATGAGCATTCTGAATGGTACCGCCAAATGGCCAACTGCTGCCCTTTCCAATGTGTTTTCCATCAATCCACCCTCCCGGCCGTTACAGAGATATACTGCTGTCCCCTATCCCATGTGTTGTTCCCTCAATCTACCCCTCGAAGCTGTTACAGAGATATACTGCTGTCTCTACCCCATGTGTTGCTCCCTCAATCCAACCCTCGAGGCTGTTACAGAGATTAACTGCTGTCCCTACCTCATGAGTTGTTCCCTCAATCTACCCCTCAAAGCAGTTACAGAGATATACTGCTGACCCAACCCCAATCCACCCCTCAGTGCGATTACAGGGTATAGGATCATCCCATTCAGCCAGACTGGATCGTTACAATGAGACGGGAGGAGACCATTCTGCCCCTCTAAGGAATTACACAGGAAGATAGGATGAAGTAATTCAGCTCGTTGAGTACATTACACAGCCCAGGACGAGGCTATTCAACCTGTCTGAACTTCTGCACAGGAACAGGGATGCTGTCACTAACAGGAAGTAGCCAGTAGAGATATATGATTTTTAAAACAAAACTGTAACTAGTTTTGACTCAGAGATCACTGTAGGGTCATCAATGATCAATAATCTAGATAAAATATCTGAATGAAGGGACTGAATGGATCAAAGCTGAACTACCTATACAGCAAAACACATTCAATAGATCTTCAAATGGAGGGAGTGAATCTGCATTATGATGTAGACAGGGAAGGTTAGTGAGCATACCCTCAACAATAATAATATAATGTGAGTTGTCTATTGCAGTCGGGAACAATTTAAATGGAGAGAGATTGCAGAACTCTTTGATGCAGATGTTTTTCGTAATCTTGGTACATGAATCATATTAAGTCTGTCTGCAGATGCAGCAAGTGATTCGGAAGGTAAGTGGAATGATGCTGTTCGTGGCAACGGGTATTGGGTTTAATTAGGAATATTTCACTGTATCTGTTCAGGGCATTGCTGCAACCACATCAGATACACTGGGTACAGTTCTAAGCCTCTAAACTAAAAAAAAGGATACAATTCCTTTCAAAGATGTTCAAAGATGCTTCCCTTTACTCATTCCTAAAATGAAGGCCTTTTGTTATCGGGGATTATCTGTTTAGATCTTAGATGAGAAATCTTACTGAACCACGATTTTCAGAGAAGTCTTTCAGCTGGATACATATTTTCTCTTGTTAAGAAGACTAAAGCTAGATAATAATTTTTCGAATGATATACATTGTTATTAACACAAATATTATGAAGATATCGACCCATTTTTAAAAATTACGCAGATGCATATAAACATCTCATCAAATCATAAAATGGTCACATTATTTTCTTTTGCTAATGAAAGGCACTGTGCACAACAACAGCAATGATGCTGCATACAGCATACAGTCTATTATCATCCATTCCAGAGAATGTACATGGAGAGTGCGCATGGTCCAGTTTGGTGTTCAGTTGACATTCTTGTGTTTTTCCACACAGAGACGGAGAAAAATATTACTTGCTTCAGAAGCAGCAGCCAATTGGTCTCTTTCCATTACTTTGTTCTGCCTGAAAACAATGTGTTAGAGCAGAAAAATCCTGAGTCATCTTTAACACTCGTGGAGGATTCCTGATGAGGATTCATAGGAATCTCTGTACAGGTGGAAGCAAAGGGAATTCAGACAAATCCAAATCCAACTGTTCCGGGAAGAAATCCGCATTCCCAGACATTAGTGTGAGCAGAATAAATTCAAAGTCAGAAACATATTTGAGACACTCTATCATTTTTCCATTTGTTCACAGTTCAACTTTCTGTGTCGCAGATTTTTCTAGAAAATTACCCAGTCCGATACCTATATCATTGGGCACAGCACTCAACTGGTTACATTTAAAATTTGCTTTCACCAATAGACGAGTGGGAAAAGACATGAGTGACCTTCCAACATTGGTCAGAACACGAACAAGAGATTCTCAAAAGGTTTTTAAGGTGTGAATTCCCTTCCACAGAAAATTGTGATGGCTGGATATTTCCATTTGTTCAGAATTGTCTATGTAAGACAGTTGAAAGACAAATGAATGTAGGGAAATGGTACACTGACAGAAAAGTGCTGCTGAGACCTTAATCAGATCAGAGTGCATTGTAGAGCCGTGACAAAGTGTCTGATGACCCACTCTTGCTCCACAGTCCCGTGTTACTATGGTGCATTCAGCCTCTCACAGCTCCTGCAAGGTGCAGATGGGGGCCAATGCTCCACAGTAAAACAGGATTTCATTTAATCACTCACAACTGTCACACTCAGATTGGGATGGATTGGAAAATGTTATTTGGAAATCCAGGCTGGTTTTGAAAGACGCCTCTGGTCTGTTTACAGAGTGCCCCCTCTCTACAACTTGTGCTTCATTTGTTGGTCTTGGTCTAGACCAGGATTCGTTATGCATAAAGCTCCATACCTCACTCAGAGATGACTCAAAAATGTTTTGCTCTCTCTGATTACAACATACAAATACAGTACATCCAGGAAAATTACAGCCGTTTACTTTGAAATTACAGAAAATGAAAACATAAGGAACAGGAATAGGTAATTCGGACGGTCAAGCCATTGTATACGATCATGGCTGATCTACTGTTAGCATTAACTCCGCCTTAATGACCAGTTCTTCACACTCCACAGCTCTCTGACAGGTCAAAGATTCATGTACCACCTCTTTAAATACTTTCAGTGATGTAGCTCTCCTAACTCTCTAGTCCAGATAATTCCTGACATTGATTACCCTCTGTGAGAGGAAAACACTCTCTACACATACACCGTTACCTATTGATTTGAACAAGAGGTGAACACAGGGGCTCAGGAACGAGTGAATGGCCTTGATATCAAGGCAGTAGTTGACTGAGGATGTCATCAGAACCACCTACTTATTTGAGCTTAATGAGAATCAGGACTAACCTCCTCACTGGTTGGGGTCTTTCAGAGCCCAAACAACGTTCACGTTTGTGCTGTTAAAGTGTCGGTAACATTCATGTAACAGAACGGCCAGGCACTGCACATTTCCACAGTTAAAAGAGGAGCCAATTCAGCACCTCAAGGTGGTTACACCCGGATATGAGGAAACTATTCAGGCCATCGAAATGACTGATCAAGAAGAGGGACTGCCCATTCTAACCTCCTGCCTGTTCCACAGGAAGATGAGGAGTCTGGTCAGTAAATTGAGCTGTTAAACAGGAACAGGCAGAGTCCAGTAAGACCCCTAAACCTGTTCTATGGAACCAGGAGGAGACCATTCACCCCTCGAGACACTTGTACAGGAATAAGAGGGTGTCACTGATGCTCCAACCTGGAAAACGAATAGAGCAGAGACCCCACTCATAGACTGCTCACAATGTTCCTCGTGGCTCCATTGCCTGTGGAACAAATGATACTTTAACGTGTTTTGCCAGCAGTGAGGGAGGAAACCAAATGTTTTGTGCCAAGCCTCAAGGAGGCATCTTCCATCTCCAAGAAGACAGACCCATGTTCTCCGTTGGGGTCAGAAGCTGGTGGGGATTGTTAACTGTTTTAGAATGAAGGTATTGTGGCTCCTGTTGCGATGATGAATAACGTGAAGTTCTATGTCTGATCACACACCAAATGCACTGTATTAATGTTGGAAGAGTTTAGTTAAAGACTGGCTCGGTCTCTCTCTCAATCGAAATGGGGAGTGGCGTGGAGTGAGAGGAACGTTCTCAGAGTCTTTTAAGCCATCGAGAATCATGTAAACCAAGTTAAAAAAACATGGAATTTTTCACCGTATTAGTTGTGTTTGGAATATAATGAATGACTGTCCATCACCTTATGTTTCAATGCAATCACCTCTTATTCTTCAAAGCACTACAGAATAATCCTCATGCATTCCCGATGGTACTATCATCCCAACAATTAGTCAGGCGAAACTTCTTTATACTCTTTCTGCCAAGAGGATTATTCCTTATAGAGGAGAGAAAATCTGTGCACAATACTCCAAATATTATCTCAACAACACTCTAGGGTTGATCACAATAATTCTGTTCCCTCACTTAGCTGTCTCAGCTTCTTTCCTGTGGTATAAAAAGCCATTCCTTCTCTCCGCACTGCGAATGGTGTGGAATTTTGAAGTTTCTTACATCTGTGCGTCAGTCATCACCAGAGGTGTCGATGGAGATGCATATCACGTTCAGAGGGAGACTCAATCAGAAAGAATTCACTTGAAACAGGGAATGGTCACCTACCTGAATGGAAATGCCTTACAGGAGAATGGAAATCAGGCAGAGAAAGGGAGCTATCTTTCCTTTTGTTCTTCCCTCACGGGATGTGTGCAGCCCTGGTCAGGACAGCATGTTATGCTGATCTTGAACTGAGTGGCTGATTCAGCTGTTGCACAGGATAATAAAGAGTAAACCCCATTGCTGTGGGTTTGCAGTCACACAGAGTCCTCAACATGGAAGGATAACCCATTGCCTTCTCTAAAGCAAATAGATATGCTTCTGTTGAAAATTAGTGGTGATGACTTCATTTGCATTCCATCAACTTCCTTCATGAGATACCAACAGACTATTATTCTGTGCCGTTTGATTATGAGTCAATGACTTGACCACCATGCACTGTCTGTCCATCTGACAGATTCTGTGGAGAGGACAAATTAACCAGCTCAAGTGCAAATATTTTTTGACGTAAGCATAGTTAGAAGGGACTTGAAACGGTTATATCTGGATCTACCAAAGGCACAAACGATGGATTATTCATCAGTTGCATTGAAGCTGAGAAGGTGACTGAAATATCCTGAGAGTGGCCTTGGGCAGGATTAGTGAGTGGGGAGAATATGTAGAAAAGTAAATATGAATGAAGAAAAAAGATCATGGAGATTAGGAACAGTCTGGTTTCTCCTTGCATATTGTTGAGTAAGTTGTGAATAGTAATTTGCTAGTTATAATCAGTAAGGAATAAAATTTTTGACTGGATCTGAAAATGATGACTTCCAAATTTTAAAATTTGAATATGAACAGCAATTCAGTTAAATTCAGTTTAATGGTCAGATGGAATGACTTACCAGGAACACCAACTATAGCGAGGATGGGATAATAACCACCTTGAATAATCCAAAGGATATCTTCGATCCGTGATGCTAATGATATCCAAGGCTGAGAAAGGTAGTAAAGACCCAAGGATAAACTCCTGTCTGTTGTAATATTCCAGTCTGATATACTTAGATTCTGATCCATTAATGGAACATTCCAGTCTAATGTCCTCAGATTCTGATCTCTCGTCCCCTGTCTCTTGAGCTGCTGATCCGTGTTAGTCCAGTCATTGGTGCTCCCGCCCATACTGGGATAACACATTGAACCGAGTCCTTAATTAATAGAAGTGGCAAACCCTCCAGTGAAACATCTCGGATCCACGGAGAATGACATTAATCACAGTCACTGAACAAATAGCTCCAGCCAACGCCTTTCAATTCAATATTGTTTTATTCAACTTCAAAACAATGATTCAAACTGTCATTTTCTGGATGGGCTATGTGAGGGTGACTGATGGGACAAATCTTGAGGCCAGTAGATCAATTGAGTGTAACCATTCAATCTGCCTTGGATGCAGGAGTAATGCCATAAGTTTTATCAGAATGTAAACATGTGTCTCTGATTATAAATGGAAACATACATCCTGGAACTATTGATCAAGCATCATAATTTCAATTAAACATTGAGACAATTTTTATAGTTCATGATCTGAGGCGAATGTGCGTCTGAGAAACGTGGGGTTGTAACAGACAAGTAGCATGGATATGTTAACATAGAATTGAATGTGACAAATGCAATTCAGATTGTTATTCCAGGTTTAGAGACAGGCAGATGAGGCCTGTGCTATTGTTGTTATCGATGTTAGTTAACTGTGATGAAATGTCATTTACTGGACTTCAATTACAGTGTGATTACGACATTGTGGAGGAGACAGGAAACAAAGAGAATTGTGAGACATGGCAGTTCAGACTGGAGGGAGGGACAATAATATTCCCCAGTCATCAGTATTGGAATGTTACTCTTTATAACTCATATGAAGAACAGATTCAAGGATATATCTAAAGTGAGGAATGAAGAGTAAAATCTGTTTATTGAACACAAAATACGGGGACAAAATGATTTTCTGTCCGTACTAAACTATGGGAAGTACAAAGAAATAAGATACACTCATGATATTGAGCTACATAAATTGAAATGTGCATAAGAAAACTATGGAAGTGGTATGCAATCTTTATCAATCATTATTTGGCTCACAGCTGGGATGCTGATTTCCCCTCTGTCAGTGATCCACCTCATTGAGATTCTCTGGCACAGTACCTCAGTATCGAGCACGATTCACTGTTCCTGCTGTTGTTCACCCAGTCTACTTAAATTAAATCACCTTCTCACTGTAGAGAAAAAAAAAATCACTCAGACTTTTGGACTTTGTTTAACTGTCAGCAACTCAGCTGTGTGATATTATTGGTGATAAATGCTCTGGGACCACAGCCAGTATCCGCACAGTGCTCAAACGGTATGGCAATAGATAAAGGCCTTGCAGTCCGTGAGAATTTCGAAATAAAACTTTCATTTTCTGTCCGTTCCTGTCTATCACCCCTCATGTTGTCTTCTGATCTATCCAACTCACACTCATTTAAAATCCCTCCAATCACTCCCTGTTTCCAAATTGTGCAGTTGTACAACTTGATGTTTTGGCCATTTTGGAGAAATGGATAGAGCAGGGACAGGACTGATCATTGTAGAGTCCGGGGTTTAGATGCTTCAATAAGAACAAGTAAGGTAGTAACAGTGGGGCGGGGGTGGGGTTTGGGGTGGGGGAGGGTGAGGTGTCATTGAAAATCAAAGACAGCATTACGTTGTTAGAAAGGATGCTTGATAAGGACTCGTCTAATGAGGTCGTATGGTAAGAGGTCAGATATAATAACAGAGAGGTCACTCTGCTGAAAGTTCTCTATTGCCCTCTGAAAAATTCCAGAGATGCAGAGGAAAGGTGTACAAAGATGATACTGGAGAGGAGCGAAAATAACAGAGCAATTGTTATGGAAGAATTTAACTTCCCAAATATTGACTCAAAATGCTGCAGTACAATTACTTTCTCTGGGTCAGTTTTTGTCCAATGTGCGCAGAATAGTTTCCTGACACAGTACGTAGATAGCCCAACAAGGGCCGAGACCAAATTGAATTTGGTACTGAGTAATGAACCAGACCAGGTGTTAGATTTGGAGGTTGGTGAACACTTTGCTGATAGTGACCACAATTCAGTTTTGTTTACCTTAGCGATGGAAAGGGACAGGTGTATACCGCAGGACAAGAGTTATAGCTGGGGTAAAGGCAATTATGATGCAATTAGGAAAGGATTTAGGATACATAGGATGGGGAAGGAATTGCAGAGGAAGGGTACAATTTAAGTGTGGAGTTTGTTCAAACAACAGCTTCTGTGTGTCCTTGATAAGTTTATACATGTCAAGAAAGGAGTAAGTGGTCAAGTGAGGCTGCTGTGGTTTCCTGAAGCAGTTGAATCTCTTGTCAAGAGGAAGAAGGAGGCTTATGTAAAGATGAAACGTGAAGGCTCAGTTCGGATGCTTGACAGTTACAAGTCAGCCTGGAAGGACTTAAACAAAGAGCTAAGAGTAGCCAGGAGAGAGCATGAGAAGTCTTTGGCAAGGAGGATCGTGGAAAACCCTCAAGCTTTCTATCAAATGTCATGAATATTAGAATGAACAAATGAAGATTAATGGCAATCAAGGACAGGAGTGTGTGGAGTCTGAGGAGATAGGACAGGCTGTAAATTAATATTTGAATCAGTATTCACAATGGAAAAAGAAAATGTTGTCGAGGCCAATACTGAGATACAGGCTATTAGACTAGACGGGATTGAAGTTCGTAACGTGGAGATGTTAGCAGTTTTGGAGAGTGTGAACATAGATATGTCCCCTGGGCCAGATGGGATTTATCCTAGGATTCTGTAAGAAGCTAGGAAGGAGTTTACGCAACAATCTGTTCGGAATTTTACATTGCCATTGACTACAGGAATAGTGCCAGAAGACTGGAGGACAGCAAATGTAGCCCTTTGTTCAAGAAATGGAGAAGAGACAACCCTGGCAATATATACCTGTCTTACTTTGGTTGTGGGTAAAGTGTTGGAAAGGATTATAAGAGATAGGATTTACCATCATCTAGAAAGGAATCATTTGATTCGGAATTGTCAACAAGGTTTTGTGAAAGGTATGTCATAGCTCACAAATCTTACCGAGATCATTGAGAAGGTGACAAAACAGGTGGATGAGGGTAAAGTGAGGTATGTGGATTTCAGTGAAGCGTTTGATAAGGTCCCTCATGATAAGCTATTGAAGAAAATATGGAGAGCATGGTGTTGGAAAAGCCGAACAGATGAGGCAGCGTCCAAGATGCATGCAAGTTGATGCTTCTCTTGTAAGCCCTTCATCAGGAATCAGTTTTCTGGTCTGCAGCATCTGCAGTCTTCATTTTCTCCTCGCTCCTCGGATGTTGCCTGACCTGCTGTGCGTTTCCAGCGCCACACTCTCTACTCTGATCTCAAACATCTGCAGTCCTTACTTTCTTCCAGAAAATATGGAGACATGGAATTGTGGGTGATTTAGCGTTTGGATCACAAATCGGCGAGCTGAAAGCAGACAAGAAGGTGGTAGTTGATGGGGAATGTCCATCCTGGAGTTTAGTTGCCAGTGGTCTACTGCAAGGATCTGCTTTAGAGTGACTGTTGTTTGTCCTTTTGAATGAGCTTAATGAGGGTATAGAAGGATGAGTTAGTAAATTTACGGTTGACAGTAAGGCCGGTGGATCTGTCGGCAGTGCTGAAGGATATTGTTGGAACTGAGCTGTAATGTTCGATGTGCATGGACCTACAATGGGCTAAATAGCTTCCTTCTGTGATGTAATGATGCTGGGGTACTCTGACCACAATAAAAGCTTTAGGTGCCTAGAGAGACAAGCTGGTCCAGTAAAAGACACACACTGCACAATCATCCATCATCTCCTCCTGTTTTCTGATATACAGCAGCCTCAAAATATCAGTCCAACCAAAATAGATTGATTCAAATTCAAGCAGTCAGGAGGATGACACCCGAGGGGATTGCCGTCAGACGATTCAATGAATAATAAGATTTCAGAATAACACAAAAAAAACCAATATCACAGCAGCATAATAATTGGCAGCAGAGTAAAACTTATATTTCCAAATATTTCCCAGTGCAGCATTGTGTTCAGTTTTGGTCACCTTGCTATAGGAAGGATGGTATTAAACTGAAACTTTACAAGTATGTTGCCAGGACTCAAGGGTCTGAGTCATAGGGAGACGTTGGATAAGCTGGGACATTTCTCTTTAAAGTGCAGGAGACTGAGGGGGGCATGAAGTGCTTCGAGAAGCTAGTCATGGCCCACATCAGTTCCAGTCTCCCAGCCTGCCTCAATCCCCTATAATTTTCCTACCAGTGGAATGGGTCCATAGCGGGTGCCATATCCCTGGAACATCTGGACAACAAGTGCACCCACGTCAGATTCCTGCTCATTGACTATAGGTTCACCTTCAAAACCATTATTCTCTTCAGACTGATCACCAAACTCCCGGACCTTAGTCTTGGCTCCGCCCTATGAAATTGGATCCTCATCTTTCTGACCTACAGTACACAGTGAGTGAAAATAGGTATGTATGTCTCTTCCATGATAACATTCTCTACTGAAATCCCAAAGGATGTGTCCTCAACCCCCTAGTATACTCCCTTTTCACCCACGATTGTATTGCCAATATTTGAACAAATGCCATCTACGTGTTCACTGATGACACCATCATAGTAGGGCAGGTATGTGATGATGGCAAGTCAAAATACAGAACGGAAATAGAGGACTTGGTGATGTGCTGCACTGAGACCAACCTCTCTTTCAACTAACCAACTGATCAATGACTTCAGAAAGAAATGAGGAGAACATGCCCCCATCTGCATCAATGGAAATAAAGTTGGAAGAGTGGAAAGCATTAAGTTGCTTGAAGTGACGATAACCGACTTCCCATGTAGATGTGACAGCCGAGATGGCACAACAATGCCTCTTCTTTCTCTGGCAGCTCAGGACATTTGACAAGTCCACAACGACCTTCACCAATGTCTACAAATGCACCACTGACAGCAAACTATCTGGGTGCATAATGATCTGGAGTGGCCACAGCCGTGCCCAGGACAGGAAATGACAGAAGGTTGTGTGCACAGCCCATGCCATCACGGAAACCAACGTCCTATCCATTGTCTCCATTTACACAGCTCACTGCCGTGGAAAGGCTGACAACATTATCAAAGACACATCGTACCCTGGATCTCCTACAATCTCTTCCATCATGCAGACAATACAGAAGCTTGAACACACAAACCAGCAGCTCCTGGACAACATCTTCCGAGCCATTGTTAAACTAATGAATGGACTCTCTAACTTCAAATTATGCTGATCTTGCTCACATTCATGTTGCCTGTTGCATGCCCTTTCTGGTGTATCCTGTCTGCCTCAGTCTAAGTTTTTCCTTCACCCTATGATCTGTATGTCCTTGCTTATTTTAGGAGCGAGATTCCCCACCAAGGGTCAAAGACTCTGGAGGCAGACAGGGCACAGGCACGGAATGGACTTTAATTCAAGCAAAACATGGTTAATGCTGGGAGAATCCCAAAGGATCTTCCTCGAAACTGGCTTTGACATGAGAAGACAATCGTTTCCTTAATCTTTAGCTCAGATCAGACGGCAAATCCAATGACACATTTCGAGTTTACAGTAAAAGGACAGTATTTTTATAGGTTCTGTGTTGCAATGATCGTACACAACTTTGTCAGTGTACCCTCCACTCCCCTTCTGCAGAACCAATCTTGTAAAACAACTGATCAATGATGGACACTCCCAGGGACAGCTCGAGGTTCTTATTTGTTTCGGAAGTTTAACCATTGTTGTTATCTCTAGGCCTTAGGATCTTTCTATAATGCATTCCCAAAGTTAGTGGCTGTGCTCTTTTTAGTCATATCCCTCATTGTTTATCTTGAAGGATTGCATAAATTCTATTCTCCATTGGACAGGCTATCTCTTATCAAATTCTGAGATCACATTTTACATGAAAAAGTTGATTCTGTTACAAAATTAGTATTATTATTATTATTTCTACTGTTAACCATTTTCTTAGTGAATTAGACAAGACATGCCGGGCATCTCTTTAAGCTTTTAGAATTCCGTTGAAATCTGTGTCCATGATTATTTACCAAATATTTAACTCGGACTTATTACTATTGTAAACAGTTTCAAAGGCGCAGTTAGCTTCTGAAAGATAACTTGAGTTGCTGTTTTTGTGGATGAAAAAAATCCTTACTGAGATCAGAATAAGTTACCTTTTGTAATGATTCTTCAAAGTTCTTGTGCTACAATTTCATTATTTCTTCTGTGTTCTGTTAAAAATCATCGATTCTAAAAAAAGAACTTTCTATATCACTATGTTGGCATGTTTCAGAATCTTACGAATCAGATTATCCTTTATTTTGCTTTGGAATAATTCCCTTTTCAAAGGCCCTTTTTCATTAATGCTGAAGCAATCTATTTTAATTTCAGGCTATTTTGAGGCTATTCAAAAACAGACAGTTGAAGTAGACTTTTAAATTTTGGCCACTCCATGTCTCTAAAAAAAGGCAGCTCCAGCTCTCACTATGATCTGCCAGCACTGTGTATAAACAAAGAGTTTCACTCCACTTAGATACATATGACAATGACTCCTATCAAATCAAATGAAACCAAATCTAATAATACAGAGAGAGAAATTGTCACAAGGTCAATACACCCAGATCGAACTCTGCAGCCTGCCACATCCGGCCAAAAATCGTGATAGACGATTAAACAACTGACAGATGGAGAGGGCTCCACAATTGTTCCCATTCTATCAATGGATCAGTTCTGCACATCAGTGTAAAAGCAAGGAAATAGTATCTGTACCATCCTCGCCAGGGGTGTTGAGTCGATGATTCAACTCACCGTCATCATGATGCCCACAGAATCACAGATGGCAGTCTTCAACCAATTCGATTCGCTGCACGTGACATAAAGAAACAGCTGAACACAGTAGATATGACAAAGGCAATGGGCCCTGATCCCATTCCTGCAATAGGACTGAAGACTTGTGCTGTACAACAAGCCGTAACCCTGGGGAAGCGGTTTCCTTCCAGCTCCAACTCTGACATCTCCCTGGCAATGTGGAAAATTACTCAGTGTCGGGGAATAATTACAATCTGACCAATTACAACCCTCTCAGTCTCATCACGATAGTCAAATTGGGAGTTCGTTTTGATAGAGCTGTCAAGCAGCACAGACATAAACTTGCTCAACATGGTTTCCGATCGGTCCCCATGTGGAGATGGTGTTGTTTTGGAAAAGTCACTGGATGAATAATCCAGACCAGGCTAATGCTCTGGCAGCTGGTGGAAGTTAAAAACTATTAATAATATATCGAGATCTCAAATCTGGTGTCAGTAACAGTGACCTTGAAGCCAATGTCGATTGTAAACACCAATTTGCTTTCCAATGAACTTTCAGGAATTGATTCTCCCGTGCTTTCCTGGTCTGGCCTAAAAGTGACTTCAGACACACAGACATGTGATAAACTCTTCAATGGTCTCTGAAACGGCGAAGCAAGACACTCTAATTTATCAAACTGCTCTGTAGTCTTAAAGGATAAAACCGGACAGAACACCCAGCCCAAGCCTCAGTATGGAAAAAGGAACTGGAAAGACAGTCCTGTTGACCCTGTAGACACCTCCTTCCTAACATCTGCGAACTTGTGACAACATTTACAGAGCTTTCCCACAGACCGCACAGAAACATCGGGAATGGAATAGGCCATACAGAACATTGAGCCTGCCCCATTCTAGTTAATGCCTGAACATCTCCTCAATGCACTTTTCCCACACACTGTACACATTTTCCTAAACCCCAGGGAATACAGGCTTGGTCGCCCCAAGCTCTGCTCCATAAAAAGTCTGTCATCCCAGAGATCAGTCTGTTCATCCTTCGCTGCATTCCCTCAATGTCAGGTTTGTCCTTTATTAGGTACGGAGACCAAAACTGCACACAATACTGCACAATGTTCGAGTTGAGGTCTCACCAAGGGCCTGTACAGCTGCACTGATACACCCTTACTCCTGGACTCAAGCCCACCTGAAATAAGGGTCAACACCCCATTTATCTTCCTGACTGCTTTCTGCTCCTGCAATATTGTTTTCAGTGACTGGTGTACAAGGCGATCCCAGATCCTTTTCAATGTTACAGCTCCCCACATGGTGGGTCTGTAAACAGGTCTCTGTGCCAAAGTATTCCCTGTATTGTCCTCTGTCTTCAGAACTCAGTGTCCTGCATGGAACTCAGATGTCTGTCCAAACAATAACAGAAGAAAAGTGCAGTTCCCTTCAGAGATCGATATTTCTCAACCACTCCCTTTTCCAATGGTTGGCTGGAATTTTAGTGTTTACCAACAAAGTAGACAACATCACATCTATCCACACTGCTCTTCATCTGCCACATATTTATTCATTCACTCCATTTGTTTCAATCACCTTGAAGGTTTTTTCACGTCCTCTTCACTTTCAAAATCCTAGTTCCATCAGCAGACTTGAAAAGTTTGCATTTGATTCCCTCAATGAGATGTTTGAGATGTATTGTGAATATCTGGCGCTCCAGCACCAATCATTGCGATGCCTCATGAGCCTTCCAAACTGAAAACCATCCATTTAGTCCTCCTCATTGTTTCCTGTCAACACTCCCATTTTAACACCATGTTCATATGTAATCCCCCATCCCATGTGCTTTTACTTTGCACACTAGGCTTGGGACTCTATTAAGATTCTTGCTGAAAATCCAAGTTCAGTGCCTCTCTTGTTTTTTTCTGTAATTAATCTACCAGTCAGTTTCTCAAATATGTTTCCCATTTCATCAATCTGTGTTGATATTTTTTTCTACGCCCATTATTTTCAGTTCCAATAATTTCTCCAAATTAGTTTATTTACTAGTTTCATTCCACATCATTTTCTCATCAGACTCAGGTTTTCTCCTATTGCTGGGAAGGCTTTGTTTATGTATTTTTCTGTGAAGGCAGAAGTGAAGTAGCTGTGTCATGTTTCTCTGTTCTCCATTCTCCATTCCCTGGTTTCACTCTGTAAAGAAGCTGAAACTTTGACTAAAAAGAACAGCTGTTGTCTATTCACCCTGTCCATGCCCCTTGTAATATTAAACCTGAATTACTTATCCCCTCAACTTCCTCTGCTCCAAAATAAATAACTCAAGCTTACCTAGCCTCTCTCCACAGCTCATATGGTCCATCCCAGGGAGCATCCTGGTAAATCTCTTCTGCACCTCATCCAGTACAATCACATCCTTTCTGTAATGCGGCTCCCAGAACTGCACACAATATTTCATTGGGCCTTACCAAAGTGCTATGTAGAACTCGGATAATCTTTGGGTCAATGAATAAAGGCTTTGTCTACAGTCATGCTGAACTCATCAATTATCATATCCAGTCACATCAGGGATGTGTGGAGAAGCACGCTCTGAGCTTCTGAGTGTGATGCCATTCTTTGAGTACTCCCCTGTCTTGTTCCTTATTCCAAAATGTATCACCTCATATATATCGGGGTTACAGTCCACCTGCCATTGTTCTGTCCATCTGACCATTCTATCTGTATCTTCCTGTAACAGAAGACCTCCCTCCTCACTGCCAACTAACCAGCCAATCTTTGTGTCAAACACAAACTTATTTATCACACTCCCCCTACCCACTTCACATTCACAACACTTATGAATACCACAAATAATAAGGGACACAGCACTGATCTCTGCGGTACACCGGAGAAATTGAGCTCCAATCGCACAAACACCCTTCTACCATGAAGTTGAGTTGGGATGCAACTTACCAAGTCACTAATGGGCCCTACATGTTCCCTGGTTGTTCTGTTCCACTTGATATACGTGAAGAATATCTGGGGATTCTCCTTAATCTTGCCCTGCCAACAGGCTTCCATGTTAGTCAGTCCCCTCCGAGGGAAGAATTTCCTCCTTATTATGGTCTTTAATGGCATATCCCTTATCCTGTCATTATTTGCCTTAAATATAGAGTTGACAACTAGAGAAACATCCTGTTTATTTCCACCTCATCACATGTATCATAGATTTTTGAAATTTCACTGTGATCACCTCTCATGCTTTGAAACTGGAGAGGTCGCAAGACAAATCTCCCCATCAGAAAATCTTGTCATCTGAGGAAGAAATCTGGTGAATGTCCATTGCACATCCTCTGTGATCAGTATAATCTTTCTTAGATTAGATCACCAACACTGCACTCAATACCTCAGGTACACTCTCACCAACACTCTATGCAACTGCTTCATGATGTCTTTACCTCTATATTCCGATTCCCTTAAACAAACTCCAACCTAACTTTTACTTTCCAATTACACGTATTCCTCTAAATGCCATTCACGCTAATTGCATTTACGAACTCACTGTGTGAGTTATAGAGGCATAGGGATGTACAGCATGGAAACAGACCCTTCAGTCCAATCCGTCCATATCTAGCAGATATCCCAACCCAATCTAGTACTCCCAATCTAGTCTCTTTTACGTTTAGATTTAATTACCTAAAGTGTGGAAACAAGTCCACACCGAACAGCAACACATCCAGACCCGTTCCCCCACATTTACTCCTTAACCTAACACTACAGGCAATTTAACATGACCAATTCACCTAAACTACACATTTTGGATTGTATGAGGAAACCCACACAGACATGGGGAGAATGTGCAAACTCCACACAGCCTGAGGCAGGAATTTAACCCGAGTCTCTGGCGGTGTGAAGTAGTAATGCTAACCACCGTGCCACCCAACAGCTTTTACCTCTCAGTCTAAACCTATGCCTTTTAGATCTGGACTCCCCGACCCCAGGAAAAAGACTTTATCCATTTATCCTCTCCATGCCCTTCGTAATTTTGTACATCTCTATAAGGTCACCGCTCAGACTCCAACGCTCAAGGGAAACAACCCCATCTGTACAGCCTCTCCATATCCCTCAAATTCTCCAAACCTGTCAACATCCTTGTAAATCTTTCCTGAACCATTTCAATTTTCATAACATACTTCCGATAGGAAGGAGACCAGCATTCCGCACAATATTCCAACAGTGGCCTAACCAGTGTCCCGTTGAGCCGCAACATGACCTCCCAACTCCAATACTCAATATTCTAAACAATAAAGGAAAGGAAAACCAAACGCCACTTTAACTGTCCTATCTACCTGCGACTCCACTTCCAAGGAGCTATGAACCTGCAGTCCAAGATCTCCTTGTTCAGCAACACTCCCCAGGACCTTGCCATCAAGCGCATAAGTCCTGCTAAAATTTGCTTTCCCTAAATGCAGCACCTCGCATTTATCTGAATTAAACTCCATCTGCCACTTCTCAGCTCATTGGCCCATCTGGTCCAGATCCTGTTGTAATCTGAGGTAACACTCTTCGCTGTCGAGAACACCTACAATTTTGTTGTCATCTGCAAACTTACTAACGTTATGTCTTACGCTCGCATCCAAATCATTTATGTCAATGATAACAAATTGAGGACCCAGCACTGACCCTTGTGGTAATCCACTGGTCACAGGCTTCCAGTCTGAAAAACAACCCTCCACCTCTACCCTCTGTCTTCAATCTTTGAGCCAGTTCTGGATACAAATAGCAAGTTGTCCCTGTATTCCGTGAGATCTAAACTTTCTAACCAGTCTCCCATGGAGAATCTTGTTGAACGCGTTACTGAGGTCCATATGGATCACATCTACTGCTCTGCCATCTTTGTTACTTTTTCAAAAAACTCAATCAAGACTGTGAGATATGATTTCCCATGCACAAAGGCCATGTGGACTATCCCTAATCAGTCCTTGTCTTTCCAAATGCATGTGCATCCTGTCCTTCAGGATTCCCTTCAACAACTTGCCCACCACCGACGTCAGGCTCACTGGCCTATAGTTCCATGGTTTGTCCGTACCTCCCTTCTTAAAACAGTGGCACCACGTTTGCCATACTCCAGTCTTCTGTCACCTCCCCTGTGACTACCAACGGTACAAATGTCTCAGGAATCACTTCTCCAGCTTCTCACAGAGTTCTAAGGTACACCTGTTCAGGTCCTGGGGATTTATCCACCTTTACCCGTTTCAAGACATCCAGTACTTCATCTTCTGTAATATGGACATTTTTTCAACGTGTAACCATATATTTCCTGGCATTCTATATCCTCCATATCCGTTTCCACTGTAAATACTGATGCAAAATGCTCGTTTGTTATCTCCCCCATTTTCTGTGGGTCCACACAAAGACTGCCTTGCTGATCTTTGAGGGGCTCTATTCTCTCCCTGGTTATGATTTTTGTCATTAATGCATTTGTAAATACCCTTTGGATTCTCCTTAATTCTACATGCGAAAGCTATCTCATGTCCCCTTTTTGCCCTCATGATTTCCCTCTGAAGTATGCTCCAACTGCCTTTATACTCTTCTCAGGATTCGCTCAATCTATCCTGTCTATACCTGACATATGCTTCCTTCTTTTTATTAATCAAACCCTTTAGTTAGCCAGCATTCCCTATGCCTACTAGCCTTTCCTTTCATATACTTTCTCTGGATTCTTGTTATCTCATTTCTGAAGTCTTCCCATTTTCCAGCCTTCTGTTTACCTGTGAACATCTGCTCGCAATCAGCTTTTGAAAGTGATTGCCAAATACCATCAAAATTGGCCTTTCTCCAATTTAGAACTTCAACTTTTAGATCTGGTCTATACTTTTCCGTCATTACTTTAAATCTAATAGAATTATGGTCGCTGGCACCAAAGTTCACCTCCACTGACACCTCAGTCATCTGCCCTTTCTTATTTCCCCAGAGTGGGTCAAGCTTTGCACCTGCTGTCGTAGGTTCATCCACATACTAAATCAGAAAATGTTCTTGTACATACTTAACATGAGCAGCAATTCAGTCCAACATGGCTCAATGATCAGATAGAATGACTTACCAGGAACACCAACTATAGCAAGGATGGGATAGTAACCAGCTTGAATAACCATCAACACATCATAGATCCGAAATGCTAATGAGATCCAAGGTTGAGAAAGCCAGTAAAGACCCCCGGATAAACTCCTGTCCATTGTTGGAACATTCCAGCCTAATGTTCTCAGATTCTGATCCATTGTTGGAACATTCCAGCCTATTGTTCTCAGATTCTGATCCATTGTTGGAACATTCCAGTATAATGTTCTCAGATTCTGATCCATTGTTGGAACATTCCAGCCTATTGTTCTCAGATTCTGATCCATTGTTGGAACATTCCAGTATAATGTTCTCAGATTCTGATCCATTGTTGGAACATTCCAGCCTATTGTTCTCAGATTCAGATCCATTGTTGGAACATTCCAGTTTAATGTTCTCAGATGGTGATCTCTCCTCCCCCTCTCTCTGTGTCTGCTGATGCAAGTTAGTGCTGTCGCCGATGTTCCCGCTGATACTAAGGGATAGCACATTGAACCGAGTCCCTAATTAATAGAAGAGGAAAGCCCTCCAGTAACACATTTAGGATGCACGGAGACTGACATCAATCACAGTCGCTGAACAAATAACTCCTGTTCACCCATTTCAATTCAACACTTTTTAAATTAAAATTCAAAATTATGATTAAAGCTTACACATTTTGGATGGGATATGTTGGGGTGACTGAGGGAACAAATGTTGGGGCTGGTAGAACAATCATGTGTAAGCATTCAACCTGCCTTGGATATGTTAGCAATGCCAGAGGTTTATCAGAATATAAGCATGCTTCTCCGTTTCTAAACTGAAACATACATTCTGTATCCACTGATCAGGCACTGCAATATTAGTAAGACATTGAGTGAACTTTTATCGTCCATGATCTGAGAAGACTACATGCGGTTATAACAGACAACGACGTGGTTATGTTAACAGGGAATCATACCTTAAGAGACAATGGGGACTGCAGATGTTTGATAATTCAGTGTAGGCAAAGCATGGCGATGGAAAAGGCACAGTAAGCCAGGCAACATCCGTTTAGCAAGAGAGTCGACGTTTCAGGCAGGACCTTTCTTCAGGACTGGGGAGGGAGAAGGGGGCTAAGTGAAAATGGGTGATGGGGTGAGGCGGGGGAAAAGATCAGTGATAGGTGAGCGAAGGTAGGTGGTGATAGTGATAGATCGGTGGGGAGTGTGGAGCAGATGGTGGGAAGGAAGATGGACATTAGGTCTCCTCGAGAGGGCAGATGTGAGTCCAGGGGTTGGATCTTGGATCTGGGTTGGACAGGGGAGATTTGTACATCAGTGAATCCAATGTTCATGCCATGTGTTTGCTGGCTGCCGAGGCAGAAGATGAGGTGTTACTGGTAACATCCTGGTATATCTCTTCTGAACCATCTCCAGCTTAATAATCTCCTTCCTGTAACAGAACTGCACACAGTACTTCAGAAGAGGCTTTAGATTTTAGATTAGATTACTTACAGTGTGGAAACAGGCCCTTCGGCCCAACAAGTCCACACCGCCCCGCCGAAGCGCAACCCACCCATACCCCTACATCTACCCCTTACCTAACAATACGGGCACTTTATCAATGTCCTGCACAATCTCAGCATGACGTCTCAACTTCTAACCTCAAAGGTCTGAGCAATGCAGTAACCTTAAACACCCTGCGCAACAAACTTCAAAGAATTATACCTGCGCCCCGGGTCCCTCTTTTCTATATAACTACCGAAGCGCAGCATTAATTGCGTAAGGCCTGCCCTTGTTTGATTTACCAAAATGCAATGCCTCACATGTATCCATGTTAAACACCATCTGCCACAACTCAGACCAGTGAATGATATTACTGCCCCCTCATACTTCCCCTTCGGATTAAAACAACAATCCCCTCTCCAGAAGGCTTACAGACAACCGCCTTGAGTTTCTCTAAGACCCAGAGTTTGGTTTGCCTTGTGCAGGTAGAAGGAGGAGACGGTAAGCAAAAGCTGGAAAGGAAACAGCTGCCTTGTATCAATGAATGATTTTAGGAAGAGGGAAGCCACATGTTAGAGATTTGAAATAGGACCGGTGTTTTGGGACCAGAATTGTGCTCCTTCCTTATCTCTGGTGTTCAGTATTGATATCTACTCGAGAACCTTCATAGTGCAGTGTGTGTTTGCAGGATTTCTTCCACAAAAATAGCAGACTACTGATAACAGCCATTTACACCAGAAATGATAGCCAAACAATTAAAGATCTTCATAGTTTATCTCAATGGCACAGCAAATGCACTCACCATCCTATAGTTAAGGCGAATAACTTGTACTTTCTTCAATGAAAAATGTCCCCTGTATAATTTGGTAATGTTAACTAGAATTTGATAAATCCATTCACTTGAAATACAACCCAAAATCTGAGCATAGTTTCGGCCTTGATTAATGGATGGTGCCCACGTTTCTGATGCAGAACACTTGATTCGATTCCAGTCCATGACTGTCAGGTAGTGCCCCTATCTCTGGAGAAGATAGTGCATATTCATGTCCTGTGGAGGTGTGTCACAGCGTGTTACAACAGGCTGATGAACAAACACACAGGAGCATCGTGTTGAAGCTTCAGCGGCTAATGCTGAATGATGGTAGTGTCCATATCACTGCGGTGAAAATTCCAGTTTCAAAGTCCACAAAGCTGTTTCATAATATGTCTGAAAAAATTGATTAAACCCTTTTTGTAATCGTGCCTTGATGTAGAAGGAAGAGGTACGACTACTGAATTTGAGAATTGAGACGCAGGACGACTGAAAGCACTACTATTCGTGTTGATTGGAGTCACATTTGCACTTTCTAGAGGTTTATACAATCATGAAGGGTATGGATAGGGTGAGTGGTCAAGGGGCACGTGAGGTAGCGTCTGGAAATACAGAGTACAGATCATTACTCATTTTGTGTTAGGAAATCTGTAACCAGTGGAATTCTTCAGGGATCTGTGTGATGTCATCAACAAATTACAATCCATACCAATGAGTTGGATGAAGAGGATGGAGCTCAGTTTGCTCATGAATCAGGACAGTCATTCAATAAGATGTCAAATGGAGACAGAGCGTCTGCAATGGGCTACAGGCAGGAGGAGGGCAGAGCGTCTGCCATGGGATAGAGATAGGGCAGAGCATCTGCAATGGGATACAGATAGGGGAAGGGCAGAGCATCTGCAATGGGGTAGAGACAGGGGAAGGGAAGTGCATCTGCAATGGGATAGAGACAGGGGTGTACAGAGCATCTGCAATGAGATACAGACGGGGAGGGTAGGGCGTCTGAAGTGGAACACAGACAGGGCGAGGGCAGAGAGTCTGCAATGAGATACAGCCCGGGGAGTGCAGAACGTCCATTGCAGTCTGCAATGGGACACAGACTGGCATTAGGCAATGGCATAAAGACAGAGGACAGTTGTGAGCAAACCTTCACCAGAAAAAAATAACAGTACTATATATATATATATATATATATATATATATACACACACACACACGCGATGGGATTTTTCTGTTTTGAGGAAAAGACGAAACAGCAGGAAATTATTTAGATGCAAGGAGAATGCAAAACTTAGTGGTACCGAGGGATTTATGTGTTCTTGCACATGACTCACATCAAATTACTCTGAAGATGCAGCAAATGATTTGGAAGGTAAATGGAACGATTCTGTTTCGTGCAAGGTGTGTTGGGAGTGATCTTAACGATGTATTTTTCTGCATCAGTACAGGCCATTGCTGAGATCACATCTGATGTATTATGTGTCGTTATAATTGCCTAAACTGAAAAAAAAAACAAAATTGCTTTCAAAACGTTTCAAAGTTTTTTCTCTTTACTCATTCTTGGGATGAAGGCATTCCGTTATGAAGAATTAACAGTTCAGCCTGAGAATGAGGGTTGCTGTATTGACCATATAAGATCTTTAGAAGAGTATAGTTGGTGAATACCAGATGGATATTTCTTCTTGTGTGGGAGAATAAAACTGGGGAAATAATTTAAGAATAAGTCAGTTTGAAAGGCAAGGTCATTGGACTGAAAAATTGAACTCTGATTTCTCTTCATATATGATGCCAGGCAGGCTGAACTTTTCCAGCAACTTCTGTATTTGTTTTAGAATAAAACATATTCATCTTAACACAGATATTGTGAAGATATGAAACGATTATTTTTACATTATGCAGGCACATATTAACAGATGTTCAAAACAAGTAGGGCCATTTATTGTTAATGAATTGATTCTGTGTACGACAACAGCAATAATGCACTGACCTGGAGTC
The DNA here is from genome assembly GCF_047496795.1 of Chiloscyllium punctatum. Taxonomy (NCBI): domain Eukaryota; kingdom Metazoa; phylum Chordata; class Chondrichthyes; order Orectolobiformes; family Hemiscylliidae; genus Chiloscyllium; species Chiloscyllium punctatum. The sequence goes on along the minus strand of NC_092790.1, from coordinate 23,825,387 downwards.
GAGAATGTGATGGAGTCATAAAGTTCGGACAATGTTCAAGGAGAGCTGACATGGTCCAACTTGGGATCTGATAACGTTATTGATTTAACTTAGAGATGGAAAAATGTAGCCTATCTGTGAAGGAATTATCTATTGCTGCCTTTCTGTTTCCCTGTCGCTCATCACAGCAACATGTGGAAGTGAAAAAAAACATTCGTCTTTCACACTCATGGAGGATTCCTGATGATGATTCATTAGAATCTCCCCATTGCCTGAAGCAAAGCAATTCAGCCAAATCCAACTGTTTCAGAAAGAAATCTCATTGGCAGAAAGTTCTGCGAGCAGAATAATTTCAGAAGTAATTATTCAGACTCGATAGTGAGGGTGACAGACAAGAGATTCTGTGTCTGCAAATGGGAATCCGGGATGGTGTTTAGCCTCCCACGTGCCAGGGTCCAGGATGTCGCAGAGCGGCTGTCCAACGTTGTCACCGGGGTGGTGGAGCAGCCAGAAGTCTTGTGCACATCAGTACAAATGACACAGATAGACATAGTGATGAAGTCCAGAGTGAATATAGAGAGCTAAAATAAACATAAAAGACAGGACCGCGACAATAGTAATATCCAGTTTACTTCCAGTGCTCCGTGCTAGTGAGGGCAAGAACAGGAGGATATAGCAGATGAATGGGTGGCGAAAGAATTGGTGCAGGGGGCAGAGATTTAGATTTTTGGATCACTAGGATCTTTTGTGGGGCAGAGGTTTTCTGTTTGGGAAGGACGGGTTGTACCTGAACTGGATATCCTGGCAGGCAGGTTTGCTTGCGCTGAAAAGAGGGTTTCAACGAGTTGGGTTGGGGTTGGGGAGGAGTGGGATCCTCAACAGCAGGAAGGCAGGTGTGAGACTGGAAAGAAATGCAGTAATCAGAAACAGTAAAGTGAAGAGAAAGTTTGGCTGGAACACGACAGGGAGCAAGGAATGTCCGTTGGATTAAATTGCAACTGTTTCTATGCAGGATGGCTGACAGGTAAGGCCGATGAACTCAGGGTGTGAATAGGTATGTGGGACTTGGATATGATAGCCATTACAGAAACATGGCTAAGGGAGGGACAGGACAGGCAACTTAATGTACCAGGGTACAGGTGCTTCATGCTGGACAGAGACGGAGGAAGGAGGGGACGGGGAGTTACATTTTTGATTCAGGCGAGTATCACAGCAGTAATCAGAGATAAAATAATTGATGGATCATCCAATGAGGATTTGTGGGTTGAGCTAAGAAATAAGAAGGGAATAGTGATAGTATTTGGATTGTTCTAGAGGCACCCAAATAGCAAACAGGGAAGTAGGAGAATAAAAATATGTAAAGAGATTGGGCAAACTTGCAGGGTCAATAGGATTGCCATAGTAGGAGATTTTAACCTTCATCCCATAGACTGGGAATGACATAGAATTAAGGAATAGATGGGCTGTACCTATTAAGTGTGTTCAGAAAAGTTTCCTCGAGCAGTAAGTAGAGGGTGCAACTCGGGAAGGGACGAAACTTGACCTATTCTAAGAACTAGGGCAGGACAGGTGACTGAGGTAACAGTGGGGGAGCCCTCTGGGACAAGTGACCATAGTTGTATTAATTTTAAAATAGTTATGGAGAAGGACAAAACTGGTCTATATGTTCAAGTTCTAAATTGGGGGAAGGCGAATTTTGACGGAATTAGACAGGAGCTTAGAGGGGTTGGTTGGAGGAGTTTGTTTGCAAGCGAAAGGACTTCTGGCAAGTGGGAGGCCATTAAAAGTGAAATGTCTCGAGTTCAAGGTCTATATGTTCCTGTGAGGGTAAAAGGCAAGGTTGAGAGGAAGAGGGAACCTCGGATGTCAGGAGATATTGAGGCTTTGACCAGCAAAAAGGAAGCGTGGCTCAGATCCATGCAGCTGGGATCATGCGAATCTGTGGTGGTGTGTAGGGGATATAGGAGTTTACTGAAGATGGAAATCAGGTGGGCGAAAAGGGGGCACAAGATAGCCTTGGCTGAGAAGATTAGGGTGAATCCAAAGACGTTATTTAAGTATATTAAAGTAAAAGGAATAACTAAATGAGAATATGACCCCTCAACTTCCAAAGTGAACATGCATGTCTGGAACCGTAGGAGATTTCCGAAATTCTCAATGAATATTTCTTCTCTGTCTTTCCCGTGGAGAAATACATGAAGACTTGGAGGTTAACAAAGGTCGCGGTGTTATCTAGGGGTGAGTCATTATCACAGCAGAGGACGTGTTGGCAGTATTAGAATGTTTGAAGGTGGATAAATCTCGTCATCCTAAACACATGCATCCAAGAACACTGCAAGAGGCTACAGAAGAAAGTACGGGGACCCTGGGAGATATGTTTGCATCATCGTTAGCCACAGGTTAGGTTCCAGAAGATTGGAGGGTAGCTAATGTTGTGCCATGATTCAGAAAGGGAAGCAGAGAAAAATCTGGGAACTATAGGCCAGGAAGTCTAACATCTGTGGTACGTTGGTTACTTGAGAAGACTGAAGGCTAAGACATACATGCATTTGAAAAGACAGCGTTTGATTAGAAATTGTTTTTTTTTTCAAATTCTCTGCAGAATGGAAACAGGCCATTTGGCCCAACAAGGCCACATCGACCCTCCAAACAGTTACCCACCCAGTCCCATTGACCTACCCTTTATTTATCCCTGACGAATGCACGTAACACTATGGTTAACTGAGCATGGCCAATTCACCTAACCTGTACCTCTTTGGATTGTGGGAGGAAAATGGAGCACCCGGAGGAAACCCACACAAACACAGGGAGAATGTGCAAACTCCACATGGAGAGTTTCCCGAAGCTGGAATCAAGCCCAGATCCATGGGACTACAAGGCCGCAGTACTAATCACTGAGCCACCATGCCACCCTTGCTTGTTGGCAAAACAGTTCAATGACACAAGTACAAAATCTATCTGCCCTTCACCCATGATTGAAGTTCCAATACAACATACCATGGATAATTCATTCTCCACTGAAAATGTCATATTATTATTATTATTTATTATTGTTTGTTATTATTAAATTTAATAATTATTATTAATTGTTGTTTACACTGAGCAGATTGCATGGCTTTGTGAATGGGAGATCATGCCTCACAAACTTGCTTGAGCTCATTGATGCAGTGATCAGTACTATTGATGAGGGCAGGGCGGGAGAAGTAGTCTGTATGGTTTTCGGTAAGGCCTTTGAAAAAGTTACCATTGATAGGCTGTTCTGGAAGGTTGAATCGCATGGAATCCAGAGGGAGCTGGCAAATTGGATACACAATTGGCTTGATGGTAGTAAGCAGAGCGGAATAGTGGAAGGATGCTCTTGGACTGGAGGCCTGAGACACATGACGTTAATCTGGGATCAGGGCTGGGTCCATTGTTGTTTATTATCTATGTCAATGATATTCTTGAGAATGTACAAGGCATGATTAGTAAATTTGAAGATGACACTAAAATAAGTGGTATCATGGACAGTGAGGAAGTATATCAGACATTGCAGCAGGACTTTGATCAACTGGAGAAGTGGGCCAAGGAATATTTTTAGGAGAATGTGAAGACTGCAGATGCTGGTGATCAGAGCTTAAAAATGTGTTCCTGAAACAGCGCAGCATCAAAGGAGCAGGAGAATCAACTTTTCTGGCATAAGCCTAGTAACCCTCCAACCACAAGGGATGAATGCAGATTTCTCCAGCTTCCTCATTTCCCCTCCCCCCACCTTTTCTCAGTCCCAACCCTCAGACTCAGCACCGCCTTCTTGACCTGAAATCTTCCCGACCTCTCCGCCCCCATCCCTTCTCCGGCCTATCACCCTCACCTTAACCTTTTCCCACCTATCGCATTCCCAACGCCCCTCGCCCAAGTCCCTCCTCCTTACCTTTTATCTTAGCCTGCTTGGCACACCCTCCTCATTCCTGAAGAAGGGCTTATGTCCGAAACCTCGATTCTCCTGCTCCTTTGATGCTGCCTGCCCTGCTGCGCTTTTCCTGCAACATATTTTTAAGCGAGGAATATATATGCAAAATTATATCAAAGTAGGAGTTTCATGGCGAATAGTAGGGCCTTAAGGAGTGCAGTTGAGCAGAGGGACCATGAAGTTCAGGTACACCATTCTCTGAAATTGGAGTCACAGGTGGAGATGGCAGTGAAGAAGGCTTTTGGCACACTATCATTTATCATTCAGCACATGGGGAAGAAAATTGGGAAATTGTGTTGCAGTTATACAGGATGTCGGTGAGACTGCACTTGTAGTGTTGTGTTCAGTCTTGGTCACATTGCGATCGGAAGGATGTTTATAATTTGGAATGTGTGCAGACGGAATTTACAAAGATGTTGCCAGGACTCAACCGTGTGACTTATAGGGAGAGGTAGGACAAGCGAGAACTTTTTTCTTTAGAGTTTTGCAGACTGAGAGGAATCCAATAGAAGTGCACAAGATTATGAAAGGCCTGGATAGGGTGAATGGACTCAGCCTATTTTCCCAGAGTTGTGGAATTGAGGACAAGAGGACATCAGTTTAAGGTGAGAGGAGAAAGAATAAAAGGGAAACTGATGGAAACTGTTTTACACAGTGAGTGGTATGCAAAGGGAATGAGCTGTCAGCTGAAGTGGTTGAAGTATTTATATTAACAATATTTAAACGGCATTTGGACAAGTAAATGGGCAGAAAAGGAAGAGAAGTCTATGGGCCAAGTGCTGGGAAATGGGGTTAGTGTGGATGGACATTTGGGTCAGCATGGACCCGTTTGGGCCAAAGGGCCTTTCTCCATGCTACAGGACTTGATTAATCTACAAATAGAACAGCATTTGGGTGAAAATCTCGTTTTTCCTTTGGTCATGAGTTCATAAGATCTTTCAAGTTAACTTTGCAGATATTTTGCCTTTCAGTTTGTTATCAAACGTGTGTGTGTGTGTGTGTGTGTATGCGCGCGCGTGCGTGTGCGTGTGCGCGTGTGTGTGTGTGTTTGTTCCACAGCATTTTTCAAAGTGAAATATCAATGTACATATATGCAAATGTTCTCGTCATTCTTGTTTCCATCATAGTTTGAGTAATTTTGCTTTTGTCATAAAAGTATTGTTTTAGCAGACAAAAGAAATCCATCTGACTTGTTCCTTACACTGACCCTGACACACTCTGAGAACTATATCCTTGGCCACATCACCATACTAGTTTTTTTTTGTGGCCAGCGGAGGAATGGGACTAGAAAATGGAACAGCGGTCCAAAAGCACATGAAATTATAGACTCAGTGAGCCTAACGTCAGTATAGAGGAATTCTTTTGGAGGGGATTCTGAGGGATAGGACTTCCATCCATTTAGAAAGACAAGGACTGATTAGTGATAGTCAACATGGCTTTATGTGAAGAAAATCATGTCTCATTTATGTGTTTGACTATTTTGAAGAGGTAACAAAGAAGACTGAAGAAGGCACTGTTGTATATATTGTTTACACAGTCTTCAGCAAGGTGTTTAGTAAGGTTCCCCATGGTAGACAGGTTACTAAGGTTACGTCACAAGGAATCAGGGAAAGCTAACCAATTGGTACAAAATTGTCCTGAATGTAACTGATTATTTTCCAGACTGGAGGCTCGTCGCCAGCGGGGTGCTGAAAGAATCAGTGCTGACCTCACTGCTTTTCATCATGGATATAAACGACTTGGATGGGAATATCGGAGGCATGGTTAGTAAGTTTACAGATAACATCAAAATCATGGTGCAGTAGACAGTGAAGAAGATTATCTCAGAGTACAATGGCACCGTTGACCATCAAATGGCCAAGGACTGGCAGATAAAGTTTAATTTAGGTATTTGTGAGGTTTTGCTTTTTGGTAAGTTGAAGCAGGGTCGTGCCCCAGGGAATGTTGCTGAACAAAGTGACCTACGGGGAAGGTTCGTAGTTCCTTGCAAGTGTAATTGCAGGTATACAGGGTGGTGAACAATGCAGTTGGCATGCTTGCCTGAATCGGTCACAACATTGTGCATAGAAGTTGGGGTGGCATGTTGTGCTTGCATAGGGACGATTGTGAGGCTACATTCAGAATGCTGCGTACAATTTATTTGGCTCTGCTAAAGGATTGATGTTGTTAAAATTGAAAGGATGCAGAAAAGATTTATAATGGTTTTCTGGAACCTGAAGGTTTCACCAATAGGGAGAGGATGAACAGGTTGAGGCGTTTCCCCCTGGACTGTCGGATGCTGAGGGGTGACATGAAAGTGGTTTATAAAATCATAAGGGGTATGGATAGCCTGAATGACCAAGGTCTTTTCTCCAGGGTGGGGGAGTCCACAAGTAGAGTCATAGGTTGAAGGTGACGGGGGAAAGGTTTAGAAGGGACCTTAGCAGTTACTTTTTTTCATGCAGAGGGTGGTGCGTGTACGGAAAGTGCTGTCAGATGAAGTGATGGAAGCGGGTACAGTTACATGTTTAAATGTATCCGGGCAGGTACATTAATAGGAATGGTTCAGAGCGATGTGAGCTAAATGCTGGCAAGTGGGACTAGATCAGATTGTGATATCTGGTCAGGAACGGGAAAGCTGGAATAAAGGATCTGTTTCCATGCTGTACGACTCTCTGATTGAATAAGAGGGCTGAGGAAAAATTCTAAAAAGGGCCTTTCAAGTGAAAATTTTCTTCCCCAGATGTTTGAGGTGTCTCTCTCATTACAAGAATTCAAAGCTGAGTTAGTTAAATATTTGACAGAGAAGTGAGTCACGGATTGTGGGATACAGTGGGGCTGACAACACAACCTGATCAGCCACAATCTTAGTAACTGGTGGGAAAAGCTCGAAGCATCACATGACCCACTCCTGCTCCTCAGTCCCATGTTTCCGTGTTCCATTCAGCCCCTCAAACCTGCTAGACAGGAGCAGTTGGAGACCACTTGCTGATATAAACTGGTGCCAGAGACAGAGGCTACCATTCAGACCCTTAATACTGTCACATACAGTTTGGGGTGATTTGGAAAATGTAATTGGAAATCCCAGGATGATTATGGAAGAGAACCCTCATCTCTCCTTACAGAGCTGCCCCTCTCTGCAACTTGTGTGTCATTTATTTGTCTTGTTGTAGACCCAGGTTCATTGCGAATACAGTCCCCATACCTCAACCAGAGATGGCTCACAAAACTCTCTGGTCTCCCAGGCCACAACATTCAAACAGACCTTACAGAAAAATATCACCCATTGACTAACTTTCCAATTAAAGAATGTGAGAACATCAGAAACAAGAGCATGTTGATCACCTCCCCACCCCCACCCCCCAACAAGCCTGCCTTGCCTTTCACTAAGATCGCGGCTGATCTGCCCCTAGTCTCAAATCCTCTTTGAAGTTCAAATCTACATAATTCTCAACTCTCTGACAGGTCAAAACCGCTCTCCAGCCTCTACAAACACTTCCATCGAACGCAGAACATTGAACAGTACAGCACAGTAGAGGCTCTCGACCCTTGATGTTGTGCCATCCGTTTATCCTACTCTAAGATCAGACTCACCTACAGTCTTCCATGCACTTGCTTCCATGTGCTTATCCAAGAGTCTCCCAAGTTTCCCTCAGGTATTTGACTCTACTCCTACCGCTGGCAATGCATTCCACACAGCCACCACATTCTGTCCGAAAAAAACCAACAGCTGACGTCTCGTCTAAACTTTCCTTTAATTACCTTAAAATTATGACCCCTGGTGATAGACATTTCTGACCTGGTGAAAGGTCTCTGGCTATTCGCTCTCTCTTTGCCTCTCATCACCTTTATCCTCTATCAAGTCACCTCTCATTCTCCTTAACGCAAATGAGAAAAGCCTTAGCTCCCTCAATCTTTCTTCATAAGTCCTGCCCTCCAGTCCAGGCAGGATTACTAAATCTTCCTCATCCTTCCTATAATGGGGCCACCAGAATTGAACAAAATTCTCCAGGAGCGGTCTAAGCAGGGCTCTACAGAGCTGCAGCATAACCACACGGCTCTTAAAGTTAATCTCCCTTCTAATGAAGGCTAACACACCATTCGCCTCCTTAACAACCCTATCAATTTCGGTAGCAACTTTGAGGGATCTATGGACATGGACACCAAAATCCCTCTGTTCTTCCACACTGCCAAGAACCCTGCCTATAACCCTATATTCTGCAAATATAAGATTTCAAAGGGAATTGCTTCACGCTTTTCCAGCTTGAATTCCATCTGCCACATCGTAGCCCAGCTCTGCATTATCTCAATGTCCTGTTGCAATCTACAAATGTCCTGCAAACACCCACGTATCATCGGCAAACTTACTAACCCACCCTTCTACTTCCTCATCCAAGTCAGTTATAAAAATCATAAAGAGAAGAGTTCCCGTAACTGATCTCTGTGGGACACCACTGGTCCCTTTCAGTGATCTAGCTCCCCTAACTCTGTGTAAGAGAATTCTTGACATTCACTACCCTCTGTTTGAAGAAAACATTCTCTGCTTCTACACTTTGACCTATTGATATGAACAAAAGACGGTACACGAGGGATTAGACAGATAGATTGGCCCTGAACTCAAGGCAATAATTGACTGAGGTTGACATCAAGGAGTCTGAGGAAAATCTCACTTATTGAAATTGATTACGACCTCATCTACTGTTTGAAATCATTCACAGCATAAGAGAAGATGTTTATCATCAGTGGACATCAGTCACCTCAGTCGGAGGGCATCACTGCAGGAGAACCTCAGAGTAGCTCCCTCAGCCCAGGCATCCCCAGTTTGTCATCATAGAATCCTTACAGTGTGGAACGAGGCCATTCATCCCATCGAGACCAAAGTGAGCAAAATTGGGGGTATTCACTGACGTTTACATAGTTTTCAGAACAAGGTGACCCTCCTCAGCACTTGAAGCAATCTGTGTCTACGTGTAACAAGAACTGGACACCATTCAAGATCGTGCTGTTAAAGTCTGGGGAACATTCATGCAACAGCACAGCTAGACATTGTACATTTCCACAGTAAAAGGCGCAGCTCATTTGCCACCTCAGTCTGTGTTCACAAGAATATGTGGAAGTCATTCAACCCATCAAACTATTGGACAAGATGTGTGATAGCTCATTCAGCCAGACCTGCCAAATACATAGTAGGAGAAGGAATCTGTTCACTCCCTCATTTACAAGGGATCAGAAAGAGGGCGTTTTGCACCTGGAGTTACGTACTGAGGGACAGAAAGCGGTCATTCAGCTTCTCAAGTCACTAACCCAGGATCAGGAAGGTGTCAGAGATGCTCCAACTTCACAAACAACTGGAGCAGGGACTAAACAGAGACTGCACCATCCTGTTCCTCGTGGCTTAATTGCTCATAGTACATATGTGTAACTTTGACATGGATTTCTGGCAGTAGGAATGAAGCCAACTTTTTGAACCATTCACCAAGGTGTCTTGCATCTCCATAATAATAGACCCATGGTCTCCATATAGGTCAAAAGGTGGTGCGGAATTGTTAACACTTTTAGAATGATGGTATTGTGACTGCTGACACGATTGTGTCCAAAGTAACATTCAATTCAGTATCACACAGTAACTGTGCATTAAAATGTCAGGGACACTTAAAGTGTCAAGCATACTAGTGTCACTTTTTCATCAGGTGGTAGTGGAGGGCTCGATCCTAACACACAGAATTTATCGCAAAAATTTACAGTGTGATGTAACTGAAATTATACATTGAAAAATTGACTGTCTGATAAGCCTTTCATCTGTTAGAATACCGTGATAGCTTCACTTCTTTCATGTGTAAATCACAAAACCTTTTTTAAAAAAGTTGCACTCTCGGGTTAGCTGTTAACAACGTTGCTAGCTAGACAATATGTTGAAGGTGTTGGCCCACTGTGTTCTCTGTCTATGCCATGATGTTTAGGGGTCACCATATGTTTGGGTCTCCCTGAATGGACGCAGCAGCTGATAACACAAACACGAAAAAAGCGTCAATGAAACCTCTCTTTACTCTGTAATGACAGGGGCAAGTCAAATCCCCACACACACGGTGCACCCATTTAGTGTTGAAAACGTTTCTCTTCTTAGCGGAAAAAACCCGTTACATCTCTGCACAGTCCCAAACTTACAGTTCCTCTCTCTTCAGAAGCAGTTGACAATGTAACATCACCTTCCTCTGTATCTCAGCAACTATAATGGCAGCACTTGTATTGCAGATGGAGTAGATCACCACATTTAGAGAATAAGGACCGAGGGGATATAACTCAATTTAAACAGGGACACATCAAAATTAACATGATATTCAGGAATATGGGAAAACGGGAAATTTTAGAATTAGCTCCCACTTTATTTTCATTCTGGTTCATCATCAACAGTTCCTTTGTTCGCTTTTCATTTCTCGTGCTCTCTCTCTCTCTCTCTCTCTCTGGACATTTCTCCATCCATTCAACTAACCTCCCGATCACTCATCCGGCCATCCCTGATAGAAATAATATTATTTCCCAGTTGCTTTCAGTTGTGATGTAGGGTCACTAGATTCGACACTTTATCTGTTTTTCTCCTGACAGACGCTGCCATACTTGCTGAGATTCTCCAAAATTTTCAGACAGTGGAGAATTTTATTTCATATCGCCATCATCCACAGTTCCTTGGTTTATTTCACCTTTAATACTGTTGTTTCACAGGATGTCAGCATCTCTGGTAAGGGCAGCATTTGTTATCCGTCACTAATTGCCATTGACTGCGAGACCATTTGTGCAGACAATATGGCGCTGATTTTGTTTGTCACACTTAGTTTCTTTACCAAATGCTATCAGTGAATTAATAAAAGAAATCCTGATCGTTTATGGTTGCCGGTGTAAAATGACGTTTCATTCCAATTGTTCCCATTCAAATTTAAGTTCGAACATCGGCTGTGGTAGGATTTGAAACAATGCTTTTAAAGTCATAACTTGTGCCTGTGAATTGCATCTGAGTTACACCGCCAGTGACATTATTACTCTGATATGAGATCCCTATTATGAAATAACTGGAGAGACAAGAAAAAGTTTGTGGTCAAAATATTTGTAACTGGAAGAGTTGTCAGAAAAGAACTGGATCCGTAAAATATGAAGTTATGAAGGAGGCAGATGATGGCTAATTCAGCAACAGCACTGAGGCAGAGTTGGAGACTGGGGATATTATAAAGGTGGGTGTAGGCAGCTTTGATGACAAAGAGAATACAAAGACATAAAACAGTTCAGGGCAAAAGGGAGACTCAAGGGTCTGAACAGTCTTGTTCCTTCTTGGATGTTTACAGTTCAGGGCAAAAGGGAGACTCAAGGGTCTGAACAGTCTTGTTCCTTCTTGGATGTTTATGAGTGAGGAGTCTGTTATTGATTTAAATGAAGTGGAGTTTGTGACTGAAACTGAAGATAACAGTTTATGCATTTTCAAAATATAAATAAATGAAATAGCAATAACCTTCACCATCGTTTATAAAATAGGCAGAGATTGGCTTACCAGGAACACCAATAATAGCGAGGATGGGATAATAACCCGCTTGAATAATCATCAGTACGGCTTGTATCCGCAACTCTAACCATGGCCAATCCTGAGAAAGCCAGTTTAGACCATTGGTTAAACTCCTGTCCAGTGTTGGAATATTCCAGTCTAAAGCCTTCAGATTCTGATCCATTGTTGGAGCATTCCAGTGTAATGTTCTAAGATTCTGATTCATTGTTGGAACATTCCAGTCTGTTGTTCTAAGAATGTCTTCCTCTCCCTTTCTCTGTAGCTGCTGATCCCAATCATCTTGATGATGACACTGCCGCTGATGCTATGAGAAGAAAGTCCCTTATTAATAGAAGTGGATAGCCTACAGGGACACACTCAGGATCCATGAAGACTGACATCAATCACAGTCACCGAACAAACAGCTCAATTTAACCCCTTTCACAACAACCCTGACAAATGACAATAATATGTGGTCTTCCTGAGATGTTGACATTGCTGACTGTCGGGCTAATGGCACGTCACGAATTGTAAAGTTAGAGGTGAGGCAGAGAGATGATGCTTTCTCTTTACTAGCTCAGTGATTCACCTCTGTTTTGGCAATGTGGGAATTGCCGGGCTCCTGAGCCTGTATCTGATTACTAGGCCTGCTGCATCCTTTGGCTTTATTTATTTCTATTTAACTTTGACATTTATCTTACCAACATTGCATGGCTTAAGTGGGTTTAGGCATTTTTGAGAGACCTACTTCAGTTGTATAGACGGTTAGATACAGCCTATTTCTTGTAGTCCTTGATGCCGCGGCCTGGTCCTGGAGAGTGATGGTAAAACTCTCACTGAACCAGGATTCTTAGTTTGACCTTTCACCGGTTATTGCTGGGGTCTCAGCTGGGCTGGAAGGCAGTAAATCTCTCCTGGCTGCTACACACACCAGATTTCTCTCAGAATTGGCTTTTGATCTTCATTCCACATGGATTGGAGAACTGCATGTGAGACAATATGTTTCCTGGATTGGTTTTTGGCCAAGTTTGTTTCTAGGATGTTACCATATTGGAGCAGTTACTGTTTAGTAATTAAATAACCTATTAATCTGTTAAGTTTTCCAATAAATCAAATTATTCCAAGTTTCTCTTGTTTTTGTTGTATTTTGTCTGCAGTGTTGGAATAAATTGCGTTTTGCTTAATGTCAAATATTTTGACCAAACGAATTGCATCTGAAACACAGCACCTCACAATTACCTTAAAATAAGAAAACGTTGGGATCGAGATGACCTTCGTTATATATTATGAGAGGCGTCTGTTCGGATCCGTAACAAGAAGGACAGATATTCACGTTTTAATTGGATAATTATTTAATGGACAATAAGTTTCAGGAACACGGGGTTTGACAGCGGAATGCGCCGAGCTGGATGAGTGATTACTCTATCAGGAATTATATCAGATACACAATCCAACACACAGTTCCAGCCCAGATACGTATCAGATCAGATGAGATATCTGCTCAGCACAGAGCACTGTGCAGACCAGGCTCAGTACAATTCAGCAATCTGTCCAGGTGGGAATACTGAGCAGCTCTCTGTAATCCACTAGCCATCTGTCCAACATGGGGAGCAGTACAGACCACACCAGTGCATTGATTAAGAAGCCTGGACGAAACGGTCTGTCCAGCATGGGTCAAATGTAGAGTCTTGCTCTATAAACGTAGACAAGTCATCATGTTCAGTGTGGGAGCTGTGTTGTGAATAACAGTGAATTCATCTGTAACTCTCTAACCATGCAGAGCTGTGTACACCACCCCCGTGCATTGTTCAGTAACACTGGGTTAGATCATTGCCCAGCGTGGAGAAACTAGCAGCCCATGCTGGAAGTGACAGGATATGCAGCTCCCACCCATTTACAGCTCCATATCTCCATTGCGCAATGGCAAGGGGTGCTATGGGTGTGTAAATCACTGCCAGAGAGTGATGACAGGGGAATCAGCTAAAATACCTACAAACAAAAGCATTTTGTGAAAAAAGGGAAAGGGAGATTGAGAGACAACTTCATGGAAGATCACAGGTTTCAGAATGCTTAAATTAAGATATTTTGAGAGCATCCTACAGGATGAGCCATTATTATCAGGAATGATGGATGAATGTGCTATTGTTGTCAGTTCAGATCTTGGAGAATTCCGGATAAGCATTTCTTCTGCAGCTTTGTAACTGTGAGTAGGGTCAGCAGAGTGTATGACTCATTGGGCTGAATCTATCAGTAGTTTGTCTAAGTGCCATTTTCATTGAGTGTGACAGAGGGATTGTCTGTACGAGACTGAGCTACTTTCCTGGTGCTATCTTATCGAGCTCACCTCATTAACTACCCACCCCACCCCACCCTATAGTGTCCCTCTCATTCAATACCAGCTCAGTTCTCCCAGCCACCATGGATGAAAGTACTCACCATCGCCCAGTTGTCCCTGGATATTCCGTGATCATTGGCACTGGTGCCATCTTTAAAAGGCCAATGGGCACACGGTTGAGCTTTCTCAGTTTGGAGCTGCCCTTCACATTTTACCACGAGCATGGAAGATAATGGGCAATTATACCACTGTTTGTCGACAGGCGCACGGATGTCCTGGTGAATAGGCTAATACAGCGAGGGGCCAGAGGAGGTCACAGCATCAGACCCACCGAGCATGATCAGAGCTCACCACCCAGCTCAGTGCAGTATCTGCGATCTGATGAAATGTCCAGCAATACAGGAAAAAACGTCAATAACATTCCCTGCTCTGTCAGGATAAGGGTCACCGTATTCTCTCTGCTCCCTCACACTTACGGTATATCTGTTATAGCACCTATCCCCGAACAAGGCTCATGCTCCACCACTCCCTCTATTGCATGCAGCACCTTCCCTCTCTCTCGCTGTCTGTCTCTCTCTGTCTCTCTCCCCAACCCCCCTCCCCTCACCTTTGCAATACCCCCACATGGCAATGGAATGTCCTGGAGAATGCCAATTATGGAATGTTCCAGACAAGTTGCAAGTAATTCCAATTTACAGAAAATTGTCAGTGCCCCAGTATGTAACACGTCAGAGTAAGGAGTAGAGATGTGTGTTTTTAAAATCGCATAGTATTCAAATTCATCATGAGACAATTCAACCATTTAAACGTGCTCTAATAAGATCGGGGGTGATCTGATTGTGCACTGAGCTCCATGTTAGAGGAACTTTCAAACATTCAAACCCCTGGGTTTATGTCACTGACAGGATGACACTCAAGCACTTTTACCCCGGTTTTCTTCAAGCACCTGTTTGAGGTCATTTCCCATGGGGGACGGACTCTCCTAACGATATATTTCACCAGCTTTATACGTCTAGATATTGGTAAGCACATTTTACACAGACCAATCAAATATATACGCTTATTATATTGTTATCAATATCAAATTACAATTAATAATTCTGGTTATTTCACTTCTCTCATCTTATTGTATTCAGCTAAAGACAGCTTCTAAACACTTTTCTCATTATAAAATACAAATTATAGCAAAGAACATTTTTATCCTCAGCCATTATTTTGACCGTTCTCTGAATTGTACCTTTTTCCTTGTTATGAAAATTTCTATTGCCCTATTTCTGTGACTTTTTCTGAATGTAGCAGTTACACGGTCTCCCATGCAGTTGGCTGGACGGCTGGTTTGTGATGCACAGGGAAGCCAACAGCCCAGGTTAAATTCCCCACCCTGACAGAGGTTACCATGAAGGGGGCGCTCTCTCATCCTCATCCCAGCACTCGAGGTGTGGTAGCCCTCAGCGTAAACCACCACGACTGGTCTCTCTCTCTCTCTATTGACAGAGCAGCCCCATGGTCCTTTGGAACAGTATTCTCTCACTGTTCACATTTTAAACTATTATCCATGTCATCATTTCGTTTTGCCTTATATTCCTGGATGTTGTGGAGCAGTGTCATTTTGTACCACTGTCAGCATTACCCCCACACTGTACATTCCTGCCCATTCCCCAAAAACCAATGACTCCATTGTTATTTATGAACCTTGCGGTCTGTGTCTCATAAAATATTTAATATCTCTGCCTCCAATGATCTGCAAAAAAATTAACAAATTAACAAAAAAAAGTTAACCTCATATCTATGAGTCTGTTTTTTTTTTGTCACCTTACCTGAGAAAGGATATAATTACATTGGAAGCAGGTCAGAGACGTTTCACTTCACTGCGATGAAGAGCTTATATTATGGAGGATTTAACAGGTTATTCTTGGAATGACACATGATTTGATTTAAACACACAAAACCTTGAGGACAGTGGATCACATAAATACACACTGGGTGTTTTTATAGTCCAAACTTATGTCATTTTCAGAGAACTTCGACAATGTTGAAGCACGACCTTCTGCCCATCGAGTCCACACTGACCCACTAAAAAGCATCCCAGACAGCCCTGCTCCTTCCACGTAACCCAACTTTTCCCATGACTAACCCACCTAACCTACACATCCCTGGGCACTATGGGCAATCACGCATGGCCGATCCACTCTAAGTTGCACATCTTTAGATTGTGGGTGGAAACTGGACCGCTGGAGGAAACCCACACAGACACGGGGTGAATGTTCAAACTCCACATAGAGGGTCGTCCAAAGTTGGAATTAAGCTCAGCTGCTTGGTGATGTGAGGCAGCAGTGCTGAACACAGATCCACCATGCTCCTCTGTGGATTAAGAAAGAAAACTGTCTGACTTGTTTCTGTCACTGAACCTGACCCAGTCTGAGACCTTTATCATCGGCCATATCACCAACCTGGTTACATTTAAAATTTGTTGTAAGTAATGGAGGAGTGCGACTAGAAAGGGAAAGTGTTGACACCCTCCAACCTCAGTCAGGACCAGAGTAAGGAGAAATTCACAAAATGGGATTTCATTCAAGTGGGAATTCTCTATTCCAGAAGTTTGATGGCTCAATCTTTATATTATATCGATGCTGGATTTGTCTGCTTTTCCATAGACAAGTGAATCAGGGATAATGGTGCATGGAGAGAAATCAGCAGCTGGGGCCACAATAAGATGAGCCATGTCCTTATTTACTGGTAGAGTAGTGTCAAAGGGCCGAAAGGCCCAATCGTGTTTGTCAGCCCTATGCTCTGATGTTCCATTCAGCCCTCGGACCTGCTATACAGGGCAGATCGAGGCCACTCCGATGGTTAGGTGCAGTTTCAGAAATGTACTTGGAAAATCCAGGTTGAGTCAGGAAGTGACCCCCAATCCCTCTTTCCGGGCCTCCCCTCTCTGTAACTTCTGCTCCCCACTTGGGTTATGTTACAGACCCAGATTCGTTGTGGATACAGCCCCCATCCCCCAGACAGTGTACAAATCCTGTAATCTCCCTGGATGCAACATTGTACAACACGACTTCCAGGAAAATAACCAGTTTCCTTCCAAAAGCATAACATAAGAACGAAAGAAATAGGAACAGGAGCTGGCTATTCAGCCCCTCAAGCCTGCACTGTCAGTCAATAAGAACATGGCTGATCTACTCCAGGGCTTAACTCCACTTTCCTGCTAACCCGTTGTATCCTTCAACTTGCTGATATGTCAAAAACCATTCCGTTCCATCGGGAAATACATTCTGTGTCCCAGGCCCCACAACTCTGCGTTAGGGTATTCCATACATTCACTAACGTCAGAAAGAAGACATTTTTTGCATCTCAGTTTGAATTCAGTATCCCTTATTCTGTACCGATATCGCCGATACAAGACTCTGGCCAAGAGTGGACCCATTTTCTCTACATTTACCTTTCAGCCCTCTCTGTATCTTGTAACTTTCATTAATATCACCCTCATTCGTTTCGGCCACAATGAATAATCGCCTCACCAATTTTGATGTCCTCAATAATTCAACATTTTCACCCCAGGAACCCGCCTAATGAACCAACCTGGTTATTTGCTTTATGAGCATGCTGACTTTATGTTTCATACACGGGAACACTCCAATCCCTTTGAACTGCTCCTTTTTTGGGAGTCATTTTCGTTAAATAACAGCCTGCCTTTTGGTTCTCAGTGTCATCCACAAACTCGGATGTATAATGCACTCAGCTTCCACCGTCAGGCTATCAGTATAGATGGTCAATAACTGATGCCATCGGACTGATATTTATGGAACTCCAATAGATACATTTTATCATAAAGATCTAGTAATCCTTACTCTACAATTTCTATGTGTTAACCAATCGTCATTCCATGCAAATATACAATCCGTCATATTATGAGCTTCTGTATTGTGTAAGAATCTTTATTTTGTGATACATTATGAAAAATCTCTGGAAAGCCTCATGTCTACCAGTTCCCTTTCATCAAGTCCGCTTGTTATATTCTCAGTGGTATCCAGATAAACCTTGCATGATTTTTTTATAGTTCCCCTTGCATAACACCATACTGATTCTGCGTGAAGCTTTCTAAATGTCCTACAATTCCCTCCTTAATAACAAACTCTCGCAGATTCCCAGCAATAATGGTGAAGCTAAATGGTTCCTGCTTTCAGTCTCTTTCATTTCTTGAAGACACACGCCACATTGGAGGTACTCCAGTTTCGCTGGAACACTCCTGTAATCCACAGAGTTATGGAATATTTTACACGGTGCCACCAGTCATTCTGTAACCACTTCCTTTAAAACCAGCTATGAATTTCTGCTGACCTGTCACCCCTTACACTTCTCTATTTGTTTAAAAAATTGTTCCTTTTGTTAGAACATCCCTACTAATACCATTTTGTTTATAGCATTGAAATATTTAGAGTGCCTCACCTTGTGAAGACCAATTTAAAATATTGGTGTAAATTACCTGCAAATTTCCTCTAGGCAATTCCCCCATCACACCCTCCAAATATCCTCAATATACTTTCCTGACTTCCTTTCCACAAAATGTCACGCACTCATCCTGAAAATGTTTGTTATAAACACAGAAGAGCTCATCCAGCCACATCATCCACAAACAAACCCTTTGGTTCAACTTGTCCATTCTGACCAGGTTTTCCAAACTAAACTAGTTCCACCTGTTTGCACTTGGCCCAAATGCCTCTGTACGTTTCCCATTAATATGTTTGTCCAACTGTCTTTTCAATATTGGAGCTGTACCTACCACTTTTCTTCTGGCAGCTCATTCTATGCACATGTTACCCTCTGCATAAAAATTTTGCTTCTTCGTCCCTTTTAAGTCTTCCCCTTTCACCTTAAAGCTATGTCCTCCATGTTTGAAATTCACTATCCTGTCGAAAAGTCGTTGGCTGTGCAACTTATCCATGTCTCTCATGATTGTATACACTTCTAGAATTTCACCGCTCAACCTCCTCCACTCCATCTGATATTGCATTCAAGACAAAAGCATTTCAAAATAATTACTACAAATTTGAAACAATATTAAAAGCGAATGGTAAACAACGCTCAGCCCAAAACATCATACTGTGATTGATTTTTCTCCATATTACATTACTAAGGCAGCATCAAACTCTTACTAGCGCAAATAAGAAGTCAAACACCTGAACTTCTTTGTCTGAAGGGGGCGAATATCTCTGCAGTGAAAATGTATCTCTGCCCAAATCTATGTAATGCCACATTGTCCTGCCACATCCAGTCATAAATATCAACGGACCATTCAAAAACTTACTGGAGGAGAGGAATCCAGATATATCACCATCCCAAATAATGGAACACTCCTGTACATCAGTGTAAAAGACAACAATACAGTGTATGCACCAACCTCAGCGAGAAGTGTTGCTTGAATGATGCAGATCACCCTCGCCATGATGCACATGGAATCACAGATGCCAGTCTTCAATCAATTCGATTCGCTGCACGTGAGATGAAGAAACAGCTGATCACAGTAGATACGACAAAGGCAATGGGCTCTGACCCCATTCCTGCAATAGGACTGAAGACTTGTGCTGCACAACAAGCCGTGTCCCTGGTGAAGCTGTTTCATTCCAGCTCCAACTCTGACATCTCCCTGGCAATGTGAAATTTACTCAATTATGTCCAGTCTGCAAATAGGAGAATAATTACAACCTGACAAATTACCACCCCATCAGTCCCATCTAGATACTCAATTTGGTGGGAGTTCTTTCTGACAGAGTTGTCATGCAGCACAGAAATATCCTGCTCAGTGCGGTTTCTGATAGGTCCCCATATGGAGATGGTGCAGTTGTGGAAATGTCACTGGATTACTAATCCAGACCAGGCTAATGCTCTGGCAGCCGGTGGAATTTAAAAACAATTAATAACATATAAATATCTAAAATCTGGTGTCAGTAATCGTAATCTAAAGCCATTGTCGATTGTAAGCATCTATTTCTTCCACAATGTACTTTCAGGAAGTGAATCTCCCGTGCTTTCCTGATCTGGCCTAAAAGTGACTCCAGACACACAGACATGTGATAAACTCTTCAATGGTCTCTGAAACGGCCAAGCAAGACACTCAATTTCATCAAACTGCTTCACGTACTTCAAGGGTAAAACCATTCACAATGCCCAGCACTAGACTCGGTATCGGAAAAGGGAACGGGAGACACAGTCCTGTCGACCCTGAAGAGATTTCCTTGCGAACATGTAAGAGCTATTGACAACATTTCCAGAGCTTTCCCATCGACTGCACAGAAACATCAGGTAAGGAGTAGGGCATTCAACACATTAAACCTTCCCCATTCTAGCTAATGGAGAAAATGTCCTCAGTGCAGTTTTCCTCACACAGTGTTCGTATACATTAATATGCTTAAACGTCGTGAGATATGTAATAAGAACTGCTGTCGTCACTGTTGTCCATCACTTCTGCTCCTCCAATCAATATTCAGGCCATTCTGTGATGACACCTGCCTGTGAATCATGATTTGATTGCAATGCAGTTCATGAATTGTGTGTTTTTTTAAAAATAAAGCAAGCTCGTGTTCACTGTTACGCGATTCCATCTACAACATTGGCTGAACAGCAAAACCCGAGCTCGTGATCCTCTATCTGCAAAATGCACACTCAGTGTGTTCAGCTAAAACAGGGATGTAATCCACTCTCCAAGCCTTGAACCTGAGCCTCACACTGGGAATTGTAGTCTACATTTCGAAGAAATACCATTTCAAACTGGGGGAGATTTTCGGGGAGAACTGGAATTCCACGGCAACATCACGTGGTCGGTCAGCCATGAAAACATCTGGTGAAGAGCATCGTGAAAGGTACACCGCTGTAGTCAGTGGCTGTAGCGTTGAAGTGTTACATATAAAGTACTATTTCATTGTAATACATATTTTAAAGATTAACTTAGACTGTGCAAGTGTGTGTGTTAGACCACCTTTCATTTTTGGTTTTAATTGATATTTCAGGGTTCGCCCCTTAACCCATAGCCACCGTTATGTATGTTGCACCATTATCAAACTACTCCAAGATTTGGTACGTTAAAACCGAGAGACAACTCGTTATCCGAAAAGGGAACTGGAAACACAGTCCTGTTGACACTGCAGAGATCTCCTTCTTAACTTCTGAGAGCCTGTGACATCTGTACTCCAACTGTCTGCTCATTCCTTTAGTGTCCAGAAATCCTTATTTATATTTAATGTCCTGGTTTCCACAGCCTTATGTGGGAGAGAACTGCTCAGGTTCTCCAGTCTCTGAGTACAGACATTTATTCTCATCTCAATGCAGAGTGACCTGCCTGTATCTAATACTGTCGTCCCCCTGTTTCCAATCTGTCTCGCCCTGTCAGAGGTGTATATACTTCTCTGAGATCTCCACTCATTTTCCTACAGCCCATTGAACACTGGCCCTGTAACCCCAAACTCTGCTCCCACAACAAGCCTATCATCCCAGCGATCAGTCTGGTCATCCTTCGCTGCTCTCCCTCAATGTCAGGTTTGTCTGTTATTAAGTAAGGAGACCAAAACAGCACACAATACTGCATAATGTTCAAGATGGGGTCACACCAAGGGCCTGTACAGCTGCAGTAAGACACACTTACTCCTGGACTCAAATCCCCCTGGAATGAAGGTCAACACACCATTTATCTTCCTAACTGCTTTCTGTTCCTGCAATAATGCTTTCAGTGAATGGTGTGGAGGGAGATCCAAACCCTTTTCAATGTTACAGCTCCCCACTTGGTGGCTCTATTTATCACTGGTCAGCGTGGCGAAGCCATTCCCAGTATTGACTGCTTGCTTCAGGAGGCACTACCATGCATAGACCTCGGAGGTGTGCACAGAACGAAACAAAAATGCAGCAAAAGTTCCTTTATAAATCAATATTTTTCAACCAATACCTTTTCAAATTGTAGGTTGCCGTCCTGTTTTCCCACTAAAGGGCACGACGTCACATCTACCCCCATTGCTCTCCATTTGCCACATATTTGCCTATTCACTTCACTTGTCTCAATCTTGGAGTTTTTTTTATATCCTGCTCAACGACTCACAATCCGACATCGACATTTAGTGCCACCAGCAGAATTGAAAATATTGCATTTGATTCCCACAAACAAACATTTGGTGTTTATTGGGAATAGCTGGGACCCAAGCCCCGATTCCTGCTATACCCCCAAGCTTTCCACTCGAAAACACATTGTTTTATTCCTATTTGCTGTGTTATGTCAGCTCTCCCATTCTAAATTATGTCCCTTTTATCACCCTTGTTAATATACTATTCAGAAACTCATCAATTCCGGCTTAAGGTGCTGAATGACTGACATTCTACAGCCATGCAATCAGAGTAGCATAGACTCTGTACCGTCACAAATACAGCACAGTCGACATTTTCCCACTTTCTGAACCACGACGCATAACAGGGAATGTTATGGCATTTCAAGTGCGCAACCTTGAATCATTTTTTCACGGTTGTGAGGTTACCCGTGACAACTCCCCTCTCAGGAAGTACATCACAGTGCCCACCACAGGCTGGATTAAAAAATCCTCAAATTCTCACTAAACCTCAAACCCTCCGCTCAAAAAGTGCGCTGACCTGTTCTTGACCGTTTGACTAAAAGGAACAACTGCTGTCTATCCACACTCTCCATGCCCCTCATAATCTTATCCTCCTGAATCACCTCCCCTTCAGCCTTCTCTGATCAACCTGAGCAACCCGAGCTTATCCAGCCTCTCTCCACAGCTGTTATGCTCCATCCCAGGGAACATCCTGGTGAATCTCCTCTGTACCCCCTCCAGTCCAATCACAATCTTCCTGTAACGTGGATCCCAGAACTACGCAAATTATTCCATCTTGGATTAACTAACATTCTGCACAGCTCTTATAATCTATGCCTCGATGAAAAAAGGCTATGTTTACAGTCGCTATGCTTTATCAAATTGTGTGTTACCCTGTCCATACTCATTCAGGGAGTTGTGGAGAAGCACCCGCTGAGCTTCTGAGTGTGCTGCCATTCATTTAGTACTCCCCTTAATCATCGCCTTTAGTCGGGTTACGATCCAGCTGTCATTGATCTGCACATCTGACCGTTCCATTTACATCTTCCTGTAAATTCACACATTCCTCCTCATTTGCAACCAACTGGCTAATTGTTTTTAAGGTTACAAAATCACACCATGTTATAGTACAACAGTTTTATTCAGAGACACAAGCTTTCGATGCGCTGCTTCTTCATCAGGTGATGATGCCTTTGGAAAACTGCTGCCGAGAAATAAACCTGTTGGACTATAATCTTGTTCAAAGTTTGGGAGAAGATTTATAGCTCGGGTGCTCTTTATTGTGGTTCTGTTCGCCGATCTGGGAATTTGTGTTGCAGACGTTTCGTCCCCTGTCTAGGTGACATCCTCAGTGCTTGGTAGCCTCCTGTGAAGCGCTTCTGTAATGTTTCCTCTGGCATTTATAGTGGTTTGTATCTGCCACTTCCGGTTGTCAGTTCCAGCTGTCCGCTGCAGTGGCTGGTATATTGGGTCCAGGTCAATGTGCTTATTGATTGAATCTGTGGATGAGTGCCATGCCTCGAGGAATTCCCTGGCGGTTCTCTGCTTGGCTTTTCCTATAATAGTAGTGTTGTGAGGCACAGGTCCAGTAGTTTGAGTATGCCGTCTTTGTTGATAGGTTCACCGTCGTGTTGTCTGTTCTGTATGTCCAGCAGGTTGGCTCTTGTTTCTCTGGCTAGGGTTTTGTCGATAGATGTGAACAGTGCCGTGACATCGAATGAGACCATAGTTTCTTCCTTGCCTATTTGTATATTTCTGATAATGTCCAAGAATTCCTGTGTTGACTGTATAGAGTGTCTGGATCCGCTGATCAGTTGTTTCAGTTTCTGCTGTAGTTCTTTAGCCAGTTTGTGTGATGGTGTCCCTGGTAGTGATACTATAGTTCTGAGTGGGATGTCTGGTTTGTACACTTTAGGTAGTACATAGAATCTGGGGGTGTTGTTGCTTTCAGGTTTTATATTTTGTTCTATCAACAAAGACGGCATACTCAGACTCCTGGACCTGTGCCTCACAACACACTTCACATTCCACAACCAAATATATGAACAAAACAAAGGCACACCCATGGGCTCACCCATCTCTGAACTCATAGCAGAAGCGGTAATGCAAAGGTTAGAACAAACAGTCTTACCACAAATTGAACCCAAACTCTGAGTCAGATATGTGGATGATACCTTTGTAATCATTACAAACACAGACATAGAGAACACACACCGGATCATCAACGCCACACTCACAGGAATCCGATTCACTAGAGAGGGAGAAAAGGGCAACCAACTCCCATTCCTAGACGTGATGGTACAGAGAACACCAAATGGAGAATTCACCACAAAGGTTTAAAGGAAAGTCACACACACAGACCAAGTCCTACACTGCGAAAGCAACCACCCCAACACACACAAAGGAAGTTGCATCAAGACACTGTTCAAAAGAACCACAACACACTGCAGTAAACCAGAACTGCAAAACGAGGAAGAAGAACACCTATATAATGTATTCGCCAAAAACGAAACACCGTGCAATTTCATAAACAGATGCCTAAGGGAAAGACAACGGAACGAGGACATGCCACAACCCAAAGGACTAGCCACACTCCCATACATCAGTTGCATTTCCGAACTGACAGCCAGACTACTGCAACCACTAGGCCTTTTAAAAGCACACAAACCAATAGCCACTCTCAGACAACAACTCACCAGAATGAAGGACCCGATACCCAGCATGAGCAAAACCAATGTAGTGTTCAAAATCCCATGCAAGGACTGCACAAAACACTACATAGGACAAACAGGAAGACAGCTAATGATCCGCATCAATGAACAGCAACTAACCACGAAACGACACGACCAGCTATCCTTCGTAGCCACACACACAGATGACAAGCAACATGAGTTCGTCTGGGACAACACTACTATTATAGGACAAGCCAAACAGAGAACAGCCAGGGAATTCCTAGAGACATGGCACTCATCCACAGATTCAATCAATAAGCACATCGACCTGGACCCAATATACCGGCCACTGCAACGGACAGCTGGAACTGACAACCGGAAGTAGCAGTGACATACCACTATAAATGCTGGAGGAAACATCACAGAAGTGCTTTACAGGAGGCTCCCAAGCACTGAGGATGTCACCTCGACAGGGGACGAAATGTCTGCAACACAAATTCCTAGCTTGGCGAACAGAACCACAACAACTATAATCTAGTGTTATCTGACTTTTAACTTTGTCCACCCCAGTCCAACATTGGCACATCCGAATTACCAGTAACAAGGGCACAGCATTGATCCCTGTGGTGCATTTTTGACATCAATCTACAGTCAGACAAACAGCCTTCTAACACCATGCTCTGTATGCTAACACTAAGTTGATTTGGATGCAATTTGGCAAGTCATTGATGAGTGTGAATTGTTCCCTTTTTTTATAAGACTAGATTCCTTACAGTGTGGTAACAGGCCCTTCGGCTCAGTCAACAAAGAGTAGCCCATCCAGACCCATTTCCCTCTGAAAATTGCACCTAACACTATAGGCAATTTAGCATAGCCAATTCACCTGAACTGCACGTTTTTGGACTGTGGGAGGAAACACACGCAGACACAGGGAGAACTGGCAAACTCCACACAGAAAGTTGTCCAAGGTGTGAATTGAACTTGGGACCCTGGTGCTGTGAGGCAGCAGTGCTAACCAATGAGCCACTCTACCGCTTGATATACCTGCAGAATACCTGGGGATTCTCCCTAATCTTACCTTGCTTCTTCTTTCTATTTTAAATGGCCTGTCCCTTATACTGCCATTATTGGCCTTAAACGTAGATTACACAGCCAGAGAAACAGTTTATTTATTTCCAACTTGTCATATGTTCAGTGAATTTTCTAAATTTCACTGCAGTCACCTCTCAATCTCGCCATCTGAGGGATTAATCTGGAGAATGTCCATTGCAGTTCCTCTGCGCTCAGTATATTCTTTCTCAGATTGAGTCAAAAACACTGTACACAATCCTCCAATTACAGTCTCACCAACACGCTGTGAAACTGCTTCAACATGTCCTTCCATCTATATTCTGATTCCCTTAAATGAAGGCAAATATAACTTTAACTTTCCACTTACATATATTCCTCAAAATGCCTTTCACATGAATTTTGTTTACGAACTCATTGTTTTGAGTTCTTATCAAAAGCCTTCTGAAAATCCAAATATGCCAATTCTACTGGTTCCCCATTACCTATGCTGGAAGAAACAATTTCAAATAATTCTGAAATTTGCCGAGTATGATTTCTCTGTCAGAAACACACGCTGATACTCTCAAATGTTACTGTTAATTTCTAAATATCGAACATCACGTGGTATGTTGTAGATTCCAACGGTTTTCTTACAGATGTCAAGTTAATTGGTCTGCAGTTCTCCACACTTGCTCTTCTTCCGTTGCAGATGCTCGGATCCATTCTATTTAACTACAATTCTTGGAATATGTTTACTTCCTTCCATTTATCTACAATGGCTTCCGGCCTCTGCACAAAGTGCAGGAAAATAAAACACAGTCATCGACAGCACAGTTAATAATTCTCTTGCCGATGTACTGCTAATATTTTGATGTGAAGTACATCTGGTTTATCAGACTTAGAAATGCGCAATCCATCTATAGGTTCACCTATGACCATGTTACTGACGTAAATTTACTTTATGTCTTTCGTGTCACAAGTTCCATATTATCGCTTGGTAATTCTGGGTGATTTTCTGGCTCTTCCTCCATGAAGACAGATGCAAAGTAACTGGTTGATATCTCGGCCATTTCCCTGTTTCCAACAATATATTCACCTCTCCCGATTACACAATTTCCTATTTGACCTTGCTTTATTTTGTTTTCTTTGAAATACAGATTGTAGATTTATGCAGATTTTGTGCTCCAACATTGTGCAAAAGGCCCTTGGGCCGAGCAGTTCCACACTGCCCCTTCGAAGAGTAACCCACACAGACCAATTTCCATACGATTCTCCGTTTACACCGGACTAATGCACCTAATGTACACATCCCTGAACACTATGGAGCAATTTAGCATGGCTAATTCACCTAACCTGCAGATCTTTGGATTGTGGGAGGAAACCGGAGCACCCAGAGGAAAGGAACGGAGACAGGGGGAGCATTGGAAACTCCACACAGACAAATTTCTGATTACTCTCACGTTTTCACAATGTCTGAAATTCTTCTGAGGTCACTTCCTATGATTAATATAATTTTTAATTTGTTTTGTCAACCATCATTAAGTCACTTCCCCTTTCTTTGGTAATTGCACCTTTAAAAAAACGTATTTTTCAGACTATGCAATATTTCTATAGATCTCCTGGCCCTGACCAGATATATCCAAGAACACAGCAATCAGAGAGAGAAGAAATTGCGTGAGCCCTGGCTGATAATTTTGCATCATCGTTAGCCACGGGTGAAGTCACCGAAAGCTGGTGGGAAGCGAATGTTGTCCCCTTATTCAAGAAGAGCTGCAACGAAGAACATGGGGACTATAAACCAATTAGCTTCACAACTGTAATAGTTATGTTACTTGAGAAGACTCTGAGATAAGATACACATACATTTGGAAAGACACGGAGCAGTCAGCACGGCTTTGTCCATGGAAGATCACAATTTACTAATTTTTAGCGTTCTTTGATGAACTGACCAAGAATGTTGACGAGGGTAGGGTGACAAACATAGTCTACATAGATTTCAGAAAGGCCTTTAGATTAGATTAGATTCCCTTCAGTGTGGGAACCCACACAACCTCTCCGAAGTGCAACCCACCCTGACTAATGCACCTAACACTACGGGCAATTTACCATTATCAATTCTCGTAACCTGCACATCTTTGGACTGTGGGAGGAAATCGGAACACCCGCAGGAAATCCACGCAGACACGGGAGAATGATCAAACTCCAAACAGTCAGTTGCCTCAGGCGGGAATTGAATGCAGGTCCCTGGCGCTGTGAGGCAGCAATGTTAACCACTCAGCCACCGTGTCGCCCTAAAGTTCCACATGATAGGCTGCTCTGAAATGTTCGATCAGATGGAATCCA
The DNA here is from genome assembly GCF_047496795.1 of Chiloscyllium punctatum. Classification (NCBI taxonomy): domain Eukaryota; kingdom Metazoa; phylum Chordata; class Chondrichthyes; order Orectolobiformes; family Hemiscylliidae; genus Chiloscyllium; species Chiloscyllium punctatum. Next base: position 23,797,462 of record NC_092790.1, on the reverse strand, counting down.
GAGGGAGCTGGAAAACTGAACACACAATTGGTTTGATGTGAGATAGCAGAGCGTAATAGTGGAAGGATACTTGTCGGACTGAGGCCTCTGACAAGTGGAGTGCCTCAGGGGTCTGTGCTGAGAACATTGCTGTTATCTCTATCAATGATTTTGTTGAGAATGTACAAGGCATGATTCGTAATTTTGCAGATGTCACTAAAATAGGTGGTATCGTGTACAGTGAGGAAGGTTATCAGAAATTGCATCAGGACCTTGATCAGCTGGGTAGTTGGTCGAGAAATGGCAAATGGAGTTTAATATAGATTAATGTGAGGTCTTGCATTTTGGAAAATCAAATCAATGTAGGAGTTTCATGGTGAATGGTTGGGCCTGAAGGAGTGCAGTCGAACAGAGGGTCCTTGGAATTCAGGTGCACAGTTCTCTCAAAGTAGAGTCACAGGTAGACTACAGTGAGGAATGCTTTTAGCATACAGGCCTTTATTAGTCATGGAATTGAACATCGAAGTCGGGGAGTTATGTTGCAGTTATACAGGATGTTGAAGAGGCTGCGCTTGGAGTACTGTGTTCGGTTTTGTTCAATTTGCTCCATGAAGGATGTGATGAAATTGGAAAGAGTGCAGACGAAATTCACAAGGATATCGCCAGTACTCAATAGTTGAGTTATAGGGATTGTAGGACACACTAGATAATGTTTCTTTAGAGTGTACAATACGGAGATGATATTTTACAGAAGTAAATAAGATCATGAGAGACATAGATTGGGAAAAAAGATTGAGTGCATTCTCCCTGTGTTGTGAATCATAGACTAAAGGGCATCAGTTTAATGTCAGAGGGGAAATAATTAAAGGGAACCCGAATGGAACTTTTTTTACACAGAGGCTGGTGCACATATGGAATGAGCAGCCAGTGGTTGAGGGGTTTACATTAACAACATTTAAAAGGAATTTAGACAAATACACGGATTGAAAAGGACTAGATGGAAACGGGGCAATGGCATGGAGATGGGGTTAATGTGAATGCACATTTTGGTCAGAATGGACCGGTTTGGAACAAAGGGTCTGCCTCTGTGCTTTAGGACTCTATGACTTTGACAAACATTGCTTGTCTCCCACTGAATGCCATATTCTACTTTCCCAATTCATTGGAGTGAACGTGAGCCTCCAGACTCCAGGCTTCCATTATGTTTGACCATCATGTTCAACATTCGATATTATATGCCGATGCCGTGTAAAATGCACATATTAATGTCACTTTTCCTCAGAACAAGGTTATTAATTAGTCCTTCTGAGCCCACGTCACCAAATCCAAACAAACCTTGTCTCTAGTTTGGATAACAACATACACTTCCAGCTGCCTGATACACACTTCTGGAATTTATTTTTCACAGCATTAGCAGTCACTTAGTTTACGCAGTTTAGATGTAACGTGAGATAATTCAGTATTACTGCAGCACCAACAATACCAATTTCCATAGCATAAGATATACAAAATTTGCACGACAGTTTTGCACGGCAGAACACACCAATGCTTGTTTCTCATTGCTAAACTCCTCCCAAACCGATTCTGTGGGATCTGAGGGACAGGGTCGGTGACATTATTAGTGACAGACTTAGAGAGGACGTTCATTGAGGCTCACCTCGACGCTGAGATGATCTGAAGAAATGTCCAGCAGTACAGGACATTCTGCATCCTCGTTCTGACAGGATTAATGTCACTGTATTCCCTCTGCTCCCTCACACTCACTGTATATCTATTATAGCACCTACCACTGCACAAGGTTCACGCTCTATCTCCAAATAAAGTTCATATGCAACCACTCTCACTGTTGAATTCAGCACCTTCCTTCCATCATTTTGTCTGTCGCCCATGCAATACACCCACACCAATAACACCTTATGGATTCTTCACTGTGGACTGACTCCATCCAGACACCTCACCGTTCAGCAACCCTCCCCCCCCACCCCCCCCCATCCCCACCACCTACAACACTACGAACATCTCATTCCCTACTTCCCTTTCTCCTATTTCAGGATAAAAAGCCTGGAACAAGACAAAAAGAGCCAAGCCGGGTGGTGGCGTGTCCGATATCCGTTCCCTTTCCCCCCTCTCCCCGCCATGTTGGGAGGATTCTAGCATGAGCCAGAGGGGACTGAGTGAATTTTATGGAGATTCTGTGATATCCACATCCAACCAACTGAATAAGAAACAATATTCTGTGGAGGGCAATACTCACTTTTACCGCTTTGTCTGTTCTGCTACTTCTTTCCCTCCCAAAACAACAAATATCCCATTGCAGAAAGATGCAGACACAGAAATACTTAGAGACATATGTAAACACCCCTATATACTAACACTCACAGCACATGCACTGAGATGGACCCGCACACATGTAGAGGCATACAGAGACATACACTGTCACACACAAACAGACTTAAACAGATAAACCACAGAGGCTAATACACAGAAGAACAAATGTATACACACAAATACATAGATACACAAACACATGAACAAACAGACGCACATGCAGACAAAGAAACACAGACACTTGAGTCTATAAGCCAGAGATAGATAGGTTTTTGATGAATAAGGGTAGCAAAGGCTACAGAGAGAAGTCAGGAGAATGATGTTGAGAAACCTCTCAGCCATTATTAAATGACATTCATGCTCGATGGGCCGAATGGCCTAATTCTGCATTTTTTTTCATGCTCGTGTGATGTTATGCTATCTGGCATTCTCTTCCTGGGACAGGAGCAGAAAATGAGTCAGTGGTAACGTTGGACACGTTTAGAGGGCTGTACAGTCCATGTCTATTCCTAATTATTCTGTCCATATGTTTCAAAAAAGGTGACAATTTGATGTTAAGTTAACACAGTTTTAAAATAGCGGGTCCTGCAATGAAATAAGGACGTTCCTTTCCCTTTAGTGTTGTGCTATCTGTGGTGCCCTTTTCCTCAGAGAGTAGTAAAGACGCGATTATTGTCGATATTCAAGGCTGAGCTTGACTGATCTTTGCTGGACAGGAGAGTCAATGTTTATTGGGAACAGACTTGAATCGGATTGTCAGACACACTCGGATCAGCCCTGAGCATTCTGAATGGTGCAGCCGAATGGTCAACTTCTGCTCTGATCCATGAAGTTAGTCTACAGATGTAGCAGGTGGTTTGAAATGATGTTGTTTCTGGGAAAGGGTATCGGGTTTAATCGTAGCAATGTTTTGCAGCACCTGGACAGCGAGACTGTAGATGCTGGAGGTCAGAGTCGAACCGTGTTGCACTGGAAACGCACAGCAGGTCAGGCAGCATCAGAGGAGCAGGAAAGTCAATGTTTCGGGCATCAGCCCTTCATCAGGAACGTGCCCGAAACATGCCTCCCATCCTCTCTGTATACACGTTCCTGGGATATGAAGAATTATCAGTTTAGGTATTGGATGCGAAATCTTTTTCAACCATACACGATTTTGAGAAAAATCAGCTGGATACATATTTTCTCTTGTTATTGCGTTTAAAACTACGGAATACATTTTAAGAATAAAATATATTGATTGTTATGAATGTATAGGCGGGTATTGTGCCTTTTAAAGAGAGTAAAAGTTGGCAAAGACTTAAGAAGCACAGAGTGTGCAGAAAAGTTTTTAAAAAGTAACATTTGGCTGAAACAAATAACTGAGCTGAGTATTATTGAATTTGAATTTAAATGATATAAAACCAATGAGACAATTTGATGTTTTGTGGTATAAAAGCGGGCATTTGGAACAGTTAGTCAGAGCAGCAAAGAGCACTAACAAATGCAGACTGCCTGCAGAATCGCTCTCTGAAAGGTACCTGTTTCTATGAAATCTGGGACCGAAGAAAAGACCCAGGAAAACCTACAGAGGAAGTTTCACAGGAAAATCGACGTTCTCTTTTTTTCTTCGAGTTAAAGAGTAAACTGTTATTGTTTTCTATAAAAAGTGGAATTTGGTCGTTCTTTGTCTCACACACGTTTACAGACTATGAGGCGAGGCGTTTTCTTTTCTGCGTGTCTGGTTTAAATTAGCAGAAGGGCTTCAAAATTTGCGAGAAGATTTGTAGCTCGGGTGCTCGTTGTTGTGGTTCTGTTCACCGAGCTGGGAATTTGTGTTACAGACGTTTCGTCCCCTGTCTAGGTGACATCCTCAGTGCTTGGGAGCCTCCTGTGAAGTGCTTCTGTGATCTTTCCTCCGGCATTTATAGTGGCCTGTCTCTGCCTCTTCCAGTTGTCAGTTCCAGCTGTCCGCTGCAGTGGTCGGTATATTGGGTCCAGGTCGATGTGCTTATTGATTGAAACTGTGGATGAGTGCCATGCCTCTAGGAATTCCCTGGCTGTTCTCTGTTTGGCTTGTCCTATATTAGTAGTGTTGTCTCAGTTGATCTCATGTTGCTTGTCATCTGCGTGTGTGGCTACTAAGGATAGCTGGTCGTGTCGTTTCGTGGCTAGTTGGTGTTCATGGATGCTGTTTTCCAGCTTGTCCGATGTAGTGTTTTGTGCAGTCCTTGCATGGGAATTGCAAAATCACTACAAATGCCGGAGGAAAGATCACAGAAGCGCTTCACAGGAGGCTCCCAAGCACTGAGGATCTCACCTAGTCAGGGGACGAAACGTCTGCAACACAAATTCCCAGCTCGGCGAACGGAACCACAACAATGGGCTTCACATTCTGTCGTAAAATTGATTTTAACGCAGATGTAATGAAGACATCAACCGATTTCTTAAAATTATGCAGACACATGTAAACATGCCATCAAATTATTCAGCTGGGATTTTGATTTTTTTGTTGTTGTTGCAAAGGAAAGGCACAATGTACAACAGCAGTAATGATGCATTTGCATATAGCACCTTATCATCCATTCCAGAGAATGTTCAAGGAAATCACACATGGTCCTTTTTGGTGTTCAGTTGTAATTATTGCATATTTTAGCTCAGGGTGGGAGAAAAATGATACCTGCCTCAGAAGCAGCAGCCTAGTGGCCCCTTTTCTCTCTCTCTCTCATTTTGTTCCGCCTGACAAGCGAAAAAAAATCCTGCATCATCTTTACCAATCGTAGATGTTTCCTGATGAAAGTTTCTTTGGCATTTTTCCACTAACTGATGCAAAGTGAATGGAACCAAATCCAACTGTTCCGGGGAGATAGCCCATTACCAGCAGCTTGTGTGAGCGGAAGATCTTCAGAGGACAGAATAACATTTGGGACATTCTGTTATCTTTCCATTTGTTACGAGTTCAGCCATTATGAAACTCTGGAAAGTTTTCATTTTTTTCTGTTTTGTCTTAAAACGTGTGTGTTAGTGTGTGCATGCAGCTGCACGTTTGTGTGTTTGTGACATTTTTCGAGAAGATGAGCCAGGCTGACACTAATATTATTGGCCTTATCACTAAACTTTGAAATTTGTTGTAACCAGTGGAGAAGGGTGACTGCAAAAGGAATCAGTGACCCTGTAACATTGGTTGGAACACGAATGAGAAATTCTGAAAGAGCTGTACAAGTGGGAATTCCCTTTCCCTGAAGTTTATGATGTCGAGGTGTTTGCATTGATCAGAGAATTGATGAAGGAAAAATGGTGCATACAGAAAAGTGCTTCTAAGACCACAACCAGATCAGCCACGAACTTAGTGCCTGGTACAGCAGTGGCAAAGTGGCTAATAACTCACTCCTGCTCCTCACTCAAATGTTCCAATGTTCTATTCAGCCCAGCAGAGGCGCAGATGGATGCCACTTGCTCCAAATACCTGGTCCACAGTTACATAGTATATCATTCAGTCCCTCCAGACTGACACACACAGCTTGATGTAGGTTGGAAAATGTCATTTGGAAATCCACTCTGGGTTCGAAAGATGCCTCTAGTCTCTTTACAGAGAGCCTCCTCTCTGCAACTTGTGTTTCATTTGTTGGTCATGTCGTGGACCCAGATACAGCCCACAGACATCGCTCAGAAATGATACACAAAATACTTTGCTCTCTCTGACTGCAACATTCAGGAAAATTACAACCATTAACTTTCCAGTTACAGGATATGAGCTCATAAGGAACAGGATGAGGTAATTCGGCCAGTCAATCCTGTTGTGCCATTGTGTACCATCATGGTTGATCCACCGTCCGCATCAACTCCATTCAATTCCCAATTCTTCACACCCTTCAACTCAATGATAGTAAGCAAAATCAAATCTACCTCCTCTGTAAATACATTCCGAGATCTAGCTCCCTGGACTCTCTAGTTCAGTTAGTTCCTGACATGCATTACCCTCTGTGAGAAGAAAACACTCCCCACACAGACACAATAACCTATAGATATGTTCAAAAGAGGTGAACAAAGGAGCCCTGATAAGAGTGACAGACCCTGACATCAAGGCAGGAGTTAGCTCAGGATGATATCAAGGAACGCTGACTAAATTAAATTTAGTTGGCATCAGCCACAATATCTCCTCTGGCTTGGGTCATCCATAGCACAACGGAAGATATGTTTGGTTTATTGACATCAATCCTTTCAGTCCCAGGACATCACTTCGGGAGATCCTCAGGGGAGCTTCCTTAGCACAAACAGCTCCAGCTGCTGCATCAATCCTTTCCTCTACCATAAGATCAGAAGTTGTGATGGTCACTGAAGATCAGGCAATTTTCAGAACATGTTGTCCACTGTCAGCTTCTGAACCAGCTTGTGTCCATATGCAGCAAGACCCAGACAATATTCAGGCTTGTGCTGTTAAAGTGTTGGTAACATTCATGTAACAGCGCGGCCAGACACTGCACATTTCCACAGTTAAAAGAGGAGCTCAATCAGCTCCTCAAGGTGGTTGCACATGGGTATGTGGGAGTCATTCAGTCCATCAAAACGAATGAACAAGAAGAGGGACAAACCATTTAACCCTTCGGCCTGTTCCAGAGGAAATGAAGCAGTCTGGTCAGTGTATCTAACTGATAAACAGGAACGTGCAATGTCCAATCAGACCATTAAACGCGTTCCATGCGACCAGGGCGAGAACATTCATCTCCTCCAGGACTTATTTAGGAATAGGAGGGTGTAATTGATGATCCAACGTGAGAAAGCAATGGAGCAGAGACTGCAATCAGAGATGTCTCCATGATGTTCCTCATGGCCCCATTGCATGTGGAACGTGTGCTATTTTAACATGGTGTCCTGGCAGTGAAAAGAGAAGCCAAATATTTTGTGCGATGTCTCAAGGAGGCATCTTCCACCTCCGAGAAGACAGACCCATATTCTCCATCAAGGACAGAAGCTGTTGAGAATCCTTAACTGTTTTCGAGTGAAGGTATTGTGGCTGCTGTCGGGATTGTGGATAACATGCCGTTCAGTGCAGAATCACACACCAAATGCACTGTATTAATGCGGGGACAGTGCCTGCAAAGCCTGAACAAGTCTCTGTCAATCGACATGGAGAGTGGGGCTGAAGTGGGGGAAACGTTCTCAGAGGGATTTAAACTGTCGAGAATTATAATCCGAGTAAAAAAAATCTATGGAATTTATCACGTTCATAGTGTCTGTTTAGATCATAATGAGTAATTGTCCATTCCCCTCAAGTTTCAATGCAATCACCTCTTATTCTCTCACAGCGCTAGAGATTAATCTTCACTCACTCCTCATGGTACTATGATCCCAGTGATTAGTCTGTTGACACTCTTTCACACTCTCTCTTTGACGAGGAGATCATTCCCTATAAAGGAGAGAAAATCTGCCCACAATACCCTAAATACTGCCTCAACAACACTCTCAGGGATGATCATAATAATTCCCCTCCCTCACTTTGCCGTCTCTGTCTCTTTCCTGTGGTGTGAAAAAACCATTCCTTTTCTATGCCCTGAGACGGACGTAATATTTACAAGTTCCTTACGTCTGTACATCAACATCAATAAAGCCAACACCAGAGATGGAGATGAACATCACTCTTGTGGAGAACTTCAAAAATACAGAATACACATAAAACAAGGAATGGTCACCTCCCCCAATGGAAATGAGCTGTCGGAATATGGTAAACAGGCAGAGGGAGGAGCTCTCTTTCCTTTGTTGGTTACTCATGCGATGTGTGCAGCCCTGGTCAGACCAGCATTTTATACCGATCTAAAACCGAGTGGCTGGTTCAGCTGTTCAACAGGACATTTAACAGTAAACTACGTTGCTGTGAGTTTTCAGTCACACAGAGACCAAACCAGGCAAGGATGACCCATTGGCTTCTCTAAAGGACATGAGACAAGCAGATGAGCTTTTTCTCACAAATGATAATGGTTTCAGTATAATTACATCAATTTCCTTCATTAGATATCAATGGATTATTATTTGATGGCAGTAGATTATGAGTCAATGACTTGAGCACGATACACTGCTTTACATCTGACAGATTCTGTGCAGAGAACAAGTTAAACATCTCAAGTGCAATTATTTTGTAACGGACACGTGGTTTGAAGAGATTTGAAGAAACAGCTGTATCGGATTTAACAAAAGCAAAAACGATCGTTCATTCAGCAGTTGCACTGAGGCTGAGGAGGAGACTGGGATATCATAATGGTGGTATTAGACAGGAGGTATGTGAGGAGGTTATGGAAATGCAAATCTGTGCAGGACAGAAAGGGTATGGAGTTTGAGAACAGTCTGGTTCCTTCTCGCATGTCAGTGAGTAATTTGTAAATAGTAATTTGCTTTATATAATTTACAGGGAAAGGAGTTTTTGATTGGAAGTGAAGACATTGATATCCATTTTCTAAATTTAACATACCATGAGCAGAAATTCAGTTTAACCCAGTTTAACAGTCATAGAGAACGACTTACTAGGGACATCAACTATTGCGAGGATGGGATAATAACCACCTTGAATAATTCAAAGGATACCATGGATCCTCCATGCTAATGATATCTAAGGCTGAGAAAGATAGTAAGGATCAAAGGATAAACTCCTGTCCATTATCGAAACATTCCAGTCTAATGTTCTCAGATTCTGATCCATTGTTGGAACTTTCGAGTCTAATGTTCTCAGATTCTGATCTCTCCACCCCTTCTGTCGGTGATGCTGCCTCTCACACTATGGGATAGCACATTGACAGAGCCCATTTATCGTTTATCGATGGAAACCTCCACTGGGATAATTAGGATCCACAGAGATTGACAGGAATCACAGTCGGTGAACAAACAGCTCCAGTTAACCTCTTTCAATTCAATATTGATTTTACTAAAATTCAAAATGACGTTTAAAATTTATACATTCAGCAAGGGATATATGCGAGTGACTGAGGGAAAGGATGTTGGAAATAACATATTTCTTGTGTGTAATCATTCAATCTGCCTTGGATATGGGAGTAATGACAGAGGACTGTTGGAACATAAACCATTTTTCGCCATTTATTAATGGAAACGTACAGCCTGAAATTATTGATCAGTGATTATAATGTTGACTTAACTTTTATAGTCCATACTCTGGTGGGAAAAGGTGCTCAAAGCAACATGGATTATAACAGGCAAACTGAAAACTCCATAAATATCGCCAACCTACATCACGGGACAGCCCTGTACATCAGTGTAAAAGACATGGTTGTATTACGTGCTCCGTCCTCAGCCAGAAGTGTTGAGTTGATGATCCACCTCACCCTCGCCATGCTGCCCGCAGAATCACAGATGCCAGTCTTTAATCGATCTGATTTGCTGTATGTGACATGAAGAAACAGCTTAACACAGTAGATACGACAAAAGCAATGGGCCCTGACACCATTCCTGCAATGGGACTGAACACTTGTGCTGCACAACAAGCCGTGTCCCTGGGAAAGCTGTTTCATTCCAGATCCAACTCTGACATCTCCCTGGCAATGTGGAAAATAACTCAGCTATGTCCAATCCCATAACAAGGGAATAACTACAGTCTGACCATTTACCACGCCCTGAGTCCTGTCAACATAGTCACATTGGTGGGAGTTCTTTTTGACAGAGATGTCAAGCAGCACAGATGTAACCAACTCAGTGTGGTCCCGATGTGGAGATGGTGTTGTTGTGGAAAAGTCACTGGATTACAAATCCAGTCCAGACTAATGCTGTGGCAGCTGGTGGACGTTATAATTAATAAAATATCGAGATGTAAAACCTGGAGTCATTAACAGTGACCTTGAAGCCAATGTCGATTGTAAATACCAAATTCCTTCCTCAATGCGCTTTCAGGAAGTGAATCTCCCATGCTTTCCTTTTCTGGCCTAAACATGACTCCAGGTACACAGACATGTGAAACACTCTTCAATGGTCTCGGAAACGGCCAAGCAAGACACTCAATTGTATCAAACTGTTCCGGGGTCTTAAAGGATAAAACTGTACAGACCACCCGGCACCAGCGTCAGTACTGGAATGGGAACTACTACCGCGTTCACTCTGCAGAGAGTTCCTTCCTAACATCTGAGAGCAGGTGGCAGGATTTACAGAGCTTTCACACAGACTGCACAGAAACATAGGGAAAGGAGTAGGTCATTCAACACACTTAATATCGTCCATTCTAGTTCATGGTGAAAATCTCCTCAATTCAGTTTTCCCCACACAGTGTTCATATCCTTTAGCATGGTTAAACATGGGAACATATAAAATAGGAACTAATGTTTTCGCTTTGGTCCATCAATTTTGATCCTCCATTCAATATACAGGCAGTTATCCAATAAAGGTGTGTTTATTAAATGCAATTTCGCTGCAACATAATTAGTGAATTGTGCCCCTTTCTTTATAAAGCGAGCTCCCGTTCACTGTTATGGGAGTCTGTCTCTGGCTCCAGCTGAACAGCAAATCCCAGCCTCAGGATCCCTCTGTCTGCCAAATGCACCCTCGGTGTGTTCAGATAAAGCAGGGATATAATCCGCTCTGCAAGCTTTGCAACTGAGCTTGAATGTGGGATTTGTAGTCTATATTTAGAAGGAAATTAATTTCAAACCGGGAGGGGAATATATTGGAGAGGACTGGAATTCTGCATCGGCATCACGTGGTCAATCAGCCCGCGCGCTTTCTGAAGAAGATCTTGGTGAAAGATGCAGAGCTGTAGTCAGTGACTGTAGTGTTAAAGTGTGACATTTACTCTACTAATTCATTACAGTATACGGTTTAAAGATTTATGCAGCCTGGGTTTGGATGGAATGGATGAGGGTTGCTGAGGGATAGACTATAATTTTTTAAATCTTTTTAATCTGTCTTCCCTGTATGTGGGAGTATTGTCGGTACAATGCACTGTTGTATATGATTCACCCTGTTTATAAAAGGGGGCAGGAATAAAATAACAGACGGGCTGCATAAAATGTTTGGTGGAGAAGTTTCTAGATCCCTTTGTTCTAATGCTGCTCCAAGTTTAAAATTCCCTGTTATCAAGTCCTTTCTTAACCTTGTGACATCATTCAGAACATTCAAACTGCTGCTCAGGAACAGGGAGAAACAGGAGGTGGTCACTCAACTGCTCGTATCTGGGACACAGGCAAAGGGGACAGTCTTATAACTGTTCGAGATTGGGACACAGGAACTGGAGGTAGTCACTCAGCTGCTCGATACTGAGACACAGGAACAGGAGGCAGTCACTCAACTGCTCGAGACTGGGATACAGAGAAATCTGGAGGCTAGTGAGGCCCTAGATTTCTGTTCCCCAGGAACAGGAGGAGGTGACTCACTACCCACCAGTCTTGGACACTGGGAGAAAAGGGAAATTGGCTTGTTACTAACAGAAATATCTGAATAAGTTGCGTGAGTCAGCCATTCAATCCTGCTCCAAAATTCTTCAAAACCATGGCTGATCTGATTGTGATTCTCTCATTCCGTTTTACAGAGATTCCCCTCTCTGCAGACTCTGCTCCATTTGTTGGTCATGTTGCAGATCCAGATACTGTAACTACAGTCACCATGTTTCATCCAGAATTGGGTCACCAAAGTCTCTGGTCTTCCTGAATTTCCACAGCATTTAAAAACACAGCCTCCAGGAAACCATCCCCAGCACTTCCACGAGCGTACAAAAACTAGAGTTAAGTCAAATGTCAGTAAAATGCAAGTGAGAAGCCTGGTCTGATTCACTAACAGTTGTTGGGATTCCTCATGTTACTGAGCACATGAGCACCAGAGAATGATTCATGCAGGCATTCAATGGATAGGCACAGAGCAAGTTACAACGATGTGCCTCAAAACTGCTAAAACCCCACTCTCCAACGTGGAGTACAGGGCAGGACACTGGGACACACACAGAGAACACATGCAGACACACCCACAAGGACACACAGACATATTAGCATCTTTTGGATATAACTAGATAAGTTATGCTTAATGATGGCATAAAGGCCTGTTGTGAGAAGGCAGTAGAATTGGCTTGAAAAGCATGTCAGCCATGATCAATAGCTCAGTAGACTGATGGGCCATATGGCCTTCTATTCTGCTGTAATTATTTACTGTCTACGGTACATGCATTTGTCTGTGTTTGTGCGCATACTTGTGCGTGTGTGTCCGTGTTTTTGTGTCTGTGTTTTTGTGTGTTTGAGTGTGTCTGTGTGTATATGTCCGTGTGTGTGTGTCTGAGTGTGCTTGTCTCTGTATGTATCTGTGTGTGTGTCTGTGTATATTTGTGCTCTTCTGTATTTTCAGAAATGGAAATGTCAATGTACATTTTTTTTATATTTCTAGTCTGTTTGACATTCACCTTGCCATCCTAGTTTGAGGAACTTTGTTTTCGTCATGAATTTGTTGTTTTAACAAATGAAGGAAATCAACCTGACCTCTTCTAAGGATGACCCTGATCCAATGTGAGACCTATAACATTGGCCATATCATCAAAATGGTTAAACCGATAATTTGCTGTGACCAATAGAGCAGTGTCAGTAGAAAATACAACAGTTACCCAACAACCTAAGGAACTCTGGACCAGTGAGCCTGACATTAGTGGTGGTTGAGTTGTTGGAGGGGACTCTGAGGGATAGCCAATTGCATGCATTTTCAAAGGCAAGGATTGATTGGGGACAGTCACCAAGGCTTTTTGCATGAGAAATCGCGTTGTACGAATTTGACTGAGATTGTTAAAGAGGTGACAAAGCAGATTGATGAAGGCAGTGTTGTAGATGTTTTCCATACAGATTGGAACAAGTTGTTCGAGAAGATTCTGCATATTAAGCAAGTTAGTAAGGTTAGGTCACATGGAGACCAGCGCAACCAAGCCAACTGAATACAAAATTAGATTGAAGTGAGGAGACAGAGGTTGGTAGAGGATTGCGTTTCAGACTGGAGGCCTGTTTTAAGGTAAGAGGGGAAATAATTTAGAGGGAACTTAGATATAATGTTTTCATACAGAGGGAGGTGTGCACATGGAATTATCTCCCAGAGGAAGTGGTGGAGTCTGGCATCTTGATGGGTATCTGAACAAGGAGGTTTAGATGAATATGAGCCAAATACTCTCAAATCAGACTCGATCATAATGGGATCTCTGGTCAGCACTTACACATTTACAAGCTTTATAACTCTATCAGAGGGATGAGCAGAAATTCTAAACAGGCATTTCAAATGGGAATTCTCTTCCCCACAAGTTTGAGATGTCTCTTTGTTTATATTTATTCAATGCTGAGTTAGTTAACTATTGGACAGAGAAGTGATTCTTGGATAATAGCACACAGACAGGAAAGTGGAGCTGAGACCACAAATTGATCAGCCACAATCTTAGTCCCTGGTAGAGAAGGCTCAAAGTGTCTAATGACCCACTCCTGCTCCTCAGTGCCATGTTTCTGTGTTCCATTCAGCCCATCAAACCTGCTAGACAGGAGCAATTAGAGGCTATTTACTCCTTTCACAGAAACAGAGGAGACCATTCAGCCCCTCAAAAATGTCAAACCCAGTTTGGTCTGGTTTTAAAATGTAGTAGGAAAACCCAAGCAGGGTTATGAAAGAGGCTCCTCTTTCTAACTGAGTTTCCCCTTTCTGCAACCTGTGCTTCGTTTGTTGGTCAAGTTGTAGATCCAGTTTCACTGTGAATACAGCCCCCATTCCTCACCCAGTGATGGTCCAGACAATCTGGTAATATTCAACAACAGATCTTCCAGGAAAATAACAGCCTCTACTTTCCAATAATAGAACGTGAGAAGGCCAAAAACAGGGATATGTCATTCATCCACAGGCAACCCCCCCCCCCCCGCCCCCCCTCCCCAACAAACCACAAGCAGATCTTCTCCCACAATAAGATCATAAGGTCTAATATCCTCTTTCGTGTCCAATTCGTGTCTGAGCCCTCAACTCAGACTGGTCAAAAAGCACTCCCTGCCCCCACACTGTGACCTATTGATATGAGCAAAAGACGTGAACACAAAGGCTCAGGGAAGAGTGACCGGCCCTGACATCAAGGCATCATTTAACTAAGGACGGTCTCAAGGAGGCTGACCAGGATTGCACTTAATGGGAATGAGTTGTAAACTTCCCTGGTTCGAGTGATTTTAAGCATAACGCACAATGATTGTGGTTTGGGTACAAAAATCCATGCAGTCCTAGACAAATCTGCAAACTTTCGTCAAGGTAGCTTCCTCAGCACAAACATCTTCAGCTGCTTTATAACTGTCTTGCCACCACCATAAGATTAGAAGTGGGGGTGTTCACAGAAGATCACACAATATTCAGGAAAAAATGACCCCCTTCAGCTCCCGAATTAGTCTGTGTCCATGTGCAGCAAGACCTGGGCAATATTAAGGATTGTGCTGTTGGGAGTATCGGTAACATTCATGCAACAGTGCTGCTGGACACTACACATTTCCACAGATAAAATGAGGAGATTATTCAGCTCCTCACTCTAGCTTCACAGGAATATGAGGAAGTCATTCAGCTAAATGAAATTATTGGACAAGTGTAGAGATAGCCTACTTTGTGCCTCCAACCAGTTATGCAGGAAGTGAAGGAGTCACGTGTTATGGACGACAGCAGAGCTCCTCAAAAATATTTGAAGGCTTTGGCCTCGACTTTATTAATAATTAAGTGTTCTGATACATGTACTTGGCAAAAAGGAAAGATCAGACACAAGTTCTCAGATGCAGTGCTCCAATCGAGGAGGGAAAATAAATCAAGTGAAAATTTAGAGAAAGTTGCAGCCAGGAGACTTCCACTGAAGCGTCCAACGCTGTGGAGTCCTCAATAGTTTCTGGTGTTACTGAGAAACCAAAACACTTCCTGTAATGTGGCTGCCTGAACTGCACACAGTATTATATCTATGGCCTAACCAATGGCATGTTTAACTCATATTTTGTCGCCTCGATGAACAAACACTATGCCTATAGTCCCGTGTGATTTCTTAACTGGCTATTATACTGTCCAGTCACGTTCACGGATGTGTGGAGAAACACCCTCTGACGTCCCTCGTGTTCTGCTATTCATTGAATTCTTCCCTGTCTGGTTACATCTTACAAAGTGCATCAACTCATATTTATCAGGGTTCCATTCCATCTGCCATTGATCTGACAATCTGACCATTCCATCTGCATTTTACTGTAACATAAGGCCTTCCTCCTCACTGCCAACCACCTGGCCAATCTGTGTGTCAAACACAAAAATTACTTATTATGCTTAGCCCCCACCCCCCACCACCCCCTCCACATTCACATTTACATCATTTATGAATACCACAAATAATTTGATACCCTGCACTACTCGCTGTGGTACACCACCAGACACTGGTCTATCTCTACCACCTTTCCAGTAATTTGGGACCACATAGCTGTTCTCCAGTCCTCTAGCATCTCCCTTGTGTGGTCAGATTCGACTAAAACATTTAGGTCAGGACATTTCCTCTCCTGTCTCCAACAGCATCCTGCGAAACAACTCATCTGGACTTTACATTATCCAAAACCATCAATTCCAACTTGCATCTTATATCAAACTGTTCGAGAGTTTCCCAGTCCATCTTCTTGAATTCTGTACCTGCATCTTCCTTATCCCAACTAAAACAGATGTGAAGCTCTCGTGTTACAGTCTATTAATGATCCCCAGAATCACATACTGATTATCCCCTTGGTTTCGAAATGGATCCGAATTTTAACCTGGTTATTCAGCAATGGAAGAGATCTGAACCATGCTGGAATTGATCTCAGCCAAGCTCCTGAAGAATGACCAGGAGATCCAGCATCTCAGGCCACATGTCGTGGAAGTGGAAGAGTGGAATGCGCCTTAGGAAACCATGTCGGAATCCTCAGCTGTACGGGTCCAAGCCCTAGAATGGTAGGTGCAGGCCTTAGTAGAGAAGGTCGAGGACCTCGAAAATTGGAGCTGTCAGAAGAACATCAGCTTGGTCAGGCTGCCGGAACGGGAAAAAGAATGCCAGCTCGTCAGATTCTTGGAACAATGGCTCACACAAGTTTTGAAACTGGAAGTCAGGGCAGACTGGGTGAGCATCGAGCGGGCCCACCGGGTCGCAGTGTGCAGGCCCGGATCGGACCAGTATCCCTGTCCAATCCTTGTGCAACTCCAGCACGATAGAGAACAACAGGTGCTGGAAGCTTCTTGAGCCGTGGGGCACGTCGTATAATTAAGGGGAGAAATTAACTGACGTGTGGACCCCGAGGTGGATAGGATGTCGAGGGTTATGGGAGGTTTTTCACCACCACCCAGGCAGCTGGTGGACCTGAACAGGTAGCTTGGTTGGTGGATGTGTGCGATGTCTTCACCCTGAAGATAGGGACTTCACCTTTTTTTCTAACCCACATAAATGTTATACGAGGATTGGCATGTTGTTTGCCCATTGGTCTTTTCAAATTCGATGCTGTTCTTTAGAAATGGGAACTATTTCTGATCATGTGGCAGTGTACATGGAGGTCAAGGATGGTGGCGATGGGACAGGCTCACGGCACTGGCACGTAGATCATTTCCTCCTGAAGGATCGCAAATTCATTGCGCATTTTTTGAGGGAATTTAATTTGTTTTGGAACATGAACTTGTGCACCACCAATAATCAAACGGTGTTCTGGGAGACTGCCAAAGCCTATACAAGGGATTTGATTTTTTCTTACTTGGTGACTCAGAAGCGGCAGAAGGGAGAACAGTAGCGTACGATTGAGGTTTGGCTGAAGAAATCTGACACACCATATTTTGTCAGACCGTCTATAACTGAATTGCAGCAGATTACAGCCCTCCGGACTGCTCTGAATGCTGCACTCGCCCAGAGAGCAAAGACAGAGGTTTCCTTTGCGAAACAGAAGTTATTCGAGCATGGTGATAACCAGGTAGATATGAGGCGTACTTGGCCAGCAAGAAGATTGCTGCTATTATCACCCGCGATCCCAAAACGATTAATGCAGCATTCAGGAAGCTCTACTCAGGGTTGTTCCATTCAGCGGGCTGGGAGGACAGATTGGCGACGATGGAGCCCTTTATTAAAACCTTGGACCTCCCAGGTGTAAGTACAGAGCAGGCGAGAATGCCCCTCTCATAATCAGAGAGATACAGGAGACAATGAGGCAGCTCCAGAGTGGAAACGCCCCCGGCCCAGATGGACTTTCAGAGTGAGATTTAGAAGGAGTTCATCGACATACTGGCTGGGCCAGTGTTGAATATGTACAATTATTCATACCGTCAGGACTGCCTCCCATCCTCTTTGAGAGAAGGAAATATTCATCTTATTCTCAAGAGAGGGAAAGTCCCAGAGGATTGCACTTTGTATGTGCCTATTCATTATTAAACGTGGACTTCAAAATTTTGTCGAAAATGCTGGCTTTGAAGGTCCATTGTGAAAGAGGACCATTTTTATTAGGGGCCGTAGGTCCTCTGATAATATTAGAAGAGTGGTAAATATGGTTCCAGTCTGCCAGCAAGGTTCGATTCCAGTTTCGGTAGTCTCCCTGGATGTAGAGAAAGCACTTGACTGGATGGTGTAGATGTGCATCTTTTATGTCCTTGAATGGTTTGGTCTTGGAGGGGTCTTCGCCAGGTGGGTGGCAGTGTTATATAGTGACCTGAAAGCAGCGGATTTCACTAATGGTATAAGGTCTGACAATTTTAGTATTGACAGTGGCATCCAACAAAGTTGATCCCTTTCACTGTTATCATTTACATTAGTGATTGAGCCGTTGGCATCTGGGGGGACGCCAATATCACTGACAAGGAGGTAGGACCATGAAGGAATAAGATCAGATGGCGTTCCTCTATTTCGAACTAACCCAATGATATCTGTGTCCTGTTTAATACGAATGATTAATTTATTTGGATCTTTCTCAGGGTATAAAATCAATTTTATGAGATCGGAGGCCATCCCTGTTGGGGGTCTTATTGGAGTACCCGACCTTGGGGTGGAATCTGATTCCCTTCCAGATGGTCACAAGGAGGTTTCGGTGTTTTTATCATCCGAGCCTTCGATTAATTATATGAAGCTAACATCGTGCAGTTGCTAGAGAATATAAGACAGAATCATCCAATATTCTGTTTGGGTTAGCTCTGGTTAAAATGAATGTCCTTCCTTGTTTATGATACCCCATGCCAATTCTCCCTTTGACGCTGCCTAGGCAGGCGCTACGGAGGATTAACAGTTGGTTTTGATCTGTCATCTGGCGTCACAGAAGGCCTCCTATTAACCTGGACAAATTGCACCTTCCACAGTGAATGGGGGCGTGTAGATTTTCCATAATTTAAGAAATACCGACCAAGTTCCTTGCTTTCCGATGTGGCTGATTGGACTTGTCAGGACCCATGGTCACTTTAGCTGGACGTCGACGCCTTCTCGGCAAATTGTCCTCTCATTAATCTGTTGTTCATGGACAAGATGAGGACTGTTATGGAGAATTGCAGAAACCGATTGTCCCTAACACCGTGAAAGCATGGAGAATGGTGGGACAAGTTGAGGGCACTTTACAAAACAAAAACTGCGGCTTTCACTCCCATTGTAGGATTGGTAGGATCCCAGCGGGATTTATGGATTCTGGCTTTAGGCTCTGGGAGTCCAGATGAGTTTCCTGTTTGGGAGAATTTTTTGACAGGGAGTTCATGATGAATTTTGAGCAGCTGAGCCAGGAATATGAGGTATCTGGGAGGGACCTCTTTTGTTACTTTCAGCTTCAGGACTTGATACAGAAAAAAGACTATATTAATAGTTCATCTCTGTAAGTCAGATATGGAGACGAGAGTGCTTCAGAGTACAGGCACTCTCTCGTTCAGCGTCTTCTGTCATTTATTAGCAGGCAGTGCCTCAAAGAACATTGACCCTGTTACAACAGCACAGGAAGAGGCAATTCAGTCCCTGGAGCTTGATATACAGTTACGGGAGGAGGCCAATTAGCTCCTCGAGTCGATAACACTGGGCCCAGAGTAGGCCATGCACACCCGTATTCTGTTATGCAGCAATAGGATCAGACTATTCAGCCTCCTCAAGTCTGTCACATAGGAACTGGAAGAGGGACTGGAGATTGGTGCACTGGGATACCAGGAGGATATTCAATCACATCGAGCCTGTTGCACGGGAATTAGAGAAGGATGCAACCTATAAGATTTCTTATGGGAAAGGAGAAAGAATATTCCCTCGTTGTCTCGTGTATGGGAACAGAAGAAGGCCAATCATTCCCTCAGTCCTATATCAGGGATGCAGGAGAGACCATTCAGTATCTCCAGCCTGTGATGGAGGAATATGATAAGGTGTTTTGAGCCCCTCAAACTGTGACACAGCAACAGGAATGTTGAATAAGCCCTCACGGTCTTACGCATCAACAGGAGGAGGAAAGACAGACAATCGAGATGGTGATGTGGAACCCCAGAAAGACATCAGCCCACCGGGTTTGTGCACAATGAAGAGAATGAGTCCATTCAGCGACTCCGACCTCTTACAGAGCGATCAGAGCAGGGCATTTCACACCATGTGCCAATTATACAGGATTGGAGCAAACAAAGAGATTATAGAGAGGGAAGAATTTAGAATGATCACCTTCACGATGGAATATAGTAGTGAGAAAACTGTTCAAACTTAAGAAACATTGGTAAAGTCCATTATTCAGGAATTAATGACAAGACATTTGCAAAGTCAAACCACAATCCATCAGAATCAACATGATTTCGATCATGAGGATCCGAGAGATGAAATATTTGGAAATCCAGAAGGCATTGAATAGCTCTGCACAAATGATTAATCTGCAGAATAAGATCGTTTATGGGTAAAAGTAATTTATCAACTTGGTACAGGCTTAGTGAAGCTACAAAATGCAGAGAGATGGAAAAATATGGGTAATTTTCTGTTGGCAAAATTCAACTTTTAGGAAACTATATGTCTTGGTCCCCATGCCCCAATTATTTACAATCTATAGTCTTAAGTAGTTGAGAGGATAGAACATGTTATAACCAATTAACAGATGATACTAACTCAGGTGAGAAATTGCAATGAAGATGCAAGAAGTTAGAAAATGTATATGGATAGGTTGGGGTAACATTTGACAGAAGAAACTGAACAATGAAAAGTATGAGTGTATCCATTTGGATTAGTGTAGCAGAAAGGCAAATTATTATCCAAATGGAGAGAGACTTCTAAACGATTAGGTGCAGAGGGATCTGACTGTCCGCGTCCATTCGACAGATTACTCCGATCTAGGTACAGCAGATAATGAGAAAGGCAAGTGCAATTTTGGCATTTATTTCTAAAAAAAATGGATTATAAAGGTGTGAGATCGCAACTGAGTTCTGTGTGTAGTCTTGGTGTCCTGACTGTAGGAGGGATGTATTTGCCATGAAGGCAGTTCAGAAGTGGTTTACACGATTTACTCCAGAGATGTGGAGTTTGTCCTCTGAAGAGAGATTGAGCAGTTCAGGACAATACTGCCCGGAGTATAGAAAAATGAGAGGAGATGTTGGAGGTCTGGACGATGTTAAAGGTGATTTACAATGTAGATATGAAATTGATATTTCCTCATGTGGGACAATCTCGACCGATCCGAAAACCAGTTTTAGGATGAGGTGGGGGAGAAGTGAAGCAGGGGTGAGGAGAACATACTTCTGTCACAGGGTTGGGAATCAGTGTAATTCACCTACCCAGAGTGCAGTACGTGCTGGGATATTGAGTAAATGAAGTAATCTGGAGATCGGACAGGAACGCGGAACTGAAGCCACAATGACATCAGCTATGATTGTATTCAATGTCGGAAGAGGCCTGAGGGGTTTGATTGCTGAACTGATGCTCCTCGTTGTTATTCAGCGCTTCGAATGTGCTACACATAAATGGGGGAGGACTGTTTATCAGACAGGAAGCAGGCACTCTGGAAAAATCAACCTTAGTCAGTTTGACAGAATGTCACCAGTGGAGTCACACAGTGACCAGGGCTGGGTCCACAGCTCTTTCCAATCTGTATCAATGATCAAGTGGAGTGGAACAAATGTACTGTTACTATGTATGCCGATTAAACTAAGATAACCAGGAAACTAAATTATCAAGGGAAGGTGGAGAGTCTGTAATTGGGTATGGACAGGTGAAGTCAATGGATAAAAGTTTAGCAAATGGGATTAAAGATAATATATAATCTGTCATTTTCTTTAGGGAGAATAGTAGGTAGTATGTTACGGAAACGAAAAAATACTACAGGACTTAGTGATGCAGTGTGTACTGGAGGGTTCATTCTGACCCTATCAGACACGGGAAGTGTTTCTCCATCTTCCTGATGTTCTCAGGTACCCCACTGCTCTCAAGCACCATATATATCCTCCGTCTCCAAATGGTGATGTTGACGTTGGCACACTGGGAGATGATGGATCTGTCACCCACTCCTGCCTGGAAAGTTCGGGATCATAGAAGCTGAGTGAAACAGTGACCCTAACAGCCACTGACAGCACCGTCCTCCCCCTGGTGTGAAGCTGCAGATCGTGTTGAAGGAGGTGACACTGCTCTGTGACCAGCTCCTTGTTCAATCAGTGTCCACACACACTCTGCTCCTGAGTTAAATGTAACTTGGGAAGCTGTTCCTGGAAAACCTGGTGTGGATACAGCAGATCCCTTTCCCCAAAGACACTCACTCCGTGGTTTCAGATCTTCCTCTCTGTGCAGGCTCTGCTCCATTTGTTGTTCATCTTACAGATGCAGGTGTTGTAACTACAGTCCGTATGGTCCATCCAGAGTTGGGTCCCAAATCCTCAGGTCTCCCTGAATGTCTGAGCACAACCTCTGGCAAACCATCCACTAACTTTTCATTAACACGAATCAGTCAGAAGCCCCTCAGCTACAAGTTAGACGCCTGCTCTTTTACAATTATACTTGAGAGGTTTCCTCGTGTTACTGATAACATAATCATCTGAGAGGGACAAGCACAGGTGTTCAGTGGACACGCACAGTCCAAGGTTCAAAGGCGTGCCAAAACTGCCGGAAACCCTGTCCATGGATCACCACATGGGGCACACTGGGAAGTGAACAATAGCCCAGCAGACACACACCTCCCTGTTCATGGATCACCACATGGGGCACATAAGGAAGTGAACAGCAGCCCAGCACACACACACCAATGTCCATGGATCACTACATGGGGCACACTGGGAAGTGAATAACAGACCAGCACACATAAACCACTGTCCATGGATCTTCATATGGGACACACCCGAAAGTGAACAATAGCCCAGCACTCACACCTCCCTGTCCATGGATCACCACATGGGGCAGACCGGGAAAAGAACAATAGCCCAGGACACACACACCCCTGTCCATGGCTCACCACATGGGACACACCGGGAAGTGAACAATAGCCCAGGACACACACACCCCTGTCCATGGGTCACCACATGGGACACACCGGGAAGTGAACAATAGCTCAGCACACACACACCCCTGTTCATGGATCACAACTTGGGGCACACCGGGAAGTGAACACCAGCCAAACACACACAACACTGTCATGGTTCAGCAAACGTGGCACACCGGGAAGTGAACAATAACCCAGCACACACACACATCCCTCTCCATAGATCACCACATGGGACGCACCAGGAAGTGAACACTAGCCCAGCACACACACACATCCCTCTCCATAGATCACCACATGGGACACACGGGGAAGTGAACAATAGCCCAGCACACACACACACACCCCTGTCCATGGAACATCTCATGGGACACACCGGGAAGTGAACAATAGCCCAACACACACAACCTCCCTGTCATGGATCACCACATGGGGCACACCGGGAAGTGAGCAATAACACAGCATACACACACCCCTCTCCATGTATCACCACATGGGGCACACCGGGAAGTGAACAACAGCCCAGCACACACACACCACTCTCCATGCATCACCATATGGGACACACCGGGAAGTGGACTATAGCCCAGCACACACACACCACTGTACATGGATCACAACATGGGGCACACCGGGAAGTGAACACCAGCCAAACACACACACCAGTGTTCATGGTTCAGCAAACGTGGCACACCGGGAATTGAACACTAGCCCAGCACACCCACCTCCCTGTCCATGGATCATCACATGGGACACACCGGGAAGTGAACAATAGCCCAGCACACACACACCCCTGTCCATGGATCGCCACATGGGGCACACCGGGAAGTTAACAATAGCCCAGCACACACACACATCCCTCTCCATAGATCACCACATGGGACGCACCAGGAAGTGAACACTAGCCCAGCACACACACACAAATCCTTCTCCATAGATCACCACATGGGACGCACCAGGAAGTGAACACTAGCCCAGCACACACACACAAATCCTTCTCCATAGATCACCACATGGGACGCACCAGGAAGTGAACACTAGCCCAGCACACACACACAAATCCTTCTCCATAGATCACCACATGGGACACACCGGGAAGTGAACAATAGCCCCGCACACACACACCCCTGTCCATGGAGCATCTCATGGGACACACCGGGAAGTGAACAATAGCCCAACACAAACAACCTCCCTGTCATGGATCACCACATGGGGCACACTGGGAAGTGAAATCCATCCAAACACACACACCCTGTCCATGGATCACCACATGGGGCACACTGGGAAGTGATCAGCAGCCAAACACATCCTGTTAAGGTACAGAAGGACGGATATTCATGTTATAATTGGATGATTACTTGTTCGACAAGTTCAGTAAACGTGGCTCTTCTCAGACAAATGGGATTAACCAGATGAGTAGTACTATCTCAGGTCCAATAACAAAAATAAGAATATAAAGTAAATGTGATGACAATTCAGCTGAAATCCACGTCACAGAATCAGACACCATAATCCAGATGATATATCTGTGCAGCATGTAGCAGTGTCCAGACCAGGCTAGTGTACTGCTCAATACAACCCAGCAATCTGTGTTGACCATACCAGTCCATGAACTGCCTCTCCAGCACTGGGAGCTATGCAGTGAACAGCCGTAAATTGTTATGTAAACCAGGAGCATTTACCCTCCCAGCATGTAGAGCAGTGTACCCCACCCCAGGGCATGGATCTGTAAACCAGGAGTAGTTACCCTACCAGCATGTATAGCTGTGTACACTGCCCCAGTGCATTGTTCAGTAACACTGTGTTAGGTCACTGCCCAGCGAGGGGAAACCTGCAGCCCATGCTGGAAGTGACGGGATGTGCAGCTCCAATCCATTTGCAGCTCCATATCTCCATTGTATCAATGGATGTAGAATATCTCAAGAGGAAGGAGGAAAATGACTTAGGGTTAAGTAGGCAAGGATCAGACAAGGCTCTAGAGGGTTACAAGGTAGTCAGGAAGGAAGGGAAGAATAATCTCAGGAGAGCGAGAAGCGGGCATGAAAAAGACTTGGTGAGTAGGATTAAAGTAAAACTTAAGATGTTCGATACTTTTGTAAGGAACAAGATGATGGATTTAGTGAGGGTAGGGCTCATCAGGATAGTGGAGGGAACTTGCGCCAGGAGTCGGAGGAGATAGGACAACATAGAACATAGAACACTACAGCGCAGTACAGACCCTTCAGCCCTCGATGTTGTGCCAACGTGTCATACCAATCTGAAGCCTATCTAACTTACACTATTCCATGTACGTCCATATGCCTGTCCAATGACGACTTAAATGTGCTTAAAGTTGGCGAATCTACTACTGTTGCAGGCAAAGCATTGCAAAGCTCTCTCTTTAGGTCTTTCCTGTCTACCTTGTAACCCTCATCAAGGGCCCTAACTGAGCCTTCACATCTCATCTTAACATAAGTCACCGTCTTCCTCTTGACCATAGATTCCACTTCATTCGCTCCCGCTCCCGCACTCTACAGCTTCCTCCCTGCCTGACAGGTATATACATATCAAGGACACACAGTAGCTTTTCCTTGAATAAGCTCCACATTTCTAATGTGCCCTACCCCAGCAGTTTCCTTCCCCATCATATGCCTCCTAAATCTTGCCTAATGGCATCGTAATTGCCTTTCCCCCAGCTGTAACTCTTACCCAGTGATATACACCTATCCCTTTCTATCACTAAAGTAATAGTAACAGCATTGTGATTGCTATCACCAAAGTGCTCACCTACTTCCAAGTCTAACACCTGACCAGGCTCATTACTCAGTATCAAAACTAATGTGGCTTCGCCCCTTGTTGGCTTGTCTATATACTGTGTCAGGAAGACCTCCTGCACACACTGGACACAATCTGACAAAGCACTATAGTGTTCCCGTGCAATATTTCAAAATTTGAATTTCCCGATTACATCTACCCTGTCTCTGTCAGTCCTATCGAGAATCATCTTTGCTATCCTTTCCTCTACATATCTGGAACTATTCGGAGGCCTATAGAAAACTCCCAACAGGGTGACCTCTCCTTTCCTGTTTCTAACTTCAGTCCACACCACCTCAGTTGACGAGTCCTCAAACATCCTTTCTGCAACTGCAATACTGTCCTTGACCAACAATGTAACATCTCCCCCTCTTTTACCATCTTCTCTGTTCTTACTGAAACATCTAAGTTCTGGAACCTGCAACAACTATTCCTGTCACTGCTCTAAGCATGTCTCCAAAATGGCCACAACATTGAAGTCCCAGGTACCAACCCATGCTGCAAGTTCACCCACTTTATACCGGATGCTCCTGGCGTTGAAGTGGACACACTTCAAACCAACTTCTTGCTTGCCGGTGCCATCTTGCGTCTCTGAAACTTGATTTTAGACCTCCCTACTCTCAACCCTTTCTATGCTTGAACCACAATTTTGGTTCCCATCCGCCTGCTGGATTAGTTTAAACCCACCCCAATAGTCTTAGCGAATTCCACTCCCCCCCAGGATATTGGTACCCCTCTACTTCTGATGAAGCCAATCCTGCTTGTAGAGGTCCCATCTACCCCAGAAAGAGCCCCAGTTATCCAAGAATCCAAAACCCTCCTTCCTGCACAATCCCTGCAGCCACGTGTTCACCTTCTCTCTCTCCCTATTCCTTGCCTCACTAGCACGTGGCACGGGCAAGAAACCAGAGACAATAACTCTGTTCGTCCTAGCTCTAAGCTTCCACCCTAGCACCCTGAAATTCTGCCTTTAATCCCCATCTCTCTTCCTACCTATGTCGTTGGTGCCTATGTGGAGCACGACTTGGGACTGCTCCCTCTCCCCCTTAAGGATCCCAAAAACACGATCAGTGACATCACGAACTCTGGCACCTGATAGGCAACACACCAACCATGAGTCTCTCTCGTCCCCACAGACCCTCCTATCTGTCCCCCAAACTATGGAGTCCCCAGTGAATACTGCTCTGCTCCCTTTCCCCTTTCCCTTCTGAGCAACAGGGACAGACGCTTTGCCAGATCCCTCTACCCCACTGCTTTCCCCTGGTAAGTCCCCCCCATAGTATCCAAACTAGTATATTTATTGTTGAGGTGAATGGCCACAGGGGATCCCTGCACTGCCTGCCGGTTCCCTTTCTGTCTCCTGATTGTAACCCATTTACCTTTTTCTAGTACCTGAGGAGTGATTACCTCCCTGTAACTCCTCTCAATAACCCCTCTGCCTCTCGAATGATCCAAAGTTCTTGCAGCTCCAGCTCCAATTCCCTAACGCGGTTTTCAAGGAGCTGGAGTCAGGTGCACTTACAGCAGATGTAGGCAGCAGGGACATTGGTGGTGACCCTTACCTCCCAAATTCTGCAGGAGGAACATTCAATTGCCCTCACCTCCATTCCCACTAGTCGAAGTTCCCAAAGAGACTGTTGAAAAAAAAAGAATAAAAAAACTCGTTAACTTTCCAAACTGTGGCATAGGTACTTTGTTTTTGGTTAGAGAAGGAGAGTGGATGCTTTAACAGATTATAAGGCAAGGTTAGCTTTTCTGGGTGTTTGGTTTAAATCACAAACGGGTTCATTGCTGTGTCGTAACAGCACACTTGGAACATTGTGTTCAGTTCTGGTCGCCTTGTTATAGGAAAGGTGTAGAAGCAAAAATGAGGATGCAGAGGAATCCCAAGGTATCAAAAGAAATTTTGGCACACAACACACGATCGAGTGAAATATTGAGGAAGACACAACGCGAAAAGTAAATACTGGCAGATTCTGCATGTCTGTATAAAAGTCAATGTGTCAGTGTTTGTGGTGTGTCTGTTCTGATGTCTGTATATCTGCGTGTGCATGTGCATCAGTGTATTGGCATTTCTCTCTGTGTGCTTTAGCATTTGTGTGACTGCACCAATTTCTATGTGTGCCTGTGTAACTATATGCATATCTTTGTGTATCTGCGCTCTGAGCATATCCGTGTGCACAGCGGATCTGCCAGCCTCTGTGGTGTTTAAAGTTATGCAATGTCCGCTTCTGCTGGCCTTCACACTCTACTGCATTGATGGCAGTGGAGGGAGAAAACCATAAGGGATTCAGTCTAGGAAGTGGGGAGAGGGAGGTAGATCACAGCACCATCCAAACTGACAGCACCATCTGCACATGCACACAGACACACAGTTGGTTATAGGGAGGATCATAATTCTACTGAGGACACTCAGAGTGGCGAATGCTCCTGAGTAATATATTTACTGTCTCTGCAATGTGAAAGTGATTTGCCTTTGAAGATTATTCCTTACACAGAGTGTACACCTTAAAGAATATTTCCACTGCAACTGCATCCAAGAAACTCTGACCAAGTCATTTGTAAGGTGATGCCATGAATTTATTACATGTTATTTAAATTGAAATATTTTATAATTCACCCCTACAAGGTCTTAGTGAGAAATGTTTGAAAAGTCCTGAAACTGACCCCGTGGTGATGGTAATATATCTAGGTATCAGACAAAACTGTTCTGTGCATCCAAAGATATTTGCAAAACCAAACAGCCATGCAATGTGAGAGATTCACAATATTTGATGGACTCTGATAGAAAAAAAACTGACACTTGTGCAGTGGCATGGGGAGACCAGCAGAGGGTGGCATTGTATGACTATAAACTTAACAGGGACAGACGTAGAGGTGGAAGAGGGGAGTAAGGGTTTATCTCAATTTCAATGGATTTACACCCAAAATCACAGAGCCATCATTTCACAGAGATGCACGCAAACATACATAGACACATTAAACACACAACACACATACATACCGATATGGACACTTACACACAAACGCATGCACATTCCTGCACACAGACACCGAGTTTTCTTTAAGATAGGGATTAGTATGTTTTTCCTGACCAAGGGAATCAATGGTCAGTTGGTGAAGGCAGGAGAATGTGGCTGAGAAATATCTTTACTGTGATCAAACGGCACAGCAGATCCAAGGGGATAAATGGCCTAATTCTCTTCCAATTTCCTATTTTGTGAAGGGATTCATTTTGGAAGTCGAAGTTGAATGCAGATTTCTTGGTCAAATGAAGGATTCATAGCAGTGTGGAGGAACAAACGAATCTTGGAGTCCATGTCTGCAGGTCTCTCATTTGTCACCTAGGTTGATAGGGTTGTTAAGAAGGCGTATGTTGTGTTGGTTTTCATTAGCAGGGGGACTGAGTTGAAGAGCCGCAAGATTATGCTGCAGGTCTACAAAGTTCTGGTGACACCACATTCGAAATGTTCTATTCGCCTCATTATAGAAAGGATGTGGAAGCTTTAGAGCGGGTGCAGAGGAGATTTACCAGAATGCTGCCTGGACTAGAGGGCTTGTCTTATGAAGAAAGGTTGAGGGAGCTATGGCTTTTCTCATTGGAGTAAAGAAGGATGAGATGTAACTTGATAGAGCTGAACAAGATAGTGAGAGTTACAGACAGAGTAAATAGCCAGAGACTTCTTCCCAGGGCGGAAATGATTGTCACGTGGTGAGCATAATTTTAAGATGTTTGGAGAAAGGTTTTGGAAGATGTCAAAGACAGTGAGACACCAGCCCCCCTCCCTCTCCCCACAAACCGGGTCCCAGGTGCAGTGAGACAGCTGTGCTAACCACTGAGATATCATGTCCCTCTCCCCCTCCCCCCCAAATGGGGTCGCTGGTACTGTGAGACAACTGTGCTAACCACTGAGACACCATATCCTCCTCCCCCTTCCCAAAACCAGGTCCCTGGTACTGTGAGACAGCAGTGCTAATCACTGAGACATCATGCCCCACTCCACCTCCCCAAACCGGGTCCCTGGTACTGTGAGACAGCCGTGCTAGCCACTGAGACACCATGCCCCCCTCCCCATCCCCCCCAAACCGTGTCCCTGGTGCTGTGAGACAGCCATGATAAGCACTGAGACAACATGCCCCTCACCCCATCCCCCCAAAACCGGGTCCCTGGTACTGTGAGACAGCCGTACTAACCAATGAGACACCATGCCCCTTCCCCCCCACCCCCAAACCGGGTCTCTGGGACTGTGAGACAGCCGTACTAACCACTGAGACACCATGCATCGCCTCTGCCTCCCCCCAAACCAGGTCCCTAGTACTATGAGAGAGCCGTGCTAAGCACTGAGACACCAAGCCCCCTTCCCCCTCTCCTCAAACCGGGTTCCTGGTACTGTGAGACAGCCGTGCTCACCTCTGAGACACCATGCCCCCCTCCCCTCCCCCCAAACCGATTCCCTGGTACTTTGAGACAGCCATGTTAACCACTAAGACACCATGTCCCAATTCCCCACCCCCATCCCTCCAACCGGTCCCTGGTACTGTGAGACAGCCGTGCTTACCACTGAGACACTATGTCCCCTCCCCCTCCCACCAAACCAGGTCCCTGGTACTGTGAGACAGCCGTGTTAACCGCTGAGACACCATGACCCCCTCCCCCTCTCCTCCACTCCGGGTCCCAGGTACTGTGAGACAGCCGTGCTAACCACTAAGATACAATGCCCCCTCCCCATCCCCCACAAACCAGATCCCTAGTACTGTGAGACAGCCGTGCTAAGCACTGAGACACAAAGCCCCCTTCCCCCTCCCCCCAAACCGGGTCCCTGGTACTGTTGGACAGCCGTGCTAACCACTGAGACACCAGGACCCCCTCCTCGAAAACCAGGTCCCTGGTACTGAGATATCATGCCCCCTCTCCCCCACAAACCGGGTCCCTGGTACTGTGAGACAGCCGTACAAACCACTGAGACACCATGCCCCCCTCTCCCACCCCCTAAACTGGGTCCCTGGTATTGAGAGACAGCCGTGCTAACCACTGAGACACCATGCACCCTCCCCCTTCTCCTGTCCACCAATCCGGGTGCCTGGTACTCTGAAACAACCATGCTAACCACTGAGACACAATTCCCCATCACCGTCCCCTCCCCCAAAACGGAGTGACTGTGCTCGGTAATACTGGGGAAATGTACATAAAAGTGATGAGCTTAGAGCTATTATGTTGTGGCCATAACAGAGACATGGGTTTCTCAGGGGCAGGAATGGTTGCTGGATGTTCCAGGGTTTAGAACATTTAAAAAGAATAGGGAGGAGGTAAAAAGTGGAGGGGGTGTAGTACTGCTAATCAGAGTGGGTTTCACAGCTACAGAAGTTAACATTATCGAGGAAGGTCTGCCTACTGAGTCATTATGGGTGGAAATTAGGAACAGTAAGGCAGCAATCACCTCACTAGAGGTTAAATACAGGCCCCCCCAATAGAAGCAGGGTGATTGAAGAAAGCATAGGTCAGCAGATTTTGGAAAAGTGTGAATGGAATAGGGTAGTTGTAATGGGTGACTAACTTTCCCAATATTGATTGGAACCTCCTTCCAGCAGATGATTTAGAAGGAGCTGTTTTTGTAAGGTGTGTTCAAGAGGGTTTCCTAACTCAGTACGTTGACAGGCCGACGAGGGGAGAGAGCATTTTGGATTTGGTGCTCGGCAATGAGTTGGGGCAGGTGTCATAACTTGCGGTGGGAGACCATTTTGGTGATAGTGACCACAAATGCCTCATCTTCTACATAGCTATGGAGAAGGAGAGAAGCAGGCACAATGGGAGGATATTTAATTGGGGAAAAGGAAACTATGATACTATCAGACTGTGTTGCGAAGCATGGACTGGGAGCAATTGTTCCATGGAAAGGCCACACTAGACATGTGGAGACTGTTTAAGGAACAGTTGTTGCGAGTGATGCACAAATGTGTTCCTTTGAGTCAGGCAAGAAGGGGTAAGATAAAGGAACCTTGGATGACGAGAGCGGACGAGCTTCTCGTCAAAAGAAAGAAGGCAGCTTACGTAAGGTGGAGGAAGCAAGGGTTTTGCTCAGCTCTAGAGGATAACAGGCAGGCGAGGAAGGAGCTCAAAAATGGTCTGAGGAGAGCCAGGAGGGGGCAGGAAAAAGGCGTGGCAGGAAGGATTAGGGAGAATCTAAAGGCATTTGCACATATATGAGGAATAAGAGAATGATCAAACAAAGAGTATGGCCGATCAGGGATAGCTTAGGGAACTTGTGGATAGAGTCTGAGGAGGTAGAGAAAGCTCTAAATGAGTTTTTTGCTTCTGTCTTTACGAAAGAACAGGACTTTGTAGTGAATGAAACCATTGAGGAGCAGGTAACCCTGCTGCAACAGATAGATTGAGGAAGCTGATGTGTTGAAAATTTTGACAAACATTAATATGAACAAGTCGCCAGGGCCAGACCAGATTTGACCGCTCTGAGAAGCGAGAAATGTGATTGCTTCGCCGCTTGCGAAGCTCTTTGCATCCTCGCTCTCCACCGGATTCGTACCTGAGGACTGGAGGGAGGCAAATGTAATTCCTCTCTTCAAGAAAAGAAATAGGGAAATCCCCGGAAATTACAGACCAGTCAGTCTCACGTCTGTCATCTGCAAGGCGTTAGAAAGGATTCTGCGGGATAGGATTTATGACCATCTGGAAGAGCATGGCTTGATTAAATGCAGTCAGCACGGCTTTGTGCGGGGTAGGTCATGCCTCACGAATCTTATTGAGTTCTTTGAGGATGTTACTAGGAATGTTTATGAGGGTCGAGCGGTGGATGTTGTGTATCTGGACTTCAGCAAGGCATTTGATAAGATTCCCCATGGTAAGCTCGTTCAGAATGTCAGGAGGAATGGGATACAGGGAAATTTAGCTGTCGAGATATAGAATTGGCTGGTCGACAGAAGACAGCGAGTGGTTGTGGAAGGAAAATATTCGGCCTGGAAGTCAGTGGTGAATGGTGTTCCACGGGCTCTGTTCTTGGGCCTCTACTCGTTGTAATTTTTATTAATGACTTGGATGAGAAGATTGAAGGATGGGTTAGCAAGTTTGCAGAGGGCACAAAGGTTGGAGGTATCATTGACAGTATACAGGACTGTTGCTGGCTGCAGCACGACATTGCCAGGATGCAGAGATGGGCTGAAAGGTGGTAGATGGAATTCAAACTGGATAAATGCGAGGTGATGCATTTTGGAAGATCGAACTTGAAAGTTGAGTACAGGACTAAAGGCAGCATTCTTTGCAGTGTGGAGGAACAGCGTGATCTTGGTGTGCAGGTACATCGATCCCTTAAATTTTCCACCCAGGTGGACAGGGTTGTTAAGAAGGCATATGGTGTTTTTGGCTTTCATTAACAGGGGGATTGTGTTTAAGAGCCGTGAGATCTTGTTGCAGCTCCATTTACTCATACCCCTATAGTTATTCTCCCATTTCCTCATACTCCTACACTGAATTCTCCTGCTTTTTCATATAACGATACTAATTCTGCCATTTCCTCATATCCCAGTATGATTCTCTCATTTTCTGATGCCCGAGTTCAAATCTCGCATTTAGGAGTGCCCTACTCTAATTCTATATTTTAATGGTGACTTGCACCAAATATCTAATTGAGGTCCACTCCACACCACTTCTTCCATTAACTATGTAGCTGCAATGATTCTCCCATGTCGTGGTCCACTGCTGTAATTCTCCAATTTTGGCGTTTGCTGCATCAAATTCTCAAATTGCCAATTCTGCACTAATCCACCCTTTCGTCATGAACCGAAGAAACTCTCCCACTGAGTATTGCCTTGCACCAACCCTCCTGTTTTGCTGTTTCCTGACAAACATCTTCCACATAATGGTGCACTGCTCAAAGTTTTTTCATTATTGGCGCCCTGCATCGAATGGCCACTTTCCTGCACTTCACAACATTTCTCCGACTTACTGATTCCTGCCTGTGTTCTCCCATTTATGTATGCTATGTTCCAACTCTGCATGTTTAAGCACCCCACATCAATTCTCGAATTCAATATTGCCCTGAAATAATTTTCATGTTCATTGATACCCAAACCAACTTCTCCCATAGTGGGGAACGCGACTCTGACTCTCTGAGATAGTGGTGCCATACCCCAATTCGCTGTTAAAGCTCCACTGCACAATTTTACCATTTTGTGGTTCGTGCAACAATTGTCCCAAATACAGCTTCACTTCCGTGCACCATTCTCCCATTTTCGAATCCTGCACGAATCTTCTTTTCATCAGCAACTGCACCTCCACCACATTTAATATTATTCAGCACCAGTTCTCCCACGTCTTCCACCAATTCTCTACTTTCGTGTCATCGGCACCAACTCTCCCATTGTTGATGCCTTGCGTCAATTGTCCCATTACGTTGTTTCCTGATACACTTCCTCCACGTATTGGCTTCCCTGCTCCAAAGTTTTTTTTTTCATTTCTTGGTGGGCGGACTCGAATCTCGACTTACTGCTGCTTGCAAAATTGTTCCTTCTCAATGATTCCCTGCCCCTATTCTTCCATTTAGAGGTGTTCTGCTAAAATTCTTTAATGAATAGGCAATTTGTACTAATTTTCCAGTGTAATGGCACTGTGCAACAATTCTCCCATTTATTGATACCCAACAATTCTCCCACTGCCTGACACCCTGACACCTGTCGTGGAAATTTAATCGACTCGAATCAACTGGTAGCAAGAGCAAAGGAAAGTCTTTATTTTTCAACCTGTGCATGCAGAGCGGCCAATATACTTGGCAAAAGTACCTTATGTAAGGGCTGTGAACAAACTTCACATATTCGTGTCCTACTATTCTTATCACATGCTCAAGGACAGGTGTTGCGAGACATTCAAGCTCATATTTTCTCATTCCCATGCCTTGGACATAATTGTCTTTATGTTTTCCGAAGCTTTTTTCTGAACTTGGCTGCTCCCAAGGCCAGGTGAAATGTTTGCAAAGTTCCACAAAGACAAGCTGACTCCTCGACGCAGAATTCAGCAAAGTATTTGCATATTTCAGCGAAGTATTAAACTTTGCAAAACATTCTCTGACAGATTTCACAGTAAATGTTAATTTTGTTAATTTTACATTACATTTTCCAAATTTTTGTCATTCTACAACAAGGACAACAACCAAATAAAAAGCCAGATAGCTATATATCAAAAATAATTTATAAACACCAGGCATTTCCTCAGACACCACCTATTTCTAACAAAGGTTTATGGTGGTTTTTCCATTTCCCTGGTTTGCCCGATACACAGCCCATCTTCACACATCACATTCGTCAACGTCGCTGTAGGGTGTGGACAAGCAATCGGATCTTCCTTCTTTGGGGCCACTGATAGTTTAACATTTCGTATTCTACTGCATTCATAAGCAAGTGGTGTAGGCTGGTACACAACTAGGGTCTTGTTCAAAGCAGTATGAGTAAGACCAGTCCTACAACGAGTAGAACGATAAGGGTCCATTACCCCCATCCTCCATAAGGGGAGAGCCATCGGGAGGAGGAGTCATCTGCTCGTGGAGGCGGTCATTTAGCTGCCTTCATACCATTTATTAAACCAGTAATATTTTGGGACTCAACAGGAACATTAATACAGCACGAGGTACCTAACGTTTTGCAGACGCCCCCACTCTCGGCCGTCATGATGTCTAGTACGAATCGATTTTGTGTCACTGCTTCCTAACCGCCATTAACTCAGTGTTAATGAGTGCTAGGCCTTCCTCCGTCTCATTTGTGAATACACCATATGTGAGGATGTTCTGCGAGTGTGTACCCATTCCAATGCAGAGGGATGCCCCTTCGAGTTCGGCAATTGCTGTCTTTTAGGGCGAATATTGTTGTGTTGGTGGACAGTATCGCGGTGTAGCAGCACCCCTTTCTCCCCGGGGATGCGGTGGTACCCTTTCTCGCCACCTGCCCATATTATACCTGCCACCTTGATTAGATTAGATCACTTACAGTGTGGAAACAGGCTTTTCCGCCCAACAAGTCCACACACACCAGCCGAAGTGCAACCCACCCATACATTTACCTAACACCTAACACTACGGGCAATTTAGCATGGCCCATTCACCCAACCTGCAATCTGGTGACTGTGGGAGGAAACTCACGCAGACACAGGGAGAATGTGCAAACTGCACACTGTCAGTCACCTGAGGCGGGAATTAAACCGGGGTCTCTGGCGCTGTGAGGCAGCAATGCTAACCACTGTGCCCACCATGCCGCTCATGGTCTGACCATTGATAAAGGAACAAGCAATGTTTATGGTCGTATCATTTGTGTATGTTGCTGTATAAGAGTCACTGTTCAAGTACAGCATCAAGGTACACTGGGAGATACCCAAAAGGAGTCTCCCCCGATTGGTGCAAATACACATTTCTCCCCTGCAATCCACTATCTGGAATGCTGTGGACGGTAGAGTGTCAGGTTTGGGGCTGTAGTTAGCCTGGAGTTCGGGTGGTGACACGAGATTTGCCCAAATTGCCCCCCACTATCATGGTCAGGCTAGTCGCCTCCCGTGGAAGCAGACAGCTGGCATTTCTCGCCAGGCTCTCAGTAATTTGCTGAGCAGTCTACCTTTGGGCTGTGTGCAAACATATCCAACAAGTGTAGCCAACGTCTAATCTCTCGTTTTGTCTTATGACCAAAGCACATGCTCTGTTCCCTTCACATCTAGCAATGGCCCTTCGCAGCTCCCAACCTACTGGCGTCGCATTTACGCCATTTATATCCAGTCGGCAAATTCCCCTCCTGCTTTAAATTCGTTTTCTCGCCACGGCCGTCTCCGTTCAGGTTTGGATGTGTCATTAATGACCTTTGCCCGGCTTGGGGTTAGGTCAATGATCTGGTTTGATTGGTTGCCATGCCCCACTGCTCCTATTGTCTGTAGTACATTCTGCACTGCATCTCGGAGGGCGGGGGTGGGGGGACTGAACCACTATATTCACCTGTCTAAAGATGTCAGAGTAGGATCTATCTATTCCACACCACGAGACTCCCTCATTGCTCTTCTGAGTCTTACTTTGATCATAGAATATCTATTTCCCATGTCAGGTGCCCCTTTTGCCGTGGTGGCTACTACTAAATGCCAGTCACCGGCGCGGCATGGATCCCTGCATAAATCTTAATTATCCAATTTAAAGTCGTTCTTGTTACTGAACGGCTATGGGTCGCATGTAAAGATCCACTTCGTCCTATCAGTTAAGATTACCGTCAGCTGCTGCATCACAGACGCCCCTGCCCTTATGAATAGTCCTACCAGGGCGCTTGCCAACAGTGTGAACTGTGGCAGCCCCACATTTGCTTAAGTCTTCTAATAAATACTTTCTCTAAATTGGCTTTGGTGTTGTGCGATGTCTCCTCAGTCCCAGCTGCAAGTTTGTAAGGGCTGGCGTGTATCCACCTGGATGTTCCGGCGACCTTAACAGCTATCTGTACTGTAAGGCGTACTTGAAACGGTCCCAGCCACCTCTTACGCTTTCCTGTTTTCCCTCCTGAAGTCTTTCGCCACCATTCGGGCTCCAGGTTATAGATCGTACATCTTCCCTTCTGCTGATTGGGGTAGTGCTGTCTTCACTTGATTCTGTATTTGGGACAGAAGTGTAGAGAGTTTCATGCAGTAACACAACATCTCATCCTCACAGTAGCCTGTTATCTGGCTTCTCTTACATCTCGGGACAATTCCTATGTTTGACGGCCTACCAAACAAAATTTCAAACGGGCTAAGGTTAGCTCTCCCTCTCCTCCTAGATCTCATACACATTAGCACAATTGGAAGTGCCTTTGTCCATGTCATCCCTAGTACCACACAGCATTTTCTCAACATATTTTTTAAGGTAAACTTTTCTCTTTCCGCTGCCCTACCTCTCGTCTGGTGGTAGGCACAGTGTTAGCCCATGTTTATTCCCAAATACTCACTAATCTGCTGTAGGGCATTATGGACAAATGGTGACCCACTGTCACTCCTAAACCTAGAGTGTAGGTTTGCTCGCTGAGCTGTAGGTTTGACATCTAGACGTTTCAGTACCTGGCATATGGAGGTTAGTGGGCTAGTGTAGGTTAGGTCGGCTTGGATCGGAGCAACATCGAGAGCCAAAGGGCCTGTACTGCGCTGTATTTTTCTATGTTCTATGTTCTCGGTCACATCATCAGTGACGAACGCCAAGTGAAGAGAAACTGTTGTCTCCTGCTTTCTAGATATATGTTTGTCCAGGATTGGGTTCCTGGGGTTTGTGGTGATGCCACTTCCTGTTCGTTTTCTGAGGGGTTGATAGATGCTATCTAGATATATGTCTTTTTTGATGGCATTGTGGTTGGAGTGCTAGGCCTCAAGGAATTATCTGGCATGTCTTTGCTTAGCCTGTCCCAGGATAGATGTGTTGTCCAAGTCGAAATGGTGTTTAAATTTCAACCGCGTGAAGGGCTATGAGGGAGAGAGGATCGTGTCTTTTTGTGGCTAGCTGGTGTTCGTGTATCCTGGTGGCTAACTTTCTTCCTGTCTGTCCTACGTAGTGTTTGTGGTAGTCCTTGCATGGAATTTTGTAGACGACGTTGGTTTTGTCCATGGGTTGTACTGGGTCTTTTAAATTTGTTAGTTTTGTTTGAGACTGTTGGTGGGATTCCGAGGGGTCTTAATAGTCTGGCTGCTTCTTCTGAGACTTCATTGATGTATGGAAAGGTCTATCGGGTTTCTGGCTGTTTTAGGTCTACTTGTCGTAGTTTGTCGCTGAGGAATCTGTGGACTGTATTTTTAAAGTATCCGTTCTTCTTAAGTACGACTTATAGGCGGTTCTCCTCTGTTTTCCGAAGTTCGCCTATGCTGAAATGTGTGGTAGTTCGTTGGAATAGTGTTCTGATACAGCTTCCTTTTTGCGATTTGGAATGGTTGCTGGTGTAGTTAAGTATTTGGTCAGTGTTTGTCGGTTTGCTGTATATGCAGACACACCAGAGAATTCCGAGAGGCCTCGCACTCCAATCACAGCGCCATAAACAAACACATAGATCGATTTACCATCTGTCAACCCCTCAGAAAACGAATAGGAAATGATATCACCACAAACCCCAGGAACCCCATCCATAACAAACATATAAATAGAAAGCAGGAGACAACATCTTCACTTCACTTCACTTGGAGGTCGCCACTGATGATGTTACCTAGCCAGGTAATGAAACGTCTGGATAACAAACCTACAGCTCAGCGAGCAAACCTACACCCTAAACCTCAACCGGAGCTATAAACCTTCACAAACCTTGGGAGTACTAAGCCTCTTAGTGATGCTCCATCTCGGAATTATTTCAGTTAGGAAAGCTTTGGTTATGGCACTGGCATTCTGTTTTGCCGTGGGGAACGCTTGCACCCATTTGGAAAACATATCACCAATTACCAGATGATACCTTTTTCCTTCGCAGGGTGTTAGTTCGGTAAAATCCAGTTCTAAATGTTCAAATTGTTTTTGGGGGTGTAAGTGCTACATGACTCATCTGTATTCCCCTCCCCACATTATTGTAAGAGATAACACACCAGTCACAATATTTCTGGAAGTAATGAATCAATCCCTCAGTGTACCACTGTGCT
This sequence comes from Chiloscyllium punctatum, assembly GCF_047496795.1. NCBI lineage: Eukaryota > Metazoa > Chordata > Chondrichthyes > Orectolobiformes > Hemiscylliidae > Chiloscyllium > Chiloscyllium punctatum. Next base: position 23,758,396 of record NC_092790.1, on the reverse strand, counting down.
GAAATGCTGTCATATCTCCCCTCTTTTGACACATGTTCCTTACTTATTGTCAGTTTGGCATCGGATGGAAATAATGATCGTGGTAGAAAAGGATTACCATTGGGGCCACACCATACTCCTTACCTCAAACTGAACTCTGCTTTTTCCCACTCAAAAGTGTCTTCAAGCCTGGACTTCGACTGTGATTCCCGTACGTCTGCTGTTGGGGTAAGGATTTTTGTCATTCCCATGTCAAACTGATCATTTACCGGCTGCTGGGCTGCCGTCCTTGCCGCCGAGTCTTCCCTTGCATTTCCTTGAGAAACGGAATCGTTATTTTTCGTGTGGGCTTGACATTTACACATAGCGATTGATTTAGGCAATAGGACCGCTTCCAAGAGGTCAGAAATCTGATCACGGTGTGTGATGGGCTTTCCGGTGAAGGTCAAGCAGTCCCTGTATTTCCATAAGGTTCTAACATCATGTGGAACTCCGAATGCGTATCTGCTATCGGTTAAATATTCGCTGTCTTTCCCTAAGCCAATTTACATGACTCAGTCAATGCAACCAGCTCCGCTGCTTGAGCTGACAATTGAGAAGGGAGTGATCCCACTTTGAATACCTCATGGGTAGTTACTACAGCATCCCCAATACAATTCTGGCCTATCTCCTTGCTCCTGAATGCTGACCCATCCACAAAAATAAACGCCATATTTGGATTCTGAAGTGGTGAATTCTGCAAGTCTTGTCGAGTCAGCACATTTCATTAATTACAGCGATACAATCATGTGGGTCTCCGTCTCCTTCTCCAGTGAGAGGACAGCAGCATTAAGGACGTTGCATCGTTTTATTGCAATGTTAGGCTTCTCCAAGAACACAGTATTGTATCTGAGTCAACGTGCTGCCGACTATGTGCTGTCTTTTGCTCGGAAAACAGTAAGGATACTGCATGTGCGATCAGTTTGGTTAAGTCGCCATAGCCGATTATATCGCAACCACAGCTCGCAGGCATTTACGCAATCCTGCCTCTACGAGGTCTGGCTTAGACGAAAAATAAGTTGCTAGCCTGAATTTTCCCCCATGATCCTGCAACAACACAGATGTCATGCAGCCATGTTTTTCATCTACCATTTGACAGAAGGCTTGTTTGGATTCGGAATCCCCAGTGTAAGTGTACTTTGAAACGTCTTTTTCAATTCAACTCGGCCGCTGGGATCCATTGCAACGGACCTTGGTTCTGCTACCCTTTTCCATGGGCCATGTCACTTCAGTGCACCTCAAGATTTGTGTAATATGGGATAAACGTTCTTCAGTAGGAGCGTATGCCCAAAAAGTATAGCATTGTTTCCTCATGTGAGGCCTTGGAATTTGCTGAATTACTTGCACTCTGTCTTGACCAATGGTCTTCCCTTGTTCACATATTAAGTGACTGAAGAACTTCACCTGTTGTTGCATAAATCGAAGCTTTGCGAGCCTGGCTTTGTGCCCTTCCCTCGTGCAATGCAAGGGAATCCTTCTCACATTGTTCCTCTTTCGGTGCTACTATTAAGCAATCGTCTACAGATTGCAGAATAGCAGACCTAGGGGTTAAAAGAAGAGTCTCCAGACTCCTGCGTAGAGCCTCATTATATATGGTGGGTGACTCACAGTAACATTGACAAAGTCGTGTGAACTCATAAGATTTCCCTTTGAATGAAAAAGCGAACCAGAATTGACTATCTGGATGCACCATTGCACTAAAGAATGTATTTGCTAAATCCACAGCAGGGAACCATTTACTGTCCGGTGGAAATTGAGCTAATACAGTATCGGGTTTGGGAACATTTGATGCGCGCGGGACGACACTGTTATTGACTGCCTGCAGGTCTTGAACAAACCTCCATCCCTCCGGGTCACTTGGAATTTTTGCCTTTTTGATCAGAAAAATGGGAGTTCTCACCGGTGAGTTTACACAGGGGATTATCTCTCTAGCCTTTGGGAAGGACTGAAAGACTGGAGTAACTACGTCCATGGCCTCGGGTTTTCACGGGTATTGTGCCCTGCAAGGACGATATTCCGACTTCGGTTTACTCGTATTGGTTCACAACCTCGTATATGATCCACATCATGTTTGCCTTTTACCCATAATTCAGTAGGAACGTTATTAATCTTGGGGCTGAGAAGTTTATCTTAGGTAAACGCCAGGCCAGCCTTCTAGGCTCTTCAGGGCTAGAGGGGGTTACCTCGACTGTTCTATTGCCTGAGTTAGACAAAATAATTTCTTCCTATATGTCGACACATCTGCATTGAACCACATACCCACATCTTCCCAGAACACCCAACATTTCGTTCTTTATGCCTTTCATCCCCATGGCCCCAAATCCTGCCACCAGTCACTAGACACCTTCGCCAGTGACACGCGAGGAGCATGGCCTTCCACATCAAAAATATAGAGTTTACTTGCCGTCGCAGATACTTTACATTAGTTCACACTGACTGCACATCTGTCATCTCTTCAATAAAATTCGCACAATAACAACTGACCTGGTTTAACCAATCTCCTGAACAAATACTTCTCTTATGGTTCCTCAGGGATATCGTGGTGTATGTGTGCTGTGCAGTGCAGCATATTCCCGCAAAAAAATCGGTGTTAATAGGATTATCATGGTTACCTGCTTCCAGGGCGAGTGAATTGCTCACTGAACTCATTGCTCTCTGGCTTAATAGGCACTTATAGACATACACCAGGGGTGGTGGGTTGTATTTTACAGTTTACACTTGTGAATCTTCTCTTTGAATTACCTGCAAGCCCGTCGGAGTACTGAGCAAATACAACCCCAGTCTCATAATGAGATCCTAAGCCATCAAATGTAAAGGACAGAATTCCGCTAACAAAATTGAGAATTAGAATGGATACACATTCCTGATTTCACACAATATGGGTGCGGTAAAACTCTCTCATATCACGACGCCTGATGCCTCCATTGAGTTCAGGAACATTCCACTCATCTTTATTGGCGTCAACTCTCTGAACTGTCTTGATTTGAGGAGTGAATATGCTGGCCATGTATCTACCAAAAAGGTAACTGGTGTACCTTCCACGTATAACATAGAGGTAGGCATCGACAAATACGCATCATTGTTATATTGAACATATTGTCCACACGTCGCAATCTCAATGTTCAATATAGAGTTGGGATACATCTCAGTGCCCGTTAGGTTAGTAGAAGTGATTAGCATTAGGGATTCTTCGTTGCCAAGAATAAAGGAAAGAGGTTAACCTGTACCTGTGGCCTGCCCACCTCAACCTCAGTCGTCCCCTGTCAGTCACCATGCTGTCCAACCTCCAGGACCGATTGAGGCTGTCTGTGCGGGCACTGTCCTGACCAGTGGTCCATTGCTCCGCAAACAAAGCACCAGCCAGATTTATCTCTGCAAGCGCACTTTCGCGATCCCTTCCTCTTTAGCGAACTCCACCTGTGCCTCTCTCTTTTCCCGCAGTTCCTCCCTCCAATGGCTGAACGACCATTTGCGTCATAATAAGCTGAGGTTCATGTGATTGCTGTTCCATCTTTAATTTCCGGTTATGGTTCTCTTGAGCCAGTAGTTTTTCAGCATGTATCACATATTGTTCTAGCTAATTCAACTTTCCCGTGTCCCAGGTAATACATGTATATTATTGCCTATTTTGTTGTTTCGTACTTCATTCCATTGATGAAGCTGCACTTCAGGTGTGCCTCATACAGTGTAATCTCTGCCGTCGTTATGTCCTTGGGTGGTATCAGTCCACAATAGACGTTATCGACTTTCGTGAGGCGCTTAAGGTACTGGGACATTGTCTCGATTTCTTTTGGGATTCTTGCTTCAATTGATTGTGGTACGACATGGTATTGGTGATTCAGCAGACCCTGAGGCGGCGACTGTTGATTTGGAGTCTTCCTGAAGTGGATCTCGTAGGGGGGCTGTAGCTCTTCGAGGGCACCCATTAATGTCAGGATCTGATCCTGTCTTAAGACACTGTCCAGCTTCATTAGGTTGTGTTCCGTGTGTGTGTGCATGTGTGCTGGTGTTTGTACGTGTACTTGATCTATCTTTATTTCGAGATTTTCTTTCTCTGAAATCAGGCTCAGCCTTCAACATGTGATGAGCACTCCAATTCACAGGTTCTATTTTACCCTTCCGTTTCTCCTTCTCTCTCTCCTCCAACGGTGACCTCAGCATTTGAAACTGAATATTACTAAAACTTCCTTCCTCCAGAAAAACACATTCCTTGATTTACATTTTTAACTGCTTTACAGAAACTGGGCCATAATTATTTAGCATATATTGTATTTTTTCTTGACCATTCCGAGTTGTCTGTCGACCCTCTTTTTGATTGCTCTTGCTGGAGCCGATTTTCATGGATATTGGAAAAGTGTTCATCTCTCTCTGTCTGTCTGTCTGTCTGTCTATCTCTCTCTCTCTCACGATACCATAATCTGCTCTTTGCCAATATAACTTGCTTTTACCTCCGAAGGTCCCCTCTCATGGGCACGACCACCACATTGCCCACGTAACTGGTACAGCTTTGGCGACTCCAACGCTGCCCATGGTGGCTCCAAGTCTCAAACCACCATTAATTTGCTGTCTCTTAAACTCTCTAGAGACGGCAATCCTTTCCCTTGAGTTTTACTCGAATACCGCACGAGAGTTTACTGGTCCCTCTTCCTGGTTCGTCTATTCTCTTCGAGCGAGTCTCTATGTCAGATTACTTTAGCCACAACTCTTACCCTGACCCTATTCGATCCACTTATACCCAGTCCTCTCACTCAAAGGGGCCAATTCAGCACTCGAGATGAAGTGAAAGACCTTCAAGGTAGTGGCGCATACACCTCCTGGCAATCTTCAAAATCTTACCGAGTCGCAGGGTCGCAGACGAGCCCCCGAGTTTACTGACGTGGAATTTCAATCGACTCGACACAAATGCTACCAAGAGCAAAGAAAAAGTTTATTTCTGAAATTTGCAAAATGGACCCGACACATTTGCAAGACGCCTCATAAAATGGACGCCTGACTGTTTTCACATAATCCCTTTATACTATATATCGCCTTGCCTTATCACACCTCAGGGCAGGAACCTGGATCAGTCAAGTTCCTTTCCACACATGGAGTTGCTTCTTCTAATTCATTGACTGCTGATATAATAGATTATTGGCCTTGAGAGTCAGCTGAAAATTAGGATGAACTTTACATTTTTTCTGTCTTTTTGCAAGGTTAGGTCCATACTTCTTTGTTTCAACCATGCTTTCACAGATATCACAAAAAATGATAATTTTCCATTTCAGGGGATCAGGCTGACAGTGGCTCAATAAGTGTGATGGAGTGAGGATGATAGTGACAAACTGAGGGTGAGGTGGCAGCGTGGTAGTGACGCACACTGTGTGAGTGGATCAGGCCGATAGTTACTCAGTGAGGGGGGTCAGAGTGATAGTGATGCAGTAAGTCTGAGGGATCAGACCAATAGTGACGCAGGAAGTGTGAGGTGGTCAGGGTGATAGTGAAGCACTTCGTGTGATGGGTCAGTGTGACAGTGACGCAGTAAGAGTGAGTGGTCAGGCTGATAGTGACGCAGTAATTGGAAGGAGATCAGGCTGATAGTGATGCAGTAAGTGTTACTGTGTCAGGCTGATCCTGACGCATAAAGTGGGAGGGGACAGGGTGATAGTGACGTAGTAAGTGTGATGGGGTCAGGCAGAGACTGACGCAGTGAGTGTGAGACAGTCAGGGTGATAGTGAGGGAGTAAGTGTGTGCATTCAGGCTGGTAGTGACACAGTAAGTTGAGAGCGTCAGGCAGATAGTGGCTAATAAAAGTTAGGTGTTAGGGGAATAGTGACGCAGTAAGTGTGAGGTGTTAGGCTGTTAGTGATGCGGTAGATGTGAGGGGTCAGTCTGATAGTGAAGCAGTAAGTATGAGGGGGTCAGGCTGATAGAGACGCAGCAAGTGTGGTGGGGTCAGGCTGATAGTGTCACAGTATGTGTGAGGGGACAGGCTCATAGTGATGCAGTAAGCGTCGGTGAGTCAGAGTGTTCCTAATGCAGGAAGTGAGAGGGGCCAGGGTGAGAGTGACGCAGTGAGTGTGAGGGGGTCAGTGTGATGGTGACAGAGTAAGGGTGAGTGTTCAGGCTGATATTGATGCAGTATGTTGAGGGCGTCAGGCTAATACTGGCCAGTAGGTGTGAAGTGACAGGGTGATAGTGATGCAGAAAATGTGTGGAGTCAGACTGATAGACACAGTAAAATTGTGAGGGGTCAGGCTGATAGTGATGCGGGAAGTGTGCGAGTGTCAGGCTGATAGTGATGCAGTACGTGTGCTGGGAGCAGAGTGATAGGAACGCAATAAGTGTGAGCGGCTCTGGATGATAGTGACAGGTCAGTATGAGGGGAAGGATGGTAGTGATCCAGTGAGTGTGAGGTGTCAGGATGACAGTGAAGCAGACAGTGTGAATGTGTCATTGTGATGGTGCCATGGCAAGTGTGATGGGGTCAGGGTGACAGTGACGCAGATGATTTCAGGGGGTCAGGTTGTAGTGATGCAGTAATTGTGAGGGGTCAGGGTGATAGTGACGCAGTGAGTGTGAGATGTCAGTGTGATAGTGATGCAGAACATTTGGGGGGCCAGGCTCAGTGATGCAGTATGGGCAAGGGGTCAGGGTGACAGTGATGTAGATGCACTCACAGGGCCAGGTTGTAGTAAGGCTGTAAATGTGAGTGTCTCAAGCTGATAGTGATGAAGTAAATGCGAGGGGGTAAGGCGGTTAGGGATGTAGTAAGTGTGCAAGGGTAGTTCTAGAAGTTACGCAGTAAATGTGAGTGTTGAAGCTGATAGTGATGCATTAAGTTTGAGGGGATCAGGCTGATCTTCACGCAGTATGTGTGACGTTGTCAGGATGATAGTTACGCTGTAAGTATATGGGGGCACAATGATATTGACGCAGTAAGAGTGGGGAGTCACGGAGATAGTGACGCAGTAAGCATGAGTGGGTAAGCCTGATAGTGACGCAGTATGTGTGAAATGGTCAGGCTGATATTGATGCAGTTAGTGTGTTGGGGTCAAAGTGATAGTGACACAATAGGTGTAAGCGGCTAAGGATGATAGTGACACAGTGGGTGTGAGATACCAGTGTGATAGTGATGCAGTAAGTGTAAGGGGTCAGGATGACAGTGACACTAAGTGTACGGCCTCAGTGTGATAGTGTCACAGCAAGTGTGGGGTGTCAGGGTGTAAATGACATCGTAAGTGAGAGAAGGGCATTGCGATAGTGAAGCAATATGTGTGAGGGGGTCAGGCTGATAGTGACACAGTCAACGTAACGGGGCAGTGTTTTAGTGACAAGATAAGAGTGAGGCGTCAGTCTGATACTGACACAATAAATGAGATGGAGTCAGGCTGATAGTGACACAGTAAGTGTGAGGGGTTAGCTGATAGTGACACAATAAGTGTAAGGATTCAGGGTGATAGTAACATGGGAAATGTGAGGGCGTGACTGAAAGTGATGCAATAAATGTGTGGTGGTTAGGCTGATGGGGACTCAATAAAAATAAGGCCAGCAAGGTGAAAGTGGCAAAGACTGTGTGTGTGGGTCAGAGTGATAGTGACGCAGTAAATGTGAGGAGGTCAGGGTGAGAGTGACGCAGTAAATGAGAGAGGATCAGAGTGCGAGTGACGCAGTAAGTCTGAGTGGTCAGACTGATATTGACGCAGTAAGTATGAAGGGGTCAGGCTGAGAGTGACAGTCAGTGTGAGGGGGGAGAGGTTTAGTTACACAGTAAGTGTGAGCCGTCAGACTGAAACTGATACAAAAAGTGTGAGTGGGTCAGGGTGATATTGACGCAGTACGTCTGAGGGGTCAGGCTGATAGTGACGCAATCAGTGTGATGGGCCAGAGTTTTAGTAACATGGTAAGCGTGAGGCGTCAGTCTGATACTGACACAAAAAGTGTGATGGAGTCACGCTGAGAGTGACGCAGTAGGTTTTAGGAGTGAGGGTGATATTAACGTAGGAAGTGCGAGGGCGTCACTGATAGTGACACAATATGTGTGTGGCTGTCAGGCTGATAGTGATGCAGTAAAAATGAGGATGTCAAGGTGAAACTGGTGCAGTAAGGTGAGGATAGCAGATGGACAGTGATGCAGTAAGTGTGAGGGGTTCACGCTGATATTGAGGCATGCACGTTTGAGGCGCCAGGTTGATAGTGACGCTGTGCGCTGGCGGGTCAGGCTGACAATGACGCAGAAAATGTGAGTGTCTCAGTGTGACAGTGACGCATTATGTGTGAGAGGGTCAGGCTGATAATGACAGAGAAAGTGTGAGGGGGTCAGGTTGATAGTGAGTAATTGTGAGCTTGATCAGCGTGATAGTGAGGGGCTCAGGCTAATAGCGACACAGCAATTGTGAGGGGGTCAGGGTAGTAGTGACGCAAAACGTGTGAGTGGGTCAGGCTAATAGTGGTGCAGTACGTGTGAGGCGTCAGGCCGATAGTGACGCAGTAAAGGTGAGAGTGTTGGTGTGCTAGTGATGCAGTAAGTGTGAGCCGCTCAGGATGATAGTGACGCAATATGCGTGAGGTTTCAGGTAGACACCCATGCAGTAAGTTTGACATGTTCAGGGTGACAGTGACGCAGACACTTTGAGGGTGTCAGATTGAGAGTGACACAGGAAATGTGAGGGGACAGGTTGAGAGTGACACAGTAAGTGTAAGAGGTCAGGCTGATAATGATATACTAATTGTGATGGAGTCAGGATAATAGTGGTGCAGTGAGTATGAATTGTCAGGGTGATAGTGACACACGGTGTGAGTGGGATGGAGTTATAGTGATGCAGCAAGTATGAGGAGGTCAGAGTGATAGTGTGCAGGGTCTGGCTGAAGGTGACGCAAGAAGAGTGAAAGTTTCAGTGTGATCTGGACGCACTAAGTTTGGGGGGGCAAGGTGATAGTGATGCTGTAAGTATGAGTGGGTCAGTCTGATAGTGACACAGTACATTTGAAGGGATCAGGCTGGTAGTGATGCAATAAGCGTGAGGGGGTCAGGCTGATATTGATGCAATAAGTGAGAGAGTGTCAAGGTGATGGTGACGCATTAAGTGTGAGCAGGTTAGAGAGAGAGTGATGCCGTTAGTGAGTGGGGTTTGGCTGATAGGGATGCAGTGGGTGCACACGTGTCAGGGTGTGAGTGATGCAGGAAGTATGAGGATGCCAGACGAATAGTGACGCATTGAGTATAAGGGGGTCAGAGTGATTGTGATGTAGTAATTCTGAGGGGATCAGAGAGATACCAACGCAGTAAGCATGAGGGGGTCAGGCTGTTAGTGACGCTGTCAGTATGAGTGCCTCAGCCTAATAATGATGAAGTAAATTTGAGAGAGTAATGCTGATTGTCAGGCGATAAGAGTGAGTGAATCAGGCTGGTAGTGACGCTGTAAGTGTGAGTGTTGAAGCTCATAGTGAAGCAGTAGTTGTGAGGTGGTCAGTGTGATTGTGGCACAGTAAATGTGAGAGGGTCAAGGTGATAGTGACATAGTAAGTTTGAGGAAGCAGTGATGTAGAGACACGGTAAGTGTGAGGCATCAGTCTGGTACTTATATAATAAGTTTGATGGAGTCAGGCTGATAGTGTCACAGTAAGTGCAAGAAGTCAGGATAATAGTAACATAGGAACTGTAAGGGCGTGACTGATAGTGACAAAGTAAGTGTTTGGCAGTCAGGCTGATAGTGACGCAGTCAAAAAGAGGGTCTCGAAGTGAAAGTGGCGCAGTAAATGTGAGGGCGCCAGATCGATAGTGATGCAGTAAGTTTGAGGGGTTCACGCTGAAATTAAGGTGGTAAGTGTGAGGGGTCAGGTCTATAGTGATGCAGTAAGTGTCGGCGGTCAGGCTGATAGTGATGCATTCAAAGACCAAATATCCAAGGCTCACTGTAGTGCTGAATAGCGAGACTTCTCAAGGCAAAGACAAAAATCAATAGTTCTCATCCTGGTCATAAATCACAATGCTTCATTTTAAAATTGTCGTCTCCTGCTTCTAGATTAACCAATGAGGGAACAAAATTTAATTGCACCACCCTCTTTATCTCTTCAAATATTTTGCAACTATCAATGAGATTACCTCTCTTGTGTTGAAACTGTTAAAAACAGACCGGATTTGCCCAATTTCAATTCACAGGACTAACGTTCATACATGATATCAAGGCTAATCACCATTCGTGGTATTCCTCATATGGCATTAGTATCTTTCCTAAATTGAGGATTATAATTTCTCATACTGTAGTCCAAGTGCGGTTGAACTGAGCCACAATACATTGGAAATAATGCTTCGTTCTCGTGCCCTGAAATTCTTCTGCAGCTTTCACAACAGACTTCTACAGCTGCTGCTAGACTTCAATGACTTATTAAAAACTTCTCCAAGATGCAATTCTAAAAATCTGTACATCAGATTTTCTACTTCAAACTTTTGACAAATAATCTCCACACATTTCCCTCCTGACAAGTATGATAAAGTCAAATCGTTGCTATTTATTAAATCATGAGGGACATGGATAGGTTGACTCGTCAAGGTGTTTTCCTGCTGGTGAGGAAGTCAAAATTTAGAAAACATTGGTTTAAAATTAGTCGGTAAGAATTTAAAAGGGATGTCAGGGGCAACTTTTTCAGTCGTGTCCAGAATGAGCTGCCAGAGAAATTGTTGGAGACTGGTACAACTGTAACATTTAATGGCATCTGGAAGGATATAGGAGGAACAAGGTTTAGAAGGATGTGGGCCAAATGTTGGTAAATGGGACCTATTAATATAGGACAACTGTCCACCGTGGGCAAGTTGGAAAGAAGGGCCACTTTCCGTGTTGTATTGTTCAAGGACTCGATGACTCTAGAACAACCACAAAAACTTTGCAAATAATTCCGTCAAGATGATTTCAAGTTCCAAATCTTGGGTCAATCTTCCTCTCATGTGCTCACAAGTTCATTACCTGTTGTCCGAACTTACGGATTAGTTGCTGGATCCATTCCTGTAAATTGGTTCTGCATTCTTTCAAATTCCGATTTTATTTTTACGAATATAGCTAGTGTTTATGGACTCAGCATCAATATTTCTAATACCATATTTCGATGAATATTAAAACATAACTTTGGCACCAGATGATGAGCAATTGAGTCAAAATCGATCGGACAGTGAGACAATGATCCTCTCTTCATGTGGTGTACATCCGTGACTCTATAATTCGACAAAGAATCATTCTCACAACTTCAGCTGTGTCAGGATCTAGTTTGCGGTGAAAGCCTGTCAATCTGCTAAGGTAACGTTCGTCTGGGTCTCTGCAAAGGATTTGGCGAAATCTTTGGGTCTTGACAATTTGTACTTCAAACAAATTACGTATTTCATGAATTCAGTTCTTTTACTATGAAAATTGGCAATTATGCTGCACCTGTGATGTCCGAGAGGTTAAGGCGTTGGATTTGAAATCCCATGGGGTCTTCCTGCGCAGGTTCGCGCCCTGTTCACAGCGCTGAATTTTTTAAAAGTCATTAATTCCTTTGCAGAATTTGGGTTTCGTGGAGCTTGAGCTTTGCATTCAATCGAAAGTAAAATTTCAATTGTGAAGAATCCGAAGTAATTTCAAGACGTCGAATTGAATAAATTATATGTCGAGACACAAAAAGCCACCAACTTCCAACACTAATCAGTTTCAAAACATTTGTTGAACTATCGTGAAATTTGAATGTTCGGGGAGTGGGGGGGGGGTGGAGTTAAGCAAAACAAGAAGCAATGCAATACATTTACCTGCAGGTGATGAGTTTTTTTTAGGATCAGTTGAAAGTCAAGCTGTGAAAGTTCAACCTAATTTACAACTGACTCTCAAGGCCAATAATCTATTATTTCAGCAGTCAATGAATTGGAAAAAACAACTCCATGTGTGGAAAGGAACTCGACTGATCCAGGTTCCTGGCTTGAGGTCTGATAAGGCAAGGCGATATCAGCGGAGTAGAATTTTCTGGAAATATTAGAAATGGAATGTTAACGGTCTTCTGCTGTCCACATTCGTAAGAAACTGTAAGAAAATTAAGAACTGCATTTGAAAATTTACGATGAAAATCAGACTTAGCCCTCTGCTTGTGGTGTAGCATTGTTCAGAACAATAGGTTGTTGTTGAGGCTAAAATTGACCAAAATAATCGATAGGGATCTTATCCACGGCCTTCATTGGAGCAGTTGGTGTGGAGAGCTCAGCTTGAAGAACCAAATGCCAATTATTCATCTTGGCTGTCTTAATTGCTTAGTTAAACATACTCTCAGTTTAATATAAAAACCTTTGCTATCAGAGCTAGATGTTTTCATGTCAGCATGTTCCGATATGAGAAGACACTCCATGGAGTAGATGTGACTTAAATTTTGACTCTAACGTCAGAGATGTTGACACATTTCTGCACCAAAACAGCACTACCATTGGTATCAAATCAAACTGAACAAAGAACTAGTTCACTTAGACATTTCCTTTCTGCAGACTCTGCCTATAGACCGTTCATGCCCGATGTAGGAATAGGGCTTGGTGACATCTGTTCGCAAGTGGATCACTTCATTCTTGCTCGCGATCCATAAACCGTAATTCATTTTGAACTTCTAAGCCATCAGCATGATAAATGTTACATAATGCATAGGTTTGCTTCTCGAAAGAAAGAGCGAAATCTTATTCAATGCAGACGCAAATTCAAGTTGTCCCTGGTCGACCAGAAGACAGATATCGCGAAACAAAGTGAATACAGAAAACAATCAATGTTTTCTGGGAGTCAAAAAGATGTACTGGAAGAACGGAAACATATATTTGGAACTAAAGTCACATACCACTTCCAGACTAAATGTTCTTGAACCATTATCTTAATTTGACCTTCATGTCCACCTTTGCTGCAAAAATTATCTTAACAACTCAGTACTTTGTGTTCTTTGATATTGTCTCCTTCATGTTTCTCTTGATTTTGAAACTAAAACCGAACAAGAGTAATGCACCCTATTTCACTTGCAAAGATCAGAAGAAGATCAATTTATAAGAGAACAGAAATAAAGCTACGTCTGTCTTCCGAGAGAAAACACAGTTACCATTTCGACTCCAAAAAGTCTTCTTCAGAAGTCTGCGCAATGACCTCGAAATAGTAGACCGAAAACGAAAAGAAAAGCCATAATGCCGCGAATACACCACCCGCAAGCGCATCAATTACTACTCTCAACATCAGTGGAGAACGGAAAAAAGCGCATTCTGCAGTTCTCAACCTGTTATGACGTAGTTTGTAAAGTCAGAAATATGATTAGGTAAAAAGCGGGATGAAAGCGGGATATCAGAAGTCTGAAAAAAGCAAGTGCGTGCTCTGCTTTGAAGAAGGTTGGCAGTGATGAAAATGGAATTTAACTACAGTGTTTAATTAATACTCAGAATCGTTGCAACACACAGGGACGCAATTCTTGTTGCTAGGTTTCTGTTCTGCCATTTTATAATCACGACTGCTGACGGGTTTGGTTTCCATTCCAGGCTTAGGTGTCTGCCTGATGGAAGTTTGCACATTCTCCCAATTTCTGTGTGGTAGCTCTGGTTTGCTGCCACATTCTAAACACTTGCAGCTTATTTGGATTCGCCATTGAACGCACACGGTTACAGAGACAGTGATGTGGAGAGTGTCTGGATAGGACGTACTTCAGAGGATTTTTGTGAACTTCAATAGACAGAGTGGGGTTAGTCTGCTGTTTCCTGGGTGAGCTACATGGACAGAGAGGGGTCATGGTATTCTTCCCTGAGGGACAGACATTGTCAGAGTTGGATTAGTTGCTCTTAACTGTGTCAGTCACGCAGATACAGTCGGGTCAGTCTGCCCTTCTCTGGGGGAATTTCTTTCACAGAGTGGTGACCGTCTGCTCTTCCCTGTCTGAGTGAAACAGAAACAGCGGCGTCAGTATTCTCTTCCCTCGATAATTTATGTTGACAGTCTGACTTCCGTCTGCTCTTCTCTGGTAAGTTAAATTGGTAGAGTGGGGTTAGTGTTCATTCATTGGGTGAGTGCCAAAGAGAGAATTGGATCAGTCTGCTCTTCCCTGAGTGATTTACATTTATAGAGTGGGGTCAGACTGCTCTTCAGTGAATGACTTATATTGCCCGTGTGGGATCAGTCTGCTGAGTTACACTGAGAGTGTGAGGTCAGTCTGCCCTTCCTTCAGTGAGTAACACTGACTGAGTGGCGTCAGTTTGCTCTTCTCTCAGTGAGTTACATTGACAGAGTGGCATCAGTCTACTCTTTCCTGTGCGAGGTACATTGACAGAGTGGCATCAGTCTGCTTTTCACGGAGTGAGTTATTTGGACAGTGTGGGATCAATTTGCTCTTTCCTGATTGAGTTGCTTTGACAGAATGCGGTCAGTCAGCAATTTCCTAGTTGTGTTAAAGTGATTGCATGAGGTCAGAGTGCTCTTCTCTGGTTCAGTCTCATTGACAGATTGTGCTTCATCTGCTCTTCCCTGGGAGAGTCATATTAACAGAATGGTGTCAGTCTGCTCCTTTATTAGTGAGTAATATCACGGAGTGCACTCAGTCTGTTCTTCACTGGGTGAGCTACGTTAAGAGAGTGGTGTCAGTCTGCTCCTCCGCGGGCGTGTTACTTTCTCAGAATCGTGAGAGTCTGCTCTTCTCTGTCTGAGTTTAATAGCAAGGATGGTTTCATTACTGTCTTCGCTGGATGATTCACATAGACAGAATGGAATAAGTCTTCTCTTCTCTGAGTGAGTTACTTTGACAGAGTGGGGTCAGGCTCGTCTCCCTGCTTGTGTTTCATTGACAGAATCAGATCAGCCTGCTCTTTCCTGGATGAGTGACAAAGACAGAATGGGTACAGCCTGCTCTTCTCTGAGTGAGTTACGTTGACAGAGTGGCATCAGTCTGCTCTTTCTTGGGTACATTTTACTGACTGAGTGGTATTAGTCTGTCATGTGCTGGGTGAGTTACATATAAAGTGTTGGATCAGTCTGCTCTTCCCTGGATGACTAACATTGACAGAATGGCGTCAGTCTACTCTTCCCTGAGTGAGTTACATTAACAGAGTGCGGTCAGGCCATAATTTCCTCGTTGAGTTACATTGATCGTGTGAGTCAGACTTCTGTCCCCAGGTTGAGTTACATTGACAGAGTGGGATCCATCTGCTCTTCTCTGGGTGGGTTACGTTAGCAGTTTGGGGTCGGTCTGCTTTCCACAAGCCAGGAACTCCATCTCTAGCGGTTTCTTGTCAGTACCTCCATACTAAGGATTTGAGGAGTTAACAAAAGTCACTCGTCCCCTAGATCTTTGGGATAATTAAGGATGGGCAGTGAATCTTACCCCATTGAAAGACAACTGTGTCCCAGAAATGCATTTCTAATAATTGCATGTTGTAATTCGACACTGCAAGCGGTCGGGAATAACTTGAGGAGAGGTGCAGGGTAGAATAATTAAAGTCAAATGCACTGATGCCGAGGAGACATGACACAAGATGTGAGTGTGGAGCTGATGGTGCAAGGCTCAGTGTCAGTGCTATTGGTTCAGCATTTATTGCTAACTGTTCGCAATGACTCACACACCACTGCTGTCAATTCACAACAATGAGCCTGTTCATCTTGGTTTGAAAATCCCTGCGTGTGTATTAACGTGGTTAATGGGACGCGAGAGGAGATGTGCACATCCTCTTTATTCTGTCAGTTTAAACAGACGAAAATATCTGTTGGATGCCAATGCAAGAGGATTCTGTCTTTTTCTGTGACTTTTTAGTGGGGCATGCTCAGCATTGAAACGTCTGTTTTTGCACAAGCAGAGTTTGATTGCCATTCACACTGAGCAACATTAATACAGAAAACGCGTTTTCGAATTCCTGAAATCAAGTGGTTCAGGCATTCCACATATGGACGAGAAATCTGGCTCTTAACGTGGCGTCATGGCTTAGCTGGTGAAAGCAGCTCCCATCACACTGGTGCCTGCTCATTGTATTGAAAGCTCGTTATTTCTCGCAAGTATTGTGTTGCTGATCGAGAAACTCAGTGTCCTGTTTGAATTGCTGTACATTCTGATTTCGCGTTCCGGCTTCATTTTCCTGTTTTAAGTCCAGTACTGTAGGTTGCTCTTTTTAACTACTATTTTAACCTGGAGATTCTTCCTGCAATTCCACAAGCACTTCTGCTTCTCATCCTCTTATTCTCTTTCCTTCATTCCCAGTTTTGTGGAAATTAAGTGGTGAGGCTGGAGACACTGCAGCATTCCCGGGAAATGTTGTGGCAATGGCACTGACACCACGACATGATCACCCTCATTCTCTGCTGTCACCATTCATTCATTGTACACCAACAGTAAATGCATCGTTGTTCTTCTTCAGCTATCATGTAATTACTTTCTTTTTCTGTTGGATAAGGAAATCAACTTTAACTTCGAAAGGGTCTTTAAATTTTGAGGAAGAAATGTCTACTTGCCTCAGGTAGAAGTGACAGACGCATTATCCAGAGAATGTGAGACTACTTCGACCGACTCCAGCCAGGCGTCAGAAAGCCTCTCAGCAGTTCGAATCTCAAACTGTCTCTGAATGTCAGGCTTTTCAAGAGCAGAAATGGGAAATGAGGGATATGGACAGCCAGAGAGTCGGAGAATGTGAAAAAGGCCCAGGAGGATACAGAGACAAATATAGAAAAACAAAGACACATATTGAAGCAGACACTGAAAGAAACAATTCTCCATTCGGCCTGACTGCGACATAACGGAAACTAAAAGGAAATGTAGCCATTAAAACATAGCCTTCCACCAGCTCAGGAAAATGAAAGCAGCATGACAGCTGATTAGGTCCTTTTAAGATTGTAAATTCGATGTTTGTAAGGTCAAGAGTGATTTTGATAAATATCCTGGTTCGACAGGTAAGATTATCATTTTCCCAACAGTATAATCTAGAAATCTATAACTAACCTGTTTGGTGTCCATCTTAAAAAAAAACTGTTTCTCTCCAAAGATGTTGCCAGGTGTAGCAGGTTTCTCTATCAATTCTCGTTTTTAGTTCATATTTCTTTTTGATTTTTGATAACCCGGCACAAAACCAAGCATTACCAGGTTCAGACCAGTGGTAAGAAATACTGGTACCACGATATATTTGCACAATAAAACATGCATTCCCTGTCCGAGAATAGAACCAACACTATTGCGGTTAGAGTTCCAAATCCTAACTACGAGATTACATGGAATGAAGACAGACGCTCTTGGACTTATTCTCAATGAAATGGATTTGCCATTTCATTTCTGATCAGTTTCACTGCAGATTGTTTTCTACTCGTCTTCAGGTTTTGCAGAATGGAAAATCCCATTTGGCTCATGGTGCAGTCTGGTTTAAAGACATTAATCGATTCTATTCCCAGTTTCCAGCTTTGGTCCATAACCTTATGTGTTCTGATGTTTCCAGTGCAAATGACAGTGAGGTTCTCGCTTTGATCTTAGATGACACAACAATGGGATTGAAGTTTGACATAGTCACACTGTGTTATTACTCACGTCGTGTCTCCCACAGAAAGAGACACACAGACAAATTCCCCAAGAGTGGCAGAGTTCTCAGGATTTGACCAGCACCTTGTGCTTCACTTCAGATGTCTGCTCCAACTAACAAGTTCAACGTCCAAAAGACAGCTTTTGGTTAAACCAAAGCCAGTTCTACAGACAATGAGAGACGTTGATCTGAGCTAGAATTTGAAGTGGACGAAAGAAACTGTAAATTCGAAAACCCAAACCCTTCCGTTCCTGACAGACAACAGGAATGGACTAGCTCGCTGCATCCTCGTGATTTTAAATGCGAACCGACAATCCCTAATTCGATGTCAGGCGTGTTACCAATTCCGTCACTGACCCAAAGACCAGGTTTGGATGTGACAGTTTGTCTATAGGTAATGTAATCATCCACATCAGGGAAACAGCATTCACAAGGTGAAAAATCAGCAAACATAATCACCATCACTGTTTCACTTGGAATGCCCCACTCAGTGAAACATTTCCTTTCACTTTACTTTCATACTTGAAGTTTTTTACATTCCAGAGCCTGGACTAATTCAGCGAGAACCCACTGGGCATTTCGAACCCGTCATCAGGAATGAGGCGAGTTGAACGGTGCCTTTCTTGCTGCCGACACATCAGCGCAGCTCAAAACGAGCTCGTGTTAGCATCAGGCTTTACTTAACTTGCTGCAGTTTATCTGCTGAACAACATCAGATTATCACAGCATTGCCTTCTTCACATTGAAACCAAGGGTGATAATATGAACCGACTTGGAAACTTGGAGAGAGAAACACTGCTGACGAAGACGATTCTGACGTGAAGAGCAGGCACTAGAGTTTGTACAGGCCCCAAAGGCTACTGCAGTATCAATGGACATCCCTGCATACGAGTCTGAGTTTGCATTGCCCAGAACAGGCTTTCATTCCCAATCAGGAAATGAAGATTTAATTCACTTCTTGTGACTTATCCGAATGAAAACTAAATCCTGGTTGCACCCAGAACACGCACACGGATCCTGCCAGAACAATTCAGTGATCGATCAGCATCTGCCTGGAAGGACAATGGCAGCAAATAAAAGCGAAAGCTATCACTGCAATTACCCCTCCAAGGTTCTCGCGTTTCCCAGTTGAAAATATATCGCTGTTCCTTCAATGTCACTACTTCTAAATCCTTGCCTCATGGCATCATACCTGTACCCCGCTACTGAGGACATCCAGGGTTCTGCGGAGTAACTCAAAATCTCAATCTCTCAAGTAATTAGGGATTGATGGTGCATCCCATCACATTGAGCAATGACTTTGTCCCAGTAATACGTTTCCAAAAAGCTGCAGTTTCTAAGGGAACACTTGCAAGTTGTCGGGAATAAGTTGTGATTTGTAGATGCTGGTGTTGCACTGGGGTGTACCAAGTCAAAAATCACACAACACCAGGTTATCGTCCAACAGGTTTAATTGGAAGCACACTAGCGTTCGGAGCGATGCTCCTTCATCAGGTGTTTGTGGAGGGCTCGATTGAAACACAGAATGTTTAGCAAAAATTTGCAGTGTGATGTAACTGAAATTATACATTGAAGAATTGATTGTCTGTTCAGCCTTTCATCTGTTGAAAGAAGTGAAACTATCACTGTATTCCATGTGTAAATCACAAAACCCTTTTGTTAAAAAAGTTGTATTCTCGGGTTAGCTGTTAACAATGGCAATAGCTAGACAATATTTTTGAAGGTGTTACCCCCCTGAGTTCTCTGTCTATGACCTGATGTTTAGATTGATTCCAATTCACAAAGTGAGATAACAGAGTTTTACATAATTCCATGCAGTTTTTGAGCTCAGATTTCTACATGAATGTATGTGGTTTCTGAGCAAAGTGCAATGTAACTCTGAAAGTACCAAAAATATACACCACACAAAATATATGTGTGCATGTGGGTCTTTGTCTGTGTGTGTGTCTCCAGCGAAACCAAAAACTGACAACTCATGAACAGAAGCAGAACTGACAAAGAGAACCTATTTTCAGACATACGGACTCATGAATGCTGTCTGTGAGGCAGAGCGAGTCGTCTGGGTCCTGAGCTGCTCACACAAAATGTAGCGAGGCAATTCCAAATGGTGCTTTCAAAGTACTGGTGCCTTAGAGCACCAATTCTTACAGGAAAGTGCCCAAGTAACATGAATCAGAACTGACTAACAATGAACCATGAAAAGTGAAGATTACCAATTACAGTCTCGATGAGATGAGGTTAACAATTGGGCTGATGTCTCCACCGGATCGAGAGGACCAATCACCAGCCTCTCTCATCAGGACAGAAATTAAGGAAATTAGGGAAAAGTAACCAAGTTTCGTATCGCAATTTCCCTCCGTTTCGCAAGAACAACAGAAAACTGCGAGCAGATTCAATGTAGAACCTAATTTCACATCTACAGAGAAATAAATATCTCCATTCACTTTCAGACAAACTGTGAAAAATGCAAATTGTCTGGAATATGAAAGTTTGGCGCAGCCTGTTTTTGAGTCGTATATTATGCGGGTGGCCTTTCGAGCTGGAGGGGAACGTGACAAGTAGAGCAGAAGGAGAAAACATGGGCATTGACATATTGGTTGTTTTCTGCTGTGCCACATCACAGCCGGGTTAGAAGAAATTACTACTTTCTCTGTTCAACTTTAACAAAACTCATCCCTGCAAAACGTTGCCAGCTTAATCCATTAGCACACGTGGCCGCGCAGGGATACAAACACAAGCCTTCTTAAGAAGTGGAATCTGAAAACAGAGTCTCAGCTTGCTCAGCCACGCGAGCACACAGGCCAAAACCGGAAACCCAAGAGCATGTACCTGATGATACCCTGCAGCAGACTCACAGCAACTGTACCAGTTCTGCAGAAAAAGCGGTGGGGAGAAATTGCTCTATCTGAGCGGTCGTGCTTGTTGTTCTCATCAGCAAATATGGCTTTGAATTTGCTAGCCCATATCTGCTGCCATGTTGAAACGGAATGCAATTCCGATTACTCGCTGTATAAAACTTTGTTCATTCTCTCTCCTCAGATAAAGTGATCACTGGAGATGATGAATTCTGCTCCTGCCAGAAACACCGACTCTCCTGCTGCTCAGATGAACTGAAAAGCTGGTTTAGCACTGGAATCCGAGAATGGCAGAACACGTAGCAAGAGTATTCGAAACCCAGAGCCAATAGGAGTTCCAACTTTAATTTTATTTCTCCATAATAGTGCATTATCCAGCAGAGCCATGAGCAACTGCCACCTGGCTGCAAGCTGAGTTGGAAACCTATGTGGGAATCAAGGACATGTGACTCACTTATTGTCGGTAAATCAAACAGTTCTCACTTTGAGGTGTGCACAAATTAATTTCTATACATATTCAGGGAAGGTCAAAGGCGATCTGAGATGTCAAAGAAGTGGTCACTGTTCGTGATTGCTCTTTGTTCGATTGTGAAAAGGTTTCCCGCTTTAGTCGCATTCACGTTTCTTGTTGATGACTGAATCAGACAGAAGGTGTTTCACCAGAGCTGCACGTGACTTGCATTCCTCTCCCTCGCTGTCATACTTTCCTGGAACTCTATGAGAACAAGAAAACAAAATACATACTGTCATTCGGCAGCCTGTCTGTGATTTCCTCATTTTCAGTGACAACATGGCTTAGACTTCAGGCCACACGGTAATATTAGTAACAGTATGAGAACAAGAGTCGATAGTTCATCTGTGCCTCTAAATCTTTTGATTGTGAATTAACTGTATCCGTGTCTGCTGCTTCGAAACTCGAATATGTGAACTGCTCCAAACTATGATTGACGATTTCTGGTTTTGGTTGACACACGTTGAGAAACGCCAGACAGCGTTCAAATGAAGCTTTCAGAGCACATTTTCGGATGCATTTGACAGAGACTTTCATCATGAATCCAGTGTTCCCTGTGATAGAAGGAAATAAATGCTCTCCTTGTTACTGATCCGGGACACCTTCGCATGTAAAGCAAATGCCGTCCTGTTGTTACAGAAAGGATCAGTGCCCGGTAACTGTGTCCTTAAAGTGGACATGATCGAAAAATAAAGAATACCATGTTGAAATATCCAGGAAATATTGGCTGAAAAGGCCCAGACAATTTTCCCTGCAGCGCCAAGACAGAGGAACATATGTAACTGCACTCTTAAACAGGATGGCCAGCAGTCATATAAACGTCGCCACATATGAAGGACCATTGCGAAGAGAAATTTGAGAATGAAATTCACGCAGCAGGTATTCAGAATTGTATTCTTTCAACCGCTAGTGTAGTATTGAGCGAGTAAATTCAAAAGAAGGCTTGCTGATGAATATGCAATAAAGCCCCATCGATCATGATATGAAAGACTGACGTCCGTAAAGAGGGAACAACAATGTTTCTTCTAAGCTTTGTATTGGGACACTTTCGCACAAACTGATACTGCTACTCTCCAGAAAATATCAGGGCTCGCGGCATGCACTCTTAGAAATGGTGACCATCAGTGCTGGAAACATTCCTGCATATTCAGAACAAGGAAGAATACATATCGAATAAAAGCGTAGATGGCAATTAATTGGACTTGTATTCCCTTTCACCACAACAGCTAGAATGTGCGGGGATATACAGAGTAAGGAGTACTGACCAGGTCAGAAAGCAATGACATCCACATATCTTGACACACAAGCCTATCTTTCTTTCTGTCCGTTTTTTTTTTGAAGCGCCGATCCTTTCCGTAGGAGATGAAGATGATTACTGCTCCGCCACAGGATCACAGTGGGGCCAGAGACCCGATCGAGCTGCTTAGAATTTGTGTTTGCTGAGAATCACTGAAACTGAGATTGATGACACGTAGACACAGTGTAACAGCTGCCAACATATGTGGAGGGTTTTGGGACGGATTCGGACCCACTCTAGGAAAAAGATTGGATCATAAAACTGGGGAGTAAGTGTTCAGGGAGAGGACTGGAGAATGGGGTTAAGAACGATATTAGCCAAGATCGAATGGCAGAGCAGTCTAGATATTCTGAAAGCGCTAACCGTCCTCCTATGTCTCCCAATCTCTGGCCATCTGGTATCTAAGGAAATAGAAACAGAGTTATTTGTTCAGTTGGAAGTCCTGGGCAAAGTGAGAGATAGAACAAGCATGATACACTTTTAGAGACTGGGAAAATGTTTGGAGAGGAAGCAATAAATGTGAAGCTGAATATAAGGTTTGAAGTCAGGACAAATTCTATAAAAAGGAAGTTTGTAGAATGGCAGAGGGACATGGAGATGGAAAAAGAAGTGTCACCAGTCCCGAAATCTCATTCGGTTTTCATTTTCAAGATAGGACCGGACCTGATGAGCGTTTCCAGCAATTTCATTTGTTGATTCTGAAACAGAAGATGGGAGTGATCCTGGACCAATCAGCTCTCCCATGTTCTCGGAATATTTGACTTACCCGTTCGATCAGATCACGTTTGTCCCACACTGAAACCTCAGAATCCTTCCCCACCCCCACCCACGTTACTGGCAATAAACTGTTCATTACATAAACTTATATGAGCACACAACAAGAACAATTGCAAAGCGTTCAGGGAGAGCTCCGTTCCGTTCCATCAGCACATTCTGAATCAGTTAATTGTTGTTCAGGACCCATGAGACATTAAGCCATCTCTGTCAGACCACTAACAAATGGCTATTATCGTTCTATGTCATTGAACACTTTGGTTGGTGCACGGATGTAGTGGAATCTCACGTTTTGAAATGAACATCATTCATAGTATTTTCAGCTGCACTGACAAAGTTGTCTCTGGCGCTTCCAGTAAAGTTCAGACAGTTTTCACTCAGAAATCGACATGTGATCAAAGCAGGGGGAGATATGTGTCAACGAAAGGAACACTTTTGCTCCACCAGCGTTGGTTTGCAATTCGGCATGTGGAACGAAAAGCTGGAACTCTATTAAACAGTGAAAACGACTATTATGGGGCTTGGACGCACGACTCTCTGATTAAAAACCTCACATTTCACCGAACTGAGATATCCAGGCTTGGCACACGACGAGTTAGTTTGCTATTTTATTCTGAGCACAATTCACCTGGCACAGCAATTTGCAAAGATCCAGCTCATTCCTCCCAATCACAAAGAACATAATTCACATCTTTCACTTTTGTTATTTATTCAAAACATTACAATCTATTTAACACTTGTCCCGGCATTTAAGATTCAACCCGAATATCTTCATATGAAGTGATTTCCAGTCACTCAGTCCGACAGCAAATCAGTCGGAAAATTACCTGAGGAAACCCAATCATTTCCGTTTACAGTATTGAGAAATTTCCCATCTGCTGACGAGACAGAGTCCTCACAATCAACATTTCCTTTGTTCTTCCTGCCTAAAACGTTTACCATTTCTTATTTTCAAGACAGGAGTTTTGTTTATAACACGTTCCAAGAACAGGAACAACCTTTCAATCTCTGAAAGCCGTTTCCAATTTAAAATGCAAGTTTTGTTCCTTTCCCACGGGAAGAGCAGTTAATAGAGAAAGGATTTTCCACGAGCTTTGTCCCAGGGTTTGGCAGGAAGACCTGATTGAAGCTGCAGTGGCCGCTTTCAGTTGGCATCGGGGGAATTGGAGAACATGGTGTCGTATTCTGCTGCGTGTAACCGTCTTGCTCCCTGTGGACTCGGGGTGAATCATGGATGAGTTTTCGGAACCACACTGCCTTCCAGTCTCTGGCCATCTGCTATCGAAGGAAATAGAAACAGAGTTATTTGTTCAGTTCGATGTCCTGGGCAATGTGAAAGATGGAACAGTTCTGATACAAAATTGGAGACTGGGAAAATTGTTGGAGAGGAAGTAATAAAAGAGAAGCTGAATATAAAGTTGGAAGTCAGGAGACATTCAATAAAAAGGAAGAGTGTGCAAAAGCAGGTGGAGATGGACATGGAAAAGAAGTGTCACTAGTCCCGAAGTCTTAAATCGATTTATATTTCCAAGATGCTCCCAGACTTGCTGAGAGTTTCCAGTAATTTCATTTGTTGGTTTAGAAACAGAAGATGGCAGTGATCCTGGACCAAACAGCTCTCCCGTGCTCTGGGGATATTTGACTTACTGTGTCTATGTCCCACACTGAAACCTCACGATCCTGCCGCACCTCCACTCTCGTTACTGACAATATACTGTTCATTACGTTAAATACAAGAAGAACAATTGCAAAACGTTGAGGGAGAGTACCCTTCAGTTTCCATCAGAACGATCTGAATCACCGAAAATTGGTTCAAGACCCATGTGACATTGATCCGTCTCTGTCAGACCCCTTGCAAGTGGCCATTCGCTTTCCGTGCCTTTGAAAACTTTGGGTGGTGCACGGTTGGTTTGGAACCTCACGTTTTCAAGCGGACATCATTCATTGTATTTTCGGCTGCACTGATAAAGTTGTCTCTGGCGCCACCAGTAAAATGGAAACAGTGTTCACTCAGAAACCGACGTGTGATCAAAAGCAGGCGGACAGATGTGTCAATGAAAGCAGCAAGAACATTCCCCTGCGAAGGGTTGCAATACTGCACGTGGAACGAAGAGCCGGAATTGTATTAAGCAGTGAAAGCGCCCATTGTGAGGCTTGCACCCACCACTCTCAGATTAAGCATCTCACACTGCACCGACTGAGCTAACCAAGCACGGTGCGCTGTGGATTAGTTTGCTATTACATTGCGAGCATAATTCATCTGCAATTTGTTAGGATCCAGTTCATTCCTCCTAATCACAAAAATATCATTCACACATAGAACATAGAACATTGAACAATACGGCACAGAACAGGCCCTTCGGCCCACGATGTTGTGCCGAACTTCTATCCTAGATTAAGCACCCATCCATGTACCTATCCAAATGCCGCTTAAAGGTCGCCAATGATTCTGACTCTACCACTCCCACGGGCAGCGCATTCCATTCCCCCACCACTCTCTGGGTAAAGAACCCACCCCTGACATCTCCCCTATACCTTCCAACCTTCACCTTAAATTTATGTCCCCTTGTTACACTCTGTTGTACCCGGGCAAAAAGTTTCTGACTGTCTACTCTATCTATTCCTCTGATCATCTTATAAACCTCTATCAAGTCACCCCTCATCCTTCACCGTTCCAACGAGAAAAGGCCGAGAACTCTCAACCTATCCTCGTACGACCTATTCTCCATTCCAGGCAACATCCTGGTAAATCTTCTCTGCACCCTCTCCAAAGCTTCCACATCTTTCCTAAAGTGAGGCGACCAGAACTGCACACAGTACTCCAACTGTGGCCTAACCAAAGTCCTGTACAGCTGCAACATCACTTCACGACTCTTGAATTCAATCCCTCTGCTAATGAACGATAATACACCATAGGCCTTCTTACAAACTCTATCCACCTGAATGGCAACTTTCAAAGATCTATGGACATAGACCCCAAGATCCCTCTGTTCCTCCACCTGACTAAGAACCCTACCATTAACCCTGTATTCCGCATTCTTATTTGTTCTTCCAAAATGGACAACCTCACACTTGGCAGGGTGGAACTCCATCTGCCACTCCTCAGCCCAGCTCTGCATCATATCTAAGTCCCTTTGCAAACGACAAATGCCCTCCTCACTGTCCACAACTCCACCTATCTTCGTATCATCTGCAAATTTACTGACCCACCCTTCGACTCCCTCATCCAAGTCATTAATAAAAATTACAAACAGCAGAGGACCCAGAACTGATCCCTGCGGAACTCCACTTGTAACTGGGATCCAGGCTGAATATTTACCATCTACCACCACTCTCTGACTTCGACCGGTAAGCCAGTTTTCTATCCAATTGGCCAAATTTCCCTCTATCTCATGCCTCCTGACTTTCCGCATAAGCCTACCATGGGGAACCTTATCAAATGCCTTACTAAAATCCATGTACACTACATCCACTGCTCTACCCTCATCCACATGCTTGGTCACCTCCTCGAAGAATTCAATAAGACTTGTCAGGCAAGACCTACCCTTCACAAATCCGAGCTGGCTGTCCCTAATCAAGCAGTGTCTTTCCAGATACTCGTAAATCCTATCCCTCAGTACCCTTTACATTACTTTGCCTACCACAGAAGTAAGACTAACTGGCCTGTAATTCCCGGGGTTATCCCTATTCCCTTTTTTGAATAGGGGCACAACTTTCGCTACTCTCCAGTCCCCTGGTACCACCCCCGTTGACAGTGAAGACGAGAAAATCATTGCCAACGGCTCTGCAATTTCCTCTCTTGCTTCCCACATAATCCTAGAATATATCCCGTCAGGGCTGGGGGACTTGTCTATCCTCAAGCTGTTCAAAATGTCCAACACATCTTCCTTCCTAAGAAGTATCTCTTCTAGCTTAACAGTCCGTTTCACACTCTCCTCTTCAACAATAAGGTCCCTCTCGTTCGTAAATACTGAAGAGAAGTACTTGTTCAAGACCTCTCCTATCTCTTCCGACTCAATACACAGTCTCCCACTACTGTCCTTGATCGGACCTACCCTCGTTCTCGTCATTCTCAGGTTTCTCACATACGCATAAAATGCCTTGGGGTTATCCTTGATCCTATCCGCCAAGGATTTTTCATGCCCTCTCTTAGCTCTCCTAATCCCTTTCTTCAGGTCCCTCCTGGCTATCCTGTATCCCTCCACTGCTCTGTCTGATCCCTGTTTCCTCAACCTTATGTAAGCCTCCTTCTTCCTCTTTACTAGACATTCAAAATCCCTCGTCAACCAAGGCTCCCTCACACGACCATTTCTTTCCTGCCTGATAGGTACATACATATCAAGGACACGTCATATCTGCTCCTTGAAAAAGTTCCACATTTCCGCCACATCCTTCCCTGACAGCCTATGCTCCCAACGTATGCTCCTCAAATCCTATCTTACAGCATCGTAATTTCCCTTCCCCCAATTCTAAAATCTACCTTGTTGTGCGTACCTATCTCTCTCTCACACCTTTCACTTCAGTTATTCCTTCAAAGCTTTAAAATCTATTCCGCACTTGTCCCGGGATTCAAAATTCAACCGTAATATCTTCATATTTTTACCCTCACCTTTATGTCGCTAACGTGATTTCCAATCTCTCTGGCAGACAGTAAATCAGTCGCGAAATTACCGAAGGAAACCCAATCATTTCCGTATACAGTTTTGGGCATTTCCCATCTGCTAACGAGACAGAGTCGTCTCAATCAACACTTTCTTTTTTCTTTCTACCTAAAACCTTTACCACTTCCTATTTTCAAGTCAGGAGTTTTATTTATAACACGTTCCAAGAACTGGAGCAACATTCCAATGTCCTGAAGCCCTTTCCAATTTAAAGTGAAAGTTTTGCTCCTTTCACACGGAAAGAGCTGTTACTAAGGGAGCAGTTTCCATGAGTTGTTTCCCATGGCTTGGCAGAAAGTCACTGATTGAAGCTGCAGTGGCCGCTTTCTGTTGGCATCGGGAGCTTGGAGAAGGTGATATCGTATTCTGCTGCGTGAAAACGTCTCACTCCCTGCGGACTTGGGGTGAATTGTGGATGAGTTTTCCCGGTTACAATGTCAATACATGGTCGGGGTAAAGGCTTGTGTTGAAATATTTGAGGCTTATTCCCTGGGTGGGCTCGAACCACCAACATTTCAGCCAACTGCGCTGACCATTTGAGATAAAGAAACTGGCAACGCAGATATCCAAAAGCAAAGTTATCGACGGGATATGAGGATCTGTCGGACAGCAGGAACTTGCGATGTTTTCAGAGACGGTCGCTGATTTTATCACCGAGAGGGTAAGCACACTGAGGAGCTGCAAACACTCAAATTAAAAGCCATCCACATATGCGCAGTTCTCTCACATACATCTCCACATAGTTGCTCACTGACAATGCTGGTATTTGAAGCCACGATTCGATAGAAACTGAAGCTTAAAAATGCAGCACATTAGACCGCTCGACCACGCTACTACACAAAAGCCAGCACTCAGATTTGTTATGACTACTGTTTCAGCATGGATTCACTTCAGGCACTAATACCTCGCAAATTTTGTAATGAAATTGGCATCATTTTAGAAGAAAGACCAAAAAAAAATGCACAGACAAGGAACAGGCCCTACATCCATTCAAGCCTGAGCCGATTCACATCTACTGCTTAAACCTGTCACGCAATTCCTAAGCATCTGTATCCCTCTGCTCCCCACCTACTCATGGATCTGTCCAGACGCCTCTTAAATGTATCTACCGTGATTACCTCTCCCGTCTCTGCTGGGAACGCGTTCCAGACACCCACCACCCGCTGTGTCAAGTAGATGCCACGAGTATCTCTCTTAAACTTTTCACCTTTCACCTTGAAAGCGTGACCTCTCGTTTTTAATCCTTCAACCTGGGAAATAAAACTTTTCTCTATCTACCATGTCTGTACCCTTCATGATTTTGTAAACTTCAAAAAAGGTCTCCCTCAAACTCCTTTTTTCTAATGAAAACAAACCTAACCTACTCAACCTCTCTTCCTAGATTGCACCTTCCATACGAGGCAATACCTTTTACACGCCCTCTCCAAAGCGTCAACATACTTTTGGAAATGTGGCGACCAGACAATTACACAGTAATCTAAGTGTGGCCAGACCAATGTATTGTTCAATTTTAACATGACTTGTCAGCCATTTTATTCAATACCCCATCCAATGAAGCCAAGCATACTGTATGCCTGCTTGACTACTCTATCCACCTGTGCAGCAAACTTCAGTGTATAATGGACCTGCACTCACAGATCTCTCTGTCCATCAACATTTTCCCCCCAAACCTCTTCTGTTCATTGTATAACCCCACCTAGAATTAGACTGACCAAAATGCGTCACCTCACATTTGTCTGTTTTGAACTCCAGCTGCCACTTCTCCGCCCAACTTTCCAGTATATCTCGATCCTCCTGTATTCTTTAACAGTCACTTATACTCTCTGCTAGTCCAGAAATCTTCGTGTCATCTGAAAACTTTCTGATCGTTGCAACAGTGCTCTCTTCCAGATCATTTAAGTATA
Source organism: Chiloscyllium punctatum (assembly GCF_047496795.1). Classification (NCBI taxonomy): domain Eukaryota; kingdom Metazoa; phylum Chordata; class Chondrichthyes; order Orectolobiformes; family Hemiscylliidae; genus Chiloscyllium; species Chiloscyllium punctatum. The sequence goes on along the minus strand of NC_092790.1, from coordinate 23,728,887 downwards.
TCACAAACAACAGTGGCTACAACACTGACCCCTGTGGAGCACTACTGGTCATCTTTCTCCATTTCCAGAAACTCCATTCCACTGCCACTCTCTGTCTCCCGTTGCTCAACTAATTCTTTATCCACCTGTCTCGAACACCCTGCACATCATGTTGCTTTACGTTCTGCATTTGGTTACCATGGTGAACCTTATCTAACTCCTCACAGAAGTGGATGTATATGACATCAACAGCCTTTCCTTCATCTATTAACTTGGGCACTTCCCCGAAAAACTCTATGCCTCTCACTGATATGCACATTATTTTCTAAATTTGAATAGATCCTATGCCTCCGTACCTTTTCCAGCACCTTTCCCAACACTGATGTTAGGCCCATTGTTCAGTAGTTATCTGGAATATCCCTACTATCCTTCCTGTACAGGGGACAATATGAGCAACGTTCCAGTCGGCCAGATCCTCACCTGTGGTGAAGGATGCCACGAAGATATCTGTCAGGGCCCCAGCTATTTCCTCTCTCACATCACTCAGGAACCAGGAATAGATCCCATCCGTTCCTGGGGATTTGTCCACATTAATTACCCCTAGCCTGCCCAACACAGCTTTCCTACTTGTGTCAACATGATCCAGACTAATCAAATGTCTTACTCTGGACTCAACATTCATCATGTTCCTCTCCTCAGTGAACACTGATGCAAAATAATCATTCAGAATCATACTCACTCTCTCAGATTCGACATACAGCCTTCCTTAATTTTCTTTTAGTGGACCACTCCTTTCTCTGGTTACCCACTTGCTTTTTATATATGAATAATAGGCTTTAGGATTCTCCTTAATTGTGCTAGCGTGAAGTTGTTTCATGACCCCTTTTAAACCCCTTGATTCCTCATTTAATACTTGTCCTACTCTTCTTATGTTCCTCCAGGGACCATTAAGTTGTTAGCTGCCGAGGCGTTATGTATGCTTCCCTTTTCCTCTTGGCGAGTCGTACAATTGTCCTGTCATCAACAGTTCACGAATATTGCCTTTCAAATCCTTTGCCTTCAACGGCACATGCCTCTCCTGCACTATATTTAACCTAGCTTTGAAAGCCTGACACATATGAACTGTAGACTTTCCTATAAATAGCTGTGTCCAATCCACATTTCCGACCTCCTGCATAATTTTGATATAATTAGCTTTGGCCCAGTTTCGTACTCTTTCCTCAGGACCACTCTCATCTTTGTCAATGAGTATTCTAAAACTTACAAAATATTGGACACTTCCCAAAGAAATCACCCAAGGCAACTGCTATCACCAGCCCTGGCTTATTCCCCAATATCAGTTGCAATATGGCCTATTCCCTCGTCGGACTATTGATATACCGCTCCAGAAAACACACCTGGAGGCTTCTTACAAATGGTATCCCATCCAGACCTCTGACGCTAAGTGTATCCCGGTCAATGTTGGGAAAATGGAAATCTCCAATCAACTCTAAATTATTGACTCTACGTCTTTCCATGATCTGTTTAACTATTTTTTCTTACACCTCACGCTCACTGTAATACAGCCCCAAAAATCTAACCTCACCCTTCTTATTTCACTGCTCCATCTCACGACCCAAGCCCTATATGGTGTCCTCCTTTCGCACAGCCATGATATCATCCCTGACCAGCAATGCAACTCATTCCCCTTTTACTTCCCTCCCTGTCCCGTCTGAAGCATCTATATCCTAGAATATTTGGTTGCCAACCATGCCCTTCCTTCAACTAAATCTCTGTAATCGCAATAACGTCATATTCCCAGGCACCAATCTAAGCCCTAAATTCATCTGTCTATACTCGACGCATTAAAGTAGATGCATTTCAGGCCACCAGTTCTTTTGCATTCATCTGCTCTCTGCCTACTCTTCCCATTTTAATGCTGGCTTCCAGATTCTTAGCGTTTCCAGTTTCCACCTCACTACCGACCTGTTTAATCTTGTGGTTCCCAGCCCCCTGACACATTAGTATAAAACCTCCCCAATAGCAGTAGCAAAAACTCCCGAAAGGACATACGTTCCTGTCTGGTTCAGATGTCGATCATCAGTTTTCTTATAGTCCCACATTCCCCAGAACTGGTCACAAAATCCAACAAATCTGAAACCCGCCCTGCAGCACCATTCCTCAACTCACGTGTTCACCGTGCCATTTTTTTAATCATTTCTGCGCTGGCAGTCACATGGCACCGGCAGTAATTCCGAGATTACGACCTTTGATGTCCTCCTCTTTAATTTCTCTCCTAGCTCCTTGAATTCTCCCTGCACGTCCTCATCTCGCTTTTTTTCGTTGGTGCCTGTATGCACCAAGACAACTGGCTGTTCACGATCCCCTTTTCGAATGCTCTTCAGCCGATGGGCGACATCCCTGGCCTGAGCACCTGGGAGGCAACATAACTCTCCAGAATTGCTGACACTTCACAGTGAGTCCACCCACAGCTCCAGAGTGGCCACGCGATTAAACAAGTGCTGCAGCTGGACACACTTCTTGCAAGTGTAAGTTTAGGAAACCTTTACAAGAATTTGCAAGGTTTGCACTGCTTGGACATGAGAACGAAACTTAATAGGCTTCGACAGATTCCCAGGAGCTTCAGTGCTTAGATATGGCCTCACAGAATCTTATAAAATCATGAGGAAGACAGACAGAGTAAATAGTCAGGGAGCACTGCTTCACAAGACACGCAAGTTCAAATCTACTTAGCAAACGTTTAATGTGAGAGAGGAAAAATTTAAAAGGGATGTGAGGGACACATTATTTTCACATAGAAGTTTTGTGTGTGTGGAATGAATTGTCACATTTCGTGGCAGTCTGGTGCACTCACAACATTTCAAAGACATCTGAATTGATGCATAGACAGGAAGACCTCGGAGAGATAAGGCACAAATATTGGCAGAAATGTATGGATTAATTTCGGTTATCTATTCAGCAAGGGCAAGTTGGATAGCGGGATTTGCTTCCATGCTCGACAAGTCTGAGATGCTCCAGCCACTGGCAACGGTTTGAATACACCATTTGCAAAAGAAAACGCATGATGTTTGTTACTCAGCCAGCGAGTTTGGTTCTTTTGTTTGGAGGGTGGATGAGCCCAACCGATCCAGAGATGAAGGTTTTCTGGATATTTGCTGCCAATGACCATTCTTCTTGACACTTTCCCAAGTTTGCCATCAAAGATTTTGGCTGAAGAAAAATACCTCACATATCGCATTACCAAATTTGCTCTCCAGCGAATCCAAAAACTGACAGCTCTTATCGTGGACCAGAATCAAAACTGAAAAGGCAGAACCATGATCAGACACACCGAAGCTTAAGTGCTGTCTGTGAGGCACTGTGAGTCGTCTCTGACATGAACTGCTCGCACAAATAACAGCGAGGCAATTCCAAACCTACTGGAGATTTAGTGTATTGCCAAGCCCCAGACAGTGCTCAAGTATCATAAAACAAAACACAACAACGAACCATTAAAAGTGAACATTTCCAAGTATATCCGTGACTAAATTAGGCCATCAATGCGCCGGTGCACCATTCTGATCGAGAGAGCAAATCACCTTTCTCCCTCACCAAGACAGTAATGAAGGAAATGAAAGTATAGCAACGTTTCACATCGCGATTGCCCACCTTTTCGCCACAGCATCAAAGAACGGCGAACAGATTCAATGCAGGATCTTCTTTCGAAATAACGGTGAAATAACTGTGTCTATTCACTTTCACAGTAAACGGGGAACAACGCAAGTTGTCTGGAATATGAATAACCAACATTGACTACTTGGGTCCCAGATTCTACTGATGCACAGACTTTCATATGAAAAGGTACCTTGGGCGATTGCCGTACACCCAGAAATCTTCTGGCTGCCTTCTGTTTGCCCTGTCAGATTAAATTTGTGCTGCTCTAATAGAATTTGTAGTTCTTGCCATTTGTCCGTATTGCTACTAGGGATAGCTGGTCGTGGCAACTCGTGACTGCCACACAAATTCTTTGCCAAAATTGGATAGTCCCGAAACGTGATTCGCAGTGCACGAACTTTGCAACGAGTACATGCCACGCGGCAAGTTAAAAAGCACGCTTCCATTTATTAAAGTAAGTTTCTAGGAACTGACAGCCAGATTCCTCCTTACACTCGCAATTATGACAACACATAAACCAACAGCCTCTCTCAGAGACAAGTGACCAATGCCCATCTTGTGCCGGACATACGTAGTTGACAAGATTACACGCAGGGACTGCACAGAAAACTACAGCGGAGAAGCAGACAGACGACGATCGAGCTGCATTCATGCAGTTCAGTTACCCTGTAAACTCCATGCACAGCTGTTCCTTGTAGGTACACACAGGGCATTGAGTGTCTCTGACTCCGGGACTTGGAACTCGGATTATATGACCGTCTGCAGCACTGCTTACTTCCTTGTGTGAGGTAACTCCCGATGGAACATATGTAAAACACGATAGCTCATCGAGAAATACGTCCAAAATAGTACCCAAGAGATGTATTTCTGTTGTGTTTCTAGTCCTATTCCTGACACGACATCCATCATTGTACTTATTGTGTGCTTCCTGACGGTTTGGTGCATGCTTCCCTGATCGCATTGTGTGCAGTAAATTGCGTTTTAGCTGCAATTACGTGTGTTTGAAACCCAGGACCACCGGCCTCTATTTTGTTTTCCTCTTCTCGTGCGCAACTGCAACACAGTAAACGATCAATTAATATTGGGAAATGACATACCCAGGCGTGTGAAAAGCCCAGTTTCCGTGGCAATTATGCAATGGTTAGAGATTACTTTGATTCAGGAGATAAGGATGGAAAGTGTGTTTGGGTAGAGATGAGGAACATTGAGGAAAGAGGAAACCAGCCGGTGTAGCTTACAAGAACACTAACAGTAACCACACTGTAAAATAAAACGTACAGGAAAAATAAACCGCCTGTGAATGATAAAAGAAGGCAAGAATTATGGGAGACATTCATTTCCCTTCTTCCTCTCCCGTTTGAATTGTAAAGAAACTTTGAAGAAAAACAATCGAAAAGTCATATATGCCTCATCGAACAACGTGCGCTGTACCTATGTCATTTATTACTGTAGATTAGAACACTTCCAATGTGGAAACAGGCCCTTCAGCACAGCAACTCCACACCGACCGCCCCAGCCCAAATGCATTTGCCGTCTTTAATTGGGAAAAATCTCTGTCATTGTGAGCATCTGGATATACCAGTCCCTTCGCCAGCAAAAGAAATGAATATGTCATTGAACTTTGTTTGTTTCGTGTCCAAAAATACTCAGATCAATGTCTCCCTTGATTACTTCTGCTGGTCATGTTAGCAAAGAGATCTAGCAAATTGCCAAGTGTGATTTTCCTTTCAAGAAATAATTTTGACTCAGTTTGGCTGCAAATATCTTTTCCTAACTTTGTGCTTTTCTTCTTTTACATTGGTGTCTCGCACCTGACAAATGACAGCAAAGGTATGAAAGGAGATGGAAGCAGTTAACGCATCAGGTCAGCGGCAGCTTTCAATGAGATCATGGCTGATTTGGTTACTTCTCAAAACGGCGTTCCTGTTTGCAGTCATGGCCGAGTGGTTCAGGTCAATGGATTAACCATCAATTGGGGTTTTCCCTCGTAGGTTCGAATCCTCTGAGATCTGTTGTGAATGCTTTCCTGCTGGAGCAATTTCTGTTCAAAAAGCCAATTTTGCAAATCACGCCTGGAATTTGATTAGAATTGAGAAACTCGAGTTCTTCATCAGAAATGTTCCATATTTAAAACATTATCTCTGTTTCTCTTTCCAGATACACTGCTCGACACATCGGGTTTCTGCAGTTGTTATTGAACGCCCTGAGCAGAAGTGCTGCTTTTCATTAGATTCCTTTAATCCCTTGTCCTCTGTTCTCTGACTCTGGTCATTGGCAACACTTCCTCCTGCTCGTCACAGTGCTCATTCCCCACCGCTCCTTCTCCCATCATTACAAACAACCGCAGGAAATTGCCACTTAACCATCTTTGTTCCAAAGTGAAACTCACCAGCCTCGGGAATGTCTCCACCAAACGCGACTTCTCATCCCTGGACATGTGCAAACCAGAGGATTGTGAAGAGATATTGTGAAAATATTGTCAGTTGGCAGTTGGAAAAATGTTTAGGAAGCTCCAGCATTGGAAATCTTGAGAAACTCTTTGGGGAATGGAATCAGAGGAGATTGAAGAAGTGTAAATTGTCAGTCCGAGTAGAGGAAGGGATATTGACTGATGTTCTCGGCAAAGGAACTGATCTGAGACATTGAAAGAAGTCTCGCTCCCGTACGTGAGGAATACAAACTTCATCTGGACTCTGGGACAATGAAAAACTCTGCAACACTCAAGAAAATATCCAAATATTGACTGTGATCACTACAGTACGAGTACCATAGATGGGCCAGTTTTTGTCCAGTGTGTGCAGGAGGGCTTCCTGAGACAGTATGTAGACATGCCTTCAAGGGAAGAAGCCACTTTCGATTTAGTACTGCGTAACGAGCCTGGCCAGGTTTTAGATTTGGAAGTAGGTGAGCACTTTGGAGACAGCGATCACAATTCTCTCAGGTTTACTTTCATGATGGAAAGGGATATGTGCACTCCACGGAGCAAGAATTTCAGCTGGTGGAAGGGTAATTACGATGCAATGAGGTAAGATTTAGGAAGCGTAGAATGGGGTAGGAAACTGTAGGGGGTGAGCACATTAAAAATGTGGAACTTATTCAAGGAAAAGCTCCTGTGTGTCCGAGATAAGTATGTACCTGTCTGGCAGGGAGGAAGATATAGAACGCGTGAGCCGTGGTTTATTAAGGAAGTGGAATCCCTGGTCAAGAAGAACAAGAAGTCTTATGTTAGGACAAAACGTGAAAACTCAGTTCGAGCGCTCGAGGGTTCCAACGATATCAGGAAAGACCTAAAAAGAGAGCTGCGAAGAGCCAGGAGGAGACATGAGAAGTTGTTGGTTGAAAGGATCAGGGATAACCCTAAGGCTTTCCATAGGTATGTCAGCACTAAAAGAGCTAAATTTGGGACAATCAAGGATAATAGTGGGAAGTTTTCTGTGGAGTCAGAGGAGATAGAGGTAGCACTAAATAAATATTTTTCGACAGAGTTCTGTATAGATAATGAAAATGTTGGCGAGGAAGATACAGATATACTTGCGTCTCGACTAGAAGAGATTGAGGTTCACAAGGAAGAGATATTATAAATACTGCAGGGTGTGAAAATAGATAAGTCAGCTGGGCCGGATGGGATCTATCTGATGTTGTTCAGCAAATGCACTACAGGAAAGTACAAATCAAGCTGAACCTAACAACGGCTCGTTTTGAGCCGCTAATTTGCAGTGAAGTGGCGGCGCCAATAAAAGGTGTCACGCAGCTCGTCTAATTCCACATCCTGAGCTCGAAATGACCAGATGTCTCTCGCTGAGTTTCGGCAGGGTCTTGCATAGACGACAACATGACACTTATTCACTGGAATGGATCATGAAATCGCATCGGGATTGTGAATAAAGAGATGGAAACTTCCAGCAGAGAAGGAGGCGACCCTGAAGCAGGCAGCTGAGGACAAATGTTTCTCCTTTGCCAGTGAAAGGCACTGCTTCATAAATTGGAAACTTCGAAGTGAAGCAGTGTTGGTGATTATCTTCGCTGCTTGTTCATCTTTTAAATTCTGATTCCGTGAAAGTCCATAGCATTACATATCGACATTCTGCCAGCGGTGAGTGTGCCTGTTGGGCCAGTGGCATACTGGATAACGTGTCTGACTTCGGATCAGAAGATTGTAGGTTCGAGTCCAACCTGGCTCGAGGGGAATGTCTGACTTTAACCGTGCCCCACGTTGACGCTCCTTTGTGAAGTCCTGCCGGGACGTCGCTTCTGTGCTTCCACATTTGAAGCTTGCATTTGTCCTCTTGTCCATTTCAAATTCCAGCTCACAACAACGGAGACCTCTGTCGCTTTGGGGGTATCTTTCTGTGTGTCTCCATTTGTGGGTGAAAATGAGCATGAGTTCCTCAAAAGTCGTTGTGCCATTTAAGAACACAGGATAAAGTCATTGACATTTGCCCTGGGAACATTCGAACACACGAGACTTTGGGCCAAAGTTGGAAACTGCGACTGGAATAGATGGATCTCTGATTAGCCGCAATGCACACAGGCGGAATGGCCTTTTCCCACTTTGTAAATCTACGAAGACAAGTTGAAAATAATCTGCAAGGAAAATGTTCATAAAGTGTGTTTTATTTACACCAAATCCGATAGTATCTATCGCCTTGTCTTGTTATTTACTTGTGAGGATTCGATACTCTCAGCACCGTGGCCCGGATCGTATTCCCGCTCATGGAATGGTTGTATTGTTCAGCTAACATGTCGGTGTCCCAGGACTTCTGCCGATTTTCCGATGCGAGCAGGTCATTGGTTTTGTCCAAACATTATGAATGTTCACATAATACAAATAGCTGCAGTTGCTGGAAATCTGAGCCAAAAACGAAAATTGTTTGCGGAACGCAGAAAGACTGGCAACAGAAACATCGACGTTCCTGCTCCTCGGATGCTGCTGTGCTTTTCCAGCATTTTCTGATCTAAAATCAGGTTTCCAGCATCTGCAGTCCTCACTTTTGCCTAGTTCCTTCAGTGTCGCTGGTTCCCAATTCAAGAACTCCATCTCTAGCGGTTTCATGTCTGTACCTCCATGCTGTGGAGTTGAAGAGTGAAGAAAAGTAACTCACCCCCTCCATCTCTGGGGTAATTAGGGGCTGAAAGTGAATCGTATCACATTGAAGTATATCTACAAGCGACTTAATCTCTGTCTTTTATTGGGAACCATCTCTTTCATTGTAACCATCAGGAAAGACCATTTCGATCGCTAAAAAAAAGAAATGAATATGTCACTAACCTTTGTTTGTTTCATGTCCAAGAAAACTCAGATCAATAGCTCCCTTGATTACCTCTGCTGGTCATGTTCGCAAAGAGATCTAGCAAATTGCCAAGTGTGATTTTCCTTTCAATAAATAATTTTGAATCAATTTTGCTGCAAATATCTTTTCCTAACTTTGTGCTTTTCTTCTTTTACATTGGTGTCTCGCACCTTACAAATGACAGCAAAGGTATGAATGGAGATGGAAACATTTAACTCGTCAGCGGCAGCTTTCAATGAGATATCGGCTGATTTGGTCACTGCTCAACGTTGCAGCTTTGTCTGTAGTCATGGCCGCGTGGTTGAGATGAATGATTAGAAGTCCTTTGGGGTTTCCCCACGTTGGTTCGTGTCCTGCTGACGTACGTTATGAATGCTTTCCTGCTGGAACAATTTCTACTCGAAGTTCAGAAAGCTTATCTTGCAAACCAGACCGGTAATTTGATCAGACTTGGGAAACTTGAGTTCTTCATCAGAAATGTTCTGTGTTTAAAGCATTATCTCTAAGAATGACGAGAGTTAAATTTGGGACAATCAAGGATAATATTGGGAAGTTTTGTGTGGAGTCAGAGGAGATAGGGGAAGCAATAAATTAATATTTTTCGACAGTGTTCGCTATAGAAAATGAAAATGTTGGCGAGGAAGATACAGAGATACTTGCGTCTAGTGTAGTAGAGATTGAGGTTCACAAGGATTAGGATATAGAAATACTGAAGATTGTGAAAACAGACAAGTCCCCTGGGCCGGATGGGATCTGCCCTAGGAACATTCTGGAAAGCAAGTGAAGAGATTGATGAGCCTTTGGAATTGATCGTCAAATCATCGTTGTCTACAGGAATAGAGCCCGTGGAATGGAGCATAGCATATGTTGTTCTCTTATGCAAAAAGTTTCGTAGAGACAACCCTGGTAATTACAGACCAGTGAATTCACTGCAGTTGTTGGTAAGGTGTTGGAAAAGCTTATTATAGATAGGATTTATGACCATCTCGAAAAGAATAATCTGATCAGGGACAGTCAGCACAGTTTTTTGATGGTTAGGCCTTGCCTAACGAATCTCGTTGACTTTTTGGACAAAGTGACCAAACAGGTAGATGACAGTAAACCGGTTGATGTGGTGTATATGGGTTTCAGCAAGTTGTTCGATAAGTTTCCCCACAATAGGCTATTATACAAAATGTGGAGGAATGGAATTATGGGAGAGATTCCTGCTTTGATCAGTAATTGGCTTGCCAATAGAAAACAGTGCTGTAGTTGATGGAACATGTTCTTCTTGGTGTTCAGGTCCTGGCGCCGTAACACAAGGGTTGGTGTTAGGTCCACTGCTGTTACATGAGATTTAACCTTGCCAATCAGTCTCCCATGGGGAACATTATTGAACGCCTTACTGAAGACCGTATGGATCTCATTTACTACTCTGCCCTCATCAATCTTCTTTGTTACTTCTTCAAAAAACTCAATCAAGTTTGAGAGACATGATTTCCCACGCACAAAGCCATGTTAACAATCCCGAATCAGTCCTTGCCTTTCCAAATACATGTACATTCTGTTCCTCAGGATTCCCTCCAACAATTGGAGTATTCTTGGCCGATGCAGTTTCATGTAGGGAATGCGAGGTCATATACTTTGTTGGGAAGAATCAAAAGACACACTAGTGTTAAAATCGATAGAAACGCAAAAGAAGTGCGGTGCAGAGGAGTCTCAGTGTTCTTATACATGAAACGGACAAAGGTTAATCACATATTTATTTCTTGATGGCAAAAAAAGGTTTTTCTGATGCTCACAATTAAAGAGATGGTTTCCAAGAAAATAGGAAAATTAAGTCACCAGTAGAGTAATCAATTACCAAGATATCTCTCGTGATGTTTTATGGGACATGTGGGATTTTTTTGATTTAGGTTCTCCAATCGTTTTTACAATGGAACCGAGAGTTTTAGATGGGAAGTTAACATCACGCATGACTATTGCCATTTTTGTCACTCACACGCATTTTTTTTTTCCCCTTGTACGATTTATTTCCCTTTGTGGTTACTGCGAGTGGGCTTGTAAACTACACATGCTTGTGAGTTCATTCCTCACTGTTCCTCAACTCCAGCCAAACAGACTTTACATCCTTATTTCCTGAATCAAGGTAATCTCTAACCATTGTATAAATGTCATAAAAACTTCGGGATTTCACACGCCTCTGTATATCACCTTTCAATATTAATTGATCCTTTACTGTATTGCAGTTGTGCATAAGAAGAGAAAAATAGAATAGAGAATGGTGGACCTCCGCTTCACACACCCGTTATTGAAGCGAAAATGCAGATTACTGCCCATAATACGATCGTGGAAGCATGTGCCGAACCCTCAGGAAACACAGAATAAGTGCAGTGCCACAGGGCTTGTCAGGGACAGCACCAGAAGGACAACAGAAATGCTGCTCTAAGCTCCTATTTTGGATGTATTTCTCAATGAGCAATAGAGTGTGACATGTTTTCCATCAGGAGTTATCTCACACAAGGAAGTAACCAGTGCTGCAGACGGTCATATTATCCGAATTCCAAGCCCTGGAATCAGAGACATTCAATATTCTGTGCATAACTGCAAGGAACATCTGTCCGAGGCGATTTTACAGTCCAGATGAAATTATGAATGCAGCTCTCTAGTTGTCAGCCTCTTTCTCCTATGTCGTGTTTCGTGCAGTCCATGCGTGGAATCTCGCCAACCACGTTTGAACTGCACATGATGGGGCATTGGGCCTTGTTTTCTCGTGAGTTGTTGTCTGAGTGAAGCCCTCGGTTTCTGTGCTGTCATATGTCCGAGTGTTCGGAGGAATCTGGATATCGTTTTCCAGAATTTGTTTTTAACACAGGGAAGCATGATTTAAAAATTACCTCATAGCAAATCCACGTTGCGAACTTTGTGTGCCATGCATTTGCGAATGAAGGTGGGTGGATATTGGTTCTTGGCAAAGAATTTGTGTGGGCGTCAGTCCAGCAGTCCCTAGTAGCAATACGTACAAACGGCAGGGGCCACACATTCGACTAGAATAGCACAACAATAATAGGACAGGGAAGCAGAAGACAGCCAGATAATTCATGGAAGCAGGGCACTCATCCACGGATTCCATCCATTGGACCCAATCTGCAATCCCAACAAACGGAAGCAGCGGGAATTAAACCAAATGAATTAGTACCAAAACATGAGAGCAGCGCTTCACAGGAACCTCTGCAGAGCTGAGAATGTCACCCAGAAAGGGACGAAAAGTCTGCAAACCATCTTCCTAGCGTCACCGAACTTTTCAACAAGAACACCAGAAGCATCCGAACTTCACATCTTTCTGCTCCAAGACACTCCGCTTTTCCACAACAGAGAATTGCACACTCAACTACCGCGTGTAAGATGAGAATTTCAGCCCCTACACGACCAAGGGCGGCAGTAAGAGCGAGGGGAAACAGCTGCAACTGTCATTCCACAGCTACAAACGCTCTCTTTGAAAGGTACATTATCGTATGAATGTCGGGGCAGCAGTAGAATATGGGAGTTAAGCAGCCTGCTCTGTGTATTCATATTCTGGACAATGTGAGTTGTTCACAGTTTTCCCTGAAAGTGAGTGGACGTCGTTATTTCACCGCTGTTGTGAAGCCAGATCCTGCACTGAATCTGCTCCCTGGTTTTTAGTTGTTGTGGCTAAAAGGTGGACAATCGCAACGTGAAACTTTGTTATAATTCTCTCATTTCCTTCATTACTGTCCTGGTGAGGGAGGCTAGAGATTGGCTCGCTCGCTCAGTTGGAGGCACCAGCGCATTGTTGACCTAATTTAATCGAGAATATAATTGGTAATATCACTTTGCATGGTACATTTCTCTGTTTTGTTTAATGTTACTTGAGCACTTTCTGTTACTTGGCAATGCACTAAATCTCCAGAAAGTCGGGAAGCTCCATTTGGAATTGCTTCGGTGTTATTTGTGTGAGCAGTTCTTGACATACACGTCTCGCACTGCCCCACAGACAGAAGTAATGTGTTTGTGTTTCTGATAATGACTCTGCCTTTTGAGTTTTGCACTTGGTCGACGTTAAGAGCTGTCAGTTTTTGGATTCACTGGAGTGTTAAGGGGATAACACGATTTGTGAGGTTTTTTTTAGTCAACGAAATTATTTGATGGAGAACTTGGGAATGTATCAAGGAGAATGGTCATTGTCTGTAAATGTCTGGAAAACATTCCTCTCTGTGTCATTTCAAAACATTACGCCTCAAGAAAAAAATAAAATTCAAACACGCTAACTTAGTAACAAACAGCATGCGTTTTTGCAAGTGGTCTATTCAAACTGTTGTCAGGTACTGGAGTGTCACAGAATTGCCGAGCATGGAAGCAAACCTTCCTATCCAACTTGCACCTGTTGAACAGATGACAGTAACTAATCTAAATATATTTGCCAATATTTGTCCCTTATCTCTCCGAACAATTCCTGTCTGCATACCCATTTAGATGCCTTTGAAGTGTTGTGAGTGCACCAAACTCTGCCACTAAATGTGACAATTTATTCCACACGCACAAAAATGTCTGTATTAAAAACAAGTGTCGCTCACGTCCCTTTCAAATTGTACTGCTCTCACATTAAACCTCTGCTATCTCACTGTAAACTCATGTGAATTCTGAAAAGTGTAGAAAACTGTCGAAGAATATTCAGCTTCTCAATAATGTCCACACCGTGTAAACCTTTCAAATCGTTGTAAATATTTTTTAAATTATGCTAAGGTATTCATAGAAAGTGCCAGGGGATATTGCCTGAAGTGAAGCGATGCTGACACATTAGTCTTGACAGGTCTGGCGCTTGGTTATCGTCAGGGAGCGTCTCCGAGTGGTTTAATGTGGGTAAGAGCAATAAATGCAGATGCTGGAGACCAGATTCAGGATTAGTGGTGCTGAAGAGCGTAGCAGTACAGGCAGCATCCGAGGAGCAGTAAAATCGACGTTTCGAGTGAAACCCTGTATACCTGATGAAGGGCTTTTGCCTGAAACGTCGATTTTACTGCTCCTCGGATGCGGCCTGAACTGCTGTGCTCTTCCAGAACCACTAATCCAGAGAGTTTTAATGTGCTGGGTTTAGGATCCAGTCTCGATTGCGTCGTGGGTTTGAAACCCAACTTTGCAATAGATCAACTGTAGGCAGCTTTTTATGACAGAACTACACAGGCCCTGATATTGCTTTGTGGGGGTGTTTGTTACTCCTCGGGTCTCTCGCCCTCTCTGCGATAAACACGGGAACATGAGCAACTGATTCTTAAAATAATGAGAACTACTGCTGTCGACATCCTCTCGATCACTGTGCGTTTGGATGTGTACACGCACAATTTTGCTACCAGTTGCTGTGTCTCAAATGGTCAGAGTATTTGGCTGAAATGTTGGTTGTCCTAGCCCAAAAAGAGCACAGAGCCTCAAATATTTCACATCAAGTATTGAGATCGACCATGTACTGACAATACAACCACGAGAACTCATCCATGATTGACCCTGAGTCCGCAATGAGTGAGACGGCCACGTGCAGCAAAATGTGACCCCACTCTCTACAAGCTCCTGTTGCCAACAGAAAGGGGCCACTGCAGTTTCAATCAGCGGCTTCCTGCCCAGCCCTGGGACACAACTCATGGAAACTCCTTCCTCAGGAACGTCTGTTACCGTGTGAAAGGGTAAAAAATTCTAAATCAAATTGGAAATGGCTTCAGAAGATTGTTCCTGTTTTTAAAACATTTTATAATCAGAATTCCTTTCTCGAATATTAGAAGTGGTAAACTTTGTAGGCAGGGAGAACAAAGAAAGTGTTGATTGTGAGGACTCTGTCTCTTCAGCAGATGGGATTCCCTCCACTCTAATCAGAAATGATTTGGTTTCCTGAGGTATTTTCCCGATTGATTTGCAGTCTGCCAGAGTGTCTGGGAATCACTTCGGTGACCTAAGGATCAGGGTCAAAATATGAAAATATTAACAGAGAATAGTAAATCCCGGGGCAAGGCCTAAATGGATTGTAAAGGTCCAAAGGAATAAATCTGAGAATTGAAAGACTTGGATAATGTCATTTGCAATGGGGAGGAATGAACGAGATTTTTGAAAATTGCCGTGTCAGCTGAATTAAACTAATTATGAAATGATAAATTAGCCAACACCAATCCTGTCCTGGTACGCTCAGTCGGTACAGCTTGAGACCTTTGATCTCACTGGTGTGGGGTCGAGATCCACGCAGGGCGCTGTTGTTTGTTAATAGGTTTGCCGCTCTCCTTTAATGTTGCAAGAGCGAATTCGCTCGCTGAGGCAGGTTTTGTTGACACATGTTTTCCTCCGTTTTTGATCATCTCTTGGTTTCTGAGTGAAAACTGTCTCCACTGTACTGCAGGTGCAAGAGACAAGGTTATGAGTTCAGTCGAATATGCTATAAACGATGTCCCTTCCAAAACGCGAGGTTCCATTCCAAACGTGCCCCAACCAAATTGTCCAGAGACGTCGAATGCGAATGGCCACATGACAGTGTCAGCTGCATGTCAAATGGTGCTGCAATAGAATTAACTGAATGAGAATGCTCTGATGGAAACCGAATGGAACTCTCCCTGAAATTTTCCCAATTCACTTGGTAAATGATGTTGTTGTGTACCCATATGTGTTTACATAATGAACAGCTTATTGTCAGTAACAGGGGTGGGGGTGATGCAGGTTAGTGAGGTTTCCATGTGGGTCAGACGTGATTTGTTCGAATAGGGAATTCAAACGTCTACAGAGCAGACATAGCTGATTGGTCCAGGATCAGACTTTTCCCTTCTGTTTCAGTACCAACAAAAGAAATTGTGGGAAAATCTCAGCCGATCTGGTAGAATCTTGGAATGGAAAACCGAGATAAGTCTTCAAGACCAGTGACACTTATTACTCCATGTCCATCTCCGTCTACCTTTTTATTGAATATCTCCTGACTCTCAACTTTATACTCAGTTTCTCTTTTATTACTCCATCTCCAAACATTCTCCCAGTCTCAAAATTTAATAGCAGAACTGTTCCATCTCTCACCTCGCCGAGGTTTGAGAGGAGGACTTCGAAATGCACGATTAACTCTGTTTCTATTTCTTTCAGTACTGGATGGTAAGAGACCAGAAGGCATCGGATGACAGTTAGAGCTTTCAGCCCATATGGTATGCCCGCCATTCGGTCATGACTCATATCGTTCCCAAACCAATTTTCAGCCTTCTATCTGTGACACTTATCTCCCCTGAATTTAGGATCCAGTTTTTTTCCCAGAGTGGGACTGAAACTGTCCCAACCATCTCCACATCTGCTGGCAGCTGTTACACCGTATCTGTGTGTGATCGAGCTCAATTTCAGTCCCACACAGCAAACACGTCTGTTCTGAGCAATGCAATCCCCGCTGCATGACAGATCGATCGGGTCTCTGACCCCACGGTTTTTCTGCGAGGCAGGAGTTAGCTCCTTCCCCACCCACGGCAAGGACCGGTGCTACAAAATGTGGGGACAAAGAACGATAGGTACAAGAGTTTGTACAGGTTAGGTCGAAAGGGTTATTGTCAACTTCAGTGGAGTCCCTGCTTCAGAGTCTGGGTTTGAATCGCCCAGGCCTGGATAAAATTCCAAGTCAGGAAACGAAGATTTATTTCTCTTCTTGTGGCTAATCTGAATGAAAACCATTTTCTGCTTCCACAGAGAGCACAGTCCCGGTTCTGCCAGAAGGAATCCAGTGATTGATTGCATCCAACTGGAATCATAGAGTCATAGAGATGTACTGCAGGGAAACAGACCCTTCGTTCAAACCTGTCCATTCTGAACGGAAATCCCAACCCAATTTGGTCCCTCTTGCCAGCACATGGCCCCTTTCCCTCCAAACCTTTTCTACTCATATACAAATTCAAATGCCTCTGAAATGTTGCAATTGTACGAGCTTCCACCAAATCCGCTGGCAGCCATGGCAGCACATACACGAATAAATTGTCACTGCAAATCCCCTCGAAGGATCTCGCCTTTTTGAGCTGAAAATATCTCGCTGTTCATTCAATGTCGCTATGTCTAATTCTTGGAACTCCCTACCGATCGACATCATGGCTGTATCACTGTGTTAAGCACTTCGAGGACGAAGTAAAGTAACTTACCATCTCAATCTCTTGAGTAATTCTGGTTGGGCAGTGAAGCCTATCCCAAAGAGTGACGTGCATTCTTCAGAATTTCGTTTGAAAAAACTGTAGTTTCCAAGTGGACATCCGAAAGTGGTCCGGAACAAAAGTAAAGTTTCGAAGGGAAAGTAGGATAAACTGACAGTCAATGATGACTGAGATGAATGAGGCAGAAAGTGAGTGAGGACCTGTTGGTACAAGGATCAATGTCAGTGCTAATGCTTTAGCCCTTACTGCCCACTGTTAGCACCAACTCACACACCACTCCAGGTAAATTCACCACAATTACCCTGGTCTCTTGATATGAGTTTCCCTCTGTGCATATTCAGGCGGTAATTCGGCCCCCAGAGGATGAACGCATACTGTTTATCCGGTCAGGTTAAAGAGGTGAAGGCATCAGTTTGAAATTAAAGCAAGAAGAGATTGCCTCTTCCTGTACATTTTCAGTGGACAGTCACCGGTTGTGAACTTCTTTCCTGCACAAACGAAGTTGATATAAATTCTAATCGAGCAGCTTTATTACAGAAAGGTAGTCTGATTAACTGTGATCAAATACTTCATTAAATGCCCTTATTGATTTGAAGAACCGTGTCTGTGGTTTCGTCAGTTAAAGCATATGGTAGGAACCAGATGTTAATGGTGTCAAATGCTGTCAAATGTTCTGTACATTGAAAGTTCATTGTTTAAACTTCTTGTAAAAGCCGTATTGTTTATCCAGCATCCCGAAAGTGACGGATCAGCATGCTTCGTGTGTTAGAGCTCAGACCGTTATTATTTCGTGCTACCAAGCCCTACCACCTGATGTGGACCCATTAGTCTATGTTCTATCCTGCTAATTCAACGCAGAGTTCTTTTCACTCTGTTCGACAAGGATTTGTCTGTCTCTTCTACTATTATTCTCTGTCCGTCTTTTCAAGTTTTTTGGGAATAATAAAGAGACGCAGGAGACACTGCAGACTTGCAGGACAATGTTGTAGTAATAACGCATCCAATACGATAATGGCTCTCATTGTCTGCTGTCACCATTCATTGATTTTCGGCAAACGGCAATGGCATCATAGAAATCCTATAATTGGAGTGAAACTGCTTTTTTTTCTGGTCTATTATGAATACTATTTAGAATTGTAAAAGTTCATAACGTTTTGAGTGAACAAATGTCACCTGATCTCAGACCGAAGTAACACAGACATTACTTGGACACTGTGAGCCCAGTTCTACACACTCTGGCCCAGGTTGGTGGGGGGGGGGGGGGGGGGGGGTGCGGAGAAAGCCACGGAACAGCCTCCGATTTTAACAATTTTCCAAGAGTATAAATGAAAAACGAGGGTTATTGACAGACAGAGAGTGGGAGAATGTAGAAGAGAGTGAGATGGTACAGAGATACAAAGGGACACAAACAGAAATTCTCCATTCACCATGGCTGCTCATCGACATAAAGGAGAAGAAAAAGGAAATGAAGGACAGCCTTTCACCAACTCAGGACAACAGCAACAGCATTACAGCCGATAAAGGAATTTTGCATTTTTCCAGATGACGTCTGTCAGCTAATGAGAGATTCTGGTAAGTATGCTGTTTCGCGAAGTGAAATTGACAATTACCCAGGCAATTAAACAATAAAAAGCATAAGTAGCCTGAATCTGTGATATGAAACAATAAATCTCTTTGTCTCCGCAGATGCTGTCAGGCCTGCAGAGTTTCTCTTTCAATTCCTGTTGTTGATTCAGATTTCCAGGATTCACACTTCTTTGTTTTATGCTAGTCAGAATCCTGTTTGTGACAATACTGGATTAATTGCCAGTTCCATTCAAATTCCCTGCTTTGGGAAGGTTGTCAACAACATAAACGGTCAGAGGAAATCCCCCTTTGCTACAGCAGTGAGACCACTGAGTCCTTAACGGTACACTTCCACGGAAAGTGAAATATGGCGCTCTATGTTTTCTCAATGAAACCACTTGTCCTTTTTTCATTTGTGATCATTTTAGCTGCACATTCAGTTTATTTCTTTCTTCCATTTCTGTCAGCTTGGAAAAGGCCTTTCCGCCCATCTGCAGTGCAGGTCATTGGACATTCATCTTTTAGAGTCCAGGAGCTACTATTTCTTGGAGGACATTCTGCACTGCTTCTCGGGTGGGGTGGGTGCGAGGCTGTACCACTATATTCACCTGTCTATAGATATCGGAGAAGGGTCTATCTATTCCACACCACCAGGTTTCCTCATCGCTCTTCTGAATCTTGGTTATTATTACCCTTGCCATAGCACCTCCTTCTTTGATAACAGGAAACCGATATTCCGTGTCAGGTGTAGCTGTAGCCGTGATGCATACTACTTAGTGCCAGTAACTGGGTACACAAGGATCTCTGTGTAAATATTTATTGCCTTATTTATAGTCGTCCTGGTTACCAAACGGGAATGGGTGGCATGTAAAGGTCAACTTAACATCCTTGGTTAAGATTACCGTCTGCCCTTGTATCCCAGACACCCCTGCCTTCACGACTCGTCCTGCCATGCAGCCCCATATTTCTATGAGTCTTCTAATCATTACTTCCACTTTTTTGGATCCGGTGTTGGCCGATGTCTCCTCAAGGTCAGCTACACGTTTGCAACGGCTGGCGTGTATCAACGTGGCTCTTTCGGCGATCTTAACAGCTGTCTGTGCTGTAGGGAGCCCCTGGAACGGTCCCAGCCAGCTCTTCGCCTTCATGCTTTTGCTCTTGAAGTCTTTCACCATTATCCTGTCTTCAGGTTCTAGATTGTGCATCTTCCCTTCTGCTGGTTGGGGTAGTGCTGCCCTTCATTTGATTTTATATTTGAGACAGAATTGTGGAGAATTTTATATCGTAACATAATATCTCGTCCTCACAGTGGTCTGTTATCTGTTTTAAAATCGGTCTTGGCCAATTCCTGTATTGGGCCACTTTGCAAACAAAATCTCAAACGTCCTAATATTTACTCTTCCTCTCCTTCATATACATTAGCACAATTGGAAATGCCTTTGTCCATGTCACCTCGAGTTCCTCACAGCATTTTGCCAATTTATTTTTCAGGATAGTTTTCTCTCTTTCCACTGCCCCACCGCTCGCTGGGTGGTAGGCACAATGCTGCCTCACCTTTATTCCCAAGTCAGCACTGATCTGCTGTCAGGCAATATTTATAAATGGCTTTCCATTGTCGCTGCTTAGCCTTTCAGGGATGCCCCATCTCGGAATTATTTCAGTTAGCAAAGCCTTGGCTACTGCACTGGCATTCTGTTAAGACGTGGGAGCACTTCCACCCCTTGGGAAAACATCAACTATCACCAGACAATGCCTTTTCTCTTCGCTGGGTGTTAGTTCAATAAAATCCATCTGTAAATGTTCAAAGTGTCTTTGGGATTGGGGTGTTCTGCCTGATTCATTTGTATCAGCTCCCCTCATTATTAGTGGCACAGATAACGCATTATTCACATTATTTTTATGAGTAATAAGTAAATCCCTTTCTGTACCAGCGTGCTGAAATATTGTAGTACCTCCCTTTTTTGACACATGGTCCTTACCGTGTGTTACTTTGGTATAGAAAGGGAATAAAGGTCGTGGTAGACAGGGCTTCCTACTGGGGCCACACCACACCCATTCCCTCATTCTGCAACCTGCCCTTGTCCATTCACGCTTCTCCTTCGATGTGGCCTGAGACTGTAACTCCCATAAGTTTGCTTTGGATTACAAATACTTGACATACACATGTCAAACCCATCACTTGGCGGCTGATTGGCTGCCTTCCTTGCCGCTCAGTCTACATTTTCATTGCCTAGAGAAATTGAATCATATTTTTTTCCTGTGGGCTTCACATGTACATACAGTGATTGATTTAGGCAATCAGACTGCTTTCAGGGTGTCAGAGATCAGGCTATGGTATGTGATTGGCTTTCCAGTGGAGGTCAAGAAGCCCTTGTTTTTCCACAGGGATCCAAAATTATGTACAACCCCTAATGCATATCTGTTGTCGATGTAAATATTCACTGTTCTTCCTTTGGCCAATTTACATGCCTCAATCAAGGCAATCAGCTCTGCTGCTTGCACTGACAGATGAGAAGGAAATTATCTCGCTTTGACTACCTCGTGGGTAGTTGCTTCAACATACCAGACACTGGCCTATCTCTTTGCTTCTGAATGCTGACCTATCCACAATAAAACCCCGTATCTAGATTCTAAATTGGTGAATCCTACACGTCTGGTCTCGGGCTTCAAATGTCATCAATTACAGCGACACAGTCATGTGGGTCTCCGTCTCGTTCTGTGGGGAGAAGACAAGCAGCATGAAGGACGTTACATCACTTTATTGTCACGTTAGGCTTCTCCAATAGCACAGCATTGTATGTGAGCCAACGTGCAGCCGACATGTGTGCTGTGTTTTGCTCAGAAAGCAGTAAGGATACTGCATGTGGGACCAGTCGGTTTAATTCAACAAAGCCGACTATGTCCCTGGAAGCTACAACAGCCTTTTCAAATCCAGGCACGACACGGAGGCATTTTGCAATCCTGCCGTTACGGGATCTAAGTTGAGGTGAAAACTAAGCTACTGGCCTCAATTTTCCACACATAATTCTGCATCAGCACAAATGTCATGCAGGCACGCTTCTCATCCACTGTTTGTACAAAAGGCTTGTTTGGATTTGGAATCCCAGTGTCGGTGTAGTTTGGAGTGCCATTTCAATTCAACAAAGGCACTCTAGGCCTCAGTGGTCACTGCAACGGACTCTAGCTCTGCAAACCTGAACCATGAACTATGTCACTTTTGGGCGCCTAAAGGGTTGCGTAATGCGGGTTAAACATTGTAAGTAGGATCACATGACCAAAAAGGATAACAATTGTTTCGTCATGTGATGCTTTGAATTTTGCTGGTTTGCTTGAACTCTGTCTTGACCAATGGCCTTTCCTTGTTCAGATATTAAGTGACCTAAGAACTTCAACTGTTGTTCCACAAGTTGTAGTTGTGCGAGTCTAGATGGCTGAGCTTCGCAAGCCTACCTTTCTCACATTGTTTCTCTGTTGATGCTGCGATTAAGCATTCGTTTACATACTGCAGAAGCGCTGACGCCCCCACCCCACCCCACCCCCGGTTAAAATAAGAGTCTCCAGACTCCTGTGCAAAGCCTCGTTAATTATGGTGGGGACTCACAGCAATGTTGACAATGTCACGTGAAAGTATACCATTTGCCTTTGAATGGAAAAGTGAACCAGAATTGACTGTCGGCGTGTAACAGTAGACAAAACAAGGCATTTGCTAAATCCCCAATAGAGAGCCATTTACATCCGGTGGAATTTGAGCCAATATAAATTGGCAAAATGTTGGGAACATTTGGTGAGTGCGGAACAACAGCGTTCTTGATAACCTGCAGGTCATGAACGAACCTCCATTCCCCCAATTCACCTGGAATGTCTGCCTTTTTGAACGAAAAGAATGGGTGTTCTCACCAATGATTATTCACGGGGGTTTATCACTCCAGCCTAGAAGAGAGATTCAAAGACTGGGAGTAATTCCTTGCACAGCCTCGGGTTTTAACGGCTCTTTTGCTTTGCAAGGACGATACCCAGACTTCGGGGTTATTCTTAAGGATTCGTATGAGGCCCACATCGTGTTTGCCTTTTGCGCTGAAATCAGTTGGGACCCTTCTTAATCTTGGGCCCGACACATCTACCATAGGTAAACGCCATTCGACACTCCTGTCGGGGATTACCTGGACTGCCCTGTCTGCCTGAGTTAGCCAATTTAGTTTCTTCCTATACGTCCTTATAACTGCATTGAAGCAGATACCCACACCGACCCTGAAGATACAATGTTTCGTTTTTTGTGCCTGTCGTATCCATGGTCCCAAATTCTGACACCTGTCGCTGGATGCCTTCGCCAATGATCCGTGAGGAGAAGAGTCTTCCACATCAAAAAAAAGGGTGTATTTACCGTCACAGATACTTAAAAAAGTTTAAAGTGACAGCACATCTGTGATCATTCCAATAAAATTCGCACAATAACAACTGATCTGGTTTAACCAATCTTCTGAACCAATCCTTCTCTTATGATTTGTCAGGACCATCGCGGTGTATGTGTGCTGTGCAGTGCAGCATATCTCCAGCAAGAAAATCTGTGTTAATGGGATTAACATGGCTACTTGCTTCCTGGGTGAGTGAATCACTCACGGAACCTATCGCTTTCTGACATGCATCAGGGGTCGTGATTCTTATTTTCCAGCCTGCACTGTTAAATCTTCTTTTTGTATTACCTGCAAGCCCGTCGGGATACTGCGCAGATCGGACCCCAGTCTCACTATGAGATCCCGAGACATCAGATTTAAAGTACAGAATTCCGATAACAGAAATGAGAATTGGAATATTTCCCCATTACTGGTTTCGCACAATAGGGGTGTGGTAAATCTCTCGTGTCACGGCTCCTGATGCGCCCATTAAGTTCAGGAAGCTTCCGCTGATCTTTATTTGCGTCGACTCTCTGAACTGCCTTGATTTATCAACTGAATATGTTGCCCTTGTATCTTCCAAAAAAGTAAGAGGTGCACCTTCCACATATAACATAGATGTAACCATTGACTTATATGCATCATCGTTGTACTGAAAATATAGTTTACGCTTTGCAAACTCAGTGCTCAGTATAGAGGTGGGACATGTTTCAGTGCCCATAAGGTTAGTAGTAGAGATGAGCATAAGCGAGTATTCGTTGCCAAGCATAAAGCAAAGAGGCTTACCTGTAACTTTGGGGCTGCCCACCTCCACCTCAGCCTTCCTCCATTAGTCACCCTGCTGCCCAGCCTCCAGGGCCGATTGAGGCTGTCTGGGCGTGCACTGCCTCACTCAGTGGTCCATTGCCTGCAAACAAAGCACCCACCAGATTTACCTCTGCCAGCCCTTCTTTTCACGCAGCACCTCCTTCCAATGGCTGGGCGACCAGTTGCATCACAGTAAGCTGAGCTTTAAGTGTTTGCTTTTCCATCTTTAATTTCCATTTTTCCTTCTCTTGGGCCAGAAAGTTTTCAGCATGTAGCGCGTGGAGTTCCATCAAATTCAGGTTTCCCGTGTCCAGGTAATACATTGGCAAGACGCCTCATGTAATGGGCGCCTGATAGCTTTGACATATTCCCTTTAAAATACAATTCGCTTCTTCTTATCAACACTTCAAGGTCAGTGGCCTGAAACATTCGAGTTCCTTTCCAGATATGGCGTTGTTTTTTTCTAATTCCTTGGCTGTTGATATGGTAGTTTGCTGGCCTTGTAAGTCGGTTTAAATATACATAGATTTTCTTTCGGTCTGCAACACTTGCCCTCTGCAAAGTCAGGCCCTTACATTTTTTGTTTCCCTGTGCTTTTATTGGTTTCAAAAGAAATGTTAATTTTCCATTGCAATGGACATCACATTATTTTCACAGGTCAGTGCAACATCGAGGGCCGAAGTGCCTGGACTGCACTGTAACGTTCTATGTTGTAAGATACATTTCCTGCTGGTTTCCGATGTCTCTCCTCATTGTGGAAACTTCCAGACACATCTTCCAGTGATTTGTCTGTACTTCATTCAATCCAGAAAACTGTCGTTCCTGCTGAGAATGTGATCCCTCTACAATGGAGAGAGGAAAATAGAGTCGATGACAAAGCTGAGATCACTTAGGTTCTGTCCAGAATCAACAAAAATTGCCCCAGTCTTCCAGTGTGCTGTCACTTTAACATTGCATTTTGTACCCAAGCCATCATACCAGTCTCTGGTCTGCTGCAGTCCTTCTTCAAGGCACAGCGCAAGCTGAAAGATCGGGCAACTCATTTTATACTGAAAGACCATGCAGATTTCAGGACCCAACATCGAGTTCAATCATTTTGGATCCTGTCCGCCCTCTTCCACATTTTTCACCCACCCATACATCCCATCAGTTCCGAACACGAGTCACTGGACTCGAAGCGTTCACTGTCCTTTCTCATCATAGATGGACAAGAGCTGCTGATTTTGTTCAGACATTTTGGCATTTCTTCAAAGTGCATTTCTTTTTCAGATGTAATCGCAAGACTGCAGGAACCATCTGATTGCAGGAGGAGAAGTTCACAGGAGATGAAAATAATGCCAAGGGCTGGACCATTCCCATTGTGAAGGAAGATGAGCTAAGCTGGGGCTGTGAAACTAAGCACAAAGAAGGCTGAGTGAGAAACTGATTAACATGCACATATTATGAAGAGGATAGATATGTATGACAGGAATAAGGCTTTTCAGGAAGGAATAATAACCAGTGACATAGATGAAAAGCAGGAGAAAAGTGGTTTAGAGGAGATTTAGGAAGAACGCTTTCACCCATAGAGTGTTGTTCATCTGGAATTTCTTATTTGAACGTGTGGTAATGCTAAGTGTTATGAGGATATTTCAGCGGTATGTAGCCGAACATTTAAAGATCCAGCGCACACGTGGATAAGGACCAGATACTGGAAAGTGTGACGCGGTCAGACAGACGTGAGATGGGTGTCCCGAACGAAATCGTTCTAAGGCAAACTATTGTGGTGAAAACTGGGTGAGGCCGCGACTCTGTGGTGCAACGGAAAGCGCGTTGAATTTCTACGCCTTTCTTAAGACTGCCATTCAAAAGTTGTGGATGCAAATCTCATCAGAGTCGAGTTTTAGTTTATGGTTTCAAAGGTGTTCAGACCAGACTCGGCCACTCATCTGCAAAACCTATAACATTCATGCAGAAACTCAACTGTCTTGAAATGCAACATTTTTCTCACAGCGATGAATAACTTTGATGTCTATTTATGGTAGAGATCGAAAAATATGTGATCGCCACTTGGCAACACGATGATATGGATACGCTGGAAAAAGACATAAAAGTGCTGTGTGAGCTATGATGGTACAGAATGGTGTGGCCGGGCAGGAGCGGTGTTAAGAATGGCCTAACTCTGCTCCTTTCTGCTTGAATCTTTTCTGGCCCAGGTTTTTAAACAACCACAATGAGAACAATGTGAATCTACACCAACTAATATTTTCTGTCTCACCTCCACTTCGCTACCCTACAATCTGGAATAGATAGCTCCTGTTTCAGTTTTAGGTCAGACAGTGGAGGATTCTCACAAGTTCTCTGTCAGGCTGAACATCCCTTCATACAGGTTTCCAAGTGGACAAATGGAGCAAACGATTACATGGATGCTGGGAATTGAATTCTGGCCAAGGTAATGAACGTGAATTTCTGACATTTTGAAACTTACTCTGGATTCTTGCGACTTTACTAATTAAACTAAAATTCAATTTGCCCTTGCATAACATGATTAATTTTTCACTATTTATAAAAAAAATTCCACATGCCCTTGGATGTAGTAATGCAGAAGATTGTTGACGTTGTGTACAGTGTGGGTCATTGTGCCTTATGAACATTCCAAAGGATGCTGGTGAAGAACCAGTGAATCGAATTCTCAGATGAATTGATACCGATAGAAGGAAAATCCCAGTACAGTAGCGACATAACATTGCCTCTGATTAACGCAGGAAGCCACGGTAAACGAACACAGAATTCAATTCTGCCTATTTTCACCACATTTTACTATTCATTTTCCTAAACCTGATGCTCCATAATCGATGATCCATCATCAGTATAACCTCGTCTGCACTGTGTTTCATTTCAGATCTTCAGCAAAAAAGGAGTAATTGGTTTGAGGGGCCCAGTGGTAAGATCAGTAGCCATTGGTCATCAGTACACGAAAGCTCCAGTGGTGCAATTCATCAGTTTGATGTAATTGCACGATAGACTGGAAGTGCTTAAGGTGCCAAAGTTGCACATTTGGTTCTCGCCAGGTGTTGGTTTTTCTGATAGTGACCAGAGATGATTGCAACTTCAAGCTGAAGAACAGTTCAAACACCGAATATTACACCGAAATAAAGTTCATTTTGGCCCTAACGTTGCATCGACCTGTGATACCAATCTGACTAGTATTTTACCATCATAATCCGCAAGTTTATACAATGACTATTTCATTGCCCTGAAAGATGTTGAGTCTATGAGTGTTGAAGGCAAGGCGTTCAGCACCCTTACTACTCACTGATGAAGGAACCTACCTAGGTATCTATCACCCTCAATTTACATCGATGTGCCCTTGTGCCAAAATTACCATTTGAAGAAAAATGCCTTCACTGTCCACCTTATGGCAACCTCTGATCATCTTCGATGTTTCTCTAAATTCACCCCTCAAACTTCTTGTCGCTATCAAAGACCGCCTCAAGTCCCTCAACCTTTCCTCGTAAGACTATCTCTCTATAGAAGGCAACATCCTAGAAAATGTCCTCTGCACCCTTTCCAATGCTTTCACATGCATCGTATAATGTGGCGACCAGAAATGCTCGCAACTCTATGAGTGCGGCCACACCAGTTAATTTCTGGAGCTGCAAAGTGATCATTTCACTCTGAAACTGAATCACTCTCCTAAGAAAAACTAACACACCGTACTCCTTGCAAACGAACCTGTCAACATTGGTGGTAACTTTCCGAATTTTATATACATGGGCACCGAGATCGCTCTGCACATCTACACTTCCAAGAATATAACAATTAGCCAAGAAATCTTTATTCTTGTTGCTCCTTCCGAAGTAAATTATCTCACATTTTTCCACATTAAAATCCATTTGCCACTTCTGAGGTCAGCTCGGCAGATTATCCATGCCCCTCTGTAACTGTCAGCAGATATTGGCACTATTGACAACATCGTCAATCTTAATGTCATCTGCAAACTTATGAATCCATCATTCCATGCCCTAATGCAGGTCATTGATAAAAATGACAAACAACAGCGGACACAAAAAGGAACCTTGTGGTACACCATCAGTGACTGAACTCCAGGATTATCATTTCCTATGAACTGTCACACTCTGTCTTCTTTCAGCGAGCTAATTTCTGATCCAAACCGCTAAACCATCCTCAATCCCATGACTCTGCATTTCATGCAACAGCCGACAGTGCCTTAGTGAAAACCATATCCACCACATCAACCACTTTACTCTCATCCACCTGTTTGCTCACCTTCTCAAAGACCTCAATAAGGTTTGTGAGGCACAACCTGCTATTCATAAAATCGTACTCACTATCCCGAATCAACTTCTTCCTTTTTCGATGATCATAAATCCTATCTCTCATAATCTGTTCCAAAAAGTTATCTGCAAGAAAGCTAAGGATCACTGTTCTATAATTACCAGCATTCTCTCTACTCCACTTCCTGAAGAAGCGGACAATATTTGCTAAACTCGGGTCTTCTAGCACTAATGACATAAACACTGACGAAATAAAGCTTATAGTCAAAAGTTCTGCAATTTCCTCCCACGATTCGCAGAGAATTCTCGGATACATCCCATCAAGTCCAGGGGATAAAACTATTTTTAGACTTTCATGAATTGCTAACAACTCCTCTTTATGAATGTCAATTTAGTTTATTCTAATAGGTTGCATCGCAATACTTTCTCCGACAACATTGTCTTTTTCATTTTTGATATGATAAAAAAATACATTCATC
Source organism: Chiloscyllium punctatum (assembly GCF_047496795.1). Taxonomy (NCBI): domain Eukaryota; kingdom Metazoa; phylum Chordata; class Chondrichthyes; order Orectolobiformes; family Hemiscylliidae; genus Chiloscyllium; species Chiloscyllium punctatum. Next base: position 23,700,305 of record NC_092790.1, on the reverse strand, counting down.
CTCTCTGCTATCCTTGGACTCCGCTGACAACTTCGTACTTCTGTTCTTGACAGGCCATAATCATATGCTAGACATTCTTTTATTCTTGAACTATCACTTGAAAACTTCAGGATTGCTCCTGCCAGACAAAGACTTCTCCTGCCTCCTGTTCGCTCGAAGTAGCTCTCTCTTTAGGCCCTTCCTCTTTAGCTTTTAATTTCCAAGCGTCCTACCTCAGCCTTCATATCTCATGTTTACATATGCCTCCTTCTCCTTCTTCTCAAGAGATTCAACTTCTTCAGTAAACCCAGCTCCCTGTGTCGACCTCATATTTCCTGCATGACCCATACATACTTACCAAGGACATGCAGTAGCTTTTCCCTGAATAAGCTCCACATTTCAGGTGTGCACAACCCTTGAAGTTACTTTCTACACGCGGTGCATCTTAACTCTTGCCTAATTGCATCATAATGGCCTTTCTCCCCGCGATACCTCATGCTCTGCAATGAATACCTATGCCTATCCATCACTAAATAAACAGGAACGAATTGTGGTCACTATCAACAAAGTGCTCACTTAGCTCCAAAGAGAACAGCTGGCTGAGTTGATTACCCATAAGCAAATCCAATGTGGCTTAGCGTCTTGTTGGCCTGTCTACATGCTGCGTCAGGAATCCCTCCTGCACACACTGGACAAAAACTGACCGATCCGAGGTGCTGAACTGATAACACTTCCAATCAATATTTGGAAAGTTAAAGCTCCCCAGAACAACTACCCTGTCACTTTTGTTCCTATCCAGCATCATCTTTGCAACCTTTTGCTCCATGAATCTAGAACATTTTTGTGGTGATCTCTCCATTCCTGATTCTAATCTCAGTACATTTTGCCTCAGCAGATTCAGTCGCGTCCTCAACAATATCCTTTTTGCTACCATAATACTGTCCTTGACGAATAATGCCAAATCTCCCCCTCTGAAACGACCCTCCTGTTCTGACTGAAAAATCGAAACTGAGGTACCAGGAACAACCATTCTCTTCAGTCCTCCGTTCATGTCTCTGAAATGGCCACAACATCGAAGTCCCAGGTAACAACCCATGACACCTACCTTATTCCAGATGCTTCTGGCGTTGAAGCAAACACACTTCAAGCCACCTTCATCCTTGCCAGTACACTCTTGTAAACCTGAAACGCTATTTATGACAAACCACTCACAGCCACCTGCAAACTGGAGCTACAATTCAGCTTCCCACTCCGTGGCTGAACTCGTTCAAACCCTCATGAAGAGCTTTGGCAAATTATCCACTCAGGGTATTGGTACTCTTCTAGTTCAGGTGAAGACCATCCTGTTTGTAAATGTTCATCGACTCCAGTATGAGCCCCAACTATCCAGGTATCGGAAACTCTGCCTCCCACACCATTCTTCCAATAACATTTTCAAATGCTCTTTCCCTACACTTCACCTCACTACGACGTAGAATGGGCAACAAATCAGAGAGAACAAATCCGTTTGTTCTAGATTTAAGATGTCACCCTCGATCCCTGAAATTCTGCCATACATTCACATCACTTTTATTACCGTTGTTGGTGCATATGTGGACAATGACTTGGGGTTGCCCACCCTCTCCCTTAAGGATCCTGAAAACACGATGTGAGATATCACAAACCCTGGGAGCTGGGAGACAACACGCCAATCATGAGTCTGCCCGATATCCACAGAATCTCAATCTGTTCCAATCGATATGGAGTCCCATTAACAAATACTCTCCTCCTCTCTTCCCCACGCTTCTGAGAAAAAGGGCAAACTCTGTGCCAAGCACCTATACCCAATGGCTTTCCCCTCGGACGTCATCCCACCCAAAAATAACAAATATGGTATACATGTTACTGAGGGGCCCGACCACAGCAGATGCCTGCACTGTCTGCCTGTTAGCGTTTCGGTTCCCGACTGTATCCTATCTATCTATTTCTTGTACCTGAAGTGTTACTGCCTCCCTCTAACTTCGCTCAATTCCACTCAGACTCCAAATGATCTGACATCAAGCTACAGTTCCCAAACGCAGTTGCCAAGGAGAAGGAGTTGGGTGCACTTCCCGCAGATTTGGATATCTGGGACATTATTGAAGACCCTTACCTCTCACATTCGACAGAAAGAAATTTCAAAGGTCCTGCAATCCATTCCTAATATTGTCCACATACACACACTCATATATATATATATATATATTATCGCAATGTCTCAGCTTACCATCAGAATCCCGAGCTCCCCACTCACCTAACCGTTTATACGATGGCGACGATCAAAGTGAGTGGAAACTGACCTGTCGATGGAATGCACCTTCTTTTTTCATCTATTGCCTTGGACATTTGGCTGCATCACAGACAAGGGAGTGAGACCATTTGCTGCTCGCCCATCTCCCCCAAACTTTCCAGTGACAAGACTCGAAAAGTGTTCCTGTTTGAATCCTATAATCTTTAAAGCAGTACTTTAAACATCTTTATCATTTCGGTTCCAGTTTTGCCGACAACATTGTCCAAGGAGATAAATCTAATAATTTTTGGATTGTTTTAATGGCCTGTGCGAGGTTGCAACAAAATGAGTAACATGAACCAAACAAACGTCCTTTCCAGAATTTAACACAGCACAGGATCAGCGATATTAGAAACGTCAACATCTTCAAACGTCACCTCTGTATCTCTATTGAGAGATGGATATTCGCTCAGGGAGTATTTCTGCTGGTTGTAAGTAACTGAGGTATTTCCTAAGGACAGAACACTCCACAAAATCATTTTTTTAAAGCAAATGCCATTTCAATCAACTTCCTTTTGCAACTTTTAAATATATATGTGCACACGCATACATGCAAGTGCACACAAATTTTATATACCAGATCTGGTGAAATTAACTCATTATGTTTCTGCACGCACTTTTACAAATACTTTAGAATCAGCTTCTGACACATTTTTCCTGAAAAATAATCATTTTCGATTTCAATTACTGTAGAATTAAAAAAAAGTTCTCCAAACTTTTCCTTATCATTCATCGCTGGTTTTGAAGTTCGTAAGTCTAGTTATAGATCTATCTGAATCAAGGATTTTCCCTCCTGTTTACTCTCAGCAAATTCACATCATCAGGGAAACTTCCATATGGACGCAACTCAGTTTTACCTGGTTTCACGCCACATGATATATTCATCTGTTCCACCATCCAATGAAACCCCGCCTTGTCTTTTCTAATGGTGTTATGCCCCAGTACTTCGTTGGCTTCCTTTCCATTCTTTTTTGTTTCTCAGTAGACGCTGTCCATTCTTTCTAACGTCTTTTGATTCCAGTCATCGGCATCCATGTCTTTTATCATCTCTTTTATATGCCAGGGAAGTCCATCTTGAGAAAGAATGCTGTTCCGATGGAACACATGAAAACCCGCTCGAATGGTGTATACTGTCATTACCAGTATAGGGAAGATGGGAGCTAGTTCAGTCACGGGTGAATCGGTTGGTTGTTACACAATGGATCAACCACTGACTGGGAAATGACTCTTTTTCTTCACTTTTCTCCCCTCTCTGAACATGTGCTAACGCCGCACAGTAAGGTATCAAAGAATACCAACAGTTAAGATACTGGCAATTTGATGCAACAAATTCACACCGATCCTCCAGGGATTAACCCCCACAGAACAATTCCTTACTTTATTACTCTTCACTTGTTCCTGAATAAGGCACCTTACTGACAGTCGACCCATTTGGATTCATGCCATGTCTCAGGCTCTGTGAGGCAGCAGTGCTAACCAGTGAGCCACCTTGCGGCCCTGCAGCAATATTTCAAGGCACATGCGGAAGCGTGTAAAATGCGTTTCCTGTCAAAGATGCTCCGCTTTTGTTGTTGTCCTTATCAGGAACAATATTCCTGATTCCCTGACCAGGCAATGAAACCAAACCACAGCGGTGATAGTGGTGAATTGTAACCACTAGCTGACATTTAGGATGGCAGGTGCAATTGCATCTTCTCTTAACAGCATAGTTTTTTTCCTGTGATGAGACGTTTCTTCCAAAATACTATTCGTGACACCGAGCTTTTACAGCACAGAATAATGCATTATGTCAATGCCAGTCCATCAACCATCCATCCATTCTCATTTCCAGCTACCAGTAGCCCGCAGCCTGACTTCTGAAGTGTTCATCTTAAAGAGACGTTCCCTGCAAAGGTTTAGTTTCAAATGAAGAAGCGAACGAGACTGAAGTCAGACACCATTAATTTTGATCATGAGCTGCGGGTGAACTGAACCGCATTTTCAACGAAAGAGGGAAATATACAGACACATCTTGTGAGAATGACAAAGGCCTTAGGAGAGGCCAACATTCAGAAAATGAGGAATTGAACTGTTTGCCTCTTCTTTCTTCACTTCGGGCTTTAAAACTTGATTCTGTTTGCATAAGCAAAGGGGTAAACAGGTAGGCGACTGTCCTTCGAGGACTGGCACAGTCGTGAATAATTGGTACATGCTAATCGTTGAATTCTCCACCTGTTGAGGTAGCCTGGCTGTCCGTGCTCTTCCAGCGTCCGACCTGTTTCATTTGGATTCCAGCAGATTCAGCCGCCTCGCTGTATGTTTTCCTTCCCCACTATTTCACCGTTACTTTACTGTTTCGACTATATCACTTTGTTCTTCCGGCTAAACGAGAGCATTCTTGGCATCAGATCCTTGTCGTCCTTATGTTCCTCGAAGTAGAAACACAGGTGGGGATTTCGAAAGTTAGTAGATGAGGCCTGGTCCGTGGGGAAAATCACTTCACGATGTTCCCTCAGAAATAATTCCAAGCAGCACGGAAAATGCTTCTGTGAATGTTGCAACAGTTGTAAACAAATTCAGCAAGGCCCAAGCGAGATTCGAATACACGACCAATGGTTGGTAAAACCTCTGAGCTATGGAGCCACCGGCAAGGAAAGTGGTTTTTCTGACTAACAGAAAATGATGAACTCCAGCACAGCAAATTCCGTCGTCCGAGGTTCGTGATGCAAGCTTCGTTTTCTGTTTTAAAATACAACTTGAAACCCATTTCTTTGGTCACTTGTTTGATAGAACACTTTGTCAGCTTTCCAATATCTCATAATGTGACTGGGATCAAAATTTGTTTAAACTCCCTCCAGAGGAACAGCTTTGAAGTTTCCATTCTGTGAAAGGCACGAAGTAGTATTGATAGCAATTAATTGTCCTTCAATTCAACAAAGTTTACAGCTTTTCTTCTTCCGTTGTTGACTAATTCGTTTCCTATAGCATTGTGCAATTTACGTCGTGAAGCGATTTCACAGTTGATGACCTTGGTTGATGATGTTGAGACACCAAACGTGGAACAGTTCAAATCGAGCATACTCTGGACATTGGAATTCCAGGCTATGCAGGTATCTGAGAGTGCGTTTTAAAACAAAATCCTGGGTGTCGTGTTCACTGGCTGGGTTGGCATTTATTGAACAACACTAATTGCTCTTGAGGGGGCTGGAGGACATGACAGTGACAGACAGAGCAAAGACAATCAAGAGATTTGCAGAAATGATAAAAGCGTTGGTATTTAGCTACCCGGTAATGGGTGAACAGCCCTTGTTGTTAATACTCCCACGCGCAGCAGAGTTGCTGACAGATCTCCGGACTACATCTTTGGATGAATAACCCGCAATTCCTGCCCTTCCAGCATGTGGGAGCCCGTGTGGAAAGATAAAGCTGCGAAGGCCGCAGTGCACGTTTGGGAAAATGTGCAGTGGTGAAAATATCATTCAGGTTTGGAACGATGAAACACTGAACAGAACGCAAGTACACCCTTGAATAGAAGCAGAGGGAGTTCGGCCAGAGCAGAGGGGGAATTGGAGAGGATGGATGGAAGTGTGTTAGCACCGTTTAATCCAAACGAATGGATGAGAGTTTGAGCTGCAGAAGAGCGGAGACGTGGAAGAGTTAATGATGTTAATGAGGTGTAAGTCGGCTGACATGGTGACGATGGCGTAATGTGGTTGAAAGCACAAAACACAGAGAAGGATGTCACTCAGGTTATGACGTGACTCGTTCAGACTCAGACAGTTGCGAGGGAGAAGATGAAGTCAGTGGCGAGGCATTTTCTCCTCGCACATGGTCAATGATGCTTTCCAGCTCATCTCATCCATTTGCCGCAACTCCACTCTCAAAACCCATCCCTCCAACAAGGACAGAGCTCCCTTATTCATCACTTTAAATTACAGCAACCTCCGCAGACATCATGTCATTCTCCGACATTTCCACCACCTCAAAATGAACCCCACCAGCTAAGATGTGTTTCCCTCCCCACCCCTATCCGCTTTCTATAAAGATCATTCCCTCTAAGACTCCCTTGTCAAGTGCATGCCCCTCACCAAACCACCCTCCCCTCCCTCCCCATTCTCATTCCAACACGGGATTTGCAAAACCTCCACCCACACTCCACTCTGTCGCAGGCCCCAAAGGTGCCTTCCACATCCATTAGAGTTTTATCTGCACTTCCACACATGTCACTGAATGTACCCATTGCTCCTGATGCAGTCTATATTGCGGAAACAGGATACCTAATAACAGTTCACTTCAGAAAACACCCCCAGACACCATTAACAAACAACATCACTGACCCGTGGCCAAAAACTTCAACTCTCCCTCCCAATCAGCCCAGTTCATGCAGGTCCTGGGCTTCTATCGCTCTCATGAACTGTCCTATATCTTAATCGTCCTTCCCACCTATCCGGTCCGCACTGCTCTGCGACCAATCACCACTACACCCACCTCCATCAACCTATCACAGTCTCAGCTACCTTGACCCAGCCCCATCCAATCCAATTTGTCTCTCTACCCCCTCGGTTTACAAGCTTATTTCCGGATGATGACTCTTGCCCGAAACGTCGATTCTCCTACTCCTTGAATGCTGCCTGCCCTGCTTTGCTTTTCCAGCAGCACACTTTCGACTCAGGAGCGAGTCAGCGGGTTTTGATTTGGGGACTGAAGACAAAGTCCTCAGCTTTGCCATGATGCAATTCCAAGAAATGTCTGCTCCAACAGAACTGCATGTCGGACAAGGCAGGACAGCGTTTGACCTGGAAGGAACAGGGAGGTGATCGTGTTTATATCCACCTGCAGATCTATTTGTTCTCTGTGGTGGATGCTGTGTGCATGAAAGATTCTGACGAAATTCTGGTCACATTCTAAGTGTCGAAAATCCCTCACCCTCCGACCATATCTTAGAAAATATCCAGAGTCTTGTGAAAGTTGCTTTCCCACTCTCATTTTTGGATAACATAAATTTTGCAGGATATTAGAAGGGGAAGATTTACAAACCAATCTCTCCACCGTGATCTGATAAAGTTGCACACTTTATCACAAGTAGAACTTGATCAGAGAGAGAACATGAAAGGGAGAAAAACCCCTCTGGTTACAGCGAGAGAGAAATCGTTCTCTTATTGTGTGTGTGGACAATGGTTCTACCCATCATCAGAGCTCACAAACCACAAATGCAGTCATACTAAGGAAAGTCTATGGAAATGTGCGTATTCATTTCCTTGTCTGAGCTGAATTCCCATGGAGGCAAAGATTCCAGGAAGAAGCGATTCACCTGCTAAGAGTGTGGAAAGGGGTTCACTCTGTCTCTGACCTGCTGCAGCACCTGCTCGTTCAAAATGAGGAGAAACCATTTCAAAGTCTGGACTGCCGAAAATGCTTTAAAACATCCAGCACAACGCTCACACTAATTAGAAACCTTTCATCTCGCCAGACTTTGGAAAATGTTATCAAACCTTTGTGTGTTTCATCTCTGAGAAATATGCTCACATGAATGAAAGACCTTTTAAGAATTCTGGAGACGTGCCGTCTGATCTACGTGCTCACCCGGGAGGAGAGACATCTTCGTTTCCAAATCGATGGGACCTGCTGTAAAAGTCCGAGTGACCGGATGGCTCATCACCTTTCTCACAATATTAACGTGTCTTTCTAAATGCCCTGACTGCCGGAAGTGCTGCACAAGTTCCTGGAGACGAACATGTCATCAACGTGTTCACACTGTGGAAAGACATTATTCACTCTAAAAGTTCCAGGGGGCAGTTTATCATTAACGTCTTCACATTGAAGAGAGACCTATCAAATGTATAGTCAGTGGGATGTGCTTAACAGTCTCTGTAGAACTGATGTCCCTTGGACATTTTCACAATGTGGGAGACGTTTCAAGTTTAGTTATTCTAGGAATAGGTTCAAGCGTTCATCTCAAGTCCCAGTACACCAACAAGTTTGCAGTGGGCAGAAAGCATTTAATTGCTCCATGTGAGAAACACAGTTAGCTCACTCATCGACCCTGCTGAGACAAAAGAGGGATCCCACTAAGGGAAAGAATTCACTCACTCATCGACCCCGCACAACTGCGATTTAACCTTGTTGTTCATCATATTCAGATCTGTAAGCAAAGTTTTAATATTCTGGATAAAAATCAAATAAATCAGCTTTGTATTAAATTCATTGTCAAATGTCATTGGAAGGATGGGTTTACTGAGTACTTGAAGCATCAGCACAGGTTCTCAAGGGGAAGTAATTTCTGAAAAATATATCAGACATCTGTGAGGAGATAATGAGCAAGTAAGACGAAGTCGACCCTGCAGAGGTGACCAGCTGAAATTTCCAAAAGGCTTTTTGGCGAGGTGCAGTATGACAAACTGTTCAATAAGGCCAACTTCTACTTTAGACGACGGTGTGTTTGGAGTTTCCACATCCTCTCCGTTTCTGCCTGGATTTCCTCCCCAGACGAAAGATGTATCGGTGACCTTCTTTGGCTATGGGGAATGCAGAGTTACAGGAATTGGGTAGAGGTGTGAGTTTGGGTGTGATGTTCATTGCAGGATTAAAGGAATCTTCCTGGGCGAAATGGCCTGTTTCCACATCGCAGGTATTTTATTAGGACAAGGGTGATCGCAGGGATTAAGGCTTTTGTCATATGAATTTCTTTTTTTTAAAAAAAGTCACAATTTCCATATAAACATATGATTTCAATTGAATCTGTTGAATGATATAAGGAGGGGATGGGCATTCTTAAAGAGGAATCATAAAGGTTAAGCGAGAATGTCAGATCACCTTAGCACGAAAAGTTAAGGATATAATCTAAAGAGATTCCACAAGTACATTAAGAACTAGAGACGAAATAGGACCACTTTAAGTTGAAAGAGCTCACTTTTGTTTTTAACCTCAGCAGATGGAGAGATATATAATGTTCAGTTCGTGGAGAACGAAATGAACCCGACAACTAAATATTGATGTTTATAAAGTCGTTTCCATTGTAAAGGGCAAGTGCTTGAGGACTTGGAAAATATGAAGAAGGATAGTTCGCTGGGATTTGATCTCATGTATCCCAGAACTTTGTGGCAAGTTAGGGAATGAAACTGTTGGGTCTTTCGTAGAAATAATTGTGGAATCTATTACTATGAGTGAGGCGCCGAAAAAATGGGGAGTTGCTAATTTTGTGCTTTTGTTAAGAAAGGGTTACATGGAGAATCCTGGGAACTATAGACCTGTATTTCTGACGGTGGTCTTATGTAAGAATTTGGATGCAATTATAAACGATTGAATTTAAATGCATTTGGAGATACAAGGAATAAATAGGAATAACCAGAATGTTTTTGCGCGAGGGAAGTTGTATCTCACAAACATGACTAGGTTTCGAGGGCATAACTAATATGATTGATCCGGACAAAGTGATAGATATTACTCACTTGAACTTTAATAAAACCTTTTTCAAGGTTCCACATGTTTGCCTGATTCAAAAAGTGAGATCACAGAGAGTTCGGTGAGATTTCCAATTCGATATAAAATTAGATTAACCGCAGGAATCTGGGAATAGCCATGGAAAGTAGCTTTCAGAACAGAGGACTATTACCGATGGTGTTCCACAAGGATTGATGATTAGCCCACATTCATTTTTTTCATTTAAATAAATGATTTATGTGAGAAGATAAAAAAGCACTGTAAGTAATTTGCAAAATTTGTCGGAAAAGGAGCAATAAAAAGCTGATGGAAGATTGTGAAGAGGTTTTCTCGTCAGGTCAATTCCTCTCTCTGTCCTCGAGTTTTTAAAGCGTGGGGGAGTGGGGTTGGGGCGGGACAGTGAAGGGCCATCAGTCCATCGTACAGACCAGGTTATCAGACGTCCATCTATTCTCGTCCCAGTTTGAAGCATTTGCCCCATAACTTTGAGTGTACTGACTTTCCAGGGAAAATGTCAATGAGATTCGCTCTGTGAGCTTAAATGACACAACAATGGTACTGACGGTTGACTGGGTTGCAACACCTTTGAGGAACGTATTGTCATGTTCAAACACAGACCCAGACACGCCGGCACATTCCCCGACAGTGACAAAGTCCTCATCATTATACGCAATCCATGCGCTTTCCGTCCGCAAGTTTCTCTGGTGAAAGGCGGTTTTAAGTGGAATGCAAGCCATTTCTCTAAAGAATGTGAACCATTGCTGTAAGCTGTGATATGAGCTGAAATAGTCCCACACACTTCGCATGTGCAACTTTCAGGAACACAAATCCCACCAAATCAAGGTATCTTGCTCCTGGGATCTGACAGGATAGCGCCCAGCAAACATTCCTCACTAAATCTACTGACACACGGCAAACACTAGACACTTTCACATCTCGTCTCGTCTCATTCTGTTTCTGTCCCTGACACACCTCCAGATTCCTCTTCATGTCTAGTCCCGAGATCAATGAGCTCTTTTATACAAATACAGACACATTGAGAAAGTGACCTTATTTCAAAAGCAGAATCAGGGAATGTAAGCTGCGAGGGCTTGCTCACGACAGGGCAATAAGGCACCACGGGTTCATGTCCCGATTATCGTATAGACTGATTCCACCAATGGGACCGTATCAGTTATTATCAATTAAAATCTTCCAATGACTACTGTGACTGACAGAAAGTAGCTTCGACCCCTTCCTCGCCGAGGGACATTTTGCAAACAATGTCCTTTTCCTTCACAAACTGAGTTTTTCTCAGCTGGCCATGGATGCGTCGAGCACAGAAAATGCCCTTTGGCCCACTAAGTCTGCACATTCCAATACAATCCCCTGAGCTGTTCTTACCTCATTTGGCAGCACATTGCTCAAAGGCTCAAACGAATTCAGCACTGTAAGTATTCGACTATATGGGTCTTTCATGCTTTGGAGGTTTCTGCCTTTTCAATCATGACAGGCGGTTGGTTGCAGTTTCCCAAGCTTCCTTATCTGGGTTATATGCATTTTACTTCATCCTGCGATTTGAATTTCAAACAAAAAAGCAGAGAACAAGCACACTTCTAGTTCACTCTCGACTCTCAATTACAGTCAGCAAAATGCTTAACTGCATGAGGAACTCACAGTAGATTTAACGCCCATCGCCTCAATCACTTGTCTACACCTGCAGAAGTACGTTACTAAACTGGTTTCAAGTTCTCCCTTCCTGTGGAGCTGAGGAACAGTCAATCATTGTTAGGTTTGTTTGAATTGAATCACCACAGCTTCGACAGGGTAAAATATCAAGATATGTTTGGTCTGTGTAATCAATCTCGATATTTCAAATTATCATTCATTTAGAAGCAAAGACAGAGATTGCATGGTAAACTAAGCATGTCTAGCAGCATCTGGAGATAGAGAAACAGAGACAACGATTCAGAGCTTCTTCAGGAGTTTCTCAGAACTCTGTTTTTCTCACAGGGTCTTCCATTCCTGCCGAGTTCCTTGACCAGTTTTTGTTTTTGTCAGAGATTCCCAGCATCCACAGCACTTTCCTAGCCATTAAACAATAAAGAAGCAGATTTGTCGTTCCTCACTGGATAGGTTTTCCAATTGGGAGCATATTCCAGAACCTACTAAAGGATTCGGATGGATAAAAACAGCGACCGCTCCATGTGTGGCAACACCCTATCGGTTAACAGCTGAACGAGAGAATTAATTGCTCCACAGAGACTGGGGAGTTCCTTGTCGCAAGCCCCTTGCAGGATCTCATAGAGAAGACTGTTAGCGAATTCAAGAATTCGCCTGACCTTCAGAGAATGACAATTGCCCTCGATTGGATTGACGTTTCCAAAATGAATCCTGGGGCATTCGTTGTGGAAAATGGGAACAGTCTGATCCCACGCCTTGCCGACACAGTCATGTCACCAGGAACCAGCTCTCCTAAAACCGGACCTACTCCCTTCGTGCCTCATGACGAACATATTCCTGACCACGGTAAAACCCGGGAACTGTGCAGCTGAAGAAAAAAGGATGGTGTGATTGTCGCTCCCTTCCTGGGTCGTAGGAGAACAGCATCTGCTCGCGAAGAGCCGAAAGCACTGACTAACATCGCCACATAGACTGATGAGCCAACGGCGTCAATGATCTCCGAATGCAAGCTTTAGTCTGCTTGTCCCCCATTGAAAATACTCCTTAATTAGCTTTACCTTTTGAAAATAAATCTTTGGAAATTCATTCTGAAGACATGGGAATATTCTGCTCCCACCCTCTGAAGACATAAACATGACTCCAGGAACCAGTTCTCCTCCAACCGGGACCGTGACTCTTCCAGCCTTTCAGTGTCTTGTCTGTGACCGTGTTTTCTCATTGTCCCGGAGCTGAAATGAGATTTGACATCCTGACGTGCAGGAACGAGAATCTTTTCAATGTCACAGATCAGTTCAAGTCCGGAGAGCATCAGCGTGAAAGCACTGGCCTCCGTAAGCACGGAAAGATGTCTAAACTGTCTCTGCACAGTCGAACAGTTCATTGTTCATTCGCCTCTGGATCCGCTTCCCAAGGAATATATAAAGATTAACAAATCTCGAGACTAGGATTTCTGCTTTGCTTCTTGACAGTTTCGCCACCTGCCAATTGGCAAAATTTATCAAGAATCCCTTCACAACCCTCTTCTTTGCACTATGTCCAGAGATAAATGAATCTCACTTTGTGGAGAGACTCCCGACTCTGGGAATGTTTTGTTTGGAGCAAAGAAGTTTAATGGGAGATTTCTTGGGAATGTTTACAATGATGTGGGCGGAAGTGGTGTGGATAGGCCGTTGATGGTCAGAGGGAACTGCTTCCCCTGACCAGGGCAACTGACCAAAGGACGAGGAGTGAAGACGTTTAAGGGAAAACAAAACTTGTATCAAATAAACTCAGTGAAACCTACATATACACCATGTGTTTGTTATTATATGTGGATAGAGGAACAGAGCAAACGTTTTGAGTCAGATCCGTTTCTCGTTCAGAACACAAGTTTCCTGCATGTCAACAATTGAGCAGACCTGAGAAAATGTCGAGTTGTTGAGACAGGTTTTCTGGAGTTGCAGGGATAACTCATCCAAAAGGAAATCATTTAAAATCAACAGTGAGGGAAACATGTTCTGTATTGATGAGAGATAGAGTGGATGGGAAAGATCCATCTCCATAAGCAGAGAGATTAACAATACGGCAATGGTCGAGTAACAAAGATGTTCTTGTATTTTTACAGCGCCTTTCAGCACCACTTCAGTCACAGACACTGAAGTAACTTTGAAGTAGATGTGTCATTGTCAAAACTAAAGTGCTAATCAGGGCAGTATGTTCAACCAGAGGTCAAAAAAGACCACTCACAACTGGCCCTGGAGACGCCAGTGAGATTACGCTTTACTTTAAGCGTTTGTTCCTCTCTGGTTTATATCCAGAATAGAGCAGGAACGGAGGTTCTCATCTCAGGGGAAGGTGTTACCCACAAAGACACAGATGAGGAGGATGTTCTCACGTTCAGAGGGTAGCAAGCATGTAGAAGTATTTACAGCAGATGTCTGGCAAGACTCAGTATATTTAAGCCTTCAATTATCTCTCTATTAATAGAATGGAGCAAGTGGTAGAGTGAAATGTGCACAAATGTGCTGACAATTCACACTCGTGGGAGCGCATATTATGTTGAGAAGGTGGCATTTCGCACAGGCATATAGATAGGTTGAATGAATGGGGAATAACTTGTCAGATACAGTTTCATGTCGGCATTATGAGGTCATGCACTTTGGTCAGAGAAGTCAAAAGAAAGAACACGATTAAAATCGAGAGAAAGTAGAAGAAACGTGTGGGACAGAAGAATTTCATGCCTGACACAAACATGTTTAGTATCATCTTCTTTCCCTGACAAAAAGGATGGCTTCCTTTCCGAATGCTCACAATGAAAGAGATGGTTTCCAAGGAAAGTAAAAAACCCTGAAACAAATAGCCTAATCGAAAACAAAGGAATGAATTGAGTCGTTCCAATGGACAACTTTGATGCTTATGGCTCTCTAAAATTTGTTTTAAATGGAGCTGGAAGTGGGAATTGGGGGAGCTGGGGAGTGAAAGTCAGGTCGCCCATGTTTACTGTCATCCTTCGTCTGTGTTCCTCATTTTTTTGTATGTTTTATTTCGCGTTGTGGTTACTGTGAGTGCGCTTGTAAACCACACCGCTGGTGACTTGTTTCCCAGACAGTTCTTCAACACGACTCGTAAGAATTCAACATTCTTTTCTCCTGAATCTAGGTAATCTCTAAACACTGTGCAAATATCACCAGAACCTCGACATTTTCCACGCCTGTCTGCCTTCTTGCAATATCAATTGATTCATCACTGTGCTACTGTTGCACAAATCAAGAACGAACCAAAGCGCATCAATTGCATCTAGGCTGTGAAGGCAGCTAACTGCAGCCGCTCCCCAGAGTACTGGCAACTGTGTGATCACAGAAGCACACATTGAACAGCCAGGAAACTCAAAATAATTACAGTGCCAAAGGCCGTGCCAGGAACGGCACCTGAGAAACAACAGAAACACGCTTTTGAGCGACGGACTTGGTTATATTTCTCAATCATCAATCGAAGTTTACATTGGTTATATCAATTGATCCCTCACTCAAGGAACCAGCAACTGCTGCAAACGGAGGAGAAAATGAGGACTTTACATACTGAACATCAGAGTCCAGAGTGCGGTGCTGGAAAACACAGCAGGTCAGGTAATATCTGAGGAGCAGGAGAATCGATGTTTTGGGCATGTGTCTGATGACTTGCTCATGCCAGAAACGTCTATTCTACTGCTTCTTGGATGCTGCCTGACCTGCTGTACTTTTCCAGCAACACCATCTCCATTGCTGCAGACTGTCATACAATCCAGGCTTCCAGCCGCAGAATCAGCAACACTCAGTGTAATGAGTCAACCTAATGTGGACACCTCGCAGTGGTGTTTAGTGTCAAGTAGATCTTCATGAATGCGTGTCGTGAATTGTCTGGCCTGTATAATGTTCCCTGCTCTCACTACGTGCAACATTGTTTGAACATATTTGTGTTGTACATGATGCATATTGGGTCCATTTTTCTGGTGAGTTGTTGTCTAAATGTGGCTTTCGGTATATATTCTCTCATAGATCCGAGTAGTCAAAGGCTGTCCGTTCCGAGACATTTTTGCTTGATATGTTGGGTGCCCTCCTAACGTTGTTTATCTGCAAGGAATTTGCGGGAATATCTATTGTTGCAAAGTATTTATGGAGGATCCAGGAAACACCACAATTAGTTGTTCAGAGTGGCAATGCACAGACATGACGAGGTCAACAAATTCGACCAGAACAACACAACAATAATTGGACAATAGTGGGCAGCCAGAGATTTTTTAGAATGACGAGACAAATCCAATAACTCCATCAAAGAATATGTTGACCTGGACGTAACATACCGGGACCTGCAATGAACGACAAGAAGCAGCAACTAAAAGTAGTGGGAAGGAAATCACACCAATTCGAAACGCTACAGGACTGCACAGCTTCATAAGATCCTCATCAGCCTTGAGGATGTTACTGAGAAAGGGCGGGAAACTGCTGCAAACCAACTTCCCAAGACTAACGAACATTCCCACACCATCATCAAACTTCATTGGAACTTCAAATCTTTACAAATATCTTGAAACCCTGAAACAGTCAGGGCCGCCCCAGCGGGAAAATGAACCCTTGCATCCCACATGACAGCTGAAGATACGAAACGCCATACTCCAGTGAACGTCAGAGCGAACTGCTCTTGCAAGCTACTTGTGCGTGCTCTTGACAAAATAACTGCTTGATTATCATCATCCAATTTCTCTTCGTTTGAGGTTGTGTGGTTTTAACATTACAAATTTACATCTGAATATCACTGAATTTTCTGAGCATTTCTGCCGTTCCAACACTTAGAGACAGAGAGTTCCAGATTCCAACCACTCGTTGTCTGACAACGTTTTTTTATGTGCAGCTACCCAAACCCTTTTACCCTTATCTTAAATCTATGGCTCTTGGTGATTGATCCCTCCATCAAATGTTTCGTTAACTGTACATAATCCATACTGCTCATCATTTCGTACATCTCAATATTGTCTCATCTCAATTTCCCCTGCTTTCAGAAAAACAACGCCAGTCTGTCTCAACTCTTTAATAGTTGAAGTTATTCAATCCAGATAATATATTGGTAAATAACTTCTGCATCGTTTCCACAGTTGTCATAACACTGCTATGATGTGAATTGTAAAATTATACACAATTATCTAGCGAGAGACAAATGATGACTTGAAATAAATGTGGGGAGACCAGAGACATTGGTCTCTACCAATAAAGTCATTCCCTCGATACTGTTCTGTGCCATTTCCATGATCCCAATGCTCCAATGATCTCTGATCCATGCAAATAAAACACTATACGTGAGGATTCAAAACCCAACCACATTGTCTGATAGCATTAAGTGGCTTAATGGTCCTGATGGTGATATTGGGTCACGTTCACCTAACAAGAGTGACAACTGCAGCACAGACTTAACGGTGTCAATGTGAAAATGAATGTTAATTTTTATAATGCCCCAGTCACATGGGAGGAGGGATGGAAAGGGGGAATAGTGATTGTTAAAGGGAGAAAAATCTCCGAGATTGGGTGCTAAGAGTGGCGACTTGAAGCATTAAAACCAACACCAGAGTGAGTATTTTCATCTTAAAATTGATTGTTTCCTTTCTGCGTTTGTTTTGCACAGGTTATGTGGAGTAACATGGAACAAATGCTCATTACAGATACTCGGATTTGAATGGAGGTTGCATGACCACAACGCAGAGGACGAACCACTATTCGATTACATGAAAAAGCACAATACAAAAAGCCTTTAATGCAATGGCAGAGATAGTCGAGGAACCGCATCACATGCAAAACAGGAAAGCCCACTGAGACTGGATGGAATGGTCACCTTGGATATCCCCAGTTGCTGTGGAGATTCCATCATTGAAAATGTTGAACAATCAATTCGATAGATTTCAATAAAAGATTACAAGTACAGGCGAGAGTTCACAAATATTGTTGAAATATCGGTTTCAATAAACATGAAGTTTAACATCGTAACAAGGAAGAAACTATTATTGCACACTCACATCACACCGGTTCCCAGGTCTGGACTCAGTGAAACTGTGTACGGAGTGGCGAAGATCTGATTGGACATTGAGAGTGGAATGAACAAGTGGATATCTACTTTGCCTGCCAGTGACAAATTCCATGAGCATGCAGTCCTACTGTGAAGGTAGAGACTCATGAAACTCCGAGGCTGGGAGCTCCAAACTCGCTCGGTGAAACTACTGCTGACGTGGCGCAGAGGTCATTGGGTCGTGGGAAAAGATCCTGAGCTATTTTAATCTGAATTGAAATTATTAGATTAGATTCCCTGCAGGATGAAAACAGGCCCTTCGGACCAACATGTTCACAACAACCCTCCGAAGATCAACCCATCCCAATCTTATGTTTACCCCTGCCTAATGCACCTAACATTATGGACAATTTAGCATGGCCAATTCACGTGATGTGTATATCTTTTAGATTGTGGGGGGTACCGGAGTACACGGAGGAAACACATACAGACACAGGGAGAACGTGTAAACTCCACACAGACAGTCCCCCGAGGCTGGAATCGGACCAGGGACCCGGGTGCTATGAGGCAGCCATGTGAACCAATGAGCCACCGTGCCACACATTTGCTCATTGAATTGGGGCCCGCAGCCCTCTACAGCAACTATCTCCAAAGAATCACCACTCTCTGACTGAAGATATTCCTCCACGTCTCATTTCCAAATTGTTATCTCTTCACTTTGTCTCTGTGCCCTCGGGTTCTAGTGTGTCATAGTGGGTGAAACATCTTTGCCACATTGGCTCTGCACAGGCCTCTCAGCACTCTGTAAATTTCAAATAAATTGAGTCATTGACTCAGACATCATTGAAACAGATCACTGTTCCAAACAGTCCATGCTACCATTTACCGAAACTAACGTACGACCAACTACGTGTACTGGGCCCATATCTCTCTTAACATGTCCTATTCATACACTTATCTAAGTGTCTTTTTAATGTTGTAACTTTATCCACATTCCTACTTCCTCTAGAACTTTGCACAGGAAACATACTGTGTAAGATAAAACAAAGTGAACCTCATGTCTTTTTTTCACTTTTGTCCTCACACCTTAAAAGTACGCCCACTAGTCCTGAAATACCCCAAGGAAGGAAAGCACCGGGGGAGTTGAGCTAATCTGTACCCCTCAGGATTTTAAAAACCATTTATACGGTAAACGTCAACCTCCTATGCACCTTTGAAAGAAGTCCCAGCCTCTCCAGCCTTCCCTTACAGCTCAATCCCTTCATTCCTCGCAACGTAATGGTAAATCACTTCTTAACTCTGTCCAGCTTAATATTCTTCTTTGTCTGACTTGGAAACCAGAACATAGACACAATACTACAGAAGATGCCTCGCCAACATCCTGTACAACCTCAGGATAATGTCCCAACTTCATCACTGAGCAACGCATTTAAACGTTCTAACAGCATTTTAAGGAAGCTGACGATATGTGACACGACTTCCAAAGTCTATTCCGTGACCTATTCACGTGTCTATTGCGCAGGACTATTCAAAGCAGTAATTGTAATTGTACAAGTACTGCATGCCTTTATAACTCAAACTGCAGTATGTTACATATGTTCAAGATAATTTCTCTTTACAATTCATTTATCATATACCCGAATGATCAATGTCTCTTTAAATCTTCTATAACCTCAGATAACCTTCTTCTCTGTCGACTGCACCACCATGGGGAGTTGTAGCGTCCCTCAGCACAGAAACAGGTCTTTTGGAGCACACTGGTACATACTGATCATAATGGCGGTCCACATTAACCACATTTCTCTTCACTTGGACCACATCATTCTAATTTTTTGCTATCCATGTATTTGTCCAAAAGCCTTTTTAAATGTTCTTCGTGTACACACAAAGACTTATGCTGTCATCTCATGGAAATGCATGTCGCTCATGTTGGTGTCAACCAAAAACTGATGATCCCTACCTTGCATATTGTCTTCTAAAACATTTACATCAGTCACAAACAAAGGAGCCATCACTGATCCCTGTGGAACACTGCCGGTCATAAGCCTCCAGTCTGATAAACAACACACCAAAACCTCACCCTTTCTCTTGTTGTTAATTGAATTTTGTATCCAATTTGCAAATTTGTGAACCACATCTGATTTAACTTTACTCGTTAGTCTTCCATGTTGAATCTTGTTAAACCATTGCCTAAAGCCTAAGTAAGCAAAGATATTTGTTCTTGCCTCATCAATCCTCTTGCCTACTTGATCAAAACCTCAGAAATTTGTGAGACCCAGTTTTCACGTCACTAAACCATATTGATGATCCCCTATATTTCCTGGACTCTGAAAATGCTACCTTCCAAAACGACCTCAAAAAACCTGCGAACCACCAATTTCAAAGTCACAAGCCTGGAGATTCCAGTCTTTTCCCTGTATCCATTCTTCAACAAGGTTCGTCAATGTCGAGTCATTTTAAATCACACCCATATTTAGAGATGACACAATTATTTCAGCAAGGAGTGTTGCAATTTCCGCGCTTACCTCCCAGAATGCTTTGGGATTCAGTTCAAAAACAGGGTAAACCTCGATGCTAATTGAAACCAGCAACACAGAAAAATATTTACCCCGTGCTGTAATCTGTGAAAATTCGATCGTCAAAACGTTTCGCATAGGTCACAATTTAAAGGGAAAATATCAGGTTTTTCTTTATGTCTAACAGAGTATGAAAACTAACAACTATTTACAGCGAGTTTCTCTTAAATCCATCTGTTACCTTCCAATCCCCAATAATATTCCGATTCTAAAAGATTCCCAATAATGATTTAAAAAGTAATCATGGTTCAAAACTTTTTCAAGTCTCATTTTGTGGATTTTTCTTGGAAGACTCTCTCCAGATTTTCCTCGATGTTCTGCCATGCAAACACATTTCCAGGAAGGTACATTTGTAGGATCTCTTGAGCTGGACGTCTCTGACGCAGTCCTAGATGTTGAAAATGTCCTGATTTATACCCCAAAACATCGGATTATTTCATTGGCTTTAATATTATCAAAATGTGAAGTTCACACCTGATTTTGATTTCGGATCTTGATTCATAATTTAAGCTGATGGCAATCGAGCTCTGGTGGTTGTTTCAAACAGATATCACATTGTTCCCTTGGTCAGAACAGGTTGTTCTGTGTCCTTGCAAGCTTTTCAACTCTTTTTTTCACACAACGTTCATAACAATACACTAGTCCAGGGTCTGGAGTTTTATACGCCTTTTACATTTTCTGAGATATCCAGCACTTATATTCCTGTAATATGAATTGTTTATCGGTATGTATTTCCACGATTTCTGTAGCCTCCTTATGTCTAACATATCCTCGGCGAACAGACTTCGCAAACTGAGCTGTTCCACCTTGCTTGAATCCCTCTAAATACTTTCTCTTCATCTAATCGTCCAAATGTCTTCTAAAATAATGTAACAGTACCTCTACATACCAGTTGCTCTAGCAGTGGATTCCATGTGCAAGCCATCCTCTGTGTGAAAAGGATGTCTTGTCATGCGATGTAAATCTTACGAGGTGTGGACTCCCGGATCCAAGGGAAAAAGAACTTTGCTGTTCGTCTTATCGAGAACACTCTTGATTTTATGAATCTCTATAAAGTCAAAATTCGACCTCCGAAGCTGCAGTCCGACAAGACAAAGCCGACACAGTCTCTGCTCGTTATATTAAAAATCCAGTCCTGAGTACATGTAGACTCTTTATTGCATGAGGCCAGACAGAGTCGAATGTTATCCAGCCGCTAGAAACATCACCGAATCTCAAATTCTTGATGCTTGTTCAAATAGTTTCGGAAAAGGTATCGTCATCTTCATATATGGAGAGTGAACATTTGGTCTCGCTGTCTCCACAATACAAAAATGACATGAAAAATTCGATAAATGCCTCTTCCATCTGCTGATCTCAAAAGCAATGTCAACCTCCTTGATCTTTCAGGTAATATTTTTCGCGTTGTTCTCTTGCCAGATATGTACTTGGAGACCCTCTTTGGATTATCTTCAGCCCTGGCAGATTAAATTATTTCATATCCCCTCTTTCCTTCCTGGTCTGCACTTTATTGAAGTCGCTACAAGAAATTCACTTGAACTTTGTTGTCTGTCTAATATAGAATACTCTTTCGATTTGATTTGTTCCTCAACACCTTTTTTCAATAATGGTCACGTCTTATGAGTGACCAGCCTGACAAATTCAGCTCAGGTTGACAGCATATCTGCCACTGTGAACATGTTCGTCTGTGATTAAAGTTGGAACAACAGAGCATTAAAAATGCATTACAGAATAAAATGGATTCCGCATGGCTTTGAGCAGATGAAATCAGACCTAACACGTTTCCAAGTATTTTCAGATCGTCACAAGCACAATACATAAAGGGGAATGCAGTAAATGGAATATATCTGAATTTCTAAAATATTCAGAAAGGTGTTTTATAGGATCGCACTTCACAAGCATAGAACCATGAACCAACACAGTTGGGGGTATGTATTAGTAGAGGATTGGGGAATGAATGGAGAGGCGAGGTAATGAGGGCATTTTCATGATAGTAAGTTGTAACTTGCAGATTCCCGGAGCCAACAATATTGGTGCCACAGCTGTTGACAACATGTACTAATCACTTGTACAACATAAGTTAATGGACTGTTGCTCAGTTTGGAGATGACACAAAATAGATATGGATGCAAGTAATGTGGGCGGCACAGCAACATTTTGGACGGACAGAATTAGGATAAACAAGTGGACAAAAACGTAGCAGCATATAACATGCAAAAAAAAGAGGTTTATGCGTTTTGGCAGGTATAAATATTAAGTGGGGAAATACACAGCACAAAGCATCAGCATACAGAGCACTTCGCTTCCTTGCACATGAAATATGAAAAGTTAGCATCCAGTTTCAGCAGGTAATCGGAAAGTTAAATAATTTTGTTTCACTTTATTTAAACGGAATGGAGACATATGTATTTTTTTTTTCCAAAATGCACATGGCATTAGTCAGATCAGAGGTGGATTAATTTGAACAAATTTAGTCCCCCTATTTTAGGAATAGCAGTTTCGGGGAAATTTAACAAAAATCATCCTAGATATGGGAGGATATTCTCGGGAGATGAAACTGAGAATGTTGCCCCTATACTCATTGGAGTGTAGAATAATGTAGCAAGACTTTACTGAGATACATTAGATTATGAGGGACATGATAGGATAACTTAGGAGAGAATGATTCGCCTTGTCTGAGAATCGAAGACCAGAGAACATAATCTCAGAGTAAGTACTCACCTATTTAAGAAAGATGTTGAGGAATTTCTTTCTCTTCGAGCCGACTGAATATGTGAAAATATTTACTGCAGGCCGCTCTAGAAATTGGCAGCTCAGTGTATCCAAGATTACACAGAGATTAGGGAGGGAGGTAAAAAAGGAAGGAGTGTGGCGTTGCTAATTAGAAATGGTATAATGTCTTCAGAAAGGCAGTTCGAGGGGGATCTGCCTTTGGAGGTAGTATGGGCTGAAGTCAGAAATAGGAAAGGAACAGTCACCTTGTTGGGTGTTTACTATAGGTCCGTCAATAGCAGCAGAGATGTGGAGAAACAGATTGGGAAACAGATTTTGGAAAAGTACAGAAGCCACAAGGTAGTAGTCATGGGCGATTTCAACTTCCCAAATATTGATTGGAATTTCTTTAGATCAAGTAGATTGGACGGGGCGGTGTTTGTGCAGTGCTTCCAGGAAGCTTCTCTAACTCAGTATGTACATTTTACGACCAGAGGGGAAGCCATATTGGATTTGGTACTCGGTAACGAACCGGGACAAGTGATGGGCTTGTTAGTGGGTGAGCATTTTGGTGATGGTGACCACAATTCTGTGACTTTCACATTGGTTATGGAGAGAGATAGGTGCATGCAACAGGGTAGGTTTATCAATTGGGGGAAGGGTAAATACGATGCTGCAAGATAGGATCTGAGGAGCATAAGTTGGGAGCATAGGATGTCAGGGAACGATGTCATTGAAATGTGGAACTTTTTCAAGGAACAGATACGACGTGTCCTTGATATGTATGTACCTGTCAGGCAGGAAAGAGATGGTCGTGTGACGGAACCTTGGTTGATGAGGGAGTTTGAATATCTAGTAAAGAGGAAGAAGGAGGCTTAGATAAGGCTGAGGAAACAAGGTTCAGACAGAGCAGTGGAGGGATACAGGATAGCTAGGAGGGAGCTGAAAAAAGGGATTAGGAGAGCTAAGAGAGGGCATCTTTGGCGGGTACGATCAAGGATAACCCCAAGGCCTTTTATGTGTATGGGAGAAACATGAGAATGATGAGAACAACGGTAGGTCAGATCAAGGACAGTAGTGGGAGACTGTATATTGAGTCGGAAGAGATAGGAGAGGTCTTGAATGAATACTTTTCTTCAGTATTTACAAATGGGAGGGACCATATTGTTGAAGAGGAGAGTGTGAAACGGCCTGTTAAGCGAGAGGAGATACTTGTTAGGAAGGAAGGTGTGTTGGGCATTTTGAAAAACTTGAGGAAAGACAAGTCCCGCGGGCCTGACGGGATATATTCTAGGATTATGTGGGAAGCAAGAGAGGAAATTGCAGAGCCGTTGCCAATGATCTTCTCGTCTTCACTGCCCACGGGGGTGGTACCAGGGACTGGAGAGTGGCGAATGTTGTGGCCCTGTTCAAAAAAGGGAATAGGGATAACCCCCGGGAATTACAGGCCAGTTAGTCTTACTTCGGTGGTAGGCAAAGTAATGGAAAGGGTACTGAGGGATAGGATTTATGAGTATCTGGAAAGACACTGCTCGATTAGGGACAGCTAGCACGGATTTGTGAGGGGTAGGTCTTGCTTTACGAGTCTTATTGAATTCTTTGAGGAGGTGACCAATCATGTGGATGAGTGTAGAGCAGTGGATATAGTGTACATGGATTTTAGTAAGGCATTTGATAAGGTTCCCCATGGAAGGCTTATGCGGAAAGTCAGGAGGCATGGGATAGAGGGAAATTTGGCCAGTTGGATAGAGAACTGGCTGACCGCTCGAAGTCAAAGAGTGGTGGTAGATGGTAAATATTCCACCTGGATCCCAGTTACAAGTGGAGCTCCGCAGGGATCAGTTCTGGGTCCTCTGCTGTTTGTAATTTTTATTAATGACGTGGAAGAGGGAGTCGAAGGGTGGGTCAGTAAATTTGCAGACGATACGAAGATAGGTGGAGTTGTGGATAGTGAGGAGGGCTGTTGTCGGCTGCAGAGGGACTTAGATATGATGCAGAGCTGGGCTGAGGAGTGGCAGATGGAGTTCAACCCTGCCAAGTGTGAGGTTGTCCTTTTTGGAAGGACAAATAAGAATGCAGTATAAAAGGTTAACGGTAGTGTTCTTAGTAAGGTGGAGGAGCAAAGGGATCTTGGGGTCTATGTTCATAGCTCTTTGAAAATTGCCACTCAGGTGGATAGAGCTTGTAAGAAGGCCTATGGTGTATGAGCGTTCATTAGCAGAGGGATTGACTTCAAGAGTCGTGAGGTGATGTTGCAGCTGTACAGGACCTTGGTAAGGCCACATTTGGAGTGCTGTGTGCAGTTCTGGTCGCCTTACTTTAGGAAAGTTGTGGAAGCTTTGGAGAGGGTGCAGAGGATATTTACCAGGATGTTGCCTGGAATGGAGAATAGGTCGTGCGAGGATAGGTTGAGAGTGCGAGATCATTTCTCATTGGAACGGCGAAGGATGAGGGGTGACTTGATAGAGGTTTATAAGATGATCAGGGAAATAGATAGACTAGACAGTCAGAGACTTTTCCCCCGGGTACAACAGAGTGTTACAAGAGGATATCAATTTAAGGTGAAGGGTGGAAGGTATGGGGGGAATGTCAGGGGTAGGTTCTTTACCCAGAGAATGGTGGGGGCATGGAATGCGCTGCCTGTGGGAGTGGCAGAGTCAGAATCATTGGTGACCTTTATGCGGCATTTGGCTATATACATGGATAGGTGCTTAAGCTAGGACAAATGTTCGGCACAACATTGTGGGCCGAAGGGCCTGTTCTGTGCTGTATTGTTCTATGTTCTGTGTTCTAAGACTGTCAGAAACAGATTTTAATCAGCAAGGTATTCAAAGGTTAGGTGCTATTGCAGGAACTTGAATCTGAGGATTATCAGATCAGCTGCAGTCGCACTGAATGGTGAGAGCAGACTGCACAGGTTTAATTGACGACTTCTGCTCTTGCATCTTATTATCTTTCCTTTCTGGACTTTCAATTACTTCTGTTTTTCCTTTATCAATGAATTTACTGGGCATTAGAAGAAGAAGGTTTACAGTGCGAAGGCTAAAATCCAAATATCACTTCAGTATCTGATGGTGTTGTCCAGTTGATTGTTGCCTGACTATGATTCGCTTTTGAACATGAAAGGGAAAAGCATCATTCACCGTGTGGAGAAACTGTACACGTGTTGTACGTGTGGGCAGGGCTTCACCAGATCATCTGCCTAGTCAGAACATAAATACAGTCAGACGAGGGAAAGGCCATTCGTCTGTTTCGTGTGTGGGACAGAATTCACTTGATCCACTACGTTGTTATAACAACAGCAAGTCTGCCTAGCGGAAATGTCTTTTAAATGCCCTGAACGTGGGAAGCGGCTTAAAATCTCTGAGAATCTGTTGACCCATCAATATGTTGACACAGATGAGAAACTTCATTTGCTCCCAAACTGGGCCTGGATTAAAGTGGTTAATTGGACTCTCTGTGCACGCGCCATCTCACTGTGGGGCGAGGCTGTTCACCTGCACTGGTGTGGGAGGAGATTTTATGTGAAATCCAACCTACTGAAACAACAGCAAGTTCACAAGGGAACAAAGTGCCTGGTTTTTACTGTGCCTCATCGTGTGTCAAAGTCTCAACCAAAAGTTTTGGTTTGAATTCCAGCTTACTGTGGAGCTATTCCATAGAGTTTAATGTATAGGAAAGGATTAGAAGGTTACGGGGCAATGGCAGGAAGATGGGGTTAGTCTGAATGCACATTTTGGTTGGAATGGGCCAGTTTGGACCAAAGGGTCTGCCTCTGTGCTTTAGGACTTTATGACTCTCACAACCATTGCTTGTCTCCCACTGAATGTCATATTGTACTTTCCCAATTCACTGGAGCGAACTTGACCCTCCACGCTGCAGGCTTCCCTGATGTTTGACAATCATGTTCAACATTCGATATTATATGCAGATGCCGTGTAAAATGCAACCTATTAATTTCACATTTCCTGAGAACAAGATTATTAATTAGTCCTTCTGAGCACACAGCAGCAAATCCAAACTAACCTTGTCTCTAGTTTGGATTACAACATACTCTTCCAGCTGCCTAATACACACTTCTGTAATTTATTTTTCACAGCATGAGCAGTCACTTAGTTTATGCAGTTTAGATGTAACGTGAGATAATTCAGTATTCCTGCAGCACCAACAATACCAATTTTCCACGGCATAAGATATACAAAATTTGCACGACAATTTTACACGGCAGAACACACCAATGCCTGTTTCTCATTGCTAAGATCCTCCAAAACCGATTCTGTGGGATCTGAGAGACAGGGTCAGTGGCATTATTAGTGACAGACTTAGAGAAGACGTTCATTGAGGCTCACCTCGACGCTGAGATGATCTGAAGAAATGTCCAGGGCGTTCTGTATCCTCGTTCTACCAGGATAAGTATAACCGTATTCTCTCTGCTCCCTCACACTCACTGTATATCTGTTATCGCACCTACCCCCGAACAAGGCTTACGCTCTATCTCCAAATAAAGTTCATGCATTTCCAATCTCACTGTTGAATTCAGCACCTTTCTTCCATTATTTTGTCTGTCGCCCATGCAATACACCCGCACCAATAACACCTTATGGATTCTGCACTGTGGACTGACTCCGTCCAGACACCTCACCGTTCAGCAACCCTCCCACCCCCAAAAACCACCTAAAACAGTACAAACAGCTCATTCCCCATTTCCCTTTCTCCCATTCCAGGATAAACAGCCTTGAACAAGACAGAAAGGGCCAAGCCAGGTGGTGGAGTGTCCGATATCCGTTCCCTTTCCCCCCCTCCCCTCTCCCCGCCATGTTGGTAGGACCCTTGCACGAGCTGGAGAGGACCAAGTGAATCGTATGGAGATTCTGTAATATCCACATCCTACCAACTGAGTAAGAAGCAATGTTTTATGGATGGCAATTCTCACTTTAACCGCTCTGTCTTTTCCGCAACTTCTTTCCCTCCCAAAACAACAAATATCTCATTGCAGAAAGATGCAGACACAGAAATACTGAGAGACATATGTAAACACCACAATATACTAACACTCACAGCACATGCAATGAAATGGACCCGCACACATGTGGAGGCATACAGAGACATACACAGTCACAAACAGACTTAAACAGATAAAACGCAGAGGCAAATACATGGAAGAACAAATGTATACACACAAATACACAAACACATGAACAAACACACACGCACGCATGCAGATACACAGAAACGCAGGCACTTGTGTCTCTAAGCCAGAGATCGATAGGTTTTTGATGAGTAAGGGTACAAAGGGTTCCCGAGAGAAGTCACTAGAATGATGTTGAGAAACCTCGAAGCCAATATTAAATGACATTCAGCTTCGATGTACCCAATTGCCTAATTCTGCTCCCTTTTTTAATGCTCGTGTGGTGTTATGCTATCTGGTATTCTCTTCCTGGAACAGGAGCAGCGTATGAGTTTAATACACATTTGATTGGAAAGAGTCAGTGGTAATGTTGGACAGGTTTAGGGGGCTGTATAAGTCTATTCCTAATTATTCTGTCCTTATGTTTCAAAAAAGGTGACAATTTGATGTTAGTTTAACACAGTTTTAAAATGAGTCCTGCAATGAAATAAGGACGTTCCTTTCCCTTTCGTGTTTTGCTATCTGTGGTGCCCTTTTCCTCAGGGAGCACTAAAGACGCATTTTTTTAAGCTATTCAAGGCTGACCTCGAATGATCTTTCCTGGACAGGAGAGTCAATGTTTATTGGGAACAGACCAGAGACAGGTGGTCAGAACATTCAGATCAGCCATGAGCATTCTCAATGGTGCAGCCGAATGACCAACTTCTGTTCCGATCCATGAAGTTAGTCTGCAGATGTAGCAAGTGGTATGAAATGGTGTTGTTTCTGGGAAAGGGTATCCGGTTTAATCGTAGAAATGTTTTACTGCATCTGGACAGCGAGACTGCAGATGCTGGAGGTCAGAGTCGAAAAGTGTTGCCCTGGAAAAGCACAGCAGGTCAGGCAGCATCCGAGGAACAGGACAGTCAATGTTTCGGGCATAAGCCCTTCATCAGGAATGTGCCCGAAACATGCCTCTCCTTCTCCCTGTACACACGTTCCTGGGAGGCCTTTTGATAAGAAGCATTACCAGTTTAGGTATTGGATGCAAAATCTTTTAGAACCATACACGATTTTGTGAAAAAAATTAACTGGATACATATTTTGCCTTGTTAGATGTTTGAAACTACAGAATAAATGTTAAGAATAAAATGTGTTGATTGATAAAATTGCATAGGCGTGTACTGCACCTTTTAAAGAGAGTAAAAGTTGGCAAGGACTTAACAAACACAGAGCATGCTGAAATTTTTTTTAAAAAGTAACATTTGACTGAAAGAAACAGTTGAGCTGAGTGCTATGGTATACAACAAATTCGATTTAGGCCGATCAGTTTAACTTACGCCCAAAGAAACCAAAATCCAAACGAATTTGAATTTTAATGCTATAAAACTAATGAGACATTCTGGTGTTTTGTGGTATAAAAGCGGGCATTTTAAACAGTTAGCCAGGGCGGCAAAAAGCACTAATAAATGCAGACTGCCTGCAGAATCACTCTTTGAAAGGTACCTGTTTCTATGAAATCTGTGCAGTTGAAGACCGAAGAAAAGACCCGGGAAAACCTACAGATGAAGATTCACAGGAAAATTGACATAACTCACTTGGGGTTTTGAAGTTCGATTTTTTTTTGTAAATCTTAATCGGGTGGTTTTATTGGATCAGTATATTGCTGTCGAGTAGGAAGTAGATAAACTGATCAGACCAGGATGAGTACAGTGTAGAAAGTTGTTGTTTAATGTTCTCTTTTTTTTTCTTGGAGTGAAAGAATAAACTATTATTGCTTTCGATAGATAGTGAGATTTGGTCATTCTTTCTCACTCACACTTTTAAAGACTATGAGGCGAGGTGATTTTTTTTTCTGTTTGGTTTAAATTAGCAGAAGGGCTTCACACTCTGTCGTAACATTTATTTTAAGCAGATATGTTGAAGACATCAACCGATTTCTTAAAATTATGCAGACACATGTAAACATGCCATTAAATTATGCAGCTGGGATTTTGTTGTTTTTTTTGCCAGGAAAAGGCACTGTGTCCAACAGCAGTAATGATGCACTTGTATACAGGATCTTATCATCCATTGCAGAGAATTTTCAAGGAAATCACACGTGGTGCTTTTTGGTGTTCAGTTGGCATTATTGCATATTTTAACACAGGGAGGGATAAAAATGTTACCTGCCACAGAAGCAGCAGCCTCGTGCCCCCCTCCCTCATTTTCTTCCACCTGACGAGAAAAAAATCCTGCGTCATCTTTACCAATCGCATAGGTTTCCTGATGAAAGATTCTTTGGCATCTTTCCACTATCTGATGTAAAGTGAATTGAACCAAATCCAACTGTTCCAGGGAGATAGCCCATTACAAGCAGCTTGTGTGAGTGGAAGAACATCAGCGGACCGAACAACATTTGTGACATTCTGTCATCTTTCCATTTGTTAAGAGGTCAGCTATTAAAGAACTCTGGAAAGCTTTCTTTTTTGTTTTGTCTTAAAATGTGTGTGTTCATGTGTGCATGCAGCGGCACGTTTGTGTGTTTGTCACATTTCTCTAGAAGGTGATCCAGGCTGATACTTATATCATTGGCCTTATCAGTAAACTTTGAAATTTCTTGTAACCAGTGGATGAGTGTGACTGCAAAAGGAATCTGTGACCCTGTAACATTGTTTGGAACACGAATGAGAAATTCTGAAAGAGCTGTAAAAGTGGGAATTCCCTTTCCCAGAAGTATGTGATGTCTAGGTGTTTGTATTGAACAGAGAAATGAATGAATGGAAATGGTACATACAGAAAAGTGCTGCTAAGGTCACAACCAGATCAGCTACGAACTTAGTACCTGGTACAGCAGTGGCGAAGTGGTTAATGACCCACTCCTGCTCCTCACTCAAATGTTCCAATGTTCTATTCAGCCCCTCACAGGAACATATGGAGGCCACTTGCGCCAAATACCTGGTTCACAGTAACATAGGATATAATTCAGTTCCTCCAGACTGACACACACACAGTATGGTGTGGGTTGGAAAATGTTATTGGGTAATACAAGCTGGGTTTGAAAGAGGCCTCTGGTCTCTTTACAGAGCGTTTCCACTCTGCAACCTGTGGTTCATTTGTTGGTCATGTCGTGGACCCAGATTCACTGTGAATACAACCCACAGACATCACTCAGAGATGATACACAAGATAATTTGCGCTCGCTGACTGCAACATTCAGGAAAATTACAACCGTTAACTTTCCAGATACAGGATATGACAACATAAGGAACAGGATTAGTTAATTCGGCCAGACAATCCTGCTGTGCCATTGTATACCATGATGGCTGATCCACTGTTGGTTGCAATTCCATTCAATTCCCAATTCTTCACACCCTGCAACAAAATGAAAGTGGGCAAAATCCAATCTACCTCCACTGTAACTACTTTCAGTGATCTAGATCCCCGAACTCTATCATCCAGATAGTTCCTGACATGCATTACCATCAGTGAGAAGAAAACACACCCCACACAGACACAATGACCTATTGAGTTCAAAAGAGGTGAACACAGGAGCCCAGCTAAGAGTGGCAGACCCTGATATCAAGGCAGGAGTTGACTCAGTGTGGTATCAAGGAACGCTGACTAAATTAAACTTAGTGGGCATCAGCCACAATATCTCTTCTGGTTGGGGTCATCCATAGCACAACGGAAGATATGTGTGATTTGTGGACATCAATCCTTTCAGTTCCAGGACATCACTTCAAGACATCCTCAGGGGAGCTTCCTTAGCACAAACAGCTCCAGCTGCTGCATCAATACTTTCCACCACCATAAGATCAGAAGATGTGATGGTCACTGAAGATCAGACAATATTCAGAATATTTTGTACACTGTCAGCTCCTGAACCAGTCTGCGTCCATATGCAGCAAGACCCGGACAACATTCAGGCTTGTACTGTTAAAGTGTCGGTAACATTCATGATACAGCAAGGCCAGATACTGCACATTTCCACAGTTAAAATAGGAGCTCATTCAGAATCTCAATGTGGTTGCACCAGGATATGAGGAAGTAATTCAGGCCATTGAAACGAATGAACAAGAAGAGGGACAAACCATTCAATCCTTCTGCCTGTTCCACAAGAAAAGAAGCAGCCTCGTCAGTGCATCTAACTGCTAAACAGGAACGTGAAAAGTCCAATCAGACCCTTGAGCGTGTTCCATGCGACATGGACGAGAACATTCATCCCCTCAAGGGCTTATGCAGAAAAAATGAGGATGTCATTGATGCTCCAACGTGACAAACAAAAGGAGCAGAGACTGCACTCAGAGACGGCTCCATGATGTTCCTCGTAGCCCCATTGCATGTGGAACGTGTGCCATTTTAACATAGTTTCTTGGCAGTGCGGAGAGAAGCCAAATATTTTGTGTAAAGTCTCAAGGACACATCTTCCCCCTCCGAGAAGACAGACCCATGTTCTCCATCCAGGACAGAAGCAGTTGGGAATAGTTAACTGTTTTAGTGTGAAGGTATTTTGGCTGCTCTCGGGATTGTGGGTAACATGACGTTCTGTGCAGAATCACACATACCGAATGCACTATATTAATGTTGGAGACTGTATGCAAAGCCTGAACATGTCTCTGTCAATCGACATGGAGAGTGGGGCTGAAGTAGGAGAAACGTTCTCAGAGGCACTTAAACTATCGAGAATTATAACCCGCATAAAAAAAACCAAACAATGGAATTTATTACTTTCTTAGTGTCTGTTTAGAACATAATGAGTGATTGTCCATTCCCCTCAAGTTTCAATGCAATCACCTCTTATTCTCTCACAGCGCTACAGATTAAACTTCACTCACTCCTCATGGTACCATGATCCCAGTGATTAGTCTGTTGACACTCTTTCACACTCTCTCTGTGACGAGAAGATCATTCCCTATAAAGGAGAGAAAATCTGCCCCAAAATACCCTAAATACTGCCTCAACAACACTCTCAGAGATGATCATAATAATTCCCTTACCTCACTTTGCCGTCTCTGTTTCTTTCCGGTGGTGTGAAAAAGCCATTCCTTCTCTATGCCCTGAGACTGACGTGAAATTTACAAGTTCCTTACGTCTGTACATCAACATCAATAAAGCCACCACCAGAGATGGAGATGAACATCACTCTTGTGAAGAACTTCAAAGATATAGAATACACCTAAAACAAGGAATGGTCACCTCCCCCAATGGAAATGAGCTGTCGGAATATGGTAAACAGGGAGAGGGAGGAGCTATCTTTCCTTTGTTCTTCCCTCACGGGATGTGTGCAGCCCTGGTCAGGCCAGCATGTTATACCGATCTGAAACTGAGTGGGTGGTTCAACTTTTCCACAGGACAGTAAAGAGTAAACTATATTGCTGTGGGATTGCAGTCACACTGAGACCTGTCCAGGCAAGGATGACCCATTGTCTTCTCATAAGGACATGAGGCAAGCAGATGGACTTTTTCTCACAAATGATAATGGTTTCATTTTAATTATATCAATTTCTTTCATGAGATGTCAATGGATTATTATTCGATGGCAGTAGGTTAAGCGTCATGGACTTGAGCACTATACACTGTCTTACATCTGACAGATTCTGTGCAGAGAACAAGTTAAACATCTCAAATGCAATTATTTTGTAGTGGACACGTGGTTTGAAGAGATGTGAAGAAACAGCTGTATCGGATTTAACAAAAACACAAACGATGGTTCATTCAGGAATTGCACTGAGGCTGAGGAGGCGACTGGGATATCATAATGGTGGTATTAGACAGGAGTGGTGGGTAGGGAGGATATGGAAATGTAAATTTGTGCAGGACAGAAAGGATTATGGAGTTTGAGTTCCTTCTCGCATATCTGTGAGTAATTTGTAAATAGTAATTTGCTTTATATATTTTATAAGGAAAGGAATTTTTGATTGGAACTGAAGACATTGTTTGCCATTTCCTATTATTTACATATCATGAGCAGAATTTCAATTCAACCCAGTTTAACAGTCAAAGAAAATGATTTACTAGGAACACCAAATATATTGAGGATGGGATAGTAACCACCTTGAATAATCCAAAGGATATCCTGGATCCGCCATGCTAATGATATCCAAGGCTGAGAAAGATAGTAAAGACCCAAGGATAAACTCCTGTCCATTGTTGGAAAATTCCAGTCTAATGTGCACAGAATCTGATCCATTGTTGGGACATTCGAGTGTAATTTTCTCAGATTCTAATCTCTCCTCCCTTCCCTTTGGAGCTGCTGATCCCTGTTAGTGCTGTCGGTGATACTCCCTCTCACACTATGGCATAATACATTGACAGAGCCCATTTATCGTTTAACGATGGAAACCCTCCACTGGGATAATTAGAATCCACAGAGATTGATAATAATCACAGTCGGTGAACAATTAGCTCCAGGAAAACCCTTTCAGTTCAATATTAATTTTATTAAAATTCAAAATAACGTTTCAAATTTTCACAGTCCGCATGGGATATGTTGGAGTGACTGAGGGAAGGGATGTTGGAGATGCAGATTGTTTGTGTGTAATCATTGAATCTGCCCTGGATATGAGAGCAATGACAGAGAATTATTGGAACATAAACGAGTTTCTCCATTTATAAATGAAAATTATAGCCTGAAATTATTGATCAGTGATTATATTGATGAATTAACTTTTATAGTCCAAAATCTGATGGGAAAATGTGCTTAGGAAAACATGGATTATAACAGGCAAACTGCATGGATATGTTAACAGAGAATTGTACATGACAAATACAATTCAGATTGTTATTTGAGGATGAGAAGGGGCAAGTAAGGGTCATGCTGTTGATGTTATTGATGTCAATGAACTCCGATGAAGTATCATTTATTAGACTTCAATTACTGTGTGATTATGACATTGGGGAGGAGACAGAAATCAGAGAGAATCGGAGGAAATGGCTGCTGCGACTGGAGGGAGAGATTATGATATTGCCAGTCATCAGTATTGGAACGTGCCTCTTTATAAATCATTAGGTCAGAATCATGATGCAGCTATAGTAAGGGATGAGGACAGCCAACATTAACCATAAGACCAGAAGACATAGCAGCAAAAATGTCGCCTTTCTGCCCATTGAGTCTGCTCCGCCATTTGATCATATCTGTTAAGCTTCTCAACATCACTCTCCCGCTTTCTCCCCATGACCCTTGGTCTCCCTGACAATCAAGAACCTATCAAACTCAGTCTTAAATATACATAATGACCTTGTCTCTCCAGCTTCTGTGGCTGTGAATTCCAAAGATCCCCGACTCTCTGGCTGAAGAAGTTTCTCCTTATCTTGTTCTAAAACGTCTTCCCTTTATGTTGGGCTCTCGAGTCCTAGTCTCTCCTATCAATAGAAACATCTTTCCAATATCCTCTCTTTCCACGTCATTCAGTATTTGGTAAGTTTCAATTAGATGCCCCAGATAATTCGAAACTCCATCAGATACTGACCCAGAGTCCTCAAATGTTACACATATGTTAAGCTTTTCATTCGAAAACCATTCCTATGAATCTTCTCTGAACATCCTCCAGTGTCAGTGCATCCTTCCTGAGATACGGGGCCCAAAACTGCACACAATGCTCCAAATGTAGTCTGACCAGAGCCTTATACAGCCTCAGAAGTATATCCCTGCTTTTATATTCAAACACTTTTGAAATGAAGAGCATCATTGTATTCGCTTTCCTGACTAGTGACAACCTACAAGTCGACCTTGAGAGACTCCTGGACTAGAACTCTCAAGTCTCTGCACTTCAGACTTCTGATTTTACTCTTAATATTGAAAATAGTCCATGCCTCTTGTCTTTCTGGCAAAGAGCACGACCACACACTTTTGCACACTGTACTCTATTGACCAGTTCTTTACCCAATCTCCCAAACTGCCCACATCCTTCTGCAGGCGAAGGTGAGGACTGCAGATGCAAGAGATCACAGCCCAAAAGTGTGGTGCTAGAAAAGCACAGCCGGTCAGGGAACATCCGAGGAGCAGGAGGTGCGACATTTCAGGCATAAGCTCTTTGTCAGGATTGAAAAGGGTGGGCGAAAGGGTGCTGAAAGATAAATAGGAGAGGGTGAGGCTGGGGGGATGGTAGCGTGGAAGGCGATAGTTCGATGAAGGTGGATTGTGATCGTGAAGGACAGGGAAGATGGAGAGATTGGACAGTTCAAAGGGACAATGTGAAGTTGGAGTGCTCGATGTGAGATAAGGTGGGGAAAGTGAGATGAGGAAATTGGTGAAATTGACATTGTTACCGTGTGGTTGCACGGTCCCATGGTGGAAGATGAGATGTTGTTCCTCCAGGTGTTCGGTGACTTGGGTTTGGCAATGGAGCAGACCCAAGAGTGGCATGTCTTTGGCAGATTGGGAGGGAGAGTTGAAGTTTTCGGCCATAGGGTGGCAGGGTCATTGTGTGTGTGTGTGTGTGTGTGTGTGTGTGTGTGTGTGTGTGTGTGTGTGTGTGTGTCCCAGCGATGCTCCCTGAAACGGTCCAAAAGTTGACATCGTGTCTCCTCAATGTAAAGGAGACAGGGAACAATGGACAAAGCACAATGTCTACGGGGTGTGGAAGGATCCTTTGGGGCCTTTGATGGAGTTGATGGGGAAGGTGTCGGCGTGCGTTTTACACAACTTGGGATGGCAAGGGAAGGTGCTGGGAGTGGATGATGGCTTGGTTGGGGGGTTGGGGCGTGGACCTAATGAGGGAGTTGTGGAGGGAATGGTCTCCGCAGAATGCTGATAGGGGTGGGGAGGGAAATATAGCTCTGGTGGTAGGGTCTGACTGGAGGTGGCAGAAATAGTGGAGGATAATGATTCTATCTGGAGGTTGGTGGGGTGGAAGTTAAGGACCATGGCAGTCTATCATTGTTGTTGTAGGAAGGGTGGGGTTCAAGTACAGAGGTTTGGGAAGCTGAGGAGAATCGGTGGAGCAACTTTCTGCAAGCTCACCACCTCTTCAATGCTATCTGACCCTCTTCATATCTTTGTACTGTCTGAACATCAGGCTGTCGGTGGCACGGTGGCTTAGTGGTTAGTACAGTACCAGGGACACGGGCTCGATTACCACTTCGGGTCAATGCTAGTTTGGAGTTTGTGTATTCTCCCCATATCTGCCTGGGTTCCCTGCGGGTGTTCTGGTATCCTGCTGCAGTCCAAACATGTGCAGATTAGGTGAAATGGGTATGTTAAATTGCCCAGATATTACATTATTAGTCAGCAGAAAATGGGTCTGCTTTGATTACTCTTCGGAGGGTTGGTGTAGGACTTATTTTGCCAAAAGGCCTGTTTCCACACTCTAGTCATTCTAATACTAAAAATTAGCCAACGTGCCCTCTGTTCCTTCATCTAGATCGTTAGCTGTATAAGGTGAAATTTGGTGCTCCCAACACTGAGCATTGTGGCAATGCTTGTCACTGACTGCCATCGTGAGATGGCACATTTTACGCTTACTCTCTGCTGGCTTCAATCGATGCCAGCACGTTGCCTCTGACACCATGGGTGCCCCTTCTCTATAACCTCCAGTGTAGCAATTTGTCAAAGGACGTCTTGAGGTGTAGGTAGATAATATCCATTGGCTCTCCTAATCTACTCAGTACTTCCTCAAAACATTCTAGTATGTTTGTCAGACATGACCGCCCTTTGATGAAACCAGGCTAACTCTGCCCTATTTTACAATCGACATCCAATGATACAGAAATCGCATCCTTCATGATGGATTTCAGAATCTTACCCACAACTGAGGTTAGGTTAATCAGTCTGTAATTTTCTGTCTTCTGCCTTGCTCCCTTGTTAAACAGGGTGTCACGTTAGCGATTTTCCAGTCCACTTTGCCCTTTCCTGATTCTAGTCATTCCTGAAAGATCACAACTAACGCTTGCACTACACCTTCAGCTATCTCCCTTACAAGGCTTGGGTGTAGTCCCTCTGGTCCAGATTATTTATCTGCATTCTGGGTGTTCAGTTTTCGAACCTGTTCTCTTTGGTGATGACCACCATACTCCGTTCTTCCCCTCACTCTGTTGATTTTTTTTGGGGAAGTAATCGTGTCTTCCACTGTGAAGACTGACGCAAAGTTCCTCATCCAGTCCTTTGTTCCCCACCAAGACCTCTCTGGCATCATTTCCAATATCTACGTTTGCCTCTCTTTTGCACTTTATATATCTAAGTGGCTAGCTTACCTCCTTATTAAATTTTCTCCCTCCTGAAACGTTTTTGTTGCCCCCTGTTGGTCTTTATAAGCTTCCCAATACTTTGGTTTCACACTGCCCTTCACCACATTATATACTTCTCTGCTTTGCTTTGATGCTATCCCTAACTTCCCTCGTCAGCCATGGTTGCCTCATCCTCCCTGTACCATGCCTCTTTGTCTTGCAATGTATCTCTGCTGTGTCTCCTAAATTACTTTTAGAACCTCCCGCCATTGCTGCACTACTGTCTTTTCTGCAAGGCTACTCTCCCAGTCAATTCTACCCAACTTCTCCCTTATGCCTATGCAGTTGCCTTTATTCTGCTGAAGTACTGTTGCCTCTGATTCTGTCTTCTGCCTCTCAAATTGTAGTATAAATGTTATGATCGCTGCTTCCGACGGCTTGCTTCAATTTAAGATCCCTTATCTAGTCTGCCTCTTCGCACAACAATAAATCCAGTATTGCCTGTTCCCTCATGGATTGCACCACAAGCTACTCAAAAAAAAATCTTGTAGTCATTTCATGAATTTCTTTTCTTACAATCCACTATCAACCTGATTTTCCCAGTTCCCCTGAATATTGATATCGCCCATGATCACTGCAACCTTGCTTTTCCTACACATCTTTTCTATCTCCTGATATATCTGATGGCCCACCGCCTCACTACTGTTTGGAGGCCTGTATAAGACACCAACTGTCGTTGCTTTAACATTGTGCTTCCTCAATTTTACATATGCAGATGCTACACCATCTGACCCTATGTTATTTCTTGCTATTGATTTAATTTCATTTCTTACTGATAAGGCAACCCCACCTCGTCAGCCCACCAGTGTATCTTTTGGATAGGGTGCATATCCTGGAATATTTAGCTCCCAATCCTGATCCCCTTGCAGCTATATCTCCATGATGCCCATCACGCCATACCTGCCAATTTCGATCTGGGTCACAAATTCATTTACCCTATTCGTCATACTGCCTGCATTCAGATATAACGTGTCAGTCCTGTATTAACCATCTCTCCTCTCATTGTCATTCGTATTCCAGTGTGGTTGAAGTTTGTTTGTTAATCATTTCTCGATACTCTATCCTATTTATGTCTGTGATGGAGATGTTAATAATCTACCCTGAATTCTGCACTCTTACCTCCTCTTTTAATTCAGGTTTCTAATTACCCCTATAACTGATTCCCGTTCCCCCACTCCTATTCCATTTACATCTCTGTCTATCGTCCGAGTTAAGCGATTCATTCGGACTCTGGTCCCAACATGGACCTGATAAAGGCTGTCCCATCAGAACAGGTCCTTTCTTCCCCAGAAATGATATGCGTTTATTCAACACCAAATACAGGGACAAAATGATTTTCTCGACAAACCAAAATGTGAAATGTACAAAGAGATAAGATTGTTCAAATACCCTCATGATATCGAGCTGTATGAAGTGAAATGTGGATTACTAAACCATGGAAGTGGGGTGCAAACCTTTTCAGTCATTACTTGACCCATAGCGGAGATGCTGATTTCCCCTCTGACAGTGATCCCCCTCACTGAGATTCTCTGGCTCAGTCACTCGCACAGATTCTCAGGGGGTTATCAGTTCCTGCTACCATTGGCACAGTCTATTTAAATTAATCCACCTTCTCTCTGGAGCCAGTCAATTGGTCTATTGGTTTCTGTTTAGCTGTCAGCCACTCAACTCTGTGATATTATAGGAGATAAACGATCTGGGATCATAACCAGAATCAGCATGGTGCTCACAGGGCATGGCTCCCAAACAAAGAGCTTTTGGTTCAGGGGAAATGTTTAAATAAAGCTTCCATCTTCTGTCTATGTCTCCTCATGCTGTCTCCTGATCTATCTAATTTCATCCCCATTTCACACCCCTTCATTTCTCACTCACTCTGTCACTCCGTTTTCTCTCCTCTCTGTTCATCTCCCTTCACATTCTTTCTTTCTATTTCATTCTCTCTCTCTCTATCTATCTATCGCCAATAACTCTCTCTGCTTTCTGATTGCATAGTTGGAGAGCTCGTAAATGTACGAAGGACTGAATGGCTTCCGTCTGTGCTCTATTAATTCTGTGGTGCTCTGACCCACAATAAAATTATTCGGTGCCTGTAGAGACAATCTGATTCAGTGAAGGACACAAGTAACAATCATCCATTATCTCTTTCTGTTCTCTGGTATACAGCGACTTCGAAGTATCTGTTCAAATAAAATAAATTGAAATTCGAACAGTCGAGAGGACGTTCGCCAGATGATATTGCAATCAGGATTTAATAACCAGTTGCCACATACAAAATGTGGATTTGCCTGATAGTTACTCCTCCCAATTAACACTCCCTAGCTGCTGCCTGATACTGACATAACTTGCTTTACTCCAATTCCATAGCTTCTCAAAAGGTCCTGACTTATCCATGTTCTTAGCTATCTTAAAACTGAAGGAGTTTCCAAAATGATTCCACAATGCTGTCGCTCTGAAATGTCAGTCACCTGTCCAGGCTCATTAGCCAATAAGAGGTCCAGTATGGCCCTTCCTGTAGTGGACTACCCACATACCAATTCAAGTAACCCGCTTGGATGCACCAAATTCTGCCCCGTCTAAGCCAATTGCTCTAAGGGAGTCCCAGTTAATATTGGGGATTTTGAAGTCAATCACTATGACAACTCTGTTTTCATTACACCTTTCCATAACTGGTCCACACATTTGTTCTCAAAGTCTCGGTGGCTGTTGAACGGACTATAGTATAATCCGAACACAGTAATTGCATCAATCTTATTTTTGTGCTCTCCTCATATTGCCTCAGTGGATGCGCCCTCCAGTACTACCTCTCTGAGTGCAAATGCAACATGATCCCTGATTAGTAATACTTCTCCTCCACCTCTTTTACCTTCCTTTATATCTCACCTAAAACAACAATACCCGGAAATGTTGAACGCCCAGTCCTGTCCCTCTCCAAACTAAATGCCTGTCATAGCTGCAACATCATGGTTCCAGGTATTGAATCAGGCTGTAAGCTCATCTGCCTTATCCATAATAATCATTGCGTTGACATAAACACACTTCAGCCCAATGTCATCAGATCCTGAGTCGATAGGATATACACAAGAAGGACGGGATGGACCTTAATTGGCAGCAATCTCCGATATGTGGATGATTGGGATTTGCAGGTCGGTAGGATGTTCGCAAGAAGGACGGGATGGACCTGAACTGGCAGCAATCTCCTGGCAGGCAGGTTTGCTGTTGTCAAACAGGAGGGTTTAAACTAGTGTGGTCGTTGGGGGGAGGGGGGAACAGTGGGAACCAGAGCTGTCGGTCCACAAGTACACGACTGAGGCGGGGTTGGTGACTAATCCCAGTACAGCTAAGACCAACAACAAACAGACAGAGGTTACTGAACACAATGAGCCTGGCAGTCTGAAGTACACTGATTATAATGTGAGGAGTATGACAGGTAAGACGGGTGAAATTGGAGCTTGGGTGAGTATATATCACTGCTATGTTAATATTATAGATATTTGTTTGAGAGAGGGACTCGGGAATCCCAATGATACACATATCGGAAGTTCTGCCTCCTCTACCAGTTCTTTGCCCATGTATTTAACTCTACCTCCATCCTATTCCTCACCTCATTGGCACATTGAATAATCTTGTCGCTTGAAAATGTACATATCATTTCAGCACAACTCCGGCATTGCTTTTTCTTTAAAATGGACAGACTTGACAATAAATACTTAAGAGTGAGTTCATTAACTGGGAAAGAGGAGTCCTCTGAATCAGTCCAGTGATGACAGGATCTGATATCTAATTCCTCCACCAAACCTGCTTGACAACGACCTCCAGTTTTCCAGAGCGGCGGGGAGAGGAGGAGGAGTGAAGCGAGGACTGCTGGGAAGGTTAGGGCTTAATTTATATCTTGGCTGTTGTTATACCGAGATACTACACGTATATCTCCCTAACGCCCCCCTCCACTCACCAGAAGAAAACGATCCTGTAAGGTAAGGCTTTTATATCTTATCCATCTTTTTCATTTATTTAAGTGCATTGTTTGGTTTTAGTTAGTTCATATAAAGGTAAGCTTACAATGGCAGGGGACCTCAGACGCGTCGCATGTGACTATTGCTTGATGTGGGAGCTTAGGAACGTGTCTGTCGTTCCTGACTCTTACACTTGCAGGAAATGTATCCAGCTGCAGCTGTTGTTTAACCGCATGATGGCTCTGGAGCTGCGGATGGACTCACTGTGGAGCATCCGCGATGCTGAGGAGGGAGTGGATAGCACATTTAGTGAACTGGTCACACCGCAGGTTAGGATTGCTGAACGAGACAGTGAATGTCTCCAGCTACCACATGATGAAGAAATAAAACAGCCCCAGACCCACCATCGTTATTGTATTTAGCTAGTGCTGAATTTGTTTTTTTTATTTTTAAATGTTTTTATATCTCTACTTATGCAACTTGTAACCAATAGATGAACAAAATTCAATTTAAGGCAGATTCATTTTTCGCAGAGTCCTCATTAGCCAATCAAATCACATCCTTCCTTGTCAAACTTGCACATTATCATCTGAAAGAATTCTGGCAGACTTGTCAGCGAGACCTCTCCTTGACGAAGTCATGCTGACTCAGCCCTATTTTACTACGCACCTCCAAGTACTGCATTACAAGGGCCCAGTTCTGCAGCGAAATATCCCAGGCCAAGCCATCTCCAGCTGCTTCATCAATGTCCTTCCCTCCATTATAAGTTCAAAAGTGGGAATGTACAATGACAAATGTGCAATTAATACTACCCACAACTCCTCAGGTTAAATTTAATATAGCACAATCCATTAGAGATTGGGCAACTTTAGATTTAGTCCTAGTAATGAGAAAGTCTAATTGCTAGGCCCCAAGGGATCCTTCCATATCCACCACAAATTCACCTGCACCTCCACACATATCATTTACTGCATCCACTGCACCCGATGTGGCTTCCTCTATATTGGGGAGACAGGCCGCCTACTTGAGGAATATTTCAGAGAACATCTCTGGGACACCCAGACCAATCAACCCAACCACCTCGTGGCTCAGCACTTCAACTACCCCTCCCACTCCACCAAGGACATGCAGGTCCTTGGACTCCTCCATCGCCACACCATAGCAATACGATGGCTGGAGGACGTGCACCACACCTTCCTCATGGGAACCCTCCAACCACAAGGGATGAA
Organism: Chiloscyllium punctatum; assembly: GCF_047496795.1. Taxonomy (NCBI): domain Eukaryota; kingdom Metazoa; phylum Chordata; class Chondrichthyes; order Orectolobiformes; family Hemiscylliidae; genus Chiloscyllium; species Chiloscyllium punctatum. The sequence continues at coordinate 23,657,148 of NC_092790.1, read as the reverse complement.
CTCAGATTTCTCTAGTTTCCTCATTTCCCTTCCCCCCACCTTGTCACAGTCCCAACCCTCGAACTCAGCACCACCTTCCTAACTTGCAATCTTCTTCCTGACCTCTCCGCCCCCATCCCCACTCTGGCCTATCACCCTCACCTTAACCTCCTTCCACCTATCGCATTTCCAACGCCCCTCCCCCAAGTCACTCCTCCCTACTTTTTATCTTAGCAGGCTTGGCACACTTCCCTCATTCCTGAAGAAGGGCTCATGTCTGAAACGTCGATTCCCCTGCTCCTTGGATGCTGCCTGACCTGCTGCGTTTTTTCAGCAACACATTTTCATCCTAAATTATTCACAAGGTTTATAAATAAAACATGCAGAGCTGGCAGAGACTATGTAAAAGTTGAGTTCAGCTCTGTGTTCAAAATGCTACTTCAGGCTCCCTCAGAATTGACCTTAACTACATCACTCTGTACATTCCCCAAAATAAGAACAGCAAGAGGTTGTCCCACTATTTCCATCGCTGTGAGTATCATGTGGTGAGGAATATAATCTCCAAGGTTTCACAGCATCCTGGCTTGAATCTATATCATTGTCCCTTCACTGTCACTTTTTTAGAATTCTGTGGCTCTCTTTGAAACATATCAGTTGGTGTCCCTGCACCACGAGGATCACTGGAGTTCACCACCATATTCTGAATGGAAATTAAACATAGGCAATAAATGCTGGTCTTGCTAACGTAATTCACCTTACAAGAACAATTGACAGGAATCTGCTCTATTAAAGGCATCCATTCTAACCTATCTGATTTCTAACGCAGTTTTAATGAGGCTTTTACTTTGACCTAAGCATCTGATCTTTCTGTAACTCCATGAAACTTCCACGAGTGCTTTTGCAATGCTGATTCAAAATCACATATGCAAGGTGTGCTCATCATTCTGAAAGGGAGAGCCTTTTTGCAGTTGAGAATGCTTTCATTATTTGTCATTATCTAAAGGCAATAGCAACGAAGAAACTAAGATCAGGAGTAAATGACTGGACAACTTGAACCAAGTCTGCCATGTGATAAGATCATGGATGATCTGATTGTGGCTATGCCCTATAACTTTAATTCATAATTCATAGCCGATAAACTGTCTGACTGTGTCTTAAGAATATTCAATGTCTCACCTTCCATCACTCTCTGGGATGGAAGTTCCCACAGACGCAGAACCCTTTAGGATAGTTAAAACAATCACCAACTCCTTCACTGGGATACTCTCCAGTTTCCAGGAGTCCATCCATGTCTGTAAATCTCTTGCACAAATTTAAATATTGTTTCAGCATTCAACTTGAATAGACTACTCATAATATGATGGGTTTAAAAGGGATCATGCGTCATTTGCCTAAACCCTAACTGATCCAAGGCCAATCTGACAATGATCTTCCAGAGATAAATGCTCCTCACAGGAATCAGTTGAGTGAATCTTCTCTGGACTGCTTTTCATGTCATTGGGCCCTCAGCTCTCCTAATGTGGTCTCACCGTACCCTACAAAACCGTAGAATATCTTCCCTACTCCTGAATGTATTCTCTTTCAAAAGGTTTGAAAGTTTTTATTGGCTCCCTATGATGTACACGCAATGTGTTTTTTTTTTGTTATCCAGGTGCCTGATTCTTCTGTGCCTCAGCTTTGCAATCTCTCCACTGGATTATTGCACTGTTTTTTCATTCAAACCACCAATCTATTCAAACACAGACACATGTTTCCTGCTGTGCCCCATATACCAATATAGTTCTTCACTTGACCCACTTCGAACTCTCTATAATATAATGAAGTGGAGGTCAACATCCATCTGATAATTAAAAGCAATGCACCCAGCGAAGAGAGTGTGACAAGTGATATAACCCACCTCCTTTTTGACAACCCAGTTTGTTATAAAGGAATGGTTCAATGAAATAGAATCCTTTCACGCATTCTGCAATTAACAAGTACTATTTGCTTGTTTAGGGGTGACACCGTGGCTCAGGGGCTAGCACTGCTGCCTCATAGTGCCAAAGACCCAGGCTTGATTCCAACCTTGAGCAACTGTCTATGTGTAGTTATCACATTCTACTCGTGTCTGCGTGGGCTCAAACACGTGCTCCTGTGTCCTCTCCCAATCCAATGGTGTGCAGGTTACTTGAATTGGGCATGCCAAATTGCCCATTGTGTTCACGGATGTGTAAGTTAGGTGCGTTAGTCAGGGGTAAATATCGTCAATAGTGTAGAGGAATGCATCTGAGTGGTTTACTCTTTGGAGGGTCAGTGTGATCCTTGTTTGTCCGAAGGGCCTGTTTCCCTACTCTACGTATTCTATGATTCTAACTTTAACAGTGACCAAATCACTAACAAACTGAACAATCAGTCTGTAACTAATTACGTTTTCTGGAAAAAAAAAGATTTTCCTGATTTGCGGTTTCACTAATGCGGATTCCACTCATAAATCCAGTATTACTCAGAGTAAAATTAAAACTTAGTCTGTCAAAGTTCATCGAGTATGGACTGTCTTGAAATTTCTGTATCTTATTCCTTCGTCTTTCTCTGTCTGAAATGCCTTCTCAGTTGTTTTCTGGTTTCAAGAATATTTACTCAGCGTGTTGTGCACCTTTATTAAAGGATAGAGCTTTTTAGGCAGAGCATGGAGATTTTTTGTGAGACCCCAATATTTCATTCACGGATGACACTTCCCTGTCATCGTTTTTTCAGCTAGCAGTGGACTCTCCCCCTCTGTCCAATTGCCTCTCTGTTATATATATATATCTCCTCGACATAAGAAATTCTTAGTTTATGATTGGTTTCATATTGTTAACACTAAAATGGATCCTTAATCTCCAAGTGCCGTTTTAAGTTAATTGGCAGCATTTGAACTGTTGCCTGGATAGAAATGCTGCTTGGGCCTGAAAACTGAACGGGTTTGATCCATTCTGTCAATTTGGGCACCTGCAAACTGCTTACCCACCGACATTCGTTCTTATGTTTAATCACCGAAAAGCACCTTACCTTGTCAAAGGTCATCATGGTATTGCCCAAAATTTTGCAAGTTCGCCGTTTTTACGCACCAATATATTTGATATGCACACTGATACCTCCACCTCTATAATAATAGTCCAATCAAAAAATCCTGATGAAGATTTTTAAAAACCAGGAGGCTGTCGATTCTTCTCCATATTCCTGTCTTCTTTTCTTATTCTTGGGGATTCTGCTTCCCAGGTCTTTGGTTGATAAAGGTCCCTGTCAGAGAGCAGATCTTTCTGCTGCCAGGCTGGACTTGTTGGCGGCTTGCTGCTCTTCGCCGCTCTGGCTAACTGTTCAAAATGTTTGATATTTATGCCCCAAAAGATTGGATTGTTTCATTGGTTTTAATATTGTAAAAACACTAAATACAAACTTGATTAGCATTTGGCATCTTGGCACATTATTTAAACTGATTGGATGAATTTGAATCTGTCCCATAGCAACCCAGATACTGCTAGCTGTTTGACCAAATATTACATTTTTTAATTTTTGCAGTACTCTGGGCAGCCTTCCAACTCTCTTGAAGGTATAATACACTTAAAAATTCACAACACTGTCCACCCTATCTAACCCTGTGATTATCTTATATAGATCAATTCAGACAGCTCTCATCCTTCTTTTCTTCGAATGAAAACAGCGACAACTACCTCAGACATTCCTTATAAGACCCTCCCTCAAAAAAAATCAGGCAACATCCTTGTAAAGCTCTTTTGAACCCTTTCCAAACGTTCCACGTCCTTCCTGTAATGTAGCTAGCAGAAATATACTCCAAGTGCGGCCACATCGGACTTTTGTGCACCTGCAGTATGATCATGTGGCTCCAAAATTCTATCCCTCTTCCAGTAAAAGCTAACATACTCTACGCCTTCTTATCAAGCGTATTAAACAGATTGGCAACTTTCAGTGATCTACATACATTGACACCGAGATCTCTCTGCTCATGGACACTGCCAAGAATCTTACCATTGGCCCAGTACTCTATATTCCTTTTGCTACTTCCAAAATGAATCACCTCACACTCTTGCACATTAAACTCAAGTTGCCACCTCTCAGCCCAGCTCTGTAGCTTATCTATGTCCCTCTGTAACCTGCAACATCCTTCAGCACTATCCACACTTCACCAACCTTAGTATCATCATTAAATTTACTAACACATCATTTTATGCCCTCATCGAGGTAATTTATTAAAATGACAAACAGCAGTAATCCCAACAGGTTCCTCTGTAGGAACTACAGTTTTTAGTGTAGTCTGTGAAAACAGAAAACATTGCTTTTGTGCCTCTGCCATTTTTGAGTCTTTCATCGTTATCTTGTCAGTTTCATCCTGCAAAGAGCCATCACTTAGTTTCACTCTGCGATTACTTTTTATGTTCTAGTGAAAGCTACTGGTATCAGTATTTATGTTTCCGTTCATTTCCTTTCATAGCTTCTTTTAATATTGTGTGTTAACCCTTTGATGCTGTTTTTTGTTTGTTTTCATTAATTCACAGGAAGAGGGCATTGCTGCGTAGGCCGGTATTTATTGCCCATCCTTGATTTCCCAGAGGGCAGTTAGGAGTTATCTACACTGATGTGGGTCTGGAGTCACATATCGGCCAGACCAGCTAAGGATGACAGATTCCTTCCCCATAGGACATTAGTGAAACAGGTGAGCTTCTCCTGACAATCTATTCATATTCACCATCAGTTTGTTAATCCCAAATTTGAATTCAAATTCCACCCTCTGCCATGGCAGGATTCGAACCCAGCTTCCCAGAACATTATCTGGGTCTCTCGATGAGCAGTTCAGCTGTAATGCACTAGGCCACCGCCTTACCCAATTCCTGGAGCAGGACTAACTTGTGCAGTATGATTTGCCCTAGTTTTTGCCCTCATGGTGTCATCGAATTCCTTATCTAGACATGGATAAATTTTCTCTGTCATGCAATACCTCTTCTCTCACAAATATACTTTAATTGTATCCCCTTTAGTATTTGACAAATTTCTTCATCTGTCCTGCCTTTGACTGTTCCCCCACCCCCCACCAACACCTTCCTTAGGCCACTGTAAGTATTATTACCCAACACTAAGGCTCTCGTATGTGACTCTGTTCTCACCAGTATGTTGTGGTCATTCTTTCCAAGAGGATCCTTTCCTGCAAGATCGTTTTTCATTCCTTGCTTATATCAAATCTGAAGTACCCTACTCTCTGGTTGGCTCCATGACATGTGTTCTTTGAAACAATCCTTCATATACTCTACGATTCGGAATTGGAGCCTACCCTTTGCCAAGTTGATTAATTGATTCAATATGCACGTGTATCCCACCGTTGTTATCTTGTCACGAACCTTCATCATTTCCGACCTCAGAAGTATTTTAGGGAGACGGTGGCTGAAGATTACTCTTCCAAAGAGGTTTCTTCAGTTGCTTTTTATTTGCACCTGGACTGATTATAATTTTGCTCCCTAGTGCCAATATCATTTCTTAATATAGCCTTGATATCATCCTTAACCAACACACCAATTCCACCTCCTTTACCTTCATTTCTATCCTTTCGGAATACGGAGTACCCATGGACAGTTCACTGTCTAGTCCTGATCTTCCTGTAACCATGTTACAATCATCCTTACCAGGTCATACCCATTTATCTCTGTATCTACTGCCAGCTCACCAATCTTATTCCGAATTCTGTGTGCTTTTAGGCCTAAGGATTTTAAATAAGTTTATTTTGATTTATTTTTCCCCTTTAATAGTTTCTTGAGTACGAGCTTCCTGATTTCACACACCTCACTCCTTCACGAATCCCATCTTCATTTGTTAATCGCGGACAGTCATCTCTATCATTTATTCCAATCTCCAACTCACATTTTGGACTGATTTGATTCCTTCTCGCAGCATGGTCATGAGACTGGCCGTGCCTGATGTCCAACTCACCTCGACATTCTGCTCCGTTCCTGACCTGCTGCTTTGTTTCCCAGCCTGCTGGTTTATTAGTTTAAATCCATCCAATTTGCACGAGAAAACCTCCCCACTAGGATGTTGGTGCTCATCCAGTCAAGGTGCAATCTCTCCATTTCTTAAAGCCCCCACCTGTCCTGAAAGAGGGCCCAATGATCCAGAAATCAGAAACCGTCGCCCCTGAACTAGCTCTTTTACCATATATTAATCGTTACCTAATCCTTACTTCTTTTATACGAGGCACTGGGTGTAATTTAGACATTACAGAGAATTGCTTTCTCTCTCACACACTCGCTCTCTCTCTCTCTCTCTCTCTCTCTCTCTCTCACACACACACACACACACACACACACAATCACACCCTTCATTACTTTCAAGAAGAATACCTGGAACCTTATAAATAATCAGAATGATAAGTTGAATGAAGAAATTAGTTAAAGGTAGGATGCGAGAAATTAGAGTAATGAAATTACTCCTGATTGATCAGAACAGACTAGGATGTGAACTTATTGCAGTGATCAAAATTATGGCAAAAAACAGGGTAAAATAAGAATACTTCATTTCTCTTAGCTGGCATTACAACATCCCAGTTTCAAGATCGTCGGCACAAGACCTTGGAGTGAGATAAAGCAAAAGTTCTTTATTAAGGGAGTTGTTAGGATTTGGAATGCCCTACCTGTGAGATTTGTGAATGAAGACTCAAGAGGGAACTGGATATATATTTGAAAGTTCCGAAATTAAAGGGCAACAGTGATAGAGGTGGCAAATAGGAGGATTTGGGAGACACTTCACAAGCTGATGCATACACAGTGGCCAAATAGCCTCCTTGTGTACATTAAAGTTCAGTACTCTATCATGGACAGATGCAAGTCAAAGCCAGTATCAGATTATTTCCAGCTGTAAATGTTGGCAAATATCTGATCATTTTGCTGCAGCATAACCATTTATAATGCAAGTATTGCAAGTTCAGCTTGATGATGAAGTCTAATTAGTACTCAGCACACGAATATTTTAAATTTTGTATCCCAACAAATAAAACAAATATTTCCTTTGCTTTGCCACAAAACTCTTTCGAAAATGCCTGACTGTTCACTCACACAGATGTATGTTCTTCATTCTTTTTCGCATTTCACATTAAATACCATTGATTCTGAAAATTGTAAGGTTTCAAATTGGTGTTCACTTCAATTTAATAACACAAATCATTTATTTAATGTAATATTCTCTGTTCATATTGAATTATTGTCATTTTTCAATTGTTGGAAAAGAACTGAAGCTCGCATATTTAGTGAGAAATTAAACTGATCGATTATGTATAAATATGAAAGAAAGCAATTTCTATATGACTGTTCAATCGTTTTCTCACTCGAAAAATACAATCATTCAGAAGCCAACGACTTTCGAAACGTTAGAGCAACGATGTATTCATTTGAATACTGACAATGAGTCTGTATTGCAGCGAGTTTTGAGAAGATTTGTAGCTCAGGTTGAAGTTTTGGATGTAGGCTTCTTCGCTGAGCTGGGGGGTTCATTTCGAGATGTTTTACCATCTTCATTTTCAGTGGGCCTCAGGGGAACCAACGCTGAAAATTCCTGCTTTCTATTTATATGTTTGAGTTTCTTTGGGTTGATGATGTCATTTCCTGTGGTGATGTTATTTCCTGTGGTGAAGTCACAGCCTGCTCCTTTTCTCAGGGATGATAGTTGAGGTCTAACTCGGTGTTTCTGTTGATAGAGTTCAGGTTGAAATGCCATGCTTCTAGGAATTCTCGTGCGTGCCTCTATTTGGTTTGTCCTAGGATGGATGTGTTGTCCCAGTTGAAGTGGTGTCCTTCCTCATCCGTATGTGAGAATACTAGTGAGAGATGATGATGTATTTTTGTGGTTACTTGATGTTCGTGTATGCAAAAGCATGTAATTGTGATCAGCACTGTAGTCAGATAACATGTTCTTTGTTCGGTATTAAATAAAATATACAAACTTTATTTTTGTATCATAAAATGTTGGCACGAAAGTATATTTTAGTTCCATAAACATAACATCAACCTAATTGTTTTCAGAGGTGATGCAATTATTGTTTGGTTGAATAATGATATTTCACACTTTTGTGAATCACAATTCACGAGCATAGCAAATATCTGATTTTTTCAGATCAGGTTGCAATCAAAACCGACATTGAAAAAAGACTTTAAAAGATTTGAATTCAGTCACAGCTGCCTGTGATACTGGGTAAGACATTTGTCTGCTCTTAAATGAATCCAGAGAGCTTACACCTGGGTCAGGGCAGTCATTTAAACATTATTTCACGACAAATTATTTCGACTCCATCTTCGGTCTGAGCCTTGACTGGGGGCAGATGAATGGACATGGAGAGTCAGAATCACATCGCACAAGTTAATTATGGTGATGATATCTGGCCTGCCTCCCAGACTCCAAGCATCTGCTATCTGGACCAGACACTGGGTAAAGACGTTAACAAGTTGACAGTATTCTGAAGTACATTGTGTCTCGCAAAGAAAGCTCCAAAACCGTGTCCAATAAATGTCACCTTCATATTCATCAGTATACAAATAAAATTGTACATCTCTGTTGATGGACAAAAATTAATACATGGGTCAACCAACAATATCTATCTGAAGAAAACAGCAGACGGATTCTGTCTGGTGTAGGTCATCACACACATATTGCACTGGTACTCAGGTGACTGTAAGAATGCACCCCAGAAGTGTACGTCTTGGCCTAACGCCCCTACAGAGTGTCCTGATCTCACACACATCACTCCCTCACACATTCAACAATGGAAAAGAATCCACATGCTGAGTGAAACATAGAACAGTCCAGTGCAGACCCTTTGGCCTTGACGTCCTGCTGACTCTTGATCCTTCTCTAACATCAGACAAACCGACATACCCTTCATTATGCTTTCATTCAATTGCCTATCCAATGATCTCTTAATATATCCCCAATGCAGCTTATTCTACTGCAGTTGCTAGCAGTACATTCCAACCATCCACCATTCTCTGTGAAAGGAACCTACCTCTGATTCTCCATTCAACCTTCCTCCAATTACCTTTAGGTTTTTCTCCCTCGTGATAGATATTTGCACCATGGGAAAATGTATCTGGCTATCCACTCTATCTTTGCCTCTCGTCATCTTATACACCTCTATCAAGTCATCTCTCATCCTCCTTTGTATTCATCAAATGCAACTTTCCAGAACTAAGTAATGGAGAAAGTGAGAACTGCAGATCCTGATGAACTGCTGATGCCAAAAGATTTGTCTCTCCTGTTCCTCAGATGCTGTCCCAATGGCTGTGCTTTGCCAGCGCCACACGTTTCGACTCTGATTCCCATTACCTGCAGTCCTCACTTTCACCATTACTTAGAGCTCTCCCTTCTGCAAACTGAACAGGGAATTAATCAGCAGAAACTAATTGCATGTGGAGCTGACTGTTTAGTTCTGGAAAGTTGCATTTGATGAATACATTTATTAAAAGAGAAATTACAATTCAACAAATATTCATTCATTCCCAGAGGTACAGTTTTGGTTCATGAATTGGGCACCTTGAGAACAAACAATGAATGACTAAAGAACTCCGCGTTAGAGAGTATTCTAGGTGTTACATTCCAGGCTGGATGTCGTTTACCTTAATTCTGGGAATATTATCGGATAAACAGATGTGATAACGGAATGAGGTGAAATGGGGAAGTGTGACATTTTTGCCATCACAGAGATGTGTTTGAGGGAGGTCAGGCCTGACAACTCAATATCCTGGGGTACAAGATCTATAGGCACGACAGGAGAGGTGGTAAATGAGGAAGTGGGGTTGCATTACTAATTGTGGAGTTAGTTACTGCAGTAAGAATGATCTAATGAGGCTTGGTGGTTAGAGCTCAGGATCAAAACCATGAAGACACACCGCTGGGGATATATTATAGACTCCCAAACAAAAGAAAGTACAGGAACTGATATAGAACCAATTTACTGAGGTGTGCTAATACAACAATAGGATCATTATATTCAGGCATTTCAATTCCAAACATTCATTCGGGCAGTGATAACATTTTTAAGATGGGACATATGCCTTGACATTTATTCAAGGGAGCTTCTTATGTCAACGTGTAGCAGATACAACAATGGGCGGGGCTGTGCTGGGCCTCACCATGTGGAACGCAGCCAGTCAGATGTTGCATCAGGATTGGGTTGAGCATGAAAGGACCAGTGACCGTGACTCCTATGTCTTGAGTTTGCTAAGGAAAAAGACCCAAAAATGTTTGAAAAATAAAAGTTTTTTGGATTTGGGAGACCGATTTTATGAAAAAATATGACAGGATCTGGCCAAAGTGCAGATGCTTCTGGGTGCAAATGTAGCAGAACAGTGTGGGGCGCGAGTTAGGGGGTCACTTGAGCAAAATGTAATTGATGACAGTGTCCGCCCAGCATGTTACACCGAAGATGCATTTTAGGAATACAAGCCAAGAGAACCTTGGGTGTCGACACATTTCTGAACAGAATTAAAAAGGAAAAATAAGCTTACAGCAGTTCCAAAGTGAGCAGGTCAACGGAGGTCCGGAAAGAATATAGAAAGTGTAGGGCTAAACTTAAAAAGTCAGTAGAAGTGCAGAAGTGGTGGCGGGGAGTTAAAATATTCGAGGGTAGAGATGAGCAAGAATTCAAAGACATTCTTTCGAGTTATTAAGGGGAAGAGGATAACGCGGGAGAGAATGGGGAGTATTAAGAACCAAGGGGGCAGCCTGTGCACGGAGCCAGATAATATGTTAAACACTGACTTTCGTTCGGTCTTCAGTTTGAAGAAGGAGTTCCTGGTTTCAATGAGAGTGACCATGTGATCCTTGGGTGAATTGATACAGAAGCTGACAAAGAATTGGAAGTTTTTGCGGGATAGAGAGTAGGCAAATGTACAGACCAGGATGAGCTGCATCTTAGGCTGACGTGAGGAGATTACAGTCTCTTAACTTTTCATTTTTGTTTTGCCTCTGGCCACAGAGAAGGTGTGATAGGACAGGATAATATCTAATATTGATACAACTTTCAGAGTGCTAGAAATACCGCATGGGGTTAAAGACTACCAAGTCTCACATCAGTGAGAGGGAAGTCATTTTCGAAACTTCTTCAGGCTGTTGAGGCTGGCTCATTAAATATCTTTAGGATTGAGGCAGACTGATTTTCATACAAGGTTTTTGGGTAAAATGTAGACAAGTGGAATGGGGCGATTATCAAAATCGATCTCACCGAATTGAGTGGAAAAGCAGATTCAGTAAGCGGATAGATATACTGTTGTCCCTATGTCAAATGGTATCATTTTTACAATAGCCTTGTATTCACTGGAACATCAACCTCTCTCGCTGTGGAGTGAGACACAGTTTGGAATGCAGTCGATGGATTCAAGGAATGAATAAATGCAGTACTCTTAGACAGAAAGGTCCAAGGGACTGTGACAACGCAGATTGGCTGTCGGGGTGAAGATTACCATCAGCGCAGTTGGCACTACCAGAAGGAAAATCTCAGTAAGACATCTTCCAAGGCCAATCAGTGATCTTGGATGGACAGCAGGTCGTCAGTGGCCAGGTGTCAAGGAGTGCTTTCTGCCCAAGTGCTACATCACTGCAGTATCTCCTTCCTTCCCTAACCAAAACTAAATGTGAAGGGGTAGAGAGACATGCGGTTGGTAGCAGAGTCAGTAGTAATGTTTGGCTCAAGAGGTTTTGGACAGCAGCAGCTCAGCGAAAACTACAGGCAAGCTCAAATAAAGTCCGTTCAACTTTTGTGCTGCAATGGAGATTGCAGTTAGGACTGTTGAACGTTCCTCCTACGGGATGTGGGGAGCTCAGGGAAATTCCCACAGTCCCTGGTAACTACACGTGTGGAAAATGCACCCAGCTGCAACTCCTGGGAGACCGTGTTCGGGAGCTGGAGCTGGATGCCCTCAGGATCATCTGAGATATTGAGAACTTCATAGATAAGAGCTTTCATGTTGTGGTCACACCCAAGACTCGCCCCAATCATGTTTCTGTAATGACTATAATATCCCAGTCCCGCGTTAAGATCCATGCTATGAGTACATCAGGCTTACCTATCTGTCCTGTTGCATTTAAATAAGGGCAATTTAATCCAACAGGAGTCCTTGCTCCCTGTTGTGTTCAAGACAGAGAGGAAGTTGGCGACCACCTGGAATGGCGAACGGAGTAGGCAGAGAATGCAGGAATCCCCTGTGGCAATTCGCCGAGAAAACAAGTACACCGTTTTGGATACTGTTCAGAGGAAATACATTCCAGGGGAAAGCAGCAGTAGCCAGGTTGGTGGCACTTCCATTGACTCTGGGGCACAGTGGGAAAGGGTAACAGTTAGCAGGACCTTAGAGATAGGAGAGTCGATTGTTAGAGGGACAGATCGGAGATTCTTTGGCCTCAAATGGGAGTCCAGAATATTGAGTTACCGCCCGGGTGCCAGGGTCCAGGATGTGTCCGAGCGGCTGCAGAACATTCTCAAGGGGGAGGGGGAGCAGCCAGAAATCATTATGCACGTTGGCACAAATGACACGGGTAGATGTAGGAATGAGGTCATACAGGGTGATTAGTGAGAGCTGGGAGAAAAGTTAAAAACCAGGACCTTAACGGTGGTAATCTCCTGATTACTTCCATTGTAATGAGCTAATGAAAGTAAGAACAGGAGGATATGGCAGATAAATAAGTAACTAAAGAATTGTTGCGGGGGTCGGGGGCAGAGAGATTCAGATTTTTACATTGTTGTCTTTTCTGTGACAGAGTTGACCTGATCAGGAGGGACAGGTGGTGCATGCACTGGGAATGGGACCAGTACTTGTTGGCGAATTTTGTCCATGCTACAAGGGAGGATTTAAACTATATTGGTGAGGAGCAATACCGTCATGATCAGGGAGGCAAGAACGAGGCTGGTAGGAGATACAGTAATCAGAAGCAATAAAGTGAAGAGACAGGTCAGGCTGGAACATGATAAGGAGTAAGGAATGCCTGTTGGATTAAACTACTTTCATTTCTGTGCAAGAGGGTTGGCAGGTAAGACCAATAAACTAATGGTGTGGATAGGAACATGGGATTGGGATAATATAGCCTTTATAGAAACATGGCTAAGCGAGGGTCAGGACTGGCAGCTTCATGCATCAGGTACAGGTGCTTTAGGGGGGACAGGGATGGTGGAAGGAGGGGAGGAGGAGTTGAATTTCTGATTAAGGGATTATCACAGCAGTAATCAGAGATAAAATAACTGACCAATCATCCAGTGAGGCTTCGCGGGTGGAGCTAAGAAGTAGGAAGTGGATGATGATGTCACCGGGGTTGTACTATAGGCCTCCAAAGTCAGCGTGAATTTGAGTAACAAATATGCAGGGAGAAGGGAGACATGCAGGAGCAATATGGTTGTCATAAGAGTGGATTTTAATTTTTGTAACAGACTGAGACTGCCAGAGTGTGAAGGGATTTGATGGTGTGGAATCCGATAAGTGAATTCAGGAAAGTTTCCTCCAGCAGTATGTAGAGGGTCCTACTTGGGAAGGGGCAAAACTCAAACAACTCTTGGGAAACAGAGCAGGACAGGTGACTGAGGTGACGGGGGGGGGGGGTGCGGAATTTGGGACCAGTAACCATCGTTATTAATTTTCAAATAGCTATGGAGAGGGACAAAGCTGGTCCACAGGTTGAATTTGTAAATTGGAACAAGGGGAATGTTGATGGGATTGGACAGGATCTTGCAGGTGTCGACTGGAGTAATTTGTTTGCAGGTAAATGGCCCGCTGGCTAGTGGGAAGCCTTTAAACGTGAGATAGCTAGAGTTCAAGGTCTATATGTTTCTGTGACGGTGAAGGGCAAGGTTGGCAGGAATGGGGAACTCAGGCTGACAAGAGATATTTAGGCATTGACTGGAAAAAAGAGGGATGCGTGGCTCAGGCACAGACAACTGGGATCAAGGGAGTCCCTGGAGCAACAAAAAGGGATATAGGAGTTTACCTTTGATAGAAATCAGGAGGGCGACAAAGTGGACATGAAAGAACCTTGTCTGAGAAGATTAGGATGAATCCAAAGAGGCACTTTAAGAATATGTGAGAAGTCTGTTTGAATTTAGAACACAGATGGCAAGCTGGAAGATTAAGTCCAATCCCAATATCCTGTGCTTAAACAAAGTAGAGTACAACAGGATGAGGCAGTAATTTTTCAAAGTACACAGCAGAATTATATATATTAGTGAAAAGGAAGGACTGTAGGAAAAGGAGTAATCTGCCATTTGTGTCTAAGGAAATAAGGGAGTCTATCAAATTGAAATAGAAGGCATACAAATTGGCAAAGACCAAGGAGAAATTAGGAGATTAGAAAAACTTTAAAGATCAACAAAAAGCTTGATGGGATTTTGACTGGGTATACAAATGAGTAGCTATCCCCAGGGCAAGAATAGCAGTTTACACTGCTCGAGGAAACCTATTGCGTGGGGAACATATGGCTTATTTAATTGTTGAAGTACTTATCTGAAGAAGTCTGTCAGCATAGAGATGAACCTGATAAAGTTAAAAATTACATCGTGCTTGGAAAGCTAGTGCTTCCTAATAAACCTGTTGGACTATAACCTCGTGTCGTGTGATTTTTAACTTTGTCCACCCCATTCCAACACCGGCTCCTCCACATGAGAATCCTGACAGACAACCCCACCGAAACTGAAGCACCTCTCAAGTACTTGACTGTGCCATGGAGGTGTTGGGGAGGGGTGTGTTGTTTAAACACAAAGTGCTAACTTGAACTAGACTTTTTAAACTGCCGTTGCCACGGAGATAGTCCTGACAACCAGCCTCCATTCAAAGCCACAAAGCACGTTAACATGGACTTGGCTGTGTCTCAGTACTTTTTCCAGTCACACTGAGGTTTGACATATTCGCCCACGGACAGAATACACACCTTTCCTTCCAGATGAAAAGCCTAATGATATTCAGATCAGCACGGATCAATAACAATCAGATCTGAACATGAAGTTCAATTTGTATTTCTCATCTGTAAATCCACCCTTTCTGTACCCTACAACAGAAAAAAACAAGTCACCATTGTTAATACAGGATGGAAATTTATAAGACAATGCTAGTATTAAATTGTAGTTTCCTTGTTCCCCCAAAGCTTTAAATCTCAGTCTCACAATTTCTCTCTCTTGTTAACTGAAATCCAAACCAATCCCGTCCCTCCTTTCCTCCAAACCCAGTTCTCACAATCTCTCTCCTCGCCTTGAATTCAGTTTGCGAGCTGCTGTCTGCAGACTAAGAACCAAATCAATGAGTTTGACTTGGAGCCTCCAGGGTGTTGGTGAATCCTCCCCCCATCTCCCAGAAACCCCATTCTCTGATGAGAAACATTCTGCACACACTGGCCAAATCATATCTAGTTGAACTAAAATTAACCAAATTAGAACTCTAATTAGAGGCCCATCCTTGTCATTTTCCATAACAATCCTGACTATTCATAAGAGTTCTGACAACTTGCTGCAAAATGCTCCCCCATTGATACTTTGACCACTCGTCAGGATATCAGGCAAAGGGCTATTCCCTTGGATCTGACCTCAGAAGAAAGAAGGAAGGGAGCTGCTAATGACAGATTAATCCCACACATCCACAGCCTCCCTCCCTGGCACTGATCCGCCCTGCACATGTGCCAACAACTGGCCAGCACTGCGCCCGTGCACTGATCTCCCTTCTTACGGAACATGCTCTAGATCACACAGGAGCCTGGAGGATTGTTATCAGTTGCTGCCCAATAGAGTGGAGGGGGCGGGGCTGGAGGACCGGAAATAATGGGATTGTAAACAATGAATGAATGTGGAGGACACTGGGGATGGACAGGTCAGTGAGGGACAGGAGCAGTGCAGCAGCAGGAGGGAATACTGGACAAACTGAGTAATGGGAGAGTCTGACAGGAGAGAAACTACAGGAAGGTTCTGTTTGGAGACTCAGGCAGGGACAGCTGGGAGAAAGTATGGCCTGGTGGCTTGGGCAGGTTTTCTAATCATCCTCTTATAAGCCGCTGTTACCAAACTCTGAACTCTATCCTCTTGGTCCAGAGGAAAGGACACTACCACCATTTCATAGTGGGGTGGTGGAAAGAAAGGAAGATTTGCTCAAACGCACTCACATGGAAACTCCATGAGCTCCTCGTACTTACTGTCTACGGTGGGGATGGAGGAGACAGAGCAGGTGGGAGGGGTAGGGATATAGGGACTGCCTTTCAAAAGGAACTCACTTGTGTTGGTGTTATTAACAAGACTCAATACACAGTCACCAACACAAAGCTGGTGTACGTGAATGTTATCCAGAATATTAACTCCTATAACTGGGTGACGCAGACCCCAATGTGCAGAGTTAAGTCCTGGATATCAATAACAGCCTTGTGCGTGGGAAATCATGTCTCATGAACTGGACTGAGTTTACTGAAGAAGTAACAAAGCGGATTGATGAGGGCAGAGCGGTGAACATGATCATCATGGGCTTCAGTAAGGCGTTCGACAAGGTTCCTCATGGGAGATTGGTTCGTAAGGTTAGATCTCATGGAATACTGGGAGAACTAGCCATTTGAATATAGAACTGGCTCAAAGGTCGAAGACAGAGAGTGGTGGTCGAGTGATGCTTTTCAGGCTGGAGGCCTGTGACCAATGGAATGTCATAAAGTTCGGTGCTGAATCCAGGACTGTTTGCCATTTATATCAATGTGAACATAAGAGGTATTGTTAGTGTGTTTGCAGATGACACCAAAATTGGCAGTGTAGTGGACAGTGAAAAAGATTACCTCAGAGTACAACGGGATCTGGATCAGATGGGCGAATGGGCTGAAGCGTTCAGTTTACATAAATGTGAGATGCTGCATTTTAGGAAAGCAAACCTTAGCAGGACTTTTGCAGTTAATAGTAAGTTCCTGGGGAGTGTTGCAAAACAAAGAGACCTTGGAGTGCAGGTTCATAGTTCCTCGAAAGTAGAGTCACAGGTGGATAGGATAGTGAAGAAGGCAGTTGGTATGCTTTCCTTTATTGGTCAGAGAATGAAGTATAGGTGTTGGGATGTCATATTGTGGCTGTACAGGACATTGATTAGGCAAATTGTGAAATATTCCGGCAATTCTGGTCTCCTTATTATCGGAAGGATGTTCTCAAACTTGAAAGGGGTCAGGAAAGATTTACAAGGATGTGGCCAGCGTTGGATAGGGTGTTTTCCCTGCAGCGTCGGAGGCTGAGGGGTGACCTGATAGAGATTTATAAAATCAGCCGGTCTTGGGTAAGGCAAATAGACAAGGTCCTTTCCCTGTGGTTGGGGTATACAGAACTAGGGGAGAGGGAGGGGAGAGTATGCAGAGAGGGTGGGCTGAGGGTGGGGGGAACGAGAGGATGTGGGGATTGAGAGAGGTGGTACAGGTGAGGACAGAGATGGGGCAGGGGAGGACAGGCAGAGGCAGGGGAGAATCAGAGAAAGGGGAGTGGAACAGAGGGGGAGGGAAACAGAGAGGGGGGAACAGAGAGTTATTTTATCGATCTACAACACAACCCTGTTCCTGTTTTCTCCTCCTCACTTTCAATCCCTCTGAAGAACTCAGAACTGCATAGTTCCTGGAAAGTCGTGTTTCAGGGAGACTGGGTGCTGAAGACTGCATTTGGGACGCTGACATTTATTGGTCTGTGCACTCATCAATAAAGGGACCTGGGTTCGATTCCACTCTGTGTCGTGTTTGCACATTCTCCCTCTGTGTGTTTGCACGGGCATCCTCTGGGCGCTCTGGTGTCCTCAAAAAATCCAAAGACGTGCAGGTTAGGTGGATTAACTGTGGGTAATGCTGGGTCACATGGTTCAGGTGGGATGCTATTCCGATGGTTGGTAAGGTCTCATGGGCTGAATGGGCTGCTTCCACACTGTATGGATTCTGTCACTGAGTATAAGAGTTAGGAGGTCACGTTGTGGCTGTACAGGGCATTGGTGAGGCCAGTTTTAGAATACTACATTCAATTCTAGTCTCCCTGATTTCAGGAAGATAGGACTCAGCGCCATAATAACAAGTTCATGGGAAGTGTTGACGAACAAATACACTGTGCAGATTGGTTTGATAGTTCCTTGAAAGTGGGGCTGAAGGTAGACAGGTCGGTGAAGGTGGTGTTTGGTATGTTAGCTGTTATTGGGCAGTGCATTGAGTATAGGAGTTGGGAGATCATGGTTAGGTTGTACAGTTTATCGGCTCAGCCACTTTTGGGAATGCCCAGACTGCTTTACATTCTCGTCTCCCTGCTATAGGAAAGATGTTGGGAAACCTGAAAAAGTCCAGAAAAGATTTAGAAGGGTGCTGCCAGTATTGAAACATGTGAGCCATAAGGAGGGGCTGAGGACATTTTGCCTGGAGTAGTGGACGTTGTGGGATGGCATTATACAACGTCTTCAAAACTGCAATGTTTCCTGCAACTGTCACCATTTCAGATGCTGCCAGACCTGCTGAGGATCTCCAGCAATTTTATTTTTGTTTTTATTTCAGATTTCCACGATTTTGCTGAGGCACTTAGAGTCATAGACATTTAAAAGGCTTCATATTTTGTTTACTCTCACCCCTGGGATTGCAGGACTGATGGATGCAGAGGACTCAATCCTCGTTTAATTCTCCTTTGCTTTGTCTTTCTGAGCTGTTGCCTGCATCACGAATACTCTATCCCCCATTCCCTGACCTGAATCTGGCCCATCTAAGCCACTCTTTAGCTCCCAACCCCCTGCCAGACTAGTTACAATCTCACCAATGGAACTGGCAATCACCCCACCAAGAGATTTCTCCCAGCCCTGCCCAGGGGTAACCAATCAGGCTGATACAAGTCTCACCTAGCCCAGAAACGGTCGCAGTGCCTGGAAAATCTAAACCCTTCTCTGGTACACCATTTCTCCAGGCACACATCCAGCTGATCTATCCTCTTGTTCCTGCTCTCACGAGCACATGGCACTGGGTGTAAGTCAGACATTATTACTTTTCATTTTAATATATCTCTGATTTTCCTTTATACATATTTCAGGCCCTCATCCCTTTGTTTCGCGATGTCGTTGGTATCTGTGTGCTCCACAACCATTGGTTATTTACCCTCCAGCTGCAGAACTCACTGTAGCCACTCCATGTTATTACAGATCCTAGCACCAGGGAGGTAACATGCCATCCTTGATTCATGTCTGTGGCCACAGAAGTACCTGCCCTTACTCTGACGATTGATCCCATGATTCCTGATGAAGGGCTTTTGCCCGAAACGTCGCTTTTGCTGCTCGTTGGATGCTGCCTGAACTGCTGTACTCTTCCAGCACCACGAATCCAGTATTTGCTTTCCAGCATCTGCAGTCATTGTTTTTACCCCATGTCACTATAGCCCTGCAACTGTCTTTCCTCCTGTTCGGTGCAGCAGAGCTATCTGTGGTGTCATGACCCTGGCTGTTGCTGATTTCTCCGAGAGGCCACCCCACCCATTCACCACCAACAGAATTCCAACTGGTATACAGTATCTGCTTGAGAAGGGCATGATCAATGGGGAATCCTGCACTCCCTTGGTGAGCCTTTAACTTGATGTGATGGTCACCCATTCCTTTTGTGCCTGTGTCACCCTCACCTGCAGTATGACGCACTCACGAAACGTGCTATCCATAATATTCTCAGTGTCATAAATGGTCCACAGTGAGTCCACTCACAGCTCCAGGTCTGAAAAGCAGTTTCCCAGTAGCGCAGATGGACACACTTCCTACACACATAGCCGTCAGGGACACTGGAAGCGTCCCTTATTTCCCACATTGTACAAGAGGAGCCCGCCACGGGTCTGAGGGTTCCTGTCTCAATGTCTCTCTAGATTCAGCGAGTTACTCCCATTAAGAGAATTTAATACAGCTTTCAACCTTCCTTCACTTCAAACATGTCCATTATAATCAATAGCCCCAATCTTTACTTAAGCTGATATATTATACGTTAAAAACTGTTAACAAATACTCCACAGTGTCGCTTACAAATTGGCTGTTGCCATTCGGACCATGCGAAGTTCTGAATGGCCTGAACTAAAACTAAGTTTCAGCGTCACCTTCTCCCTGTCTCATCTCCCTCTGTTTTTTACCTAATCCAAAACATTCTCATTGAGCCAAGCAGCACTCAGCGTCAACATGGCCTTCAGCAATTTCTGGATGAACAGATAATTGTTCAGAATCTGGAAAATTCCACCTGAAAAGTTACTGGAATTTGAGTCCATAAGAAATTTAATGGGAAATTTACAGGGAATTGAAAATTAGGAGTTCACAGGTTAAAGTCATGAAGTGGTTGACTGGGTCTAAACATGACAGTTCCTGCAAAGAGGCGAGGTATTGTTTGGATAAATCTATGTTCCCTCTCAGACCAATATCTCCTTCCCGGGCTGCACGGCCCAGAACAGAGCACATACCCCAAGGGTGATCCAAACGTGAATTTGTACATCTTTCTGCTATTTGCTTGACAAAAATATGAGAGTCTGGAATAGGGTGGTTCTGGAAAAGCACAGCAGTTCAGGCAGCATCCGAGGAGCAGTAAAATCGACATTTTGGGCAAAAGCCCTTCATCAAGAATAGAGACAGGGTGCCTGCAGGGTGGAGAGATAAATGAGAGGAGGGTGGGGGTGGGGAGAACGTAGGAAAGAGCACAATAGGTGAGTAGGATGATGATGAAGGTGATGGGTCAGAGAGGAGGGTGGAGTGGATAGGTGGAAAGGAAGATAGGCAGGTAGGACAAGTCATGGGGACAGTGCTGAGCTGGAAGTTTGGAACTGGGGTGAGGTGGGGGAAGGGGAAATGAGGAAACTGGTGAAGTCTACATTGATGCCCTGGGGTTGAAGTGTTCAAAGGTGGAAGATGAGGCGTTCTTCCTCCAGGCGTCGGGTGGTGAGGGAGCAGCGGTGAAGGAGGCCCAGGACATCCATGTCCTTGCTGAGTGGGAGGGGAGTTGAAATGTTGGGCCACAGGACATTGTTTTTACCTAAAAATATGAGCTACTTTTCGACAGACAGAACAGACAAACCTTTCTCGTTCCACAGTTAAATGCCAATGACATTCAGACCCTGATGACTCCGCTGACTGTAGAAACATGCTTTTGAGATACCAGTGTCAATTATTCTCAATTAATATCTGATAAAAAAATTTACAAGACAAAGCTCACAGTCAGTGCAAGATGAATATTAAAGACAAATATTTCCTTGGTATGTGTCTGATGTGTAAATGCTCCTCTTCAAATCGCCCCACCCCCACCCAGGAAGAGGATATGTCCATGCGCCTCGCTGTACCATTTCCCCGCACCAAAGATGGCGGCTGTAACCCAGGACCTATCATTGCCTGACGGCCAGAGACATTTTCCAATTTGCTGCAAACGTGGGAGCAGGAGTTTCTCATTCAGGACTAGCGACCTGAACAGAGTGTAATTAAACCCCGCCCAGTCTAAACTGATACATTTCATTCGGTTTCCACTGCCACTCCCCCTTTCCCATTTCCACCTCCTTCACACACCAAGGGTCATTCCGGTACCTGTGACCCTTCCTTAGATCAGATTGTAGGGATTCTAAATTTTCCCAGCTAACGTGTGGAAACAGGGCCATCGGCCCAACAAGCTCACACCCACACTCCGATGATTATCCCACCCAAACCCATTCCCCGACCCTATTTGTCTACATTTCCCCTGACTAATGTACCTAAACAATGCATCCCAGAACACTACGGGAAATGTAGCTTGGCCAATTTACCGAACCTGCATATTTTTGGACTGCAGGAGATAGGGGATAAAGAGTAAATAATAGGTTGAGATGGAGTTCAAAGAGAGACAGGAACATTTGGAAAGACAAAGGAGTGGATAATGATCTTGCTGGGAGGGTGCATAGCTGTTAATGGAGGGGACAGGAACCTGTGTCTGGCAGCATCTCAGTGGAGGTGGTGGAAATGGTGGCTGATGATCTACGTTCTGCTGCAAAAAAGACCCTGAGCTTTCAGTTGCCTGCTCTTTAACACACAAGACTGTTCCCTGGCCAACATCTCTGTCTCAAGCTTACTGCAGTGTGCCAGTGAAACTTGATGCAAGCTGGCAGAAGACTCCAGAACATACCAAATTGCCTCCTCTTTCAAGGATTCACAATTTCCCCTCCCATGTGGTCAACAATGCCCTCCAGTGTATCTCCTCCACTTCCTGCACCTCTACTCATGAACCCCACACCTCCAACACAACAAGGATAGAATCCCCCAGTCCTCACCTTCCACCCAGATACAACACATCATCCTCTGCCAGTTCCACCACCTACAATCAGACCGCACCATTTGAGATATATTTCCCTTCCCACCCCTTTCAGCATTCCACAAAGACCATTTCCTCTGTGACTCCCTCATTAGATCCATGCTCCCCACCAACAAACCCTCCACTCCCAGCACCTTTGCTTGCCAGTTCAAGAGGTGTAAAACCTGTGCCCACACCTTCACTTCACGTTAATCCACGGCACCAAATGATCCTCCCATATCCAGCAGAGATTTCCCTGCACGTCCAGATACCTCACCTATTTTATCCTTTGCTCTCGATGTGGTCTCCTCTACACTGGGGAGTCAGGACGCCAACTTGATTCAGAGAACATTTCTGGAACACATGCACCAAACAACTCCACCACCCTGTGGCCGACCACTTCAACGCCCTCTCCCACTCCACCAAGGACATGCAGGTTCTGGGCTGCCTCCATCGCCAAATCCCAGCCACCCGACGCCTGGAAGAATACCACCTTATCTTCCATCTTGGGACCCTTCAACCACATGGCATCATGGTTTGCTCATCTCCCCTCCCCCCGACCTTATCTCAGATCCAACCCTCCAACTCGACACTGGCCTCTTGAACTGTCGCACCTGTCCATCTTCCTTCCCAATTATCCACTCCAACCTTTCCCCATTACCTCCCATCTACATCTACCTATTGCCTTCCGAGTTCCCATCCCACCAACCCCACACACCCCTCTTATTTACCTCTCAGCCCTCTTACCTTTGGAGAGCTGATGAGTTTAGCAGCCTCCTTTCTGCATGAACAATTCTGTGAACATTTCATTCTGAGACCTCTCAGGAAATATCAGGGCAGGGTTTGTAAAGAGGTCAGATTGAATGAGGGTCTCAGTGAACAAAAGTGAGACACAGATACAGAGAGGTTTTGGGATGGATTGAATCAAATGTTATCAATTTGCACGGCTGCCAATATTACAGAAGTTACAAAGGGGAGTGATCAAGAGAGTGGAATTAGAGCAGCAAATAAATCTTAAACATTTATGCAGCTAAAGGGGATGCTGGGTAAAGATACCACAGTTAGTGCTTATTTCATTCCAGACACACCAGCCAGGGCACACATCCTTGCTGTGTCTACCAGATTGATCTCTTTCAGATTTTTGTTCATTTGAAGTGTTCCATGTTTAGATAGTCCAGAGAAGACAGCTTCATTCTCCTCAATCTCTTCTGCCAAGGCAATGCTGCTGTTAGAATTCAAGTCACTATGGTGTGTTACTGGCTGCTTCAAGGACTGGAACCGACAATTGAGACTGAAAGGTTACTGTATAAAATATCTTCAATAGTATTGCCAGATTGCCAGACACATGAGGGGCTTTAAGAAAAAGAACTTAAATGATGGGCACTGAGTATCAGAGTGCCTACTGTTGTGGGGACATTCTGTTCAGATACAATCTATTGGTAATTGTTAGAATTGACTTATCCTGGCTCCAGAGAAGTGGGCAGAGCATTATAACGGCCATCGAAGATGGTAACAAATTTCCCCTGGCTTTCAAATCGTAAATGATAGAGTAGGCATGAGTTCTGCTGGTAACGTGTATAAATTTATTCAAAATGGCTCCAATTTACTTTCAGAAACAAGTGAGAGAAAAGCACATTTCTGAGTTCTTTGCATTAGTCCAAATTTAGAAATTCAGGAGAGCTTAAGGGAGAGCTGGTGTTGGCAGTTGTAGTAATGATAGGGAAAAACTTGTTTCACAGAGAGAGAGTTCACAGATAGAAAACTCAGCTTTAACATCACATCGACTGCAGAGTCGTCCAATTCTGTAGGTCCTGATCCTTATCAGTAATATAAAAGGGGAAAGCAGCATTCCTAGCTCAGAGAAATCATTCCCATGTTAGGCAGCTGGTCGAATATTTAACCAGTCATGTGATCTGGGAAGACACCAATGTAACGGGACCAGGGCGAAGCTGTGTAAATGTGAAGAAATTTACTTACCCCTCCCAGTGGGACACTCACTGACACAGTCACACTGGGGAGAGTCTGTTCACCTGCCTCAAGTATGGGAAGGGATTTACTCGATCTTACAATCTGCTGAGGCACCAGAGCGGGCACAATGGATTTAGATCCTTCACCTGCTCCATGTGTGGGAAAGGATTCACTCAGTCCTCTGATCTGCTGAAACACCAGCGAGCTCAATCTGGAGAATGACCATTCACTTGCTCCCAATTTGGGGAGAGATTCACTCAAATGCACCACCTGCTGAGACCCCAGTGAGCCCACACAGGGGAGAGGCCATTCAGATGGTCAGGGTGTGAGAGGGGATTCAGTGATTCATCCTGACTCCCTGAGACCCCAGTGAGCCCACACAGGGGAGAGGCCATTCAGATGGTCAGGGTGTGAGAGGGGATTCAGTGAGTCATCCTGACTCCCTGAGACACCAGCGGGTTCACACTGGGTAGGAGCTGTTTCCCTCTCTGTGTGACAAGGGATTTGCTGAGACTCAACACGACTGAGACACCAGTGAGTGCACACAGGGAAGTGGTCATCCCCCTGCTCCGTGTGGTGTAGAGTTCACACATCACTGCAGGACTCTGATTCTGCAGTTACTGTCCATCAGAGTCAGGAGTGGAACTTGTAGAAGAAGGTGGTTAGCACACTTACCTTCATTGCTCAGACCACTGAGTACCGGAGTTGGGAATTTAGGTTGAGGCTGTACAGGATGTTGGGGAGGCCTCTTCTGGAATACTGTGTCCAGTTCTGGTTGTGCTGTTATAGGAAGGATATTATTAAATTGGAGCGGATTCAGAAGAGACTAACCGGGATGTTGCCATGAATGGAGGGATTGTGTCACAAGGAGAAACTGGATAGGCTGGGATGCTTTTTCACTAGAGCGTAGGAGGTTGATGGATGAACTTAGAGGTTTATAAAACCATGAAGCGTGTAGACACGGTGAATGGCCGGGGGTGGGGTGGGGGGGGGGGGGGGGGAGGAATTCAAGACCTGAGTGCATACAATTTGAAAATAGATGAGAAAGGTTTAAAAAGTAAATTGGGGATTTGTTTTTACTTTTACATGTGTGAAGTGAACTCCCAGAAAAAGAGGCAGCTGTGAATACAATTACAATGTTTCAAAGACATTTAGACAAGTACATAAATAGGAAATGTTTGGATGAATGTGGACCAAGCGGAGGGAGGGGCGATTAGATGAGTTGGGAATTATGGTCGACACGGAATGGTTTAACCACAGGGTCTGTCTCTGTTCTGTATCACTTTATGACTTTAACTCTCACTATCTTTGTGAATTCCTCCATGCTCACAACTCCCCAGATCACTGTCACCTCATCCAGGCTAAACTCTTCCTTATCTCTAGAAATCCTCTCTAGCCTCAGAACCATCGCTATCTCTGGTATCACAAACATCTCAATCTCTGTAACATCCTCCAATCTCCTCCTGTCTCATCACCCTCACGATCTCTAATCTTGACAACCTCCACAAATCTGTCCTTCTCCACATTAAACACTGATGCCACACGTTTAGTATCCCCCCAAAACCCCATCTCCTGCATCTTCACACATAGGATGCCTTGCTGATCTTTGAGGTGGCCTATTCTCTCTCTAGTGACCCATTTGCTCTTAATGTATTTCTAAAAACCATTTCCCTATTCGCCAAAGCGGTCTCCTGTCCCCTTTTTGCCTTACTGATTTAACTCTTAAGTATATTCCACTTGCCTTTATACTCAAAGGATGTTTGTGATTTTTGGATTGGAATAAATGCGAAATATTACATCTTGATAAAACAAACGAAGGCTGGACTTACACTGATTAAAAGTTGGGCCTCGGATAGTGATATGGAACAAAGAGACCGAGGGGTTCAGGTCTTTGAACTATGTGTCACATGCAGACGGGGTGGTTCAGAAGCGGTTTAGCACATTTGCCTTCATTGCTCAGATCTTTGAATATAGGAGTTAGGACGTTATGTTGAGGTTGTACAGGATGTTGGGGAGGCCTCTTCTGGAATACTGTGTCTAGTTCTGGTTGTGCTGTTATAGGAAGGATGTTATGAAATTGGAGCAGGTTCAGAATAGATTTACCAGGATGGTGATGGGAATGGATGGTTTGAGTTATAAGCAGAGTCTGGATAGGCTGGGTCCTTTTTCACTGGAGCACAGGAGGCTGAGGGGTGACCTTATTACAGGTTTATAAAATCTTGAAGAGTTTCGGTAATGTGAACAGCAGGTGCCCTTTCCAGGAGGGGGCGCGATTCAAGATTGGGGACATACGTTTCTCACGTTAAAAAGTAAGGCTTTAAAAAGAAGTTCCGGATTTTATTTTTTGTTTCTGCACAGAGAGTGGTTCACATGTGGAATAAACTTGCAGAGGACATGGTAGATGTGAATGCAATTACAATTTCAGGGTGGCACAGTAGCTCAATGGTTAGCACTGCTACCTCTCAGCGCCAGGGACACAGGCTCAATTCCTGTATTGGGTGACTGTCCATGTGGAGTTTGCATATTCTTCCCCATGACAGCGTGGGTTCCTCCAGGTGCTCCTGTTTCCTCCCACAATCCACAGATGTACAGGGTAGGTGAACTGGCCGTGCTCAATTGCCCATCGTGTTCAGGGATGATTGGGTTGAGTGAATTAGTCAGGTGTAAATATAGAGCAGAAGGGTAGGGGAATGGGATTCTAATAGGAAAAAAAAACATTTGGACCCGTATATCAATAGGGAATGCTCGGATGGACTTGGACCAAGTGGAGGCAGATGCGATTAGTTCAGTTCGAATTTATGGTCGACACGGACTGGTTGGACCACAGGGTCTGTGTCGATGCTGTGTAACTTTATGACTCGTTATCTCTGTAAATTCCTCTATGTTTGGAACTCTCCCTATCAGTGTCACCTCCTCCAGCCTTACAAATCCTCCTCATCTCTATAATTCCACTCCAGCCTCAATATCCAAAAACCTCTATCACAAAATATCTCTATCTCTGTAACATCCTCCATCCTCACAATCCTTTCCAACTTGCATCTCCTCCAGCTTCATTATCCTCCCCATGTCTAATCCCCTCCAGTCTCTCAAAGCTCTGCTATATGTCCTTTCAGGATGCCCAATGTTTATTTCTCACTTGATAATGGCCCTTTACAATTCCTGCGCTGAGCTTCTGAATTTCCTCTTAAACCTCTGCGTCTCACTTTCCTCCCAAGAAAATCGACCAATCACATGTCATCTATTCTAGTGTTACCTTTTCTGACCTGATGTCCAATGGAGCCTGTCATATTCTTATAATAAACATCTCAGCGGTAAACAGAACAGAAAAACGCTCTGGTGGTCCATCGAGTCTGTGAGAAAGAAAACTACCACCGAACTATCCTCATCTATTTTCCAGTACTTGTGGAAAAGTGTCATCTATCATGGCATAGCAAGTGCACACTAAATACATCTCAAATGTTTTGGGGATTTGTGTCTCCCACCCTCACAGACAGTGAGGTTGAGTGCAACTGTTGCTCAATGATGACATCACCCACAGGAACACAGAGTAGCTGGGTCTGTGCAAACCAGAGATCGCCCACAAATTGGAAAGGATGGCAGGGTCCCTGAGAGGGGGCACAGGAGAGTTACCAGGATGGTTCAAGGAATGGGGGATTTTAGTTGCAGGGACATGGGTGTTGTTCATACATATCAAGAATATCCATCTATAATAGATGGACTCTCATTCTCAACCTCTCCCCTTGCTTGGGCTGTGGTAACCTTCAGGTTAAACCACCACCAGACATCTCACTCTAATAAGAGAGCAGCCCTATGGTCTGGTAGGACAATACTGACTTTACCTTTTAGACAGTGATGCCACTGTGCATCGGGGGTGGAGAGAGGGAATGCTGAAGGTGGTGGATGGGACACCACTCAGGCACAGTGCTTTGTCCTGGAGGATGTTCGCTTTCTTTAATACTGTTGAGGGCTGCACTGATGCAGGCAAGTGGAGAATGTTCCAACACGATCCTGATGTGTGCCTTACAGAGAGCAAACAAACACTGGGGAATCAGGGGTTTGGGAAAACTGAGATTGTTCTCCTTGTAGCAAAGGAAATTGAGGGGAGCTGAGAGACAAGTGCTTACAAAACATATACATCAGGATGTTAAACCTTACACTCATCAATTCATCGTAAATGGATTACTGGACACATATTGAAGATTTCGGGGAGATCGATTGACAGGGTGGTTTGATTCAAAGGAGAATTTTTATGCAGAAAATGGAATTGAGCTGGAACAAAATACTCACACACAGTGCAAATATCCAGGTCCTGATGAATGGAGTAATTCAATCAGAGTTTGGCGTTACAATTACTGAGATTCCTATCTGAATATCCACCTGTAGTATCCTGTAATACAAGTTTATAAAATCTGTCACTGTCAGGTCAGGTTAGAAACTCACACCATCCCCTCCTCCTGGTCCAGGATGACTGTACACATCACCCCTTGTGGAGACCAGCAGTCAGTTCAGGGGGAAATCTGTGTGGGTTTCTATGAGTTTCCACCTTGGGACTTCATGTGACTGAACAGGGCAGATCTTTGACACATGGAAGAGAATGTTCCAAGAGTCAGTGAGATGCGGACAGCAGGATTTTCTTCCTTTTCTTTCCTTCCGTGCTGCTGCTGTGCCTCATCAATAAAACATGGGGTGTGAAAGGCTCATGCAGCTTGATGGGCAAGTTCTGACTAATGTGCAGCAAGATCCTCCCAATCATTCCAAAGAGTCTCTCTGAAAAGACAGCAACTCAGCATGCTTCACACTGCCCGGTGCTCCCTGGAAAGGTTGAGAAGAATGAGGGGGGAATCTCCGAGAAAATTCAGACCAGTTTACTTCCAAAAGGATTATAAACTGTTTACAGAGAGGGATTCGTTGGAGACGTGGACACCAAGTTGGCAAATGGAGCATAACTTGGGATAATGTGAAGTTGTTCATTTTGGAGGAGTTAATAAAAGAACAATGGACTATTTAAATGGTAGAAACTGTAGAAAACTGCAACACAAAAGAGACCAGGAGGTAATCGTGCAGGAAACACAGAAAGCCAGCACACAGTTACAACAGGTCATCAGGAAGGGAGATGAAACGTTGTTCCTTGTTTGAAGGGATTTTGCAGTGTAAGAGTTTGGAGTATATACCTGAGAGCAACTTTATAAAGTGCGAGTGAGACTACATATGGAATAATGAGAGACGTTTTGGACCCTTTATATAAGGAAAGACATCACTTCATCGGAGGCATTTAGAGAAGATTGACAGGGATGATCCCTGGTTTGCAGGGACTCTCTTTTAAGAAAAGGCTGAAGAAGTTGGGACTCGACTCACTGGATTTGGGGGAGAATGAGAGGGGATCTTATTGAAACACATTGGCTTATTAAGGGATATAAAAGGGTAAATACTGAGAGGATGTGTCCCATCATGAGGGAACCTGGAACCAGACTCTGGGTCATTTGCAGAATCAAGGGTTCTGTTTTAGATTTGTCAACTTTAATGCAACACAGACATGGGTAAGGGGTTTCAATAGCAATGGAGCTGGGGTGAGGTGGAGAAAAGCAACATTTTAGAGATTGGAGTTCCTGGTGTTTGCGATTGTGTCAATGTCTGATCAGAAGATCACCTTGGGGTCAGAATATGAGAGTAATATTATGAAGAGTGTAGGTCTGCCTCAGGCATTTCCCAGTGAGAGGGAGGGGCTCAGCAGTAAGGGAAGGGAATTTGTAATAGCAACTGAAGGCAATGGGTTTAACCATTGCAGTGTTTCATTGGAGGAAATTGCAGCCAATCGAGTGGTAACCAGTTTTATGAATGAGTAACAGTGGAGCAATAGAGAGGGATGATAGGGAGAGAGAGCTGGGCATTGTCAGTGTACATGTGAAACCAATACGATGTCACCTCCTGGCAGTATGTAGGTGAGATACAGGAGGGGACAAAGATAGATCCTGGATGGACACCACATATGAGGAATCCAGAAAGGAAAGGGAGTATGGAGATGGAGCAGGATTTTCCAACAACCTTGAGGTCAAATATTAGTTCTTAGCAGAATTGGAGAGAAGGACGTAACCAGAAAGGACAGACAGGACAGGGAACAATATTTGTGAATGGGTGAGGGGGAGTGACTCCAAAACTGCTATTTCTACATCAGTGACATCACCCAACTCCACCCTAGTCTCAGCTCATTTACTGAAATATTTGTCCATCCCTGTGTTATCTCCAGACTTCGTTATCTAAACACAGACCTGGCCAGCCTCCCACATTCAACTTACATATAAGCTCAAGAATATCTAAAACCCTACTGCCCAAGTGCTCACTTGTACCAAAACTTGTTGATCCATCAAAAGGCTCCTATTTACAAGCAACAATTTAAAATTCTCTCGCTTGATGTAATTCCTGGCTGTGAACATCCCTGTCTCCCTGCACCACACAACCTGAGAGACCTCGACAACTCATTTTCTTTCAGACTCCCAAAGATGTGTTTATTCATTGCTTCACCGGTCTGGCTGTTTTGACAGTTGCCAAGGCAACACAGTCTGGAATTCGCACCCTGACCCTCTCAGACTTGCTTTCCTCCTTTAAGGTATTCCTGAAAACCTGCTTATTTGGCAATACTTTTGATCACCTGACCTAATATCCCCATCTGTGGCCTTATGTCAGAAATTCTCAATTTCTGTGAAATTATAAAAATGATAAAAATACAAACTGTTGTTAATTTGCACACACATTGTCAACTCTTCACTGTCGCTGAGTGAATAATCTGTAACATCTCTTACCCAAGAACATTGTGGGAGCACCTTCACCACACCAACTGCAGCTGTACAAGGTAGTCAAACATCACCCTCTCCACAGGCAATGGGACTCTTGTTTTCCGATGTGCACTAAGTTCTGTAAAACGTCTCAGCCCATTCCATTAAAATTTCCTTCTCTTCCTGGTCAATATGTCTTTCCTTAACCATGCCCTGCACCTTCACACATTTCTAATGCCTTGGTCACAACATCACAGTGCTGCCAGTGAAGGTTATCACGTGGTATCACTTTATTCCTGATGAAGGGCTTTTGCCCGAAACGCCGATTTCGCTGCTCCTTGGATGCTGCCTGAACTGCTGTGCTCTTCCAGCACCACGAATCCAGAAGCTTATCACGTGGTTGAGTGGAGCCACGCCTCTCATTCACTCAGACCAACCGGCACTACCTTGCCTTCCAGCCCCGTTCCCATCCTCTTATTGGTCCTGCACTGAGATCAATCACCAGAGGCCCTTTGTGGGCTGGAGCATGCTCAGTGCTTCCTGCTTTTGCTGCTGTTCATCAGGTATGAGAGTGTTCATTCCTGTTTCTCCTCATGTCGGACATTAACAACAACGACCTTCATTGTATGGAGCCTTTCACACTGACAATTCTCCTAAAGTGCTTCACGAATGCTGGAAATATTGATTAAAGAGAACAACTTTAAGATACATCTTTGAGGAGTACAGAGGGGGTTGGGAAGGTCATTTAAGAGGTTTTTAGATCAGACAAACCATCTAAAGAGCAACTCACCCAGACCCATTCCCCTACATCTAACACTACGGGCAATTTAGCATGGCCAATTCACCTCACCTGTACATTTTTGGACTGTGGAGGAAACCGGAGCACCCGGAGGTAACCCACGCAGACACTGGCAGAATGTGCAAACTCCACACAGACAGTTGCCTGAGTCAGGAATTGAACCCGGGTCTCTGGCACTGTGAGGCAGCAGGGCTAACCACTATGCCACCGTGCCACCCATCTGCAACTCTGTCCTCTGCAGCTCCAATCATGGAGTGATGTCTGTGGAGAACAGTTTACAACGGAGACAGTTAGTGGCTCACCATAGTTTAACAACCCCATGTCCTAGCCCCCCCAACCCCACACCCCAGTCCTTGTTCTCACAGCCTGTCATTACACATTACCTATGGTTAGCCACTAACAGTTTCCATTAATAGCTAGTAGCCCTCCCCCAGCCAGAACGTTATCCACTCCTTTATCCAACCCTTCTTCTCGCTCTATCCCCACCTATCCTTTACTCCTTACACCCTCCCCTACACCCTACCTTCTGCATATAAACCAACATTTTTTCTCTCAGTATCAGTTCTGAGGAAGGGACACTGGGTCTGAAACTTTAACTCTGACATTTCATCACAGAAACTGCCAGACCTGCTGAGCTTTTCCAGAACCTCCTGGTTGTTGTTTCTGATTTACATCTTCCACAGTTCTTAAGGTTTTAATTTACCAGGAGTTTGTAATTATGGTCCCACAGCCTCTGTCCCAGTCTCTGCTGTCTCTCCCAACCCCAAACAGTGACACTGCACCTGCACAGCTCATGGACAGGTGTTGTCTTGCTGGCCACACCCCTCATTCACTCCCATTGGCTGCAGGACCATACAGACTCTCCTCCCATTGGTCTGGAGCTGCCGTCAATCAGCCGGGCCCCATTGTGATGAGAGCGGAGGGCTAATCCCTCTCTCTGCCCTGGGATGTGCTTCATCATTCACAGTAAATGGGGCAGTATCACAGAGCACAGGGCCTGGGGGCTATTCAGCCCATTGGGGCTGTACTCTCTCCCTCTGGAGATGCTGCACATCTGCCCCAATACCACGTGACAGAGAGGCAAAGAACAGGGAGAGAGTGCAGTTGAACACGTGGCTGCAAGGATGGTGTAGGAGGGAGGGCTTCAGATATTTGGACAATTGGACTGCATTCTGGGGAAGGTGGGACCTGTATAAACAGGACGGGTTGCACCTGAACCAGAAGGGCACCAATATCCTGGGGGGTAGGTTTGCTAGCACTCTTCGGGGGGGTTTAAACTAATTTGGCAGGGGAATGGGATCCGGACTTGTAGTCCAGCAAGTAAGCTAGCTGTGTGTCAGGATGTCCAAGACTGTAGGGAGGCTGTGGAGAAGGTAGCACTGACAGGGACTACTTGCAGACACAGAGATGGGCTCAAGTGCGTATACTTCAATGCAAGGAGTATCAGAAATAAGGTGGGTGAACTTAAGGCGTGGATCGGTACCTGGGACTACGATGTTGTGGCCATCACGGAAACATGGATAGATGAGGGACAGGAATGGCTGTTGGAGGTTCCTGGTTACAGATGTTTCAGTAAGATTAGGGAGGGTGGTAAAAAAGGAGGGGGGGTGGCATTGCTAATTAGAAATGGTATAACGGCTGCAGAAAGGCAGTTTGAGGGGGATCTGCCTCTGGAGGTAGTATGGGCTGAAGTCAGAAATAGGAAAGGTGCAGTCACCTTGTTGGGTGTTTATTATAGGCTCCCCAATAGCAGCAGAGATGTGGAGAAACAGATTGGGAAACAGATTTTGGAAAGGTGCAGAAGCCACAGGGTCGTAGTCATGGGCGACTTCAACTTCCCAAATATTGATTGGAAGCTCTTTAGATCAAGTAGATTGGATGGGGCGGTGTTTGTGCAGTGTGTCCAGGAAGCTTTTCTAACGCAGTATGTAGATTGTCCAACCAGAGGGGAGGCCATATTGGATTTGGTACTCGGTAATGAACCGGGACAAGTGTTGGGCTTGTTAGTGGGTGAACATTTTGGTGATGGTGACCACAATTCTGTGACTTTCACCTTGGTTATGGAGAGAGATAGGTGCGCACAACAAGGAAGTTTTTACAATTGGGGGAAGGGAAATTACGATGCTGTAAGACAGGATTTGAGGAGCATACGTTGGGAGCATAGGCTGTCAGGGAAGGATGTGGTGGAAATGTGGAACTTTTTCAAGGAGCAGATACGACGTGTCCTTGATATGTATGTACCGATCAGGCAGGAAAGAAATGGTCGTGTGAGGGAGCCTTGGTTGACGAGGGAGGTTGAATGTCTAGTAAAGAGGAAGAAGGAGGCTTACATAAGGTTGAGGAAACAAGGTTCAGAAAGAGCAGTGGAGGGATACAGGATAGCCAGACGGGACCTGAAGAAAGGGATTAGGAGAGCTAAGAGAGGGCATGAAAAATCCCTGGCGGATAGGATCAAGGATAACCCCAAGGCATTCTATGCGTATGTGAGAAACCTGAGAATGACGAGAACGAGGGTAGGTCCGATCAAGGACAATGGTGGGAGACTGTGTATTGAGTCGGAAGAGATAGGAGAGGTCTTGAACAAGTACTTCTCTTCAGTATTTACGAACGAGAGGGACCGTATTGTTGAAGAGGAGAGTGTGAAATGGACTGATAAGCTAGAAGAGATACCTGTTAGGAAGGAAGATGTGTTGGACATTTTGAACAACTTGAGGATAGACAAGTCCCCCGGGCCTGACGGGATATATCCTAGGATTATGTGGGAAGCAAGAGTGGAAATTGCAGTACCGTTGGCAATGATCTTCTCGTCTTCACTGGCAACTGGGGTGGTACCAGGGGACTGGAGATTAGCGAATGTTGTGCCGCAGTTCAAAAAAGGGAATAGGGATAACCCCGGGAATTACAGGCCAGTTAGTCTTACTTCAGTGGTAGGCAAAGTAATGGAAAGGGTACTGAGGGATAGGATTTATGAGTATCTGGAAAGACACTGCTTGATTAGGGACAGCCAGCACGGATTTGTGAAGGGTAGGTCTTGCCTTACAAGTCTTATTGAATTCTTCGAGGAGGTGACCAAGCATGTGGATGAGGGTAGAGCAGTGGATGTAGTGTACATGGATTTTAGTAAGGCATTTGATAAGGTTCCCCATTGTAGGCTTAAGCGGAAAGTCAGGAGGCATGGGATAGAGGGAAATTTGGCCAATTGGATAGAAAACTGGCTAACCGGTCGAAGTCAGAGAGTGGTGGTAGATGGTAAATATTCAGCCTGGAGCCCGGTTACAAGTGGAGTTCCGCAGGGATCAATTCTGTGTCCTCTGCTGTTTGTAATTTTTATTAATGACTTATATGAGGGAGTCGAAGGGTGGGTCAGTAAATTTGCAGATGATACAAAGATAGGTGGAGTTGTGGACAGTGAGGAGGGCTGTTGTCGGCTGCAGAGGGACTTAGATATGATGCAGAGCTGGGCTGAGGAGTGGCAGATGGAGTTCAACCCTGCCAAGTGTGAGGTTGTCCATTTTGGAAGAACAAATAAGAATGCGGAATACAGGGTTAATGGTAGGGTTCTTGGTCAGGTGGAGGAACAGAGGGATCTTGGGGTCTATGTTCATAGATCTTTGAAAGTTGCCACTCAGGTGGATAGAGTTTGTAAGAAGGCCTATGGAGTGTTATCGTTCATTAGCAGATGGATTGAATTCAAGAGTTGTGAAGTGATGTTGCAGCTGTACAGGACTTTGGTTAGGCCACACTTGGAGTACTGTGTGCAGTTCTGGTCGCCTCACTTTAGGAAAGATGTGGAAGCTTTGGAGAGGGTGCAGAGAAGATTTACCAGGATGTTGCCTGGAATGGAGAGTAGGTCGTACGAGGATAGGTTGAGAGTTCTCGGCCTTTTCTCATTGGAACGGCGAAGGATGAGGGGTGACTTGATAGAGGTTTATAAGATGATTAGAGGAATAGATAGAGTAGACAGTCAGAAACTTTTTCCCCGGGTACAACAGAGTGTTACAAGGGGACATAAATTTAAGGTGAAGGGTGCAAGGTATAGGGGAGATGTCACGGGTGGGTTCTTTACCCAGAGAGTGGTGGGGGCATGGAATACGCTGCCCGTGGGAGTGGTAGAGTCAGATTCATTGGCGACCTTTAAGCGGCATTTTGATAGGTACATGGATGGGTGCTTAATCTAGGATAGAAGTTCGGCACAACATCGTGGGCCGAAGGGCCTGTTCTGTGCTGTATTGTTCTATGTTCTATGTTCTATGTTCTATTTGCCCACAGCCCCCCAAATCTTTCCTTAAAAATTAAAATTCCAAGTCTATTTCAGAATACCTGCTGAATGTGTCGTTCAGAATGTTCCAGATGCTCAGAACTTACTGAGTACAATAATGTTCACATTTTCGTTTTGT
This sequence comes from Chiloscyllium punctatum, assembly GCF_047496795.1. Classification (NCBI taxonomy): domain Eukaryota; kingdom Metazoa; phylum Chordata; class Chondrichthyes; order Orectolobiformes; family Hemiscylliidae; genus Chiloscyllium; species Chiloscyllium punctatum. Next base: position 23,620,966 of record NC_092790.1, on the reverse strand, counting down.
ATTATTTGCCAATTACTTGAAAGTAGTTACGAAAAGTTGTGACAGTATTAACAATACCTCTCTCCGCAAATTCAAGACCTTGGAACCAAATCTGCACCTGGTCAAAATCACTGCTTCACCTTCTCAGCTCCAAGGATATTATCTGTGCTGCAGCTTGCTCTCCACAAAAGAGGAACGCATCTTAGTTTATTAACGTCATAGACATATACAGCACAGAAACAGATCTTCGGTCCAATTCATCCATGCCAACTAGGAATCCTAAACTACTGGAGTCCCATTTGCCAGCTGTTGGCCTGCATCCATCACAACCCTTCCTGTTCACGTACCCAATCGGATGCCTTTTAAATGTTGTGATTTTATCAGTCTCCACTACTTCATCTAGCAGCACATTCCATACACACACCACACTCAGCTTGAAAACGTTGCCCTTAGATTCCTTTTAAATCTTTGCCCTCTCAACCATGTGCTCTAGTTTTGGAGCGACCTAACCTTAGGAAAGAGAACCTTGGCTGCCCACCTTATCCATGCCCCTCGTGATTTTATAAATCTCCATGAAGTCACCTCTCAGTCTTGGACTCTCCAGGGAAATTAACCCCAGCCTATTCGGCCTCTCTCTGTAGCCCAAATCCTTCAAACCTGGCAACGTTTTTGTAAATCTTGTCCGAACCTTTTCACGTTTCACAACATCCTTCCCAGAACAGGGAAAATCAAACTGAAAACAGAATTCGAGAAGTGGCTTAATCAATGTATTTTAAATGTTGTAATTGTACTCTCCTTCACCCCTTCCCTTGGCAGCTCACTCCAAACATGCACTGCCCTCAAACTGTCCAACTCTGGCAAAGTCCTTGCAAACATTTTCTGAAATGTTTCAAGTTTTACAACATCATTCCTGGAACAGGGAGATTGGAACTGAAAACAGAATTCCAGAAGAGCCTTAATCAATGTCCTGTACAGCAACAACATGACGGAGAGCATAACAAACGCTGCATTCACTCCCTTACCTACCTGTGACTCTACTTTCAAGGAACTATGAACCTGCACTCCAAGGTCTCTTTGTTCAGCAACACTTCCCAGGACCTTCCCAGTTAGTGTTTCAGTCCTACCCTGATTTGTCTTTCCAAAATCCAACAGCTAACATTTATCTCAATTGAACTCTATCTGCCATTCCTTGCTCCACTGGCCCATCTGATCAAGATCCTGTTGTAATCTGAACTAACCTTCTTCGCTGTCCACTACATCTCCAATTTTGGTGTCTTGTGTAAAGCTGCTAACCATATCTCATATATTCACATCCAAGTCATTTATATAAGGACCCAATAATTGATCCTTGTAGCACACTGCTGCTCACAGTCCTCCAGTCCACAAAGCAAACCTCCATCATCACCCTCTGTCTCCTACCATCAAGCCAGTTTCGTACCCAAATGGCTTGTTCCCCTTCATTCCATGTTATGTAACCCTGCTAACCAGTCTGCTTTGTGGAACATTGTCGAATGTCGATATAAACAACGTTCACAGCCTGGTTTAATCAATTTTCTTTGTCACTTCAAAACATTCAGTCAAGTTAGTGAGACACGATTGTGCATGTACAAAGCCACATTGACAACAGTCAATGATTATTCCTTACTTTTCCAAATAGATGGATATCCTGTCCCTCAGAATCCTTTCCAACAACTTGCCTGCCACTGACTTCAGGCTCACTATTCTCTTGTTCAATGGCCTCTCCTTACGACCTTTTAAAAATAATGGCACCTCATCTGTCGCTATCAATGATACAAATACCTCAGGAGAGGCCCAACAATCACTTCCCTAGATTTCCACAAAGTTCCGGGATACATCTGATCAGGTCCCAGGGCTTTATTCAACTTGATGCGATTCAAGACATCCAGTAACACCTCCACTGTAACATGGATACTTTACAAGTTCTCTCTGTTTATTTCTCCAAACTCTCGAGCTTCCATATCTTTCTCCAGTAAAAATGACGTGAAATATTTCCATATCTTTCCCACCCCTGGTGGTTCCATAGACAGCCTCGTTAATCTTTATGGGGTCCTATTCTCTGGTCCAGTTAATCTTTTGTCTGTGATATATTTGTTTGATCTCTTTGGATTCTACTTAAACCATTTCCTGAAGCTATTTCATGTCAAACAGCATCAGCAGCAAGCAACAGAGCTAAACGATCCCACAACCAATAGATCAGATCGGAGCTCTGCAGTTCTGCCACACCCAGTTGTGAACGGTGATGGACAATTAAACAACTCACTGGAGGAAACATCACAGATATCCCCACCCTTACTGGTGAAGGGGTCTCACACGCCCACGCACCAGATAAGATGACAGCATTTGCAGCAATCTTCAGCCAGAAGTGCAAAGTGGGATGATCCATCTCAGCCTTCTCCAGTGATTTCCAACATCACAGATGTGAGTTTTAAGCCAGTTTGATTCAGTGTAAATAACATCAATAAATGGTTAAGTAGTGCAAAGGCTACGGGCCCTACCAATATTCTGGCAATAATACTGATGGTTTGAGCTCCAGAACTTGCCACCCACCAAGCTAAGGACTGCTCCAGCCCTGGCATCTAGCGACAATGTGGAACCTTGCCCAGGGATGTTCAGCACAAAAACACAGGGCAATGCAACCCAAGCAATTTCCATCTGTCAGTCCACACTCGATCAGCAGTAAAGTGATGGAAGATGTCATCAACAGGGGTATCAAGCAGCATCTGCACAGCAATAGCCAGCTGAGTGAAACTCATTTTAGGCTCCACCAGGGTCACTCAGCTCCCGATTGTGTTACGGCCCTGATTCACAACCTGACAACCAGCTGAATCTCAGAGGTGAGGTGAGGGTGACAGCCCAGTCCCACTCCAAGATCACTATTTCTAGCTGATTCTACCCTTGTCTCAGCTCATATACTGTCATCCACCTTGTATTATCTCCAGACGTCAGTATCCAAACACACTCCTGGCCAGCTTCCCACATTCAATCTCCCTGTAATCTTAAGAAAAACTAAATCTCTGCTGCCCAAGTACTCCCTCGTACCAAAACTTGTTGATCCATCACAAGGCTCCTATTCATAATCAACAACATAGAGCCACAGAGATGTACAGAATGGAATCAGACCCTTCAATCCAACCCGTCCATGCCAACCAGATATTCCAACCCAATTCCGTCCCACCTGCCAGCATCCGGCCCACATCCCTCAATTTAAAATTCTGACCCTTGATTTAATTCCTGATTGTGATCATCCCTAGCTTGCCGCATCACACATCCGTGAAGACCTCGACAACCTAAACTGTTCGAGACTCCCAATGATCTATTAATTCATTACTTCACCTGTGTGGCTGCTTTTACAGTTGCCAAAGCATCATTTTCTGAAATTCGCAGCCAAAACCTCACAGGTCTGCTTTCCTCCTTTAAGACATTCCTCAAAGCCTGCTTATTTGGCAATGCTTTTGGTCACCTGACCTAATATCATTAGTCTCTGACCTTATGTCTAAAGTTCCCAATAATATTTTTGTGAAATTATAAGCATGATGATAAAACTACAAACTGTTCTTGATTTGGACATTATCTTCAAATCATCACTGTTGCTGTAATGAATACTCTGTAATATCTCTTACCTAATCACATTGTGGGAGTACCTTCACCACACAAACTGCAGCTGTACAAGAAAGTCAAACATCACCCTCTCCACAAGCAACAGGGCTTTGGCATTAATCACTGGTATCTGTGGAAGGAGAAACACAGTTGATGTTTCAGGGAGTGCAAAACAGATTACAGGGAATGAAAATGGTGCAGAATTTGATAGTCCGAAATGGAAGGAAAATACACTTGCTTATTGGAAAAAAGAATTCTTGAGTGTCAAAGATTTTCCAGAAAGAAAATTAATAAGCAGCACATCGTCAGGGGCTGGGCGGCAGAGAAAAATTAACTTACAAAAATGTCTGTAAAAGTAATCGTAAAATACTAAACAGACCAAAAATACACCCATTGTTTGATACTGAGCAAGCTAGATATTGGCAAAGTGCTCATAAGGGAGCCCAGAGATGAAGTAGAGCTGTATAAGCTGTTATGATCCCACAGTCATAGAGACGTATTGCACCGACACAGACCCTTCGGTTTAACTCATCCATGCCAACCCGGTATCCGAACCTAGTCTATTCCCATTTGCCAGCACTTGGCCCATATCCCTGTAAACGCTTCCTAATCATATCATGTGTCTATTTAGATGCCTTCAACAAGTTTTAATTGTACTAGCCTCCACCACTTCCTCTGGCAGCTCATTCCACCCACTGCATGAAAGAGTTGCCCTTTAGCCCCCTTTGAATTTTTGCCCCGTTAACCCTAAAGCAATGTCCTCTACTTTTGGACACCACTACTCCAGGGAAAACACCTTGTTCATTTACCCTGTTCATGCTCCTCATGATTGTATAAATCTCCATAACATCACCGCCCAGCCTATGGCACTCCAGGGAAAACAGCCCCAGCCTTTTATGCCTCATCCTGTAGCTCAAATCCTCGAACCCTAACAACATCCTTGTAAGTCTTTTTTGAAACCTTTCAAGTTTCACAGCACCCTTCTGATAGGAGGCAGGCCAGAATTGCACACAATATTCCAAAAGTGGCCTAATTAATGTCCTGTACAGCAACATGACATCCCACATCTTATATTCAATGCTCTAGCCAATAAAGGAAAATACACTGAACACCTTCTTCATCATCCTATCTACCTGCAACTTGACTTGGAAGGACTATGAACCTGCAGTCCAAGGTCTCTTTGTTCTGCAAACGTCTCCAGGGCCTTTCCATTCAGTGTATAAGTCCTGGGCTGAAAAACGTATTGCTGGAAAAGCACAGCAGGTCAGGCAGCATCCAAAGATCGGGATAATCGACATTTCGGGCATGAGCCCTTCTTCAGCAATCCTGAAGAAGGGCTCATGCCCGCAATGTCGATTCTCCTGATCTTTAGATGCTGCTTGACCTGCTGTGATTTTCCAGCAACACATTTTTGAGCTCTGATCTCCAGCATCTGCAGTCTTCACTTTCCCCTAGTGTATAAGTCCTGCCTTGACTTGCTTTTCCAAAATGCAGCACCTCACATTTATCAAAATTAATCCGTATCTGATCAATATTTCACTGTAACCTGAGGTAACCTTCTTCACTATGCACAATACCTCCAATTTTGAATGACCTGCAAACTCAGTTACGATAGCAAGTCCTTTAAATGAATGACGAAACAAATCCAGAAATAAACATTCATTACTCTGAGTTTGAATGTACTCTGTGTAAATCCTGCCCAATGACTCTGTACCAGAGAAAGGCTGCACATGCGCCTGGCTGCACCTTGCCCCCTACAAAGATGGCGGCTGCGCACGTGTCCAGTGAATCGTTGCCCCGAATAAAGATGGCGGTGCTCACTCAGGCCTGCAGCCGCGCTGAGGCAATTTCCCGTTGACTACAAACACGGGACTGGGACGTTCAAATTTGTGTTTTCCGACGTGCACAACATGCTTGTAAAACCTCTCCCCTCATAGCAATACAGTTTTTCTCCCGTTTCCCTCTGTTTATTTGTTTCTTTCCTTACCGTATCCTTTCGCTCCAAAACTTCCCGAAAATTCATTACAGCGACTCTCCGCTGCGCGTGAGGGTAACCACGTGGTTTAGTCTAGTTCTGCGCCTAGTTCACTTTGATTGGTTGGAGGACCAACCTCCCCTGGTCCTCCAGTTCCGCCCACCGTCCTTTCATTGGTCCGGTGCTGACATCAATCACCCCTGGTCCCTTTGTTGGCTCGAGCATGCACTGTGCGTCCTGCTTTCGCTGATATGTTGGATAATGTGATGGGAGAGTTCACTGAGGGGAAGGATCCCTTTGTGTGAGCTCTGCAGTAGATTTCCTTTATTCATGGAGGGAATTGCCTTCCTACTCATGACTGTATAGCTGTGATTGATGAACCAATGCCAAATGATCCAGTACATAAACACACCATTTTCACAACATCTGAGATCTTCAGCACATTGTATCACACTCTTCTTTGGAGATAAAAAAAGCATGAAATGGAGCCTCAAGGAATCAGAACAGGAGTAGGGCATTCATTCCCTTCGGCTTGTTCCCCCATTCTATCAGATCATGGCTGGGCCAACCCAGACCTCAACACCTCTTTTATGCTTGATCCGCATAGCCCTCAACTGCTCAATATTTCAAAAATCTATCTGCCCTCTTTTAGAATAATTTGAGACAGAATCATAAATTCCCTACTGTGTGGAAACAGGCCCTTCAGCCCAACAAGCCAAGCTGACCCTCTGATGACGAACCCAACCAGATCCATTCCCCTTCCACATTTAACTTTCACAATTTTTGGTGCTAGAAAATTCTAGCCATTCACTGAGAGAAAAAAATTCTTTACATTTTTTACAAAATGAATGTTCCCTTATGTAATGTTTAGTTTGAGACTTCATTGGTGCTAGAAGATCGAGTCAACATCTACCCTGTCAAGCTCCTCAGAACCTTGTTTCCATAAGATCACCCCTTATATTATGTGGGTGGCACAGTGGTTAGCACTGATATCTCACAGTGCCAAAGACCTGGGTTTAATTCCTGCCTCAGGTGACTCTCTGTGTGGAGTTTGCACGTTGTCTGCGTGGGTTTCCTCCGGGTGCTCCGGTATCCTCCCACAATCCAAAAAAAAGTGCAGGTTAGGTGAATTGGCAATGCTAAATTGCCTGTAGTGTTAGGTGAAGGGGTGAATGTTGGGGAATGGATCTGGGTGGGTTGTGCTTCGTCAGATCGGTGTGGACTTGTTCGGCCAAAGTGCCTGTTTCCACACTGTATGTAATCTGTTTGTCGAGATTCTATTGAATAATGACCTAACCTGTTTAGCTATTCTTGATAGGTCAACCTTTTCATCCTTGAAGCGGCTAGCTGAATTTTTTTTGAATTGTCTCCAATACTGGTTTATCCCTTATTAAATATGGGAGCTAACATTGTGTACAGTACTCCAAGTGAGGTCTCAGCAACAGCCAGTGTGGTTAACCAATCCTCACTCCATGCAAATAGGTTACCCCTGACACAGTGAGCTCCTGTATTATGCAATTAACTTTTCTATAGCACCTTATCATATGCATTTTTTAAAACCCAAATACAGAACATCATTGGATTGCCCTTTATCAGCCCTGCTCGTTATCTCCTAAATGAACTGTTGCAAATTTGTCATAGTGTCTCTTTCACAAAACCCAGTCTACAATGTTAAATGATATGCTTTTCTAAATGTCCTGCTATTTATTACTTTAATATTCGACTCTGCCATATTACAAACACAGACATTAAACTAACTAATCTATAGTTTCCTGATTTCTGTCTCCCTTCCCTTCTTGAACAGGTGCATCAATCCACTGGATTTTTCCTGTATCCCCTGATTCTGGAATATTCCAATTGATGCCTTGAATATCTCTGCAGTCAGTTGCCCTAAAAGTGTTTGATCCAGGCCATTAGGTCCTGTCTGCCATTAGTCCTATTAGTTGGTCAATACTTTGTCCCTTGTGACAAAGACTGTTATAACATTTTTCTACTCATGATTAACTTGCTTATTTGCTACCTTTAGGATGATAACGGTATCCTCCTTCATGAAGATCAATGTAAAATATAGGTTTAAATTATCTGCTGTTTCCTTGTACCCATGATCAATTCCACAGTCAGAACCTCCAAGGGTTCGATGCTGACGTTAGATACTCAATTTTTATATACCTGTACAACTCTTGTCATTCATTTTTGTTTCTTGTCAATTTAATTACATGATCAGTTTTCTCCGTTTTTAGTCATCCGCGGCTATGTCATTCTTTTCCTTGTGGGTACTGCTCTTGACTGCCTTTGTTACCCACGGGAGGTTCACCTTTCTCTTCGCGTTCTCCTTTTTGCTTCAAATTAACTTTTGCTAAGAATTATGTAAAACAAAACTCATCATATTACAGTGACTGAGCATGTGATTTTTTTTAAACATTGGATGCCTTAATGTTCTCATTGGGTTTTGCTGTTTCAAAGAAGATCTGAGATCAGCTGCAAAGGAAGTGACAGCTGATTCGCTGTTAATTTCCAAAATTAATTTGAATACTTGCAAAAAGAAATTGTTTGTATTACTGTGAGAGCAGGGATCTAGCCAAATACCTATTTTAAAAAGGTAGCACAGTTGTGATGGGTTGAAGAGGGGCCTCCGATTTCAAAAGCACAATGTGATCCAAGTTGTCTTCTAATCTGTGCTGTACTAATTCTTTCTGATTGAGATGACTGGGTTGGCATGTGCGCAGGTTGTAGCAGGATCTCTGACTGCCACAAACCGATCTGGGGGAACAGCTCCTGTGTCAGTGACAGTGCTGTTGGACTAATAGAGGCAACAACATTCAGACTTCACGAAGCAACTGCGAACCAGGGCTGCAAACCCACAATTCAAAGAACTGCAGGTTAGGTGAATTGGTTATGCTAAATTGCCATAGTGTCCAGCGATGCACAGTTTCAGCGCATTAATCAGGGGTAAACATTGAGGAATAGGTTTGGTTGGGATACTCTTTGCAGGGTTGGTGTGGATTTGTTGGGCTGAAGGGCGTGTTTCCACAACGTAGGGATTCCTTGCTATGAGTAATTTTGGGGATCTAACAGAATCCTGGAATTCAGAGGGTTCACTGTTAGTTAAAATAGTATTGTGCACTCAGCTTATGCTACCTTCTGAAGCAGTTTGAGGTAGACTGCTCTGTGCAATTTTACAGAACAGATGCTCTAGAACCAATCATGGAACAGCTATTTTAGACCTGATAATATGATTGAATAATGAGCTCAAAGTAAAAGACCCTTTTGGTAAGATGCAATGCAGCATGATAGAATTTAGCTTTAGGGTGAGGAATTTGACTCTTCAACTAGTATCTAAACTTAAAGGCAGTGACAAGGGGATAAGGTAGTAGTTCGCTAAACTGGAATGGGACTCTAGTTAGAATGTCAAAGCAGAAGAATATATTCAGTTATTTTATTATTCTCAACAATATATATTAACTTGTAAAAGAAATGCACGATGAACAGCGGTGCATAGCTGAGGGAATTATGAGTGACATCAAATTGAAAGAAAAGATGTACAAAACTGCAAAGATGATGGTAGACAAGAAAGTTTAAAAATTTCAAACTATCGAAGGATGAACAAAACAACAGATGGAAGATATTTTGTCCCTTGTCAGAGAGACTGTTGTAACATCTTTGCTCCCCTTAATACCTTGCTTATTTCCCAGCATTAGGATGGTAACAGCATCTTCCGGATTAGTAAAATAATTGGGCAAATTAACCCACCAGTCACTCAGCCTAAAACACAGTGCTCTTGTGATTCTGTGGTAGTGTCTCCAACTTTGAGCCAGAAGGCCTGGAACTGTCCCACCTCCAGAGGTGTCATAATGCATTGAAATAGTTTGATTGGGAAAGCAATACTGAGACAAACTTCAGTAATTGAATGGACAATCTTGATGGTCTCTGAAAAATCCAAACTTGACTGATTTGTATCCTCACCTGAGGCCTGATCTCAATTAATCTGCCTCATTTAAATGGAATTGCCCTTTCTTGTGTTGAATATAATTGAAGTTTGCCCTGTCTGCATGCCCCCTTGTGCAAAACATGTTGCAATCTGTCAAAGAATAAGATTGAAAACTCAGATCAGCTGATAACCTGTTCAAGGGCTTAAACCAGTGGCCTTTTCCACTGGGACAGGAGGCGCTACAAAATTGATCCCATTTCCCATTAAACTGAGACAGGTGGTGGTGAGCTTCCTGGAATGTCTTTCACTGAAACATTTTTGAATTAAAATAAATTACTTTGGTTGCGGTGCAATTGAATTTAGAGATTTAGTGGGGAGTATCGACTGTCATTTCTTCATTTCATCGCAGAAGGAATGAGAGCAGCCCAACGCCAGCCGAAACTGCCAGATATTAAAATGCGTAACTCCACCTCATTAGCCAGTCTGACTGAGTCATCCAGACTCAAACATCATGACTGGAGGTGGGTTTTTGTGTTCACTGTGGATGCTTTTACAGAGTTCAAAATTAATGCAGAACATATTTCTTGAGAACTGAAAACAACAAATAATGAATATCACAGGAGGGAGCTGATGGCCGAGTGGTATTACTGCGAGGTAAAAACATTGACTGCAGATGCTGAAAACCAAATACTAGATTAGTGGTGCTGGAAGAGCACAGCAGTTCAGGCAGCATCCAACGAGCAGCGAAATCGACATTTCGGACAAGTGCTCTTCATCGGGAATAAAGGCAGTGAACCTGAAGCGTGGAGAGATAAACTAGAGGAGGGTGGGGGTGGGGAGAGAGTAGCACAGAGTACAATGGGTGAGTGGGAGAGGAGATGAAGGTGATAGGTCAAGGAGGAGGGGATGGAGTGGTTAGGTGGAAAAGAAGATAGGCAGGTAGGACAAGTCCGGGCAAGTCAAGGGGACAGTTACTGAGCTAGAAGTTTAGAACTAAGGTGAGGTGGGGGAAGGGGAAATGAGGAAACTGTTGAAGTTCACATTGATGCCCTGGGGTTGAAGTGTTCCGAGGCGGAAGATGAGGCGTTCTTCCTCCAGGCGTCTGGTGGTGAGGGAGCGGCGGTGAAGGAGGCCCAGGACCTCAATGTCCTCAGCAGAGTGGGAGGGGGAGTTGAAATGTTGGGCCACGGGGCGGTTTGGTTGATTGGTGCGGGTGTCCTGGAGATGTTCCCTAAACTGCTCTGCTAGGAGGCGCCCAGTCTCCCCAATGTAGAGGAGACCGCATCGGGAGCAACGGATACAATAAATGATATTAGTGGATGTGCAAGTAAAACTTTCATGGATGTGGAAGGCTCCTTTAAGGCCTTGGATGGAGGTGAGGGAGGAGGTGTGGGCGCAGGTTTTACAGTTCCTGCAGTAGCAGGGGTAAGTGCCAGGATTGGAGGGTGGGTTGATTGGGGGCGTGGACCTGACGAGGTAGTTGCAGAGGGAACGGTTTTTGCGGAAAGGGGTGGAGAGGGAAATATATCCCTGGTAGTGGGGTCTGTTTGGAGGTGGCAGAAATGTCGGTGGCTGATTTGGTTTATGCGTAGGTTGTTAGGGTGGAAGGTGAGCACCAGGGGCGTTCTGTCCTTGTTACGGTTGGAGGGGTGGGGTCTGAGGGCAGAGGTGCGGGATGTGGATGCGATGCATTGGAGGGCATCTTTAACCACGTGGGAAGGGAAATTGCGGTCTCTAAAGAAGGAGGCCATCTGGTGTGTTCTGTGGTGGAACTGGTCCTCCTGGGAACAGATTCGGCGGAGGCGGAGGAATTGGGAATACGGGATGGCATTTTTGCAAGAGGTAGGGTGGGAAGAGGTGTAATCCAGGTAGATGTGGGAGTCGGTGGGTTTGTAAAAAATGTCAGTGTCAAGTCGGTCATCATTAATGGAGATGGAGAGGTCCAGGAAGGGGAGAGAGGTGTCAGAGATGGTCCAGGTAACTTTAATTTCAGGGTGGAATGTGTTGGTGAAGTTGATGAATTGCTCAACCTCCTCGCGGGAGCACAAGGTGGCGCCAATGCAGTCATCAATGTAGCGGAGGAAGAGGTGGGGAGTGGTGCCGGTGTAATTACGGAAGATCAACTGCTCTACGTAGCCAACAAAGAGACAGGCATAGTTGGAACCCATACGTGTGCCCATGGCTACCTCTTTGGTCTGGAGGAAGTGGGAGGATTCAAAGGAGAAATTGTTAAGGATGAGGACCAATTCAGCCAAACGAATGAGAGTATCGGTTGAAGGTTACTGTTGGGGACGTCTGGAGAGGAACAAACAGAGGGCTTGGAGGCCCAAGTCATGGCGGATGGAGGTGCACAGGGATTGGATATCCATGGTTAAGATAAGGCGTTGGGGGCCAGGAAAACGGAAGTCTTTGAGATGGTGTAGGGCGTGGGTGGTGTCTCGAACGTATGTGAGGAGTTCCTGGACTGGAGGGATAGGATAGTGTCGAGGTAGGTAGAGATGAGTTCAGTGGGGCAGGAGCATGCTGAGACAATGAGTCGGCCAGGGTGGTCAGGCTTGTGGATCTTGGGAAGGAGGTAGAACCGGGCAGTGCAGAGTTCCCGGACTATGAAGTTGGAAGCTGTGGGTGTGATATGTCCTGAGGTGATGAGGTTCTGTATGGTCTGGGAGTGGGGACACTGCTGGGCAAGGAACAGCTATATTCGAGGCTTCAATCCCACTATCTTGTGAGGACATTTCTTTCCCCTCTGATGTATGGTCCTCACTGAGACAACCCAGGTGGTCCCAGGTATCAATCTTGACCCATGCTGTATTAGTGATCCCTGTAATATCCTCCATTCCCGATCATCTTTCCTCTGTTTGGAATCTCTTCTAGTCCCCACAATGCTCTCTATCTCTGTCAGGTTCTCCAATCCCTAACAACATAATCCCTATACATCTCCAGTAGAAACTAAATTCCTTCATCCTGGTTAACCCCGAGAGTCCTGTTTATCCCTGTAAGCCCCTCCTACCAATACTGCCCTCCATGTAAATGTATTTGCCTTTAACCTCTCCATCCTTTCCTATCTGGGTAAACGTCTCCAGCTCCTCCAAGTCTTCCTTGTCTGTGAAAAATTATTCACTCCATTGAGCTGTCCCGATCTGTGTAATCCCTTCCAGATCTAAATACCTCCCTGTCTTTGAAACTATGTCAGGCTCCTACCTGAGAATCTCACTATCCGTGTAATCTCCCAAGGAACCCCTGACTTCAGGAACCCCTCCACCTGATAATATTCTCCACGTCTGTAGAAATCTTCCAGTTCAACCGTCCCTATCATGGAACTTTGTCTCTATAATCCTAATGATGATGATAAACTCTTCCTCTCTAAAGCGCACTCAATCTCTGTAAATTCTGCTGGTCCCTGCTCCCCTCCTTGTGCATGTAATCTGCTTCAGTCACTACATATCTTTACATCTTTAACGTCCTCCCCATGTGACTACACTATTTATTTCCGTTACCTTCATGAGCTTCCGTAATTCTCACCGACTCTCACCATGTCCCATCCCTATATCCCTCCGTTTTTCTGAAAAGTCCTCCTGATTCATAAAACCCTCCCTAAATTTGTCTCCTGTTCCAGCCTCCACATCTCTCCCTGGAGCAGTCAAAGCTGCTCCAATAACCTCAAAGCCTCCTGGTGTTTCTAACTCCCTTTAGTTGTGAAACTCTCCCCATGTCTGTAATATATCCTGCAGTGTCAAAAGTTCTCCCTATATTTGTATGGTCCTCCAATCCCTACAATTGCCCCTGTTTTTGTAACATTATCCTGCACCTTGAAACCTCCTGATTGCCGAACCTTCTTCAGGCTCTGCACTTTCTCTATTTCTGCTACTTTCTCCTGCTCTTAGAACACTCTCTCTCTGTATGATCCCCTGCAGTCTCTGTAGCCATCCGTATCTCAAACCACAAGCTGCCTCCACAACCTTCCCCACACCTTTTCCTGCTTCCAGTCCCTTCAGCACCTTCTATAACTGCAAACTGCCCGTTTGCCAAGGCTACTCCAGTTCCTACAATGTCTGTCAGAATCTGATGCCCACACTCTCTCTAATCTGCAAGTCTCTCTGTAATCTGTTAATATCTGCAGCCACCACTACTGTCCGTAACTTTCTTCGGTCTTCCAGTCCCATTAAGCTTCCCATTCTTGCATTAACTAAAGCCTGTGTATCTTAGTACTGCCTAAAAACGTGCATGTCTATGTAAACTGTTCCAACCCCTCACTATCTCCATAAACACCTGCTACCCCTAAATCCATCTCTATTTGTATTCCCTCTTCTCGTCCTGTCAAAACCCCCAATCTATGGAGCCCATTTGATCTTCCCTTGTTGGGTAATCTCTTGAAGTTCCAGGTGATTTCCCAATTTTAGCAGTTTCCCCAATCTTTATGACTCTCCAATTCCGATCAGACTCACTTTCAATGCCAGTTTATCTAGTATCAAAACCTACCTATAATCTGCTTATTCTTCTCCAATTCTTAGAAATTAATCTCTTTATATTTCACCCTAGTTCTCCCCCAACCCTCCCAACCACAGGAACCTCTTTCAGTTTGAGCAACCCTCCCCATCTGTGTCATTGTCTCTAACCCAGTAACCTGGCATTCTCCATTGCCTTCCTATCGATGAGCCTTCAGAACCTAGAAGCCTTCGAATATCTGTAAACATCTTCCGTCACTACAACCTTCCATACCTCTCTTAGGACTCTTCTCTTGGAAACACCCCCTGTCTGTCCCTCTCAGTCTGCCTGCCTCACCCTACACCCATCCCAATCCCTATCTCCAGAATTAAATCCAGCTCCCTCTATCTCTGTAAATTCCTCAAATCCCCAAACACCTTTGTCCCGCTGACATTCTTGATCAGATGTACTCTGTTTAACTCTAACATCCTTGTGTCCCTGTAAGCCTCCCTATCTCTGTAACCTTTATCCATCTGTTCAAACCCCCACTACTGAGGAATGACTCCCTGTATTCGCCATAAGGGAGAAGGAAAGACAGTGAACAAATATGATGGAACTGTCATTCTGGAGATGTAGCTGCAGAATCACCATCGCTGGAAAGGGAATATTGAAGGGTTGTTGGGATCTATACAAAAAGGCAACAAGTTGTGAAGAAAGGATGAGGTTAATGCATTAATGAGACAGTCATATGGATCTGAAGATCAAATGTTGGAGTCTGTTTGGGTGGAGCAAGCAGCAACAACCGTTAGCAGGAATTATTTTATGGGCACCAGAAAATGATGGTAATGTCAAGATGGTTATGATCAGGACACTGAATATACTTGGAGCAAGGGCAGTATAGTTACTGTGGGTGACGGTGGTCTCCATCCCGACTGGATAACTAATGAATATCAGGGCTATAATGGATGGAATCCTGGATTGATTACGAGATGGTTTTCTCTAACATCATATCAAGGAGCCATCAACAAAATTGTCTATTGTAGATCAAATACTGTGTAATAATAAATATCTAAAAATCCTAATCTAAAGATGTTTTTTTGAGCAGAGACCCACAATGTTGAAATGTAGATGCTCAGTTTGAGCTAGGACCATGAGAAGTAGGAGTGAAATTAGACCATTTGGCCCATTGAGGATGCTCTGCCTTTCAATCTGATCATGGCTGACCTGATACTCTTCAACTCTACTTTCCTGCCTTTTCCCCAAGCCCTTGTTTCCCTGATTCATTAACATCTGACCATCTCTGCTGTAAATATTCTTAATGACCCAGCCTCGACAGCCCCCTCCAGTCAGGAATTCCCACAGAGTCACTACCCTCTGAGTGAAGACATTCCTCCTCATCTCCATCTTAAATAGGTAAGCCCTTGATGGGATTTTATGGTCTCTGGTTCCAGATTCTCACACAACTGAAACGAAGGGAAATGACAAAGATAATTATTGGAGGTGAAATGAAAATTGGTGGAGATGGGGTTAACGAACAAGAATGTCCAAGGTTGCAGAGCTTTACAGATCAGTTGGAAAGATGTGCAGAGAAATGGCAAATTGAGTTTAATCTGGACAAGTGTGAGGTGATGTCAGATTCAAGCGGAAATTAAGGACACTGAGGGAAGTTGATAAATAGAAAGATCTTGGTGCAAGACATTAACTCCCTGAAAATGACAACAGAAGTGTTTCAGACAGGAAAGAAAACAAATAGAACACTGGCCTCCATCGGTCACAACATTGGGTATAGTGGTTGGCATCTGATGTTGTAATTGTATTAAACTTCTGCTTGGCCACATTTGCAGTACTGTGTGCTGTTCTCATCTCCACACAATAGGAATTATGGGGAGACTTTGGAGAGGGTACAAAAGGTGTTTATCAGCACGTTGCCTGTGTTAGGGTTTTCATGGTGTGTTAGGTGTAAGAGGAAATTAAACAAAGTTGGATTGTTTTGCGAGAGTATCAGAGGCTGACAGGAGACCAGGTACAGAGGACGTTTAAACGAGATGTGTATGACAAGTTTTTTTTAATATAGAGAGTGGAGGTTACCGAGGGATGTCGTAGCAACAGAATGTGAATAAAGTTTCAAAGTGGCATTTAGACAGAAACATGAACAAGGATACGGGATATGGACCATGTGCAGGCAGATGGTATGTGTTAGAATAGCATCTTGCACAGCACAGCCATGGTAGGCCGAAGGGCCTGTTGCTGTGCTCTACTGTTCTATTTTCTAACTTCACAGCATCTGCCCGATCAGAGACCCTCAGAATCTTGGATGGTTCATTCCATTTCTCTCTCATTATCTAAACTTCAATGGGTTCAACCTCAATCTACTTCACCTATTCTCACTAGAAAATCCCTCCATTCCCAGGATCAGCCGAGTGACCCTTCTCTGACCTGCCTCCAATGCGACAGTATCTTTCCTTCGGGCACTCAAACTGTTCATAATATTCTAGGTATTGTCTGACTTGAACCATGCCTAATTTTAGCTAGATCTGCCTATTTTTAGACTCCATTCCCTTTGTAATAAATGCCAGCATTTGATTTGACTTCTCTATTACCTGCTGACCTTGGAAGCTAACCTTTTTAGATTGATGAACAAGAACTCCCATAACCCTTTCTCCTGCCAGTCTGAAACCAAATAGTGTTAGCCTGACATTAAGTCGGGAGCATATTAAAATTGTTCGAAAGGATATTTTAAAATAAAATAACTGGCCACTTAGAAACACATTTTATAAAAAAGACTTTGTTTTTGAGCCTGTTGGATTTAATTGGTTTGTGTGAATATAAATGGCTGAATTGAATGGGTATAGAAGGGGTGTAGTGGTACAGGGGAAATGGTGTCTTTGAATTATCAGAAGCCTTTACACAAATTTCAATAAGGGCTAATGAGTAACTTGGTAGAGAATAGGGCCTCTGAAATATGAATAAGTTCGCCTATGTGTGGAACCAGAGGAGGTGGGTGAGATATTAGACAAAATAGTGTTGTCAGTATTTACTGTGGCGAAAGACATGGAAGTTAGGGAAAATGGGGAAGTAAATAGTGATGTCTTAGAAAGAATCCTCAACAGAGAAGAGAAAGTGCTGGAATCTTAAAACAAATAAAGTTAGATCAATCCTCAGTAGCTCATTAGGTGCATCCTAGAATATTGTGGAAATCTAGGGAAGAAATTGCACTGCCCCTAATAGAAATATTTATATTATCAACAGATGCAGTGCGGTGCCGGAAGACTGGAGGGAGGATAATGCTGTTCCATCCACTTAAGAGCTGCAGGGAAAAGCCAGGAAATTACAGCCCAGTGAGCCCAGTGGTAGGGAAGTTGTTGGAGGAGATTATGAGAAAACGGTACCACATATATTAACAAAGGCAAGGGCTGATTAGAGATAGTCAGCATGGCTTTGTGAGTGGAAAACCGTGTTTCACAAATCGGATTCACTCTTTGAGGAGGTAGACAAGAGATCGATGAAGGCAGACCAGTGAACATTGTCCACATGGACAGCAAAGCATTTAACATTGTTCGAAGGGATTTCGAACATCTTGTCAAGAGGAAGAAGGAAGCTTATTTTAGGTTGAGGAAGCAAGGGTCAGAAAGCTTTTTCGAGGGTAACATAGAGCAGAACGATGGCTCAGTGGTTAGCACTGCTACCTCATAGCACCACGGACTCCATTTTGATTCCAGCCTCAGGCGACTGTCTGTGTGGAGTTTGCACATTCTTCACGTGTCTGCGTGGGTTTCCTCCAGGTGCTCCGGTTTCCCCCCACATCCCAAGGATGTGCATGTCAGGTGACTCAGCCAAGATAAATTACCCATAGTATTCAGGGATGTGTAGGTGTGGCGCATTAGTCAGGGCAATTGGGGAGTAATAGGGTGGGGGAATGAGTCTGGGTGGGATACTGTTTGCAGGGTTGATATGGAGGTGTTGGACCAAATGGCCTGTTTCTATACTGTAGGGATTCTCGAAAGTACCAGGAAGGAACTTAGGAGTGGACTTAGGACAGCTAGAAGGAGACATGAAAAATCATTGTTGGGAAGGATTAAGGAAAACCGTAAGGCAGTCTCCACTTAAGTGAGGAACAAGAGGATGGCCAGAGTGAGAGTAGGGCCTGTCAGGGATAATGGAGGGAACTAGTGCCTGAAGTCGGAGGAGGTTGGGAAGGACCTCAATGAATCCTATGCCTCAGTATTCACTGCTGAGAGGGACATTTGTGAGGACAGCCTGAAACAGCTGATATACGTGAACAGATTGATGTTAAGAATGAGGATATGCTGAGAATTTTGTAAAAGGTAAGGATAGATAAGTCCGCTGAACCAGATTGGATGTGCCCAAAGTTACTGCACGAAGCGAGGGAAGTGATTGTTGCACTTTGGCGATGACCTTTGCACCCTCACTGTTCACTCGAGTCGGACCAGATGATTAGAGAGTTGCAAATTTTATTCCCTTGTTGAGGAAATGGAATCCTGGGAATTACAGACCTGTCAGTCTTATGTCTGTGGTGTGCAGATTATTGGAGAGGACTCCGAGACAGGATTTATAATTCCTTGGCAAACCATAGTTTGATTACAGATAGTCAGCATGGCTTTGTAAGGGGCTGATCATGCCGTATAAATCTTATTGAAACTTTTGAGAATGTGACAAAATACCTTTTAGGCTCAATTCAGAAAGTACAGAGACATGGGTTGCCGGGAAACCTCTCTTTCTGGACATGGAATTAATGGCCCCCAGAAGACAGAGGGTGATTACAGATGAAAAGCATTCATCCTCGAGCTCAGTGACCAGTGTTGTTCTGCAGGGAGAGGTGCGAGGACCTCTGCTCTTTGTGAGTTTATGAATGACTTGGATGTGTGAGTGGAAGAGTGAGTTAGTAAGTTTGCCAATGACACAAGCGTTGTTGGAGTGGTGAATAGTGTGGAGGACTGTTGTTGTTTGCAACGGGGCAATGACAGGATGCAGAGCTGGGCTGACAAGTGGCAGATGGAAGTCAATCTGGAAAAGTGTGAAGTCATTCATTTTGAAAGATTGAATTTGAATACAGAATGCAATGTTAAAGGCAGGATCTTTGGCATTGTGGAGGAACAGAAGGATCTTGGGTAACAGGTCCAGAGATCCCTCAAAGTTTGCCACCCAAGATGATAGGCTTGTTAAGAAGGAATATATTGTGTTGGATTTCATTAGCTGGGGGATCGAGTTTTAAAGCTGCGAGGTTATGCTGTAGCTCTATAGAGCCCTGTCTGGACCCCACTGGTAATATTGTGTTCAGTTCTGGTCTCTTCATTACAGGATGGATGTGGAAGCTTTAGAGAGGGTAAAGAGGAGATTTACCAGGATGCTGCCTGTACTGGAGGGCATGTCTTATGAAGAAAGGTTGAGGGAGCTAAGGCTTTTCTCATTGGAGTGAAGACGTGTGAGGATGACTTGGCAGAAGTGAACCAGATGATGAGAGGCACAGAAAGAGTGAATAGTGAGAGACATTTTTTTTTACCCTGACATAAATAGCTATTACAAGGGGGTGTAATTTTAAGGTGATTAGCGAGTATTTAAGGGGAGATTTCAGAGGTAGGTTCGTTACATACAGAGTGGTGGGCGAGTGGAATGCACTGCCAGAGGTGGCAGTAAAGTTAGACGCATTAGGGACATTAAATATATTTCTGGATAGGCACATGGATAATAAAATGAAGGGTGTGTAGGTTAGTTTGATCTTACGTTTGGATAAAATATTGGCATGGCATCATGACCGAAGGGTCTGGTGCTGCACTGTCCTGTGTTCTTTGCTCCATATGGTAAAGTGGGTAATGAGCTCAGATCAATGTAAAAGGATATGGCATTCAGGAGGAGTGAGGGAACTGGTTACAAAACTGGGCTTGATGGTAGGAGACAGAGGGTGATGAGAGACATATTGTTTTTCTGACTGGATGCATGTGACCAGCGATGCAGTGGGTGCCCTGTTGTTTGTCATTTGGACTAATGGTTTGGATGGGAATATTGGTATCCTGGAAAGTAAGATTTTGTTTTTGAGTTATACTGAAATTGGTGGTAAAGTGGACAGTGAAGAAGGTTATCTGTGATTCTACAGGATGAACAGTACTGCTGGGATAGTGGGCTGAAGAATAGCAGATGGAGTTTAATTAGATAAATGTGAAGTGTGCCATTTTGGTAAAACAAGTCAGGGTGGGACTTGTACAGTTAATGCTTGGGCCCTGGGTGGTGTGGTCAATCAGAGACCCAGGGATGTAGGTACACAGTTCTTTGAAAGTAGTGTCACAGGTAGACAGGCTGGTGAAGCAGGCGTTTGGGATGGTTACCCTCATTGGTTAGAGCATTGAGAGTCGGAGTTGGGATGTCATGTTGAATCTGTACAAAACATCGGTGAGGCCTCCATAAAACCATTGTTGATCAGTAGGAAGAACTCACCTGGTTCACTTACCTGCTTTAGGGAAGGCCACCTGACATTCTAACCTGGTCTGGCCTACATGTGACTCCAGAACAACAGCAATATGGCTGACTCTGAACTGCCCTCTGGGTAATTACCAGTGGGGGCAAAAAATGTAGTTCAGGCAGTGACACGCACATCCCATGAATAAATAACTAAAAATACACATGGCGCTCCCTACCTCTGCAAACCCCTCCAGCTGCAGCAATCCGTACTGACTTTGTAACAACGTTCAGGCCCTGACCACTCTCTGTAACACTCTCACCACCTCCATCCCCTTCATCTCTCCCTATTCCTTTTGTGACAATAAACCCTGACAATGGTACCCCTTCCATCTGACCTCCTCCTGCTAGCATACACTTTGCAATTCCTTTAAAACGTACTCCTAAACACTCCCTTACTGCAGAATTTTAAGTAATATTTGGTGATCTTCTCAGCCTGATAATCTAATATGATCCATTCTGTCCTGAGTGAGGGACCAGTGGGAATTTCTTGCTGAGGTTTTGTCTGTTTCAATGGAATGTCCTTTTGTTGAGTATTTTACACTGTTCCTTCAAATATTTTCCACTGTTCATTTACAGACACATATTTCAGTTTGTTTAGCCTGTTTACCTTGGTCACTTGTCTGCTCAAACTCAAGTAATTGGCTATTTTCATTTCTAGTTGTAACTTGTCCTTTCTGCGAGTCTCTTTACAACATTATAATGCTTAAAACTGCACTTACCACAATTTCCTATAGGATCTCTTAAGGTGATATGACTCATTCACTAAGTTTCATCACACAACGGTCAATCTGAGATAGTTACGTTCCTAGCCAGTTGCCCAATGAGTTATTTAAAGCAACACTGAAAAAATATTCTTGGAACTCCTCTTCCAATATCACAGTTGTCCATCTGACTGTCCCAGGTTATGCGAAAATTGAAGTTTCCCAAAATTATCACAATGCCTTAGTTAAAAATTTCATTGAGTTCCTGTTCAATGCAGTGATGAGGAATGAAATACTGTTCGGTGGCGAAAAACTGTTCTGCTGCTTGAGTCCTTGACAAGTAGTAGCCAGAATTTACATTCAGACTGACTCTACTTCATGATCTGCAGCCAAATGCTTTCTCTGTAATGCCTTTGTTATCCATTATTGTTAGCGTTACTGATTTTGCCTGAGTTTCCACAAGATTGTGAACCATTGAATATTTATGTTTCACCTTTTGTTCGCCCTGTAACCACGTCTCCCTGGTGACTAAATCTCTTCTTATCACTGCATCACAAATCCATCTACCTTATTGATGAGAATTCGTCCATTGCAAAAACAAAGTCATATTTTACTCTTTCCCACAATTTCCTGTCACAAACCGATTCACTGATGTACAGTTTTAGTTAAACTTTGTCCCATCCTGTTCCTTTCTGCTTGTCTTCAGCCACATTCCCATGCTGTTCCGATGCTTCACCTTTTCTTTTTGGATTTGGAAAGCTCCTTTCACCTGAACCCTGTCCCTTAATCCTCTCTGTCAGTTTAAAGCCCTGTCCATAAACCTAACGACATGATTGGCCAGGATACTGCTCCCAGTACAGTTCCAGTGGGACCGTCCTAATGGACTATTTATTAAATCAGTTATGGGATGTGGGTGTCTCTGGCTAACCAGCCTTTCTTGCCCAGCCCGAGCTGCCCTTGAGCTGAGTAACTTGCTCGGCCATTTCAAAGTGTAATTGAGAGGCAAACACTTTGCTGTGGATATGTCGTGCCGACCACGTGAGGATGGGCAGATGTCCTTATCTAAAGAACAAGTGTTTGGGTTTTTTGTACATCAGCAATGGTTTCATACTTACTTATGGATTCTTACTTACTATTTTTGAAATTATTCATTTGAAATTCCACTATTCCTGTGGTGGGATTCAAATCTGTCTCCCCTGAACATTAGCTGTGGTTTGGGATACATGCTCTAGCAATAATACCACTAGGGCATCACTTCACCTGCTCACTGGTTGCTCATCCCTGAAACCAGTGCATCATGAAGCTAAACCCATGATTCTGTGATCCCAACACCTTCCAGCACTCTAGTGATATCACTCAGTATCTCTCCATGTGGTATCCCTCACTGTGTGGGTATAATTGCAGTCTCTGTCAGTGCTTCCCGCTCTTGCAGTTAGTCTAGATCCTGGGTCAACAGATTTCTACCTCCAGAAAGATACAGCAACACAGAGCAGGATGCATTTTCCAGATCTCTGTGGGACTCAGTACCATTCTCCTTGTGTAACCCTCACTGCATCAGTCTAATGTCCCATTCTGTGTAATGTCCCATTCTGTCTATTTCCCTGTCTCCTGTAGGTACTCGGGAAGTTCCTGGCTCAATAGACTTCCCAACTGCTTGGTGTCTCGTCTGTCACCACATTGAAGATGTTTGGTCAGCCAAAGAGACAAAGGGAAGAGAGATCTGGAGCCTTCAATAAATCCTGCAGTGAGGTGAGATCACTCACAGTGCACAGAGCAGGGAGCAATGAGTGGGCTCCAAACACCGGCAAACAAGACATGACACAGATGCAGTGCTGGAGGGGGAGCATTGTACAGACACACCCCAGGCTCAATCACCACATCTACTTTAACGTACGTTGTGAGACAGCATCGGGAGTTCAGAGAAATCATTCCAGGCCTCTGCTGTCTTAGTGAGCATCAGTACAAAATAGGTTAAAGCAGGCCTCCCACAAGACGTTTGGAATGCTGCATGGGATCTTTCTCTTCTGTGTTCTCCCTCCAACACTGCACTAAGACTCAGTACCTGTAACACTGTGTCTACGGCATGGCTTGTGCACCAGTGTCTTCAATAATTTGTAACTCCTAGAACAGTTCCTGTCCCTGTAACCACCTCCATTCCCTGTACTCCCTCCACATATTTGAAAGGTACTGCATTCTGGATTACCATCCCTATTGCTGTAAATTGCTTCAGTGTCTATAACATGCTTTATTTCGGTAATCTAATCCTCTTTAACTGGATACAGAGTCATACAGCACGGAAACAGAATCTGTGGTCCAACTCCTCAATGCTGCCCAGCTTTCCGATACCGAACGAGTCTCACTTGCCTGCATTTGGCTCTTTTCTATTCTAACCTTCTCCTCTCCATGTACCTCTCCATGTTCCTGCCCAAATGTCTTTTCCATG
Source organism: Chiloscyllium punctatum (assembly GCF_047496795.1). Lineage (NCBI taxonomy): Eukaryota > Metazoa > Chordata > Chondrichthyes > Orectolobiformes > Hemiscylliidae > Chiloscyllium > Chiloscyllium punctatum. Next base: position 23,597,423 of record NC_092790.1, on the reverse strand, counting down.
TTGTTATTATTCTTGTTTCTCCCATGTGCCTCTGGCAGTCCATTCCGTCTATGCACCATCCTCTGTGGATAATGTTGCCCCTCAGCTCCCTCTTTAAATCTTTGCTCTCTCACCTCCCGTTTATAGCATCTAGTTTTAGACTCACTTCCCCTTGGCTATTCACCATTCTTAGGAACTGTATGGTTTTGTAAAACTTTATCAAGTCACTCCGTAGCCTCCTCTGCCCAAGAGAACTATTTAGGACAATGTTACAAATATCTCCAACGTATCTAACAAAGTGCTGGACAATGACGGCAAGTGTCCTAAATGCCACTTTCGCCACCCTGTCCATCTGTAACTGTACCCCTTGGTCTCTCACTGTTCGACAACACTGGCCAGGGCTCTCCCATTAACTGTGTCATTCATCCCTCGTTTGTCTTAACAAAATCCAAAACCTGAATTAAACTCCATCTTTCATTCCCTGGTCCACTGGCCCAGTTGGTCAGTGTATTCACTGTATACGATAACTGTACTCACTGCCCACTACACCATTAATTTGATCATCTACAAACTTACTAACAATGACTCCTATATTCTCAACCAAATTGTTTGTGTCGGTGATGTATATCAGTGGACCCAGCCCTGAACCTTCTGGCACACCGCTGGTCACAGGACTCCAGTCTGAACAACAACCCTTTCCCACCGCCCTCTGTCTCCTATTATCAAGCCAATTTTGTATCCAATTGGCTAGTTCCCCCTGATCCCATGTCAACTAATCTTACGAAACAGTATATCTTGATAAATCCTGTCAAAGACCCTGCTGACTTTAGTGTAGACAATGTATGGTCACCACTTCAACAAAAGTATCAAGTTAATGAGACCTGACTTTGTATGCACAAAGCCGTGCTGACTATCTTTAATCAATCCTTGCCTTTTCCAAATGAATGTGACTCCTGTCTGGCAGAGTCACTTCTACAACTTACCCACCATTAGGCTAATTGGTCTTTAGTTCCCTGGTTTTCTATTGCAGCCTTTCTTAAATAATAGAATTAACCCACATTCTTGTCATAGAGTCATAAAGAATGGAAACTGACCCTTCACTTGATACCCATCATAATCTCAAACTAAACTCATCCCAGCTGCCTGTTGCTGGCCCAAATCCCTCCAAAACATTCATGTTCATATACTCATGCAAATGTCTTTTAAACGTTGTAATTGTACCCACATGCACCCCTTCCTCAGGAAGTTTATTCCACACTCAAACCACCCTCTGTGTAACAATTTTCCGCCATGTCTTTTTTTTTAAAAATCTCTCTCTTCTAACTTTAAAAATGTGGTCTCTCCTCTTGAGAATCCCCCACCCTGAGGAAAAGGCACCGACCATTAAATTGGTCTATATATCTCATTTTTTTCATAAAAAGTGCTCAGCCTATCCAGCCATTTTTCAATCTCAAGCCTTCCATACCCAGCAACATCCTGGTTAATCTCGTCTGAACCCGTGCAGCTTAATAATATCCTCCCTATAACTGGGCGGTCACAACTGGATGGAGTACTGCAGAAGAGACCTCACCAGTGTCCATACAATCTCAACATGTTGTCCCAAATCCTACACTCAATGGACTGAGCAATAGTCAAACATGCCAACACTGTCTTATCCATCCTGTGATACAAACTTCAAGAAATATGTAACTGAACCTGGAGGTCTCTCTGCATTAAAACACTAACTGAGGCCCCGAACATTAATTGTATAAGTTCTACCCTTGTTTGTTGTACGAAATGTATTCGTTGCATTTATTCAGACTGAATACCATCTACGGTTTTTCAGCCCATTCACCCATATTGTCAAGGTCCATTTGTAATCTGAGTAAACCTCCTTCACTGTCCACTATGCCACCCTCCAGCCTTCCAGCACCTCACACGTAGATGTCAATGGTATAAATACCTTTGCTAGGGGCTCCACCATTTCTTCCCTAGCATCCCACAATGTCCTGTGATACACTTAATGAGGTCCTAGGGCTTTCCATTCCTCTGTGTTTTAAAACCTCCAGCACTAGCTCTTCCATAAATGCACTCTTTTCAAGTCACAGAGATGGATACCATGGAAACAGAGCCTTCGGTCCAACGTATTTATGCTGACCAGTAGATCTAACACATCCCTCCCATTTATCAGCATTTGGCCCATGTACCTCAAAACCCATGTTATTCATGTTCCCATCCAGATACCTTATAAATGTTGTCATAATATCAGTCTCTGTTACTTTCTCTCTCAGCTCATTCCATACACGCATCACCATATGCATGAAAAAGCTGTCACTTCAGTGCCGTTTAAACCTGTCCCCTCTAACCTTAAATCTATGCTCTCTAGTTTTGGACTCCCCAACCCCTGGGAAAAGACCTTGAATGTTTACCCAATCCATGTCCGTCATGTTTATATAAACCTCTGTCAGGTCACCCCTCAGTCTCCGATGCTCCACTGAAAATAACCCCATCTTATTCAGCAGCAACCCGGGCAACGTCTTGTAAATCTTTTATGAGCTCTTTTTAGTTTCACAACATCATTCCTATAGGAGGGAGACTGGAATTGCAGAGAACACCAATTGTGGTCTAACCTATTACTCTTGTTCCCTGAGTTCCCCAGTTTTTGTCCACAGTAAGTTCTGGAGTGAAAAATGTGTTTAGGGTCTTGGGAAATATCCTGCAGTTCCACACATGAATTGCCTCATTGATATTTAAGGGCCCCAATTTTGGCCTGAGATACTCGTTTACTTTTAATATTTTATACAATCACTTTTGGATTCTCCTTATTCTTCTCTGCCGAGGCATTTTCATGTATCTTTTCTGCATTACTGATTTCTACCCAAAGTGTATTCCTACAGTCCCTATGATTCTCAAGGATCCCCTTGATCCAGCTGGCTATACCTGACATTCGCCCCCTTTTCCATGACCAGACCCTCAATAGACAGCCAGCATTTCCAAATGCTGTCAGCATTGACCTACACAAAAAACAGGAACATGTTGGCGCTGAATGCTCAAATTATCTCACTTTTAAAATATTCTCACTTGCCAATCTTCCCTTTCCCTGCAAATACACTCCCCAGTCACCTTTTGAAAGTTCCTAGCTAATGCTATCAAGATTGGGCTGGCTCCGTTTTAAAAACTGAACTTGTGGACCAGGCCTGTCCTTTTCCAGAGCTATTTGTAAACTAGAAGAACTGTGGTCACTTTAGCAAAATGCCTTCCCACTAACACCTCAGTCCCTTTCCTGATCTTGTTTCCCAAGGAGTTGGTCAGGTTTTGTCCCTTTCTCTTTTTAGGCCGTTTACATATTGATTGGGAGTTTTCTGGAACGCAATTACCAAATTCCTCCCTTCCAAACGCTGAACACTTGCAGTCCCAGTCTAAGTTTGGAAAGTTTAAAAAAATCCCTAAAATTACAGACCTATTATTCTGATTGATATTTGAGATCTCCCGACATACTTGTTCCTCAATCTGCCACTGGTTATTCGGGGTTAGTAGGACAATTGTATCAAAGTGATGACACGTTCTTATTTCTGAGTTCCACATAGCTTCATTGGGCGATCCCACAGGAATATCCTCTCTAAGTACTGCTTTGATGATTCATGCAATCAAAACCCACCACCACGCGTCCTCTCTTGCCTCCCCTTCGATGCTTCCTGTAGCATCTCTACCTTGAAACAATGAGCTGCCAGTCCTGCCCCTCCCTCAGCTGTGTTTCTGTAATAACTATAATATCCCAGTCCCATGTTCCAATCCATGTCCTGAGTTCATCTTCCTTAGCTGTCAGGCCCCTTGCAATGAAATAAATGCAGTTTAATCATCAGTTTCCCCCCATTCCCTGTTATGTTCTTGCCTGCCTTGTCTTTTGAAATCACTCTCTTTAACGTGTGCACCAGCCTCAATCTTCGTTGTGACCTTACAACTGTTTAAGGTCCAATACCCTGCCAGACTAGTTTATATCCTCTCAAGCAGCTCTAGTAATTTACCCCATCAAGATATGGGTCTCGCTCCCGCTACCAGTTCACGTGTCTTCCCCACCCTGTCTACCTGTGCTGACCCATTCAGAGATCAATGGACTTATCCACCAAGGTCCCTGGGTTCCTCAGTACGCCGCAAGGACTGACCATTCATTGTGTCTGTCCGTTGCTTATCATACCTCCCACAAGTTATTACCTCACATTGATCAGAAATAAGTTCTGCTCAGCTTATCATCTGATTGACATCGGACTGCAGCCTGAGACCATCTCCCTCACTGTGGACAACACCCTCCCCTTTCATGGCATCTGGAAACCAATTAATGACACCTTCCGCTTTCACATCCAAGTCATTAATGTACATCATAAACAACAGAGGTTCCTGCACAGATCCCTGTGGTACACCCGCTGGTGAAAGAATTTCAAACACAAAGACGTCTATCCGCTAATTTTACATCCAATTTGCCAACCTGCCTTGGATCCCAATGGCTCTTTACCTTTGGATCAGCCTTCCATGAAGGACCTTGTCAAAGGCCTTATTCAAGTCCATGTAAACAACATGATCTGCACTGCCCTCATCAATATTCTTAGACACCACTTCAAAATCTGAATTCCACTGACAGTATCTTCCTCTACTCAATCCGTGATGACTAAGCTGAGTTGATCACTGCCTTTTCAAATGTTGATTCATCCTCAGAATTGATTCCAATAATGTCCCTCCCCCTGCTGTCAGACTCCCTGTTCTGTCATTCCCTGGCCTACCACTGTTGCCCTTCCTGAATAAAGATGAAAATGCGTTGCTGGAAAAGCGCAGCGGGTCAGGCAGCATCAAAGGAGCAGGAGAATCGACGTTTCGGCCATCAGCCCTTCTTCCAGAATCTGCAGTCCTCACTTTCTCCTCCTTCCTGAATAAAGGAACCACATTAGCGATCCTCCAGTCATTCGGCACTTCACCTGTGGCCAGCAAAGTATTAAATATATCCACTAGGGACCCAGCAATCTCCTCCCTTACCTCCCATAGCAGCCTTGGATACATTTCATTGGGCACTGGGAATTATCTCCAACTTTACGCCAAAGAAAACATTTAATATCTCCTCGTTATTGATCGTACCATGTTATAGAACCTCACCATCCAAAATGAAGTCCGTGGCTACAATGTCTTTCTCCTGTGTGAATACAGATGGGAAGTATTCATTGAAGACCTCAACTACTTCCTCTGGCTCCATGCACAGTTTGTCCCTTTGGTTTCTAACAGGCCCCACTCTTTAGCTGGGAATCCTCTTCCTCAAACTACACTCATAAAATACCTTGTGACCTTTCCTTAACAGTATTTTACTGAGGATATTTCATGGCCATTCTTTGCTACTCATTTTTAAGGACCCCCTTGCACACTTGATACTTCTGAAGAGCTTCGCCTGTTTCCATCGTTCCATACATCCTTTATCCAGCTGACAGTATTGCTTGACCAGTATTTGCTGTTCAGGGATCGCACCGGCCCTGAATTCTCACTGTATCACTTTAACATACTTCCTCTTTCCGAATGTGAACGTAACTGCAAATAGTTCCTCCGTGTCTGTGTTTGCCAGACCCTGTCTCCTGATAGTGAGAATGCCCAGTGACAGTCAGATTAGAACGATTACGGGGCTTCCCCAAATTTGGCCTCTTCACTTTGGCACTATTCTTTTTCCAAAATGACTTTGAAACCTAGTGCTATGACCAGCATCGCCAAAACATTACAAAAATCCTTATGTTTGCCATCTTGTCCAGCACCTACAGCCCAATCTGTCTGTAACATCCAGCCCTTACTGACCTCCCCATCTGCGTACTTTCCTCCAGCCTCTCCAGCACATGATGTCACTCTAACCTTCTCCAGTCCCCACAGCACTCCTCTATCCTGTCCTACAGCATCCCATTACTTCTAACCTTCCACCATCCATTTCACCTCCCTTTATGTACAGAGTCCTTCAGTTCTGTAGCGTTTCCTGCCAACCCTCCCTTTGTGTAACGTTCTGAAGCCACTTGAACTGTCCCAATATCTGTAACCTTGCCCTCTCTTTCCATATCTCTCTGTCTCTGTAACAAACTCCCTTCTCTACAATGTTCCTTACCTCTGACCACCTCCAGTCAGTACTAGCCTTTCTAGCTCTCGAACATCCTGCAGCCACTAAAACCATTCATGTGTCTGAAACCTCCTCTCAATTGTTGTAACAACTTTCATTCACACAACTGCCTCTGTCTATAACCTCAGCCAGTCCATAGAATCTTTGCTAACTCTGGAACCTCACCCAGTGTGTACATCTCTGAGTAGTACTAACTTCATTCAGTCTCCCCAACCGTCCCTACCTCTTATTGCCTGGAGATTCCACAGCCCTCCCTATTGCGTTAACCTCCTCCAGTCCCTCTCATGGACACCATCTATGTAACCTTGTCCTATTCCTGACTATATATTCCTTCTTTTCCAATAAACCCTTGTGAACTTTGGAACCTGGTCTAATGTCTGCAGTGCTCTGTATAACACAGGGATGGCTCAGTGGTTAACACTGCAGCCTCACTGCGCCTGGGACCTGGCTTCGATTCCAGCCTTGGGCGACTGTCTGTGTGGACTTTGCATGTTCTCCCTCCGACTGTGTGGGTTTTCCTGGGCGCTCTGGTTTCATCCCACAATCCAAACGTTGCACGATCGGCGGATTGATGATCGTAAAGTGTGGTTTAGATGAGTTAACCATGAGAAATGCAGGGTTTAATGGATAGGTAGCGGGGTGGGTCTGGGTCAGATGCTCTTCAGGGGTTTGGAATGGACTGGTTGGGCCGAATGGCCTGGTTCCAGGTTGTGGAGATTCTGTTCAGATTTTTGTCCACTCCTGCCAACCATCCCTGTCTCTTGAACCTTGCCTCATCCCCAGTATTCTTCTTAACACTGTAACCTCCTCCAGTCTCTAAGACACTCCTTTCCAATGTAAGCTTCTCCAGTCCTTACAAAGATCGATATATCTGTCACCTCTTCCTGTTCTTAGAACCCTACCTATAACTATTGCCATTTGTTACACCACTCCCAATCACTGTTCCCTCCTGAAACTCCCATGAACATTCAGATCTCTGAAACTCATTTGAATTGTCTCAACTTCCCTTTGACAGTTATGTGCTGAGACTTGCTCTATATCAGTGAAGTAACTAAGTCTTGGTCTCTCTCATTATTGTAACCTCCTTCCAGCCTTACAACACTGAGGGTCTGTAGAAGCTCCTTTCAACTGGACAGTCATCTCTGTGTCTGCAATCTCCTCCACTCCCCATAATACATTCTCTCTGAGCTCCTCTGTAGTCCATGAAACACTCCCTAACACTGTCTTTATCAGTGTAACCTTCACCAAAACACAACCTTCCCTATCTGTGTAAATCACTACACCAGTCCCTATCCCTCTCAGCTCTGTCTAACAATATAACCCTCCATGTCTGTGTATTCACCTTCAGTCCCTCCTCACCTCCCTATCTGTGTAACCTTCTCCATGCATTTTTGCTTCACTCTCTTCAACGGTTCCTGTCAGTGTAATCTCTTCCAGACCTGAAAACTCTCCCTCTCTTTCACTTTCTCAGACCACACAACCCTCACTATCTGTGACCTACTCCTATCTGAGAAACCTCCCTCTGTGAACTGTTCCAACTCTTCAACTCTCCATAAGCTCCTGCAGCTCTTACATCCCTCCCTATCTACCAAATCTCTTCCAGTCCCTAAACACCAACAGTCTGGGGAGACCCGACCAGTATCCCTATCAGTGTAATCCTCTCCAGTCTCTGCAGTAATCCTGATCTGTCGAACTCACTCCATGCCTGTGACTCTCCCAATCAAGTTTCTACAAAATCCAGTATCTATTTAACACTTTCCTGTCACTATCATCCCCCGTCAATATTAGCTCCTCCACTGTCTCCACCATCTACCCATCTCCATAACCTTGTTCAACTCTTATACCCCCATCTGTGTAAACATCACCCTCCTCTACAACCTCCTCCTGTTAGTGCTGTTCTCCCTTATCTGTGAAACTGTCTCCAACCAAACTTCCTGCACTAATCTCTGAAAAATATTCCAGATTCCACATCCTCCATGTCTAAACAACCTGCAGAACCTAAGCCTTCCTATATCTATAACCATCTTCAGTCACGATACCCTGCATATCTCTGTTTGTTCGTCCAGTCGATACAAATATCTTTATCTCTGTAATCGGCTCAGCTCCATAAAGCACTCCCTGTCTGTGATCCAGCCCTGTCCTACAAACATCCTTATCCCTGTAAACGTCTCCATCCATCCCAAATTTCCAAACTTCATGAACCCCTGTCATCCCTGTAGCCCTCCACATTTCTGTAACCTCCTGTGGTTCAAAGGTACTCCCACCCTGTGAAACTACCTCCCCTACCCACATCCCGCCCAGTCTGGGTCCTCTGCTCCAGATCAGACCATTGATATCTCTGTAAACACCTCCACTCCTGAAAACTCTTCCCATTTGTGTAACCTCGTTCAGACCCCATACTCTCCCGCTTCCTGCATCCTCTTCCTGCCATTGCAACCAAAACCACATGTTTATGTAATATCTACCAGTGCTTACACCCTCCCCAACTCAGTAACCACTTGCAGCCCTAACAAAACACCTAAACTCGGAAACCTCTTAATTCCCTACAATCCTCCCTCCCTCTATCCTCAAATGCCTTCATCATCATGAAAACTCATAATTACTGAAGCCTCCTTTTGAACCTGCAAACCTCCTAATGTCTGCAAAATCCTCCTGTTCTGATATTCGTCCCTATCTCTGGGGAGCATGGCAGAGGAGGGAAGACTTTTGGAGTCCTGGCCATGTTAAGGAGGTAGAATCCTGGGAATTACAGATTTGGTCCAGTGTTTGTAATGTGCAGATTATTGGAGAGGACTCTTAAGACAGGATATATGACTACTTGGAAAACCATAGTTAAAAATTAGAGACAGTCAGCATGGATTTGTGAGGGGCAGGTCATGCCTCAAAATGAATCCTTTGAGGATATGGCAGAATATGTTGATGGCTCATTCAGAAAATGAGGAGGCATGGGAAACAGGATTGGATGGTTACAGGATTGGATGGCCCAGACTAGACAGTGTATGGCAGCAGATGGACAGTATTGATCCTGAAGTTCAGTGACCAGTGGTGTTCTGTAACAATCGGCTCTGGGACCCTGCTCTTTGTGATTTTCATAAATGACGTGCATGTGGATGTTTGAGAGTGGGTTAGTAAGTTTGTCAATGAAGGCTGGTGAAGTGGTGGGTAATGTAGAGGGCTGTTGTAGGTTGCAATGGAATATTGACAGAAGGAAGAGCTGGGCTGGAAGTGGCACATGGCGTTCAATCTGGAAAAGTGTGAAGTGATTCATTCTGGAAGGTTGCATTTGAATGCAGAATACAAGGTGAAAGGCAGAATACTTGGTAGTGTGGAAGAACAGAGAGATCATGGGGTCCACGTGCATAGATCCCTCAAAGTTGCCACGCACATTGATAGAGTTGTTAAAAAGGCATATGTTGTGTTGGCTTTCCTGAGCAAGTGGATTGATTTTAAGAGCCGTGAGGTTTTACTGCATCATTATAGCAGCCTGGTGAGACCACACTTGGACTATTGTGTTCAGTTCTGGTCCCCACTTTACAGGAAGGTTGTGCAAGTTTTAGAGAGCGTACACAGGAGATTTACCAGGATGCTGTCTGGAATGGAGGGCATTTCTTATGAAGAAAGGTTGAGGGAAGGTTTGTGAGGCATTGCTCTTTGGAGTGAAGACGGGTGCGGGGGCGACTTAGTAGAGGTGAACAAGATGATCAGAGGCACAGAAAGTGAATAGTGAGAGACTTGTTCTCCTGTTGCATAAATGGCTATTACAAGAGGGTATAATTTTAAGGTCAATGGAGGATGGATAAAAGGATAGAGAATGGTAGGATAGAGAAAGGAAAGAATGGTATGTCGTTGGAATGCATTGACAACGGTGGTAGTAAAATTTAATAGACTCTTGGGTCGGCACATGAATGATAGTAAAATGACTGTTATGTCGATTAGTTTGATCTTACAGTTGGAAAAAAGGTTGGCATGGCCTCATGGCCGAAGGGTCCTGTGCTGTACTATTCTGTGTTCTACGTTCCGTATGGTAACGTGGGTAATAAGCTATGATCAATGTAAAAGGATATAGCATTCAGGAGGAGCTAGTCAACTGGATACAAAATTGGGCTTGATGGTAGGAGACAGAGGGTGATGGGAGACATGTTGTTTTTCTGACTGGACGCACGTGACCAGCGGTGGAGTGGGTCCACTGTTGTTGGTCATTTGGATAAATGGTTTGGATGGGAATATTGGTTTCCTGGTAAGTAAGCTTCTTGGGTGACACTGAAATTGGTGAAAAAGTGGTCAGTGGAGAAGGTTATCTGTGATACAACAGGATGAACCGTACTGCTGGGATAGTGGGCTGAAGAATAGCGGATGGAGTTTAATTAGATAAAGGTGAGGTGTTCCATTTTGGTGAAACAAACCAGGGTGGGACTTATACAGTTAATGTTCAGGCCCTTGGTAGTGTTGTCAATCAGTGACATAGGGACGCAGGTACACAGTTCTTTGAAAGTTGCGTCACAAGCAAACAGGCTGGTGTTTGGGATGCTTACCTTCATTCGGGAGAGCATTGAGAGTAAGAGTTGGGATGTCATGTTGTATCTGTACAAGACATTGGTGAAGCCACCATAAAAGTATTGCTGATCAGTTGGAAGAACTCATATGGTTAACTTAGCTGCTTTAGGCAAGGACATCAAATATTCTAACCTGGTCTGGCCAACATTTGACTCCAGACCCACAGCAATATGGCTGACTCTGAGCTACCCTCTGGGTAATTAGCAGTGGGGTCAAAGAATGTTAGTCCAGGCAGTGACAACCACATCTCTTGAATAAATAAATAAAAATACATATGTCCCTTCCTACCTCTGCAAACCCCTCCAACTGCAGCAATCCGTACTGGCTTTGTAACACTGTTCAGACCCTGACCACTCTCTGTAACACTCTCACCACCTCCAGCACCTTCCCCTTCCCTGTTCCTGACGTGTCATTCAACCCTGACAATGATTCCCCTTCCCACTGCCCCCCTCCTGCTAGCAAAGCCTTTGCAATCCCTTTAACTCTTACTCCTAAAACCCTCTCTCACTTCCGGATTTTAAATACTTTTTGGTGATCTTCTCAACCTCATACTCGATTTTGTCCTGAGTGAGGGACAGGTGTGGGTTTCTCGTTGAGGTTTTGTCTGTTTCAATGGAATGTCCCTTTCTTGAGTGTTTTACACTGTTCCTTCAAATGTTTTCCACTGTTAATTTATACACACGTTTCAGTCTTTTTAGCCTATTTACCTTTGTCAGTTCTCCTCTTAAACTCATGTAATTGGCTATTTTTGATTATAATTGTAGCTTGTCCTTTCTGTGATTCACTTTAACATTTTATATTGCTTTAAACTGCACTTTATCACAATTTCCCGGAGGATCTCTCCAGGTGACATTTCGCATTCACTACATTTCATCACACAACGGTCGATCTGACATTGTGCAACTGGCTAGGGCTGTAACTATGTTATTCAAAGAAACACTGAAAACAATTGTCCGAACTCCCCTTCCAATATCACTATTGTCAGTGTGATTGTCCCAGATTATATGAATTTTGAAGTTTCACTAAATTGTCATTATGCCTTTATTAAAACTTCCAATGAGTTCCTGTTTAATGCAGCGATGAGCAATGAAATGCTGTTCGGTGGCTAAAACTGTTCTGCTGCTTGTGACCTTGGCAAGTAATAGCCTGAATTTACATTCAGACTGACTCTACTCCATGATCTGCGGCCAAATGCTTTCTCTGTAATGTCTTTGTATCCATTATTGATAGCAATGTCCTTTTTTGCCTGAATTCCCGCAAGGTTGCAAATCATTGAATATTTATGCCCACCTTTTGTTCACCCTGTAACCACGTCACCCTGAAGTCTAACTCTCTGTTATCTCTGTCACAAATCCATCTACCTTATTGCAGAGACTTTGTCCATTCCAAAAAAAACATACATTTCCTATCACAAACCGATTCCCTGATGTAGAGTTTTAGTTAAACTCTGTCCCTTCCTGTTCCTTTCTGCTTGTCTTCAGCCACATCCCCATGTTGTTCCGATGCTTCACCTTTTCCTTTTGGATTTTGAAAGCTCCTTTCACCTGAACCCTGTCCCTGCATCCTCTATGTCAGTTTAAAGCCCAGTCCATAAGTCTACTAACATGATTGGCCGGGACACCGGTTCCAGCCCAGTTCCAGTGGGACCATCCTAATGGATTATATTTTAAATCAGGTATGGGGTATGGGTTTCTCTGGCTGACCAGCCTTTCTTGCCCAGCCCTAGCTGCCCTTGAGCTGAGTAACTTGCTCGGCCATTTCAGAGGGTAATCGAAAGGCAATCACTTTGCTGTGAGTATGTCGTGCAGATCACGTGAGGATGGGCAGATGTCCCCAAGTGTCTTTTTGATGAACCAACGTTATTTTGGACATCAGCAATAGTTTCGTACTTATTAATGGATTGTTAATTGCAATTTATAAAAAAGTATTGATTGCAAATTCCACCACTTCCGATGGTGGGATTCAAACCTGTCTCCAGTGAATATTGTGTGATGTTTTAGGTATATGCTCTAACAATAATACCACTAGGCCATTACTTCACCCGCTCAAATGTTGCTCATTGCTGAGCACTGATACCAGTGCATCAGGAACCTAAACCTGTTCTTCCGACATAATTGTTTCATTATGAAATCTTCCAGCACTCTGCTGATATCACTCAGACTGTCTCCATGTGGTATCCCTCACTGTGAGGGTCTAATTGCTGCCTCTGTCAGCGTCTCTCGCTTTTGCAGCTACTTCAGATCCTGAGCTAACAGAATCCTCCAATCCAGAGGGACGCAACAGCACAGGCCAGGGATGGAGACTGGGATTTTCCAGATCTCTCTGGGATTCGGTGCTATTCTCCCTGTGTAACCCTCACTGCATCAGTGTAATTTCCCATTCTGTCTATTTCTCTGCCTCCTGTCGGTACTCAGGCATTTCCTGATCAGTCGACTTCCCAACTACAGGGTGTCTCGTCCATCACCACATTGAATATCGTTGGTTAGCCAGAGAGACAAAGGGCAGGGCGACCTGGAGTCTTCAATCGATCCTGCAGTGAGGTAAGATCACTCACAGTGAACAGAGAAGAGAGGAATGAGAGAGCTTCAAACATCGGCTCACAAAAGATAACATAGATACAGTGCTGGAGGGGGAATATAGTACAGGCACACCCCAGGCTCAGTCACTGCCCCTACTGTCAGTTATGTTGTTCTGAGACTCACTACTCTGCAACATTGTATCTGTGGCAAGATTGCGGACCAGCGTCTTCAATAATTTTTAACTCCAATAACATTTCCTGTCCCTGTAACCTCCTCCTTTCCCAATAGTCCCTCCACATATTTGAAACGTACTGCATTCCAGAATAAAATCTCTGTATCTGTAACTTTCTTCAGTGTCTATAACATGCCAATAACTGGAGGTAGAGCCATGCTGCACAGAAACGGTTCTTTGGTCCAACTAGTCCATGCTGTCCAGAGTCACTGAATGGGTCGCATTTCCCTGCATTTGATCCATATCCCTTCAAACCTTCTCCTCTCCATGTCCCTGCCCAAATGTCTTTCCCAAGTTCTTATTGTACTTTTCTCTACCACGTCCCCTGGAAGCTCATTCTGTAACTGCACCATCCTCTGTTTGGAAATTTTTTTCCTCCAAACCCTTTTAAGTTTTTTCTCTCCCATCTCATAATTATGCCCTCTAGAATACAGAACATAGAACATGGCAGCGCGGTACAGGCCCTCCGGCCCTCAATGTTGCGCCATCCTGTGGAACCAATCTGAAGTCCATCTAACCTTCCCTAATCCATTCTCAACCACATGCCTATCCAACGACCGTTAAAATGCCCTTAAGGTTGGTGAGTCTACTACTGTTGCAGGCAATGCATTCCATTCCGTGACTATTCTGAGTACCACTGGCATCTGTCCCATATCTATTAATTAATAATATTAATATCTAGCTCAATTTAAAGCTATCTCCCCTCGTGCTAGGCATCGCCTTCCGAGGGAAAAGGCTCTCACTGTCCAACCCATCTCACCCCCTGATTATCTTGTATGTCTCAATCAATTGGCCTCACATGTCTTCTCTCGAACAAAAACAGATTCAAGTCCCTCAGCCTTCCTCATAACTGAAGGTTATGAACTCCTTCCCTCCGTACCAGGTAACATCCTAGTAAATCTCCTTGGAACCCTTTCCAAATCTTTCACATCTTTCATCTAATGTGGTGATATGAACCAGAGGCAACTCTCCAGATGTGGCTGCACCAGAATTTTGTACAACTGCAGTATTATCTCATGGTTCTGAAACTCCATCCCTGTACCAATAAAAGCTCACATGCTGAATGCCTTCTTAACAACCCTATCAACCTGGGTGGCAACTTTCAAGGATATATGTGCATGGACACAGTGATCTCTCTGCTCATCTGCACTGCCAAGATCTGCTTTACCCACATCCACCTGTTTGGTCACCTCAAAGAAGTCAATAAGGTTTGTGAGGCATGACCGACCCTTCACAAAAGCGTGCTGACTATCCCTCATCAACTTATTCATCTCCAGATGGTTATAAATGCTAGCTTTTACACACCTTCCCAGCACTTTACCCAGAATCAAAGTAAGGCTCACAGGTCTCTATTCCCTTTCTTGGACAAGGTGACAACATTGGTTGTCCTCCAGGCTTCTGGCACTATTCCCGTAGACAATGATGACACAAAGATCAAAGCCAAAGTCTCAGCAATCTCCTTCCTGGCTTCCCAGAAAATCCAAGGATAAATCCCATCTGGCCCAGTGGACTTACCGATTTTTACACTTTCCAGAATTGCAAACACCTTCTCTTTCTGCAGTTCAATCCCATCTAGTTATGGACCCCACTACCCTGGGGTAAAGACGTTGGCTAATCAACTTACCTGTAACCCTTGTGGTTTTCTAAACCTTGATAAGGTCACCCCTCAGCCACCTCCACCCAATGGAAATGCGAAAGACAATGATATAAATATTTCTGCTCGTGTCCCTGCCACTACTTTGCCACAATGTTCTGGGATACCTTTGTTCAGTATCTAGGGATTTCTCTCCCTTTGTGTTCTAAGACCTCCAGCGCCACCTCTTCTGTAATGGGGACTCTTTACAAGCCAATACTTTTTCTTCCCTTTGTTTCCTAGTCTTTGTCCACAGTACGTTCTGACATGAAATGCTCATTTAGGCCCTCGCCCAATTCCTGTGCGTCTACACTTGGATGGCCTCACTGATCTTTGAGGAACCCTAGTGTCTGTCCAGTTGTTTTTGTGTAGTTGTATGCTGTAGAATATTATTTGCATTCTCCTTAGCCTGGTCTGCCAAATCGATCACATCCCCCCATGTTGCTTGCCAGCATATCCAGCCTCTCCGATTCTGTCAAACCCTCCAGTATCAGTAACATCTTCTTCAATATTTGCTCCATTTACAGTTTCAGGAAATGCTTCTTCAATCCGGATGATCAGAATTCTATGCAGTACTCCAAAGCTGTGATGACTATCCGTAATCAATCCTTGCCGTTGCAAATGCATGTAACTCCTGTCCCGCAGAATCGTATCCAACAATGTACGCTCCACTGACATTAAGCTAATTGGTCTTTATCTCCCTGGCTTTCCCTCGCAGCCTTTCCTAAACACTGGCACAACATTAGGCCCTCCAGGCTCCCTGCTCATCACCCGTGGCTGTCAGTGATAGAAAAATCTCTTTATGCGACACACAATTTCTTCCTGAGCTTCGCACAATATCCTGGGATGTGCTTGATTAGTTCCTATGGAATTGTCTCCTTTATATGCATTTAAAAACCTCCAGTACCTCCTGTTATGTGGGGTCTTGTGAAGACCTCACTATTTATTTCTCTGACATCCCCTGTCCTTCTCCACAGTAAGTTCAAACATGATATTTTTGGTTAGGATCTCACCCATCTCCTGTGGTTCCACACTTGGAATGCTCCATTCATCTTCAAGGAGCCATACTCTGCCCCTAGTTAATCTTCTATTGTTAATATACTTGTAGAATCTCTTTGGATTTTCCTCAGCCTGATCTGCCAACGCTTTTTGTGGTCCCCTTTGTGCCCTCCTGATTTCGCTCTTAAGTGAATTACTCCATCCACAATGTTCTTCAATGGATTCCACTTAATCCAGCTGGCTATATGTGACATGTGTCCCCTTTTTGTTGACCAGAACCTCAATACCCTCAAGTCATCCTACTTGTGTCAGCATTGTTATTCACACCAACAGGAATATGATGGCTCTGAACTCTCATTTTAACTCCCTTTTAAAAGCTTCCCACCTTCCTGACGTCCCTTTACCTGCACATAGCTTCCACAATCAATTCTTAAAAGCTCTTGAGTAATAACATCTGAATTGAGGAAAGGCCAGTTTTGATTTTAACTTGTGGACCAGGTTTGTCCTTTTCCATCGCTATTTTCCAACTAATACGATTGTGATCATTTTGTCAATTTGTTGCCCCACTAACCACTCAGTCCCTTTCACTACTTTGTTTCCCAAGGCGAGGTCAGGTTTTACCTCTTCCTGCAGTCCGACCATTTACATTTGGACTGGGACAGCTTTCTTGCACATGCCGAACAAATTCCTCGCATCGAAGCTCTGAACACTCTAGCAGTCCGAGTCTAGGTTTGGAAAGTTAAAATCCCTGACCATTACAGCCCTATCATTCTTACAGATATCTGAGTTCTCCCGTCATATTTGCTGCTCAAATTCTCGCTGACTGTTGGGGGCCTGTAGTACAGTCATATCAAACTGATAACCCATTCTCATTTCTCCGTTGCACCATTATATCTTCACTGGGTGATCCCCAGGAATATCCTGTCTAATTAATGCTGTAATGTTTTCACTGATCAGAAACTCCAATACCCCTCCTCTCTCACCACCTGTTCTGTCCTCAACCTTCAGATTGTAGCCTGAGACCATCCTCCTCACGGTGGACAACAGCCTCACCTTTTATGTCATTTGCAAACTTACAAATGATACCTTGTGCTTTCACATCGAGTTATTAATGTACATAATAGTGTTCAAAATAATTAGAGTAATAGATAGAGTCAATAGCCAGAGACTTTTCCCCAGGGCAGGATTGACTGGTACGAGAAGTCATAGTTTGAAGATATTAGGAGGAAGGTATAATGGAGACATCTGAGGTAGGTTCTTTACGCAGAGAGTTGTGAATGCATGGAATGTGTTGCCGGCTGAGCTGGTGGAAGGAGAGTCATTGGGGACACTTTCGCGACTGCTGGACAAGCACATGGATAGGAAAGAGTTGGGGGTGCATAGGTTAAGTTACTATATTTTACATTAGGACTAAGACTCGGCACAACTTCGTGGGCCTAAGGGCCTGTTCTGTGCTGTACCTTTCTATATTCTATGTTCTATAATAACCAGCAATGGTTGCTGCCCAGATCCCTGTGGTACACCCGCTTTTGAAAGAATTTCAAACACAAAACTTACCCTCCACCGTTGTGCATCCATGTTGCCAAATTGCCTTGGATCCCATTGGTCTGTTGGACCAGCGTTCCATGTGGGACCTTGTCAAATGCCTTAATGAATTCCATGTAACACACATCTTCTGCACTGCCCTCATCAAAATACGCAATCATAATTTCAAACAAAAATCTCAGCTGAATTTGGGAGAGGATCTTTCTCTACCAAATCCGTGGTGAGTATCCATAATCGATTTCTACCTTTCCAAATACTGATTCATTCTGTCCCTCAGAATTGTGTCCAATAAGTTCCCTCTCCCTGCTGTCAGAATATCTGCTCTGTAATTACCTGGCCTATCCCTGCTTCCCTTTCTGAATAAAGGAACCACGTTAGTTATCCTCCAGTCATTCTGCACTTCACCCGTAGCCAGGAAATTATTAAATATATCCACGAGGGTTCCAGCAATCTCCTCCTTTACCAGAACAAGGGGGGGCGGGTTTGACTTGAACCGGAGGGACATCAGTATCCCTGGGGGTGATTTACTTGTTTTATCGCAGTGGGTTTAAACTAGTTTGGCAGGGTTTTGGACTCTGAGTAAGAGAAGGCCCATTGACCAGCCAAGTGAAAAATGCATCAACCTTCAAGAGCAAGTTTTCTATCCAGGATATCGAGGGGCACAGTCAAGGGAGGGAAAAGACTTTTGATTTAACGCGCATTTATTTCAATGCCCAAGGCCTGACTGGTAAGGCAGATGCGCTCAGAGCATGGATTGGCTACGGGTACTTGGATATTATAGACATAAAAGAAACATGGCTGAGCGAAGGGCAGGACTGGCAGCTCAGTGTTCCAGGATACAGAAGCTACAGACGGGACAGAAGGACAAGTAAGTGAGGAGGGGAGTTGTCCTTTTGATACGGGAGGACATAACAACAGTGCTTAGTGAGGATACTCTTTCGGGGTGATCTAATGAGGCCATATGTTAAGAAATTACAAACTAAAAAAGGATGGTCAGTCTGCTGGGATATTGTTCTGGACCCCCAAATAGCCAACGGGTACTAGAGGAGCAGATGTGAAGAGAGATTGCAGGTACCAAAAGAAATAATAGGTCAGTATTAGTTGGAGATTTTAACTTCCCCTGTATTGACTGGACCACCCAGTGTGTAAAAGGCCCATATGGGGTGTAATTTGTCAAATGTGTCCAAGAAAGATTCCAAGATCAATATGTAGATGGCTGCACTCTACTCAGGCGGCTTCAAACGAGATCTCCCCTCAGAAAACGGGGTCGGGCAAGTGACTGAAGTGGCAGTCGGAGAGCACTTTATGTCCAGTGACCACAGCTGTCTTAGTTTAACATAGTTATTGACAAAACTCAGGCAGGTCCATATATTAAGGTCTTAAACTGGAGTAGGGCCACTTTTGGGGCCATTTGGCAGGATCGAGCAGAGGTTGATTGGGTGAATTAAAAATCACACAACACCAGGTTATAGTCCAACAGGTTTATTTCGAAGCACCAGGTTTTGAAGTGCAGGTAATCATTCTTAAAGATGAAAACTGAAACTAAATGTGTTTGGTATTACATTCCATGACCCTGCTATCCTGTTGGTATAATTCTGTGCCTTACGATTGTGCTCCACCTGATGAAGCAGAGCTCTGACATCTAGAGCTTCCAAATACACATTTTGGACTGTAAGCTGGTTTTGTGAGATTTTTAAGGTTGTTCATCCCAGTCCAACACCGGCTCCACCACATCATGCTCCCATCAACTGGGTGAGTCTGTGTGAAAGAAAAGGAATGACTGGCAAATGGGAGGCTTTCAAAAGTGTGATCTCAAGAATCCAATATGTCTCTGATTGAGTGAAGGGAAAAGCTGGCAGGTTTAGGGATCCCTGTCTGATGGGGGATATTGACGCTCTGTTCAATAAAAAGAAGGAGGCACATATTGTCTTCAATGTGTCTGTATCTACGTAATCTCTTCCAGTCCTAAAGACACGATTACTCGGTGGAGACTTTACAATCCTCACAGGTCCCTTCACCACTCCCCATCTGGAGAATCCACTGAAAGCCTATGATTCTCTCGATACAGTTCTGACAAGACTCACTATCTGTGTAACGTCATCCCATCGCTAACACACAACCTATCAATGTGAACTCCTCCTGTATCTCCATCCAGTTACCCATCTCCATAACCTTCTCCAGCTCTTACACCCCTACCTGTGTAAATGTCACCTTCCCACTTTTACCAAACTGGAGAAGGTTACAAATGCTCCCTTATCTGTGAAACTGTCTCCAACCAAAGTTACTGCCCTTCTGCAATATCTGTCAGTGTCCACACCCTTCATATCTAAATAATCTGCAGAAGGAATATACATCTTCAGTCACGACTACCCTCCATATCTCTGTTTGGTCCTCCAGTCTGTACAACCCACTTTATGTCTGTCATCTGCTCCATTCACCGAAAACTCTCCCTGTCTGTGTAAACCGCTCCATCCTACCAACTTCCTTCTCCCTGTAAACTGCCAATCCCTCCCAACATCCCCATATCCACGATCTCCTGCAGACCCTACAGCTCTCCAAATTTCTGTAACACCCTGTGGCTCTATCGTCTTCCCTCCCTGTGAAACCACCTCCAGTCCCCACCACCCTCCCAGTCCCGGGGTCGTCTGCACCAGATCAGACCATTGCTGTCTCTGTTACCACGGACAATCCTCGTAAACCTCCCTAATGTATCTATTGATTCAGATACCATCCTTTCTAGCCTCCCAAAACCTCTTCCTGTCATTGTAACCCTCCCTATTTAGAACATAGAACAGTACAGCATAGTACAGCATAGTACAGGCCCTTCAGCCCTCAATATTGTGTCCATCTTTTATCCGTCTCTAAGATCAATCTTACCTGCAAACCATTCAAGGAACAAAGAAAATCACAGCACAGGAACAGGCTCTACAGTCCTCTAAGCCTCCACCAATCCAGATCCTCTGTCGAAACCTGTCGCCTATTTTGTGAGGATATGTACCCCTTTGCTCCCTCCCCATTCATGCATCTGTCTGGATACATCTTAAGTGACATTATCGTTCCCGCCTGTACCACCTCTGCTGGCCACGCGTCCCCTGTCCCCATCACCCTCTGCATAAAGATCTTTCCAGCCTATCTGCCCTAAACCTTTCCCCTCTCGCTTTGAACTCATGACCCCTAGTAATTGAATTCCGCACTCTGGGGAAAAAAGCTTCTTGCTATCCATCCTGTCTATACCTCACATGATTTTGCAGACCTCAATCAGGTCCCCAGTAAACCTTCATCTTTCTAATGAAAATAATCCGAAAATATTCAATCTCTCCTTATTGTTCGCGCCCTCTATACCAGGCAACTTCCTGGTGAACATCCTCTGCACCCTCTCCAAAGCATGCACCTCCTTTTGGTAATGTGGCGACCAAAACTGTATGTAATATTATAAATGTGACCAATCAAAGTCATATACAACTGTAACATGACCTGCCAACTTTTGTACACGATACCCCTTCGAATAAAGGAAAGCATGCCATATGCCGCCGTGACCAATTTACTGTCCTGCGTTGCCACGTTTAAAGAGCAATGGGCCTGAATACCCAGATCTCAGTGTACATCAATTTCCCCCAGGACTTTTCCATTTACTGTATAGTTCACTTTCCAATTAGATCATCCGAAATGCATCACCTCGCATTTGTCTGGATTGAACTCCATCTGCCATTTCCCAGCCCGCCTCTCCAATCTATCTATATTCTGCTGTGTTCTCTGACAGTCCCCTTCTCTATCTGCTATTCCACCAATCTTAGTCTCATCTGCAACCTGCTAATCAAGGAACCAATACCTTCCACCAAATTATTGATATGTATCACAAGCAACAGTGGTCCCAGCACGGATCCCTGTGGAAGACCATTGGTCACAGGTCTCCATTTTGAGAAATTCATTTTGCTATCATTCATGTGTCTATCTAAATATTACTTAAATGTCCCGAATGTATCTGACTCTACCACCCACACTGGCAATACATTCCACTCACCCACCACACTCTGTGTAAAGAAGCTACCTCTGACATCTCCCCTCAACCTTCCTCCAATTACCTTACAATTCTGCCTCCTAGTTATAGCCATTTTCGCACTGGGAAAAATCTCAGGCCACCCACCTTATGTCTGCCTCTCATAATCTCGTACCTCTATCAAGTCACTTCTCATCCTTTTTCATTCCAAAATTAAAAGCCCAGGATTCCTCAACCTTTCTTCGTTAGGCCTCCCCTCCAGACCAGGTAACATCCTGATAAATCTCCTCTGCAACCTCTCCAAAACATCCACATTTTTCCTGTAATGAGGCAAACAGAACTGAACACGATATTCTAATTGTGGTCTAACAACAGGATGTATCGAGCTGCAACATAACCTCACAGCTCTTAAACTCAAGGCCCCTGCAAACGAAAGCCGACACATCATTGGCTTTCTTAACAACCCTAACAACGTGGTTCGCAACTGTGAAGGATCCCTGGACATTGACCCAAGATATTTCTGCTACTCCTCACTGTCAAGAATCCTGCAGTAACCCTGTAAAATCTTTCTGCAGAATCCTTCAAACGTAAACCCTCCCTATTTTGGTATTTTCCTCCAGTCCCCACTGCACTCATAAACTGTGAAACCTCTTCCAGTCCCTACAATCCTCCTTAGCTCTGTAACCTCTGTAAGCATGTAGTTGTAGTCGTGTGGTTTAGACGGTGGGTTAGAAATCCATTGGGGCTTGCCCACACAGGTTCTAATCCTGCCCAACAGGGCGGTGGGGTTGAGTGGTGCCAGTGTGCGGAGGTGTTCTCTAACCTGCTCTGTGAGAAGTTGTCCCATGTCCTCAATGTACGGGAGATGAGGAGACTAGGCGCCTTCTCACAGCGCACTTCACAAAAAGCCTCCAGGATACCTGAAAATCAACCCAATGACTTGTTGCCAAACATTTCAACTCCCCCACCCACTCTGCCAAAAACATGCAGGTCCTGGGCCTCCTCCAACCGCCATTCCCTCACCACCCGACGCCTGGAGGAAGAACGCTTTTTCTTTTGCCTTGGGACCCTTCAAACCCATGACATCAATGTGGACTTCACCAGTTTCCTCATTTCCCCTTCCCCACTTACCGCAGTTCCAACCTTCCAGCTCAGCACCACCCTCATGACCTGTCCCACCTGTCAATCTTCCTTCCCACCAATCTGCTCCACCCTCCTCTTTGACCTAGAACTCTTACCCCATCTCCAAACACCTATTGCACTCTCAGCTACCTTCACCCAAATCTCACCCCCTTCCCATTTATCTCTCCACCCCCAAGTCTCCCAGCCTCATTCCTGATGCAGGGCTCTTGCCCGAAACGTCACTTTCCTGCTTCTCGGATGCTGCCTTACCTGCTGTGCTTTTCCAGCACTACACTCTCAACTCTAATCGCCAGAAGCTGCAGACCTCAATGTCTCCTGTTTATCAGATGGGTCAATGCAGTGAGGAATGGCAGATGGAGATTAATTTAGATAAATGTGAGGTGCTTCATTTTGGAAAAGCAAATCCTCACAGGACTTATACACTTAATGGTAACGTCCTAGGGAGTGTTGCTGAACAAAGAGACCTTGGAGTGCAGGTTCATAGTTCCTTGATAGTGGAGTCGCAGGTAGATAAGATAGTGAAGAAGGCGTTTGGTATGCTTTCCTTTATTGGTCAGAGTATCGAGTATAATCCCACCTAGTCTAGTTCCCTGGATCTCAGTATTCTCCTCGGCAAAATTATCGTTTTCTAGAGTGAATACCGTCGAAAAATATTAAATTAGTGCTTCCCCTATCTCCTCTGACTCCACACACAACTTCCCATTAATATCCTTGATTGGACCTTATCTTACTCTTGTCATTCTTTTATTCCTCAAATACCTATAGAAAGCCTTAGGGTTTACCCTGATCCTATCCGCCAACAGCTTCTCATGTCTCCTCCTGGCTCTGAGTTTTCACATCTCATCCTAACATAAGCCTCCCTCTTCCTCTTGACCAGAGATTCCACGTCCTTCGTAAACCACGGCTCCCGCGCTCTACAGGGAGAGCCTGTTGACAGGTACATACTTATCTAGGACACTCAGGAGGTTTCCCTTGAATAAGCTCCACATTCCTGATATGCCCATCCCCTGCAGATTCCTTCCCCATCCTACGCTTCCTAAATCTTGCCGAATCGCATCGTAACTGCCGTTCCCCCAGCTGTAAATTTCGTGGAAGTGTATAACTGTTTGATGACAGGAGACAGGGTGGTCAAGAAGGTTTGAGTGAGTGTGTGTGTGTATGTGTACGTGTTTCTGTGTATATGTGGTTAATGACACGAGACAGTTTGGTGTGTGCGTGTGTGTGTTTGTGTATATCTGACCAATGGCAGGGGGCAGGGTGGTCGTGGAGAGTATATTTTCTGAGTTTCTGTGTCTATGTGCTTACTGGTAGGAGACAGGGTGATGGTGGAGGGTAGACTGTACTTGTTTCTATATCTATGTGCTTACTGGCAGGAGTCAGGGTGGGGGTGGAGGATTGTGTATGTATGTGTGTTTCTGCGTATATCTGTTTAAGGTCAGGAGGCAGGGTGTTCGTGGAAGGTTGTATGTGTTTCTGTGTATATCTGTTTACTGGCTGGAGACAGGCTGGTGATGGAGGTTTATGTGTGTGTTTCTGTGTATACCTGTTTAATTGCAGGATACAGGGTGGTGGTGGAGTATGGTATGTGTGTTTGTGTGAAAATCTGCTGAATGGCAGGAAATAAGGTGGTGGTGGAGGGTTGTGTGTGTGTGTTTCTGCATACATCGGTTTAATAGCGGGTGACAGGGTCATAGTGGAGGGTTGTGTGTGTTTCTGGGTACATCTGATCGATGGTAGAAAACAACTTGGTGGTGTAATATCGTGTGTGCGTGTTTCTGTGTATATCTGTTTAATTGCAGGAGACAGGATGGTTGTGGAAGGTTGTGTGTGTGTTTCTGTGTATAATTGATTTATGGAAGCAAACAGGGTGGTGGTGGAGGGTTCTCTATGTGTGTGTTTCTGTTTTTATCTGTTTAATTGCAGGAGACAGGCTGGTGGTGGAGGCTGGTATGTGTTTGTTTCTGAGTACATCTGTTTCATGGTAGGAGACATGATGGCGGTTGATGGTTGTTCATGTTTACCTGCACATATCTGCTTAATGGCAGAAAACAATGTGCCTTCGTGCCGCTGTGTGTGTATTTCTATGTATATCTGTTTAATGGCAGGAGACAGGGTTGTGGTGGAAGGTGGTGTGTGTGTGTTTCTGCGTATATCTGTTTAATGATAGGCGAGAGAGTGGTCGTGGTGGTGTGTGTGTGTTTTTGTGTATATCTGTTCAATGACAGGAGACAGTGTGGTGGAGGATTGCTTGCATGTTTCTGTAAATATCTGTTTAATTGCAGGAGACAGGGTGGTTTTGGAGGTTGGTGAGTGTGTGTTTCTGTATATAACTGTGTAATGAATGTAGACAGGATGGTTGTGGAGGTTGTGTTTCTGCTTAATGACAGGAAACAAATTGGTGGTCAATGGTTGTGTGTGCGTGTGTGTGCGTGTGTGTTTCTGTGTATGAATGTTTAATGGCAGGAGACAGGGTGGTGCTGAAGATATGCATTTATGTTTCTGTATATATCTGTTTAATTGCTGGAGACAGGGTGGTGGAGGAGGGTGGTGTGTCTGTGTGTTTGTGTGAATATATGTTAAAATGCAGGAGACAAGGTCTGTTGGAGGAATTGGGTGCACGTGTTTCGGTGTATATCTGTTTAATGGCAGTAGACAGGGTAGAGGGCGAGGGTTTGTGTGCATGTATTTCTGTTTATATATACTCAACAGCAGGAGAACAGGGTGGTGTTGGAGGGTTGTGTGTGTGTTTCTGTATATAACTGATTAATGACCTGAGACAGGGTGGTGCTGAAGGTATGCGTGCATGTTTCTGTCTATATCTGTTTATTTGCAGGGGACAGGGTGGTGGAGGAGGATGGTGTGTGCGTTTCTGTGTAAATATGTTTAATTTCAGGAGACAGGGATTTGGTGGAGGGATTTGTGTCTGTGTTGTTGTGTTTCTGTTTATGGGAAGGAGACAGGGTGGTCCTGGAGGTTTGTGTGTGTGTGTATCTGGTAGATCTGTTTAAGAGCTGGAGACAGGGTAGTGGTGGAGGGTTGTGTATGTGTGTGTATTTCTGTATATCTCTGCTCAATGGCAGGAGAACAAGGTGGTGTTGGAGGATTGTGTGTGTGTTTCTGTGCATATCTGGATATTGGCAGGAGAAAGGGTGGTGGTCGAGGGTTGTGTGTGTGTGTATTTCTGCATATACCTGCTCAATGGCAAGAGAACAAGGTGGTGTTGGAGGA
The DNA here is from genome assembly GCF_047496795.1 of Chiloscyllium punctatum. Taxonomy (NCBI): domain Eukaryota; kingdom Metazoa; phylum Chordata; class Chondrichthyes; order Orectolobiformes; family Hemiscylliidae; genus Chiloscyllium; species Chiloscyllium punctatum. Next base: position 23,571,482 of record NC_092790.1, on the reverse strand, counting down.
TTGTGTGTGTGTTTCTGTGTATATCTGGATATTGGCAGGAGAAAGGGTGGTGGTCGAGGGTTGTGTGTGTGTGTATTTCTGCATATACCTGCTCAATGGCAAGAGAACAAGGTGGTGTTGGAGGTTTGTGCGTAGGTAGGATGTTCGTGGAAGGTTGTATGTGTGTTTCTGTGTATATCTGTTTAATGGCAGGAGACAGGGAGGTGGTTGAGTGTAATGCATGTCTGCATTTCTGTGTATATCTGCTCAATGGCAGGAGACATGGTGGTCTTGGAGGGTTGTGTGAGTGTGTGTTTCTGTTAATATCTATTTAAGGGCTGGAGACAGATTGGTGGTGGTGAAGTGTCTTGAGTGTGTGTACCTGTGTATATCTGATTAAAGGCAGGAAACACGGTGATGGTGGAGGGATGTGTGTGTTTCAGTGCATTTCTGTTTAATGTCAGGAGACAGGGTGGTGTTGGAGGAATGGGTGTGCGTGTTTCTGTGTATATCTGTTTAATGACAAGAGACCAGGTGGTGGTGGAGGGTTGTCTATACGTTTCTGTAAATATCTGTTTAATTGCTTAATGACAGGAAACAAATTGCTGTTGAAGGGTTGTGTGTCGTGTGTGTGTGTGTGTGTGTGTGTGTGTGTGTGTGTGTGTGTGTGTGTGTACGTGTGTTTGTGTATGTCTGTTTAATGGCAGGAGTCAGGGTGTTGGTGTCGAGATGTGTGGGTTCTGTTTAGATCTGTTTAATCACCGGAGAATGTGTGATTGGGGAGGTGTGTGTGTGTTTATGTGTCTATCTGATTAATGGCAGCAAACAGGCTGGTGGTGGAGTGTTCTGCATGTGTGTGTGTTTCTGTGTATATCTGTTTAATGGCAGGAGAGAATGGTGATGGAGGATTGTGTGTGTATTTCTGTGTGTACCTGTTTAATAGCAGGAGACAGGGTGGTGATGGAGGATTGTGTGTGTATTACTGTGTGTACCTGTTTAATAGCAGGAGGCAGGGTGGTGATGGAGGGTTGTGTGCGTATATCTGTGTGTACCTGTTTAATAGCAGGAGACAGGGTTCTCGTGGATTGTTGTGTGAGTGTGTTTCTGTATACATCTATTTAAGGGATGGAGACAGGTTGGTGGTGGAGGATAGTGTGTGTGCGTGTTTCTGTGTATAACTGTTTAATGACAGGAGATAGTGTGGTGGAGGAGGGATGTGTGTGTGTTTCTGTCTATATCTGTTTAATGACAGGAGACAGGGTGGTACTTGAAATATGTGTGTATGTTTCTGTATATATCGGTTTAATTGCAGGACACGGTGGTAGAGGAGGCTGATGTGTGAGTGTTTCGGCATAAATCTATTTAATGGCAAGGGACAGTGTGGTGGTGGAATGTACTGTGTCTGTGTTTCTGTGTCTATGTGCTTACTGGCAGGAGACAGGATGTTCTTGGAAGGTTTGTGTGTTTCTGTGTATATCTGTTTAATGCCAGGTGACAGGGTGGTGCTCGAGGGATGTGTGTGTGCATTTCTGTGTATATCTGCTCAGTGGCAGGAGACAGGGTGGTGATGGAGGGTTGCGTGTGTGTTTCTGCGTATGTCTGTTTAAGTGCTGGGGACAGGGTGGTCTTGGAAGGGTTGTGCGTGTGTGTGTTTCTGCGTATATCTAATTAAGTGCTGGGGACAGGGTGATGGTGGAGATATATGTGTGTGTTTCATTGCATATCTGTTTAATTACAGGAGACAAGGTGGTGGTAGAGCGATGTATGGGTCTGTGTTTCTGCGTATATCAGTTTAATGACAGGAGACAGGGTGGAGGTGGAGGGTTGGGTATGTGTGTGTGTTTCAGTGCATATCTGTTTAATGACGAGAACAGGGTGGTGTGTGTATGTTCCTGTGTATATCTGTTTAATGACAGGAGACAGGGTAGTGGTGAAGGGTTGTCTGCATGTTTCTGTAAATTTCTGTTGAATAGCAGGAGACAGTGTGGTGATGGAAGATGGTCAGTGAGTGTTTCTGCCAGAGACAGGGTGTTGCTAGAGTTTTGTGTGTGGATTTCTGTATGTATCTGTTTAATTGCAGGAGACAGGGTGGTCATGGAGGGTTGTGTGTTTGTTTCTGTGTATATCTGCTTAATGACGGGAAAGAAATTGGGTGTCAAGGGTTGTGCGTGTGTGTGTGTGTGTGTGTTCCTGTGTATGTCTGTTTAATGGCAGGGGACAGGGTGATGGTGTCGAGATGTGTGTGCGTTTCTAGTTATACCTGCTTAATCGCTGGAGAGAGAGTGTGTGTGTATGTGTGTGTGTTTGGTTCTGTGTATATCTGTGTAATGGCAGCAGACAGGATGATCGTGGAGGCTTGTGTGTGCGTGTTCCTATGTATATCTGTTTAATGGAAGGAGACAGAGGTCGTTTAGTTTTGTGTGTATTTCTGTGTTTATCTGTTATTGACAGGTGGCAGGGTGTTAGTGGAGGATTGTGTTTGTGTGTTTCTGTGTATATCTGATTAATGGCAGGAAACAGGGTGTGGTGGAGGGTTTTGTGTGTGTGTTTCTGCATATGTTTGTTTTATGGCAGGAGACAGGGTGGTGGTGGGAGGTTGTGTGCTTGTGTTTCTGTCTATATCTGTTTAATAACAGGAGACAGATATTGGTGCAGGTTGGTGTGTATGTATTTCTGCATATCTCTGTTTAATGGTGGGAGGCAGGGCAGCGATGGAGGGTTGTGTGTGTGTGTGTGTTTATGTGTATATCTGTTTACTGGCAGAAAACAATGTTTTGGTGAAGGGTTTTGTGTGTGTGTGTTTCTGTATATGTCTGTTTAATGGCAGGGAACAAATTTGGGTGACAAGCGTTGTGTGTGCATGTGTGTGTGTTTCCATGCATATCTGTTTAATGGCAGAAAACACTGTGGTGGTGAAGGGTTGTGTGTGTGTTTCTGTGTATGTCAGGTTAATGGCAGGAGACAGGGGGATGGTGTCGAGATGTGTGTATGTTTCTGTTTATTCCTGTTTAATTGCCGGAGAGTGTGTGATGGTGGACTATTGTGTATGTGAGTGTGTGTGTGTGTGTGTTTCTGTGTAATGGCAGGAGAACGAATGGTCGTGGAGGGTTGTATGTATGTGTTTCTGTTTATATCTGTTTAATGGCAGGAGACAGTGTGGTCGTGGATGATTGTGTGTGTGTGTGTGTTCCTGTGTATTTCTGTTTAATCACAGAACACAAAGCAGACATGGAGTGTTTTGTGTGTGTGTTTCTGTTATATTTGTTTCATGGCAGGAGACAGGAAGGTGATTTAGAGTTTTGTGTGTTTTTCTGTGTGTATCTGTTTATTGACTGTAGTTAGGGTGTTAGTGGAGGGTTATGTGTGTGTGTATGCGTGTGTGTCCTTCTCTGTAAAAAACTGCTTAATAGCGGGAGACAACGTGGTGGTGGAGGGTTGTGTTGTGTGTTTCATTGGATATTTGATTAATGGCAGGAAACAGAGTTTTGATGGAGGGTTGTGCGTGTGTGGTTCTGTATATATCTATTTAATTGAAGGAGACACCGTGATGATGGAGGGTTGTGTGTGTTTTTCTGCATATATCTGTTTAATGGCAGGAGACCGGCTCGTGGTGAAGGTTGTGTGCTTGTGTTTCTGTCAATAACTGTTTAATAACAAGAGACAGATATTGTTGCGGGTTGGTGTGGATGTGTTTCAGTGTATCCCTGTTTAATAATTTGAGACAGGGTGGCGATGGATGGTTGTGTACATGTGTGTTTTATTTATATATCAGTTGAATTGCAGGAGACAGCGTGTTGTTAGACGGTTGTGTGTGTCCATTGCTGTATATTTCTGTTAAATGGCAGGAGACAGAGTTGTAGAGGGGGATTGTGTGTGTGTGTTTCTGTATATATCTGATCAATAGCAGGAAACAACTTGGTGGTGAAGGGTTGTGTGTGTGTGACTCTGTGTACACTGGTTTACTGACAAAAGACTACGTGGTGGTGCAGGTTGGTTTGTCTGTGCTTCTGTGTATATCTGTTGTGGTTCTGTTCACCGAGCTGGAATTTATGTTGCAGACGTTTCGTACCCTCTCTAGGTGACATCCTCAGTGCTTGGGTGCCTCCTGTAAAGCCCTTCTGTGATGTTTCCTCCAGCATTTATAGTGGTTTATCTCTGCCGCTTCTGGTTGTCAGTTCCAGCTGTCCGCTGCAGTGGCCGGTATATTGGGTCCAAGCTGATGTGTTTGTTGATAGAATCTGTGGATGAGTGCCATGCATTTAGGATTTCCCTGGCTGTTCTCTGTTTGGCTTGTCCTATAATAGTAGTGTTGTTCCAGTCGAACTCATGTTGCTTGTCATCTGTGTGTGTGGCTACTAAGGATAGCTGATCGTGTCGTTTCGTGGCTTGTTGGTGTTCATGGATGTGGATCGTTAGCTGTCTTCCTGTTTGTCCTATGTAGTGTTTTGTGCAGTCCTTGCATGGACTCCATCAAGTCACGTTTCAAAAATCATTTTAATCCACGTGCTCAGACATATAATGAAAAATCTCTGTGGGATGTGAACCTTTAGGTCAGAGGTCAGGACACTACCACCGCTCAACAATAGCCCCTAAAGCTGCAACATGATTCTCCTGTGTGTTTGTTCATCAGCTTTCTTTGAACATACTGTGACACACCCCCACAACATAATCGAGACCATCTGTTCCAGAGAAAGTGACACTACCACAGTTCATGGAAGGGAATCGAATCCAGAGCTCTGCCCCGGGGCAGGGGTGCTATCCACCACACAAGACTTAAACCATGCCCAGAATTTTAAGTGTCAGTTTTCAGCTTTATATGGATTTATTACATTATGATTAACATTACTGAAAAAGTCAGGCAATAGTTTTCATTGTTAAATAAATAAAATGTATTAGCCTCAACTATAAGATGATGAGTGTACGTGCTCTGCCAAGCAACTTCTTTAATTGCTTGGCTATGATTTCCAGCTTAAATGGCTATTATCTGTAATCTGCAATATTAGAGCAAGAAATCTTGCAGAAACACTCTGCAATGTGAGGGATCTCGAATAGATATCAAAACTGAACACCAGAGAATAGGAAAGAGCACAATTTCTGGCCAAAAACACTGGCCACTGTTTCCAACCTCTGACATGTGTCTTCCCTCTTCCTGAAATGATTAAGTGATACAAGGCATCGGTTTACTTCCCAGCCTCTCCTTACCCTCTCCTCCCTCAGCTTGCACAAAGCAAATCAAGCTTTGATCATTGGAAAACTCAAGGCCTATGATATAGGCCTTCTGGAGAGGGGAGGGTCTTTTAAACCTGAAGCAGGAGGGTGAGGGGGCAGTAATATCACTCACTGGGCTGAGGTGTGGCAGTTCAACTTTAATATGGATAAATGCGAGGTATTGCATTTTTGTCAAATAAAAAGCGGGGGCTCATGCAATGAATAGTAGTGCGTTGGTAGTGTTGTAGAAAAGAGGGACCCACAGGTGCCGATTGAATTCACAGAAGTTTGTGGCACTTATAGACAAGCTGTTTAAGGCTACTTCATTGCTCAGACATTTGGGGTTAGAAATTGAGAAGTAATGCTGAGATAGTGCAGGACATTGATGAAGCCTCTTTTGCAGTACTGTGTTCAGTTCTGTTATTGGAAGGAGATTATTAAGCTGAAGAGGGTTCAGAATAGATATACCAGGATGTCGCCAGGAACACCTCATCTTCTGCCTCGGGATCCGACAAACACATGGCATGAACATTGAACTGACTAATTTGCAAATCTCCCCTCGACGACCCAGATCCCAGATCCGACCTTTCGACTCAGATCCACCCTCTCGTGGGAAACTACCTGTCCATCTTCCTTCCCACCTATCCGCTCCAACTCCCCACCGACCTCTCACTATCACCTCCTAGCTTCGCCCACCTATCACCAACCTTTCCCCTAGCCTCACCCCACCACCCATTTATCTCTCAGCCCCTTTGCCCCTTCGCAGTTCTGAAGAAGGGCCCTGCCTGAAACGTTTACTCTCTTGCTCCTCGGTTGCTGCCTGACCTTCTGTGCCTTCTCCACTATCATGCTTTATCTACACTGAATTCTCCATCATCTGGAGTCCCCATTGTCACTTAGGTACAATTCTCTGTTAACATATCAATGCTGTCTGTCTGTTGTAACCCCACACTGTCTTAGGTACATATTGTCTCCAGATCATGATCTATAAAATTTCTCTCAATCTCTTACTGACATTGTCTTGCCTCAGCAGTAGTTACAGGGTCTATGTTTCCATTTATAAGCAGAGAAACATGTTAGTGTTCCGATAAACCTCTGGCATTACTTTCATATCCAATGCAGACTGAATGGTTACACACAATTAATCTACCAGACTCAACATTCATTCCCTCAGTTACACTCGCATATCCAATCCAGACTGTGTAAATGTTAATCCTTATTTTGAATTTTAATTAAACAATATTGAATTGAAAGGTGTTGGCTGCAGCTATTTGTTCTGTGACTGGAAATAATGTCAGTCTCCGTGGATCCTAAATGTGTCACTTGAGGGCTTGCCTCTTTTATTAATTAAGGATTCAGTTCAATGTGTTATCCCATAGTATGAGTGGGAACATTGCCGACAGTACAGGGATCAGCAGCGCCAGAGAGACAGGGAGGAGATATCAGAATCTGAGAGCATTAGACTGGAATGATCCAACATGGACAGGAGTTTTTCATCTAGTCTTTACTGGCTTTCCAAACCTTGGGTATCATTAGAATGGCGGATATATGATGTACTGATTGTTATTCAAGCTGGTTACTATCCCATCCTCGCTATAGTTGGTGTTCCTGGTAAGTCATTCTAACCGTCTATGAAAGCAGGTTAAACTGAACTGTTGTTCACGTTATTGAAATTGGGAAAGGTGGAAGTCATTGTTTTCAGCTCCAATGAAAAAATCCCATTCCTTAGAAATTATAATGAGCAGATTACGACTTTCAAATGACTCACCAGTATGCGAGGAGAAACTCTAAAACTCCATAATCCTTCTGTCCCTGCACAGATCGATATCTCCATATCCTCCCCATTCGCTTATTCTGTCCAGTATCACCTTCGTGATATCCCCTACTCCTCCTCAGCCGCAGGGCACCTTCTGAGTAAACCATCATTTGGGCCTCTGTTAAATCCGGAATCACCTGTTTCAAGCCCCTTCTAACCACATGTCAATCACAACATAATTACACTTGAAATGTTTAACTTGTTCTCTTCATAGAAACTGTCTGACGGGAAGATAATTCATGGTGCTCAAGTCATTGACTCATGATCTAGAGCCACAGCATAATAATCTGTTAATATGAATGAAATTTGTGGATTTGAAGTGAAACCATCATCATTAAGTATAAAAAGCCCATCAGCTTGCCTCATGTCCTTTAGTGAGTGCAATGGGTCATCCTTCCCTGATCAGGTCTCTGTGTGACTGCAAACCCACAGCAATGTGTTTTACTCTTTACTGTCCTGTGGAACAGCTGAACCAGCCTCTCATTTCAAGATAGGGATAACAGGCTGGCCTGACCTGTGAGGGAAGGATAGTTTCCCATATTCCTACAGCTCATTCCCATACAGGTGGGTGACCATTCCTTATTTCAAGTGTATTCTTTCTTAGCCTATTCCCTGAGTGTGATGTCCATCTCCCGTAGCACCTCTGGTGTTGGCTGTATTGATGCTCACATATAGATGTAAGGAACTTTTAAATTCCAGGTCAGAGGCAGTGTAGCTAGAAGGAAAGGCTTCTTACGCCACAAGAAAGTAAAGGAGATGTCTCAGTGAGGAAAAGGAATTATTGTGATAAAACCTGAGAGTGTTGTTGAGGCAGTATTGGGAAATTGTGGACAGATTTTCTTTCCCTTATAAGAAATAATCGTCCTGCCACAGATAGAGTGCAAAGGTTTTTCACCAGACTAATCCCTGGGATGGTGGTAAAATGAGGGGTGAATGACGATTAATCTTTAGCGCTGTGAGAGAATAAAAGATGATTGCATTGAAACTAAAGGATAATGGACAGTCTCTCATGATGTTCTAAACAGATATTGATACGGTGATAAAATCAATGGCTTGTTTTTACTCGGGTTACAAGAGCCTCTGAGGACGTTCCCCTCACCCCATCCCCACTCCCTATATCGATAGAGAGAGAGAGAGCGAGAGAGAGAGAGAGAGAGTCAGACTTTGAATATAGTGCATTTGGTGTGTGCTCCTACATTAAACATCACATTATCCAAAATCCTGACAGCAGCCACAATGCCTTCACTCTAAAACAGTTAACTATTCCCATCATCTTCTGACCTCCATGGAGAATATAGATCTGTCTACTCAGAGATGGAAGATGCCTCTTTGAGACTTGATACAATACATCTGGCTTCCCTCCTCACTGCTAGCAAACCACGTTAAAGTAGCAGATGTTCCACTGGCGATGGACCCACGAGGAACCTCGTACAGCCATTCATGAGTGCAGTCTCTGCTCCATTGGTTTGTTGTATTGGAGCATCAGTGACACCCTCCTGTTCATGTATAACAATCTCGTGGGTCTGAATGGCCTCCTCCAGGTCCCATGAAACAAATTCAAGGCTCTGATTGGACTCTACCTGATCCGGTTTAATAACTCCTTGTACTGACCAGACCCTTTCTCTTCCTGTGGAACAAGCAGGAGTATTGAATGGGCTTCCCCTCTTCTTGTTCAGTAGTTTCGATGAGCTGAATGGCTTCCACATTTCTGTATGTAACCAGCTTGAGATGTTGAATGAGCTCCTCTTTTAACTGTGTCTGACAGCACTGTTACATGAATGTTACCGACACTTTAACAGCACAAGCCTGAATGCTGTCCGCGTCTTCCTGAATACGGAGACAGGCTGCATCAGGAGCTGATGGGAGACAAAATGTTCTGAACATTGTGTAACCCTCAGTGACCATCCCCACCTCCGGTCTTATGTTGGCGAAAGACATTGATGAAGCAGCTGAAGATGTTTATGCTGAGGAAGCTACCCTGATGATCTCCTGAAGAGATGTCCTGGGACTGAGATTTTCGGGCGCCCAAACAGGCATCTTCCTTTGTGCTCTGAAAGACCCCAACCAGTGGGGAGGGGACACCTGATTCCCATTCAGCTCAAATGACATTCTCAGTCAAATACTGCCTTGATATCAAGGCTCTTCACTATTTGCTGAGCCCCTGTGTTCCCCCCTTGTTCATATCAACAGGTGACAATGTCTGTGTGGGGAGTGTTTTCCTCTCACAGAGGGTAGTGAATGTCAGGAATTATCTTTTCTCGAGAGCTAGGGAAGCTACATCACTGAAAGTATTTTAAAAAGGAGGTGGATGAATTTTTGACCTGTAAGAGAGCTGAGAGGATGTGAAGAATTGGACATTAAAGATGAGTTAATATGAACAACAGATCGGTCATGATCGTATACAATGGCTTGATTATCCGAACTACCTGATCCTGTTCCATATTCTGTAATTATAACGTTAATGGTTGCAATTTTCCTGCACGTTCTGTTATTGAACGTTGCAATCAGAGAGAGCTATGTACTTTATGAGTCATCTCTTAGTGAGGTCTTGGGGCTGAATTCACAGTGAATCTGGATCTATACCATGACAAACAAATGAAGCACAAGATGCAGAGAGGAGACACTCTGTAAAGAGACCAGAGTTGTCTTTCGAACCCAGCCTGGGTTTTGAAGTAACATTTTCCAATCCACACCAAACGATGTGTGACAGCCTGGAGGGAATGAATGAGATCCTGTGTTACGGTGGACCATGTATTTGGAGCAAGATGCCCCCGTCAGTACCAGTGCAGGAGTTTTGAGGGGCTGAATTGAACATAGGAACATAGGACTGAGGAGCAGGAGTGGGTCATTAGACACGTTGTCACTGTTCCACAAGACACTAAGATTATAGCTGCTCTGATTGTGGTTTCAGCAGCACTTTTCTGCCTGTATACAATTTTCCTGCATGAACTTGTCTGTCAAATGTTTGAATACAGCACAACGTTGACCAAATGCAATCATCCAGGCACCACAAATGTTTGATAAAGGGAATTCCCACATAAACAGTCCAATAAGAATTTCTAATTCACGTTCCGATAAATGTTAGAGGGTCACTGTGTCCTTTTCCAGTCCCACTCCTCCACTGATTACAAAAACTTTAAAAGTAGCCAGTTTAGTGTTATGACCAATTGTATAGGACTCGGACTGGGTCATTTTTGAGAAAAATGTGAAATTCAGGAAGTTGAACTCACAACAAATAGTAAACGATAGTGTCCAAAATGTTCTTCTGCCTTTGAAATTATTCTGCTCACACAAGCTGCTGGTATTGGGATTTATTTGTGGAACAGTTGGATTTGGCTGAACTACCTTTGCTTCCAGCAGTGAAGAGATTCCAATGAGTCCTCACCAGGAATCCTTCACGAGTGGTGAAGATAACTCAGGGATTTTATTGTCTCACATTTTGCTATTGGGTGGACAAAGTAAGAGAGAGGGATCAATCAGCTCTGCTTCTCAGGCAGGGAACATTTTTCTCCCTCTCTGTGTTGAACACTAATGTCAACTGAACATCAAACTGGGCCATGTGTGCTCTCCTGGAGCATTCTCTGGAACGGATGATAATGGTCGATATGAAGGTGCATCATCCCTGTTGTTGTACACAGTGTCTTTCATTAGGAAAAAAAAGTCCCTGCTTTAACAGCTGATGACATGTAATTTGTAACTATCGGTCGATGTCTATATAATACGTGTGTTGATATCAATACATCTTATTCTTAAGTTTGTTCTCTAGCTTTAAACTCTATAACAAGAGGAAATATGCATCCAGCTGAAACACATTTCAGAAAGTCATCTATGGTTCAAGAAGATTTCTCATCTCAAATCAAAATTATAATCCCCCATAACAAAAGACCTTCCTTCCAGGAATGAGTGAAGGGAAACATCTATGAAAATCTTTTGAAAGGATTATATCGCTTTTCTTAAGTTTAGGCGATCAAAACTGCACACAGTGTATCCGATGTGGTCTCAGCAATGCCCCGTACAGATGTAGTAAAACATTTCTCATTAAACGTGATAACCTTTGCCAGAAACAGCATCATTCCACTTACCTTCCAGTTCACTTGCTGCATCTGCAGACTGACTTCATATGATTCATGTCCCAGGAACATGGAAACGGCCAGTATCACAGAGTTCTGCAATCTCTCTCCATTTAAATTGTTCACCATTGTTTTATCCTTCGTGACACAGTAGACAACTCACCTTATGTTCTTTCTGCTGAAGGTTTGCTCACTAACCTTCCCTGTCTGTATCACATTGCAGACTCAGTACCTCCATTTGACGACATCTTGAATGATCATCTTGGTGATGCGCTAATTGAGCTTTGCGCCATTCAGTTCCCTTCCACCAGATCTTTGATACAGATTATTTGTCATTGATGTTCTCACAGTGATCTCTACAGCAGTGCATTAGTTACAGTTTTGCAACCTGAAAATAAATATTTACCTCTACTCTCTATTTCCTGTTAGTGACAGCTTCCCCGTTCCTGTGTAGCACCTAAGTTGGGTTGAATCGTCTCCTCCTGGGCTGTGTAATGTAACTCAACGAGCTGAATTACTTCATTCTCTATTCCTGTATAACTTCTTCGAGGGGCAGAATGGTCTCCTCCCGTCTCATTTTAATGAATCCTGCCTGACTGAAAGCGGTGGTCCCCTACCTTGTAACAGCATCGAGGGGTGGATTGAGCGAACACACATAGGGTAGGGGCAGCAGTATATCTCTGTAACAGCTGCGAGGGCTGTATTGAGGGAACACACAAGGGGTTAGGGAGAGCAGTATATCTCTGTTATAGCCTTGAGGGGGAGATAGAGGGAACAACACATGGAGTAGGTGCAGCAGTACATTCTGTAACAGACTCAAGTGTGGATTGAGGGCACAGTGCATGGGGTGGGGCAGCAATTGTTCTTTTGGCTGCACCATTCAGACTGCTCATAACTAATCCGATTGTGTCTAACTATCCGTATCTGGTCTGTTTCCAATAAACATTGACTCTCCTATCCAGCAAAGATCAGTCAAGCTCAGCGTTGAACATCTTCAATAACCGAGTATAGCAAAGTGAACAAAACTGAACATAACGCTACCAATACTGCCTCAGCAGCGTCCTGTATAACTGCAACATAACTCCCTAATTTTGATGAGGTAAAAAAAATGACTGCAGATGCTGGAAACCAGATTCCGGATTAGTGGTGCTGGAAGACCACAGCAGTTCAGGCAGCATCCAAATAGCTTCGAAATCGACGTTTCTGGCAAAAGCCCTCCATCAGGAATAAAGGCAGTGAGCCTGAAGCGTGGAGAGATAAGCTAGAGGAGGGTGGGGGTGGGGAGAAAGCAGCATAGAGTACAATGGGTGTGTGGGGGAGGGGATGAAGGTGATTGGTCAAGGAGGAGAGGGTGGAGTGGATAGGTGGAAAAGAAGATAGGCAGGTAGGACAAGTCCGGGCAAGTCAAGCGGACAGTTACTGAGCTGGAAGTTTAGAACTAGGGTGAGGTGGGGGAAGGAGAAATGAGGAAACTGTTGAAGTCTACATTGATCCCCTGGGGTTGAAGTGTTCCGAGGCGGAAGATGAGGCGTTCTTCTTCCAGGCGTCTGGTGGTGAGGGAGCGGCGGTGAAGGAGGCCCAGGACCTCCATGTCCTCGGCAGAGTGGCAGGGGGAGTTGAAATGTTGGGCCACGGGACGGTTTGGTTGATTGGTGCGGGTGTCCCGGAGATGTTCCCTAAAGCGCTCTGCTAGGAGGCGCCCAGTCTCCCCAATGTCGAGGAGACCGCATCGGGAGCAACAGATACAATAAATGATATTAGTGGATGTACAAGTAAAACTTTGATGGATGTGGAAGGCTCCCCAACACATTCCACCCCGACCTTAAATTTACCTGGACCATCTCTGACAGCTCCCTCCCCTTCCTGGACCTCTCCATCTCCATTAATGACGACCGACTTGACACTGACATTTTTTACAAACCCACCGACTCCCACAGCTACCTGGATTACAACTCTTCCCACCCTACCTCTTGTAAAAATGCCATCCCGTATTCCGAATTCCTCCGCCTCCGCCGGATCTGTTCCCAGGAGGACCAGTTCCAGATTAGATTAGATTACTTACAGTGTGGAAACAGGCCCTTCGGCCCAACAAGTCCACACCGACCCGCCACCCACCCATACCCCTACATTTACCCCTTATCTAACACTATGGGCAAGTTAGCATGGCCAATTCACCTAACCTGCACATCTTTGGACTGTGGGAGGAAACCGGAGCACCCGGAGGAAACCAACGCAGACACGGGGAGAACGTGCAATCTCCACACAGTCAGTCGCCTGAGGCGGGAACTGAACCCGGGTCTCTGGCGCTGTGAGGCAGCAGTGCTAACCACTGTGCCACCATGTTCCACCACAGAACACATCAGATGGCCTCCTGCTTTAGAGACCGCAAATTCCCTTCCCACGTGGTTAAAGATGCCCTCCAACGCATCTCGTCCACATCCTGCACCTCCGCCCTCAGACCTCACCCCTCCAACCGTAACAAGGACAGAGCGCCCCTGGTGCTCACCTTCCACCCTACAAACCTTCGCATAAACCAAATCATCCGCCGACATTTCTGCCACCTCCAAACAGACCCCACTACCAGGGATATATTTCCCTCCCCACCCCTTTCCACCTTCCGCAAAGACCGTTCCCTCCGTGACTACCTGGTCAGGTCCACGCCCCCAAACAACCCACCCTCCAATCCTGGCACTTTCCCCTGCCACCCCAGGAACTGTAAAACCTGCGCCCACGCCTCCTCCCTCACCTCTATCCAAGGCCCGAAAGGAGCCTTCCACATCCATCAAAGTTTTACTTGCACATCCACTAATATCATTTATTGTATCCGTTGCTCCCGATGCGGTCTCCTCTACATTGGGGAGACTGGGCGCCTCCTAGCAGAGCGCTTTAGGGAACATCTCCGGGACACCCGCACCAATCAACCACACCGCCCCGTGGCCCAACATTTCAACTCCCCCTCCCAATCTGCCGAGGACATGGAGGTCCTGGGCCTCCTTCACCACCGCTCCCTCACCACCAGACGCCTGGAGGAAGAAAGCCTCATCTTCCGCCTCGGAACACTTCAACCCCAGGGCATCAATGTGGACTTCAACATTTTCCTCATTTCCCCTTCCCCCACCTCACCCTAGTTCTAAACTTCCAGCTCAGTAACTGTCCCCATAACGTGTCCGGACTTGTCCACATGCCTATCTTCTTTTCCACCTATCCACTCCACTATCTCCTCCTTGACCTATCACCTTCATCCCCTCCCCCACTCACCCATTGTACTCTATGCTGCTTTCTCCCCACCCCCACCATCCTCTAGCTTATCTCTCCACGCTTCGGGTTCACTGCCTTTATTCCTGATGAAGGGCTTTTGCCCGAAACGTCGATTTCGCAGCTATTTGGATGCTGCCTGAACTGCTGTGCTCTTCCAGCACCACTAATCCAGAATCCCTAATTTTGATACTCAGTGAAATACACTGATTAAGGCCAATGTACCAAAAGCTTTCTTCACTGCACTGTCTACTTCTGAATCAACTTCCAGAGAACCATACACCTGAATTCCAAGGTCCTTCTGTTCCACTACACTCCTAAAGACCCAACCATTCACCATGAAACTCCAACCTTGATTTGACTTTCTAAAATGCAAGAACTTACACCTTATTAAAATCCATTTGCCATTTCTCAACCCACTTCCCCAGCTGATCAAAATACTGCTGAAATTTCTGAAATTTATGATAACCTTCCTCACTCGCCATGAGACTGCTTATTTTCGTGTCGTCTTCAAACTTACAAATCATGCCTGTACATTATCATCTAAATCATAGACATCTGTGATATGCAGTGATCCCAGCACCATCCCCTGAGGCATTCCACTAGTCACAGCCCTCTAGTCTGACCAGCATTCTTCCTGTATCACCCTCTGCTTCCTAACACCAAGCCAATTTTGTACCTAATTTGCCAACTCCCCCTCAATTCCATGTGATCTCACCTTTCAGAGCAGCGGAACATGTGGAACCTTATTGAGGCCTTACTGGAATCCATATAGACTATATATACCACCCTGCCCTCCTCAACGTTGCTGGTCACTTCATCAAAGAACTCCAACCAATTTACGAGTCATGATCTCCCATGCACAAAGACGTGCTGAATTTCATGAAGGGCTTTTGCCCGAAACATCCATTTTCCTGCTCCTCGGAAGCTGCCTGGTCTTCTCTGCTTTTCCAGCACCATTCTAATCATACTCCGAATCACATCCTGTCTTTCCAAATGCATGTATATCCAATCTCTCCGAATCTTCTCAAGTAACTTATCCACTAGATTTTAGGTTTGCTGGTCTTTCGTTCCCAGTTTTACCTTTGTAGCCTTCCTTGAATAAGGGCACAGCATTCGCTACCCTCCAGTCATCTTTGACCTGACCAGCGATAATGGAAAAGAACCAACCAGGGCTCCCGCAATTTCTTATCTATCCTCCTGCAGTGTTCCTGGATATATCTGGTCAGGATCAGGAGGTTTTAGAAATACTGCAAAGTCTGAAAAATACGTCTATTTATTTCCTGTACAAACACCAAAAAGTGAGAAAGTGACTCAATGATGGTTAACATCACTAATTAGAAAATTTATTAATCACAGGAAGTGACTTCAGAAGAATTCCAAATATTGTGAAAACCCGTGAATTCTCAGAAGTTTAGAATCCAGAAAAGGAAGGACATGAAACTGATAAGGAAACCAAAAAGCGAGCATACCTGCTAATAAACAGGAACACAAAGACTGCATAAATCAACGATCTATATTTCAAAGGAAACAAAATAAAAGCAAGGTCAAGTGTGGAAATTTGTAATTGGGAGAGGAGAGTTCATTGTGGAGAACAGGGAAATGGCCAAGAAAATAACCAGTTACTTTGGATCTGTCTCCATGGAGTAATATCCAGGAAATCACCCAGTAATTCCAAGTGACCATATCGGCCTTCTGAAGCTTAAGACAAAAAGTCAATTCAAATCAGTAACAAGGTAGTACATGAAGATGTAGCTGTATTGAGCATTGCTAAGTCTAACGAAACAGATGTACGTCTCATCAAAACGTCAGAAATGAATCCCCAACAGTAGTATTAATTGCACTGTCGATGTTTTCCTTTACATTCTGCAGAGGACAGAAACTATTGCGGATAAACATGATCCAAGCACTATCGACGAATGGAAGGGATCCAAACAGCTACAAAAGGAAGAAGACATAGTGTGGAGAACTGCAGACCAATTAATCGACATCTGTAGGGAAACTGTTGAAATCTATTACACAGGATGATATTTTTGATATTTAGAAATTAACATCAACAATGGAGAAAATCAGCATGCATTTCTGATAGAGAAATCGTACTTGATAAACTTCGGAATTGTTTGCAGTTGTTTCTTATAACAGAGATAATGGGGAACCAGTAGAAGTTGCAGATATTTGATTTTCGCAAGAGTTTCTCAATGAGTCCGTAAATTGAATGAATTTGAAGGGAATTTGGAGGAAGATATGTAAGTGGAAAGTTAAAGTTTGGTTTGCCTTCATTTAAGAGAGTCAGAGCATTGATGTAAAGACATGTTGAAGCAGTTTCACAGCGTGTTGATAGGACTATACCTGGAGTATTGTGCACAGTTTTGGTGAGCGAATCTCAAAAAAACATTCTCCAGATTAATCCCTCAGATGGTGAGATTGCCTGATGAGGAAACTCGGCCTGTGTTCTCTAGAGTTTCAAAGAATGAGAGCTGGGTCACAGTGAAATTTTGAAAATTCACAAAACATATGACAAGTTGGAAATGAACAGAACTCTCCCCTCGCTGTCTATTCCACATTAAAGGCAAATAATGGCAGGATCTGGGACAGGCCATTTAAATCTGCAATAAGGAAGAAATTCATCACTTGGAGGGGACTAATTAACACAGGTGCAGGGAAGCCTACTGGCACGCAAGATGAGTGAGAATCTCCAAATATTCGAGAGATTGTCCAGCGGAACAAAATAACCAGGGAACAGGTAGGACTCATTCGTGATTTGCCAAGTTGCAACCAAATCAACTTTAGTGGTAGGAGACAGAGGGTGGTGGTAGAAGGCTGTTTGTGTTTGGAGGCTAGTGTCCAGTGGTGTACCACAAGGATCAGTGCTGTGTTTCTTAATATTTGTGATTCGGAGGTGTTGGTGTTGGACGGGGGTGGACAAAGTTAAAAATTGCATAACACCAGGTTATTCTCCAAAAGCTTTATTCGGTGGCACGAGCTTTCGAAGTGCTTCATCAAAGCGCACAACCACCTGATGAAGACACAGCACTTCGAAAGCTCGTGCCTCCAAATAAACCTTTTGGAGAATAACCTGGTGTTATGCAATTTTTAACTTTGTCCACCCCAGTCCAACACCAACAACTCTGAATCACAAATATTGAGGGACACAGAACTGATCCCCGTGGTACACCATTGGACACTAGCCTCTCAAATAAATAAGCTGATGTTTTGTGATTTTAAACATTATCATAAAGTTTGCAGCTGTGAATATGGACGAGGGGTGGGGGGGGGGGGGGGTGTCATAAGTAAGTTTGTGTTTTATACAAAGTTTGGCCGGTTAGTTGGCAGTGAGGAGGAAGGCCTTATGTTACAGGAAGATACCGATGGAATGGTGAGATGGTCACATTAATGGCAGGTGGACTGTAACCCTGATAAATATGAGGTCATGCACTTTGGAAGAAGGAACCAGGCAGGGGAGGAGTCAATGAATGGCAGCACACTGGGAAGCTCAGAGGGTGCTTCTCCACACATCCCTGAATGTAGCTGGACAGGGTAGCACACAATTTGAGAAAGCGTACTGGAGCGTAAACACAGCCTTCACACATTGAAGCATAGATTATAAGAGCTATGTGGAACTTTCGTTAGCCAAGATGGAATACTGTGTGTAGTTCTGGGAGCTACATTACAGGAAGGATGTGATTGCACTGGAGGGGGTGCAGAGGAGATTCACCAGGATGTTCCCTGTGATGGAGCATATCAGCTATGGAGAGAGCTTGGATAAGCTCGGGTTGTTTAGTTTGGAGCAGAGAAGGCTAAGGGGGACGTGAATCAGGAGAATAAGATTACGAGGGACATGGACGGGGTGGGTAGACAGCAGCTGGTCCTTTTAGTCAAAGGGACACACTTTTAAAGTAAAGGTTTTGAGACTTAGTGAGGATTTGAGAACTGTTTTTTACCCAAAGTATGTTGGGTCTGGGATGCACTTCGTGAGAGGGGAATTGTCATGGTAACCTCAAAACCATTACAAAATACATGGCTGTGCACTTGAAATGCCATACGATTTACAGCGACGGGTTTTGTGTTGGAAAGTGGGGCTACTGTAGACCGTGCTGTATTTCTGATCGTACAGAGTCTGTGCTTCTGTGATTGTATGGCTGTGGAAGGTCAATCATTCAGTAGCTCAAGATAGGAATTGATGGGTTTCTGAAGAATATCTTATCACAGACTATATGAGTGAACTTGTAGTATCTTCTGAAAATACATTAATGGCAAAATTAAGAGAAAACAGTGCAGCTTCCTGACAGTCTGATACCAGATAATTGAGGACAGGGAAATAGCAGATCAATGGAGCAAATACTTCAGTTATGCATTCACAGAAAAAAACAAAAAATAAGATTTCCTCGCAATACTAGGGAACTTTAGTCTGGTGAGAAAAAGGGAATAGAATGAAATTAGCAACTAAAACGTTTTAGAGAAAATATTGTACTGAAATTAATGGGCATAGACAAAGTCACGAGAGGTTTATGAAATAGGAATCATATTTGAGAAAGTGGCTTTTAGCAAAATTATGGAGACGGTATCAACGCAATACGACTGGAATCAGAAAGATTTTTGATAAAGCCCCAAGCCTTTTGTGCAAATTCGAATCCAGTGGGACTGGGGCTAATATATGGTCATGGTTTTAGAATGGGAGAGCTGGCAGGAAACAGTGAGTAGGAATAAAACCATGTTTTTTTGAATGGAAGGCTTGGAGGATATAAGAGGGATCGAGATTTGACATCCAGCTATTCCCAATACACATCATATCTTTGGTTGAGGGGCTCAATTGCAATATTCCCAAGTCTGCTGACAGTACTAAATGATGTCAGCTTCTGAGTGGATGAGGAGGTTGTAAGAAAGGCTCCAAGGTGATTGAGACAAGTGGAGTGACTGGGCAAATACGTGGTAGATGGAGAGCAATGGGAGAGATGAGAGGTTGTGTACTTTGATGGGAACAATAGAATGGCATCCTATCATTTGAAAAAGGATTGGTTGAAAATGATGATCTATAAATGAACTTTAGCTGCATTTTTGTTTATTTCTGCGAAGCTATCCGAGTCCATGTAGGTTAGTGAGTTCTGAACACGGAAGTCAATACTGGGAATGGCATTGGCATGCTGTATACAGTGTACATAGACCCAGCAAGTGGGGAGCTGTAACAGTGAAAAGAATCTGGATCTCCCTGTACACCAGTCACTGAAAGCAATATTGCAGGAGCAGAAAGCAGGTAGGAAGATAAGTGATTTATTCACCTTCATTTCAAGGGATTAGAATACAGGAGTAAGGGTCATTTACTGCAACTGAACAGGGTCTTTGTGGGACCCCATCTCGAACATTGTGCAGTGTTGTGTGCAGTTTTGGTGTCCTTACCTAATAAAGGGCAAACCTGACATTGAGGGAGTGCAGTGAAGGATGACCAGACTGATCTCTGGGATGACAGGTTAGTTGTGGGAGCAGAATTTGGGGTGACTGGGCCTGTATTCCATGGGCTTTAGGAAAATGAGTGGAGATCTCAGTGAGATATATAACACTCTGACAGGGTATGACAGATTGGAAGCAGGGATGATAGTTCACTTTGTAGAAAACAGTTCACGAATCGTATTGCACTCACATCGTACTTAATAAACAAGCGTTATCAAAGAACTCCCTATATATTGATGGGCCGAAGGCACTGTATTTCATAATGTTAAAACATATTTTGAGATATGAACATTGTGTGGGGAAAACTGCATTGAGGAGATGTTCGCCCATGAAATAGCATGGGGAAAGCTCAATGTGCTGAATGACCTCCTCCTCTCCCGATGTTTCTGTGCAGTCTGTGGGAAAGCTCTGTAAATGTTGTCACAAGCTCTCAGATGTTAGGAAAGATGTCTATGCAGGGACAACAGGATAGTACTTCCCATTCCCTTTTCTGATAACGAGATTGATGCCAGATGTTCTGTCAGGTCTTATCCTTTAAGACCTCAGAGTCGTTTGATACAATTCAGTGTCTCACGTGGCCGATTCAGAGACCATGTCTGTGTGTCTGGAGTCACTTTTAGGCCAGACCAAGAAAGCACGGGAGATTCACTTCCTGAAAGTACATTGGGGAAGGAGATTGATGTTTACAATCAACATTAGACACAAGATCACTATTAATGACACCAGATTTTAGGTCTCGATATTTTATTAATTATTTTTAACTTCCACCAGCTGCCAGAGCATTGGCCTGGTCTGGATTCATAATCCAATCATATGTTCATTACAGCACCATCTTCACATGGGGACCTATCGGAAACCACACTGACCTGATTATTTCGGTGCTACTTGACAGCTCTGTCAAAAAGTATTCTCACCAATGTGACTGTCGTCATGGGACTGAGGGGGTGGTAATTGGTCAGATTGTAATTATTCTCCTCTTCGGGGACTGGACATAGTTAAGGAATTTTCCACGTTGTAAGGGAGATGTCAGAGTTGGAGCTGGAATGAAACACCTTCCCCAGGGACACGGCTTGTTGTGCAGCACAAGTCTTCAGTCCTGTTGCAGGGATGGTGTCAGGGCCGATTGCCTTTGTCGTATCTACTGTTTTCAGCTGTTTCCTCATGACTATACAGGAAATCGAATTGCTTGAAGAGTGGTATCTGCGATTCTGTGGGAATCATGATGAGTGTGAGGTGGATCATCCATTCAACACGTCTGGCTGAGGATAGTGCAGACACCACATCCTTGACTTTTTTCACTGACGTACAGAGCTGTTCCGATATTTAGGATGAGGATATTTGTGGAGTCCTCTCCTCCAGCAAATTGTTTCATATTCCATCGACATCTATGTTTGGATTTGGCAAGATGGACAGAACTTAGATCTGATCTGTTAGTCTTGGGATCATTTCCCCTCTCCATCAGACATTAGTTCTGCTGGTCGGAATTTAACCAGTTAAGTGTGGTAGCTTTAATGGGTTGTCAACAGGTTTAGGTCCACGTGATTCCGACCCTGCAATGTTCACCCACACTCATCACTGAACCATGGATCGGTTTGATGGTAATGGTAGACTGATGAATTATCCTCGGGATAATGTTACAGATTGTCGTTGAATACAGTTCTGCTTCTGCTGCTGCTGTGGTCTACAGCATCAAATGATAACCCAGTTTGAGTTGCAATATCTACAATTCAATTCTACTGTCTGTCCCCCAGTTCACACCGAGACCCATTCACCCATCAGCCCCGTATTCTGTACCTAACCTGGTTTCTGATGCGGTAACACTTGCATTTTAATATTCTCATTCTGCTGAGGGCCTCTCCCTAGTGTCACGCCTCTAATTTGTTACTTTAATTCAATCTATTTAAAGTAATGATCGAAATCATTTCTCTTCCACAATGTCAACTTCTGTATTTGAAGTGAATGTGTCTCCCTCTGTTTTTCTCCCTGACCGTGATTAAGAACTCTGTAGTGTCAGTGATGCCAGACTTATGTAGTTTCAGAGTCAAGGAACTTGTCACCATGCGTTATTGTTCAGTCCCCAGTGTATGGCTCTCCATGTTAGACAGGATGTTTGAACATCTTTGACATACTTCTTTGGAAATTGTTCAAAAACAGAAATTGCTGAAGAAATTGCTGAAGATGTTGCAGCATCTTCTGGAATGAATGCAGTGTTAAACTTTCAGGTCCAGTGACCCTCTACAAAGCTCTCAGTTTCTCAAGCAATTTTGTTATTTTTATTACAAGTATCCATAGTTATTTGTTTTGTGAAAATTTTTTCTGTGCCTATTCATTTCTGGAGAAACTCAGCAGGTCTGTTAGCATCTGCAGAGACAGTGAAACAGCGTTAGCATTTCAAGCCCAGTGTGACACTTCTTCATAACTGAAAAGCATTGGAAACTTGGCTTTTTAATAGCTTTCCAGAGGTGGGAGATCGGTGACAGGGAAAAGAGGGCGTGGTAAAGATAAACCGGCTTTTAGCAGTGATGAATGATAAGATGATATAAAATGGGTTTAAATTAAGGTGTGAATCGGGAAAGGGGTTCTCTCTATTGAGTGTAAGATAAAGAAGACACAATCACGCAAGGTCATAGGGAGGCCAGGAGGAAGAATGTTGACTCTGTGGTATTATAAAGATCTGGCCATAAATATGTTTTCACTGTCGGGATCATCACCTCGTTTAGACAAAGGCTATCGAGTGCTTGGCTTCTTATTGGCACTAGTAAGAGTTTCATGCTGCCTTAGTTTTGTAATAGGGAGGAAAAACAAATCACAGTGTGAAGTTTGAGCGAAGTATTGTTTATCTCTCATGTTTACTATAGTTTCAAATTTGCAGTATTTATCTTTAAATGCTTGTTCTTAAAGTTAGTATTGGGTGGAAGGTTGAGGGATGACATTATAGAAGTTTCTAAAATCATGAGAGGTATGGATAGGGTGAGTAGCCAAGGTCTTTTCCACGGGATGGGGGAATTCAGCTGTAGAAGGCATAGGTTTAAGGTGAAAGAGGGAAAATTTACAAGGCACGCAGGAGCAGTGTTTTTACACAGAGGGTGGTGTGGGTATGGAATGGGGCCAAAGGAAAGCAGCTGGGATGAGCATAATTTGGAAAACCTTGCCAGCATGGACATTTAGAAAAGCTTCACGCAGGTTCAGAGTGGTTTGGTGAAAGGGAAATTATACGTTGCCCTGTAAAATCATGCAAAGTATTTCTGGAGATGTCTGAGAATGCAACACGCGGACTTGATAAAGGAGATCTGGTAGAAACCAGACTTTCTAGAGATTTTCCTCAAGGTATTACAGAACAAAAGTTATTACACAAGACAGAAGCTCGTAGGATGATGGAAAATGTATTAACATGTGATGATGATTGTTAGAAACGAAAATCGCTTCTCAATAATCGCTCTAGACAAATTCAGGAAAACAAAGTTTTATTAGCAAGTCTGCAGAGTTGGGCACCCTTCTGAGAAAAAGCGCCCTGAGGTTTACAAAGTTTCTCATTATATACAGCACAAGTCCCTCCCCTCTTTGGCTCTAAAGAGTCACGAGGTTCACATTCTAAACCGTCAGTATTTTTTTCATTCTGCACCCTTGTCACAAAGTCTGCAGCGCGAGTTGTTTTTTTATTACCCTGTAGTCTTATCGGTCAAGGACTTATTCTTTTCTGTCTGTGTTAGTGGTCTTATCAATCTGTAGCAGATGTCTCTTGAGTTGTTTTTCTATCCTGCAGTCTTATCAGTCAAGGACTTATTCTTCTCTGTCTGTGTTAGTGGTCTCATCAATCAAGGACTTGTTTTTTTACTCTGCTCACAAAATGTCAGCATTTGCACAATTTAAATTATCCCACTTTTGAGTATACAAAATGTTCTTACAAAAGAAGCATGTCTTGTCCTTTATTATAGAGAAGCCTGTTTTACCCCAACCCCTATGGCTCTATTCCCCTTAGTTTTTAGGGTCATGCACATTTTAATTGTTTGAACCGAAATCGCCTCTCACAATGATTGGTTAGCACAAAGCAATCGGAGAGTCAGGATAAATGAATCTTCATGATAAAGGTGTATCTGCTGGAGGACCACAGCTATCAGTCCGATGGCATCAGTTATTTACACTCTATACTGATAGTCTGAAGGAGGGAGCTGAGTGCAATATACATCTGAGTTTGAGGATGACACTGAGAATCAAAAGGCAGGCTGTTATTTAATGGAGTGCGCTTCCAGAAAAAGAACAGTACAAAGGGATTGGAGTGTTCCTGTGTATGAAACATAAAGTCAGCATGCTGGTGCAGCAAGTAACCAGGTTGGTACATTAGCTGGCTTCCAGGGATGAAAGGGCTGTGATATTGAGAATCTCTAAAATGGTGAGGCGATTATTCATTGGGGTTTAAATGAATGAAGAGTGATACTGCTGAAAATTACAAGACACAGAAGGGATTTGAGAATGTAGATGTTGAGAAGTTGTTACCAGTCCTGAGTGGAGTCTCGAACTCGAGGACATAGATACCGAATATGAAATATCAATTTCTATCTGAGATACAAAATGATGTCTTCTCTCAGAAGGTAGTGAATGCCTGGAATTCCCTAACCCAGAGAGGTGTGGAGGGATACAAGGAGTCGGCAAGAAAATGGAGTTAGACCTGGAGTAAATCAGCCATGTTCGTATTAAATGACAGGGAAATCTTGAGGGGTCGAATAGCCTACTGTTGTTCCTATTTATTGATTTCACATGATATGCTTTTGCAAAGTAACTGGTTATTTTCCCCGAAGTTGTGTTGTGTAATGCTACATTTGGGTGAGCAGAGGATTTGTTTGAGTTAACGCTGGGTGGGGTATGGGGTCTGTATTCACAGTAAATCTGGGTCTGTAACACGACCCACATCTGAAGCAGACGTTGCGGAGAGGGGAAGCCTGGGAACAGGGTATAGGGGTGTGTGTCTCTTCCTGACCCAGCCTGGATTTTCCAAGTACATTTCCAAAACTGCACCTAACCATCGGAGTGGCCTCGATCTGCCACTGTGTAGCAGTTCCAAAGGGCTGAATGGAACTTTAGAAGACAGTGGTGAGGGACAAGAGCGGGCCTTTCGGTCCTTTGACACTACTCCACCAGTAAATAAGGTCGTGGCTCATCTCATTGTGGTCGCAGCTACACGTTTCTCTCCATGCACCATTATCCCTGATTCACCTGTCTATGGAAAGTCAGACGAAGCTAGCCTCGATATAATATAAAGATTCTGCCATCCCAAACTTCGGGGAAAGAGAATTCCCACTTGAATGAATTCCCACTTTGTGATTTTATTCTCACTCCAGATGTGACTGAGGATGGAGGGTGTCACTCTTTCCTTTTCCATTCCCACTCTTCCACTGCTCACAACAAATTTTAAATGTAACCAGGTTGGTGACGTCGCCGATGATAAAGGTCTCAGACTGGGTCAGGTTCAGTGATAAGAACAAGTCAGGCAGATTTCTTTAGTCCGCCACAAGTTACTAACAGAACTAACGGAGGAGTATGATGGATCTGTGGGTAGCACTGCTGCCTCACATCACCAAGGAGCTGGGTCCAATTCCAACCTCGGGTGAACCTCTATGTGGAGTTTGAACATTCTCCCCCTGCCTGTGTGGGTTTTCTCCCAGTGCTCCAGTTTCCTGCCACAGTCCAAAGATGTGCAGTTTATAGTGGAATTTCAATAGTGCCCAGGGATGCGTAGGTTAGGAGGATTAGTTATGGGAAATGAAGGCTTACATGGATAAGATTGGGGGGGGGCACGTCCAGGTGGGATGTCGCTTGGTGGGTCAGTGTGGACTTAATGGACGGAGTGTCCTGCCTTCACACTGTAGAGGTTCTATGACAATGACAGCAAATTTAGGCTATGCAAACATCCAGTGGGTATATACCTGATCCATTCTTCTCAAGGTCTTGTATGCAGTTTTCTCTCATTCCAAGAGTAACCTGTTAAAGCCTTCATAATATAAGCCTTTCACCCCAGAAACCGTGAAATGAAATATCTCTGAACTGCTTCCAATGTAATTATATCCTTTCTCAGATAAGGAGACACAAAAAACTAATCTCACACTCAGATCATAATGTTTATAATGTCTTTATAATGTCTTAGGAACACTCTTTCCCACGGAGCAATGGAGGCAGAAATGTTGAATATTTTTTTGAGGCACAGATGGAAGGTTCATGAATAACAGAGTCAAGGATTATCGAGGAATGGGCAGCAATGTGCAGAGTGGGGGGAAATGTAGACAATGGTATCTAATGACACAGCTTCAGAACCTCCAGGAATATCATGTAAAATGAAATGATAATATCGATAAAATTTTAAGGGTGAATACAAAATGGCAATGATCCAGTAGGTCTGCTTTGCTGTGCTCTGTATCAACACACGGGCAAAGTGTTTCTCTGACCCACCCCATCCCTGGCATTTAATTAAAATTCAACACTAAAAGAGCGATAGAATCTTTACCAATCCCGTTTTGTCGAATGGAAATGACAAAACACGGGAAAGGATCGAGTAAGTCCAAAAAACAAGCGGTGAACCCGTCAGAAGCCTCCCGCCTCAGGCGACTGACTGTGTGGAGTTTGCACGTTCTCCCCGTGTCTGCGTGGGTTTCCTCCGGGTGCTCCGGTTTCCTCCCACAGTCCAAAGATGTGCAGGTGAGGTGAATTGGCCATGCTAAATTGCCCCTAGTGTTAGGTAAGGGGTAGATGTAGATGTAGGGGTATGGGTGGGTTACGCTTCGGCGGGGTGGTGTGGACTTGTTGGGCCGAAGGGCCTGTTTCCACACTGTAAGTAATCTAATCTAAGTAATCTAATCTAATATAAAGCATCGAGCATACCTGAGGCTGTAGCTACAACCCACTCTGCTCGTTGAATAGACCCAGTTCCTCACCAGGCCTTGGTCACTGTGTTCATCAAGTTACGTGAAATGATTGAAGCCATGATTGAAGAACCGTTCAGCCGTGGCTACAGCCGCTCTCAGCCGTGCTCCAAAAACATGAGCAGCAACTTGCCAGCCTTGGAAACAGAACAGACGATGTCAAGGGCCGAACTGCAGTGACAGAGACCGTGATCGATTCCTCTCGGGAGAGGATCCACACCCATGAAAACAGGTCTGCATCTTAACTGAAGAAGATGACGACCTCGAGAACAAGGGTAAGATGAAGAATATTCACATCGTCGGTTTGCTGGAGTGGACAGAAGGTGGTCAGCTGGTGAGTTTTTTCAAGAACTGGCTGCAGCGATTCCTTCACTTCAAAACTGAGGAGAGACGGGTGAAGAGTGAGAAAGTTCATCGGGTTGTGGCACGGAAGTCAGACTCAGACCAACGCCTTCATCCTGTCCTTGCACGATTACACAGTTAGGGAGACAAACAAAGACTGATGGAATCTTTCAGAACCCAGGGGTTCTGAAATCCACTGGGGTTAATTGACAAGAGCTCCAGGATTATGTTCTTTCAGGACTTTTCAACGGCGGTGATTCAGGAAAGAAAATCTTTTGATGATATCAAGAGAAGAGTAAGGGAACTTGAGATTCAGTATTCCTTACAGTTCTCCGCTGTGTTCCATATTGTTTTGAATGGATCCTTGAACCCGTCTGACTCTCCAGAGAAAGCGAAAACTTTGAAAGTAAGCTGGATATTTAGATAATCATGTTTCAATCTTTAGGAAATTTTGTTTGATTTTTCTGCTATTAACCAGTGTTAAATTATAGCTGGGAATGGGTTGAGTACCCATTTTTAACTTCCTCATTAGTATTACTTCTTTTTTTCTATCTTTGCTTGTGTCTGGGTTGCAGCTCAAGCTGGAGGGTGTTACAAAGGTAGTTGTGATGATTAAGTGCCGACCGAAGGGCAGTTAAAGCCCGATTTTTGTTGTTAATTGCCATGGATTCCATATTGGTAGTGGGCACAAGATAAAGTTTTGAGAAATGTAAGCATGCCCAGTGGGTGGTGGGGGGTAAATTCTCCAATCGAGTGTCATTGGCATTTTGGATTTTATTTCGTTTTTTGGTTTTTTATGTTTAGCTTTGGAAAGTTTTGAGAGCTTGTTAGTTGTAGTAGTTTTAGTTTGTACAGTTTTTAGGCTCAATGAGTCTTTTTTTCATTCATTCTCAGCAATGTGTAATTCGATGTGAAACTCAAGGGTTGAAATGTTGCTACAGTGTGTTATGGATAATGATGGGCTTAAATGTGGTACCTGGAACATTAAGGGGAGCCATCTGCCAGTCAAGAGGAAAAATGTACTTTCTAATCTTCAAAACGAGAGAGTGGATGTTGTCCTATTGCAGGAGATGCACCTTGATGACAAGGAACATTTGACGTTACAGCAGGGCGGGTTTGATCGGATTTATTTCTCGTCTTTTAATGCTAGGAGTAGGGGAGAAGCCATACTAGTGAAGAAGAATATTCCATTTAAATTACTAGATTGTATTAGACACTCACAGAAGGATCATCATTCCCAAAGTCTTGAGCTATGGGAAATAATACAGTATTTTGAATGTTTATTGCCACCCGGCGCACCCTCTTAAAATCCTGGTAGATGCATTTTCCAAATTAAGTTATCTTGCATCGTGGCACATGATTGTAGAAGGAGATTTCAACTGTCTTATGGATGCACGGTGGACAGAATGTCCAAATGTCCCCCAATACCCTTGTTATAATGTAAGCAATTAGTGGATTTGTGTGCAGAAAGAGAGCTGGTGGATGTCTGGAGGCAGATCCCCATCACAAGTAAGGATTTTATTTTCTCCTTTAACCGGCATAAATGGCACATGAGGGTTGATATCTTCCCCATCCCTGCAACAATCTTAGATTCGGTGGCATCCTACACAACTGGGAATATTACCCTAACATTCCTGCCCCAGAAGTAAGATAGAAGTCACATAAGATTATATTGTATGCAGATGAGGGTCTTATGTTTTTGTCAAATCCCACAGTTTCGGCAGCTCACGTGATGCAATGCATTAATTCGCTTATCACCTTTTCGGGCTATAAGATTAATTTTACACATTTGTGGCCTTCTCTGTGGGAGGTCTCAGGGAAATACCTTATGTTGAAGGCAAATTCTGGTTTCCTTTCAAATGGTCACGGGGGTGGTTTCCCTATTTCATATATTCATTACATCCGTCTTTGATCATTTTTTTAACGTGAACTATGTCCATTTGTTTGACAAAATTAAACAAGACCGTCAAAGATGGGAGGCACTTCCAACATCCTGGCGAGGTCGGCGAGCTGTTCTGAAAATGAATGCCTCTCCTCATTTACTATACCCCGTGTGAATGCTTGAACTATGGGAAATAATACAGTATTTTGAATGTTTATTGCCAACTTGTGCACCCTCTTAAAATCCTGGTAGATGCATTTTCCAAAGTAAGTTATCTTGCATCGTGGCAGATTATTGTAGAAGGAGATTTCAACTGTCTTATGGACCCACACAGATATTTCCCAGACAGATATTTTGGAGACTCAATGGCTGATTTATCTCTTTTATTTGACACTATAGGCGACTCTTTATCAAGCTAACCAAATTGAAACTACCCCACAGAGTATGGGGAGTAGATCTTCCAGATTAAAAGCTATCAATTAAGCACTTTATTATCCTATGTTAGTGTGTGGACCACTGAGGACTTGGTGTCAATACGGTTAGATATTGAACCCTCTCAGACAAAGTGAAACCTTACTAGTCTGTTGTTCTTAGACAAAATGACAACATTTATGGAGTATTATCATAACCCAATGATTATCAATAAAGTTAAAGCATGAATGCCAATGCGTCAGGTCAAGGGCAATATAGCCAAAATCATGTTTCTTACCCCTATAATTGGTATACCGAATTGTCATGGATTCCATGTTTAAACTGTGGGAAGCCATGGGTGTAACTTGCTTGAGTGATTTAGAATTAGTAGAATCCCTACAGTGTGGAAACAAGCCCTTGGGACCAACAAGTCGACTTCGACCCATCCAGACCCATTCCCCTACCATCCTATATTTAGCCTGACTAATGCTCCAACCTACACATCCCTGAACACTATGTGTGATTTATCAATAGCCAATTCATCTAACCTGCACATCTTTGGACCCTGGTGCTGTGAGGACGCAGTGCTATCTACTGAACCACCACGTATTATTTTAAAGAGAAAGAATGACATCATTTGATCAAATAACTTGTAAGTATGGACGACCTAGTAGAGGCCTCTTCTGTTTTTTTGTCCAGATCCGAGATTTGATTTTTAAAAAACATACCTTTAACAGACTCTTACAGATCCGATAGAGAGAAGTGGGTGCTTATTGCTTGGAATACACTCTCTGTGAGTACCCTTTTTCATTAGTTGGAGTTTGTCCCCTCAGACAAGACTGTGCAGCTTTGGGATGGCTGCGAGAGAGAGTTGGGGATTCCGAACAACTCGGAGAGATTGAGAGGACATTTGTGAAAATGCTCGAATGATTTTGATCTGTAATAGGACCCATTCCATGCAGTTGAAAATTCTTCATTGGGTCTATCTGACCCCAGATTGTCTCTCAAAATGCACAGTGGGATTATCTTCAGCATGTGGTAAATGCAGAATGACTACAGGCACTCTTACCCTTGATTGTTGTCCTGCTGCAGTCTTCATATATATTGGAGCACTGTGTTATGTGTGATAGAGTAGGTATTGGGGACTGAATTGGAGATGGACCCGGTTTTTCTTTTCCTGGGCCTGCTCAGGGAACCTGACGCAGATGCACACGAGGAAAAGCATTATATCCTTACTTTCTGTGCTAGGAAACATGTTCTGTTGTGTTGGATGTCTAAAAACCCTGGGTCTGTTAGGTCGTCGTAAGTTCTTCATGGAGAATATCCCTTTGGACTTTCTCACTAGTATGGTACATCAAAAAAAAACAGATTTTCATAAGACATGGCAGCCCTTTTTGGATTACCACGATGCAGGTTTATCTGTCACATTAAGAAGGGCTTTTATATATTGTCTTATGAATCTAATATCCAATGAGAAACAATTATGAACATAAAGATGCGTATCAGTTAATGCTCTTGAAGAACGAGAGCTATCGTTTTGTTATGCTGAGCTGTACTATGTATTCATTATTTATTTTTTATTTTTGTTTTTCTTCCGTCCATTTAACGTTTTTAACTTGTTTTGTATGTACATGCACATGAGTGTAATTCTGTTCAGTTATTTGAGTTGTGTTGTTATTGAGTTATTATAATATTAAAAATCTCTTTTCAATAAAATTATTTTTAAAAATTAAAATGCTAACATTGATAGAATAGAGTCCCAAAGAACTCTCATTAGAGAGACCACTTATGCTGGTTTACCCTGAGGGTCACCACATCTCGGGTGATGGGGTGAGGTTGAGGTTGAGACAGCTTCCCCTTCATGGTAACCTCTGTCAGTGTGAGGAACTGAACCGGCGCTGCTGGCCTCCCTCTGCAACACAAACCGGCCGTCCAACGAACTGACAGAACTGTTACAGACAGAAACAGTCACATGCAAAGGGCAAGAGAAACTTTCATAAAAATGAAAATGGCAAATTCTGATAACGGTCAAGATAACGGCTGAGGGCAAGATCGTTCTCTGCTCGAAATTGTATTTTATAACAAGACATGTTTAGAAGCTGTCTTTGATTTAATATCATTAAGGTGAGTCAAGTGAAATAACCAGAATTACTAAGTGTGATTGGAATCTATAACCATAAAATAAGTGTAGATTTCTTGCTTGGTCTGTGTAAAGCATGCTGACCATCGTATGAAAGTATAAAGGAAATGGAATATATTGTTAGTGCGTTCCATGGGAAATGCCCTTGAACAGGTACTTGAAGAGAAATGGGGTAAAAGTGCCGGAGTGCCGTCTGGTCAATCATGATGGGTGGGAGAATCGGGCTGGTATTGAATGAGAGGGACACCATGGGGTGGGGTAGGTAGCTAATGAGGTGAGTTCGATAAGAGAGCACCAGGAAACCAGCTCAGCTTCGTCCAGACAGTCCCTCTGTCACACTCAACGAAAATGAAACTGAGACAAATTACTGTTTTATACAGCTCAATGTAATGAAGATTCTGCAGTCCTTCCTCCCTCCCAGTTACAAAGTTGCAGGACAAACGCTCATTCAAAACTCTCCATCGCCTGAACTCACACTAATATACCATTCACTGATAATTCTTCATAATACTGACCCGTGTTGCATGATACTGTCGAAATGTCTTCACTTCAGCATTCTGAAACTAGTGAACATATCTTTCCATGACATTTTTTCTCGCTCTCCCCCTCCCTGTCTCTTTCCCAAAACACACGGATTTACAGTCTCACGGTTCTACAGATGGAAACAGGCCCCTTCGGCCCAGATGGTCCCTGACGAACAAAATGTCCATCCACACTCATCCAATTTCTCTGCCCTTGCTCTGTATCCCGCTAATCCTTTCCTATCTGTGTATTTGTCCAAATGCCTTTTCAATGTTGTTATTGTACCCATCTCAACCACTTCCACTGGCAGCTCACCCCATTAGTATACCATACTCTGTGTAAAAAAGTTGCCCCTACGGGTTAATTTTCATTTTATTCCTCTCGAAACATTAACGGATGTCCTCTAGTCCTCGATTCCCCAACCTTGCGAAAAAAATTCAAGTGTTTAACCCTATGCACGTCTCTCATAATTTGATAAGATCTACACTTCTTGTTGTGGTTCTGTTCGCCGAGCTGGGAATTGTTGTTGCAGACGTTTCATCCCCTGTCTAGGTGACATCCTCAGTGCTTGGGGGCCTCCTGTGAAGCGCCTCTGTGATGCTTCCTCCGGCATTTATAGTGGTTTGTATCTGCTGCTTCCTGTTGTCAGTTCCAGCTGTCCGCTGAAAATTCTGCAACACAATTTCCCAGCTCGGCGAACAGGACTACAACAATGAACAGCCGAGCTACAAATCTTCTCACAGACTATCTACACTTCTTTAAGAACCCCCTTCAGTTTCCTAGGCTGTAAAGAAATAAATTCTAACCTGTCCAACTTCTCCCTATAACTTAAACCCTTTAGCCCAGGAAACATCTCTGAAATTTTTTCTGCACTCTTTCTAATTCAATAATATATGTTCTATAGCAAGGTGAACAAAACTGAACCCAATACTCCAACTGCAGCCTTACCAACTTCCTGTATAATTGCAACATAACGTCCCAACTTCTATACTGAATGCCTGTGTGCCAACCGCCTTCTTCACTGTCCTGTGTATCT
Source organism: Chiloscyllium punctatum (assembly GCF_047496795.1). NCBI lineage: Eukaryota > Metazoa > Chordata > Chondrichthyes > Orectolobiformes > Hemiscylliidae > Chiloscyllium > Chiloscyllium punctatum. The sequence continues at coordinate 23,538,465 of NC_092790.1, read as the reverse complement.
GTGACCCAAATTTCAGACAACCGTGCACCTAATCTCTAATGTCCTTTGTTCCACTACACTCCTTAAGGCACTCTCGTTCATCATTAAACACCTACCTGGATTTCACTTTGCAAAATGCAAGACATCACCCTTGCCTATGTTAAACTTCACATGATATTTCCCAGCCACTTCCACTGCCGATTAAGGTACTGCTGCAATTTCTGGTAATGTTCCTCATTGGATCCCTTCTGTTTTAGTGTCATCTGCAAACTTACTAACCTTGCGTTGTGCACTCTCGTCCAAATCATTGATATAGATAACAAACAGCAATGGGCCCAGGACCGACCCCTGAGACACTCCGCTAGTCACAGGCCTCCAGTCCGACAAGCATACCTCCACCATAGCCATTTGCTTCCTAACGCCAAGCCAATTGTGTTGCCAATTTGCCAGATCACCTTGGAGCCCATGCGATCTAACCTTCTCGAGCTGCCTACCATGTGGAACCTTATCAAAGGCCTTACTGAAATCCATATACACTATGTCCATCACCCTGCCCTCGTCAACTTTCCCGGTCACTTCCTCAAAAAACTACGAACAAAATTTGTCGGGCATGATCTGCCATGCACAAAGCTATGCTGACTTCTCCAAATCAAACTCTTTCTTTCCAAATGCATACACATCTTATCTCTCAGAACCTTCTCAAGTGGATTACCGAAAACAGATGTGAAGCTTACTGGTGCATACTTCCCAGACATTTTTTGCAGCCCTTCTTGAAGAAGGGCACTCTATTTGCTACTGCCCAGTCGTCCGGGACCTTGCCCCTGAACTGTCTTCTCTCGCCTCTTTCAGTGTTCTTGGATATACCTGGTCAGGACCAAGAGATTTATCTGACTTTATGCATTCTAATATGTCCAACAGCACTCTACTGTGATATTAACAGTACCAAGATATGACAACTAACCCCAACAAAGGTCACAGATCTTCACGAATTTCTTCATGGTAAACACAGAGGGGAAATTGAGGACCTTGCCCATCTGTTGTGGTTTTACACATGAATGCCCACTTTGCATTTTAAGGCATCCTATTTTCTCTCTAGTCGCTCTTTTTCTTTACTATACTGACAGCACATCTTTGGATTCCCTACTTTTCTCAGCCAAGGCAAGTCGTACCCCCTTTTCGCTTTGCTGATTTCCTTCTTCAGTAAACTCCTGCATCCCTTGGGACTCTCCAGAGATTCCATTGATCCCAGCTGCTGAACCTGAGCCACGCCTCCTTTTTGCTGGTCAGAGCCTGATTATCTCTTGTCATCCAGGGTTCTCTATTCCTACCTCACTTTCCCTTCACCCTCACAGGAACATATAGACTTTGAACTTGAAATATCTCACTTTTAAAAGCCTCCCACTTACCAGAGATCCTTTTGCCTGGAAACAAGCTACTCCAATCAACGTTTGCAAGTCCCTGTCTAATTCCAACAAAATTCGCCTTGCCCCAAATTAGAACTTGAATCTGTGGACCAATTCTGTCCCTGCCATAACTGTTTTAAAATTAATACAATCCAATCACCAATCCCAAAATGCTCCCCACTTTACCTCCGTCACCTATCCTGCCCTATGTCCCAACAGTAGGTCGAGTTTGTCCCTTCACGAGTAGGACCCTCCACATGCTGCTTGTGGAAGCTTTCCTGAACACACTTAACTAATTTCTTTCCATCTTAGTCCTTAAACCTCTGGAAGTCCCAGTCGATGTTAGTATAATTAAAATCACCTATTATGACAACCCTATTGCTCCTGCAAGTCTCGCCAGTCTCCTTGCATATTTGTTTCTCTAATTCCCATTAATTATTTGGAGGCTTATCGTGCAACCACCATAACATCACCAACCCCCTTTTACTTCTTTGCACCATCCACAAAACCTCACTGGACATTATCTCAGTTATTTCATCTTTAAATACTGGAGTGGTATGCGTCTGAGTTGGAACTATTGGTATTTAAACTGTTTCAATTTACATCTCTCCTTCCCAGTGATTTTCACACCCACAGCACCCTTGTCAAGGCGCAATGGAGATACAGAGCTGTAAATGGATGGGAGCTGCACATCCTGTCACTTCCAGCATCGACTGCAAGCTTCCCCACACTGGGCAGTGATCTAACACAGTGCTGAACAATGCAAAAACCTGGGGTTATATATGGATGAACCAGTGCAGACTGCACAGTTCCTCCCGCTGGACATTTAGCCCAGTATTATAGATCAATTATTGGTGTGGGCTGAACAGAGTTCAACTCTGGATATTGCTGGGTTGCATTCAGCAGTTCGCTAGCTGGATCTACACTGTGCTCCATCCTGAATATATAATGGATGGGCCGGTTAGGTGAGTTGGATTGCGAATGTGAGAGAACTAAACTTCTGGCAATGCCTTTATTTTGTGTTTTCATTCTTGTGATTGGACCCTTCAAATCCTGACTCCTCAGATGAGACCCGACCCTCTGGATGAGTCATGGTGACTGTTGTTACAGCATCTGGGTCTACAACATGACCAACAAATGGAGCAGAGGCTGCAGAGAAGGGGGTCTTCGTAAAATGGGATGAGGAAATCACCATCAGATCAGCCATGGTCTTAGTGAATGGTGGGGCAGGATTGTGTGGACTACGAATGCAATTTATTCATATATTTCTGTTTGTTAGAGGCAAACTCCCCTTCTCTCCCAGTGCCCAAAGCTGGTGGGGAGTGAGTCACCTCCTGCTGTCCCTGCGTAATAGGATCCTGGGGCCTCACAAGCCTCTAGATTTCCCAGTGATGGTCTCGAGCAGTTGAGTGACTCCCTCCTGTTCCTGTGTCCTAGTCTCGAGCAGTTGAATGACACCCTCCTGTTCCTCTGTCCCAGTCTCGAGCGGTTGAGTGACTCCCTCCTGTCCCTGTGTCCCAGTCTCGAGCGGTTGAGTGACTCCCTCCTGTTCCTGTGTCCCAGTCTGGAGCAGATGAATGGTTGTCTCCTTTTCCTGTGTCCCAATCTCAAGCAGTTGAATGACACCCTCCTGTTCCTGTGTCCCAGTCTCGAGCGGTTGAGTGACTCCCTCCTGTTCCTAGGTCCCAATCTCAAGCAGTTGAGTGACTTCTTCCTGTTCCTATATCCCAGTCTATAGCAGTTGAGTGAGTGCCTCCTTTTTCTGTGTCTCAGTCTCGAGCAGTTGAGTGACTGCCTCCTGTTCCTATGTTCCAGTCTCGAGCAGTTGAGTGACTGCCTCCTGTTCCTATGTTCCAGTCTCGAGCAGTTGAGTGACTGCCTCCTGTCCCTGTGTCCCAGTCCGAGCAGTTGAGTGACTGCCTCCTGTCCCTGTGTCCCAATCTCGAGCAGTTGAGTGACTGCCTCCTGTTCCTATGTTCCAGTCTCGAGCAGTTGAAGGACTGACCAAACAAACTGACTGACAGAATTCAGAACCTGAATAGCCTCTTCCTGTTCCTGTGTTATACACTCAAGAGTCAACAGAGTCTCAGTGATGTACAGCACAGAAAAAGACCTTTCGATCCAGTCGTCCATTCTGACCAAATGTCCTAAATTAATCTCGTCCCCCTTGCCAGCACTCGGCCCATATCCCTCTAAACCCTTCCCATGCATGTACCTATTCAAATGCCTTTTAAATGGTGTAACTGGACCTGCCTCCACCCACCTCTTTTGGGTGCACAGTCCATAAACACAGCAGTCTCTCTTTGAAAGTGTTGTGTCTCCTTTCCCTTTATAAATCTTTCTCCTCTCACCTTAAACCTTTGTCCTCTAATTTTCGACTCGCCTATGCTGGGGTAAAGACGTTGACTGTTTACCTTATCTATGCCCCTCATTACTTTATAAACCGCTATAAGGTCACCCCTCAGCTTCAACACTTGAAAATAGTCCCAGCCGATTCAAACTCTCCCTGTAGCTCAAACACTGCAACACCTGCAACATTTAAAAAAATCTCTTCTGCACTCTTTCAAGTTTGACAACATCTTTCCGACAGCAGGGAGACCAGAATTAAAGGCAATATTACAAAAGTGGCCAAATCAATGTCCTGTACATATTTAACATGTCATGCAAATACTTCGACTCAAAGCATGCACCAATAAAGGGAAGATCACCAAGTGCCTTCTTCACTGCGCTGTCTACCTGTGATGGCACTTTCAAGGAACAGAGAACCTTCACCACAAGGTGACACAGTACCTCAGTGGCTAGCATTGCTACCTCACAGCACAGTGATCTGGGTTTAATTCTATCCTTGAATGAGTGCCTGTCTGGTGTTTGCACATTCTGTCCGTGTCTGCGTGAGTTTCTTCCGGGTGTTACATTTTCCCTCCACAGTACAAAGATACACAGGTAAGGGGTAGATTGGCCATGCTAAATTGCCCCAGGTACCCTGGGATGTGTAGGCTAGGTCAATTAGCCATGGGAAATGCAGGCTCGGGGGATAGGGTAGGTGTGTATTCAGTGGGATACGGTTCCGAGGGTCGATGTGGCCTCGATGGGCCGAATAGCCTCTTTCCTCCCTGTAGGGATTCGATAATTTCAATGGAGTTTTCTTTGATTGGCCACTTTTGACAGGACTTGACCTACATGTCTTGCCCTGATTTATCTTGCAAAATGCAACACCTCACATTTATCAAATTAAACTCCATCTGCCACCGCTCGGTTCACCTCACCAAGTTTCCACTGTGTTCTGAGATATCATTCTTCACTGTCGACTACACCACCTAATTTGGTATTATCTACAACCTTACTGATCATACTTCATATACTCAAATGTAAATGATTTGTATCAGTGACAAAAGGCAGTGGACCCACTATTGATCTTTGCAGCACGCCACTGGTCACAGGTCTCCAAGTTTAATGAACAAATGTCCACTGTCACGCCCTGTCTCCAATATTCAAGAAAAAATTGGATCTAAATGGTGAGCTCTCCCGGGATCCCAGGCAGTCTAACCTTGTTAACCAGGCTACCATGTAGAACATTTGATGAGAAAGTGAGGAGTGTAGATGCTGGAGATCAGAGCTGAAAATGTGTTGCTGGAAAAGCGCAGCATGTCAGGCAGCATCCAAGGAACAGGAGAATCAACGTTTCGGGCATAGCCCACAGTTTGGTTTTCTAACTGAATTCCATAAAGACAACATCCACTATCCTGCCTCATCAATCATCTTCATCACTTCCTCAAAAATTCCACCGAGTCAGTGTGACATGATCTCCAATGTACAAAGCCCTCTTCAGTCCTTATCGTTCCAAATGCATACACATCCTTTCCCTCAAAATCCCCTCCAACAATTTAGCCACCATTGACGTCAGGCTCACCAGTCTATAGTTACATGGTTTTTCCTTCCTTTCTTAAATGATGACACTACGTTAGGAGCCTTCCAGTATTTTGGCACCTCACCTGTGGAAATCAATGATACAAATATATCAGCAAAATGCAGAGCAATCTCTTTCGTAGCTTCCCACAAACTTGTGCGATATAACTGATCAGGTCCCAGGGATTTGTTCACCTTTATGTGTTTTAAAATAGAACATAGAACATAGAACATAGAACAATACAGCACAGAACAGGCCCTTCGGCCCACGATGTTGTGCCGAACTTCTAACATAGATTAAGCACCCATCCATGTACCTATCCAAATGCCGCTTAAAGGTCACCAATGAATCTGACTCTACCACTCCCTCGGGCAGCGCATTCCATGCCCCCACCACTCTCTGGGTAAAGAACCCACCCCTGACATCTCCCCTATACCTTCCACCCTTCACCTTAAATTTATGTCCCCTTGTAACACTCTGTTGTACCCGGGGGAAAAGTTTCTGACTGTCTACCCTATCTATTCCTCTGATCATCTTATAAACTTCTATCAAGTCACCCCTCATCCTTCGCTGTTCCAACGAGAAAAGGCCGAGAACTCTCAACCTATCCTCGTACGACCTACTCTCCATTCCAGGCAACATCCTGGTAAATCTTCTCTGCACCCTCTCCAAAGCTTCCACATCTTTCCTAAAGTGAGGCGACCAGAACTGCACACAGTACTCCAAATGTGGCCTAACCAAAGTCCTGTACAGCTGCAACATCACCTCACGACTCTTGAATTCAATCCCTCTGCTAATGAACGATAATACTCCATAGGCCTTCTTACACACTCTATCCACCTGAGTGGCAACCTTCAAAGATCTATGTACATAGACCCCAAGATCCCTCTGTTCCTCCACCTGACCAAGAACCCTACCATTAACCCTACCAAATGACCAACACCTCCTTGTATACAGATACTTTTCAAGCTATCACTATACATTTCTTCATTCTCTTGCTCTTGTAACTCCCTCCACATTAAATACTGAGGAGAAATACTCGTTTCATATCCCTCCCATCTCTTGTGGTTCCACACATAGGTAGCCTTCCTGATCTTTAAGGTGCCCTATTCTCTCCCTAGGTAATCTTTTGCCATGAAAAGATTTGTAGAATTTCTTCAATACCTCGTTAACCCTACTTCTAATTTTTGTGGCCCGATTTCCGAGTTGACTGTATACTTACTGCCCTTATACTCCTCTGGGGATCCACTTGATCTCAGCTCTGTTTACCTGACATATGCCTCCTTCCTTACCTTGACCAGAGCATCAATATATCTAACCATCCAGCACTCCCTGCACCCACCAGCCTTGCCCCGCTCACTAATAGGAACACGTTGGTCCTGGACTCTCTGAAACCAGGTTTTGATGGCCTTGCATTTCCCAACCATCCCTTTACCTGTGAATAGGGTATTCCAATCAGCCTTTCACAGGGCTCGCCTAACACTTTCAAAATTGGCCTTGTTCAAAGTTAGAACTTTAATGTTTACATCAGGTCTTTCCTATTCCACAACTAGTGTAAAAGTAATATTTATGTGTAACAGACTTGAATGTTAAATAAATACTTCCTGCCCCTCTGTAACAGGCTCGAGAGGCGGAATGGGATTCTCCTCTCCCTGTATAAAAGCCACGAGACTTTAAATGATACATCAACCCCTGGATTACGAGCAGCCAATAAACTTTATCTGATGGAGGTCCATCCCTTCTCAGTTACAGAAACAATGTACTCCAGGTGTCATCTCAGTGACACCTCATACAGCTGCAGCGACAAATCCTTTTATTTTGAATGATTTTGTTGGCAAAATGTACTAATATTCCAGCGTTCCACCTTTTCAAGTAGCAACAGGCTAATATGGACTGAATGGCCTTCTCCTATCCTTCTGTAAGAGGCCCATAGGGACAGAATTGCTTCGGCCTGTTCCTGAGCAGTAGTCTCAGTGCTCTGTCTCAAGGTTATGAAAGGATTTGAAAACAGGGCATTTAAAACCCGGAGTAGCCTCACACTGGTCAATAAGTACCATACTGAAGGTTGAGGCATCTAGAATCATGCCCATCCGTCGTTATTTTTTATGCAGCCGATCTGTTATTTTATTTCTGCCTCCTTTCATAAACAGAGTGAAACATATATAGAGCCCTGCAGTGTCCTGTTAATGCTCTCATATACAAGGCCAAAAAGATTTAAAAGATTTAAATGTTTATGGTCCATCCCTCAGCAACCCTCATCCATTCCATCCAAACACAATAAATGTTCCCTTTTATAGTGTTATGAAAAGTGATGTATTGAACTGGTGAACTGATCCTACTTGTTCAGTGATTGTGATGAATGCCAGTCTCCAAGGATTCTAATCATCCCAGTGGAGGGTTTCCCTCTTTCAATCATAAATGGGCGCCGTTCAATGTGTTACCCCATAACATGAGCAGAGCATCACCGACAGCACTGACAGGGATCAGCAGCTCCAGAGAAAAGGGGAGGAGAAATCAGAATCTGAGAACATTAGACTGGAATGTTCCAACAATGGATCAGAATCTGAGAACATTAGACTGGAATGTTCCAACAATGGATCAGAATCTGAGAACATTAGACTGGAACATTTCAACAATGGAACAGAATTTGAGAACATTAGACTGGAATGTTCCAACAATGGATCAGAATCTGAGAACATTAAACTGGAATATTCCAACAATAAAAAGGAGTTTGTGCGATTATGTTTGTTATCTTTCTGCATTTGATTGGTTGCCATTATCATTGCTGATCTATTACATTCTTCGCATTATTCAATATTTTTATTATCCCTTCCTGGCTATCGTTCGTGTTCCTGGTAAGTGTCACTGTCCTTTTTTTTCTATAAACTTGTTATGACTGAATTTCTGTTCTTTCATATATTCTACACTTCTACCCACTATTATTGTTCCTGTTGAAATTCTGAATCCAGATATTCACCATCCAGACCACTACTAACTACATCAATGAAGGTGTTCAATTCCTGTCTCCCTCTGCTCTGGCAATGTTACTCATGGGTCTCTATGTTGAACTACTCAGTTTCAGCGGAGAACTACAATTTATTGTATCATGGCCTTCGTTATTTAAATATTACGAGCATGGAGGTCAATCTCCACTGTTCTGTTTACAAACTCCACTTCCTTCCACTGTTTCCATCCCATTCCTGGCCAATATCTGCTGCTGAAGCTGACGAGTCACAACTGTGGGTGATCCCTTTGACCATGAGCTGATTCCTGACACCATTCCCTGACCATTTCTAACTTGAAATACTCCCCACTCCAGAATATATCTTAATGGTTTATTCCATCTGCTGTTTGAACCTTGAGCTATGAAATACAGTCTTAATGAAGCTAATAATCTGCTGCTGATGCTCCCGGCTTCAAACCTGCCAAAGCAAATCTGATTCGACCTCACACCAAAATCCCATCCATCTGTCATTCATGTGCACGCCGATATATATTGCTGTTTTTTCTGGCAATACCTTTATTTTGACATTTTCAAACACTTTATCTCATCTGTCCATGAAACTTCTCTCATTCTCTCTCTGTCGATTATCCAAAAGCCTGCCAGTTGTTCGTGTTTAAAATAGTTTCCTCCATGTGCGTTTCTTCTCAAACAATGAGTTTCGCATTCAACCACGCCAATCGCGCACACACACGGACTCTCTCTCTCACACTCTGATGACCACACACACACATACACACAAACATATACACACACACACACACACACACACACGCAGAGAGAGCAAACCTTCCCGCTGGAGACGGTAATCTGATGCGAGTATAGTTAGCATGATAGTAAAGTTTGCAATACTCTCTATGCTGGGCAGATAGTGCCGTTTACTGAGCAACACACTAGCATGGTCTGCACAGCTCTCCATGTTGGGCTGTCATCTTGTCCCAGTTTATGTTGTTTGTGGTGTTCTGTGAAGCAGATTCAGAATTTGATATAACAAACCATTTCAGCCGATCTGACAATGCCTTTATTCAATGTTCTCATTCTCGTAATTATATTCTCGAAGATCTCACTTCTCCAGTTAGTCCCAATGCCCTGTCTTTTTCCGCATATTTCCACAACCTCCTCCCAGTTAATTAACTGTCTTTTTTCTGTCTTTAATGGGAATCTCTCTGTCCCTCTGTATCTTTCCCGGGCCTTGGGTTTTTGTCTCCCTAGTGTATCGAGTGCTGGCATTGTGTAGCTCAGAAATCATGAAATGGCGTGTGTCAGGCTGTTTTTCACTTCCCAGTATGTCCCATGTGATTGCCCATGGAGAGGCGAGTTTCAGAAGTTATGAGACACATCCTTGTAACTTGGACTGTACCTGTATTTGCCAACTCAGGTGACCTTGCGATCAGTAACACGGGGAAGCTCATTGAGTAAAGTACCAAGCATCTAAATTGTGTGACAATGCTGTCACTTTTTTAAAAAAAGGTTTTTTCCTCTTTTCTTAACAAGAGATCTTAAAGTCCAAACTGCCTACTGTAAACGGCTCAAGTAAATAACTTTTAGGGTTTTAGGGTTTTTAATAAATAGTAGTAACAATGGCCAGCTCGCACAGACCAGGCTTTCTCGTTCTTTTTCCTTACCAGGTGCTTGTGTCCCAGAAGGGTTGGAAGTTTTAGTAAATTATCCCTAGCTGCTGTTCTCTCTGAAGCTTCACTTGATGCTGTTTCCTCCTGGATTGGAGAACTGTATGTCTGAATGCTCCTTTTTACCATGGAGTGTGTTTAGGTGATGTTAGTATATTGGAACAGTTCATTTGTAGAAGGTATTGTATCCATTATTCAGTTAAGGTTTCCAATAGTTAAGTTATTCTAAAATCCTCTTCATTTTGTATGGATTATCATTAGAGTGTTTGAATTATTATGTTTTAATTAATGGTGGGTGGTTCGGCGAGTAGCATCATATCTGGAAATTCCACTTCGCATCTGCCTTTAAAATAAGAAAATGTTGGCATCCAAGCTACCTTCTTGAAATAGTTTGAGGCAGTCTGGTTGGTCTATAACAAACTGGGGACTCTTGTCTGGTTCTAAATCGATAATACCATATTGGGTGTAGAATTCCAATCCCTACAGTGTGCAAACAGCCATTCGACCCAACAAGTCCACACCGACCCTCCGAGGAGTAACCTACCCAGACCCATTCCTCTACCCTATTATTACACATTTACCCCGACTAAGGTACCTAACCTACACATCCCTGAGAACTATGAACAATTTACTATGACCAATTCACCTGACATGCACATCTTTGGATTGTGGGAGGAAACCAGAGAATCCAGAATAAGCTCATGCAGACACTGGAGAGTATGCACTGGGAGACTATTGGGTTCAAAGGTCGCGTATGGTAATTGTTCCGGATGTTGAATTCGTTTGGTTTAAAATGTGTTTTGTGTATAAAGATTCTTTCAGTCACTGAGAGTTCTCTGGGTGTGGAAAAGTGAAGTTGGGGGGTTTACAAAAGGTAATGAAGGCAAATATGTAGGAATTGGCAGACAAGCTGGAGTTGGGGTTGTGTTTGTCTGTGAGAAAATGAGAGATAATTACAGCTATAGCTCAGCAATTACATTTGGTGAAACTGCCATCAGACTCTTTGGAAATGATTCGAATTCAATTTCAAATGAGGCACCTTGAACATGAGAAGGAATTGAAACCATTTAAATTAAAATGAGAAGTAGAAATAAAAGAAAAGAAAATGAAGAAGAAAGAGAGAAAAAAGAGAGAAGAAAAGAGAGTTTCAACTTCAATATTTAGCAATTAGAGAGGAAAGTTGACATAAAAGGCGGAGATGAAGGTAGACGGCAGGCTGGATGAGGAGGATAGTCAGGATGAGCAACCCTTTAGGCGCCAAAGGCTTGATGGGGATCTGTTTAAGTATGCCCCAGGCATTATCTAAATTTGATGAGAAGGATGGGGAAGCCTTTTTAATTTCATTTGAGAAAGTGGCTAAACAAATGCAGTGATCAGTTACCGTTTGGACTTAGTTGAACCACACAGAGCTGATAGGTATTTGCATCCCGAGCAGTAGAGGTATCTGGCCATTGTGGGGTGGTGAACAAAGCCATCTGAAATGCATATAAGCTTGGGCCAGAAGCCTACAGACAGCGTTTCTGGAATGCAAATCAAGCTGCCTCATTAAACGCACATTGAGTTTGAAAGAATCAAACAAAGTAATTTTGAAAGGTGCGGAAGGGCATTAAAAACAGAGCAAAACTATGGCACACTTAGAGAGATTCTTCTTTTGGAGAAGTTCAACAATTCACTTCCTGCAGTCGTGAGAACTCGTGTGGAAGAGCAGAGAGTTACAATGGCAAGATTAGAAGCTGAAATGTCTGATGATAATAATTTGGTTCAGAAATCAAAGTTTGATTTCTGTGAGAGATTGAGAAGAATGTGCGAGATCTTCTTAAAACATATCCCTGTGAGAGTAAGGCTTACTTGCCAAGGCCAGGAGTAGCAGGTAAAGGGTTTTCAGCATTAAGAGACACAGAAGCATATAATTCTTTAATGCTGAGACATGAGGAGCTATGTCATTCAGAAGGACTATTGGAGAGATGAGAAGTGCTCCATTATGTAATCAGTGGTTGGAGTGTCCAGTAGAAACATCAACAAATTAATTCCACAATGGGGAAGGAGGCCTTGAGCTCAGTGTTGGCATTACAACATTTCAGCATTTAAATTGCCACTAACATACCTGAGACAAATCTTTATCACTGATCGTGACCCCTTAACATTTTTGGAGACGTTCAGGCCAAAAAATACCAGTCTGTTGCGATTAAAACATTTACCTGTGAAAGTAAGGTTTATGAGTATAGGCCAGGAGTAGCAGGTAAAGAGGTTAGAGCATTAAGAGGTACAGAAACATGTAATTCTTTTATGCTGAGAAATAAGGAGCTATGTCATTCAGAGGGACTATTGGAGAGATGAGAAGTGCTCCATTATGTAACGTGTGGTTGGAGCGTCCAGTGGAAACATCAACAGATTTATTCCACAATGGGGAAGAAGGCATTGAGAAGGTGTTGGTGGTACAACATTTCAGCATTTAAATTGCGAATAACATACATGAGACAAAACTTTATCACTGATCGTGGAACCTTAACGTCTTTTGGAGAAGTTTAGGGAGAAGAATACCAGTCTGTTTCAATTGAGCTTATTATTGCTGCCATTCAATTTGAAATTATACAGGTGACAGGGCGAGAAAACCTAAGTTTTGACACATTCTGGAGACTTGGATGAAGAAAGACAAAGGCATTCTATGGCAGGAGTAAAATGTCTGAAATCTAATCTCGTTGAGAACATTTATATACTCAGAGTCAATATAATATATATGCATTGCAGTCATAGAATCACAGAGTCAGAGAGATGTACAGCATGGAAGCAGACACTTCAGTCCATCCCGTCCATGCAGACCAGATATCCCAACCCAATCTAGTCCCACCTGCCAGCACCCGGCCCATATCCCTCCAAACCCTTCCTATTCATATCCCCATCCAAATGCCTCTTAAATGTTGCAATTGTACCAGCCTCCACCACATCCTCTGGCAGCTCATTCCATACACGTACACCCTCTGGGTGAAAAAGTTGCCCCTTAGGTCTCTTTTATATCTTTCCCCTCTCACCCTAAACCTATTCCCTCTAGTTTTGGACTTCCCGACCCCAGAGAAAAGACTTTGCCTATTTATCCTATCCACGCCCCGCATAATTTTGTGAATATCTATAAGGTCACCCATCAGCCTCCGACGCTCCAGGTAAAACAGCCCCAGCCTGTTCAGCCTTTCCCTATAGCTCAAATCCTCCAGCCCTTGCAACATCCTTGTAAATCTTTTCTGAACCTTTTCAAGTTTCACAACATATTTCCGATAGGAAGGAGACGAGAATTGCACGCCATATTCCAACAGTGGCCTAACCAATGTCCTGTCCAGCCGCAACATGACATCCCAACTCCTGTACTCAATACTATGACCAATAAGGGAAAGCATACCAAGCGCCTTCTTCACTATCCTATCTACCTGCTACTAATAAAGGAAGATTAGGAGGTCTAAAATGAATCCATCTTTGTATAATGATAGATCATTTTATTAAAGGTGGAGTTGCGAGGATGCTATCACTATAAAAAGGTTATTTTCTCTTGTTTTTTTAAGAGACATTTTAAAGGCGGAGGTGCCGAACTGCTGTCTGAACACAGTTTAAGGAAATAACTGAGGAGGCCTTTAGGTTTCATTAAATGGTGGTAACAATCGAAGGGCAGTGGGCAGCTCACCCAGACCAGGTTTTCTCGTTTTGTTTTTAGCTGCAGCATTCAGAAGCTGCTGGAGATCCCAGCAGGGTTAGAAGTTCCAATACATGATCCCTAGCTGCTTTTCTCTCTGAGATGGTTGTTGATGTTGATTTCTCCTGGATCAAAAAACTGCATGTAAGAATCTGTATTTGAATATATCTTTGTGCCGAGTCGTGTATACCAAGAAGGTACGGTATCTACTGTTTGTGTAATTGTTCGACATATAAGCTATCCCAAAATGTTATTTTCTTTGATTGTATTTTTACTAAAGCATTTGAATAGATTATGTTCGGCTAAATGTCGAGTGCTTTGACCAGTCAGAACATATCTGGGAAGCACACTTCACATCTATATTCAAAATAAGGAAAGGTTTGGGTCTAAGTGGCCTTCTTAACATATTTTACGGGGATCTGGTCTGGTCCACAACACTTGTAGCCGAGGGGTTTCTGACTGACTCCTGTTATTGAAAAGTTAGTGGAAGTGCTGGGGATGGTGTGCTGGAGCTTGTGCTGTGAGCTGCCTCGGACATTCAGAGAAACCGGTGGATTTGGTGACCCAACTTTGGTTGGAGCCTGGGGACTATGGTAACACCATCTGGATGTGTAACATGAACACCAAATGGAACAGAGGCTGCAGACAGGGAAGCTCTGAAACCACGGAGTGAGTGTGTGTGGGGAAAGGGATCTGCTGTATCCACCCCGGATTTTCCAGGAACAGCTTCCCAAGCTCCACTTAACCCAGGAGCAGAGTGTGAGGGGACCCTGACTGAACAAGGACCTGGTCACAGAGCGGTGTCACCTCCTTAAACACGACCCACAGCTTCACGCCAGGGTGAAGACGGTGCTGCCAGTGGCTGTTAGGGTCACAGTTTCATTCAGCTTCTGTGATCCGAAACTTTCCAGGCAGGACGAGGTGACAGCTCCATCATCTCCCAATATCTCAACATCAATGTCACCATTCGGTGACAGAGGATGTATATGGTGGATGAGGTCAATACATTGCTTCTCCCTCAGCGGGAAGCTGCCAGGTGTATCCTTATTTTCCCAGTATAGTGGGATTCCCAAGATGTACATGGTATCCGCAGAGTAGCCATTACATGCGGAGAGGTAGAGGAACTGAAGGAGCTCTCAATCTCTTAATGTTAAAGTGTGTACATGTACAATACATCATGTTGGTGAATACCCCTATCCTGAAAGCAGCCACTGTTCCTTCATTCAGAAGCAGGCAGCCATTCCCATCGTCTATGGGTTTCCATGTCGAAAGGAATAATTGTGTCTTGGATAAAAGCCGTCCCCTTGATACACGTTTCAAAACACCATCCCCACCACCAACCAACTACAACAAAATATTCCATGTGTACGGAGAGCAATGGGGTCACTTGCAGTGTCAAGGAGCAGACGATCAGGGATGGAGCAAAACCTCCCATGTCTGAACGGGTCTGAGTGAACCCCCCAGTATACAGTATCATTAAGTCCTGTAATCCCTCTCCATTTCAGTAACATACTGCCTTCTATTACTCCTGTAAATGAAATTACAGGTTATATTTTGTTGTATTGCACCTGCCAAATGATTATCCATTGCCTTTAACTTTCTGTATCTATTTGCAGACACTCCACCCTCTCTTGATAATTTAATCTCTTGCTTATCCAAGCGACATCACGAAACTCAGTATCTGTATATCTGTTCCAACCTCCTGATCATTGATATAGATTGTAAATAGTGGAGGACCCAGCACTGGTCACTGTGTGACTCCACTGGTGACGTTCTGTCAAACTGATTAAGACTGACTTATCCGGAGTGCCTCCTTCCTGTTTGATACACCGTCCTCCCCCTTTACAGTGTCACACGGTCGAAATGCTGAGTATGGACGAGGAGCATCAGTCAGGAATACAACCCCTCGAATCTGCTCCGCCATTGAATATAATCATGGCTAATGTTATCGCGGCCTCTGTTCCACTTTCCTGCTATCTCTCCATCCTAAGATACCTTCTTTGCAGGAATCAGTTGAAGGAACCATCTCTGCACTCCGTCCAATGTAACAATACACCTTCTTCATTGAGTAGAAAAAATCTTTACACACTACTCCAATGTGATCTCACTATGATCCTGTACAAGAGGTAGCAAAATATTTACCAGGCTGCTGAAAGGTTCCCACCCAGTTTAGAGTAGTCTCAGCTCTCTAGGGTAATACACAGCATTGTTGAAAATCATTGTCCTTCTCTACTCCACATGCATAACGGGAGATCTGGAGAAAATCTCACAATGATGCTTGAGAAGAGCATAAATAAAGTGGCGAGATGACCTCTAACATTAATTTTAATTAGAATCTGACCTTCGGGGAGGTGTCAGAGTACTGGAGAACAATTAATACCATTCCACTTCACAGTAATCATGATTTGAAAATGCCGGTGTTGGACTGGAGTGTCCAAAGTTAAAAATCACGCAACACCAGGTTATAGTTCAACAGGTTTAATTGGAAGCACACTAGCTTTCGGAGAGCTGCAACTTCATCAGGTGATTGTGAAGGACAAAATTGCAAGGCACCGCATTTATAGCAAAAAATTACAGTATCATGTAACTGAAATTAGACATTGAAAAAGACCTTGATTATCTGTTGAGTATTTCATCTGTTCGAATACCATGATAGTTTAGCTTCTTCCGTGTGTAAATAAAAAAAAAACATTTTAAAAAAGTTGCATTCTAAGGTTAACTGTAACAATTGGGTTAGCTAGACAATATGTCGAAGGTGTTAGCACCCTGTGTTCTCTGTCTACGCCATGATGTTAAGATCAATTCTAATCTAAAAAGTCAGATAACAGAGTTTTACTGTATTCATGCAGTTTTTGAGCAAAGTACAAAAGTAACTCTGCAAGTATAAATTCACCCCCCAAAATGTATGTGTGCCCCCCTGTGGGTCTTTGTGTCTGTCTGTGCGTATGTCTGTCTGGCTTGGGGGTTGTGAGTGTGAGGGAGTTTGTATATGTGTGTGTAGTGAGTGCAGTGTGCCTTAATTATGTGAGGGGGTGCACGTGTGAGTGTGAGAGTGTGTGTGCGTGTGTGGGGTGGGGATTTGAGAGTGTCTGTCAGAGAGGATATATGTGCCTGCATGAGTGTAGAGTGGTCTAAATCTCTGAGAGGATGCATGTATGAGTATGGGAGTATGTGTGTCTGTAAGGGTGTGTGCGAGTGTCTGTGTGCGTGTCTGTGTATATGTGAGTCCGTGTGTGTGTATGTGTGTATAGGAGTGCCTGTGTGTGTGTGTGTGTGTGTGTGTGTAGGTGTGCCTGTGTGTGTATATAGTGCAATGGTGATCACCTGTAATGTGACATGAACTCAAGGTCCAGGTTGAGGCCCTCCCTATGGGTACCGAACTTAGCTATCAGCCCCTGCTCGACCACTTTTCGCTGTTGCCTGTCCCGAAGTCCACCTTGGAGGATGGTCACCCGAAGGTCCGAGGCTGAATGTCCTGGACCACTGAAGTGTTCCCAACTGGGAGGCAACACTTCTGGTCTGTTGAGTGTTATGCGGTGCCCAATCATCCATTGCTGTAGTCTTTGCTTGGTTTTCCCAATGTATCATGCCTCAGGGCATCCTTGCCTGCAACGTATAAGATAGACAACGTTGGCTGAGTCACATGAGTACATGCCACGTACATGGTGGGAAGTGTCCTCACATATAATTTTGATACCCATGTCTACATTCTGACACGTCTTGCAGCGCCTACCGTGACAGGGTTGTATGGAGTTGTCCTGAAAGCTGGGCAGCTTGTTATGAACAATGATCTGTTGGAGGTTTGGCGGTTATTTAAAGGCAAGCAGTGGAGGTGTGGGGAAGGTCTTGGTGAGGTGCTCATTCTCATTGATAATGTGTTGCAGGTCACGAAGAACATGGCGTAGTTTTTCAGATCCTGGGAAATACTTAACAACGAATGGTACCCTGTCGGTTGCCACAGCAAGGAACCATAATGACCTCCTCAGGAGACAGACACGTGCTGCAACCGACAGGGTACCCTTCATTGTTCAGTAATTCCCAGGAGTTGAAAAACTTCACCATGTACTTCTTGACCTGCAACACATTATCAATGAGAATGAGCACCTCACCACGACCTTCCCACACCTCCAAAGTTTTCCTTTAAACAACCGCCAAACCTCAAACAGATCATTATTCATAGCACATTGCGGGGCTTTCAGGACAACTCCACACAACCCTGTCACGGTAGGCGCTGCAAGACGTGTCCGATTGTGGACATGGATACCACCATTACACGTGGGGAAACCTCCCACCATGTACGTGGCAGGTACTCATGTAACTCAGCCAACGTTGTCTATCTTATACTTTGCAGGCAACGATGCCCTGAGTCATGGTACATTGGGGAAACCGAGCAAAGGCTACGGCAATGGATGAATGGGCACCGCACAACAATCAACAGACAGGAGGGTTCCCTCCCAGTTGGGAAACACTTCAGTGGTCCAGGACATTTGACCTCGGACCTTCGGGTGACCATCCTCCAAGGCGGAATTCGGGAGAGGCAACAGCGAAAAGTGGCCGAGCAGGGGCTGATAGCTAAGTTCCATACTCATAGCGAGGGCCTCAACCGAGACCTTAGGTTCATGTCACACTACAGGTGACTACCATTTCACTATACACACACACACACTCACACCAACACAGAGCCACTCCTATACACACATATACACATGGAACACACACACTCCCACACTCAGACATGCATCCTCTCAGAGACTTAGACCACTTCACACTCATGCACACACATATATCCTCTCTCTCATAGACACTCACAACCCACACCCCAGACACACACACATGCCCACACTCACACATACACCCCCTCACAGATTTAAGACATTCTACACTCACTACACATATATATACACTTTCTCTCACACTCACAACCCCCAACCCAAATAGACACACACACACACAGACAGACACAAATATCCACACACACACCAATTGTTACATTTAACCTGAGAAAGCAACTTTTAATATTTTTTTTTATTTACAAATGAATGAATTGAAACTATCATGGTATTCGAACAGATGAAAGACTCAATAGACAATCAAGGTATTTTTCAATGTGTAATTTCAGTTACATCACACTGTAAATTTTTGATATAAATTCTGTGCCTTGCAATTGTGTCCTCCACAATCACCCGATGAAGAAGCGACGGTCCGAAAGCTAGTTTGCTTCCAGTTAAACCTGTTTGACGAGAACCTGGTGTTGTGTGATTTTTAACTTCACAGTATGGGTGGTAGAGATAGACCAGGGAACTATAGGGGAACGAGTATTAAATCACTGTTAAGGAAACTACTGGAGAAAATACAGAAGGAGAAAATTGAGCTCCAGTCAGAGTAGCAAGGTTTGATCAGGGATAATCATCATGATTTTATCAGAAGAAAGTCACATCTAATGAATTTGATTGAATTAGTTTGAGGAGGTCGTTTATTTAGTTTTGCAGCAAGGTCTTTGAGAAAGCTCAATATGGGAAAATTTAAAATAAAATAAAGTCTCATGCAATCAAGGCTAACGTGACAAGTAACAACGAAAAGTTTCTTAGTGTCAGGAGACAGAGGGTGGTGGGATAAGGCTGTTTGTGTGACTGGTGACCAGTGTCTCCTGGTGTACCACGGGGATCAGTGCTGTGTCCCTTATTATTTGTGGTATTTATAAATGGTGTAGATGTGAATGAAGGGGGTGGGTGAAGGGGGTGGGGTTTGTGATAAGTAAGTTTGTGTTTGCCCGGTTGGTTGGCAGTGAGGAGAAAGGTCTTATGTTACAGGAAGATACAGATGGAATGGTCAGGTAGTCAGATCAAGGGCAGATGGAACGTAACCCTGATAAATATGAGGTGATACACTGTGGAAGAAGGAACCAGACAGGGGAGTGCTCAATGAATGGCAGCATATTGGGAAACTCAGAGGGTGCTTCTTCACTCATCACTGAATGGGACTGAGCAGGACTAGTTAAGAACCGGACCTTAGGTGTAGCGTTTATCAATCGGGGCATAGATTATAAGAGCTATACAGGGCTTTGGTTAGGCCAAGATGTAGTACTGCATGTAGCTCTAGAAGCCACTTAAAAGGAAGAATATGGTTGTACTGGATGGTATGCAGAGGAGATTCACCAGGATGTTCCCTGTGATGGAGCATATCAGCTATGGAGAGAAGCTGGCTAAGCTCGGGTTGTTCACATTGGATCAGAGAAGGCTGAGGGGGATGTGATTCAGAAGGAAAAGATTATGAGAAGCATGGACATGGATGGGTAGACAGCAGCTGTTCCTTTTAGTCAGAGAGTCGAGAACAAGTAGGCACACTTCTAAAGTGAAGTGTTTGAGAATTAGAAGGAATTTGAGGATTCTTGTTCGCCCAGAGGCTGTTGGGGTCTGGAATGCACTTCCTGAGAGCGGAGTTATCACAGGTAACCTCACAACCATCAAAAAGTCCTTGAACGTGCACGTGGACGTGTCATAACATTCCCTGCTATGGGCCTGGCGTTGGAAAGTGGGACTAATATAGATCGTGCTGTATTTCTGTTGGTCTATGCTCTTGTGAGTGTATGGTGTGGAAGGTCAATTATGGAGTAGCTAAAGGCAGAAATTGTTGGGTTTCTGAAGAGTATATTCACAAGGGTTATAAGAGTGAACTGTAATAGCTTGTCAAATCATATCAATGTGAGAAGAATGAGAAAACAAGTGCGGATTCCTTACAATCTGAAACCAGAGAATGGGCAAAGGAGAACAGGGAAATGGCAGAACTATGAAACAGTTACTTCAGTTCTGTCTTCACAGAACTTTCTAACAATACGAGAAAAACCAATTCGGGTGTGGAAAAGGGTTCTAGAACATGGAACATAGAACATAGTAAATAAAAGATTTAGGATAAATTATTGGGACTGAAAGTAATGGTCAGAAACAACAGTAACACGGATTTATGAAATGGGGATTATGTTTGAGAAACGGTCTGGGAGACAAGTATTTGGTTTTTCAGGAAAATTTTGGGAAAGCTAATTTGCAAAATAAAATCTGAGTGGATTGGGGCGAATATATGGCCATGTTTCTAGAATGGGACAGCTGGCAGGAAACAGTGAATCGAAATAAACAGACTCATCAAGCAACAGCCTGACATTGTCTGTAAGGTACGATTCAGTGAGTATGACTATATCCCTGACACCCCATCACCTTCCCCGGATATTTCCTGTCTCACCAGCAGAAGAGACAGAGAACAGCCAGGGAATTCCTAGAGGAATGGCACTCATCCTCAGATTCAAACATTAAGCACATCGACATGGACCCAATATACCAACCACTGCAGCGGACAGCTGGAACTGACAACCGGAAGCGGCAGATACAAATCACTATAAATGCCGGAGGAATGATCACAGAAGCGCATCACAGGAGGTCCCCAAGCACTGAGGATGTCACCTAGATAGGGGACGAAACATCTGCAACACAAATCCCCAGCTCGGCGAACAGAACCAAAACAACGAGCACCCGAGCTACAAATCTTCTCACA
Organism: Chiloscyllium punctatum; assembly: GCF_047496795.1. Classification (NCBI taxonomy): domain Eukaryota; kingdom Metazoa; phylum Chordata; class Chondrichthyes; order Orectolobiformes; family Hemiscylliidae; genus Chiloscyllium; species Chiloscyllium punctatum. The sequence goes on along the minus strand of NC_092790.1, from coordinate 23,517,326 downwards.
AACTTAGAACAGACACAGCAGAAGTGGCAGCGCAATCGGATACAATTGGAAAGGAATTGCTCTGGGAGTCCTCAACAGTGAATCTGTATCCCATGAAGTCTTATGGTGTTAGTTTACCTTTGGGAAAGAAAACCTCCTGCTGATTACGATGTACCAACCTCCCTTAACTGATGAATCAGTACTCCTCCATGCTGAACAACACTTGGAGGAAGCCCTGAGCGTAGCAAGGACACAAATTTGTACTCTAGGTGGGGGATTTCAATGTCCACGACAACGTGGGGCTCAGCTGCAGCATTACTGATCGAGCTGGTGGGGTTCTAAAGGATATAACTGCTAGACTGGGTCTGCCACAGTTGGTGAAGGAACTAACAAGAGGGAAGAGACATATTTGACCTCATCCGTACTAATCTGCCAGTTGCAGAAGTATCTCTCCATGACAGTATCTGTAAAAGTGACCACCGCATAGTCATTATGGAGACAAAGTCACACCTTCACATTGAGAATAGCCTCCATCATATTGGGTGGCACTGTCACCGGACTAAATAGGACAGACTTCGAAGAGATCTAGCAGTTCAATTCTGGGTTTCCATAAGGTGTTGTGAGTCATCAATTGTACAACCTCATGGCCTGGCATATCTCCCTTGCAACAATTACCATCAAGCCAGAGGATCAACCCTGGTTCAATGGAGTGTGCAGGATGGCAGGAGCAGCACTGGGAATACCTGAAAATGAGGTGTCAGCCTGACGAAACCACCACACAGGACAACTTGTGCGCCAAACAGCATAAGCAATCAGTAATAGAGAGAGCTATGTGATCCCAAAAGCAACGGATCAGATCTAAGATCTGCAGTTCTTTCACATCTCGTCGAGGAATGGTAGGGACAATCAAACAAGTCATTGGAGGAGGAGATTCCACAAATATCCCCATCCTTAATGATGCAATAGCCCAGCACATCAGTGCAAAAGATAAGGTTGATGCATTCACAACAATCTTCAGTCAGAAATGCTGAGAGGATGATCCATCTTGGCCTCCTTCAGTGTTCCTCAGTAATTCAGTTACCAGTCATCAGCAATTCCATTTAGTCGACGCAATGTCCAGAAACGGTTGTAGACACTGGATACTTCAAAGGGTACATACGCTGACTACATTCTGGCTATAGTACTGAAAACCTGCGCTCGAGAACTTGCTACGTCCCTAGCCAAGCAGTTCCCATACACTTGCAACAACAACATTTACCTGATTGTGTGAAAAAGTACCCAAGAATCTCCTATACATAAAAAGCAGAACAAATCCAATCCAGCCAATTACCAACCCATCAGTCTACTCACAATCATTAGTAAAGTGATGGAAGGTGTCAGTCCTTTCAAGCAGCACCTGCTCAGCAATAACCTGGTCAATGACGGACAGTTTGGACTCTACCAGAGCCACTCAGCTCCTGACCTCATTACCTCAAACATGGACAAAAGAGCTGAATTCCAGAAGTAGGGTGAGAGACACAGGGCTTTAAATCAAGGCTGCCTTCGACCAAGTGTGGCATCAAGTGGCCTTAGCAAAACTGCAATCAATGGATATCCGGGTCAAACTCCTCGCTAGTACGAATCATACCTGACACGTAGGAAGATGGTCATGGCTGATGAAGGTCAGTCAACTCATTTCCAGGACAAGTCTGTAGGAATCCCTTGGGCAGTGGCTTAGGCCCAAGCGTCTTCAGGTCTGCTTCATCAATGGCTTGCCTCGATTATAATGTCAGAAGCGGGGATGCTCGCCAATGATTGCACAATGTTCAGCAACATTTGTGGCTCCACAGATACTGAAATAATCCATGTCCAAATGCGACAAGATCTGGACAGTATCCAGGCTGACATGTGGCAAGTAATATTGAAACCACACAAATGCCAGACTCTGACCATCACCACTAAAATACAATCTAAAAACTGCCCCTTGGCATTCAATGGTGCTACTATCACTGAATCCCCCAGTATCAAAATCCTGGGGGGTAATCATTGCCCAGAAACTCACTGGACTCGCCCACAGTAACTACAAGAGCAGGTCAGAAGCTATGGATACTGCGGCGAGTAACTCACATCCTGACTTCCAAAAGTCTGTCCATCATCTACAATGCATTAGTCAGAGGTGTTATAGAGTACTCCCCATTTTCCTGGATGATTGCAGCCCCAGAAACATGAAGAAGCTTGATACCATCCAGGACAAAGCAACGAGTTTGAGTGTCGTTTCATCCACAATGCTCCACCATCAACGCCCAGCAGCAGCAGCAGTGTTTTACTAACTACAAGTTGCACTGAAATGATTCACCAAAGATCCTCAGACACCATCTTCCCAACTCATGACCACGTCTATCCAGAAGGACAAGGGCAGCAGCTGTATGGGAACACCACCATCTTCAAGTTCCCCTCCAAGCCAATCACCACCCTGACTTGGAAATCTATCAGCGTTCCTTCACTGTCCTCCTCCTTTACCGGTGTTTCTGTGTAGTCTGTGGGAAAATTGTCGCAAACTCTCAGATGTTAGGAAGGAGGTCTCTGCAGGGGCGACAGGATTGTGTTTACCGTCCCTTTTCCAATACCGAGGCTGCTGCCGGGTGTTCTGTCTAGTTTTATCCTATAAGACCTCGGAGTAGTTTGATACAATAGAGTGTTTTGCTTGGCCGTTTCAGAGACCATTGAAGAGTTTATCACATCTCTGTGTGTCTGGAGTCACTTTTAGGCCAGATCAGGAAAGCACGGGAGATTCACTTCCTGAAAGTCCATGGGAGAAGCAAATTCGTGTTTACAATCGACATTGGCTTCAAGGTCACTGTTACTGACACCAGATTTTGCATCTTAATATTTTATTAATTATTTTTAATTTCCAGAATCTGCCAGAGCATTTGTCTGGTCTGGATTAGTAATCCAGCGATATCTCCACATTAGCACCATCTCCACATGGGGACCTATCGGAAACCACACTGAGCAGGTTATTTCTGTGCTGCTTGACTACTCTGTCAAAAATAACTCCCACCAATTTGTCTATCGTGACTACTGAGGCAGTAGTAATTTGTCAGATTGTAATTATTCTCCTCTTAGGGGACTAGACATAGCTGAGTAATTTTCCTCATTGCCAGTGAGATATTCGAGTTGGAGCTGGAATGAAACAGCTTCCCCAGGGACACGACTTATTGTGCAGCACAGGTCTTCAGTCCCATTGCAGGAATGGGGTCAGGGCCCATTACCTTTGTCGTATCTACTGTGTTCAGCTGTTTCTTCATCTCACGTGCATCGAATAGAATTGATTAAAGACTGGCATCTGTGATTCTGCGGGCAACATGGCGATGGTGAAGTTGATCGTCGACTCAACACTTCTGGCTGAGGATCGGGCAGATATTACATTTTTGACTTTTACACTGATGCGTTGGTCTGTTCCATTATCTACAATGGGGATGTTTGTGGAGTCCTTTCCTCCAGTCATTTGTTTAATGACCCATTACCACTTATGACTGAATGTGGCAGGACTGCGAAGCTTCGATCAGATCTGTTGCTCAGGTGTGATAACATTAATGGGTTAGCATCAGGTTTAGGTTCACATGGTTCTGACCCTGACATGTTCACCCACAGTCATTACTGAAACATAGATCGTGTTGATTGTAATGGCAGACTAAGGAGATTATCCCTGGGCAAAATGTTACAGGTGGTGGTTGAATGGTGTTCTGCTTCTCCTGCTATTGTGGTTTACAGCACTCCATGAATACGCAGTTTTGAGCTGCAATATCTGAAATGCAATTCTAATGTCTGTCCCCGAGTTCATATCGAGACTCTTTCACCCATCAACCCTGTACTCAGTGACCGACTCTGGTTTCTGATGTGGTAACACTTTCATTTTCATATTCTCACTCTGCTGAGGTCATGCTTCTAATCTGACACAATCCATCAAAAAAAAACTGATTTTAATTTAATTGTTTAATTCATCTGAATCTTTTTCCTTGAGTAATACCATCGTCTGTGTTTAAATTGAATGTGTTTCCATCTGTTTCTCTCCCTGACCATGATTAAGAGCTCTGTCGTGTCACTGATACCGGCCTTATGTATTTTCAGAGCCAAGGAACTCTTTGGATTCCCAATCATCTTCACCACATTGTATGTTTTTCTCATTTGTTTTGATGCCTTATCACTCATGGCTGGCTTGTCCTCCCATGAGTACATTTCACCCTTTTTGGGAGAGTTTCATATATCCTCTGAATTATCCAGCATAAATTCCTGCCATTGCTGCTCCATGGTCATCCCTACTCGGCTCCCCTTCGAATTTACTCTGGCCAGTTCCTTCCTCATGTCTTTGTTGTGACATTGCTCAATTATAATCACATTACATCAAAAAGAGAGCAATAGATATAAACTGAAAGAAGAATTTTTGAGAGATGGGACATAAAGAATAATTGGCAAATTTCTTAACTAGATACAAAGAGAGAACGAGAGAGAGGATATAGACGAGGAAATGTGAAAAATTAGAAAACTAGATTATTGAAAGAAGTAGATGTACATCCCTCAATGTTTTGGTAATTCCGGTGTGCTGTAGTCCTTTGTACAGTACATGTACAACATAGGAATCTGTTCAAATGCTGGGTCTGATGCCAGAATTTTAATCTCCAATAATACGACAGACACTAGCTTTGGAAAGAACCCAGCAGGCCAATATATTGAATTCCCTGTTGAAAATGGATTAACTGAAGTACGTTGCGATACCACAAGCAAGAATGTAAAACACACATCCTGATAAGAATGAGAGTATAGCGTAGAGAATTCCAGAAAAAGGAGGGAACATTGAGAGAAGGGGAACATATCACATTAGCTGAGCATGAAGTAATGTTTCATCAATTTTATACATCATGTGCATCATTTTTCGATAACTGTGTCTCTGTTATTCATTTAGAATGTGTTGTGCACACATGAAAAATATCTGCACACACATTGATTAAACAATGTATACAAAATCATTTTTTCGACATTGAAATGGTCCTGTTGTCATGCTACCAGGATGCATGAACACCAACTGGTCACCAAAAGACACGACCCACGATCACTATGTTCCATAATACAGAAAAGGAAGGGCACCATTTTGACTGTAACAACACACACATACGAAGACACGCCAGGACGTTCTTACAGGAATGGCATTGTAACCAGAAGTCCATCAGTAAAAACATCAATTTATATCCTATCTACCTTATCTTGTAATAAAGAAAACTGGAAATAACATCATCCACCTTAAGAAACTAAGGCCTTTTAATAGAGAGGCGGGACATACCACCAGCATTTCAGCGGAGATGCTCACTGATGATGTCACCTAGTCATGGTGACGAAACGTCCGAAAGCAAACCTTCAAGTTCAGCGAGCTAACATGCATACATAAAAATTGTTATTTGTAATTAATTAGTGGAATTTAGGAGTTCTCTGTCACCCACGTTTCAAAAGATTATGATGTGAGATTAGCGTTTCTGGGTGTGTGGTTTTAATTAACAGAGGGGTTCGACATTGATGTCATAACAGTTTGGGGCCTTGCCATATGGGATTTGGACCGACTTGAACAGATTTGGGGTACAAAAGGTCCCAGCAGATTCCAACACGTGGCAATTATTGACCTAGATCTTCAAATAAAACCGGTGAGAAAATTCATTTAACTCTGTTAACTTGTGGTCGGTTCAATTAAAACTGAGAGAAATGGCTTTTAACATTACTAAAGAGGTTCCCAAGTTTGCCAAAGAAGTTTAGAAAGGCAGAAGACGGAATATATTTAGAATTAGCAAATAAATTAGAATTGGGTTTAACCAGGGACAAAAGGAAAGCTTAAATTGAAATGGAGATGGTCAAGTACTTTGGTGTGTGAGAGAAACAGGCAACTGCAGTAGAGTTAGAAAAGACTTAAATTACAAATGCACGGTTTGTGAAAATTTGTAGCTCAGGTTGAGTTTTAGGGTGTAGGTTTGCTCGCTGAGCTGTAGGATTGATATCCAGACATTTCATTACCTGGCTAGGTAACATCATCAGTGGCGACCTCCAAGTGAAGCGAAGCTGTTGTCTCCTGCTTTTTATTTATATGTTTGTCCTGGATGGGGTTCCTGGGGTTTATGGTGATGTCATTTCCTGTTCGTTTTCTGAGAGGTTGATAGATGGTATCTAGATTTATGTGTTTGTTTAGGGCGTTGTGGTTGGATCTATCCTGGGACAGGCTAAGCAAAGACATGCCAGAGAATTCCTAGAGGCCTGGCACTCCAACTATTTGTATTTTCACTCTTTCTGACATGTTACTCAAGAGCGAGATAATTTGTGGAATTAGGACAGAAATTAAGGTTGGGGACAGAAACATCACGATTGGAGAACTAACAGTAAGAGTGAGTGACAGAGTGTCAGTCCCAGGAATACAGTGTGTTCTTGTGAATGATTTAATAGGATCCAATGTGGGAGAGTCACCCCTTGTGGTGGAGAAGTCAAATAAAAACTAGGGAACTGAGGAGTTAAAGGAAATATACCCAGGAATTTTCCAGACAGTGTAGTAACAAGATCCCACTGTCATAAGCAGAATGGACAAACGAAAGAAAAAGACAAAAGAGTTGATGTTCAGTTAACTGACCCCCTGTTTGATGTAACGGTGCAGGAAAAACCTGAACGTGGAGAAAAACGGTAGGTTAGTGCAGAAGGGAAATGGGCCGAAGTGCACCAGATTGTGTTATTGGTCGCATACCGTGTTACGGGTAGCACATCAACTAACTGCAGGTGGTCACCTAAGTTTACGGAAGACTGAAGCTAAACTACATAAGCAATTCTAGTGGCCTGGAATGCACAAGGACGTGGTTATTTTTTGTTGTACATGTAACACATGCCAAATGGTGGATAAGTCACAGGCAGTAATAAAACCAGCACCTTTGTTGCAAATTCCTGCATTCGAAGAAGCTTTCACGTGGGTTGTGATTATATGTGTAGCTTCCCTTTCTAAAATAAAAATAAAAGAAACCAATATTTGCTGAGCATAATGGATGTGTCTATCAGATTTAAAGAGGCAATTCCATTATGGAGTGTTAAGGCAAAAAGTGAAGTGCAGGAGTTGGTAGCTTCTTTTACTCGCTGTGGGCTCCGCAGAGAGATTCAGTCAGACCAAGGGTCTCATTTTACCGCTGAGCTGTTTTAGGAAGTCATGGATAGCTTAGACATACAGCACTTTAAATCAAGGGCGTCCCATCCTGAATCCCATGGAGTATTGGAAAGTTAGCATCATACGCTGAAGACCATGTTAACATCGTACTGTCAGTATTGGCCAAATGATTGGGACAAAGGTGTCACATTAAATTGCTTATCATCAAAGATACCCGAAATAAATCTACTCAGTTTACTTCCTTTGAGTTAATGTTCGTACATGAAGTGAAGTCTTTTGAATTGAATTAAATCTAAATTGACAGGACCAAAGTCGGAGATCTCACACTTGGACTATGTATGTGAGGTGAGGGAGAGATTAGATGGAGTAGGTGAGTTAGCGCAACAGCACCTGAAGAGGGCACAGCATTGAATAAAGCAGATAAAAAACTCTGAAACAGCGGAGAGTGAAGCAGGTAGGGATGACGTATTAGTAGTTTAAATAATGCTCAGGATACCAGAAGCCAACTGAATTTGAATATTATTGTTCCGACACCTGGAAAGCAATCAAATTATGAGAATTATTGTACCATGGGGAGGATATAAACCCAGCATTTTGAACACTAGGGGAAGAGCCACTGCCATCCAACAGCAGAGTAACTGCTGCAGAGCAGGAGTGCGAACTGTCCCTCTCAAAAGCACTCTCTATCAAAGATACATGTTCATGTCAAACCTACTTGCAGTAAAACAAAACGTGATTTGGGGATCAGCGGCTGGAAGAATGAACACAACGGGGAAGATAGAGACTGTGTGGTCTTGAGATTGCAAGGTTTAATATGTGGGTTGGTAGAATAGCATATTTTTATGGAGTTGGAAACAGATAGTAAGTTGCTAAGAAAAGAGGGTCTTGTATTTTTGAACAGCTGTTGTTTAGTGTTCACTCTTGACGTTAACAAACTAATTTGTGAATGTTTGTTTAAATAGTGGAAGTAGGAGATATGTGTCACTCATATTTTAACAGATTACGAGGTGAGGCGAGCTTTTCTGGGTGTTTGGTTTGAATTAACAGAGAGGTTCGATTCCACCTTGTAAATGTCCATCCAAGCTAACCCCATTTCCCTGCAGTTGGCCCATATCCTTCTCGTCCTTTCCCATCCACATATTTACCCAAATGCTTTTTAAATGTTGTTAATGTACCACCCTCAACCTCATCTGCTGGTAGCTCATCCACGTACCAGCCTTCTGTGTAAAGAAGTGGCTCCTCAGATTCCCTTTTATTCCTTCCCCTCTCAACGTAAACTGATCCCCTCTAATCCTCGATTCTCTAAAGTTTGGAAAAAGACTGAGAGCATTCGCCCTATCCATGCCCTTCATGATCCTATGCAGCTCTATAAGGTCCCCCCTCAGTCTGCTACACTCTATTGGAAAGGTCCTAGCTTGTCCAACGTCTCCCTATAACTCAGACCATGGGGTCCTGGCAACATCCATGTTAATTTCTTCTGCACGCTTTCTAATTTCTTTAAATGCTCCCTAATACAAAGTGACAAAAACTGAACAGAATGCTCCAAGTGCGGCCTTACCAAAGTTCTGTATAACTGCAGCATAACTTCCCTACTTCCATATTCAATGTACGGCCTGTTGAAAGTCAGTGTGTCAAATGCCTTCGTCACTGCCTTGTCTACCTGTGACTCCACTCTCAGAGAACCTTGCACCTGAACGCCAAGGTCTCTCTGCCCACTACACCCCTTAAGGTCGTCCCATTCACCATGAAACTGCTACCTTGAGTTCAGTTTCCAAAATACACGACATCATGCATCTATATTAAATTCCATTTGCCATTTCTCGGCCCACTTCCATACCTGATTAAATTCCTGCTGCAATTTCTGATAAACTTCCTCACCAATTATATTAGTGTCATCTGCAAACTGACTAATCATGCCTTGTACATTCTCAACCAATTCATAGATAATAAACAGCAATGGACCCAGCTCCGGTCTGACAAGCATTCTTCCATTAAACCCCCTGCTTCCTACCATCAAGCCAACTGTGTATTCAATTGGCCAGTTCCCCCAGAATTCCACGTGATAGAACCTTCCAGAAAATGTGGAAACATATCAAAGGTCTTACTGAAACCCATAGAGACTACGTTTACCGTTCGGCCCTCATCAACCTTCTTGGTCACTTCATCAACAAACTCTAACAAATTTGGGAAGCGTAATCTCCAACTCACAAGTCTATGCTGACTGCTCCAAATATAAGTAATGGATGTAAGTAATGGGTGCAGTCAATGGTATGCTGTCCTTCATTGTAAGATGATTCAAGTTCGTAAGTAATGCCATCTTCCTGCTGTTGTAGAGCCTTGCTGAGAGAGTGGTTGGGACACTCTCTACAGATTTGATCTCCTTTGTACCGAATGATCTCCTTACCACAGACACGCGTGATGGTATCACGAGGATAGAGTGAAGAAGCTGAGTGTTTAATCAGTAGAGCTTTGAAAGAAGAAGAAATGGTGACGCTAAACACGAGGAGTGGCAGCGATCACTTATTTCCAAAAGTCACATTGATCGGGTGAGAAATTCCATACTTTACCCAGGATTGATTGGTTTGATTTATTGTCACATGTACCTCAGTACAGGGAAACATTTTATTTTTGAGCAGTGGAGGCAGGTCATAGTAAGCATGGCCAGACAGATCATAGGGTGGAAATAGACTTGGACAGAGTAAGGCATACAGGTTACACTGAATAGGACGTGCACTAGACAAGATCAACACGAACAAGATCAGCATTATTTGAACTTAGAGAGTCCATTCATCAGTCTAACGTGACTTTCCTAATAGTTTATATGCCTAAATTAACTCGCCCCACGTTATTGGGCAGTCGGCGTGTAAACCTGTACTCAACGTCATGTTGCTCACAATCCCCAACAGCAGCCACAATACCTTCCATCTGAAACAGGTAGCCATTCCCACCAGCTTCCGCCCTACATAGAGAACACCAGGCTGTCTTGTCAGAGATTATTATTGCCTTCTTGTGACTTCAAACAAGATGTATGGCTTCCCTCCTCACCACTGGAAAACTACGTTAAAGTCCCACGTGTGTATCATGACTGACGGAGCTACGAGGAACAACGTGGAGCAGTCTGTCTGTGCAGCCTCTGCCCCACTTGGTCATCATGTTGGAGCATGAATTAGGAGACAGCGAGGACTGCGGTTGCTGGAGATCAGAGTAGACAGTGGTTTGCTGGAAAAGCACAGCAGGTGAATCGACGTTTCCGGCATAAGGTATTCATCAGGAATCAGTATCAATTACCTCATTCTGCCCCTTTGTAAGTGCATTGAGGTGGGAATGTCCTCCTACCGTTCCTGTGTAAGTGACTCAAGGGACTGAATGACTTCTTCCTAGTCTGATTGGACAGGGCCAAAGGCCTGACTGGGTTATCCCTGGTTCCTGTTTAATGGCTCGATGTGCCGACAAGTGTGATGATGCTGCAGCTTTAAGAGGTTATTTTGTTCTGGTTTCTTTTAAGCGAGAGATTGAACGATCGTTACAAAGCTGGTTAGTTAAGACCACTTGAGTAACAGCTAGGGAGGCCTTGGGTTTATTTTAATGCAGCCTGAATGAGTGTGATCAGCTCTCACATAATAGGATCTCCGGGTTTTGCTTTGTCAGTAACATCAGAAACTATTGGGGTCTCCACAGAGTTGGAAGCTTCAGTGACTATCTCCTGGCAGCTACCCTTGCTGACATTTCTCTTGATGCCGTTTTTAATTTCTGGACTGGAGAGATATTTGTGACATTCTGTGTCTGAATTTTCCTTTTTGCCAAGGGCTGTGTTTAAAGGATTTTCCTATATTGGAACAGTTCATTAGTAATAGTTGATGTGGTTCTTTTCGCCGAGCTGGGAACTTGTGTTGCAGACGTTTCGTCCCCTGTCTAGTTGACATCGTCAGATTCAATCATCAAACACATCGACCTGGACCCAATATACCGGCCAATGCAGCGGACAGCTGGAACTGACAACCGGAAGCAGAAGATACAAACCACTATATCTGCCGGAGGAAAAATCACAGAATTGCTTCACAGGAGTCCCCCAAGCCCTGAGGATGTCACCGAGACAGGGACGAAACGTCTGCAACACAAATTCCCAGTTCGGCAAACAGAACCGCAACAACGAGCACCCAATCTACAAATCTTCTCCCAAACTTGAATTAGTAATAGTTCCTAGATCTGTTATTCTGTTAACTTGTCCAATAGAATTACGTTATTCTAAATTCCTCTTTCTTTGGTTTTATTTCATCTTTCGTGTTAAAGTGAATGGCATTTTGCATCACACCGAGTAGTTTGACCAGTCACACTCTATCTGGAACCGACAGTTTACATTTTCTTTAAAATAAGAAAACGTAAGAGCCTCGGCTATGCCTTCAAATATTGTTGAGGAGCTTTTGTGCGGTCAATCACACTAGACTCCTTCTCTTCTTGAGTAATAGGCTGGAGGCACTGAATGGGCTGTCCCTGTCCTTCTCCAATAGTGTGAATGGGCCGAATGACTTACTCATATTCCTGTGAAACCAGCGTGAGGTGCGGAATGAACTCTTATTTTACTGGGGCAATGTGCAGTGACAGGCAATCTTTTTACATGAATGTTATTGACTCTTTAAAAGCACAAGCCTCAACAGAGTTTGGGTCCTGCTGCACATGGACACAGACCAGTTCAGGACCTGACGGGGGCGTCAGATTATTCTAAACATTGTGGAATCTTCAGTGACCATCCCCACTTCTGATCTTATGGTGGGAAGTGTGAGGGTGGGGAGACATTGATGAAGCAGCTGAAGATGTTTGTGAAGAGGAAGCAACCCTGAGGATTTCCCACAGAGGTGACCCAGGACTGAGGTGATGAACATCTTCCTTAATGCCATGTTTGACCCCAAACACTGGAGAGTTTACTCTGATTCCCATTAAGTCCAGTTTTGTTAAGCTCCTTGATGTCAACAGACGTCAACCACTGCCTTGATATCAGGGCCAGTCATTTTTACCGAAACCCTTGTGTCAATCTCTTTTGTTCGTATCAATAGGCCATGATAAAGGAGCATGAAGTGTTTTCTTCAAACAGGTGGGATTGAATGTTAGGATTTCTCTCCTCAAGGGTGTTCGGGGAGTTAGATGACTAAACGTATTTGAAGAGGAGGTAGATGGATATTGACCTGTCAGAGAGTTGAGGGCTATGAAAAATTGAGTATGAAAGAGGATTTGCGAGCAAGAGCAGATCAACCACGATCTTAGTGAAGGACAAGACAGGCTTGGGGACTGAACGCCCTGCTCCTGTTTCTGATGTTCTCATGTTCTGTAATTGGAAAGTTAGTGGGTGTAATTTTCATGCATGTGCAATTACTGCATATTGCAGTCAGGAGGCCAGAGGATTCTATGATCCATCACTGGGTGAGGTATGGGGGCTGCATTCACAATGAATCTGGGTCTACAACATGATCAACAAATGAAACACAAGTTTCAGAGACGGGAAGCTCTGTAAAGAGAGATGACGGGCCTCTTTCATACCCAACCTGGGTTTTCCAATTACATTTCCAAAATCACTTCAAAGCGTGGTGACAGCCCTGAAGGGCTGAATGGTCTCCTCTGTTTCTATGCACCAGGTTATAGTTGTAAGTAGCCTCCAACTGCCCCTGCCTAGCAAGTTTGAGGGGCTGAATGGAACATAGGAACATGGGACTGAGGAGCAGGAGCGGGTCATTAGATACTTTGAGCCTTCTCCACCAGACACTAAAATTGTGGTTGATCAAGTTATGGTCTCAGCATTACTTTCCTCTCTGTGTTCAATTATCTGTGCCTCACTTCCCTGTCAAATAATTAACTAACGCAGCTTTGAGTCCATGAGAACATAGAAGCACGATTAAAACTTCCAGTGAAGAGAATTCCGTCGTGAAAGGTCCTTTCAGAATTTTTCATCTTCCCTCTTATAGAATCAGAGAGTCATGCAGAACGGAAACAGACCCGTTAGTCCAATCTGTTCACTCCGATCAGTTATCAAATCTGATTTAGTCCCATTTGCCAGCATTTGGCCAATATTCCTCCTTTATCAGAGACTTTTTAAATGTGTAATTGAACCCCCTTTGACCACTTCCTCTAACAGCAATTTCTGTACACACAATACTCTCTGTTTGAAACGTTTATCTTCAGGTACCTTCTAAATCATTCGCCCTCTCGCCTTCAACCTATGCCCTCTTGTTCTGGACTCCCCTATCCTGGGATCAGAACATGGCTATTCAGAATATCCATACCCCTGATGATTTTATAATCCTCTATTATGTCACCCCTCAGCCCCTGAGGAGAAAGCACCTCAACCTAATCAACCTCTCCCTGAAGCTCAAACCTTCAGTTCTGGAACGTCTGTGTAAATCTTTTCTGCAGACAATCGAATTGTACACAGTATTCTTAAAATGGCCTCACCAACATCCGGTACAGATGCAACATGCCACCACAACCCCTAGAGTTAGTGCTCTGACTGATTAAGGCAAATGTGCCAAATGTGTTCTGCACCAGTTTGTCGACCTGCGACTCCACTTTCAAGGAACAATGTACCTGCAGCCCTATGTCCCTTTGTTTCACAACACTCCCCAGGACGTTACAATTAAGTGCATAACTTCTGCCCTGAAATGCCTTCCCAAAATGCAATTTATCTAAATTAAACTTCATCTGTCAGTCCTTGCCCCTTTGTCCCATCTAATTGTGGCCTCGTTGTACTCTGAGGTAATCTACTACACCACCTTTCTGATGTAATCTGTAAACTTACTAACATTCGCCCCGATATTCACATCCAATGATGAAATGCAGTGAACTCAGTACTGATTCTTACAGTACACTGCTGCTCACAAGCCTCAAGTCTGAAAAATACCCGTCTTCCTTCAAGCCAATGTGACTAGCTTCCCCTGTATCCCATGTGTCTGAAACTTACTAATCTGTCTGCCAATCGGAATGTTATGAACACCTTGCTGAGGTCCATATAGACAATGTCTACCAAACTGCCTTCATCAATCTTCTTTGTCATCTCTTCATAAAACTCAATCAAATTAATGAGACATGATTCCCCATGCAGGAAGCCACGTTGACTACGCTGATCAGCCCTTGCCTTCCCAAACGTATGTCAATCCCATTCCTCAGAATCCCCACCAACAACCTATCCACCACTGACATCGGGCTCAGTGGTCAATAGTTCCCCAGCTTTTTGGGTCACTGTTTCCTTTTCTAGTCCCACTCCTCCACTGCTCGCAACAAATGTTAAATGTAACCAGGTTGGTGATATCAGTCTCAGACTGGGTCAGTGTCAGTTTTAGGGACACGTCAGGCTAGTTTCTTTAATCTGCTAAAATAGCACGTTTATGATCCAGAGCAATGTTACTCAAACTACCAGGGAAAGATGAATGGCAATCTGTTTGGATATTGCAAATAAAGAATCGATACCTCCCATTCTAAAAACCCTGGTGCACGTGCGCACGTACAAAATCTCTGCAAGTTCAAGTTGAAAGAACGTTGTCGACATATTAGTCTAACTCATGACGAAAGGAAAAATTGAGAGATTGTCCCAAATGTTATTCTGCTTCTGAAGATATTCTACTCACACAAACTGCGAATAATGGGATTTCATCCTGGAACAGTTGGATTTCGCAGAATTCCCTATGCATTAGGGAGTGATAAGATTCCAAGGAGTTCTGGTCAGGATTGTCCAGTGGCTCAGTGGTTAGCACTGATGCCTCACATCACCAGGGACCTAGGTTCGATTGCAGCGTCGGGTGACTCTCTGTGTGGGGTTTTCATATTATCCCCTTGTCTGTGTGAGCTTCTAATGAATGCTCCAGTTTCCTCCCACAGTCCAAAGCTGTGCAGGTTAGGTGGAGTGTTCATGCTAAATTGTCCATAGTGTTCAGGGTTTTCTTGGTTAGGTGTATTAGTCAGGGGTAAAAGTAAGGGAACGCGTCTGCGAAAGTTACTCTTTGGAACGTTGTATGGACTTGTTGGGATGAAGGGCCTGTTTTCACACTTCAGGAATTCTACAAAAAGAAGAATGGTAACGATGACTGTGGAGCTTTTTATTACCGTTTGCACGCATTGCTGTGATGAGGAACAATGAAGGAGAGAGAATTCAATAGTCTGTTCGTTCTCGGGCAGATTACATTTTCTCCCTCTCTGAGCTGAATCACACAGTAATGTCATCCTCTCCCAAACTGGACCATGTGAGGTTTCCTTGTACATTGTCCAAACTATGTCTCCATCACATTCCCTGTTCCATGTAGGTGCATCATTGCCGTTATCATACACAGAGCCATACACTTAGCAGAAAATGGTCTCGGTCGATTTGAAGATATGTTTAGATATTTCTGCATCATTAAAAAATAAAATGTTTAATGTATTCAGAATACCTGTGTCAAAATGAATGCATTTTGTAACAAAGACAGAAATTGTTGGAAAAGCTCGGCAGGCCTGTCAGCATCCAGATGCCTTTTACATGCTGTAGTTTTTTCCAGCCTCCGTCATTCCTGTGGCCGCTCATTTCATATGCACACCACCCTCTGCGTGAAAAGATGCCCCTTAGGCCTCTTCAAAATCTTTCCCCTCTCACTTTCAACCAATGCCCTCTGGTTGTGGACACTCCTAACCTGGGGGAAAACCCTGACTACTCACCCTATCCATGAACGTTCCGATTTTATAAACATCTTATGCTACGAAATGTGACTCCAATCAACACGAATGGCTGTGTTTTCCGTCATCCTGGGCCTAAATTCTCAAATTCAATACTGACACCTCATCTGTCTCCATCAGGTCACAATTCTAAAACCATTTTAATCATTTTGTTCAGATGCATCCTGAGACACATCTGTGGCTTTACACCAAGGCCTTTGTGCCCGGAGGCAGGACACTAGCACCCATAAAGCTGTAACATTATTCTCCTGTGTGTTTGTTCATCAGTCTGTTCTGACACGCTGTGACATACGTCTGCAACAGGCAGAACTTGAATTCAGACCATTTAGTCGAGAGATAGGAACATTACCACACAAGTTCAGGAATTGGAATCAAATCGAGAGCTCTGGCTCAGAGGCAGGGACACTACGCACTACACTACCATACCCAGATTTTGGGTCATATGTTAAGTGCCAGCTTTCAGCTCGGTATGGATTTATTATAATCAGGTTACCATTATGAACTACACAAAACGCTTCGTATTGTTAAACAAGTGCAAGACATTTGTCTCAACTGTAGGATGTTGAGTGCACGTGCTATGCTACCGAAATTAACCATGACACCTTTAATTGCTTTATCTGTAGTCTACAATATTAGGGAAAGAATTCCTGCAGACACACTCTGCACAATGAAGGGTCTCAAATAGATATTTATTACTGAACACCAGAGACGGAGAAAGAGCATAATTTCTGGCCCCAAAGCACTGACCAGTATTACCACCAAAAACGTGTGTGACTGCTCTCTTCCTAAAACCATGAAATGATACCAGGCCGCTGATTACTGTCCAGCCTCTCCTCCCCACTGACCTTTTCTGCAATCAATCCCTCATCCCCCTAACCACACAAGGTAAACCAAGCTCAGGGTATTTGTGAAAATCAAGGCCGGAGTGTGCAGGCCTCCTGGAGATGGGGAGGGAATTTTAAAATTAAACAGGGAAGGTGAGGAGGTAGTAATATCACACACTGGGCTGAGGAATGGCAGTTGGTGTTTAGATTTGATTCATTCGAGGAATTGGATTTGGTAAATCAAACAAGAGCGGCGCCTATACAATTAAAAGTAGGGTATTTGGCAGTGTTGTAGGACAGTGACCTAGGCCGTCAGGTACAATTCTTTAAAATTTGCATCTCATATAGATAGTGTGGTCAAAAGTATGTTCAGCACACTTGTCAGACCTTTGAGTATCAGAATTCAGACGTCATGTTGGGGTTATACAGGATATTGGTGAGACCTCATCTGGAATACTGTGTCCAGTCTGGTCACCATGCCCGCTCATTCCATAGGCACACCATCCTCTGGGTGAAAAAGCTGCCCCTTACGTCACTTTTAAATTTTTCCCCACTAACCTTAAAAATATGTCCACTAGTTTTGGACTCCCGTACCCTTAGAAAATACCTCGACTATTCACTTTCATATTATTGACCTTGATATTATTAAGCTGGAGAGGGTTCAGAAGAAATATTTCACAACTGGGAAGGAGGCCTTGAGATTGGTGTTGGCGTTACAACATTTCAGCATTTACATTGCCTATAACGTGTCTGAGACAAATCTCTGTACTGATGACAACGTCTGAACATTTTTAGAGGAATTTAGGGAAAAAATCTTCCAGTCTACAAAGCCTTCCAACTTACATTCAATTCCAACTTACACAGATAACAGGACAAGAAACCGTACTTGCTGCCAAGTTGTCGAGAATAGGATGAAGAAAAACTGAGACGTTCTGTAGCAGAAGTAAACGGATTGAAATAGAATCGGGTTGTGAATGTTTGCATGCTTAGTGTCAATGCAACATATATGTATTGTAGTCTACAAAAACAGGAAGAATAAAGAGTTTAAAAGGAGGCCATCTTTGTATATCGGTGTTTTTTTTTCAAACGGAACGTTGTGACGGTGCTGTCACGTTAAAAAGGTTATTTTCTCTTGTTTTTTTTAGGAGACGTCTTAGAGACAGAGATGCCGAACTGCCATCTGAAAATAGCTTAAGTAAATAACTGAGAAGGCCTTTAGGCTGGACTAAAACGTTGGTAACTATGGTAGGGCAGTGGCCAACTCCCCAGACCAGGTCTTCTCGTTTTGTTTTTGCTGCAGCATTCAGAAGCTGCTTGGGTTTCCAGAAGGGGTGGAAGTTTCACTATATGATCCCAGTTGCTATTCTCTCTGAAAACTCTCTGAAAGTTGCTTCTTCCTGGATTGGAGAACTGCACATAAGATTCTGTGTTTGAATTTATCTTTATGCCGGGGGTGTGTTTATGGGATGTTCCTTATTAGCGCAGTTAATTAGTAGAAGGCACTGTATCTATTGTTTGCATAGTTGTTCCAGAAGAGAAGCTCTCCCCAATTGTTCTTCTCTTTGATTGTGTTTTAATTGGAGCGTTTGAATGGATTGCATTTTGCTTAACATTGAGTGGGTTGACCAGTTGCAACATCTGGAACAAACAGTTTGCATCTACGTCGTAAAAAAGGAAACGTTAGTGTCCAGGCTGCCTTCTTAAAATATTTTGACGGAGTCAAAAGAGTCCCAGATATTGACTGGGAAAGCTATAGCTCGAGTTCATTAGATGGGTCGGTGTTTATCCAATGTGTGCAGGAGGGTTTCCTGACACAATATGTAGACAGGGCAACAAGAGGTGAGGCTATACTGGATTTGGTTCTAGGTAATGAACCAGGCCAGGTGTTAGACTTGGAGGTCGGTGAGCACTTCGGGAACAGTGACCACAACTCGGTGACTTTTACTCTAGTGATGGAGAGGGATAAGTGTGCACTGCAGGGCAACAGTTATAGCTGGGGGCAGGGAAATTATGATGCGGTGAGGCATGACTTAGGATGCGTGGATTGGAAAAATAGGCTTCAAGGGAAGAACACAAATGATATGTGGAGATTGTTCAAGGAACAGCTAATGGGTGTCCTTGTTAAGTATGTACCATTCAGGCGGGGAGTAAAGGGTCTTGTGAGGGAGCCGTGATTTAATAAGGAATTGGAATTCCTTGTGAAAGGGAAGAGGGCGGCCTATGTAAAGATGAGGCGTGAAGATTCAGTTGAGGCGATTGAGAGTTATAAGGTAGCCAGGAAGGATCTAAAGAGAGAGCTAAGAGCAGCGAGAAGGGGACATGAAAAGTCCTTAGTTGGTAGTATTAGGGAAAATCCAAAGGCTTTCTATAGGTATGTCAGGAATAAAAGGATGACTAGGGTAGGTATCGGTCCAGTCAAGGATAGTAGTGGGAAGTTGTGTGTGGAGGCGGAGGAGATTGGTGAGACACTAAATCAATACTTTTCGTCAGTATTCATTCAGGAACAGGATACTGTTGCTGATGTGAATATTGAGTCACAAGTGATTAGAATGGATGGCCTTGAGGTACGTAGGGAAGAGGTCTGGGGAATACTGGAAAGGATGAAAATAGATAAGTCCCCTGGGCCTGATGGCATTTATCCTAGGATCCTGTGGGAAGCTAGGGAGGAGATAGCGGAGCCATTGGCCTTGATTTTTATGTCGTCGTTGTCTACGGGAATAGTGCCAGAAGACTGGAGGATAGCGAATGTGGTCCCCTTGTTCAAGAAGGGGAGCAGGGATAGCCCGAGTAACTATAGGTCAGTGAGTCTCACTTCTGTTGTGGGCAAAGTCTTAGAAAGAATTGTAAGGGATAGGATTTATGAACATCTGGATCGGAATAATGTGATCAAGGATAGTCAGCATGGTTTTGTGAAGGGCAGGTCGTGCCTCACAAAGCTTATTGATTCTTTGAGAATGTGACCAAGGAAGTGGACGAGGGTAAAGCAGTAGATGTGGTGTATATGGATTTTAGCAAGGCGTTCGATAAGATACCCCATGGCAAGCTAATGCAAAAACTACGGAGGTATGTCATTGTGGGTGCATTAGAGGTTTGGATTAGGAATTGGCTGGCTGGAAGGAGACAGAGGGTAGTAGTTGATGGTATAGGTTCATCTTGGAGTGCAGTTACTAGCGGTGTTCCACAAGGATCTGTTTTGGGACCACTGCTGTTTGTCATTTTTATAAATGACCTGGAGGAGGGGCTTGAAGGCTGGGTGAGCAAGTTTGCGGATGACACGAATCTCGGTGGAGTTGTGGACAGTGAAGAAGGATGTGGCAGGTTACAGCGGGATATAGATAAGTTGCAGAGCTGGGCAGTAAGGTGGCAAATGGAATTCAATGTAGCTAAGTGTGAAGTCATTTACTTTGGTAGGAGTAACAAAGAGATGGATTACTGGGCTAATGGTAGACTACTTGGTAGTGTGGATGAGCAGAGGGAACTTGGTGTCCATGTACACAGATCTTTGAAAGTTGCCACCCACATAAATAGTGCTATGAAGAAGGCATATGGTGTACTGGCTCTTATTGGGAAAGGAATTGAGTTCCGGAGTCCTGTGGTCATGTTGCAGTTATATAAGACTCTGGTGCGGCCTCATCTGGAGCATTGTGTGCAGTTTGGGTCGCCATACTATAGGAAGGACGTGGAGGCATTGGAACGAGTGCAGAGTAGGTTTACCAGGATGTTGCCTGGCATGGTAGGAAGATCGTATGAGGAAAGGCTGAGGCACTTGGGGCTTTTCTCATTGTAGAAAAGAAGGTTTAGGGGAGATTTGATAGAGGTGTACAAGATGATTAGGGGTTTAGATAGAGTTGACAGTGAGAACCTTTTTCCGCGTATGGAGTCAGCTGTTACTAGGGGACACAGCTTTAAATTAAGGGGTGGTACGTATAGGACAGATGTTAGGGGTAGATTTTTTACTCAGCGGGTTGTGAGTTCATGGAATGCCCTGCCAGTAGCAGTGGTGGACTCTCCCTCTTTGTGGTCATTTAAGCGGGCATTGGACAAGCATATGGAGGTTATTGAGCTAGTGTAGGTTAGGTAGGCTTCGGTCGGCTCAACATCGAGGGCCGAAGGGCCTGTACTGCGCTGTATTTTTCTATGTTCTATGTTCTTTGAGTCTGACCATGTCCATAATACTTGTAGCTGAGGATATTCTGACTGACTCCTGTTATTGAAAAGTTAGTGGAGGCGCTGGACGTTGTGCTGTGAGCTACCTCAGACATTCAGGGAAACCTGGGGATTTGGTGACCCAACTCTGGATGGAGCATGGGGACTTAGTTACAGCATCTGGGTCTGTAACATGAACAACAAATGGAGCAGAGGCTGTAGAGAGGGGACGCTCTGAAACCATGGAGTGAGTGTGTGTGGGGAAAGGGGTCTGCTGGATCCACACCGGGTTTTCCAGGAACAACTTCCCAAGCTCCACTTAACCCAGGAGCAGAGTGTGAGGGGTCCCTGACTGAACAAGGAGCTGGTCACAAAGCGGTGTCGGATCCTTCAACACGACTGCAGCTTCATACCTGGGGGAGGATGGCGCTGCCAGTGGCTGTTAGGGTCACTGTTTCATTCAGCTTCTATGATCCAGAACTTTCCATGCTGGAGTGTTTGATATATTCATCATCTCCCAATATCTCAACATCAATGTCACCATTCGGTGACAGAGATTATATATTAAGGATGAGATGAATGCTTTCTCTCTCAGCAGAGAGGTGACGTATGTATCCATGTTTTCTCAATATAGCAGGATTTCCAGTGATGTACATGCCTGTGTGGGGTCCCCATGTCAATGAGGAGAGCTAGAGGAACTGAAGGAGCTCTCACTACATTAATGTTACAGTGTGCCCATGCACAGGACATCACGTTGGTGAATGCTCACTGTCCTGGCATTATCCAGCTGTGATGCCAAAGGGCAAGTGCTGAAAAATGGGATCAGAATAGTTGGGTCGTTGATTTGGACTGGCTCGGTGGTAATGGGTCCTAGCTATTCATAAACATCTCAAACATTTGGTTAAATGAATCAATAGACAATAGACAATCGATGCAGGAGTAGGCCATTCAGCCCTTCGAGCCTGCACCGCCATTCAATATGATCATGGCTGATCATTCCCAATCAGTATCCTGTTCCAGCCTTATCTCCATAACCCTTGACTCCACTATCTTTAAGAGCTCTATCCAATTCTTTCTTAAATGAATCCAGAGACTGGGCCTCCACTGCCCTCTGGGGCAGAGCATTCCACACAGCCACCACTCTCTGGGTGAAGTAGTTTCTCCTCATTTCTGTCCTAAATTGTCTACCCCGTATTTTTAAGTTGTGTCCTCTGGTTCGGCACTCCCCCATCAGCGGAAATATGTTTCCTCCTGCCAGAGTGTCCAATCCTTTCATAATTCTATACGTTTCAATCAGATCCCCTCTCAGTCTTCTAAACTCAAGGGTATACAAGCCCAGTCGCTTCAGTCTTTCCGTGTAAGGCAATCCTGCCATTCCAGGAATTGACCTCGTGAACCTACGCTGCACTCCCTCAATTGCCAGAATGTCTTTCCTCAAATTTGGAGACCAGAACTGTACACTGTACTCCAGGTGTGGTCTCACCAGGGCCCTGTACAGCTGCAGAAGCACCTCTTTGCTTCTATACTCAATTCCTCTTGTTATGAAGGCCAGCATGCTATTAGCCTTCTTCACGACCTGCTGTACCTGCATGCTTGCCTTCATTGACTGGTGGACAAGAACACCCAGATCTCTCTGAACAGCCCCTTTACCTAATTTGATACCATTGAGGTAGTAACCTGCCTTCCTGTTCTTGCCACCAAAGTGGATAACCAGGCAATTATCCACGTTAAACTGCATCTGCCATGCAT
Organism: Chiloscyllium punctatum; assembly: GCF_047496795.1. Classification (NCBI taxonomy): domain Eukaryota; kingdom Metazoa; phylum Chordata; class Chondrichthyes; order Orectolobiformes; family Hemiscylliidae; genus Chiloscyllium; species Chiloscyllium punctatum. Next base: position 23,494,781 of record NC_092790.1, on the reverse strand, counting down.
CTGCCCACTCACCTAACTTGTCCAGGTCACCCTGTAATCTCCTAACATCCTCATCAGATTTCACCCTACCAACCAGCTTTGTATCATCAGCAAATTTGCTAATGTTATTGCTGATACCATCTTCTATATCATTTACATATATTGTAAAAAGCTGCGGTCCCAGCACGGATCCCTGCGGTACCCCACTGGTCACTGCCTGCTATTCCGAAATGGAGCCGTTAATCACTACCCTTTGTTTCCTATTAGCCAACCAATTCTCTATCCAATCTAGTACTTTGCCCCCAATACCGTGCGCCCTAATTTTACTAACTAACCTCTTGTGTGGGACTTTATCAAAAGCTTTCTGAAAGTCCAGGTACACTACATCCACTGGATCTCCCTCGTCCATCTTCCGAGTTACATCCTCAAAAAATTCAAGAAGATTAGTCAAGCATGATTTCCCCTTCATAAATCCATGCTGACTCTGTCCTATCCTGTTACTATTATCCAGATGTGCCGTAATTTCATCCTTTTTAATAGACTCCAGCATCTTTCCCACCACTGAGGTCAGAGCAACTGGTCTATAATTTCCTGTTTTCTCCCGCCCACCCTTCTGAAAAAGTGGCACAACATTTGCCGCACTCCAATCCTCAGGAAACGACCCCGATTCTATTGAACTCTGGAAAATAATCATCAGCGCATCCACGATTTCCCGAGCCACCTCCTTCAGTACCCTGGGATGCAGGCCATCAGGTCCCGGAGACTTATCAACCTTCAGACCTAACAGTCTCTCCAACACCAAATCCTTGCAAATATAAATTCCCTTAAGTTCAGGTCCTTCAGCCACTATTACCTCAGGGAGATTGCTTCTGTCTTCCCCAGTGAACACAGATCTGAAGTACCCATTTAATTCCTCTGCTATTTCTTTGTTCCCTGTTTCTGTCTTCAAGGGCCCAATTTTTGTCCTAACCATTTTTTTGCCTTGGACATACCTAAAAAAGCTTTTACTATCCTCCTTTATATTCTTGGCCAGTTTACCTTTGTACCTCATTTTTTCTCTGCGTATTTCCTTCTTACTAATCCTCTGTTGTTCTTTAAAAGCTTCCCAGTCCTCAGTTTTCCCACTTATCTTCGCTAAGTTATACTTTTTCTCTTTTAACTTTATATGTTTCTTTACTTCCCTCGTCAGCCACGGCCGCCCATGTCTCCTCCTGGGATCCTTCTTCCTTTTAGGAATGAACTGATCCTGCAACTTCTGCATTATACACAGAAATATCCGCCATTGTTCCTCCACGGTCTTCCCTGTTAAGGTATTGCACCATTGAACTTTGGCCAGTTGCTCCCTCATAGCTCCATATTTCCCTTTATTCAACTGAAATATTGTCACTTCCGATTGTACCCACTCCCTCTCAAATTGCAGATTGAAGCTTATTGTATTATGGTCACTACTTCCCAATGGCTCCTTCACTTCGAGGTCACTGACCAATTCTGGTTCGTTACACAATACCAGATCCAGAATCACCTAATCCCTGGTCGGCTCCAGCACCAGCTGCTCTAAAGATCCATCTCTGAGGCACTCCACAAAGTCTCTTTCTTGAGGCCCGATACCATCCTGATTCTCCCAGTCTACCTGCATGTTAACATCCCCCATAACAACTGTAGTAACATCTTTGCGACAAGCCAATTTCAGCTCCTGATTCAACTTACATCCGACATCCAGACTACTGTTTGGGGGCCTGTAGATGACTCCCATGAGGGTCTTTTTCCCCTTAGTGTTTCGAAGCTCTATCCACACTGACTCGACATGCCCTGACTCTGGGTCCCCCCGCGCAAGGGACTGAATATCCTCCCTTACCAACAAGGCCACCCCACCCCCTCTGCCCGTCAGCCTGTCCTTACGATAGCACGTGTAGCCTTGAATATTCATTTCCCAGGCCCTGTCCCCATGAAGCCACGTCTCAGTTATCCCCACAATATCTTATCTGCCAATTTCCAAAAGAGCCTCAAGCACATCCACCTTGTGTCTCATGCTTCGTGCATTCATATATAGAATTTTTAATTTGTTACTGCTCTCACCCTTCCCCTCAACCCTTATTTCACTCAACTTTACAGCATGATGCCTTTTCCAGTTTTCTGCCTCCTTGATACAGTTGTCTTTCTTGACTTCTCTTGTTCTAACTACCCCTTCAATTTCCTTTTTAAACATCCAGCTTGTCCCCTCCCCCCCCGCTACTTAGTTTAAATGTAGCGGTGTTGCAGCAGAAAACCTGCCTGCCAGAATGCTGATCCCTGATCTATTAAGGTGCAAGTCGTCTCTCTTGTAGAATTTATGGTTACCATAAAATATACCCCAGTGATCCAAGAACTTGAAACCTTGCTTTCTGCTCCAGTTCCCCAACCACACGTTCAAGTCCATTATCTCCCGGTTTCTGGCCACACTAGCCCGAGAAACTGGAAGCAAACTGGAGATAACCACCTTGGACGTCCTGCTTTTTAGCCTTTTTCCTAGTTCTCCGAAGTCTCGCTGTAGTATGTTCCTCCTCTTCTTCCCGACATCATTTGAGCCGACGTGTACCACCACCTCGGGCTCTTCACCCTCGTCGTTGAGGATGTCCTGCACTCTGTCCGCGATGTCTTTCACTCTAGCACCAGGAAGGCAACACACCATCCTTAAATCCGGTCTGCTGTCACAAAAACCTCGGTCAGTTCCTCTCACGATGGAGTCCCCTATTACCACGGCTCTGTGCCATGTCCGACTCTTCCGCTCTGCTTCTGTGGCAACTTTTGATTGACAAACATGGCTGCCTTGCGAACTGGCAGTGTCATTAGACTCTACTGTGTCCAAAAGCTTCAACTTGTTCCTGACAGGTACTTCTCCCGGCGTCTCTTGCACCTGTCTCCTCTCTGCCTTCCTCATCGTCTGCACTCTTCTGCTCTCTTGTGGCATGATTGATGTAATAACATCAATGAAGGTCTTGTCCAGAAAGATCTCGTTCTCTCGGATGAGCCTAAGATCTTCGAGTTCTTTTGTCAGTGCTGAATCAATTGCAATATATCTCAGTCTGCTGTAGGAGAAACGCATTGAGGAGATCCTCGGCCATGATGAGAACGTGGAGGCTCACTGTGTTGAATGACATACTCCTTTCCTGAGGTTTCTGTGCAATCTGTGGGAATGCTCTGTAAATGTTGTCACAAGCTCTCAGATGTTAGGAAGGAGGCCTCTGCAGTGATCGACAGAAATGTGTTTCCCGTTCCCTTTTCCGATATCGAGGCTGGTGCCGGGTGTTCTGTCCGGGTTATCCTTTAAGACCTCGGAGCAGTTTAATACAATTCAGTGTCTTGCTTGGCTGTTTCAGAGACCATTGAAGAGTTTATCACATGTCTCTGTGTGTCTGGAGTCACTTTTAGGCCAGACCAAGAAAGCACGGGAGTTTCACTTCCTGAAAGTACATTGGAGAAGCAAATTGGTGGTTACAATCGACATTGGCTTCACGGTCATTGTTACTGACACCAGATTTTAGACCTCGACATTTTATTAATTGCTTTTAACTTCCACCAGCTGCTAGAGCATTTGTTTGGTCTGGGTTAGTAATCCAGTGACATTCCCACAACAGCATCAGTTCCACATGGGGACCTATCGGAAACCAAACTGAGCAGGTAATTTTTGTGCTGCTTCACGGCTCTGTCAAAAAAACCTCCCACCCATTTGACTGTCGTAATGGAGTTGAGGGGGCCATATTGGTCATAATGTAATTATTTTCCTCTTAATAGACTTGTCATAATAATTTTCCACATTGTCAGATAGATGTCAGACTTGGAAATGGAATGAAATAGCTTCCCCAGGGACACGGCTTGTCGAACATTGCCTGTGTCGTACCTACTGTGTTCAGTTGTTTCTTCATGTCACATAGAGCGAATCAAACTGTTTGAAAACTGTCATCTGTGATTGTGTGGGCATCTTGACAAGGTGAGTTGAATCATAAACTCAACACTTCTGGCTGAGTATGGTGTAGATAGGAATCCTTGTCTATTGCCCTGATGTGCAGGGCTGTACATTATTTAGGATAGGGACGTGTGTATGACCCTGTCCTGCAGTGAGTTGATTAATCCATTTATGACTGGGTGTGGCAGGGATGCTGAGCTTCGATCTGATCTGTTCGTCTTGGGATCATTGCGTCCTCTCTATCACATGTTAGTTCTGCTGTTTGGAATGTAATCAGTCAAGTGTGGTCGCTTTAACAGGTTCTTATCAGTTTTAGGAGCACATGGTTCTGACCCTGACATATTTACCCACATGCGTCACTGAACCATAGTTCAGCTTGATGGTAATTGTAGACTGAGGGATTATCCAGGGCCAAAAGTTAGATTATAGTTTTATATAATTCTGCTTCTGTTGTTGCTGTGGTTTACAGCACCACATGGAATACACGGTTTGAGCTGCAATATCTCTCATACAGTTCTGCTGCCTGTTCCCCAGTTCACACCGAGATTCATTCACCCATCAGCCATGCACTCAGTGACCTACTCTGGTTTCTGATGTGGTACACGTCCAATTTTATATTCTCATTCCACTGAGGGTCTCTCCATGGTGTCACACTTACAGTTTGTCTCATTCCCGCTTTAATATATTCATCTGAATCCTTTCCCTTCCAGTATGTGCTACCTTCTGTGTTTAGAGTGAATACATCTCCCGCTGTTTCTCTCCCTAAGAGTAAGAGGTCTGTAGTGTCAGTGATGCCAGCCTTACATAGTTTCAGAACCAATGAATATGTGTATCTTTTTTTATCTTGCACTTCCTGGTATATGGCGCTCCAGGTTGGACAGAGGGTTTGAGTAACGTTGACACTCATCTTTGAAAAACATAAATTGCTGGGAAAGTTAAGCAGGTCTGGCAGCACCTGTGGAGTGAAAGTAGAGTTAATCATTGGTTCCAGTGATCGTTCTTCAAGGCTCACAGATTCTTTTTTTGTTCTGGTTTCAGATTTCCGGTATCAACAATTATTTGTTTAATTGAAAATGTGTTTTGTTCATTTCTGGAGAAACACAGCAGATCCGCAGCATCTACAGAGACAGAGAAACAGAGTTAGCGTTTCAAGTCCAGTGTGACACTTCTTCAGAACGGAAAAGGATTGGAAAAAGGGCTTTTTAATCCCTTGTCAGAGGTAGTGGAAGTGTGATGGGAAACAGTGTGGAAGCGCAATGCCACTGACGAATGGACTTTTGTTTGTTGTAAAAGAGAATCAAATGTAAAATAAGTATACATTAGGTTGTAAAGGGGGGCATTGGGTTCCTTAATTGAGTGCAAGACAAACGATTCATAAACAGGGCAAGTTCAGTGGGAGACCAAGTGAAGGAATGTATGAAGACTTCAGAACAGCCATAAAGGCGTCATGCTGTGAAGTTATGGAATTGAATACCTACTCCTACAGGCTGTAACGTACCAAAGTGAAATGTGAGGTGTTACTCGAGCTGGGTTGTGCTTCATTTGAACATTGCAGCTGCCCAGGACTGAAATGTTAGTATGAGAGCAAGGTAGGTTATTGAAATGGGAAACAATGAGACGGTCAGGGCTCTTCCTACAGACAGAATGGGAATGTTCCTCAGTGCAGTCTCTGTTTGCTCTCCCCAATTTAAAGGAGACTGAATTGTGAGCAGCAATGACAGGAGATTGAATTGAAAGATTACAAGTGAAATGCTGCTTCTTCTGGAAGGTATGTGTTAGATTGTTAAGAAATGAGGAAAAAGTTTACGATCTTTTCAAATGTCCAACTGTATTTCCTATTATATATAGACTACATAGTTTCGCAACTTGGAGGGAGTAAGCACTACAGGTGCGAGAGGACAGAGTTAATAAACTTGGAGCTTGAGAAACACAGAAGACCAGACAGAATCAGAGGAGCAAAAAGGCAATATTTTGATATTGGACCTTTCGTCAGGACTGGTGAGGGGGAGGGGAGCCCAGAAATGGAGTGATGGGATATGGCAGGGCGAATGGTTGGCATGATGGTGGCGTATTCATGCAGGTATGAGGTTACTGTGCTTGGTCAGTGAAAGGGTGGAGCGGATATGTGAGTGAGAAGATGGGCAGGTGGGTCTGGTCAGGGAGAAGGGACGTGGGATAAGGCTGCGTGTGGAGGGATTTTGAAGCTTCTGCAGTCATTATTGAGGCCATTGGGCTATCAGCTTCAAAGGTAAACTCTCAGGTGGTGTTCCTCTGACAGTGGACAGGCTAAGGATGAGCATGTGCTGAAAATGTGTTGCTGGAAAAGCGCAACAGGTCAGGCAGCATCCAAGGAACAGAAGAATCGACGTTTCGGGCATAAGCCCTTCTTCAGGAATTCCTGAAGAAGGGCTGATGCCCGAAATGTCGACTCTCCTGTCCCTTGGATGCTGCCTGACCTGCTGCGCCTTTCCAGCAACACATTTTTCAGCTCTGATCTCCAGCATCTGCAGTCCTCACTTTCTCCTTAAGGATGACCATGTCCCCAGATGAGTTGGAGGGGGAATTAAAATGGAAGGTAACTGGAAAGTCGGGTTCGTTGTTGTGTTCAGAGCACTGGTGCTCCATACAGAGCCTGATCCTGCCCCAACAAGCACGTCTCCAACTACCAATGTTGTCTCTTCTCTATCAGGGAGACCAAAGGGAGTTTCGGGGACATAGTCATGGAGCATCTGCTCTCTGCACGCTTTAACCAACCCTACATTCCAGTTGCCATTCATTTCAATTACTTGCTCACACCGCCCCCGCCCGCTCATCCAGCGACAGATCCATCCTTGGCCTCCTCCACTGTCAGAGTGAGGCCAAATGGAAACTAGGGATCACAACCTGATCTTTCAGCTTGAGAGCTTACAGTTCACTGGTCTCAATATTGACTCACTGGCTTCAAAATCTCTCCACCCACAGCCTTATTTCATGTTCCCCTTCCGTGACCTGACCTAAGCTGTCCCTCTTCCTATTCGCATATCCACTGTACTCTTCCCACTGACCAATCACAATATCCCCTTACTTGCATCCCTTTTCGTCATCCCATCTACGCTTCCTTCAGCCCCACGCCCCTCTCTCTATTTACTTCCCAGCTCCCCTTCCCCGGCCCAGTCCTGATGAAGGCTTTCAGCCTGAAAAGTTGACTTTCCTGTTCCTAGGATGGTGTCTGACCTGCTCTGCTTTTTCAGCTTCATATGTATTGCTATATCGGCAGCAACATATTTTGTTGTGCATTTTATACATTTTATTTTATTTTAGCTGTTTACTGACAAGCGTATCTCAACATTCTCACTACAGGGTCAAGGAAACAGTCTCTTTGTCACGAATGTTCCTGTTTGCTTCGAAATGATTTCCTTTGTTTTCACCGTACTTTCAAGTCTGCTGTTCGCAATAGCATTGTAAATGTAACTCTTGTTATGCTGAAGCTTAATCACACCATGTCCAATGTACTTCAGAACTTCCTTGTTCTTATACTCCACACATCTATTCATAAACGTAAGGATCCATTAAGTCCTTCTATACAACAGTTTCAACTTGCCTGGCCATTTGTAATTTCCTGTCTTCTGTGTCCCTCTCTCCTTACATTTACCAGTCCTCCCACTCTCCAAAATTTCCAGAAAGCTCACCAGCAATGCCTCCACAATCACCTTTGGCATCTCTTTAGAACTACGGGGTGTTCTCCAACTAGTCTCACTGATTGATCCAACTTCACCTTCCCAAGCTCCTTCTCCTTACTGGTGGTCGCTATACTCACCTCTACCCTCTGACTGTCTTGAAGTTCTAACATTTTGCTGGTGTCTTCCACCGTGAAGATTGTTACAATGTATTCAATTCCTCTGCCATTCCATTGCTTCTCATAACTATTCAAGCTTTATTTTTCAACATTCCTTTGTTTGTTCTTTACTCCCTGTCTTCTTTGTTATCTGTCTAAAAATCTGTTTCAACGTTCTTTTCCATTATTAAAAAGCATAATATCATATTTCACCCTCTGCTGCCATTTGCTGTTGTTAGTTATCCCTGCTGGAATTTATAGGCTGCGTAATCGTCTAGATTCCCATAAATCTTCACCACATTGTACGCATTTTCTTTTACTTTTGTGCTGTCCCTGTTTCGTTATCACGCACGGCTGCCTTGTCTTCCGCTGAATATCTTTATTCTTACTTTGGGATGAATTTCTGACGTGCTGCTGAATTATCTCCAGAAACTCCTGTCATTGCTGCTTCACCATATTTCCGTGTTCAGCTCCCCTTTCAACTCACTCTGGCCAACGCCACCCTCCTGTCTTTTTAGTTACATTACTCAATTATAAGCCATCTCATCCAAAAGTGAGCAATAGATGTAAACTGAAAGAGGGACGTTTGAGACTTGGGACACGAAGAACGATTGGAGGATTTATTAACTGGATGGAAAGACAAAGACAGAGAGAATGAATATAGACGTGAAGATGTAAAAATAGAGACGTCTACATGATTGATAGAATTAGATGTGCTTCCCTATTTGGTTTAACAATTCCTGTGTGCAGTGGTCCATTATGCAGTATATGTGCAACAAATTAATCTGTTGAAATCCTGGATTTGATGCCAGAACATTTATCTCCTTCAATATGAGAGGCACCAACTGTTGACAGAACCCAGCATATGTTTCCTGGTAGAAAATGGATTAGATTAGATTAAATTACTTACAGTGTGGAAACAGGCCCTTCGGCCCAACAAGTCCACACCGAACCGCCGAAGCGCAACCCACCCATACCCCTACATCTACCCCTTGCCTAACACTACGGGCAATTTAGCATGGCCAATTCACCTGACCTGCACATCTTTGGACAGTGGGAGGAAACCGGAGCACCCGGAGGAAACCCGCGCAGACACGGGGAGAATGTGCAAACTCCACACAGTCAGTCGCCTGAGGCAGGAATTGAACCCGGGTCTCTGGCGCTGTGAGGCAGCAGTGCTAACCACTGTGCCACCGTGCCGCCCACACACAAGTTGGAACACCAGAAGCAGGAATTTATAACAGCCATCCGATAAGAATGAAACATTAGATCAGGGAATGCCAGGAAGGGGCAGGAGGCAGACGGTACATTGAGAGAAGGGGAACAAAACCTCTCAGCTGAAGAGTAAATAACATATTAATATTTTATAAATTTTGTATATCACATGCATCATGTTTGTTAAGTATGTCTCTCTTGTTCATTCTGAATATGTTGCACACATATGAACAATCTTATCTATCTGCACACACGCACAGACACAGACACACACACACACACATACGCACGCACACACCAATGACTGTTCAGCCATTCTATTTGAAATGATTCTGTTTTGTTTACACTGTCATTTGCCATTCCTTCTTCCGAATAAATTATGTTTCTTTCACTGCATTTTATTTTATTCTGTTTGTCAAGAAGACATTGGGGAATGGTGGGGATGTCACTTTACTCCTCATCAGTCTCCACAGCCACTGTCTTCTATTCCTTTCTGTTTATTAACCCATGAAAAATACGTACTGTATCTGACCCCTGAATCCCAATAACCAGGTCAATTTTAAACAGGACACTTACTTTTGCGCTAAGGCTACAAAACATCTCAAAAGGAAAATGCATACAAATTGTGCAATAAGATGTTTGCATCTTTACAAACAGATTATAGAATTGCCTTATGTAAACGATAAACAATTAACTGGTAAGAGCGGTGAGAGTAAAATCCAGGGAAATCCGTATTTCTTGTGTATGTTCGGGGCAGTTGTGCCCAGAAGCAGTTTTAATGTTGGAAGTTGTTGTGGTGGAGGACACTTCAGTGTAGTAACAACATCTCGATTGATGCTGTGTAATGATGACTATTCAGGCAGGTTACTATCCCATCCTCGCTATTGTTGGTATTCCTGGTGAGTCGATCTCTGCCCATTTACTAATTCTCTAACCCGTTGTGAATGTCATCATTTTCTCTGAAGTATATATTTGGCAAAGATCCAAAATATTGTCTTCGCTTTCAATCACAATTTCCATTTCTATACCATGAATTTCATATCCCTCGCTTACAAGCATCTGAGGAGAAATTAAAGTATTCATAACCACCATTACCCCATTTTATCCTGAACTGATTTATATCTCAATATTCCGTCGACCACAAAACCTGCCCAATCCCACTCCCACCTTCACAATATCCCCAGTCTTCACTTCTGCCTCAACACTGTTTCTGAATAAACCATCATCCACATCTTTCCAGTTACAATTCTCTTCGGGCACCTCTTCTCGTTACATATATTTTGATCACAAACTTTTTCTTGCCTCGACTTGGATCTATGTGAGGTGCAAAGATTGAAGACAGTTTGATTCTAAAATGACTATCAGTATAACCTGTAACCTCAAACGAGGGAGAGGACTATGCTATCAGTGACCAGGAAGTGACCGTTTCATTGAACTGTCTTGATTCTAGAACTTTCTGACCAGGAGTGGGTGTCACGTCCATCATCTCCCAATTGCAGTGTTCTAATGTATTCACACAGTGACGGAATCAATCTCTGCCTGCTGCTGAGGGTAATACCTTCGTCCTGTCTTCATAATGGAAGGTCCGGAAAATCTTCTAGAAATAATATGGGACAGATTGACTGGTAAAAATAAGAACATGATTAGAATTAATAAAGTGAACTTTCTCAAAAACTAATTGAATTGAAGGTTGGCAAGTTACTGCACCAAATGAGTTCCATCCGAGTTTTCATAGAAGTGGCATTGCAGCTAGTGAATGAGTTATAGAGACATACAGGACAGAAACAGACGCTTCGGTCCAACCAATCCATGCTCACTATTCCAATTCCAAACTAACTTAATCCCACCTGACCGCGCTTGGCCCATATCCGTACAAACCTTTCCTATTCATGTACTTATCCAAATGTCTTTTAAACGTTGTAACGACAAGAAAGAAGTATTGATTACCCTCCAAATTTCTTTAGAATCTGCAATTTATCGTTCCTGCAGACTGGAAAGTAATTATTGTAATTCTAAATATTTAAAACCAGCGCGGGAGGGAAACGAAAAAAAAATGGGTACCATGATGTTAGGTCTGAGGAAAATATTAGAACTTTTTATGAGAAATTTTACAACTCGACGTTTGGGAAATCATGATGTGACTTAGTACAGTCAGCTTAGACTTAGAAACCGGAAATCATCGTTGAGAAACCTGTGGAGTTTGTATTAGTTGATACATCCACAAGAGAGAAAGAGTGCGAGTGGTGTATTTGAATTTGCAGAATACATTTTTTACATTGTTGTTAACAAGTAAGCAAAGGAAGTTGGAGAACATTGGTAAGTTGCAGACGGGGTGATCTGGATATACCACATGGATTGAGAATTGGTCAGTGGAAGCAATACAGTGCTTCTTGCACTTTTATGGATTGAAGGCAGTTACTCATGGGATATCACAAGTTTCAGTGTTTGAACCACAACAATTTGCAAGGCATAGAAATGATTTGGCTATGAGAAATAAACAGAATGCATCTCATTTTGTATTGATTAAATCGTACAAGTTTGAGAAATGTTGTTTTTCAAAAGGACCTGAATGTCCTTGATCATGAGTCACCAAAAATAGCACATCCAAGGCCGTAAGTATTGGCATCTTATATTGTATGCTGCCCTTCATTGTCATATGATTTATGTGCAAAACTAAAGCCGTCTTCCCGTATTTGTAGGGCCTTGATTAGAGATTATTTGGAGCACTGTGTAGAGGTGTGATCTTCTTTATAAGGCACGATGTCATTAACACAGACACTACTGAAGTAAGTATTAGCAGTCTAATCCATGAGATGATGACTCCATGAGGAGACAGTGATGGAACTGAGTATTTAATCTGTCGTGCTAGGAGACAAAGAGGGATGATTGCGCTGAAATGTGAGGATTAGCGACGATCACATATTTCTGAAAGAGACACTGTTAGGGTGAGAAATGATTAATTTATTAGATTTATTGTCACATGTGCCTAAGTCCAGTGAAAGCTTTATTTATGAGCAGTACAGGCAGATGACAGTAAGCAAGGACGCACAGATCATAGGGTGAAAAATAAATGTGGACATAGTAAGGCGTGCAGGTTACAATGCGCAGAACATTCAAAAAACATGATCAACATGAACAAGATCTTTATTATTTGGAGTTACAGAGTCCATTCATCAGTCTAATATAGCATCCCTGATACTTTATGTGCCTGAATGATCTCTCCCCACATTAATGTGCCATCGGCATGAGGTCCTACAAGAAAAAGGTAGGGAGTTAGGAACCAACTTAACAAAGTAGGACCTCGGAGGATTGCTACCATTGTCAAGTACTAGTCAGTGTAGGAATGATTAAATAATCAGGAAGAATGTGTGGCTTGAGAGATGGTGCAGGAGGGAGGGGTTCCGATTTTTGGGATATTGGGACCGGTTCTGGGGGAGGTGAGACTATTACAAATTGGACGGTCTACATCTGGATAGGACTGGAGCCAATGTTCGATGGAGTGCATTTGCAAACGCTGTTGGGAAGGGTTTAAACTAATGTGGCAGGGGATCGGGTAAAAAATCTGTTTAGTGAAAAGAAAGGAGGTAGTAACTAAAGCCTAAGTAACTCGATAATGAATTCAACATGACTGAGGTGAAGAGGAGGCAGGAAGCGGAGGATGAACACAGAGGGGCTTGTCGTTTTAATGCAAGAACGTAAGGCAGGTGAACGTAGGGCTTGGAATAGTACCTGGGAATATAATGTTATTGTTGTTACTGAACTTGGTTGAGGGAATGGCGTGATTGACAACTAAATATCCCAGGACATTAATGCTTCAGGCGGGGTAGAGAAGAAGGTAAAAGGGGTGGATGACAAGCATCACTGGTCAAAGAAGATATCACAGCAGTGCTGACGGAGTGCCCCATGGAAGATTCGAGCAGTGAGGCAATATGGGCAGAGCTCAGAAAGAGAAAGGGCGCAGTAACAATGCTGGGATTGTACTACAGGCCTCCCAACACCGATCAAAGTACAAATGTGTAGATAGATCACAGAAAGATGTGGGAGCAACAGGATGGTGGTGATAGGAGATTTTAATTTTCCCAAAATTGACTGGGATTCACTTAGTGTTAGAGGTCTAGATGGAGCAGAATTTGTAGGACCATCCAGGAGCGTTTTCTAGAGCAGTGTAGAAACAGTTCAACTCTGGAATCGGCCATGCCAGACCTGGTGTTGGGAAATGAGCCCGTCCAGGCGGTGGAAGTTACAGTGGGGGATTACTTTGGGAATAATGATCACAATTCTTTTAGTTTTACAATATTCATGGAGAAAGATGAGAGTGGTCCTAAATGAAGAGTGCTAAACTGGTGGAAGGCCAACTATAGCAAAATTCGGCAAGAGCTGGGGAACGAGGATTAGGACCAGCTGTTTGAAGGGAAATCCGCAAATGATAGGTGGAAGGCTTTTGAGGAGAGGTTAATTAGTGTTCAGGAGAGATATGTTCCTGTGAAAATTATGGATAGAAATGGCAAGGATAGGAAACCATAGATGACAAGTGATATTGTGACACTAACTAAAAGGAAAAAGAATGAGTACATAATATCTAGGTGAACGAAGATATACGAGGCCTAGGAAGAATATTGTGAATGTAGGACCAATCTGAAGTGAGGAATTAAGAGGTCGAAAAGGGGTCATGAGATATCCTTAGCCAGCAGGATTAAGGAAAACCTTAAAGCATTTTGGTCACATAAAACGCGAAAGAGGGTAGCTAGAGAAAGGGCCCAATCATGGACAAAACAGGAAAGATATGCTTGGAGGCAGAGAAATCGGGAGAGATTCTTAATGAGTACTTTGCATCGATATTCACCAAGGAGAGGGGCTGGGTGGATGTTGAGGTTAGGGATAGATCTTTGATTACTCTTTGTCAAGTCTGCATAAGGAGGGAGGAAGTGGTGTGTTTTCCAAAAGACATCAAGAAAGACAAGTCCCCAGGTCTGGATGGGATCTTCCCAAGGTTACTGAGGGAAGCGAGAGAGGAAATAGCTGAGGCTTTCATGGATTTTGTTGCAGCGTCCTTGAACACGGGGGACGTCCCTGGGGAATGGACAATTTCTAATTGTGTCTCCTTGTTTAAGGAATAATCCTGTAAATTACAGACCTGTGATCCTGACGTCAGTGGTAGGGATGCTACTGGAGAAGATACTGAGGGATAGGATATATACCCATTTAGAATACAATGACTTCTCCGTGCTATGTAGCATGGTTTTCTGCAGGTATGGTAATGGCTTACAAACTTAATAGAATTGTTTGAAGAGGTGACAATGTTGATTGATGAGGGAAGGGATATAGATGTCATACAGATGGACTTTAGTAAGGCATTCGATAAATTTCCCCATGGTAAATTGAAGAAGAAGGTGAAGTTGCATGCGTGTTCTAGCTAGATGGATAGAAAACTGGTTAGGAAACAGGAGACAGAGAGTAACAATGGAAGGGAGGTTATCAAAATGGAGATCTGTGACCAGTAGTGTCCCACAGGGGCCCTTGCTGCGACATTGGTTTTTGTGGTAGACATAAATGATTTGGAGGAAGGTGTAGCTTGTTTCATTAGCAAGTTTTCAGATGACACTAAGATTGGTGGAGGAGCAGACAGTGAAGGGGACTGTCGGAGAATACAGCAGAATATAGATAGATTGGGGAGATGGGCAGAGAAATGACAGATGGAGTTCAATTTGGACAAATGTGAGGCGATGCATTTTGTCCGATCCAATCCAAGAGCAAACTATACAGTAAATAGTAAAGTATTGGGGAAAATTGATGTACAGAGACATCTAGGTGTTCAGGTCCATTGTTCCCATTGAAGGTGGCAAGGCAGATCAGTAGAGTGGTGAAGAAGGTGTACGGCATGGTTTCCTTCATTGGATCGGGTACTGAATATAAGAGTTTGCAGGTCGTGTTACAGTTGTATAAGACTTTAGTTCAGCCACATTTGGAATACTGCATACAGTCTGGTCGCCACACTAGCAAAACGATGTGGATGCTTTGGAGAGAGTGCAGAGGAGGTTCACCAGTATGTTTCCTGGTATGTAGGGTGCCAGCCATGAAGAAAGATTGAACAAATAAGGATTATTTTCATTAGATAAACGGTGGTTGAGGGGGATCCTGATCCTTGGATGGCGAGGCATATTGAGGATCTGGTAAGGACATTAAAGAAGGCATACATTGGGTTTAAGATATTGGGCTTAAGTGAATCCTTAGATGACTACACAAAGTGTAGAAGCACCCTTAAGAGGGGAATCTGAAGCCTGAAAAAAGGACATGACATGGATCGCTCAGAAAAGGTGAAAGATAATCCCAAGAGGTTCTCTAGTCATATTAAGAGTAGAAGCATGATTCAGGATAGAATAGGTCCACTTACTGATGAGCATGGCTGTCCTTGTGTGTGTGTGTTTGTGGGGGGTATTGTTTAATGAATATTTCTCCTCCATGTTTAATCAGGAGCAAATGATGCATACTAAGGAAATAAGGAAAACAAGTGGGAATGTTTTGCTCTGCATGCATATTACTAGAGTGGAAGCATTTTCTACCTTAAAGCACAATAGGGTGAATAAATCCCCTGGGCAAGAATATGTCCATCGTCGGATGTTATGGGAGGCTAGGAAAGAAATTGCACAGGCCCTTGCACAGATTTTTGCTTCATCGTTTGCCACTGGAGTGGTTCCATTGTTTAAGAAAGGTAGCAAAGACAAACCAGGGAGCTCTTAGTCAGTGAGTGGAACATCAGTGTTAGGCAAGTTGTTGGAGATGATAATGAGAGACAGGATGAACTAACATTTGGAAATTCAAGGTCTGATTAGAAATAGTCAGCATGGATTAGTGTGCAGGAAATCATGTCTGACAAATCTTTTAAATTGTTTCAAAGAGATAACCGCGAGAATACATATGGGAAGGACAATGGATTATCTATATATGGACTTTAGTAAGACGATTGACAAGGTCCCATACGGCAGGTTAGTCGGTGAGTTTAGGTGATTTGTGATCCAGAGAGAGCTAGCTAATTGGATTCAAAATTGGCTCAATGGTAAGAAGCAGAGGGTGATGGTTGAAGATTGTTTCTCCGACTGGAGGTCTATAATTAGTGCCACTGGTGTCAGTGCTGAGAACTTTGTTATTTGTTATTTACATAAATGATCTGCATGTGAATATACAATGCATGATGAAGGCCATAAGACATTGGAACAGAAATTGAAATATTCAGCCCATCGAGTCTGCTCCACTATTCAGTCATGGTTCATAATTTTCTTAACACCATTCTTCTGCTTTCTCTCCATAATCCTTGATCCCCTTGACAATCAAAAACCTGTCCATCTCAGTCTTATATATACTCAGTAACCTGGCCTCCACAGCCTTCTGTGGCATTGAATTCCATGGATTCACCACTCTCTGGCTGAAGAAGTTTCTCTTTATCTCCGTTCTAAAAGCTGTTCCATTTACTTTGAGGCTGTGCCCTCGGGTACTAGTCTATTTTACCAATGGAAATATCTTCACAACATCTATTCTGTCCAGACTATTCAGTATATTTCAATTAGATCTCCTCTCATCCTTTTAAAATCCATTAAGTAAAGATCCAGAGTCCTCAAAGTTTCCTCATGTGTCAAGCTTTTCATTCCTGGGACCATTCTCGTGAAACTCCTCTGAGCACATTCCAAGGCCAGTATAAATCTTCTGAGATAAGGGGCCCAAAACTGCACAACATACTCCAAGTACTCCCAAGAAGTTTACTACATTTATGGATGATACCATTAGGAGGTATCGTTGATAGCGATGAACATTATCAGAAATAATAGAGGGATTTTAATCTGATGGGGAAGTGAGCTGAGGATTGGCAACTGCAATTAAATACAGATAAGTCGGAGGTGTTACACTTTGGAAAGTAAAACAAAGATAGGAGTTATACAGTAAATGGTTAGATTCTGAGGAATGTTGTGGAACAGAGGGACCTCGGATCACAAGTCCATATTTCACGGGAAGAGGCGTCACGGGTAGAAAGGGCGGTAAAGAGAGCGTTTAGCATGCCGGCCTTCAACTATCAAAGCATTGAATATAGGAGTTGGGACATTATGCTATCTTTCTGTAAGTCGTTGGTGAGGCCACACTTCGAGCATTGTGTACAGGTTTGGTCATCCTGTTAACCTGAAACGAGTGCAAAGAAGTTTGACAAGAATGTTGTCAGGACTAATAGGCCAGCGTTATAAGGAGGGGTGGGTCAGGTTCGGATATCATTCCTTGGAATGTAGGAGAATGAGGGGGTGTTTTTATGGAGATGCATAATATTACGCGGGCCATAGATAGGGTGAATGCATCGAGTCATTTTCCCAGAGATTACAGACTGAAAACTACAGGGCATTTTTTTATGTGAGGGGGTAAGATTTAAGAAGGACCGGAGGGCCAGCTTCATTATGCAGAGAATGGTTTTGAAATGTAATGGGCTGCCAGAAAAAATGGTTTAGGCAGGTACAATAGCAACATGTAAAACAAATGAATTGATACATAGATGGGAAGGGTTGAGAGTGATATGGTTCAAATGTGGGTAATTGGAATTAGTTGAGTGGGCAGCATGGTCAGCACAGACCAGTTTGGGCTGCAGGGCCAGTTCCCATGCTCGATCACTCTATGATTCAATGACACGCCAATCAAGTCAGTGACACAGTGTCACTCCGGCTTATACCAGCCCACACCATGTCACTGTCAGGGGGACACTCCGGGCTACACCAGCCCACACCATGTCACTGTCAAGGGAACACTCTGGGCTATACCATCCCACATAATATTACTCTCGTGGGACACTCGTGGATAGAGCAGCCCACATCATCTCGCCATGCAGTGGCTTCTATCATTTGATTGTCAAAGTTGCAGATCTTATCCACCTGCTTGGTAATGTTCTCGAGGACGTCAGTAATCCCCATCATACACTTGCCCTTTACTATGTAGCAAGCCCGAACCTCTTTGCCGTTTAGGTAGTCGAGGATATACCGGTTTTGCTGAGGGGATAGACGTAATTCTAAGAGCATATCCTTACTTCCTGCTAAGTCCAAACGGTCTCCTTGCCCAAGCGGGTTAGACCATAAATAAGATAGTTTCAATTTGGATGGCTAATAATTCCTGCAGATCCTCCTCAGGAAAACGTGCTGAGAAATGTGTAAGCCAGAAACGGGACTTTACTGTTACCCAAAGAAATACCACCCCTCCAATGCGTGCAGAATACAGGTCAAACTGAACGTTTAGTCGGGAAACCCCAGCCCTATTCCCACGTAGTTGGGCAGGGAACAGAAGTTATGAAAACTGCCCTATCAGCTACAGCACAGAAATTACCTATTTCATTAAGAACAGTGAAGTTAGTCACTTTGCCTTGGCTGACAAAAATAATATCCAGGTTTAGTTTAGATAATGGAGGGGCTTCCCAATATGAAGCAGGCCTGTCATTGTGACAACCCTGAAAGTATAGTTAGTCCATAGCTGCAAAATATGGTCGCACTGGGCTCTTAGGGTGAATGCAATTCAATAAAAAAGTGATGGGTCTTTCAGTAAGAGATGTGATTACTGTCCCAGATTGGTTCATTCCACCCCACAATTGAGAAGATGGAGGTGCTGTTAGGGGTCTCATAGTAAGGTGTGTGCCATTAAATACCACAAAGAGCCTGAATATCCACAATAATAGAGACACACTCCTCCAGTAGGCATATGCATGAGATGTGAGGCGCCACAGGGAAGCAGTAGTAGTTCGTACATTGGACAAAGGCACATGGAATAAACAGTCACATTCACTTAAGTGCTTCCACATCCTGTACAGTTGTAACAAATTCGATAGGCTTCCCCGGATTTATTATAGGAATTCTACAAGTTAGCAGGTGGGGATAAGTAATAATCAAAGGGAAGATTATATCCGATAAATGCCGGACAGGTGTTCCATACTCTCTAGTTTGTATTCAGGAGGGGGAAAGGGGTCAAAGAGTCCTTTACTGATGTGAGGACGTAACGCACCACTTCATGCTGGCTGAATATTTGATGATGACTTTACAAAAGCAAATTGTTAGTGAAGGACAACATCTCCCCCTTTCTCTATTGCAACGGGCCGATTTAGGCCTCTTGGAGTAGAGGCAACGCTTACCAGAAACACCGAAAGCACAACTGAAATCAAACTGGCTCAAAACACCTTGACAGGGTAAAGCCCAATGAACTTTTCGATCTTCTTGGTGCAGTTGACCATTGCGGCAGTCATTCTTGGTAACATTCCCTACATCAAAGGAATCAGTTTCTCGGGCACGTAAGGACATATTTTCAGTTTAAACGGTACACAGTTTCTGGTTGTTCAGGATCACACAGGTAAACAGCCCCCTCTTCAGCACTAATGCAGGCGACAACGAGTCCACATAACAGGGTAAGTTCGATCTTCATCTTAATGGTCGTTCTGCATTAATGTCAAACATTAGAAGAATTACGATTCGAAACATGCAGCTATATCATAGTAGTCTGGTTTGTTATCGACTGATTCCGGTTCGTTTTCCAGTTCCCCATCGTCTCCATCTCCATCATCACCACCACCACAGCCACCACCCCCACCCCCCCCCCCCACCCCGGAATGGCCTCATCTATTGACCTTGGAGTGATGAAGGTGAACCCAGGCGGAATGCACGGCGACCTTTACAGCAGACAGGCTGGTGTGGAGACCCTGGAAGGGCCCTTGCCATTGAGGTTGGTGGCTGCAGCTTGTCCAAATCATGATGAGAATAAAAGAGTTGGAAATTCAATAACTGGGATATTGTTGAGGGAGGGGAGCAGCACCGACGTTAGACTGAAGATCTCCCAAAATCTTGGTCAAAGAAAGAACACAGGAGGACATATCCTCAGTCATGTGTTTGAAATGAATACGGGAGGAGGCATCATTCCAATGTGAGAGGACAGCTCGACTTCGGATGATTTCGGCTGGGGACAAGCGAGGTTTCCCCACAGGAGTTTACTGTAGGTGGAACAACACCAGAGGCACCAACCTCACCCAGGAAAGACCTGTATCAGAAGTCCATTTGGTAAGTTTAGTTTTCAAAATCTGGTCACCAGGCTCCACGAGCCCTGCAGCCTGTCGGCAATAAGCACAATGAAGTTGGTGGTGGATCCCAAAATGAGAGCATAATTCCTCATTAATATCTACAATAAAATGGGGGGCATTGTCAGAATGTAGACAAAAGCAAATACCAAGGCAGGTAATAATCTCCTTGAGTAAAATATTTACAACAATTTTAGCAGTAACGTTGGAAGTGAGGTAAGCTTCAACCCACCAAGGAAAAAAAAATAACAATGACCAAAACATACTTATAGTGCTGACAACTTTGCAACTCAATGAAGTCTTTAAACATCTTTTGCAGTTGGCATTAGTTTGTCAGAGGTCGACTCACACTTGTCAGAGAGCATAGAACATAGAACGTACAGCACAGAACAGTCCCTTTGACCCACGATGTTGTGCCGAGATTTAATCCTAATGTAGAATATAGTAACAACCTATGCACCCCTCAACTCACTGCTATGCATGTGCATGTCCAGCAGTCGCTTAAATGTCCCCAATGACTCTGCTTCAACCACTACCACTGGTAACGCATTCCATGCATTCACAACTGTGTAAAAAAAAACCCTCTGACATCTCCTTATACCTTCCTCCTAATATTTTCAAACTATGAGTGCTAATACCAGTCATTCCTACCGTGGGGAAAGTTCTCTGGCTATTGACTATCAGTTCCTCTCATTATTTTGTACACCTCTGTCTGGTCACCTCTCTTCCTCCTTCTCTCCAGAGAGAAACGTTCGAGCCTATTCAACCATTCTTTATAAAGCAAGCCCTCCAGTTACCATCCTGGTAAACTTCTTTGCACCCTTTTCCAAGCACCTGTATCTTTCCTATAGTAGGACGACCAGAACTGGACACAACATTCCAAGTATTGCCTCACCAGGGACTTGTAGAGCTGCAGCAAAACCTCATGGCTCTTAAGCTCTATCTCGCTGTTAATGAACGCCAAAATGCCATATTCTTTCTTAACAACCCTATCCACTTGTGTGGCAACTTTGAGGTATATATGTACTTGCACACCAAGATCCCTCTGTTGCTCCATACTGCCAAGAATCCTGTCTTTAATCCTATATTCAACATTCGAGTTCCAATTATTCAAAATGCATCACCTCGCATTTATCCAGGTTGAACTCAATCTGCCATTTCTCAGCCCAGCTCTGCATTCTGTCAGGCAGCAGCCTGCATTGTCCTCTATATTATCAACGACACCTCCAAACTTTGTGTCATCTGCAAATTTACAAACTCACCCCTCAACCTCCTCATCCAAGTCAGTTATAAATACTACAAGGAGCAGAGGCCCAAGTACCGAGCCCTGCGAGACCCCACTGAACACTGTCGTCCAGGAAGAATACATTCCATCTACAGCCACTCTCTGCTTTCTGTCAGCTAGCCAATTCTGTATATACCTGTTTAATGCCTGGAAACAGAGTGTTGATGGAGGGTTGTCTGTGTATGTCTGATTAATGGTTGGTGATCGGGTGGTGGTGCAGGGTTAGTGTGTGTTTTCTGTACATATCTGTTTAATGACTGGAGACTGACTGGTGGTGGTCGAAGGTTGTGTGTGTATTTCTGTGCATATCTGCTCAATGGAAAGAGAATAGGGTGGTGGTGGAGGGTTGTGTGTGTGTGTGTTTCTGTGTATCTCTGTTTAATGAAAGCAGATAGGGTTATCGTGGAGGGGTGTGTGAGATTCTGTGTTTATCTATTTAAGGGCTGGAGACAGGGTGGTGGTAGAGGGTTGTGCGTGTGTATTTCTGTGTATATCTGCTCAATGGCAGGACAACAGTGTGGTGGTAGAGGGTTGTGTGTGTGTTTCTGTGTATATGTGCCTAACGCCAGGAGAAGGGTGGTGGTGTGTGTTTCTGTGTATATCTGTTAAATGGCAGGAGACAGGGTGGTAATGGACGGTTGTCTGTGTCTTCCTGCATATATCTGCTTAATGTCAGCAGGCACGTTGTTCATGGAATATTGTGTGTGTTTCTGCATGTATCTATTTAATGGCAGGAGACAGGGTGGTGGTGGAGGGTTGTGCCTGTATGTGCGTTTTTGTGTATATCTGTTTAAGGGCAGTAGGCAGGGTGTTCGTGGAAGGTTGTGTGTGTGTGTTTCCGTGTATAACTATTTGATGACAGGAGACAGGGTGGTGAAGGAGGTTTTAGTGAGTGTGCGTGTGCGTTTCTGTGCATATGTGCTTAATGGCACGAGACAGTTTGGTGTGTGTGTGTGTCATTGTCTGTGTGTTTTTTTGTTGTGTGTATGTTTCTGCATATATCTATTTAATGGCAGGAGACAGGGTGTTGTTGGAGGGTAGAGTGCCTGTGTCTGTGTGCTTACTGGCAGGAGACAGGGTGGTGGTGGAGGGTTGTGTATGTATGTGTGTTTCTGTGTATATCTGTTTAAGGTCAGTAGGCAGGGTGTTTGTTGAAGGCTGTATGTGTGTTTCTGTGTATATCTGTTCACTGGCAGGAGAGAGAGTGTGGTGGTCGAGGGTGGTATATGTGTTTCTGTGTATATCTGTTTAATTGCAGGAGACAGGCTGGTGGTGGAGGGTGGTATGTGTTTGTTTCTGATTATATCTGTTTCATGGCAGGAGGCATGGTGGCGGTTGAAGGTTGTGCGTGCGTTTCTGTGTATATCTGCTTAATGGCAGGCAACAAGATGTTCTTCGGGGGTTTGGTGTCTGTGTGTGCGTTTCTGTGTATATCTGTTTAATGGCAGAAAACAATGTGGTGGCTAACAGTTGTGTGTTTGTGTATTTCTACGTTTAGCTGTTTAATGGCAAGAGACAGGGTTGTGGTGGAAGTTTGTGTGTGTGTTTTTCTGTGCATGTCTGTTTAAAGGCAGTAGACAGGGTGATGGTGTTGAGATGTGTTTGTGGCTCTGTTTATATCTGCTTAATCGCCAGAGAGTGTGTGATGGTGGAGGGTTGTGTTTGTGTGTTTGTATGTGTCTCTGATTAATGGCAGCAAACAGGGTGGTGGTGGAGGGTTCTGTATATGTGTGTGTGTTTATATGTATATCTGTTTAGTGGCAGGAGACAGGGCGGTGGTTGAGTGTAGTGTGCGTGTATGTGTGTATATCTACTTAATGGCATGAAATAAGATGGTGGTGCAGGGTTGTGTGTGTGCTTCTGCATACATCAGTTTAATTTCGGGTGACAGGGTGGTAGTGGAGGGTTGAGTGTGTGTGTTTCTGTAGATATCTATTGAATTTCAGGATACAGGGATGTGGTAGAGGTTTGTGTGTGTTTCTGTGTACATGTGATCAATGGTAGAAAACAACTTGTTGGTGTAGTGTCGGGTGTGTGTTTCTGTGTATCGCTGTTTAATGGCAGGAGACAGGATGGTAGTGAAAGGTCGTGTGTGTTTCTGTGTATAATTGATTTATGGAGGCAAGCAGGGTAGTGGTGGAGGGTTCACTATGTGTATGTTTCTGTATATACCTGTTTAATTGCAGGAGACCGGCTGTTGGTGGAGGATGGTATGTGTTTGTTTCTGAGTACGTCTGTTTCATGGCAGGAGACATGGTGGCGGTTGATGATTGTGCGTGTGTATCTGTGTATATCTGCTTAATGGCAGAAAACAAAGTGGTGGTGTACGGTGGTGTGTGTATTTCTATGTATATCTGTTTAATGGCAGGAGACAGGGTTGTGGTGGAGGGTGGTGTGTGTGTGTGTTTGTGGATATCTGTTTAATGATAGGAGACAGTGGGGTGGTGGAGGCTTGTCTGGATATTTCTGTAAATATCTGTTTAATTGCAGCAGACAGGGTGGTTTTGGAGGTTAGTGAGTGTGTGTTTCTGTATGTTACTGTTTAATGAATTTAGATAGGGTGGTCGTGGAGGGTTGTGTGTGTTTCTGTGTGTATTTGTTTTATGGCAGAAAACAATGTGGTAGTGAAGTGTTGTGTGTGTGTTTCTGTGTATCTCTGTTTAATTGCAGCAGACAGGGTGGTGTTGGAGGAATGGGTGTGCGTGTTTTTGTGTATATCTGTTAGACAGGAAACCGGGTGGTGATGGAGAGTTGTCTGTATGTTTCTGTAAATATATGTTTAATTGCTAAATGACAGTAAACAAATTGCTGTTCAAGGGGTGTGTGCGTGTGTAATGGCAGGAGACAGGGTGTTGGTGTCGAGCTGGGTGAGTTTCTGTTTAATCACCGGAGAGTGTGTGAGAGGGGAGGTGTGTGTGTGTGTGTGATTGGGGAGGTGTGAGGTGTGAGTGTGATTGGGGAAGTGTGATGTGTGAGTGTGATTGGGGAGGTGTGAGTGAGTGAGAATGTGTGAGTGTGTGAGTGTGTATCTGATTAATGGCAGCAAACGGGTTGGTGGTGGAGGGTTCTGTATGTGTGTGTGTTTCTGTGTATATCTGTTTCAGGGCAGGAGACAGGCTGGTGGTCGATGGTTTTCTGTGCGTATTTCTGTGTATATCGGCTCATTGGCAGGAGAACAGCGTGGTGGTGGAGGGCTGTGTGTGTGTTTCTGTGCATATCTGTTTATTGCCAGGAGACAGGGTGGTGATGTAGGGTTGTATGTGCGTGTTTCTGTGTCTATTTGTTTAATAGTAGGAGACAGGGTGGTGATGGAGGGTTGTGGGTGTATTTCTGTGTGTACCTGTTTAATGGCAGGAGGCAGGGTGTTCGTGGAGTGTTGTGTGCGTGTTTCTGTATACATCTATTTAATGGCTGTGCACAGAGTGGTGGTGGAGGGTAGTGTGTGTGCGTGTTTCCGTGTATAACTGTTTAATAGAGAAAGTGAGGACTGCAGATGCTGGAGATCAGAGCTGAAATGTGTTGCTGGAGAAGCGCAGCAGGTCAGGCAGCATCCAAGGAGCAGGAGAATCGACGTTTCGAGCATGAGCAGCAATCAATTTATTGAAGAAGGGCTCATGCCCGAAACATCGATTCTCCTGCTCCTTGGATGCTGCCTGACCTGCTGCGCTTTTCCAGCAACACATTTTCAGCTACAACTGTTTAATGACAAGAGACAGGGTGGTGCTGGAAATTAGTGTGTATGTTTCTGTATGTATCTGTTTAATTGCAGGACACAGTGGTGGAGGAGGGTGGTATCTGTGTGTGTTTCTGTGTATATCTATTTAATGGCAAGAGACAGTGTGGTGGTAGAATGTAGAGTGTCTGTGTTTCTGTGTCTATGTGGTTACTGGCAGGAGACAGGATGGTGGCGGAGGGTTGTTATGTATGAGTGTTTCTGTGAATATCTGTTTAAAGGCAGTAGGCAGGGTCTTCGTGGAAGGTTGTGTGTGTGTTTCTGTGTATATCTGTGTAATGGCAGGAGTTAGGGTGGTGGTCAAGAGTTTGTGTTTGTTTGTTTCTGTGTATATCTATTTAATGACAGGAGACAGGGTGATGGTTCGAGGATTGTGGGTGCATTTCTGTGTATATCTACTCAATGGCAGAGTTCAGGGTGATGGAGTCGAGATGTGTGTGTCTGTTTATACCTGCGTATTAATCCCCTTCTTCAGCTCCCTCCTGGCTATCCTGTATTCCTCCAACGCTCTGTCTGAACCTTGTTTCCTCAGCCTTATGTAAGCCTCCTTCTTCCTCTTTACAAGACATTCAACCTCCCTCATCAACCAAAGTTCCCTCACACGACCATCTCTTTCCTGCCTGACAAGTACATACAAATCAAGGACACGTCGTATCTGTTCCTTGAAAAAGTTCCACATTTCAATGACATCCTTCCCTGACATCTATGCACCCAACTTATGCTCCTCAGATCCTATCTTGCAGCATCGTATTTACCCTTCCCCCAATTGAAAAACCTACCCTGTTGCATGCACCTATCTCTCTCCATAACCAATGCGAAAGTCACAGAATTGTGGTCACCATCACCAAAATGCTCACCCACTAACAAGCCCATCACTTGCCCTGGTTCATTACCGAGTACCAAATCCAATATGGCCTCCCCTCTGGTTGGACAATCTACATACTGAGTTAGAAAAGCTTCCTGGACGCACTGCACAAACACCGCCCCGTCCAATCTACTTGATCTAAAGAGCTTCCAATCAATATTTGGGAAGTTGAAATCGCCCATGACTACTATCCTGTGGCTTCTGAAACTTCCCAAAATCTGTTTCCTAATCTGTTTCTCCCCATCTCTGCTGCTATTGGGGGGCCTATAGTAAACACGCAACAAGGTGACTGCTCCTTTCCTATTTCTGACTTCAGCCCATACTACCTCCAAAGGCAGATCCCCCTCGAACTGCCTTTCTGCAGCCATTATACCATTTCTAATTAGCAACGCCACACCCCCTCTTTTTTACCACCCTCCCTAATCTTACTGAAACATCTGTATCCAGGAACCTCCAACAACCATTCTTGTCCCTCTTCTATCCATGTTTCCGTCATGGCCACAACATCGTAGTCCCAAATACCAATCCACGCCTTAAGATCACCCACCTTTTTTCTGATACACCTTGTGTTGAAGTATACACACTTGAACCCAACTCTGTGTCCGCAAGTATTCCCTGTCAGTGCTACCTTCTCCACAGCCTCCCTACATTCTTGGACATCCTGAAAAACAGCTAACCTACTTGCTGGACTACAAGGATGGATCCCATCCCCCTGCCAAATTCGGTTAAACACCCCCCCCGAAGAGTTCTAGCATAACTACCTCCTAGGATATTGGTGCCCTTCTGGTTCAGGTACAATCCGTTTTGCTTGTACAGGTCCCACCTTACCCAGAATGCGGTCCAAATACCTGAAGCCCTCCCTCCTACAGCATCTTTGCAGCCACGTGTTCAATTGCACTCTCTTCCTATTCCTTGCCTCACTGTCATGTGGCACTGGCAACAACCCAGAGATGACGACTCTGTCCGTCCTAGCTTTTAGCTTCCAGTCTAACTCCCTGAGCTCTTGAATGACCACCCAACCTCTATTCCTACCTATGTCGTTGGTGCAAAAATGCACCATAACTTCTGGCTGCACACCCTCTCCCTTAAGGATTCTGAAGACACGGTCCGAGACGTCTCGGACCCTGGCACCCGGGAGGCAACAAACCATCCGAGAGTCTCGCCCATGTCCACAGAACCGCCTGTCTGTCCCTCTAACTATAGAGTCTCCTATAACGAGCGCTCTCCTCCTCTCCCCCTTTCCCTTCTGAGCCTCAGAGCCGGACCTCGTGCCAGAGACCTGGTCACTGCAGCTTACCCCTGCTAGGCCGTCCCCCCAACATTATCCAAAGTGGTATACTGATTGTTGGGGGGGACGGCCACAGGGGATCCCTGCACTGCCTGCTTCATCCCCCTCCCACTTCTAACTGTTACCCAGCTACCTCTGTTCTCTGGTGTAATTATGTCCCTGTAGCTTCCATCTATCACCCGCTCAGCCTCTCGAAGAAGGCTCAGTTCAACCAACTCCAGCTCCAGTTCCCTAACGCCTTCTGTGAGGAGCTGGAGCTGGAGCTGGCTGCACTTCCTGCAGATGAAGTCGGCAGGAGCATCGGTGGTCACCCCTACCTCAACCATCCTACACGAGGAACATTCTACTGCCTGCACTGCCATAACTCTACACTTAGTCCCCCAAACAAGAACACCAAGTAGCTTACCTTTTTTTTAGGTTAGAGGTGGAGGGAGGGTGGGAGACACTACACGTGTATTGTCTCGGGTTCCTTCTCCACTCAAATAACAAGTACTTACCTTCCTGACCGGCTTTGTGCTCCGACTTCTCTTCCGCCTACCTGCCGCCCTCTCTGCTGAAAAAAGCTGTTTAATGGAAGGTGACAGCGTGATGGTAGAGGGTTCTGTGTGTGTGTTTCTGCATATATTTGTTTAATGGCAGGAGACAGGGTGGTGGTGGTGGACGTTTGTGTGCATGTGTTTCTGCCTATATCTGTTTAATAACTGGAAACAGGTTTTCGTGCTGGTTGGTGTGTATGTGTTTCTGCATATCCCAGTTTAATGGCGGGATGCAGGGCGACGGTGGAAGGTTGTGTGTGTGTTTTTCTGTGTATATCTGATTATTTGCAGGAGACAGGGTGGTCGTGGAGGGTTGTGTGTGCGTTTCTATGTATATCTGTTTAATGACAGGAAACAAATTGGGTGTCAAGGATTGTGTGCGCGTGTGTGTTTGTGTGTATATCTGTTTAATGGCAGCAGACAGGATGTTCGTGGAGGTTTGTGTGTGTGTGTTTCTGTATAGATCTGTTTAATCATAGGAGACAAGGTGGTCATGGAGTGTTTTGTGTGTGTGTTTCTGTTATATTTGTTTCATGGCAGGAGACAGAAAGGTGGTTTAGAGTTTTGTGTGTGTTTCTGCGTATATCTGTTTATTGACCGTAGGCAGGGTTTTAGTGGAGGGTTGTGTGTGTTTCTGTCTATAGCTGCTTAATAGCGGGAGACAACGTGGTGGTGCAGGGTTGTGTTGTGCGTTTGAGGGTATATCTGATTAATGGCAGGAAACATGGTTTTGGTGGAGGGTTGTGTGTGTGTGTTTCCATGTATATCTATTTAATTGAAGGAGACAGCGTGTTGATGGAGGGTTGTGAGTGTGTGTTTCTGCATATATTTGTTTAATGGCAGGAGACGGGATAGTGGTGGAAGGTTGTGTGCTTGTGTTTCTGTCTATAACTATTTAATAACAGGAGACAGGTATTGGTGCAGGTTGGTGTGTATGTGTTTCAGCATATTCCTGTTTAGTAGCGGGAGACAGGGCGGCGGTGGAGGGTTGTGTGTGTGTGTGTGTGTGTTTGCATATATCTGTTTAATGGCAGGAGACAGTGAGTTGTTAGAGGGTTGTGTGTGTCCATTGCTATGTATTTCTGTTTAATGGCAGGAGACAGAGTAGTAGAGGGGGATTGTGTGTGTATTTCTGTGTATATCTGATCAATAGTAGGAAACAACTTAGTGGTGTAGGGTTGTGTGTGTGTGTGTGTTTCGGTGTACAACTGTTTACTGGCAGGAGACAAGTGGTGGTGGAGGGTGGCTTGTCTGTGCTCTGTGTATACTTGTTGTGGTTCTGTTCGCCGAGCTGTGAATTTCTGTTGCAGATGTTTCGTCCCTGTCAAGGTGACATCCTCAGTGCTTCGGGGCCTCTTGTGAAGCGCTTCTGTGATGTTTTCTCCGGCATTTATAGTGGTTTGTCTCTGCCGCTTCTGTTATTGGGTCAAGCTGTCCGCTTCTGTGGCTGGTATATTGGGTCCAAGTCGATCTGTTTGTTGATAGAATCTGTGGATGAGTGCCATGCATCTAGGAATTCCCTGGCTGTTCTCTGTTTGGCTTGTCCTATAATAGCAGTGTTGTCCCAGTCGTACTCATATTGCTTGTCATCTGCGTGTGTGGCTACTAAGGATAGCTGGTCATGTCGTTTCATGGTTAGTTGGTGTTCATGGATGCGGATCGTTAGCTGTCTCCCTGTTTGTCCTATGAAGTGTTTTGTGCAGTCGTTTCATGGACTCCATCAAGTCACATTTCAAAAATCATTTTAACCCACGTGCTCAGACATATAATGAAACATCTCTGTTGGATGTGAACCTTTAGGCTCAGATGTCGGGGCACTACCACTACTCAACAATAGCCCCTAAAGCTGCAACATGATTCTCCTGTGTTTGTTCATCAGCTTTCTTTGAACGTACTCTGACACCTCCCCCCCCCCCACAACAGAATCGAGATCATCTGTTCCAGAGAAGGTGACACTGCCACAAGTTCATGGAAGGGAATCGAATTCAGAGCTATGACCCAGGGGCAGGTGTGTGACCCACGACACAAGACTTAAACCATGCCCAGAATTTGAGTCATATTTTAAGTGTCAGTTTTCAGCTCTACATGGATATATTACATTCTGATTAACATTACTGAAAAACACAGGCAACAGTTCTCATTGTTAAACAACTAAAAGATATTAGCCTCAACTATAGGATGACGAGTGCATGTGCTCTGCCATCGAGATTAACAATGAACTTCTTTAATTGCTTGGCTATGATTTCCAGCTTATATAGCTATTATCTGTAATATTCAATATTAGGGCAAGCAATCGTGCAGAAACACTCTGCACTATGACGGAACTCGAATAGATATCAATACTGAACACCAAAGATGAGGAAAGAGCACAATTTCTGGCCAAAAAACACTAGCCACTATTTCCAATTCTCACATGTGGCTTCCCTCTTCCTGAAATTATTAAGTGATACAAGGCATCGGTTTACTTTCCAGCCTCATCTTACCCTCTCCTCCCTCTGCTTGCTCAAAGCAAATCAAGCTCTTGGTCTTTGGGAAACTCAAGGCCTGTGTTTGTAGGCCTTCTGGAGAGGGGAGGGTCTTTTAAACCTGAAGCAGGAGGGTGAAGGGGCAGTAATATCACTCATTGGGCTGAGGTGTGGCAATTCAGTTTAACTTGGATAAATGCGAGGTATTGCATTTTGGTAAAATTAAAAGAAGGGGGGGCTCATGCAATTAATAGTAGTGCGTTGGTAGCGTTGTAGAAAAGAGGGACCCACAGGTGCAGATCGAATTCACAGAAGTTTGTGGCACTTATAGACAAAGTGTTTAAGGTTACTTCTTTGCTCAGACTTTTGTGGTTAGCAATTGAGAAGTCATGCTGAGATAGTGCAGGACATTGATGAAGCCTCTTTTGCAGTACTGTGTTCAGTTCTGTTATTGGAAGGAGATTATTAAGCTGAAGAGAGTTCAGAAGGGATATACCAGGATGTCGCCAGGAACACCTCATCTTCTGCCTCGGGAGCCGACAAACACATGGCATGAACATTGAACTGACTAATTTGCAAATCTCCCCTCGACGACCCAGATCCCAGATCCGACCTTTCGACTGAGATCCACCCTCTCGTGGCAACCTACCTGTCCATCTTCCTTTCCACTGATCCGCTCCAACTCCCCACCGACCTCTCACTATCACCTTCTAGCTTCGCCCACCTATCAC
Organism: Chiloscyllium punctatum; assembly: GCF_047496795.1. Taxonomy (NCBI): domain Eukaryota; kingdom Metazoa; phylum Chordata; class Chondrichthyes; order Orectolobiformes; family Hemiscylliidae; genus Chiloscyllium; species Chiloscyllium punctatum. The sequence continues at coordinate 23,463,853 of NC_092790.1, read as the reverse complement.
CAAACTTTCCCCCAGCCTCACCCTCACCACCGATTTATTTGTCAGCCCCTTTACTCCTTCGCAGTTCTGAAGAAGGGCCCTGCCTGAAACGTTGACTCTCTTGCTCCTCGGATGCTGCCTGACCTACTGTGTCTTCTCTACTATCATGCTTTATCTACACTTAATTCTCTAACATCTGGAGTCCCCATTGTCTCTTAGTTACAATTCTCTGTTAACCCCACATGTCTGTTATAACCCCATGCTGTCTTAGATATATATTCTCTCCAGACCATGACCTATAAATGTTCTTTCAATCTCTTACTGACATTGTCATGCCTCAGCAGTAGTTACAGGGTCTCTGTTTCCATTTATAAGCAGAGAAACATGTTGGTGGTCCGATAAACCTCTGGCATTACTTTCATATCCAATGCAGACTGAATGGTTGCACACAATTAATCTACCAGACTCAAAATTCATTCCCTCAGTCACTCTCGCATATCCAATCCAGACTGTGTAAATGTTAATCATTAATTTGAATTTTAATAAAACAGTATTGAATTGAAAGGCGTTGGTTGCAGCTATTTGTTCAGTGACTGTGATTATTGTCGGTCTCCGTGGATCCTGAATGTGTCACTGGAGGGCTTGCCTCTTTTATTAATTAAGGATTCCGTTTAATGTGTTATCCCATAGAATGAGTGGGAGCATCGCCGACAGTACTAACAGGGATCAGCAGCTCCAGAGAGACAGGGAGGAGAGATCAGAATCTGAGAACATTAGACTGGAATGATCCAACATGGACAGGAGTTTATCCAGTAGTCTTTACTGGCTTTCCCAACCTTGGATATCATTAGTATGGCGGATCTATGATGTGCTGATGGTTATTCAAGCTGGTTACTATCCCATCCTCGCTATAGTTGGTGTTCCTGGTAAGGTATTCTGTCTTTTAAAGCAGGTTACAATGAATTGTTGTTCATGTTATTAAAATTAGGAAAGGTGGAAGTCATTGTTTTCAGCTCCAATGAAAAATTCCTTTCCTTAGAAATTATAATGAGCAAATCCCTACTTTCAAATGACTCACCAGTATGCGAGGAGAAACTCTAAAACTCCATAATCCTTCTAGCCCTGAACAGATCTATTTCTCCATATCCCCCCCACTCGCTAAATCTGTCCAATACCACCATCATGATACCCCTACTCCTCCTCAGCCACAGTGCACCTTCTGAGTAAACCATCATTTGGGCCTCTGTTAAATCCGGAATCACCTGTTTCAAGCCCCTTCTAACCACATGTCAATCACAAAATAATTGCCTTTGAAATGTTTAACTTGTTCTCTGCACAGAAACTGTCTGACGGCAAGATAATGCATCGTGCTCAAGTCATTGACTCATGATCAAGAGCCACAGAATAATAATCTGTTAATATGAAGGAATTTTGTGGCTTTGAAGTGAAACCATCTTCATTAAGTATAAAAAGCCAATCAGCTTGCCTCATGTCCTTTAGTGAGTGCAATGGGTCATCCTTCCCTGATCAGGTCTCTGTGTGACTGCAAACCCACAGCAATGTGTTTTACTTTTTACAGTCCTGTGGAACAGCTGAACCAGCCACTCAGTTCAAGACAGGGATAACAGGCTGGCCTGACCTGTGAGGGAAGAACAAAAGGAAAGATAACTCCCTTCCTCTGCCTGTTTCCCATATTCCTACAGCTCATTTCCATTCAGGTGGTGACCATTCCTTATTTCAAGTGCATTCTTTCTTAGTCTTTCCCTGAGTGTGATGTTCATCTCCCGCAGCACCTCTGCTGTTGGCTTTGTTGTTGCACACATATAGATGTAAGGAGCTTTTAAATGCCACGTCAGGCGCAGTGTAGCGAGAAGGAAAGGCTTTTTACGCCATAGGAAAGAAACGGAGATGATTCAATGAGGAAAATAACTTATTGTAATCAAACCTAAGAGGGTTGTTGAGGCAGTCTTTGGGACATTGTGGACAGATTATCTTTCCTTTTTAAGAAATAATCGCCCTGCCAAAGAGAGAGTGCACACGTTTTTCACCCGACCAATCCCTGGGATGGTGGGAAAATGAGGTGTGAATGAAGAATATTCTTTAGCGCTGTGAGAGAATACAAGATGATTTCATTGAAACTTAAGAGGAATGGACAGCCTCTCATGATGTTCAGACAGATATTGATACGGTGATAAAATCCATGGCTTGTTTTTCTCGAGTTACAAGACCCTCTGAGGACGTTCCCCTCACCCCACCCCCACTCCCTATATCGATCAGGGAGAGAGAGAGAGAGAGAGAGAGTCAGACTTTGAATATTGTGCATTTGGTTTGTTATCCTACACTGAACATCACGTGATTCAAACTCCAGCTTGAGATGTTGAATGAGCTCCTCTTTTAACTGTGTCTGACAGCACTGTTACATGAATGTTACCGACATTTTAAATACAAAGCTTGAATGCTGCCCGGGTCTTACTGAACACGGACACAGGCTGCATCAGGAGCTGATGCGAGACAAAATGTTCTGAACATTGTGTAACCCTCAGTGACCATCCCGACCTCCGGTCTTATGATGGGGAAAGACATTGATGAAGCAGCTGAAGATGTTTGTGCTGAGGAAGCTACCTTGAGGATCTTCTGAAGAGACTTCCCGGAACTGAGAAGATTTTCGGCCCCCACCCACATGTATCTTCCTTTGTGCTCTGAAAGACCCCAGCCAGTAGGGAGGGGACACCTGATTCCCATTAAGCTCAAATAAGATGGCACTTCCAGTCAAATTCTCAGTCAAATTCTCAGACATTCTCAGTCAAATACTGCCTTGATATCAAGGCTATCCACTCTTTGCTGAGCCCCTGTGTTCACCTCTTGTTCATATCAATAGGTTATAGTGTCTGTATGGGGAGTGTTTTCCTCTCACAGAGAGTAGTGTATGTCAGGAATTATCTTGTCTCGAGAGCTAGGGGAGCTACATCACTGAAAGTATTTTAAGAAGGTGATAGATGGATTTTTGATCTGCCAGAGATCTGAGAGGATGTGAAGGATTTGGACATGAAAGATGAGTTAATACGAACAGCAGATCGGCCATGATCGTATATAATGTCTTGATTATCCGAACGACCTGATCCTGTTCCTTATGTTCTCATATTCTGTCATTACAAAGTTAATGATTGTAATTTTCCTGCAAGTTCTGTTCTTGAACGTTCCAATCAGAGAGAGCAAAGTACTTTATGAGTCATCACTTAGTGAGGTCTGGGGGCTGAATTCGCAGTGAATCTGGGTCTATACCATGACCAACAAATGAAGCACAAGTTTCAGAGAGGAGACACTCTGTAAAGAGACCAGAGTTGTCTTGCGAACCCAGCCTGGATTTTGAAGTGACATTTTCCAACCCACACCAAACGATGTGTGACAGCTTGGAGAGACAGAATGAGATCCTGTGTTACTGTGGACCATGTATGTGGAACAAGATGCCCCCGTCAGCAGCAGTGTAGGAGGTTTGAGGGGCTGAATTGAACATAGGAACATAGGACTGAGGAGCAGGAGTGGGTCATTAGACAAGTTGTCACTGCCTCACAAGGCACTAAGTTCGTAGCTACTCTGATTGTAGTTTCAGCAGCACTTTTCAATCTGCATACAATTTTCTCACATGCGGTTGTCTGTCAAATGTTTGAGTACAGTACAATTTTGAATAAATGCAAACATCCAGGCACCACAAACGTTTGATAAAGGGAATTCCCACAAAAACAGTCTAATAAGAATTTCTCATTCATATTGCGACAAATGTTAGAGGGTCACTGTGTCCTTTTCCAGTCCCACTCCACCGATTACAACAAATTTTAAATGTAGCCAGTTTAGTGTTATGACCAATTGTTTAGGACTCAGACTGGGCCATTTTGGAGAAAAATGTGAAATGCAGGAAGTTGAACTCACAACAAACGGTAAAAGATAAAGTCTCCCAAATGTTCTACTGACTTTGAAATTATTCTGCTCACACAAGCTGCTGGTAATGGGATTTATTTGTGGAATAGTTGGATTTGGCTGAACGCCCTTTGCTTCCAGCAGTGGAGAGATTCCAATGAGTCCTCACTAGGAATCCTTCACAAGTGGTGAAGATAACTCAGGGATTTTATTGTCTCACATTTTGCTATCAGGTGGACAAAGTAAGAGAGAGAGATCAATCAGCTGCTGCTTCTCAGGCAGGGCACATTTTTCTCCCTCTCTGTGTTGAACCATACAATAATGTCAACTGAACATCAAGCTGGGCCATGTGTGCTCTCCTGGAGCATTCTCTGGAAGAGATGATAATGGACGATATGAAGGTGCATCATCGCTGTTGTTGTACACAGTGTCTTTCATTAGGAAGAAAAGTCCCTGTTTTATCATCTGATGACATGTTTATATGCGTCTGTGTAATTTGTAAATATCGGTCAATGTCTATATAATAGGTGTGTTGATATCAAAACATCTTATTCATAAAATTGTTCTCCAGCTTTAAACTCCTTAACAAGAGGAAACACGCATCCAGCTAAAACACCTTTCAGAAAGTCATGTATGGTTCAAGAAGATTTCTCATCTCAGATCAAAACTGATAACCCCCATAACAAAAGGCCTTCCTTCCAGGAATGTGTGAAGGGAAACATCCATGAAAATCTTCTGAAAGAATTATATTTTTTTTTACGTTGAGGCGATCAAAACTGCACACAGTGTGTCCGATGTGGTCTCAACAATGCCCCGTTCAGATGCAGTAAAACATTCCTCATTAAACGTGATAACTTTTGCCAGAAACAGTATCATTCCACTTACCTTCCAAATCACTTGCTGCATCTGCAGACTGACTTCATATGATTCACCTCCCAGGAACATGGAAACCGCCAGTATCACAGAGTTCTGCAATCTCTCTCCAAATAAATTGTTCGCCATTGTTTTATCCTTCCTGCCACAGTAGACAACTCACCGTATGTTCTTTCTGCTGAAGGTTTGCTCACTAACCTTCCCCGTCTGTATCACATTGCAGACTCAGTACCTCCATTTGACGACAGCTTGAACGATCATCTTGGTGATGCGCTAATTGAGCTTTGCGCCATTCAGTTCCCTTCCACCAGATCTTTGATACGGATTATTTGTCATTGATGATCCCACAGTGATCTCTAGAGAACTACACTAGTTACAGCTTTGCAACCTGAAAATAAATATTTACCTCTACTCTCTATTTCCTGTTAGCGACAGCTTCCCTGTTCCTGTGTAGCACCTAAGGTGGGTTGAATCGTCTCCTCCTGGCCTGTGTAATGTACTCAACGAGCTGAATTACTTCATTCTGTATTCCTGTGTAACTCCTTCGAGGGGCAGAATGGTCTTCTCCCGTCTCATTGTAACGATCCTGCCTGACTGTAAGGGTGGTCCCCTATCCTGTAACACCATCGAGAGGTGGATTGAACAAAAACACATGGGATCGGTGCAATAGTATATTTCTGCAACAGCCGTGAGGGGTGGATTGAGGGAACAACACAAAGGGTAGGGGCAGCAGGATATCTCTGTGATAACCTTGAGGGGTGTATAGAGGGAAAAACACATACGGTAGGGGCCGAAGTACATCTCTGTAATAGACTCAAGCGTGGATTGAGGGCACAGCGCATGGGGTAGGGGCAGCAGTTGGCCTTATGGCTGCACCATTCAGAATGCTCATAACAAATTCAATTGTGTCTGACTATCTGTACATGGTCTGTTCCCAAGAAACATTGACTGTCCTATCCAGCAAAGATCAGTCAAGCTCAGCGTTGAACACCTTCAATAACCGAGTATTCACTGTTCCCTAAGGATGAGTACACCACAGATGGCACAACACTAAAGCGAAAGGAATGTCCTTACTTCATTCTGGGACCTGTTATTTTAAACCGTGTTAACCTAACATCAAATCACCACTTCTTTTCAGACATAAGGACACAATAATTGGGAATAAACATAAAGCATTCTTGACTTCAAACCTGTTCCACATTCCCGCTGACCCTTTCCAATCAAATATGTATCAAACCCAGCCTCTGTTGCTGTCTCAGGTAGAGAATCCCTGATAGCATTACACCACAAGAACATTAAAGCAAGGAGCATAATGAGGCCATTCGACCCATCGAGTCTAAAATTCCGTTAAATTATTTTCATATGTACCTCAATCTTATTTTTCTGCCTTCTCCCGAGATGTCTTGATATTCTTACAAATCCAAAGCATATCGATTTGCATCTTAATGACACTAGTTTCTGTTCCTATGGGACTGCGTGTGTTTGTGTGTTTGCCTCTGCGTGTGTGTGTGTGTGTGTGTGTGTGTGTGTGTATACGTGTGCGTATGTGTGTGCATGTCTATGTGTGTGTGTGTATATATATACGTGCATGTCCATGTGCTTGTTATCTGTGTGTTTGTGTGTCTATATCTGTCAGCCTGTGTGATTCTTAACTGTCTTTGTGTCTATTTGTATGTGACTGTATATGTCTCTGTGTGTTTCTACCTGTGTGTATGCCTATCTCCTTGTACGTATTGTGCGTGTTCGCATATTGGGGTGTTTACCAATAGTTCTGTGTATTTGTGTGTCTGCGTCTCTGTGCACTGAGGTATCTGTGTCCTTTTTTTGGAAGTGAAAGGACTGTCGTTGGAACTGTCAGTGGATTTAAAGTGAGAATTGTCTTTCACTGAACATTGCTCCTTCATCGGTCGGTGGCACATGGATGTTTCAAAATCTCCACACAAGGCTTCCCTGTCCTCTCTGGCTCGTACCAGTGTCCTACCCACTTGGCAAGGGGAGGGGGTGAGGGAATGGATATCGGGCACTTCATCAACCGGCTTTGCCTTTCTGTCGTATTCCAGGCTTTACCTCCTGGAATGGGAAAATGGGAAGGTTGGAGGGTGAGTGGGAATGGGTGACCCTGCTGTTAGTGCTGGTGTAGTTGGGCGGAATTGTGAGGTGTCTGGAATTAGTCAGTCGACAGTTTTGAATCCTCATAGTATTATTAGTGTGGGGGGTACTGCGTAGGTGACAGAGAAAGTGAGGAAGAAAGTTACTGAATTCAATATTGAGAGTGGTCGTGCCTGACCCTTGTTTGGAGATAGAGCGTGAACCTTGTTCAGGGGTAGGTTCTATAACAGACATACAGTGAGTGTGAGCGAGCAGAGAGTTTACGGTAACTCTTATCCTGACAGAGCGGGGAGGATATCAATGCTTATCCTGTATTGCAGGACATTTCTTCAGATCATCTCAGCTTCCAGGTGAGGCTCTCCGAATGTCTTGTCCAAGTCCGTCACTAAAAACAACACAGACCTGTCCCTCAGCTTCCACAGAATCAGTTTAGGTAGAGCTTACAGATAGAAAGGAGAAGCAAATATTGGTGTGTTATATATCAAACCAAAACGCTAGCAGAAAATCTGAACATCATATAGATATGCAAGTGTTGTGGATACTGCAATCTTATTGGATGGTCTCAAATTGCATTTGGACTGCGTTAATTAAGCGACTGCTCATGTTTGAAAAATAAATTCCGCAAGTTCAAGAGTATGTTGTGAAGAAAACTAGAGAGCAGGTTACTTTGGATTTGGTATTATCTGGTCCAAATGACGAATTAATAACCTTGTAATGAAGCAGCTTTTAAGGAATAATGACATTAATAAAGTGCATTTTACACGGCGTCTACGCACAATAGAGAATGCTTGAACTTACTAGTTAAACATCGTGGAAGACTGGAGGCTAGAGGGTCAAGATAGCTCCAGTGAATTTGTAAAGTACAATATAACATTCAGTGGGAGACAAGCAATGGTTGTTAGAGTCATAGAGTGCGAAAGCACGGAGACAGGTTCTTCAGCCCAAACTGTCTGAACAAAATGTCCATCCACGCTCACCCCATTTCCCTGCCATTGCCCCGTATCCTTCTAATCCTTTCCTATCCTTGTATTTGTCCAAATGCCTTTTAAATGTTGTTAACCAATCACTTCCTCTGACAGCTCATCTCATATGCGTACCAGCCCCTGTGTGTAAAAAGGTTGTTCCTCAGATTCCCTTTTATTCTTTCTCCTCTGACTTTAAACTGATCTGTGATTGCCCAAAAATGGGGAAAACAAAGACAGGGTACATTCACTCTATCCAGGCCTGTCATGATCTTACAGACTTCAATATGATCCTCCCTCAGTTTCACACACACACAAAATTAAGATGGCCTAGCTTGTCCAACCTCTCCCTATAACTCAGTCCATTGAGTCCTTGGCAACATCCTTATAATCTTTTTCTGCATTCTTTCCAGTTTAATAACATCCGGCCTATAGCAAAGTGAACAAAACTGAACATAACGCTACCAATATGGCCTCAGTAGCGTCCTGTATAACTGCAACATAACTCCCTAATTTTGATACTCAGTGAAATACACTGAATAAGGCCAATGTACCAAAAGCTTTCTTCACTGCACTGTCTACCTCTGAATCAACTTCCAGAGAACCATCCACCTGAATTCCGAGGTCCCTCTGTTCCACTACACTCCTAAGGACCCAACCATTCACCATGAAACTCCAACCTTGATTTGAATTTCTAAAATGCAAGAACTTACACTTTATTAAAATCCATTTGCCATTTCTCAGCCCACTTCCCCAAGTGATCAAGATACTGCTGCAATTTCTAAAATTTATGATAACCTTCCTCACTCGCCATGAGACTGCTTACTTTCATGTCGTCTTCAAACTTACAAATCAATCCTGTACATTCTCATCTAAATCATAGACATATGTAATATGCAGTGGTCCCAGCACCAACCCCTGAGGCATTCCACTAGTCACAGCCCTCTAGTCTGACCAGCATTCTTCCTGTATCACACTCTGCTTCCTACCACCAAGCCAATTTTGTACCTAATTTGCCACCTCCCCCTCAATTCCATGTGATCTCGCCTTTCAGAGCAGCGGAACATGTAGAACCTTATTGAGGCCTGACTGGAATCCATATAGACTATGTATACCATCCTGCCCTCCTCAACGTTGCTGGTCACTTCATCAAAGAACTCCAAGCAATTTACGAGTCATGATCTCCCATGCACAAAGACGTGCTGAATTTCATGAAGGGCTTTTGCCCAAAACATCGATTTTCTTGCTCCTTGGGTGCTGCCTAACCTCCTCTGCTTTTCCAGCACAATTCTAATCATACACCGAATCACATCCTGTCTTTCCAAATGCATGTATATCCAATCTCTCTGAATCTTCTCAAGTAACTTACCCACTAGAATTTTAGGTTTGCTGTTCCTTAGTTCCCAGATTTACCTTTGTAGCCTTTCTTGAATAAGGGCACAGTATTCACTACCCTCCAGTCGTCTGGGACCTGACCAGCGATGATGGAAAAGAACCAACCAGGGCTCCCGCAATTTCTTATCTATCCTTCTCAAGTGTTCCTGAATATATCTGGTCAGGACCAGGAGGTTTTAGAAATCCTGCAAAGTCTGAAAAATACGCCTATTTATTTCAGGTACAAACACCAAAAAGTGAGAAAGTGACTCAATGATGGTTAACATCACAAATTAGAAAATGTATTAATCATAGGAAGTGACTTCAGACGAATTCCAGATATTGTGGAAACCTGTGAATTCTCAGAAGTTTACAATCCAGAAAAGGAAGGCCATGAAACTGATAAGGAAATCAAAAAGAGAGCGTGCCTGCTAACAAACAGGAGCACAAAGACTGCATAAACCAACAATCTATATTTCAAAGGAAACAAGATAAAAGCAAGGTCAAATGTGGAAATTTGTAATTGGGAGAGGAGAGGTTATTGTGGAGAACAGGGAAATGGCCAAGAAAATAACCAGTTCCTTTGCATCTGTCTTCATGGAGTAATATCCAGGAAATCACCCAGTAATTCCAAGTATCATATTGGCCTTCTGGAGTTAAAGACATAAAGTCAATTCATATCAGTAACAAGGTAGTACTTGAACATGGAGCTGGATTGAGCATTGTTAAGTCTAACGAAACAGATGTACTTCCCATCAAAACGTCAGAAACAAATCACCAGCAGTAGTAATAATTGCACTGTCGATGACTGTGTTTTGTTTTCCTGTACATTCTGCAGAGGGCAGAAACTATTGTGGATAAACGTGAACCAAGCACTATAGATGAATGGAAGGGATCCAAACAGCTACAAAGGGAAGAGGACCTAGTGTGGAGAACTGCAGACCAATTTATCGACATCTGAAGGGAAACTGTTGGAATGTATTAAACAGGATGACATTTTTGATTTATAGAAATTAACAGCAACAATGGAGAGAATCAGTATGCGTTTCTGGTAGAGAGATCATACTTGATAAACTTCGGAATTGTTTGCAGTTGTTTCTTACAACATAGATAATGGGGAACGAGTAGAAGTTATAGATATTGGATTCTCGGAAGGGTTTCTATAAGATCTCAGTGAGTCCGTAAATGCAATGAATATGAAGGGTGTTCGGAGGAACATTTGTAAGTGGAAAGTTACAGTTTGGTTCGCCTTCATTTAAGAGAGTCAGAACATTGATGTAAAGACAAGTTGAAGCAGTGTCACAGCGTGTTGGTGGGACTATACGTGGAGTATTGTGCACAGTTTTGGTGACCAAATCTCAGAAAGAATATACTGACCACAGAGGAAGTGCAATGGACATTCTCCAGATTAATCCCTCAGATGGTGAGATTGCCTGATGAGGAAACTTGGCCAGTGTTCTCTAGAGTTTCAAAAATGAGAGGTGGGTTGCAGTGAAATTTCAATAATTCACAAAACATATCACAAGTTGGAAATGAACAGAACTCTTCCTCACTTTCTATTCCGCATTAAAGGCAAATAATGGCAGGATCTGGGACAGGCCAGTTAAATCTGCAAAAAGGAAGAAATTCATCACTTGGAGGGAACTAATTAACACAGGAGCAGGGAAGCCTACTAGCAGGCAAGATTAGTGAGAATCTCCAGATATTCTACAAGAGTGTCCAGCGGAACAGAAAAACCAGGGAACAGATAGGACAAGTTGCCAAGTTGCAATCAAATCAACTTTAGGGGTAGGAGACAGAGGGTGGCGGTAGATGGCTGTTTGTGTTTGGAGGCTAGTGTCCAGTCGTGTACGACAAGGATCAGTGTTGTGTCTCTTAATATTTGTGATTCGGATGTGTTAGTGTTGGACTGGGGTGGACAAAGTTAAAAATTGCATAACACCAGGTTATTCTCCAAAAGGTGTATTCAGTGGCACTAGCTTTTGAAGCGTTTCATCAAAGCGCACAACCACCTGATGAATAATTAACGCTTCGAAAGCTCATGCCTCCAAATAAACCTTTTTGGAGAATAGAGACGAAAATGTGTTGCTGGAAAAGCGCAGCAGGTCAGTCAGCATCGAAGGAAGAGGAGAATCGACGTTTCGGGCAAAAGCCCTTCTTCAGGAATGAGGAAAGTGTGTTCAGCAAGCTAAGACAAAAGGTAGAGAGGAGGGACTTGGGGGATGGGCGTTGGGAATGCGAAAGGTAGAAGGAGATCTGGTGAGGGTGATAGGCCAGAGTGGGAGTGGGGGCGGAGAGGTCAGGAAGAAGATTGCAGGTTAGGAAGGCGATGCTGAGTTCGAGGGATTTGGCTGAGTCACAGTGGGGGGAGGGAAAATGACGAAACCGGAGAAATCTGAGTTCATCCCTTGTGCTTGGAGGGTTCCTAGGTGGAAGATGAGGCTCTCCTACTCCAACCGTCGTGTTGCCATGGTCTGGCGATGGAGAAGTCCAAGGACCTGCATGTCCTTGGTGGAGTGGGAGAGGGAGTTGAAGTGTTGAGCTACCGGGTGGTTGGGTTGGTTGGTCCGGGTGTCCCAGAAGTGTTCCATGAAACATTCCACAAGTAGGCAGCCTGCCTCCCCAATATAGAGGAGGCCACATCGGGTGCAGCGGATGCAGTAAATGATGTGTTTGGAGGTGCAGGTGAACTTGTGGCCGATCTGAAAGTATCCCTTGGGGCCTTGGAGGGATGTAAGGGGGGAGATGTGGGCGCATGTTTTACATTTCTTGCGGTTGCAGGAGAAGGTTCCGGGAGTGGAGGTTGGGTTGATGGGGGATGTGGACCTGACGAGGGAGTCACGGAGGGAGTGGTCTTTTCGGAACGCTGATAGGGGAGGGGAGGGAAATATATCCCTGGTGGTGGGATCCGTTTGGAAGTGGCGGAAATGACGGCGGATGATACGCTGTGTATGGAGGTTGGTGGGGTGGTAGGTGAGGACCAGTGGGGTACTGTCGTGGTGGCGGTTGGAGGGGCGGGGCTCAAGGGCGGAGGAGCGGGAAGTGGAGGAGATGCGGTGGAGGGCATCGTCGACCACGTTTGGGGGGTATATTGCTGTCCTTGAAGAAGGAGGCCATCTGGGTTGTACGGTATTGGAACTGGTCCTCCTGGTAGCAGATGCGGCGGAAACAAAGGAATTGGGAATATGGGATGGCGTTTCTACAGGGGGCAGGGTGGGAGGAGGTGTAGTCTAGGTAGCTGTGGGAGTCAGTCGGTTTATAGTAAATGTCCGTGTTGATTCGGTCGCCCGAGATAGAAATGGAAAGTTCCAGGAAGCGGAGGGAGGAGTCTGAGACGGTCCAGGTGAATTTGAGGTCGGGGTGGATGGTGTTGGCAAAGTGGATGAACTGTTCCACCTCTTCGTGGGAGCACCACGCAGCGCCGATAGTCATTGATGTAGCGGAAGAAAAGTTGGGGGATGTTGCAAATGTCGCTGCGGAAGATGGACTGTTCCACATATTCTACGAAGAGGCAGGTATAGCTGGGGCCTATGCACGTCCCCATGGCTACTCCTTTGGATTGGAGGAAGTGGGAGGATTGGAAAGAGAAGTTGTTCAGGGTGAGGACCAGTTCAGTCAGTCGAAGGAGGATATCAGTGGAAGGGTACTGGTTGGTACGGCGGGAAAGGAAGAAGCGGAGGGATTCGAGGCCTTCGTGATGGGGGATGGAGGTGTACAGGGACTGGATGTCCATAGTGAAGATAAGGGGACCGGGGAAGCGAAAATCATGGAGGAGGTGGAGGGCGTAGGTGGTGTCCCGAACGTAGGTGGGGAGTTGTTGGACTAAGGGGGACAGGACCGTGTCGAGGTATGCAGAGATGAGTTCAGTGGGGCAGGAGCAGGCTGAGACAATGGGTCGGCCGGGGCAGTCAGGTTTGTGGATTTTGGGCAGGAGGTACAAACGGGCGGTGCGGGGTTGTGGGACTATGAGTTTGGAGGCGGTGGATGGGACGTCCCCTGAGGTGATGAGGTTATGGATATTCTGGGAGATGATGGTTTGGTGGTTGGAGGTGGGGTGATGGTCAAGGGGCCGGGAGGAGGAGGTGTCCGTGAGCTGGCGTTTAGCCTCAGCGGTGTAATGGTCGGTGCACAAAACTACTACCGCGCCTCCCTTGTCTGCCGGTTTGATAGTGAATTTGGGGTTGGAGAATAACCTGGTGTTATGCAATTTTTTACTTTGTCCACCCCAGTCCAACACCAACACCTCTGAATCACAAATATTAAGAGACACAGCATTGATTCCCGTGGTACACCATTGGACGCTAGCCTCCAAATAAATAAGCTGATGTTTTGTGATTTTAAACATTAACATAAAGGATGCAGCTGTGAATATGGATGAGGCGTGGGGGTGTCATAAGTAAGTTTGTGTTTGATACAAAGATTGGCCGGTTAGTTGGCAGTGAGGAGGAAGGCCTTATGTTACAGAAAGATGCAGATGGAATGGTCAGATGGTCACATCAATGGCAGATGAAATGTAAACCTGATAAATATGAGGTGATGCACTTTGGAAGAAGGAACCAGGCAGGTGAGGACTCAATGAATGGCAGCAGACTAGGAAGCTCAGACGGTGCTTTTCCACACTTACCTGAATGTGGCTGGACAGGGTAACACACAATTTGAGAAAGCATACGGGAGCGTAAAAACAGCCTTCTCACATCGAAGCATAGATTATAAGAGCTATGCGGAAATTTCATTAGCCAAGATGGAATACTGTGTGTAATTCTGGGAGCTACATTCCAGGAAGGATGTGATTGCACTTGAGGGTGTGCAGAGGAGATTCACCAGGATGTTCCCTGTGATAGAGCATATCAGCTATGGAGAGAGGCTGGGTAAGCTCGGGTTGTATAGTTTGGAGCTGAGAAGGCTGAGTGGGACGTGAATCAGGAGGATAAGATTACGAGGGACATGAACGAAGCGGATAGACAGCAGCTGGTCCTTTTAATCAAAGGGACACACTTTTAAAGTGAAGGGTTTGAGGCTCAGTGAGGATTTGAGGACTGTTTTTCATCCAAATTGTGGTGGGGTCTGGGATGCACTTCGTGGGAGGGGAATTGTCATGGTAACCTCAAAAACATTAGAAAATACATGGTTATGCCATAAGATTCACAGATACGGGTTTTGTGTTGGAAAGTGGGGCTAATGTAGACGTGCTGTATTTCTGATAGTACAGAGTCTGTGCTTCTGTGATTGTATGGCTGTGGAGGATCAATCATTCAATAGCTTAAGATAGGAATTGATGGGTGTCTGAAGAATATCTTATCACAGTGTATATGAGTGAACTTGTAATATCTTCTGAAAATACATTAATGGCAAAATTAAGAGAAAAAGGTGCAGCTTTCTTACAGCCTGATACCAGATAATTGAGTAGAGGAAAATAGAAGATCAATGGAGCAAATACTTCAGTTATGCCTTCACAGAATAAAAACTAAATAAATAAAGTTTCCTCGCAATACTAGGGAATTTTAGTCCGGTGAGAAAAGGGGAATAGAATGAAATTAGCAACTAAAAAGTTTTCGAGAAAATATTGGAAAATATTGAAAATATTAATAGGCATAAACAAAGTCAACAGAGGTTTATGAAATAGGAATCATATTTGAGCAAAATTATGGAGAAGGTATCAACGCAATACGATTGGAATCTCAGAAAGAATTTTTGATAAAGCCCCAAGCCTATTGTGCAAATTCGAATCCTATGGGACTGGGGCTAATATATGGTCATGGTTTTAGAATGGGAGAGTTGGCAGGAAACAGTGAGTAGGAATAAAACCATGTTTTTTGAAAGGAAGGCTTGGAGGATATAACAAGGTTTGACATCCAGCAATTCCTAATACACATCATATTTTTGGTTGAGGGGCTCAATTGCAATACTCCCAAGTCTGCTGACAGCACTAAATGAAGTCAGCTTGTGAGTGGATGAGGAGGATGTAAAAATGGTTCCAAAGTGATTGAGACAAGTGGAGTGACTGGGCAAATACCTGGCAGATGGAGAGAAATGGCAGAAATGAGAGGTTGTGTACTTTGATGGGATCAGTTGAATGACAGCCTATCATTTGAAAAGTGATTGGTTGAAAAAATTAGATAAATAAATGAACTTAAGCTGCATTTTTGTTTATTTCTGCGCAGCCTTCCAAGTCCATGTAGGGCTGTGTGTTCTGAACATGGAAGTCAAGACTGGGAATGGCATTGGCACGCTGTATACAGTGTACATAGACTCAGCAAGTAGGGAGCTGTAACATTGAAAAGAATCTGGATTTCCCTGTATACCAGTCACTGAAAGCAATATTGCAGGAGCAGATGATATATTCAACTTCATTTCAGGGGGATTTAGAATTCAAGAGTAAGGGTCATTTACGGCAACTGTACAGGGCCTTGGTAGGACCCCAACTCGAACATTGTGCTGAGTTGTGTGCAGTTTTGGTGTCCTTACCTTATAAAGGGCAAACCTGACATTGAGGGAGTGCAGTGAAGGATGACCAGACTAATCTCTGGGATGACAGGTTAGTTGTGGGAGCAGAGTTTGGGGTGACTCGGCCTGTATTCCATGGGCTTTAGGAAGATGGGTGGAGATCTCAGTGAGATATATAAAACTCTGACAGGGTGTGACAGATTGTAAGTAGGGATGATATTTCACTTTATAGAAAATGGTTCACGAATCGCAATGCAGTCAAATCATACTTAATAAACAAGCGTTCTCAGAGAACTCCCTGTTTATTGATGGGCCAAAGGCACTATATTTCATAATGTTTAAACATATTTTGGGATATGAACATTGTGTGGGGAAACTGCATTGAGGAAATGTTCGGCAATGAACTAGCATGGGGAAAGATCAATGTGTTGAATGACCTCCTCCTCTCCCGATGATTCTGTGCAGTCTGTGGAAAAACTCTGTAAACGTTGTCACAAACTTTCATATGTTAGGAAGGATGTCTATGTAGTGTCAACAGAACTGTGTTTCCCGCTCCCGTTTCTGATAACGAGGTTGATGCCGGATGTTCCGTCAGGTTTTATCCTTTAAGACCTCAGAATAGTTTGCTACAATTGAGTGTCTCGCTTGGCCGATTCAGAGACCATGCCTGTGTGTCTGGAGTCACTTTTTGGCCAAGAAAGCACGGGAGATTCACTTCCTGAAAGTACATTGGGGAAGGATATCAATGTGAACAATCAACATTGGACAGTATTACTGACACCAGATTTTAGATATCGATGTTTTATTAATTATTTTTAACTTCCACCAGCTGCCAGAGCATTGACCTGGTCTGGATTCATAATCCAATGATATGTCCACTACTGCACGATCTCCACATGGGAATCTATTGGAAACCATACTGACCTGATTATTTCGGTGCTACTTGACCGCTCTATCGAAACGTATCCCCACCAATGTGACAGTCGTGATGGGACTGAGGGTGTGGTAATTGGTCAGATTGTCATTATTCTCCTATTCAGGGACTGTATATAGTTGAGTAATTTTCCTCATTGCGAGGAAGATGTCAGAGTTGGAGCTGGAATGAAACGTGGGATGGCGTTTTTTACAGTGGGCAGGGTGGGAAGTGGTGTAATCTAGAGAGATGTGGGAGTCAGTCGGTTTATAGTATACGTCCGTGCTGAGTCGGTCGTCCGAGAGAGAGATGGAGGGGTCTAGGAAGGGGAGGGAGGAGTCTGAGACTGTCCAGTTAAATTTGAGGTTGGGGTGGAAGATGTTCGTAAAGTGGATGAACTGTTTAACCTCCTCGTGGGAGCACGAGTTAGCTCCGATACAGTCATCAATGTAGCGGAGGAAAAGGTGGGGGTATATTCCCAATTCCTTCACCTTCACCGCATCTGCTCCCAGGAGGACCAATTCCAATACCGAATAACCCAGATGGCCTCCTTCTTCAAACACTGCAATTTCCCCTCAGACGTGATTGACGATGCTCTCCACCGCATCTCCTCCACTTCCTGCTCCTCCGCCCTTGAACCCCACCACTCCAATCGCCACCAGGACAGAACCCCACTAGTCCTCCCCAACCACCCCACCAACCTCCAGTAACATCGGATCATCCTTCGTCATTTCCACCACCTCCAAACGGAGCGCACCACCAAGGATATATTTCCCTCCCCACCCCAATCAGCGTACCAGAAAAAAACACTCCCTCCACGAATCCCTTGTCAGATCCACACCCCCCACCAACCCAACCTCCACTCCTGGCACCTTCCCCTGCAACTGCAAAAAATGCAAAACTTACACCCACACCTCCCGCTTCGCTTCCCTCCAAGGCCCCAATGGATCCTTCAATATCCATCAGAAATTCACCTGCACCTCCACACACATCATTTACTGCATCCGCTGCACCCGATGTGGTCTCCTATACATTGGGGAGACCGGCAGCCTACTTGCAGAACGTTTCAGTCAACACCTCTGGGACACCGGCACCAACCAACACAACCACCCTGTGGCTCAACATTTTATCTCCCTCTCCCACTCCACCAAGGATGTGCAGGTCCTTGGCCTCCTCCATTGCCAGACCATGGCAACACGACGCCTGGAGGAAGAGCGACTCATCTTTCGCCTAGGAAACCTCCAACCACAAGGGATGAATGCACATTTCTCCTTCTTCCACATTTCCCCTCCCCCACCTTTTCTCAGTCCCAACCCTCAGACTCAGCACCGCCTTCTTGACCTGCAATCTTCTTCTCGAATTCTCCGCCCCCACCCCCCTCCAGCCTATCACCCTCACCTTAACTTCCTTCCACCTATCGCATTCCCAATGCCCCACTCCCAAGTCCCTCCTACCTACCTTTTATCTTAGCCTGCTTGGCACACCCTCCTCATTCCTGAACAAGGGTTTATGCCCGGAACGTCGATCCTCCTTCTCCTTTGATGCTGCCTGACCTGCTGCGCTTTTCTCGCAACACATTTTTAAACAACTACCTCATTGTCCACTTTAATTTGAGGAATGTCCGAATCAGAATCCTCTGAAGTTGTTTTTTCCTTCTGTGCCGTAATCATTAACACCTTGTTCTCTGGCTGTCCTTACCTGTCAAAGTACATTTTGAGCATATTCACATGACATACGCTGTGAGATTTCTTTCTATCTGGAGTCCCTATCAAGTAGTTACTTTCACTCAATATCCGTTGTATTTCATAAGGCCTACTAAACCTTGCTTTTCTAGGTTCACCTATAACTGGAAGTAACAGTAATATCTTATCCCCGATCGCAAAATTGCATTTTTTTTATTCCCTGTCCGCTTCCTGTTTTATTATATGTTGCATTTCTTTTAAATGATGTCGAACCAACTCCCCAGCGCTATTAATCGTTCGTTAAATTTTGAGACCTAATCCCAATGTGTGGCCTTTGAACTCTAATTTACTATTTTCTCCTTAATCAATTTTAATGGTCCCCTCACTTAATGCCCCAAAAATAATTCCAATGGAATGAATTTGCTCTGTTAATTGGGGGTATCCCTGATCACAAAAAGTACAAATGGAATTCCCTAACCCTAATCATCTGGATAATCCTGATTATAAGCCCTCAACATGGTCTTTAATGTTTAATGTCACCTTTCTAGCGCTCCCTGCAATTGTGGATAGTTTGCAGTAGATTTGAATTGCTTCATTCCTAAGACATTATAGTGATTAATTCGATGTGTAGCTTGAACTTTAATTTCACTGTGTCTTCATTGGTAGTCCGTATCTATTTTTTTAAATTTAAAAATTCCTTTGCAATTCTTCTGGCTGTGATACTGAACCTTGGGATGGCCTCTGGAAATCTAGTCGATGCATCCATTATTGTTTAAAAAATACTGATGCCCAATCTTTTGATTGTGGTCTGGGACCTAGCCAATCAATTAAGACTCCTATAAAAGGTTCCTCAAATGCCAGAAAATTTAAGAAAGGTGCAGGTTGTATTATCGCATGTGCTTTTCCAATTACCTGACATGTGTGATTCATCTGGCAAAATTCAACTACATCCTGTTGCAGTCCAAGCCAGTAAAATGTCTCCGTAGTCAGTCTGGTTTTTTTTTTCCCTCACTCCTAACTGACTTCTAGCTGGTAACTCAAGCACCATTCGCATCACCTCATTTCTGTACCCCATTGGCAATGTGATTTGATGAATCTCTTCCCATTTCTCATCTCCTTGAATATATGATAGTCTCTATTTCCTCATTTAGTCATCAATTTTGAGGTAATAAAGCTCAGGGATACATTCAAAATTCCTAACGTTTGTGCTTTTTGATACAACTGCTTTAAACATTTATCTTTCTGCTGTGACTCAATTAGTTTAGCTGAGCAAAAAATATTCACATGATCACCTACTTGCTCCTGTTTTGTCTCAAATGTCTGATGGAACAAAGTATCTGCTCATGCCACTTAAACTTCCTTATCTTTACATTTTTGATATTTTCTGTTTCAACTGGTGTCATTGGGAATTTATTACCCACAATCAGGAAAGTTTCCAGGATGAGATTCCTACATTGATTCAGTTGCCTGCATATCCACTTTTCAACGAGAGTGGCAGTAATCCTACCACTGAATCAGCTATTTTTTCCGCAAGGACAAATTGTATTCCTGGAGCAGAGAGTTTGTCCAATACCTCTACCACAATTTCCCCACACTTTTCTGGACATGCTCACTTTACATAATTTTGCACCTTATGTCTCATGGTGAATTGCCTTTCGCAGTACTTTTTCTGGGAATATTCCTTCAGGAGTACATATCTCCTTGTCTATTCACAGAGGATCCTGTGTCTCTTAATATTGCATCCTCTTTACCTGCCGTATGTGAATAAACTTTCCCTTTACAGGTATATTTTCTAAGCAGATCTGGCACTCCCTCCGTCACAAACCTCCAATCAGATTATACACTCTGATGCAGCTTTCTAGTTTCCACTGTGCATTCTGTTACCGCTCCATCAAAACTCCCATATTTATTCCTTTTTCCTGCGTCTGTGTTTTTTTTCTGAACCCACCAAAACAGTGATTTCATGTGCCCTAATTTGTTGCAATGAAAACACCGGAGTTTTTTTTAAATCTTCTTTGCCTCGTTCAGGTATTGCCTTCACGGAGATCTACGTCTCCCTTTCTACGTCGGGATTTCTCTTTGCCCCAATTTCTATCCATCATGGACTGAAATTGACTCTGGAAGCCAAAACAAGTTTTGTAACAATAATCACTAGTCATAATCATCAGCCTCTTCAGCTGCCAGTCTTGTCTTTATATCTCTAGTATCTTCCAAATGAGGTTGCACTTTGTGAATGCTTAAACTCCTCCAAAGTAATTGTCTCTCTCAGAGCATTGTAGATTTGCTCTCTTTTTAAAACTCTTATCCATTTATCAAAATTACATCGTTTGATTCTTTCAAACTCAATATTTGTTTGGACCAGGATCCCTCCTTAAATTCCTGAAACGTTGTCTGTAGACTTTTGGCACATACTCATATGTACATTTTCCCCTTCTCATACTCCCCAGATCCCTCCTCTGATAGTGTTGCGCATACCTCACTAGCTCTACCTACAAGTTCTGTTTGGGTCAACAAAACCTACATGGTCACTGGCCACTGAAATTCTTTAGCCACTTCCCTCCTCATTAATCTAGGCAAGCTGTGAATATACTGAAACACGTTTCTCACCAGGCTTTGGACTCACCACGGGTTTGCCCATCTTCAGTCTGTACCTCACTAAGCTGACCTTCAGCCTTCATCCTCATCCTTTTCAGCTGACTTTCCATTCTAAGTGTCCACCTCTGAAGCTCAAATGCTCCCTCTTTTGCTTTCTCTCCTGCTGAAGCTATCTATTATATTTTTCTCTTTCCTCTGTTAAACCTAATCGTTATCTTTCTTCCTCTTCTGGTTTTAGTCGTAGCTCAAATTGCTTCATCTCTGCATCTAACTCAAGCTGCTTCTTTTGCGATTGAAGTTTAGTCATCCCCACAGATCCTGATGGTGTTTCCAGCAGATTAGAATGCTGAGCTACTGCTGCAATCCTCTCATCTTTCCTCACATTAAACGGTAGCTTTAACTCCCTTTGTATTCGAATTCCTGCGGCTTGGACTTATGTGCATTTTGTAAAACTCCCCAAGGTCACTTTCTCCACCTTCAACACACGAAATAAGAGACAACATCCCCTGCCAATCGCTGCCTAAATTCTGCAAAGGCCCCCTAATCTGTTATGGACCAGACCCGACCCCTCAAAACATTTTAAGCAGGTAGCCGGATGGTAAAGTTGCTAGTTGTTGAAGATTAGTGTATAGCTGATATTCCCAGAGAGAATCAGCTGGTCAGACTGCCGAGTTTTAAACATATGACATTTATTTGCCAAATTACCAAATTAAACATAAGGAACAAAAAATAGAATACCAGAATAACGTATTGTATCCGAACCTGACAGTCTATCCCGATTTAAGGATGCTGTTCCAATATACTTGCAACAATTCCAAGAAACAAAACCCCTTAGCACCAAGAATAAAACTGACACAACTGCTTAAAGGTTATAATGTCAGAAGGGCAGAAGGAGGCAGAGAGCGTCCAGTGACTCTGACTCAACTAGCCCCTGAACTGATCCAACCTGTCCAGTTGTGGGAGCAGGACAGGTCCTCCTGATTATACAGGGTACTTTTTAAAGGCTTGAAAGGCTTCTGGATGAGGCATTATCTGTTAGGTATAAACAAAAGGACCCCAACGAACCTTTCAAAATTCTGACATATTGGAATCTTGGGTCCTTTAGACCCTCTTTCAAAAAAACCAAGGACAACATAACCCTGTAAAAGGACTGGCTTTGTGAGAACATGCCACATTTGGCTTTGGACTGAATTCCAAAAATGTAAGTCTTACCGCTTTGAAGCCAATCTAATGTATTAAGGTATTTGTTAATTTACATAAAACAGTGTTCAACCATATTGTGTGTTGAAGCTTCTGCATTGTCACGAGTGGAATGTCCCGACAGATCCACACTTCCTGTGTATGGTCAGGGCAAATATATCCACTGAGAATCAGTTGCTTGGCGCCTGTTCTAGTCAAGGAGAGACCAGCATGGAAACCACATCTGGATTGTGATTTGTTTTTTGGATGGTCATGTTGGAGCGTTCAGGTGGTTACAGCATTACAAATGAATTACACAGCAGTATCATCTAGTCCGCGATAAGAAAACGTCCATAATTCTCCCTCAGAATTAACTTCACGAGAGCAATTGGTGATGGGAGATGTGACCATTAGCCAGCGATGTCAACATTCAATTCAATCCAGTTGTTATTTTGAACTGAAGGCCACATTCTGAAAGGAGTAATCTGGATCTGTTTGTTCAGTGACTGTGATTGATGTCACTCTCCATGGATCCTAATTATGTCACTGGATGGTTTTCCTCTTCTATTTGTATGGGGCTTCTTCCAATGCTTTACCCCATTGTTGCTGCAGATGTATCACCAGCAACACTGACAAGAATCAGCAGTTGCAGCGACAGGGAAAGGAGACATCAGAATCTGAGAACCATAGACTGGAATGTTCCAACAATGGGCCAGAATCTGAGAACAGTAAATGGAATGTTTCAACAGTGGATCAGAATGTGAGAGCATTAGACTGGAATGACGCACCAATGGTTCAGAGTCTAAGAAAAATAGACTGGAATGCTGCAACAATGGACAGGAGTTTATCTTGGTGTCATTTGTATTTTTCCTGGTCTTGGCACATATTACCAGTTCGGATATTAGGTGTACTGCTGATTATTCAGGCTGGTTACTATCCCATGCTCACTATTGTTGGTGTTTCTGGTAAGTCTCCCCATCTCTATCTACTTATTAATCCCACAGTGAACTTCAGTGCTATTTCTGTTATCTATATTTAGTAAATACTGAAAATATTGTCTTCAGTTTCAAATGCAAATCCATTCAGTACCCACAAATTTCAGAACTGCCCACACCCCTGCCCTCACAAACATCAGAAAACAAGACTGTTCACAATCACAAAGTACCTATTTTCCCCGAATTCATTTATGTCTTGGTACT
The DNA here is from genome assembly GCF_047496795.1 of Chiloscyllium punctatum. NCBI lineage: Eukaryota > Metazoa > Chordata > Chondrichthyes > Orectolobiformes > Hemiscylliidae > Chiloscyllium > Chiloscyllium punctatum. Next base: position 23,440,629 of record NC_092790.1, on the reverse strand, counting down.
CTCTCCATCACCAAAGATACCTACTCTCAGCTCCATTGTATCGCCAGACCCCATCTTGACGTCAGTGCGTGTGCTAAATAAACCATTATCTATACCTTGGTAAAAGTGAGAGTTTATGGTTCCTGTTCTCTTCCAATCACTCTTTCCGTTCCAAATGTTTCCATCAAAATCTTGTTCTTGTCAGTAAAGTATGACAGGGACACGGTGTCAGAGTCATAATGTCGCTGGCCACGTAATTCAGTGGCCAAGGTAACTACACTATGGACACTGTTTCAAATCCTATCACAGACGATGACTGAACTTAAATTCAACTGACAGGAACTGGAAATAAAAGTGAATTTTACTAATATAATCCCAGCAGCACTTTGTCAATAAGTTTATCTATTTCACTGTTGTACTTTGGTGATTAAATCTCACATTATTGCCTGATCTGCATTAAGACTGACGTCAGACCCAATACCTTAAGGAATGGCCTCACAGTAAAACGCATTTAGTGAGGTCCACAAATGCTGCCCTGTCAGTGATGCAGACATCCCATGAAAGGTAGAGGAAAAAAATTGCCTCGAGAGATCAGAAACAAAAGGAACGAATAAGTGCCAGAGAAACTGAACAGATTTGGCAGCCTCAGGTCGAGAGAAAAATAGAAGTGACATTTTGCGTCCAATCACCATACGTCAGAACTGAATGTAGCTGGGAAATAGTGCGTTTGATGTTGATGACATGGATGGCAGTTGTGAAAGGGAGAAGGAGTGAGTTGAATAGATAGAGAAAGAGAGAGGTAGAGAGAAAGAAACAAACAGAGGGATTGTTGATGATCAGCTGGAGTGGAAATAAAAGTCCAGACTAATCTTATTTATTTTTCTCCTGTTCCCATATTACAGAAGTTCATGCCCATGTAAAACGTACATCAAAGTCTCGGTTTGAAGTCAGCTATGTCCCTTTGTCTCTCTTCCTTGAGTGTGATCATCTTCTTTTATTCAGTAATGGGATGCTAGGCCAGTATATAATTCCCTTTCCGCATTGTCCTTGAGAAGGTGCTGGTGAGCCACCTTCCTGACCCACTGCAGTCTGTGAGCTGTTAGTAGTCAGTGCTGAGGTCCGCCCGGTTTCATTTATTTGAGAATTTGTAGTGAGTGATATAACCGAGCGGCTGGCTTGGACATTTCAAACGACAACTCTGTGTAAACCACAGTGCGGTGGGTCTGGACTCACATGTAAGTCTGACAGGGTGAAGACAGTAGATTTCCTTCCCTGAAGTGCATTAATGTGCCAGGTAGGATAAACGCAATGGTTTCATTAGATTCTCAATTCCTGATATTTTATTGAATGCACATTCCAACATTTGCCATGGTGGGATTCGAAACCGGGGTCTCCGTTATCACCTGGGTCCCTGGGTTAATATTCCAGAGATAATACAGCTAGGCCATCACCTCCGCAGAATCTCCAACCATCTCCAATGGCAATAGTGATGTTGTTGTTGGCGTGGCTGTGCTTAAAGTATAGCGTTTTTCAAGGCAACAAAATGATTTGGCAAAACATACCATCCTTCCCAGTTTGTATTTATGCGAAGGTGAGATGATGGGAAGTGTTCTTGGTGAAAAGGAGGTGGGTGTCCTTGGTCATGAGCCACTGATAGAATTCATACGGAGCAGTAGGTAATCAGCCCAGTAAATGTATAGTGTCCTTCATTGCAAAATGATGGAAGTATAAGTATGAAGACACCTTACTGAATTGGTAAAGTGTTATTGAAACAGTACTTGGGACGCTGTGAACAGATTTTCTCTCCTTTATGAGGAATGATCTCCTTGCCACAATGAGACAGAATACAGGCAATGCGCCAGAGTAATCCCTGCGTTGAAGGTACCACAAGGAGAGTGTGAAGGAAATGAGTGATTAATCTGTAATGCGTAAAAAGAATAAAAAGTGATTGCAATAAAACCTGAGCGTTATGGACCGATATTCATTATTTTCAAAACTAAACATTGATACCGTGAAATACTATGTGTTTCCCGCAATATATGTTTTCACATTTGGTCAAATATATGATAGGGAATGTTAAGAAGGACATGGGCCAAGTACCAGAAAATGGAGTTAGCATGGATGGACATTTTAGTCTGAATGGTCCAGTTTGGGCTAAAGGGCACGTTGAACTCTATGACTCTGTGATAGTTTACATGTCTCCGTGGAGCCCCCATGTTGGGTGAGAGACAGCTCCAGGCTCTGAACAAACTCTCTCCGTCTCAATGCACGGTTGGAGTGAGACCCTGCACTGAGCATCATGTTGTTTACAAACTTGTCAGCAGCCACATTCTGACAGGGTTGGTCATTCTCAAAAGCTTCTGACCACCATGCAGAAGACTAGCCCTGTCTTCTCGGAGATGGATGATGCCTCCTTGAGATGTGTCACAAACCATCCGCTGTGCCTTCTTACCATCAGCAAACCACGTTATTATAACACGCGTGAAACATTAGCAATGGAGCCAGGAGGCACAACATGGAGCAGTCTGTCTGTCCAGTCTCTGCTTCATTAGTTTGTAGTGTTGCAGCATCAATGACATCCGCTTATTTCAGTGTAACAGTTTGGAGGGGCTGAATGGCCTCATCTGTTCGTGTGTCAATATTTTGGGTGGCTGAATGTCCTCTTCCTCGTTCCAGGGAAGAGGTCCATTATTGGGTGACCCGTGGTCGCTGCTTACCTGCGTGTTGTGCTGACTAGATTCCTTACCTTCCTGTGTAATAATAGACAAACAGGAGGCTGGAAGAAACAGCAAGTCAAGCAGCATCAGGAGGTGAAGAAGTCAACATTTCAAGTATAGCCGTTCTTCAGGACTGCGAGTGGGGGTAGGGGGAACTGCAGATAAAGAGGGGAAGGAGTGGTTCGGGTGGGGAGAGCAGCAGGTTGGTGAGGTAGGAGTTAGGTGGACACAAGTGGTGGGTGCAACCTGGTTGGTCGATGAGAGGGATGAATCCGGTTGGGAGCTAGAAGGCGGGGTCATTTGGTTGAATGGAAGGGAGAAGGCGGGGCTGGAAAGCGAGTAGGGCTATCTTTGGGAAGGATATTTCAAATTGGAGAATTCAATGTTGAGTCCTCGGGGTTGTAGGCGAACCAGGCAGAAGGTAAGATGTTGTTCGTCCAATTTGCGGTCTGACTCACTGTGGCAACAGAGGAGGCCAAGGAGGTCATGTTGGAAAGGAATTGGGAAGGGGAATTGAAATGGGTGGTGACTGGCAGTTCAGGTCAGCCGCTGTGAGCCCGGCTGTGATGCTCGGTGAAATGAGCCCTTAGTTTACGTTGCTCTCCCCGATGTAGAGAAGCCCACATCAGGTGCACCTGATGCAGTAAACTAGGTTGAAGGAGAGGCAGGTGACCTATGTTTCATGTCGAAGGACTGTTTGGGGCCTTGGATGAGCTGAGGGAGGTGGTGTGCCAGCAGATGATGCATTTTATTCATCTGCAGGGTCAGTTGCCAGTGGGGCTTGGCGGATTTGGTGGGGAGTGTGGCACGAACCAAAATTAGTGAAGTGATTGGTCCTTATGGAAGATGTGACAGGTTGATGGGATCCAACCAAGTTTAGTGTATCTGGCACTCCTAATGTAGTCTTCTCTATATCAGGGAGACCAAATGTAAACTAAGGGGAATGCTTTGGTGAGCATCTCATCTGGGCCTGTAAGGGCTGATCTGACTTCCCAATCATCTCCAATTGCAATTCCCCCTCCCACTCCATTTCCGACATGTTCATCCTTGACCTCCTCCATTGCCTCAACGAACCAAAGCACAAACTGGAGCAACAACACTTCATATTCTACCGATGTAGCCTACAGCACGGGGGACTCAACATTGAGTTCTCCAATTTCTAGTAACCTCCCTTCCAATACCCCGACTCCCTGCCCAGCCTCTCGCCCTTCCATTCCTCTGATCAACTCATCTTCCAGCTCTCAACTGGATTCATTTCTCCCATTGACCAACCCGGTGGTAACCCTCGACCTGTGTTCCCCACTTCACCACACCGCCTCCTCCGACTCTTGCACCTCGACTCTTTATCTATACATACCGTTACCCCCACCCCAGTCATGAAGAAAGCTTATGCCCAAGGGCTGGACTTCTTCTCTTGATGCTGCCTGGCCTGTTGTGTTCTTCCAGCCTCCTGCATTCCAACATTTGTAGTTTTTTTTAAAACAAACTCTTCTTGTGCAATAGGTAAGAGATAGTAAATGGGCTGTGCCTCTTCTTATCCAATAGCTTCAATGGGCTGAATGGCGTTCTCACATTTCTGTGATACCAGCTTGGGATACAGAATGAGCTGCTCTTTTTTAGTTCTTTGGAAATGTTCAGAGTCCAGTAGTACTGTTACACTAATGTTACCTAGACGTTAACAGCATGAGCTTGAATGTTGACCAGGTTTTGATGCTTTATGCGATATTTTCTGAGCATTCTCACTTCTGATCTAATGACGGAGGGGAAGACGCTGATGAACCAGCTGAAGATGTTTGTGTCGAGGAAGCTACACGGAGGATCGCTAACATAGATATCTAGGGACTGAGAGGATTGATCTGCACCAGCCACATGGTGTCCTGAATGGCCCAACCACTTAGGAGTCTACAACTGTTTCCCATTAGATTCAATGTTATTTAGTCTCCTTGACACCTTCCTCAGTTACGCCCTGCAGTGATGTCAGGGTCAGTCACTCTGATACTGTGCTCATATATTTTGTTCATGTCAAAGGTCAAGGTAAATCCGTGGGGACTGTTTCCTTCTCTCAGAGGGTAGTGACTGTTCGGGCCTCTCTAATCCAGACAGCTACATCTCTGAAATGTTTGAGGGAGCAGAATGGTGGTAAAGGATCTTGACACATCAGGGAGTTGAGGGCTACAAAGAATTGGGCAGAGAAGAGAAATTAATGCCGGGAAAGATCAGCCCTGACCTTATTGACGGGAGGGGCAGGCTTTACAGGCTACATAGCCTGGTGTTATTCCCGTGTACCCCATAGTCCAGTCACTTTGTTGCCTTTTCCATTTCCTGTGTTATTGACTTCAAGTAGCTGAATAGCCTGATCGTGTTGCTGCATGATCTGGAATGGGTCTAGTTCTATGGCCATGAGGATTGATTGGCCTCCTCCTGTAACTGTATATCATACTCCAAGGGCTGAAAAGCCTTATCCTGTTCTGGTGTAACTGAAAACCATTGGGACCAGATCTATCACCCTTGGAGAAAGTGAGCACGACAGATGCTCGAGATCAGAGTTGCAAAGTGTGGCACTGGAAATGCCTAGCCAGTCAGGCAGCATTCAAGAAGCAGGAGTATCGAAATCTTGGACATTCCTAATGATAGGCTTATGCCCAAAACGTCGATTTTCCTTCCCCTCCAATGCTGCCTGACCTGCTGTTCTTGTCCAGCACCACACATTTGGACGTCTACTGGCCCGCCCTAGTCAATCTTCCTGGTCACGTCATCAAAGAAATTTAACAAATTCTTCAGGCATGAACTTCCACTCAAAAAGCCATGCTCACTATTCCTAATCAAACCCTGTTTTCCGAATGCATGTACATCTTATCCTTCAGAATCTTCTCAAGAAATTTACCTATCACGGATGTTACGCTGACTGGTCTGTATTTCCCAGGCTTTATTTTTTCAGTCCTTCTTGATTAAGTGCACAACATTTGCTATCCTTCAGTCTTCTGGGATCTCACCTGTGGTAACTGATGATCAAAATTATCAGCCAGGGCCCCCGCAAATTCTTCTCTAGCCCCTTGCAGTGGTCTTGGATATATCTGGTAAGGACCATGAGATTTCTTCAACTTCAAAGATTCTAGTACATCAATTACTCCTCTACTGTGATACAGACTGTCCCTAAGATATCACCACTAATTTCCCCAAATTCCCATATATTCATGTCTTTCTCCACTGTAAATATAGAGGAGAAATATTTGTTTAGAACATTGCCTATCTCTTATGGTACTGCACATGCATGTCCACTTTGGTCTTTGAGGGGTCTTATTCTCTCTTTAGTTAATGATTTTCCTTTAATATACTTAAAGTGCCTCTTTGGATTCACTCTGATCTTCTCAGTCAAGGTTATCTCATCCCCCCTTTCGCCCTTCTGATTTCCTTCTTCAATATACTCCTATATCCCCTGTACACCTGCAGGGATTTCCGTGATCCAAGCTGCCTCTACCTGAGCCGCGCCTCCACATTTTGTTTGGTCAAAGCTTAAACATTTCTTGTTATCCAGGTTTCCTCATTTCTGTCAACGTTCCTTTCATCCTCACAGGAATATATAGATATTAAACTCCCACTTGCTGGAGGTCCCTTTGCTAGCAAACAGACAACTCCGATCAACCCCTGCAAACTCCTGTCTGAGACCATCAAAATTAACCTTGCCCCAATTTTGAACTTGAATCTGTGGATCAACTTCTTCCCTCACCATAACTATTTTGAAATTAACAGACCTATGGTTACTAGTCCCAAAGTGTCATCTACTGTCACCTCACTCACCTATCCTGATATATTTAGTGAGTAGGTCAAATATTGCCCCTTCCTGATTAGCACCCTCTATATACTGCTGGAGGACACTTTCCTGACGCACTTAATTGATTACATCCCATCAAATCCCTTCATGCTCCGGCAGTTCCAGTCTGTGTTATAAAGATTAAAACCCCTATTATGACAACCCGAATGTTCCCTGCAAGTCTCCCCAAACTCTCTAGATATTTTTGTTTCTGTAATTCCTGTTGACAGTTTGGGGGTCTACATTACAACCCCAATAAAGACACCATCCGCTTCTTATTTCTTAGTCCAACCCACAAAGCCTCACTGGATGATTCGTCAGTTATTTGACCTCTGATCACTGCTTTATACTCCCCTTGATTAGAAATGCAACTCCCCTCCCTCTTTCCACCATCTCTGTCCCTCCTAATGCATTTATCCTGGTACATTAAGCTGTCAGTCCTACCCATCCCTCAGCCATGTTTCTGTAATAGCTAGACTATCCAGCGCCGATTATCTAACCACACCCTGAATTCATTGGCCTTGTCTGTCAGCCCTTTCACATTGAAATAAATGCAATTTAATCAAAGGCATTCCTTGCTCCCTATCATGTTCCAGCCTGATCTGTCTCTTCAACGTAGTATTTCTGAATACTGTATCTCCTTCCAGCCTCACACTTGCCTCCCTGCTCTTGAGGATACCACCTCCTGCCAAACTCGTTTAAACACTCCCTTGTAGCACGAGCAAAACTGGCTGCGAAGATATTGGTCCCCCGTCCAGTGCATGTGCATGTGCCACCAGTCCCTCTTGAACAGGTCAACTCTGTCACAGAAAAGCTCCGAATTATCTAAAAATATGAATCCCTCCCCCTGCACCAATTCTTTAGTCACATACTCATCTGCCATATCCTCCTGTTCTTACCTACACTCGCTCATGACACTGGAAGATATCAGGTGACTGTCAAGGTCTTGTTTTTTAACTTTTCTGCGAGCTCTCAGTAATCACTCTGTAGGACCACATTCCTATGTCTACCTGTTTCATTTGTGCCAACGTGCACAATGACTCCTTACAGCTCACCAACACCCCCACCCCCCAACTCCGAGTACGTTCAGCAGACACTCAGAGACATCCTGGACATTGACAACTGAGAGGCAACACACCATCCTGGTTTGCCGTTTGAGGCCACAGAATCTCTTATATCTAAGACCCTGTTTACCTTTATCCTTTCCCATTGCTCCCCAGAACCAGTCGTAATGCAACTAAGCTGGCTATTGCTGGTTTCCCCTAAATGGTCATTTCCTGACATCCATCTCCCAACACTACAAAATCAGTATCAAAAATGGTATACTTGTTTTCGAGAGGAATGCCACAGGGGATTCTTGCACTCTCTGCTACTCCCTTCCCCATTCCTGGTTGTCGCCCAGCTACTCTCTGCCTGGAACACGACAGGAAGCAAGGAACGCCAGTTGGATTAAATTGCGTCTATTTTAATGCAACACGGCTGACAGGTAAGGCTGACGAACTCAGGACGTGGATCTTTACATGGGACTGGGTTATTACAGTCTTTAAAGAAACAAGGGATGGACTTGGGTGTGACCACCTCACTAAAGCTCTTACCTCTGAATTGCTCTGTATATGGATGATCCGAAGAGCAGTCAACTCCAGATCCCGAACACGGTCTCCCAGGAGCTGCAGCTGGCTGCACTGCCCACACGTGTCGTCATCAGGGACAGTGAAAATCTCCCTCAGCACCCACATCCCGCAGGAGGAACGTGCAACTGCCCTAACTGCCAGCTCAACTGTCAAAGTTGTATTAAAAAGACTTTACTTGAGCTTACCTGTACCTTTTGCTGAGCCGCTGCTCACCGAAGCCTCTGGAACCAAAGCTTGACTACCTACTCTGCCACTATCAGCAAGTCAATAGACCACTCCACATATAGTTTTGGTTAGGGCAGGAGGGAAACACTGCAGCGATGTATTGTTTGGGCCTTAAGCACTCTTCACACCAGGCCCATACTTGGACTTGGAGAGTGTCTTGCTGAGGTTTTCCTCCTAGTAGTGGTGACTGCGCTGATGCAAATATTCACCCTCACATCCAATCCACGTTGTCGCAGTCATCTTGTCTTTTCTGTCTATTAGTACTGCATTTATGAATTCCTTGAATCTATTGATTGCTTTCCAAACTGTGTCTCATTCTGGAGGGAGAGATGCTGGTGTTCCAGTGAATACAGGCTATTTGAAAAGGTTTACCATTAGACATATGAGCGATATAATGCCCATCCGCTCGCTGACTCTTTTTTTCCTTTCAATTAGGGTACATTTATTCTGATAACCTTCAATTCTATTTTTAAGCATTTTCCCTGTAACGCTTGTTTAAAACTCTGTCCATCTCAGCCTTGAACATATTTAGTGATCATTCCTCAACAGCTATCTCAATTTTCTACAATTGTTTCCCTCTCACTGAGGTGAGACTTGGTGGTCTTTCATCCTATGACTTTTTGTCTAGCACTCTGTGTGGAAGTTGAACCTACATTAGATGTTGTCATGTTCGATCATACCACCTCTGTGGCAAGAGGCAAAACAAAAAAAAGCAACACAAAGTTTAAGAGCCAGTAATCTCCTCCCTCATCTTCCACATCAGTCAAAGATACAGTTCATCCGGATCAAGGGATTTGCCCATTTTTTGCCATGCACCAACTTCCAATTCTTCCTCAGCTTTTGTGTTAATTTGCTCAATGCCAAACTGTCAGGAACAGACATTGAATACAGTAACCGCTTCTCCAAAGTGAAGACAAATATGTAGTACGTTTTTGACATATCTTCTGGCTCTATGCACAGGTTGCCTCCTCGATCCATAATACTTTCTCTTGTTACCATCTTACCCTTAATAAACCGATAAAATGTCTTTGGAGACTTAAAAATGTTGCCCACTAATATTTTTTTTATCACCATCCCCCACCCCCTTTTTGCTCTTTTACTTACTTTTAGAGTTTAGCTCTATGCATTCTCTCCTCTTCTGGGACATCCATTGACCTGTTCACTTTATGCCTGTTTTAAGCTTCTCTTTCATTTTTAATTCCATTCTGAATATTTGTAGATATCCCAGTCTCTCCGGGCTTGTTTTGCTACATTTCATCTTTGGAGTAACATGTTGTTGTGACACTCTCATCAATTCCATTGTGAGCATGTGATCCCCACCAACACCCACCTACACGCTGTTCTGTTACAGTTTCACCCAGAAATAACTGTACTGTGGCCAGATCCTGCCTTTGTTATGATACATTCTGCCTCCCTCATTCAAAAAATTTTTATTTTTCAAACCTTTTTCTTTTGATCTTTTCCTTAACAAGCTAAAAATGCTTGAGTCACGGTCACTGGTCCTGCAATGCTCTCCCAATCCTGCCTGCAGCACCTGACTGGCTTCGTTCCCCACAGTGAGACCCAGCACTGCCCAACTCTTTGTTGTATCTTCTCCATGTTGGTATAAGAGTCTCTCTGGAATAAATGTCAAGTCATCTTCCCCTCTTTAAAAAAAATCACTGCCCTAATGAATATTTGGAATTGAAATGTATCAATATAATAATCCTATTATTGTTTTTACACACCTCAGTGAATTGTTTATATATCTGCTGCTGTATTTTCTTTTATCTGAGAGTCGATAATATATCCCCAGCAGTGCATCTGTCATCGTTTGGATCCTAACCTCAACCCACAAAGCGTCATTTGAATACCCTTCCAAGATATGATCCTAGCTAAATGCAGTCATTGACTCCATAATTAATAAGGCAACACCACCTTCTCTTTTACCCCTCTCGTGTGCTGCCCATAGTTCTTGTACCATAGAATATTGCGTTGTCAGCCCTGATTTCCCTCAAACACATCTCTGTGATGGCGAAAAAGTCACACTCCAAAAATGTCATCTCAATCCCTTATCACATCTATCGGTTCGATAATATTCCCAGCATTAAGGTAAAGGACATCCAGCCTGGAATATAAGAACCTTGGAGTTCTTCAGTCATTTACTATTTGTTATCAAGCTGCCTTTCCATGAACTAAAACTGTTACTCTGGGAATGAATGAATAATTGTTGAGTTGTAATTTCTTTTTTAATTAATGTGTTAATCAAATGCAACGTTCCAGAACTGAACAGTCAGCTCCAAATATTTTACTGTGCTCAGTGTGCAGAGGGGTCAGCTCTCAGTAATGGAAAAAGTAAGGACTCCAGATCAGAGTCGAAAAGTGTGGTGCTGGTAAAGCACAACAAGTCAGGCAGCATCCGAGGAGCAGGAGAGTGAAAACTTTGGGCACAGTCCCTTCATCAGGAAGACATTGGTGTGTTCACATTTTTTCCATTCCATGATTCATGGGACATTTGGAATGGTACTTGCTCAGGAGGGCAGCGCTGTATATAGCCCTGAAATGGAAAGCAGTCAATCAGTTGTTTGGACAGGGAGTAGACAAAGTAAGCTGAAATACAGACTGATTGAAATACAAACATAAGGGTAGATAAGTCACCTGGACCAGACAGGAAGCACCAGAGGTTAACAGAGGAAGTGAGGGAAGAGATTGCTGCGCCTTTGGAGATGATCCTTGCGTCCCCACTGTCCACTGAAGTATTGCCTGATGATTGGAGGTTGGCAAGTTATTCCCTTGTTCAGGAAAGGCAATAGGGATAATCCTGCGAAATACTGGCCAGTCAGTCTTACTTCTGTATTGGGAAAAGTATTGGAGAGGATTCTGAGAAACAGAATTTATGATTACTTGGAAAGTGATAGATTGATTAGATATAGTCAGCATGACGTTATTAGGGGCAATCATGCTTCACAGAACTTATTGAATTCTTTAAAGATTTGATCAAACAAATTGATAAAGGTAGAGCAGTGGATGTGATTCACATGGATTTTAGCAAGGTGGTTGATAAGTTACCAAAAGATCAGCTCAGTCAGAAAGTAAGGAGGCATGGGGTACAGGGAAACAGCGAAATCTGTGTGTGTGGATACAAAATTGTCTGACCTGTAGGAGACTGATGGTGGTAGAACATGGAAAGTTTTCAGCCTGGAGCTTGGTGAGCAGTGGCATTCTTCAGGAATCGGTTATGGGACTGCTGTTCTTTGTGATTTTTACAAATGACTTGGATGATAAAGTGAAAGGGTGCTTTAGTAAGTTTTACAATGTAATAAAGATGTTGGAGTTATGGATAGTGTGAAGGGTTGTCTTAGGTTGTAATTGGACATTGACAGGATGCAGAATTGACTGGTAAATGGAAGATGGAGTTCAACATGGATAAGTGTAAAGCGATTCATTTTTGAAGGTCGAATTCGAATGAAGAATACAGGTTTAAAGGCAGGATTATTGGCAGACTAGAGGACCATAGGGATCGTGTGGTCTATATCACAGGACGCTCAATGTTGTCACCCAAGCTGATAAGGTTATTAAGATTATGGTGTTTTCATTAGCCAGGGATTGAGTTTAAGAGCCGCAAGGTTATGCTGCAGCGCCAAAAATCTCTGGTTGGACTACACTTAGAATATTGTGTTCAGTTCTAGTCGCCTCAGTACTGCAAAGATGTTGAGGCTTCGAAGAGGGTGCCGGGGAGATTTACCAGGATGCTGCCTAGACTGGATAGCATGTCTTACAAAGAAGCGTTGAGGGAGCTAGGTCTTTTCTCCTTGGAGCAATAAAGAATGGGAATTGACTTCATACAGATGTATAAGATGTTGAGAGACAGGCAGAATTGGTAGCCAAAGACTTTCTCGCAGGGTGGAAATGGCTATCGCGAGCGGGCATAAGTTTAGTATGATTAGAAGAAGGTTTGAGGAGATGTCAGAGGTAGGTTCTTTAAATAGAGAGTGGTGGGTGCTTGGAATGCACTGCCAGCAGCGTTAGTAGAGTCAGCTACATTACAGATATTTACATGACTATTGGATAGGCACATGAATGATAGTACAATGAAGGGTATGTCAGTTAGTCTGAACTTCGAGTAGGATAAATGTTCGACAGGACGTCAAGGCTTGAAGGGTCTGCACGAAGTTGCACTGTTCTGTGTTTTATGTTTCACCCAGCCTGTAGATTCTTATCAATTATTGAATGTGTGAGGGAGTGATGTATGTGAGATTAGGAAGCTGGGGAGGGGCGTTAGCCCAAAACTTCCAGTTATGTTGTTCATTGTTACATTCACCTGAATGTCAGTACAATATGTGTGGTGTCCTACATCAGGCAGGCTCCGCCAAGTTCAGTTATTAACGCAATTCTTAACTTGTCATTTGCTGCTGTTTTCTTCAGATTAAAACTGTTGGGTGACCCATGTATTAATCAAATGCTTGCTATGTTTCGTGAATTGCGCAAAACTAAGATGTCAACTATGATTACTCGACTGAACTATAATCTCTGAAAAGAATTAGGTTGATTCGATATTTATGGAACAAAAATATAAACTCCTGTCAAGATTTTCTAACACATAAATAAAGAATGCTCATTTTATTTTCTATCGAACAAAGAACATGGATGTAATTCTTTTGGTGATCAGAATTAAACACACAATATCAGGATTCAAAACAATGCATTGTCACTCCAACATTTTGAAAGTGGTTGGCTTCTGAATGATTACATGGTCAGGGTGAGCAAACGATTGAACAATCAAATAGAATTGGAGTTCTTATATATTTATATATAATCAATCAGTTTAATTTCTCACTGAAATGTACAAGCTTCAACTATTTGTCAGCGAAGTAGAAATGTCTATAGTTCAACATGCTCTGTGAATATTAAACGAAATAAATGATTTGTGCTATCAAATTTTAGTGAACAATAATTTGAAAACATTTAACTTTTAGAAACAATGTTATTTAATTTGAAGTGCAGACAGTGAACAAAAACGATGAACATATTATCGTGTGAGTGAAAAGTCAAACCTTTTCAAAGAGATTTGTGCCAAAGCAATGACAGATTTGTTTGAGTAGTTGGAACACAACATTTAAAATATTCATAATCTGAACAATAATTAGACTATATAATGAAGGTGGTCTTGCAATAGTTGCATTTTAAATGCTTATGCTGCACTAAATAATCAGATATTCGTGAGCATTTAGACTGGGAAATAATCGGATACTGACTTTTATTCGCATCAGACACATGATAGAGTGCAAAACTTTAAAGTACAGGAGGAGGCCATTGACCACGGTGTGTGCATCAGCTCCAGGAATGTCTCCTAAGTGCCTCCCATTTGCCAGCCCTATCTCTGCAGCCTGTTAAATTCATATTTCCAAATACATATCCAGTTCTATTTTTTAATGTTCATCCACAACTCTCCCAGGCAGTTCCATTCCAAATCTTAACAACTCTCTCAATAAAGAAGTGTTTCCTCATCTCATTCCTGGCTCTTTTGCTGACAATCTTGGAATTAGAACTCCTTGATGATGTAATGCCAACTAACGGAAACAGAGTATTCCTGTTTTACTCTACAACTTTTTTTCATATGTTTGAGCACCGCAATTAGTTCACATATTTTTCTGTTCTGCTGAAGGAAGAATAAGCCTTACAAGAAATGTTACAAGCACTACATCGGAAAAACAGTCAGAAAACTAGCCACCTGGATACATAAACAACAACTGGCCAGAAAAAAAAGACATGACCCACTAACAGTAGTATCCTTACATACAGATGAGGAAGGGAACGATTTTGACTGGGTCTGCATATCCATCTAGGAAAAGCCAAACAGGGATACACACGAGAATTCCGAGAAAAATACCATTCCAACCGGAACTCTATCAACATACATATCAATTTTGATTCCATCGAACACTCTCTGACAAAAGAACCGGACATAAAATCACCAATACTGGAAATTACATCACTGACTCAAAGAAACCTAAACACATAAATAGCAACCATGACATGACACCAGCACTTCACCAGTCTCACTGATAATGTTCCCTAGTATAGTGATGAACCGTCTGAAAATGAACTCTCCACCTCAGTGAGCAAACTGACTTCCAGAAGAAGCACAATTTCTCTCATCCTCCCTATAACTAAATACTTCATTCCACTTGTCATTCCGATTATTTTAAGTTTATTTGTATTCTGCAAAGTAATATAGTGTCTTTCTGTGTGTGTTTGAATGTGTGTGTATGTGTGAGAGAGAGCGAGAGAGAGAGAAAGAATAATCCTCTGTAATCTCTGGATTACTCCCCGTGCCATGTGGAAAAGAGGGAAGGATGAGGAAGACAGTAGAGCTTAACATGTTGTTAAAAATCTAGTTCAGGTGTGAGAGTTCCAGATTATTGGATCATTGGGATCTCTTCCAGGACAGGTGGGGACCTGTACAAAAAAGACAGGTTGAATCTTAACTGTAAAAGCACCAACATCCTTGTGGGGAGGTTTTCTAGTGCAAGTCAGATGGATTTGTATAAACCAGGAGAGTGAGAACCAAAGCAGAAGATCAGGAACTGAGCAGAAGGTAGAGGTGAATAGGATATCAGGCACGGCCAATCTAATGACTATGCCGAGAGATGGAATCAAAACAGTGAGTTGGGAGTTGGAATAAATTATAGAGAGGAGGTGCAGATTTTTCAGAGATTATCAAGTAAGGATGGAGAGTGTGGGGGATGTCAGGGAGTGAGTTGTGTGGGATCAGGGAGACAGTGCACAAGAAAATGTTAAAGGGGAAAGAGGTTGAGCTGGGGAATTCTGTGATAAACAACTGGCAGCAAAACACGGGAAAACTTGCTGCTTGTCAAAGTGAATACCTGGGAAAGAATTTATTATGCTTCAGATAAACAACACCCTTATTGCTCGAGGTCTGTATTGTAATGGAGGAAAAGCTGTCGTCATATTATGGATGTAGCTTTAATAATGGTTGCATTCAGCTAGAATGGTGTCAGTGTTGTTATTGGACAATGCGTGCACTGAGCATTTGAATTACACTAGATGGTCACAGAGATGGCTGGGCTACCTTTGGTTGAGTGAGTGCTGAAGATGCACTAGATGATGCTGGCTTGTAATATAGCCACTTACTAAGTACAGTCAAAGGAACAAAGCAGCAACTGCCATTGTTAATTGTTTCAGAATATACCAGAGTGTTCATAGCTGCCACTGCAAAGAATCATGCAATGAAAAAACAGGCCAATCACGTCTGTGCCCGCAAGTGCATATCCAAAGACATTTTAAACGTTTGTGAGGTTACCTGCCTCAATCACCCTCCTCGACAACGCATTCCAGATTCATACCATCCTCTCAGTTCGAAAATGCACAAATTCCACATTCCACAAATCCTCTCTCAATCCCCTGATGTTCACTTTAAAAGTCTGTCCCTTTGTTTTTGATCCTTTGACTAAGGAAAACAGCTGCTGTCTGTTCATCCTCTCCATACCCCTTATGTTCTTGTACAGCTGTACTATATTCCCTCCTCAAGCTTCCCTGCTGCAAAGAAAAAACGAGCAAATTTATCCCTCCTCTTTCATACTCACTTTTGAGTACTCACTTGTCTTGTTACTTCTGAATTGCATCTTCCCAAATTATCGGTGTTAAATTCAATCAGACCATTGATCTAGCTATCTGAATAATCTGTTTCTATCCTCCTGTAGCCTAACAATTTCCTCCTGACTGTGATCCACCCCGCCCATCTTTGTGTCATGCACAACATTGTCATCATTCCACTGCTCCCCACCTTCCACATTCTCACAACCGTTATTTCTGAATATGGCAAATAAACCGTGATTTCCTTCCTGTTCTCCAGATGTTATTCAGACGATGATTTGACAATTCCAGTCTCTTGCTTTTCATATTTTGGTGAATTTATGAGTGATGTAGTTAACACATTTTATGAGGGATCCACAAACAGCAATTTCGACACAGAGTTGAATTCACCTTTTACACTCTGCCCCTCTGCATGTTTTGTTTATAAACATTGTAAATAATTTAGGATAAATTAGGGTTTGGCATCTTGCGGTGGAACATTAGCATTTTACGTGGCACTGTTCTATGTAACATTCCCTGCAACAGCCAGAGCTGAAGAAATTTTTCATCTGCAGGATGGACATGCACTCATTCATTGTTTGTTTTAATCAGCGAGTGTGATGAGAATAAATATTAAAATAAATTCTATATTATGGGCAAACTGCAGAAGATTAAATCATATTCTCATATCCACCTTGAATTGGAAGCAAATATATACTGTAAAAAAATTAAAAACATTGAAACACCACATAGGGGAGAAAGAAACATGTCGTCTGCACTTGATGGAGATTTAGAAATATATGTACAACCTGAACAAAAATCAAGTGAGAGAAGAGAAAGTACAAGAAATCCTTTCTTAATTTAGAATGGAATCCAGATCCTGATTTTCTTGTACAGAGATGTTTTCTCATCCAATCTCACTACCGCAAAAACAAGCTTTTCCCTGTCACTAAAATCTGCCTTTCTTCCTCCTCCGTCCTACTCTTTTCTTACACTCCTACTTCCCTTGCACTACCCCCCTGCAGCTATATACCCTTCCACTGATGATCTCCCTTCACACTTTTCTTCTGCCACTCCCCTGTAAGTTACACCAATTCCCCAGTTCCTCCCACTTTCTCTGGCCATCCCTTCCCCTTTTTGCTTTCCAACTGGGATGCTGGGAGCCGCTGGCTTCTGGGCTGCTATATGATCATCAGTCAATGATGAGATTGAGATGATCAATGTCCAATAGGAACAGACAATAGTGTGTTTCTGTCACTGACTGATCCATCGTGAACAGGGTGGTTTTATTCCTCATGGTACAGAGTGGAGTGTCTTTCTGTCTCTCTGTCACAGCGCTTAACCAAACAGCCTCATCACAAATCGAACAAACCTCTCCTCAGAATCAGAAATCCATGCATCAGTTTTACTTTAAACATTGTGAGTAGAGTGAGCACATTGTTCAAACAGGCTGTGTACTGGCCTTTTGTTCTTTATTCATTTAACTGATCTTCCAATGTCAGTTGAGGTGAGATCAGACTAACTTGCGTTGTATTAAAGTAGTATTTGACTCATGTGACATCAGGGATCCTAGGTAAACTGTGGTCAATGAGAATCGCAGGAAATTCTGTGCTGGTAATTTCCTCACTAAACAATGACACTTTCCCCAGAGCTATTGGGAATGACAAATAAACTCTGCCCTTGCTAGTGCCTTCCAAAACCATGGATAAATTTTTCTTGTTAATAACATCAAGACATATTGTATTTTCACAGTTTGGTCTAACGTCTCTGAAAATTAGAACCTTGCTGCTTGAGTGTCACTCCAGTGAAATCAGGACGTTACAATAAGGTTACATTCCCAATTATTTTCAATCAGTTACTTTCTGAGGTCTGACCGTGTGATATCAGTACCACTGAGATCAACGTTTTCTCTGTCCAGCAGAATCGCATTATATTGTCTCAAAGCTGCGCCACTCCACAATTCTAATTTATTCACCGGCTCATTCGTCGTGCTAAACAGATGTACTGGGCACACAATTTGCAACAAGGTAGAGATGTCCTTGACCCTCTGGAACCTTCCTCCCCTCCCATACCTGCCCACTGACTCCATGCCCTCCCCCAACTCCACCTCCTGTCGTTGATTCACTATCCCTCCTTAACCTCCACTCTCTGACGCTGAATGGTCTGTACTAATCAAATGTCTGAACTTTACCTCTTTGTGCCCCCACTTTAATGAATTTTAGGCATGATATTTAGTTGAGTTCTTCCACTGTCTTCGCCTCAGAGCCCATTTCTTTCGGCAAGATTCCTCTCCCTGTCTCATATACACTCTCCCTCCACCTTGACCCCTCCCTCTGGCCTTCACCTGAACTAAATCGGTTCATTGAGAAATCTCAACATGACATTGGTTGTCTTAATTTCTCTGCACTCCCCTCACCAAATCCATACTTTCAATGTCCGAACAGCCTACACTCCATGTACTTAAGTCCAACCCTGACTGTGTTATTCAGCCTGTTCCGAACAGGGTCGTGCTGCTATCGTCTGTTGGACTGACCTCGACATTGCAAAGGTTGAACGCCCACTCTCAGGTACCTCCTCTAATCTCCCCCTGGACCATGACCCTACCATGGCACATCAGGCCATTGTATCAACTACAATAACTGACCACATTTCATCTGGAGGTTTATGCCCCACTCGCCCCCACCCCCACCCCCCCAAATGCCCTCGAGCTGATGGTCCTCTGATAGCAGAGCTCACTTCTGTCTCCTCTCAAAAATTCACAAACAGAACTGCCCGGGCAGACCCATTGCTTCAGCCTGGTCCTGCCACACAGATGAAGTGCATGGATAAACACTTGGGCCCCAGTTATGCCTGTTTCTTCTTGGGGACGTTGACCATTCGCTGATCCAGTTCTACTCCAGCACCCATCCACAAATCTTTGTCCGATACACAGATGATATCATCGCTGCTGCATCTCTCTCTTGTCCAGAATTGGAAAAGTTCACCAATTTCGCTTGGAATTTGAAACTCTCCATCACTTTCACCTGGCCGATCTCTGGCTCCTTACTTCCTTTCCTCAACATTTTTGCTTCCATTTCTGGGGATAGACAAGCCACTGATATCCAGTATTATCCCACCGACTCCCACAGCTTCCTGGAGTATACATCCTCACACCTGGTTTCCTGCATAGACTCAATTCCATTCCCCCACTTCCTCCGACTACACTGCATTGCTTCTGCTGATCCTAAATTCAATAAGGAAGTCTTTGAAATGTCCACCTTGTTCCTCCATCAAGGGATTACCCATCATTGTTGTCAATAGGGTCCTCAACCGTGTCTGACCCATCTCCTGCACTTCTAGCCTACCCCTCCCCTTCCCTCTAGCAACGGATTTTACTTTGCCCTTACCTACTATCCCAGCCGCATTCACATGCAGAGGATCATCAGCCCACATTTCTCCCACCTCCAGCGAGATGTCCCCATCTGCACATATTCACCTCTCCTCCCCTGTCCACCTTCTAGAGGGATTATTCCCTCCAGGACACACTGGTCTACTCTTTATTTACTCCCACTCCAGGTCCACTTCACTTTCCCCTGCCGGAGGTGTCACACATTCCCATTTTCCTCCCTCTTCATCAGTATCAAAGGGCACAACTATACCTTCCAGGTGAAGCAGCACCTTACCAACAATTCCCATAATGCGGTCTACTACATGCGTTGTTCACAATGTGGTCTCCTCCAAATAGGGAAATGAAGGATAGACTGGGTGACCGCTTCACAGAACATCCAAGTTGGACCACTGCAAATGACTCTGAGTTTTCAGTTGCCTGCCAGTTTAACAGCCCATCCTATTCCTTGACCAATATCTCTGTGTCAGGCTTGCTGCAGTGTTCCAGGCAAATTCAGCGCAAGCTGAAAGAACTACACCTCATTTTCCATGTGCGGACTCTGCAGCCCTTTAGATTCAAAATCAAGTCCAATAATTTTCTGGCCTGAACTCCCCAATGTCCTAGCCACCTACCCATACACCAGGCCGAGTTGTCACATAGCCTTCCATTTCTCACACCCTATTATTAGCTGCTAACAGTCTCCATTAAGAGCTATCCAGTCTCTTCTGCATATTATTGAACATTTTCCGTGTTACCGTCAGTTCTGAGGAAGGGGCACTGGAATGAAACGTTAACTCTGATTTCTTTGCACAGATGATGCCAGACCTGCTGAGCGTTTACAGCACCTTCTGTTTTGTTTCAACATTGTCATGGCAAGGTCTCACAATGCAATACGTCATCGATATTTAGAGCCTGTCAAATATAGGAACTTTGTAATTTCTCATTTAAAATCAATAACAAATTACTCGAGATTCAACTAAGATAACAGCTTTGCTGCTATCATTCAGATCAGACACTTTGTCACAGTTCAGAAAGAAGAAAGAAATCAAAAGAGCTGGAGCGAAACTCAGTCGATCTGGCAACATCTGAGCAGAGGTGCAAAAAGTTAACCTTTGATTCTAATAGGACTTTTCAGAACAGTGTCACATCATATTACATATGTTAATTCTGTTGCTCTCGGCAGACACTCCTCACCTTTTTCGTTTCTCCAGCATTTTCTTTTTGCATTTCATGTTTCCATTATTTTTATTTTTCCATGTTTCTTGACATGTCTACATATTGACCTTGGTAATATTTGGAACAATGTGGTCCTTTCATGTTTCTATTGCAGTTGGTGTGTCTGTGACACCTGAATTACAGCCGAAATCTGTTTCTTTTTTAAGATTAGAAAGTAAAAAAAATCTGAACATGTTGTAAATCTCAGGAAATCTATTTTTTTTGAAAATACATTTTAGAGACAGCTGAACTTCATGAATTAATAGGGATAGGTTTTTGATGATGGAACACTATGTGTCCTTCATTGAACTAGCTTGTCTCCCCATTCTCCAAAAGCTTTCAATGCATAACATTGAATTATTACAGCAAAGGTGGTGAAAACTCAGCCCATTGTCTCTTCCAGTTTTGGAATTAGCGATATTTCGACTATCATTCTCCTGAATTGTCCCCATAGCCTTGTACATTTTGTTATTAGCATCTGCTTTTAATTGTAAGCATTCTGCCTGATATGAACAACATGATCAATCTCAATCAAAAACAGACGTTGGAGGGAAAGCTCAGCAGGTCTGGCTGTATCTGTGAAGAGACATCAAAGTCAATGCTTCAGATTCGGTGACACTAGTAAATCTGTATTCCCAATGATGAAATGGTGTGTATATAAAATATAGTTCACTTTATCACATTTAAAATTATCCTGTTCAGTTCACATTGTCATTCAGCATCGCATCTCCCAAACGTTGGCTCGTTCCTTGTTGTGAACTATATTTAATTCTATCTGACGTTAAGAGAATTAATAACTGGGGAATATCATTGTACTCCCCATGCAGTCTCCACAGCCACTATCCCCATTCCGCCCGATCTACTAGCCAAATCTGACTTATTAATTTATAAGTCTTAATGAATAAGTTCACTTTTGATTTCGGACTGAGGGATAAAAAAGTGAAAAGTTATTGCTTTACAGCAAATGAAACTGCATTAAAATGTTTATCAATTTGTATAAATTAATTACTGAAACATATTCTATATGGAAAGTCCAAAGTTTCATTATTAGAGCAGTGAGAGGACCATTCAGAGAAGTCCAATCTTCCTGTCTATGTTCAGGGTAATTTTGCCCAGTGACTGTCGGCTGGGGTTTGGTCCCGTGAAGGAGAGATCAGCATAGTAACAACATCCTGACTGTGTTTCTTTTTATTTAGTGGAGGGGCAGAGATTCGGGGTACGATGGTGACAGCATTGCAAGCGTACAACAGGGCAGAGTCATCTAGCCTGCGATAAGAAAACGTCCATCATTCTCTCTCACAACTGACTTCACTCGAGGAATTGGCGATGGGAGATGCGACCAATAGCCAGCGATGACAGCATGAAGTCCAGTCCAGTCCAGTTATATTGTGAACTGAATGTGCTGTATTGAAAGCTAGAGCTGTTTGCTCAGTGACTGTGATTGATGTCAGTCTCCATGCATTGTCACTGTGTCCTATTGGTGAGGGGCTTCACTCAGTGCGCTATCCCAGCCTAGGAGCCGATGCATCAGCTCCAACAGTAACAGAGATCAGCAGCTGTACAGACGTGGAGAGGATAGGTCTGAATCTGCGAATAATGGACTGGATAATTACACAAATGGAGAGGAGGCTTTCCTTGGGTCTTTTCAACATTTCCCTCTGCTGTAAATTTCTACCTTATCGGATATTAGTGGTGCTGATTGGGCGGGGTGGAGAGTGTGTGACTAACCTATGGTGGAGGAGCGACACTCCGAAATCTAGTGTGCTTCCAATTAAATCTGTTGGACTATAACCTGGTGTTGTGTACTTTTTAACTTTGTACACCCCGGTCCAACACCAGCATCTCCAAATCATAACCTATTCTCGCTATTGTTGGAGTTCTCTACTTCTGTCCATTCATTAATCCCATAAACAAGTTTGAACTTCATTGCAATTTCTGTTATCTATATTTGCCCATGAAAGAAACTTTTATCTTCAATTTCAATTGCAGTTTCCATGCATCTGAATTGCAGACCACTCCCTTACAAACATCTGAGAACAAAACTGTGCACAAACTCGAGATCCCTTTTTGCCCTGAACTGATTTATGCCTCTTGTTCTCTCTGTCACGAACCCTGTCCACTACCAGCTCATAATATCCCCAGTCTCCATCTCTGCGTCAGTGCTGAACAAACCATTGTCTGCACGTTGATAAAATTCAGGCTTTACATTTCAAGTTCTCTTCTGGCCACTTTTCCAGTTACAAGTATTTCAATCACAAAATTGTTCTTGTCTCGGACGTTACTTCATGATTAGGACAATGTATCAGAGTAGGAATGTCGCTGGATGTGATTCAGGAGCAAAGCTTATTAAACGAAAGACACTGTTTCAAGCGATTTGTTTCAAGTCTTACCACAGCTGATGGCAGAATTTAAATAAAAATGATAAGATTTGGAATAAAAGTGAATTTCACGAAAAACAACTATAAAACCCACATTTTGTCTGAAAATTTTCCTGTTCCACTGACGACCGTCGGTAAAGAAATCTAACGTTACTACCCAGTCTGGGTTAAGTGTGACTTCAGACCCATATCAATGTGCTTGACTTCATATTGGCTTGAGGAATGGCGTCAGAGTCAGGGCAATTAGTGATGATTAACAATTGCTGCCCTTGGCAGAGATGCCGACATCCCTCGGAATAACACATTTGAAGGTAAAACCAAATAAAGAAAGATGCTGGAGATCTGAAATTGCATAAATAATGCAAAGAACAGATCAGAAAGTGCTGGGAAGCTTTTCTGAACTGAAAGCAGCTGGAAAATAGTGTGAACAATGCTGGTGACAGGGAAGTCAGCTTTGAAGGGCAGGAGGAGTGAGTTGAATCGATAGAGAAAGAGAGAGATAGAAGACAAAGAGCAAACAAAGGGAATGATGATCAGCTGGGGTGGAAATAAAATATGAGATCCTCCTAATTTATTTTTAACTTTTCCCATCTTCCTGAATATCATGCCCATGGTGGTACATGTATACCCCGCTTTTCAAAAATTCGCTTTTTTCCACTTCCCTTTCCGGAAAACCTCCATTACGTCCTGTTTTCACTAACCAAAAGAAATCCGAAGAGGATTTTCACTTTTAACAAGAAAAGTAAATTTTTCACCCGTAAATTAATGCTACTTCACTTTATGCCTTTTCAGCTTATGAAAGGCTTTGTAGGAACACTCTACTTTCAGATACTGAGGGGAATCTCGATCTATCTAAGATCATGTTTAAAGTGATTTGATCCCACCTGTCTGTGTTCCCTGAGTGTCGTCATGTTCTTATATTT
This sequence comes from Chiloscyllium punctatum, assembly GCF_047496795.1. NCBI lineage: Eukaryota > Metazoa > Chordata > Chondrichthyes > Orectolobiformes > Hemiscylliidae > Chiloscyllium > Chiloscyllium punctatum. The sequence continues at coordinate 23,416,808 of NC_092790.1, read as the reverse complement.
ATTAATGGGATATAGGAATCGCTGGGTGGGCCAGCATTAGTTCACTTTGTTGATTGCCCTTGAGAAGACCTTGAGCCTCACAGGGCACTCAGACAGAGTGAGGCGGACAAGGTGACAGCTGCACAGGAGCAGTGCGATTCAAGATCGAATTTAGCAAGATTAACATTATTTGAAAAATTAGAGATGTCAATTCGTTAGTCTAATTACGGTAGGGAAGAAGGTGTTCCTGAGCATGCTGGTCCATGTTTTCAAGTCTCTGTATCCCCTCGCTTTTGGAAGAGGTTGTAGGACATCATTACCATTTTGGGAGAGATACTTGATGTTGCCAGCCTTTCACTGACAACGAGAAGCATAAATGGATGGAAGGTTGTCCTCCATGATAGTCTGGGCTGTGCATAAATCCGTCTGTAGTTTCTTATGGTCCTGGGAAGAGCTGTTACCGTCACACTATTATGCACATGAATAGAATGCTTTCCGTTGCCAGTATGCAGAGCACTGGGAGAAGGCAGTTCCAAAATATTTAGATGTAACAATTGACCGTTAAATGGATATCTAGATTCTGATTGCTGTTTTGACAACAATTGAAATTTAACCAATAAATTTAAATTATGTCTAAGATACCAAATTGAGTTTATTGTATTGCCAACATCCAACCAAAGAGCCATCACATGCTTCAAAAGAATAGAGAAGCCATCACCATGACAATGAGGGAGAAAGAGACGGACGCATATAAGGAGAGAGAGAGAAAACACAGCGAGGAAAACAGAAGGACAGTCAGTAAAACAGAGAAAGGAAACAAAACAAGAAACAAACAGTCACAAGAACAGGGAGAAGGGAAGTTTGTAATCTGGGAAAGAAGCAGAAGACAGAGAAAAGGAAAACACGGAAACAGACAGTGTGAGAGAAATAGTGAGATACAAAGCACACAGGGAGTGGGGATGGGGTCACAGTGTGCTGGGGGTGTGCATCAGAGACAGCTGGGAGTGAGCACTGGAGGAACTGGGGGAAAGGAGGTGAGGATTTACTTTGACCTGTACCAAGATATACAGGCAAAGCATAGTAAACAATGATGTACAGAACAATGGCTATAAAATGTGTTTTAGAGCCATGCAGGTTATGCTGCACAGGGGGTGGGCGAGGCGAGATCAACAGGAACAAGATCAGCATTATCTGAGATTAGAGAGTACACTCATCAGTCTAATAACAGTCAAGAAGAAACTGTTCTTGAACCAGCTACTCAGTGTTTTGAAGCTTCTGTACCTTTTAGCCTGATGGAAGCGGTTATAGGAGAATATTACTGGGGTTCTGATGGGTCATTGATAATGTTATAACAAAGAACATTCCAGCACAGTAACAGGCCATTCGATGGTCCAAGCCTGCGCCAATCCAAATCCTTTACCTAAGCCTGTCGCCAATTTTCTAAGAATCTGTATCTCTTTGTTCCCTGCCCATTCATGTAAGTTTCCAGAAACATCTTAAAATAAACCACTGGTCACAGTTCTCCATTTTGAGAAACTCCCTCCCCTTACTATTCTCTGCCTCCTGTTGCCCAGCCAGTTCTTTATTCACCAGCTCACGCACCATGTGACTTCACTTTCGACATACCCCGACCATGGGGAAACATACCAAACGCCTTCCTGAAGTCCACGTACATGACATCTACAGACCCTCCCTCATCAATCAACTTTGTCACTTCCTCAAAGAATTCCATTGATTTGGTAAGACATGACCTTCTCTGCACAAAACCATATTGCCTATCACTGGTGAGACTATTTTCATTCAAATAAGAATTATTCCAATCTCTGGACCCTGTCTTTGTGGAGTTTTTTTACAATCTCCCCGTGTCTGCATTGGGAGAATTAACTCTTTTCTCTCTCCATGGTATGTTTCTATGTTTGTTTCAGGCTTCTGCCATCTGCAGTATATTTACTTGTATTTGATGGAGAATTGCTGCAAATATGATGGGTTTGTTGTAAAAGTGGCACTGGTGCTCAGGCTCCCCGAGTACAGGGGAATCTTGCCCAGCTACTTATGTGAGTGCATGTCTCTGATTACCTGCTCTGTCGCTCTCAATCCCTGAGTCCATCCGTCACTGCATGCAGCCTTTCATCGAGCCACACCAGGATTCCCCACACCCCATCACCTGGCACTGGATGCTCCCTACGCAAGGAGCGCACAAATAGTAAGTTCTGGGCACTTTCCGACCCACCAGGGATGCGGGGCAAAGACTCTGCTATTAAAAGGAACAGAATAGCTAAAATCCAATTGCACAACAATGCAAACAGGCTGAATGGCAGCCATCTGTTCTGACATTTTCTGGTCTTTTGGACTAATTCTGTTTATCCTCGTCCATCTACAAATAGATGCTCCATATGTATACCTTGTCATACAGTTTTGGTGAAGGTGATAGATATCAGATTCTATGATCATTGCGACAGATTGATTGGGCTCCACTTTCCTGGTTAATGAGATCACATTAAGTTTTTATTGTCTAGTCTATCCATTTCAAAGTGAAGATCTTGCCAGAGTTGTGCTGAAAGGATTTTTGAATATTGGAGAGACGAGATTATGCCACGTGTCAGTGAGGTTAGGAATAGGAAGGCAGTACAGTTAAAAACGTGGCCAAAGAGCTGGTAGGATAGGCAGCAATTCCAATATGTGGATCATTTGGATTCCCGGGTTGGTAGGATATACACAAGAAGGACGGGATGCATCGGAACTGGCAGCAATCTCCGATATGTGGTCATTGGGATTCCTGGGTCAGTATGAAATACACAAGAAGGACGGGATGGACGTGAACCGGCAGCAATCTCCTGGCAGGCAGGTTTTGTTATTGTCACTCAGGAGGGTTTAAACCAGTGTGGTGGGGGGGGGGGGAGGGAGGGTGGAGCCAGAGCAGAACATCCACAAGCACAGTGACTGAAGAGCAGTTGGAGACCAATCCCAGTACAGCTAAGACCAACAACAAACTGGCAGAGGGGAGTGAACACAATGGGGCTGGCAGTCTGAAGTGTGCTGATTTTAATGTGAGCAGTGTGACAGGCAAGACAGATGAGCTTGGAGCTTGGAGTTTGAATGAGTGTATATAACTATGATAAAAATATTACAGAGATTTGGTTGAGAGAGGGATCAGAAAACAGTTAATGCAATAGGTGCAGACAGAGTTGAAGAATGTGCATTGAGAGGCTGGAGACTGTTGTTTGAAGCATAATAATTATCCAGCAGCTTATTGGAATTGGGCAGTGTGTGATGCAATGTACAGATAGAAGGGACGAGGGAGGAAACAGAAATTGTCTGTTTGCAATATGTTCTGCTTTACTGACAGTCTTTTCTAATCTCCTATTACCAGAGAATAGACGAGGAGAATTTACATCAGGGAAACTCAAACCAAATATCAGGTCAGGATCTGATGGAGTTGGGCTGAAGTGTATTCATTTCAATGGAAGAATTATTATGGTTAAGACCGATGAAGTGACAGCCTGAAACCGTGCATGGGACTATGATGTTGCAGCTTTACAGAGACTTGGTTGAGAGAGGGAAAGGACTGGCCGTTCAACATTCCAGGGTTTCATTGTTTTATGCGAGATGGAGAGGAAGGTAAAAGAGGTGGACGAGGTGTTTTACTAATAAGGGAGAATGCTACATCTGTACTTCAAGAGGACATACAGGAGGGATCATCCACTGCAGCAATATGGGTAAAGCTCAAAAAGTAGATGGCTGCAAGCATTGAGTTACTATAATCCCTCCAACAACCACGGAGAGATTGAGGAACAGATATGTACGTCGATTAAGGAAAGGTGTATTAAAAACAGAGTGGTCATAGTGAGTGACTTTAATATCTCCAGTAATGACTAGGAGTCCCTTGGAGCAAGAGGCTTATATGGGGCAGAATTTATTAACTGGCACAGTATGTTGATAGACTAACGAGAGGAAGAGCCATACTGGACCTCATATTGGCTAATGAGCCTGGCCAGGTGACTGACCTTTCAGTGGGACATAATTTTAGAAAGAGTCTATGACCTCTTACACATCCTTGAAATACCCGAGACTCATTCTCTAATGAAAAGTGTAAGTGTTTTGGAGGTGGTTCAAAGGAGGTTTACTAGACTGATAGCTGAAATGACTGAGTTGTCTCATGGATAATGTGTGGAAAGGCTGTTCTTACAAACAGTTTTACTGCAAATTGAACCCAAACTCTGGGTCAGATATGTGGATAACACCTTTGTAATCATTAAAAACACAGAAATAGAGTACACACACCGAATCATCAACGCCACACTCACAGGAATCCGATTCACTAGAGAGGAAGAAAAGGACAAACAACTCACATTCCGAGACGTGATGGAATAGAGAACACCGAACGGAGAATTCACCACAAAGGTATACAGGAAAGCCACACACACAGACCAAGTCCTGAACTACGAAAGCAACCACCCCAACAGACACAAAAGAAGTTGCATCAAGACATTATTCAAAAGGGCCACAACACACTGCAGTACACCAGAACTGCAAAAAGAGGAAGAAGAACACCTATGCAATGTATTCGCCAAAACGGATACCCGCACAATTTCATCAATGCCGATGGAATGATCACAGAAGCACTTCACAGGAGGCTCCCAAGCACTGAGGATGTCACCTAGACAGGGGACGAAACATCTGCAACACAAATTCCCAGCTCGGCGAACAGAACCACAACAACGAGCACCCGAGCTACAAATCTTCTCACAAACATTAAACACATTTTATTACTGAGGAAGAAAGGACATGTTCCGATTGGACTTTCTTCGTCTGTGTCCGCGTGAATCCTAACCAAGGAGGTAGACAGAGCTTTAAACTGATTACGAGTGTGTGTGTGTGCGTGGGGTGGGGGTTCGTTTATAGGGTTTACTTAGAAAAGAGCATGAAAGAGTACAGAGCTCAGGAGAGGTTATTAAAATCACCAGCATAGACGCAAATAGGACAGAGGGTATGGAAAGAGTAAGCAATCAAACTTCAATCACACTGGAAAAACAAATGGCAATGAGAAGAGGGACCGTTAATACAAGATTGAAGGGTTATATCTGAATGCGTGCAGTATAAGGAATAGGGTAAATGAGCTTGTGGCATAGACTGAAATTGGTAGGTATGATGTGATGGGCATCACAGAGAAGTGGCTGCAAGGGGATCAGGATATGCAAGGACATATACCCAATGGAAAAGACAGAGGGAGTGGGTTTACATTATTAATAAGAAATGAAATTAAATCAACAATAAGAAAGGAAGTAAGGTCAGATGGTGTGGAATCTGCATGGTAGAATTGAGGAACCACAAAGGTATGACAACCACAGTTGGAGACTTGCACAGGCCTCCAAAGAGTAGTCAGGAGCTGGGGCACAAGATACACCAGGATATAGAAAAGATCTGTAGGAAAGGCAAAGTTACAGTGATCATGGGGGATTTCAATATGCAAGTGCAATGGGAAACCAGGTTGGTAGTGAATCGCAAGAAAAGGAATTTGAAGAATGTCTATGGGATGGCTTTTTGGAGCATCATGTGGTGGAGCCCGGTCGGGAATAGATGACACTAGGTTTAATGACGCAGGCTAGACAAGGGAGCTTAAGGTGAAGGAAAACTTCAGAAGCAGTAATCAGAACATGGTAGAATCTATTCTGCAATTTGAGAGAGAAGATAGAATCAGAGTTAACAGTATTTCATCTGAATAAAGGCAACTGGAGAGGCATAAGGGAGAAGCTGGGTAGAATTGACCGGGGAGAATGTGCAGATGCTGAAGATCAGAGCTGAAAATGTGTTGCTGGAAAAGCGCATCAGGTCAGGCAGCATCCAAGGAGCAGGAGAATCGACGTTTCGGCCATGAGCCCTTCTTCATGATTGAGGAAAGTGTGTCCAGCAGTGTCAGATAAAAGGTAGGGAGGAGGGACTTGGGGGAGGGGCGTTGGAAATGCGATAGGTGGAAGGAGGTCAAGGTGAGGGTGATAGGCCGGAGTGAGGGTGGGGGTGGAGTGGTGAGGAAGAAGATTGCAGATTAGGAAGGTGGTGCTGAGTTTGAGGGATTTGACTGAGACAAGTTGGTGGGAGGGGAAATGAGGAAACTGGAGAAATCGGAGTTCATCCCTTGTGGTTAGAGGGTTCCTAGGCAGAAGATGAGGCGCTCTTTCTCCAACCGTCGTGTTGCTATGGTCTGGCGATGGAAAAGTCCAATGACCTGCATGTCCTTGGTGGAGTGGGAGGAGGAGTTGAAGTGTTTAGCCACGGTGTGGTTGGGTTGGTTGGTCTGGGTTTCCCACAGGTGTTCTCTGAAATGTTCTGCAAGTAGCCGGCCAGTCTCCACAATATAGAGAAGGCCACATTGGGTGCAGCGGATGCAATAAATGATGTGTGTGGAAGTGCAGGTGAATTTGTGGCGGATATGGAAGTATCCCTTGGGGCCTTTGAAGGAAGTAAGGGGGGAGTAGTGGGTGCAAGTTTTGCATTTCTTGGGGTTGCAGGGGAGGGTGTCGGGAGTGGAGGTTGGGTTGGTGGGGGATGTGGATCTGACGAGGGAGTCGCGGAGGGAGTGGTCTTTTCGGAACGCTGATAGGGGAGGGGAGGGAAATATATCCCTGATGGTGGGGTCCGTTTGGAGGTGGCTGAAATGACGACGGATGATACGATGTATATGGAGGTTGGTAGGGTGGGAGGTGAGGACAAGTGGGGTTCTGTCCTGGTGGCGATTGGAGGGGCGGGGCTCAAGGGCGGAGGAGCGAGAAGTGGAGGAGATGTGGTGGAGGGCATCGTCGATCACGACTGGGGGGAAATTCTGGTCTTTGAAGAAGGAGGCCATCTGTGTGGTACGGTATTGGAACTGGTCCTCCTGGGAGCAGATGCAGCGGAGAGGAAGGAATTGGGAATATGGGATGGCGTTTTTACAGGGGGCAGGGTGGGAGGAGGTGTATTCTAGGTAGCTGTGGGAGTCGGTTGGTTTATAGTAAATGTCCGCGTTGATTCAATCGCCTGAGATAGAAATGGAAAGGTCTAGGAAGGGGAGGGAGGAGTTTGAGACGGTCCAGGTGAATTTGAGGTCGGTGTGGAAGGTGTTTTTAAAGTGGATGAATTGTTCAACCTCCTCGTGGGAGCACGAGGCAGCGTGGATACAGTCATCGATGTAGCAGAGGAAAAGGTGGGGAATGGTGCCAGTGTAGCTGCGGAAGATGGACTGTTCCACATATCCTACGAAGAGGCAGGCATAGCTGGGGCCCATGCGGGTACCCATGGCTGCTCCTTTGGTTTGGAAGAAGTGGGAGGTTTGGAAAGAGAAGTTGTTCAGGGTGAGGACCAGTTCAGTCAGTCGAAAGAGGTTGTCAGTGGAAGGGTACTGGTTGGTTCAGCGGGAAAGGAAGAAGCGGAGGGCTTTGAGTCCTTCGTGATTGTGAATTGACCTGGACATGCGTTTAGCAGGAAAGACAGGGGAACAGCAATGGCTGGATATTCCACGATAATTTAAATGACACTGCAGAGATTCATGCTGAGTAATCGAGGCATGGTACAGGGGGGATGAGGCAACCAGGGCTGACAAGGGAAGTCAGGGATTGCATAGAAGCAAAAAGCAAGCAGATTGAAGGGCAGTGCGGAACTGGAGAACTGGGGCCAACAGAAGGCATGAAAAAATAAATAAGAAGGGAGAAGATTAAGTATGGGGGTAAGCTAACCAGTAATATAAAGGAAACTGTAAGAGATTCTTTAGATATATAAAGTGCAAAAGAGACATAAATGTGAATATGGACCACTGGGAAATGATGGTGGAGAGACAGTAGTGGGAATCAAAGAAATGGCTGAGGAATTTTGCATCAGTCTTCACGGTGGCATACACGAGTAATTTCCCAAGGTTTGAAGAGAGTGAGAGGGCAGTCCTAAATACAGTGGCCATTACCAAGAAGAACATGTTAGAAAACAGAATGGCCTGAATGTGGATAACTCACCTGGACCAGATGGATTACACCCCAGCCTTGTAAGGGAGATCGCTGAAGAGTAAATGCAAGTGTAAGTGGTAATCTTTCAGGAATGACTAAAATCAGGAAAGGGCCAAGTGGCTGTATAATTGCTAACATGACACCCGGTTTAATAAGGGAGTTAGGCAGAAGATGGAAAACTGCAGACTGATTAGCCTAACCTTGGTTGTGGGTAACATCATGGAATTCTTCGTGAAGAATGGGATTTCTGAATGTTTGAAGGCCTTTGATAAAATAGGACAGAGACAGCATGGTTTCATCAAGGGGAGGTCGTGCCTGACAAACCAGCTAGAATGCATTGAGGGCGTAATGTGCAGATTTGATCAAGGAGAACCGATAGATGTCATCCATCTGCACCTCAAGAATCCTTTGACAAGGTGCCATGCATGAGACTATTGAGAAAGATATGGGTCCATGGTGTTAGAGGCACGGTGGAAGTTGAAGTTTGGCTGTCTGAAAGAAAGCGGAGAGTGTGGATTAAAGTGTCCTTCTCAGGATGGCAGCCAGTGACAAGTGGTGTTCCACAAGACTGAGTTTTGGGACCACAACTTTTCACTTTGTGCATTCATTATTGATATGACGGAACTGAGGGCATTTGGGCTAAGCTTTCAAACAGTGCAAAGATAGATAGAGGGACAGGTAGCATTGAAGAGGAGGTTCAGCTGCAGGAGGGTGCTCTAGCGCATCTCCTCACCTGCCCAAAACTCCGCCCTTGGACTCCACTCTTCCAACGACAACCAGTTAGAACCTCTCTGGTGCTGGTCTTCCATCCCACTAACCTCAGGATACAATGCATCATCCTCCACCATTTCTGCCACCAACAGTCAGACTCCACCACCAGAGATATACGTCCCTCCCTACCCCTATCATCATACTGCTGAGACCATTCCCTCACAGCTCCCTCGTCATGTCCACGCAACCCCAACAAGCCACCTTCCACTCCCGACACTTTCCCTTTGCCACTACAACAGGTATGAAACCTGTGCCAACACCTCCCTCCTCACCTCCACCCAAGGCCCCAAACGACCCTTCCACATCAGGCAGATAACATCCTGTGCATCCAAACACCTCTTCTAGTCTGTCCATTGCTCCTGGTCTCCACTACATTGGCGAGACAGGACGTCAACTTGCAGAACGGTTTAGGGAACACTCTCGGACACACATACCCAACAACCCACTGCCCTGTGGCTGAATACTTCAACTCCCCCTCCGACTCCGCCAAGGCTTTGCAGGATTGTGACCTCATCCACAGCCAAATTCTAGCTACCTGACGTGTGAAGGAAGAACGCATCATCTTCTGTCTTTGGACCCTCCAAACACACGGTATCAAGGACAATTTTACCAGTTTCCTCATTTCCCCTCCCTCCACCTTATGCCAGATCAAACCCTCCAACTCAGAACCGCCATCTTGAACTGTCCTACCTGTCCTCTTCCTTCCCATCTATCCACTCCACCTTCCACTCAGACCTATCACTTCCACCACCCACCTTCATCTCGCTGTCGCCTTCCAAGGTACCTTCCTCCCAGCACCAGCCCCTCTCATTTTTCTCTCTGGCTCCTTCCGCCCACCCCACATTCCTGATGAAGGTTTTATGCCTGAAACGTCGAATCTCCTGCTCCTCAGATGCTGCCTGACAGACTTTACTTTTCTATAACCACACTTTTTGACTCTGATCTCCATCATCTACGGTCCTCACTTTCACCTGCTGAAGGATTTTTACAGGTTTAGAGAGTGAGCAAAGAAGTGGCAGATGTAGTACAACGTTGAAAAGTGTGGAAAAGCATTTTACCAGGATGAATAGAGGCATGGACTATTTTATAAATCGCAAGCACATTCAGAAATCTGAAGTGCAAAAAGACTCGGGCGTTCTCATCCAGGCGTCTTGAAAGGTAAAGTTGCATGTTGTCAGTAGTTAGGAAGGCAAATACAATGATGGCATTTATTTCAAGAAGGCTTCAATATAAAAGCAGGGATGTACTTCTAAGGCTCTACAATGCTTTGGTCATTCTACATTCGGATTATTGTGCGCAGTTTTGGGTCCCATATCTCAGGAAGGATGTGCTGGTCTTGGAGCGTTTTCAGACGAGATCCACGAGAATGGTGACAGGAATGAAAAGCTTAACATATGAAGAATATTTGAGGGCTCTGGGTCTGTATTTGATAGAGTTCAGAAAGATGTTAGGAGGTCTAATTGAAACGTACAGAATACTAAATGTCCTGGGTCAGAGTGGACTTTGGGAAGATATATCCAATGATAGGAAAGACTAGTACCGGAAGGGACAGAGTAAAGAGAAGACCTTTACAAACAGAGATAAAGAGAGACCTCCTCAGCCAGAGAGCGGTGAATCTATGGAATTCACTGCCACAGAAGTCTGTCGAGTCCAGATCATTGAGTATATTTAAGAGTGAGACAGATAGGTTCTTGACTGTAAAGGGGATCAAGGGTTACAGGTAGAAAGCGGGAGAATGGGGTTGAGAAGCTTAACAGCCATCATTGAATGGCAAAGCAGGCTCAATTTGCTGAATGGCCAAATTTCTGCTCCAATGTCTTATGGTCGTATGGTTAATATTGGCTCTCCTCATTCCTCATTGTAGTTGTATCCTTGAATTTGATCTTCAAGTGATTTACAAAGAGTAATGTTTCACTACTGATGAATGGGAAATATCATGTACCCTCCCTCCAGTCTCAGCACCGTGTCCCCAACAACATAATCACACTGCAATTGAAATCCAATGGTACTTAATCACAGTTGATTGACATCGATAACATGAACAGCATGACCCTCACCTGCTCTCTCTGATTCTCGAATAATCATCTGAATTGTCTGTCACGTCATATTCTCTGTTACCATATCCATGTCAGTTGTCCGTTATCACTCATGTTGTCGTAGGCACATTTTCCTGTCAGATTCTGGACGAGAAAAGTTCTCGCTATATTTTACTGACATTATAATCTCTGATCAGTAGTTACAGACTGTATGTTTCCATTTATAAACGGAGAAACTTGTTTATGTTCTGACAATCCTTTGACGTTACTCCCATATCCAAGGCAGATTGAATGATTGCACACATTCAATCTCCCATCTCCAATATTCCATCCCTCAGTCTCTCCCACATATCCCATGCCAAGTTTTAAACGTTCTTTTGAATTTTATTAAAATCAATATTAAATTGAAAAGGGTTAATTGGAGCTATTTGTTCAGTGACTGTGATTAATTTCAATCTCCTTGGATCCTAATTATCCCAGTGGAGCGTTTCCATCAGTGAATGATAAATGGGCTCTTTTCAGCGTGTTATCCCATAGTATGAGTAGAAGCATCACTGACAGCACTAACAGGGATCATCAACTCGAGAGAGAGGGGCAGTAGAGATCATAATCTGAGAACATTAGACTGGAACGTTACAATAATGGTTCAGAATGTGAGGACCTCCGATTTGAATGTTCCAATACTGGATCAGAATCTAAGATCAGTAAACTGGAATGGTACAATAATGGATCAGAATCTGAGATCATTAGACTGGAATGGTTCAACAATCGATCAGAATCTGGGAATATTAGACTGGAATATTACAATAGCAGACAGGAGTTTATTCTGGGGTCTTTACTTTCTTTCTCGGCCTTGGATATCATTAGCATCACGGATCCAGGATATCCTTTGGATTATTCAAGGTGGTTACTATCCCATCCTCGCGTTAGTTGGTGTTCCTGGTAAGTCATTATATTTGTCTACTAAACCGGGTTGAACTGAATTTCTGCTCATGATATATAAAATTTGGAAAGTGCAAGACAATGTTTTCAGTTACAAATAAAAACACCTTTTCTTATATTAATCAGTATCAAACTACTATTTCTCAATTACTCACTGATATGCAAGAAAGAACCAGACTGTTCTCAAACTCCATAATCCATTTTGTCCTTCACAGATTTACATCTCTATCTCGTCCCCACTCACCAATCCTGTCCAATACCACCGTCATGATATCCCAGTCACGTCCTCAGTCTCATTGCAACTTCTGAATAAATCATAATTTGTGCCTTTGTTTAATCCGGATGCAACAGTTTCAAGTTCCTTCTAACTATATGTCCGTCACTAAAAAATTGCTCTGGAGGATGTTAAACTTGTTCTCTGTACAAATGGGACGACAGTTTATTGTGTTCAAGACTCATACTCTAGAGCCACAGAATAATAGTCTGTTGATATCTAATGAGGGAAATTAAAAGCAACTCTTTTGATTTGCCATAAAAGCCCATCTGCTTGCCCCAAGTCCTTAAGCGAAGACAATGTGACATTCTTCCCTGCTCAGGTTTCAGTGTGACTTCTGTGATGAACATGTGGGTGTTCTGCACCTTTAACAGAATTAAGAGCCAGCAATAACTACCTGACGGCACCAAGTCTTCTGAAAAATAGATTTAATGTAACATTTGGTTGAACGTCTCGATTAGCTTATTTTCTCAAGACATAAACAAATTCAGCCAAATAGTTTAAATTATAACCCAAAATGCCCACCTCCAATCAAGTGTGAATTTAAAACATTAATAATCATAAAAGCCAATGACACAGTCCAATGGTTTGGGGGTACAAGACCGCGGGAAATTGACAGTTGAGAGGAGAATTGCCAAGTTACCAGCAGGCAAAGACTGCCTGAAAATTAGCTCTCCTCTCGGTAACTTTATTGATTAGTAACTGGTAAAAGCAGAATCTCAAAGAAGAAAAGAAGACAGGAATATGGAGAAGAACCGAAAGCTTCTTGGTTTTGAGATAAGAAGTTTTGTTTTGTAAATCTTAATTTGGAGTCTAATCGGACTAGTATAGTCGGGGGTTGAGGTGGAGATAAAATATAGCTTAGAGGAAAAAGCTGTAAATATTCGTTCGTCTATTATTCCCTATTATACTTTAAGAAATAAAGTTGTTAATTTTTACTTCAAATAGTTTGGACTCTAGAATTATCATGGATTACTACAGTGGATAAATCTTTTCCCTGTTGCTGGTTTTATATTAAGCAGGACAATGTATCCTGTGTTGTAACACTACAATCCCACAGGAAAGTGTTTTACTCTGTACTGTCGTGTGGAACAGCTGAACCAAACACTCAGTTCAAGATCGGCATAACATGCTGCCCTGACCAGGGCTGCATACATCCTGTGAGAGAAGAACAGAAGTAAAGATAGCTCCCTTCCTCTGCCTGTTTCCCATATTCCAAGAGCTCAGTTCTATTCAGGGAGGTGATCATCCCCTATTTTAGGTGTATTCAATCTCTTTGAAATTCTCCCCAAGAGTGATGCACATCTTCTACGCATCTCTGGTGTTGGCTTTATTGATGCTGACGTACAGATGTAAGGAACTTATACATTCCATGTCAGTCATAGTCCAGAGAGAAGGAATGGCTTTTTGTGGCATAGGAAAGAAATGGCGATGTCTAAGTGAGAGAAAAGGATTTTTGCAATCATCCCCGAGAGTGTTGTAGAGGCAATTTTTGGGGTACTCTAGATAAACTTTCTCTCAAGTTTCACCAGACTAATCCCTGGGATGATGGCACCATGAGCAGAGAGTGAAGCTCAGTGAGAGAATAAGAGATGATTGTATTGAACCTGAAGGGGGATGGACAGTCACTCATGATGTTCTAAACAGGCACTGATACGATGATAAATTCCATGGGTTTTATTAACTCGGGTTAAATGATTGTCAATAGGTTAAGAGCATCAGAGGACGTCCCCCTCAGCCCATCCCCACTCCATATGTTGATTGAGAGAGACAGAGGGTCAGTCTTTGATTAAATTCTCCCCACATTAGTGTATTTAGTGTGTGGTCCTGCATTAAACTTCATGTTATCCACAATCCCGACAACAGCCACAATACCTAAATTCTAAAACAGTTAACTATTCCCTCCAGCTTCTGATGTCCATGGAGAACATGGGTCTGTGTCTCAGAGATGGAAGATGCCTCTCTGAGACTTGAGACAAAGCATCTGGCTACCTTCCTCACTACCAGAAAAACACGTCAAAGTGTCACGTGTCCCACAGGTAATGGAGCCATGAGGAACATCGTGGATCCGTCTCAGAGTGCATTCTCTGCTCCATTGATTTGTCAGGTTGGAGCATCAGTGACACCCTCCTGTTCCTGTATAAGTGTCTCGAGGGGCTGAATGGCCTCCTCCAGGTCCCATGGAACAGGTTCATGGGTCTGACGTGGCTCTGCCTGTTCCTGTTGAACAACTTGATGTGATAATCAGACCCCTTCTCTTCCTGTGGAACAGGCAGGAGGATTGAATCGGCTATTCCTCTCTTCGTTCAGTAGTTTCGATGGGCTGAATGGCTTCGACATATCCGTTTCTAATGTGCCTGAGATGCTGAATGAGCTGTTCATTTAACTGTGGAAATGTAGAGTGTCTGGCCTTGCTGTTACATGAATGTTACCGGCATTTTAACAGCACAAGCCTGAATGCTGTCTGGGACTTACTGCACATGGACACAGACTAGTCCAGGAGCTGAGGTGCGACACATTGTGCTGACCATTGGGTGATATTCAGTGACCATCCCCGTTTCTGATCTTATGATGAGGAAAGACAGTGATGAACCAGCTGAAATTGTTTGTTTTGAGGCAGCTACCCTGAGGATCTCTTGCAGAGATGTCACAGGACTGAGAAGATTTTCGGTCACCGACCACAAACATCTTCCTTTGTGCTGTAAAAGACCCCAACCAGTGGGGAGAGTACACCTGATTCCCATTAAGCTCAAATAAGATGGTCCTGATGCCATCCTCAGTCAAATGCTACCTTGATATCAAGGCCATTCACTCTTTCCTGAGCCCCTGTGTTCACCTCTTGTTCATATCAATAGATGATGGTGTCTGTGTTGGGAGTGTTTTCCTCTCATACAGGGTAATCAATGCCAGGAATTATCTGGGCTAGATAGTGAGGGAAGTTACATCACTGAAAGTATTCAAAGAGGTGGTACATGAATTTTTGACCTGTCAAAGAGCTAAAGGGTGTGAAGAATTGGACATTAAAGACCAGTTATTGCTAACAGGAGGTCAGCCATGATGGTATACAATGGGTTGATCGTCCGAGTCACCTAATCTTGCTTCTTATGTTCTCATATTCTGTAATTACAAAATAAATAATTGTAATTTTCCTGAACGTTCTGTTATTGAATATTGCAGTAACAGAGAATAAAGTATTTTGTGAGTCATCTCAGGGTGAGGTATGGGGGCTGTATTCATAGTGAATCTGGGTCTCCAACATGACCAACAAATGAAGCACAAGTTGCAGAGCGGAGACACTCTGTAAAGAGACCAGAGGTGTATATTGAAACCAGCCTGGTTTTCCAAATAACATTTTCCAACCCACACCAAACCGTGTGTGACAGTCTTGAGGGATTGAATGATATCTGTGTTCCGGTGGACCAGGTATTTGGCCTCCATCTGCTAATATCAGGAGCTGTGAGGAGCTGAATAGAACATAGGGACATAGGACTGAGCAGCAGGAGTGGGCTATTAGACACTTTGTCATCGCTCCAGCACTCACAAATTCCATGGGTGATGTGAATGTGGTCGCAGCAGCATTTTTCTCTATATATACCATTTTCCTACATTCACTTGTCTGTCAAATGTCACCAAATATAACTTTGAATAAATGCAAGCATCCAGGCACCACAAACTGCTGGGGAAGGGAATTTCCACTTGAACAGCCCTTTGAACATTTCTCATTTGTGTTTCAACCAACGTTGGAAGTTCACTCCGTCCTTTTCCAGTCCCACTCCTCCACTGGTTACACCAATCTTAAATGGAACCAGTTTTGGGATCTGACCAATGATGTAGGTCTCAGAGTAGGTCATTTTCTAGAAAAGTGTGAGACACAGAAAGTTGGACTAATAACAAATGGTAAAATGATAGAGTGCCCCAAACGTTATACTGCCTTTGAAGTCATTCTGCTCATACAAGCTCCTGGTAGTGGGATTTCACTCTGGAACAGTTGAATTTGTCTGAATTCATTTTGTTTCAGGCAGTGGAGAGATTCCAGTGAATTCTCACCAGAAATCCTTCACAAATGGTAAAGATAACACAGGGATTTTATGGTCTCACACTTTGCTATCGGATGGAACAACGTAAGAGAGAGAGATCAATAGGCTGCTGCTTCTCAGGCAGGGGACATTTTTCTCCTTCTCTGTGTTGAAACATACAATAATGAACACCAAACTGGACCATGTGTGCTCTTCTGGAAGATTCTCTGGAAAACCCGATTATAGATTATATGCATTTGCATTCATTTCAATCGCAAAAATGTCCCCACTTTATAATTTGATAACATGCTTACAGGTGTCTGTGTAAGTTGTAAATATTGGTAGGTGTCTTCATAGTATGTCTGTTAATATAAATGCATCTTTTTCTTAAAATTTACTCTCTAGCTTTAGTCTTCCTGACAAGAGATAATATGCATCCAGTTGATACACTTTTCAGAAAGTCATGGATGGTTCAATACTATTTCTCAGCTAAGATCAAAACTGATAATCCCCCATAACATAAGGCCGGCATTCTAGGAACGAGTAAAGGTAAACCTCTTTGAAAATCTTCGAAAAGAATTACATCCTTTCATTTTAGTTTCGGGGATCAAAACAGCACACAGTGCATCAAATGTGGTCTCAGCAACGCCCTGTACCGATGCAGTTAAACATTCCTGCCTTAAATCTGATACCTTTTTCCAAAAGCAACATCATTCCGCTTACCTTCCAAATCACTTGCTGCATCTGCAGACTGACTTCATATGATTCATGTCCCAAGAGCATGGAAACCGCCTGAATCACAGAGTTCTGCAATCTCTCTGCATTTACATTGTTTACCATTGTTTTATTCTTCATGATAAAATAGACAACCTACCCTCTGTTATTTCTGCTGAAGGTTTGCTCACTAACCTTCCCTGTCTGTATCACATTGCAGACTCACTACCTTCATTTGATGACACATTAAATGACCATCTTGGTGTACGAGCTAATTGAGCTCCAAGCAATTCCCTCCCCTTCTTTCAGATCTTTGATCCAAATTGTTGATCATTGATGACCCCACAGTGATCTCTGAGGCACTCCATCAATTACAGCTTTGCAGCCTAAAAATAAACATTTGACTCTATTCTCTATTTCTTGTTAGCGACTGATCTTTGCTGGACAGGAGAGTCAATGTTTCCTGCTCCTGGGTAGCCGTTCCGGCGTGTTGAATGGCCTCCTGCTGGGCTGTGTGATGTACTCAACGAGCTGAATTACTTCATTCTATATTGCTGTGCAATTCCTTAGAGAGACAGAATGGTCTCCTCCTGTCTCATTGTATCGAACCTGTCTGATTGAATGGGGTGGTCCCCTACCATGTAATAGCCTCGAGGGTGGATTGAGGGAACAACACACGGGGTAGGGGCAACAGTTGATCATTTGGCGGCACCATTCAGAATGCTCATGGCTGATCCGAGTGTGTCCATCCATCTCCTGTCTGTTCCCAATAAACATTGACTCTCCTTTCCAACAAAGATCAGTCAAGCTCAGACTTATACACTTAATGGCAAGGTCCGAGGGAGTGTAGCTGAACAAAGAAACCTTGTAGGTGTAGGTTCATAGCTCTTGAAAGTGAAGTAGCAGGTAGATAGGATAGTGAAGAAGGGGCTTGGTATGCTTTCCTTTATTGGTCAGAGTATTGAGTACATGAGTTGGGAGGTCATGTTGCTGCTGCACAGGACATTGGTTAGGCCACTGTTGGAATATTGCGTGCAATTCTGATCTCGCTCCTATCAGAAAGATGTTGTGAAGCTTGAACGAGTTCAGAAAAGATTTACAAAGATTTTACCAGGGTTAGAGGATTTGAGATACAGGAAGAGGCTGAACAGGCTGGGGCTGTTTTAACTAGAGCATCGGAGGCTGAGGGGTGACTTTATAGAGGTTTCCAAAATTATGAGGGGCATGGATAGTGTAAATAGGCAAAGTCTTTTCCCTGGTGTCGGGGAGTCCAGAACTATAGGGCATAGGTTTAGGATGAGAGGGGAAAGATACAAAAGAGGCCTAAGGGGCAACGTTTTTCACCCAGAGGGTGTACTTGTATGGAATGAGCTGCCAAAGGAAGTGGTGGAGGCTGGTACAATTGCAACATTTGAGAGGCATTTGGGATGTGTATATGAATTTGGGTCCTCTGCTGTTTGTAATTTTTATTAATGACTTAGATGAGGGAGTCGAAGGGTGGGTCAGTAAATTTGCAGATGATACGAAGATAGGTGGAGTTGTGGACAGTGAGGAGGGCTGTTGTCAGCTGCAGAGGGACTTAGATATGATGCAGAGCTGGGCTGAGGAGTGGCAGATGGAGTTCAACCCTGCCAAGTGTGAGGTTGTCCATTTTGGAAGAACAAATAAGAATGTGGAATACAGGGTTAATGGTAGGGTTCTTAGTCAGGCGGAGGAACAGAGGGATCTTGGGGTCTATGTACATAGATCTTTGAAGGTTGCCACTCAGGTGGATAGAGTTTGTAAGAAGGCCTATGGCGTATTATCGTTCATTAGCAAAGGGATTGAATTCAAGAGTTGTGAAGTGATGTTGCAGCTGTACAGGACTTTGGTTAGGCCACAGTTGGAGTACTGTGTGCAGTTCTGGTCGCCTCACTTTAGGAAAGATGTGGAAGCTTTGGAGAGGGTACAGAGAAGATTTACCAGGATGTTGCCTGGAATGGAGAGGAGGTCGTACGAGGATAGGTTGAGAGTTCTCAGCCTTTTCTCGTTGGAACGGCGAAGGATGAGGGGTGACTTGATAGAGGTTTATAAGATGATCAGAGGAATAGATAGAGTAGACAGTCAGAAACTTTTTCCCCGGGTACAACAGAGTGTTACAAGTGGACATAAATTTAAGGTGAAGGGTGGAAGGTATAGGGGAGATGTCAGGGGTGGGTTCTTTACCCAGAGAGTGGTGGGGGCATGGAATGCGCTGCCCGTGGGAGTGGTAGAGGCAGAATCATTGGCGACCTTTAAGCGGCATTTGGATAGGTACATGGATGGGTGCTTAATCGAGGTTAGAAGTTCGGCACAACATCGTGGGCCGAAGGGCCTGTTCTGTGCTGTATTGTTCTATGTTCTAATTGGAAGGGTTTGGAGGTATATGGGCCAGTTGCCGGCAGGGGGACTAGATTGGGTTGAGATATCTGGTCGGCATGGATGGGTTGGACTGAAAGGTCTGTTTCCATGCAGTACATCTCTATGACTCTAGAAACGAGTCTTCACTGCTCCCTGAGGATGAGGATACCACAGGTAGCACATGACTAAAGTGAAAGGTACGTCCTTATTTCTTTGTGGGACCTGTTATTTTAAAACTTTGTTAACTGAACATCAAATCGCCATCTCTTTGTAGATATAAGGGCAGAATAATTAGGAATGAACATAAACCATTCCAGACTCCAAACCTGTCCCACATTCCCACTGAACCTTTCCAATCGAATATGTATCAAACCCTGCCTCTGCTGCTGTCTCAGGAAGAGAATACCTGTTAGCATAGCACCACATGAAAAAAGGAGCAGAATGAGGCCATTCGGCCCATCGAGTGTGATATGCCATTCAATAATTTTTTATATGTTCCTCAACCTCATTCTCCTGCCTTCCCCCAAGAATCCTTGATCCTGTTATAAAACAAAAAAAATTACCAATTTGTATCTGTGTCTACGTGTGCGTATGTTTGTCCATCTGCTTGTCATCTGTGTATCTGTGCATGTACGTTTGTCTTTCTGTGTATCAGCCTGTGTGTTTCTATCTATGTTTATGTCTATTTGTGTGTGACTCAATATGTCTGTGTGTGTTTCTACGTGCATGTATGCCTATTCCCTTGTATGCATTGTGTTTGTTCGTATATTGGGGTATTACCAATAATTCTTTGTATTTCTGTGTCTGCATCTCTGTGCAGTGAGGTGACTGCATTTGGGGGTGGTCGGGGGGGGGGGGTGGGTGGGAGTTAAAGGACTGTCGTTTGAAATGCCAGTGTTTTTACAGTGAGAATTGACTTTCACTGAACACTGTTCCTTAATCGGTCAGTGGGACATGGATGTTTCAGAAATTTCACGCGAGGCATCCCAGTCCACTTCATCTTGTACTAGCTTCCTCCCCACATGGCGGGTGTGGGGGAGGGGTGAGGGAATGGATATTGGGCACTCCACCACCCGGCTTGGCCATTTCTGTCCTATTCCAGGCTGTTTCTCTTGAAATAGAAGGAAGTGATTGAAGGAGTGAGGGCAGGACTGTTAGTGTTGGTGGAGGTGGATCTGGGAGGAATTGTGAGGCGCCTGGAATGAGGCAGTCGACAGTTTTAAATCCATATAGTATTATTAATGTGGGGGGTATTGCGTAGGTGATAGAGAAAGTGTGGGAAGGAAGTTGCTGAATTCAATAGTGAGATCGGTAGTGCCTGAGCCTTATTTGGAGATAGAGCATGAAGATTTTCTGGGGGTAAGTGCTATAACAGACATACAGAGAGGGTGATGGAGCAGAGAGAATTCGGTGACCATTATCCTGACAGAGCAGGGAGGATATTGATGCTTGTCCTATATTGATGGAGATATCTTCAGATCATCTCAGCGTCGAGGTGAGCCTCCCCGAATGTCCTGTCCAAGTTTATTACTAATAATGACACAGACCTGTCCCTCAGATTCCACAGAATCAGTTTATGTAGAACTTACAAATAATAAGGCGCAGCAAATATTGGTGTGTTATATATCGGTTGTAGAAAATCTGAGCATCATATGCTCTGGAAATTAGATATGCAAGTATCATGGATACTGCAGTTTTATTGGATGTTCTCAAGCTGCATCTAAACTGTATTTACTAAGTGACTGCTTATGCTGTGCAAAATAAATTCTGTACGTGTATGTGAGGTGGGTTGAAGAGTATGTTGTGAAACAAACTATAGAGCAGTTTATTTTGGGTTTGGTGATGTGTGATCAGAAGGAAGAATTAATAATCTTGCTTTGAATCAGCTTTGAAGGAATAGAGACGTTAATAAGGTGTATTTTACACGGTGTCTGCATGAATATAGAATGCTTGAACGTTCTGGTTAAACATCATGGTAGCCTGGAGGCTAAAGGGTCAAGTTCGCTCCAGTGAATTGGGAAAGTACAATATAGCATACAGTGGGATGCAAGCAATGTTTTTTGGAGTCATAGAGTCAGACAACACGGAGACAGGCCCTTCGGCCCAAACACGTCCATTCCAAACAAAATGTCCATCCGCACTACCTCCATTTCCCTGACATTGCCCTGTATCTTTCTTATCCTTTCCTGTCTATGTATTTGTACAAATGCCTTTTAAATGTTGCGAATATTCCCGCCTCAACCTCTTCCGCGGGCACCTTCCAGAGCAATGTACCATGTGGAACCTTATTGAAGTCTTTACTTGAATCCATAAAGACTACATACACCATCCTGCCCTCCTCAACGTTGCTAGTCACTTAATCAAAGAATTCAAACAAATTTGTGAGCCATGATCTCCCATGCACAAAGCCGTGCTGAGTTTGATGATGGACTTTTCCCAAAACGTTGATTTTCCTGTTCCTTGGATGCTGATTGGCCTGCTGTGCTTTTCTAGCACCACCCTAATCTTGCTCCTAATCACACCCTGTCTTTCCAAATGCATGTATATCTTATCTCTCAGAACCTGTTCAAGTAAGTTACCTACAACAGATTTTACGTTTACTGGTCTATAGTTCCCATGTTTTTCTTTGTAGCACTTCTTGAGTAAAGACACAGCATTCGCTGTCCTCCAGTCCTTCGTGACTTCACCCGTTGGCCAGCGATGATGCAAAAATATCAGCCAGGGCTCCGGCAATTCCTTCTATGTCCTCCTGCAGTGTTCCTGAATATATCTGATCAGGACCAGGACATTTATAGAAATATTGCAAAGTCTTTTTATTTTAGATACAAGCATCAAAGAAAGGGAAAGTGACACAATGATGTTGAACATAACAAATTCGAAAATGTTTTAATGATAGGAAATGGCTTCAGAAAAATTTCAGTCATTGTGGAAACCTGAGAATTCTCAGAAATTCACGATCCAGAAACTAGGGCCATGAAACTGATAAGGAAATCAAAAATAGAACATGAATGCTAACAAACAGGAACAAAAACACTGCATAAATCTACAATCTGTATTTCAAAGGAAACAAAGTGAAAGCAAGGTCAAATATGGAAATTGGTAATTGGGAGAGGAGAGTTTATTGTGAAGAACAAGGAAATGGCCAAGAAAATAATCAATTGCTTTGTATCTGTCTTCAAGGAGGAAGAACCATAAAATCAGCCAGTAATACCAAGTGATCATGTAGCACTTGTGCAACTGAAGACGAAAAGTCAATTTATATCAGTAACAAGGTAGTATTTGAAAGTGTAACTGGATTGACCATTGCTCAGCCTGACAAACCTGACGTACTTCATATTAAAATGTCAGACATAAATCAGCAATAGAAGTATTAATTGCACTGTCGATGACTGTGTTTTATTTTCCTGTGTACTCTGCAGAGGCCGGAAGCCATTTCGGATAAATGGAAGTTAGAAAACGTGTTCCAAGCACTATAGATTAATGGAAGGGATCCAAACATCTATAAAGGGAAAAAGGCATAGTTTGGAGAACTGGCGACCAATTAACTTGACATCTGCCGGGAAACTGTTGGAATCTATTATGTAGCATGTGACATTGGATATTTAGAAATTAATAGGATCAATGGAGAGAATCCACATGTATTTCTGGCAGATGTCTAACTCGATGTGCTATTAATTGTTAGACCCCATCTACCACCCCCTGAGAAAAGGAACAGAAAGTGACTTCGCCACAGGAAATGACATCAACAACCCAAAGAAAACCTTTAAAAACAAGCAGGAATGTGCAGCATCGCTTCGCTAGAGATCCACTGAAGATGTTACCTTGTAAGGTAAGGAAACGTCGGGAAATAAACCTGCCAGCTCAGCGAGCAAACCTGCATCCATTGTGAACAGTGTTGGTGACCCAATCTGAGAAAGAATATACTGACCACAATAAAACTGCAATGGACGTTCTCCAGATTAATCCCACAGATAGTGAGAATGTCTGATGAGGAAACCCGGCCTATGTTCTCTAGTGTTTCAAAGAATGAGACGTGGGTCACAGAGAAATTTACAAAATTCACAAAACATATGACAAATTGAAAATTAACAGGACGCTTCCCTGGCTGCCCAATCCAAATTCAAGGCAAATAATGGCAAGATAAGGGATTGGCCACTTAAGACCGTAATTTTGAGGAAATTCATCACACGGTCAGAACTGCCTAAAACAGGGTCATAGAAACCTGCTGGAAGGGTAAGATTAAGGAAAATCTCCAGATATTCTGCAAGTGTGTTTTAGCAGAAATGTATAACAAGGGAACAGGTACGAGTCATTAATGACTTGCAAAGTTGCATCCAAATCAACTTAGTGTTAGGAGACAGAGGGTAGTGGTTGAAGGCTGTTATTGTGACTAGAAACCGATGTCCAATGGTGTATCACAGGGATCAGTGCTGTGATTCAGAGGTGCTGGTGTTGGACTGGGGTGAACAAACCTAAAAATCACATAACACCAAACAATAGTCCAGCAGGTTTATTTAGAGGCACGAGCTTTCAAGCACACAACCACCTAATGAAGAAGCAGCGCTTCGATGTTAGTGCCTCCTAATAAACTGGTTGGACTGTAACCTGGTGTTGTGTGATCGTTAACCTTATTACTTGTGGTATTCATAAATGATGCAGCTGTGACTATAGACGGGGGTGGTGGAAGTGTGACAACTAAGTTTGTGTTTGATACAAAGATTGGCTGGGTGGTTGGCAGTGAGGAGGAAGGTCTTATGTTACAGGAAGATAGAGATGGAATGGTCAGATGGGCAGAACAATGGCAGATGTAATGTAACCTTGATAAATATGATGTGATACACTTTGGGTGAAGGAACTGGACAGGGAGTACTCAATGAATGGCAGCACACGAGGAAGCTCAGAGGGGGTTTCTCCACACTTCCCTGAATGTAACTAAATACGTTAATGCACAATTTTGAGAAAGCATAAGGGACCGTAAACATAATCTTTATTCATCAAGGCATAGATTATAAGAGCTATGCGGAACTTTGGTTTGGCCAAGATGGAATACTGTGTGTAGTTCTGGGAACCACATTACGGGAAGGATGTGATTGTAGTGCAGGGGGCTCAGAGGAGATTCACCAGGATGCTCCCTGGGATGGAGTATATCAACTATGGAGAGAGGTGGATAAGCTTGGGTTGTTTAGTTTGGAGCAGAGAAGGCTGAGTGGGCCGTGATTCAGAAGGATAGGATTCCGAGGGACATGGACAGGATGGATAGACAGCAGCTGTTCCTTTTAGTCAAAGGGCCAAGAACAATGCAGCACATTTTAAAGTGACGGGTTTGATATTTGGAGGGAATTGAGGTTTGTTTTTTACCCGGGGGTGTTGGGGTCAAGAACGCCCTTCCTGAGAGAGGAGTTGTCATGGTAACTTCGAAATCATTAGAAAATATACTTGAAACGCCATAAGATTCACGGCTACGGGTCTTGTGTCGGAAAGTGGGGCTAATGTAGACCGGGTTGTATTGTTGATTGGACAAAGTCTGTGCTTCTGTGTTTGTATGGCTGTGGAAGGTCAATCAATGAGTAACTTAAGATAGGAATTGATGGGTTTCTGAAGAGTATATTAACGAAGGTTTTAAGATTGAACTGGTAATATCTTCTGAAAATATGTCAATGGCAAAATTAAGTGGAAAAAGGTGCAGCTTTCTTACAGTCTGGTACCAGAGAATTGAGGACAGGGAAAAGGCAGAACTATGGAGCAAATACTTTAATTATGTCTTCAAAAAAAAAACAAAACAAAAAAGAAAACTTCCCAACATTACTAGTGAAGTAGTCTGTTGAGAAAAAGGGAATAGAATGAAATTAGCAACCAAACAGTTTTAGAGGAAGTAGATTAGATTAGATTACTTACAGTGTGGAAACAAGCCCTCAGCCCAACAAGTCCACACCGACCCACCGAAGCAAACCACCCAGACCCATTTCCCTGCATTTACCCCTTCACCTAACACTACGGGCAATTTAGCATGGCCAATTCACCTGACCTGCACATCTTTGGACTGTGGGAGGAAACCGGAGCACCTAGAGGAAACCCACGCAGACACGGGGAGAATGTGCAAACTGCACACAGTCTGTCACCTAAGGTGGGAATTGAACCCGGGTTTCTGGCACTGTGAGTGCAGCAGTGCTAACCACTGTGCCAGCGTGCCGCCCACGAGTATTGGAACTGAAAGTAATGAGCACAGACAAAGTCAACAGAGATCGATCAAATGGGAATCATATTTGTGAAAGTGACGTTTAGCGTAATTATGGAGAAGCAATCAATGCAATATGATTGTATTTTCAGAAAGATTTTTGATACAGCCCCAAGCCTATTATGCAAATTCAAATCCTCTGGGACTTGGACAAATATGGTTTTCGAATGGGAGAGCGGGCAGGAAGCAGTGAGTAGGAATAAAACAATATGGTTTTTTGAAAGGATGGCTTGGAGGATATAGCGAGGATCGGGGTTTGGGCTCCAGCTATTCCCAATGCACATCATATATTTTATTTAGTGGATCAAATTCAATATTTCCAAGTTTGTTGATGGCACTAAACAATATCGGATTGTGAGGGGGTGAGCAGGGTGTCAAAAAACTGCAAGGTGAATGCGACAAGTGGAGTGTCTGGCTAAATACATGGCAGATGGAGAGCAATGAGGGGTGGGGGGTATGGTCTATGGGGGATATGTGATATTGTGACCTTTGATGGTAAAACCAGAACGGGAGCCTATCATTTGAAAAGGGATTGTTTGATAAATGTTGATCTATAAAGCAACTTAAGCTGCATTTTTGTTTCCTTCTGTGCAGCCCTCCGAGGTCAGTGTAGGGCAGTGAGATCTGAATCCAGAAGTCAGTACTGGGAATGGCATTAGGACGCTGACCAGTGTAAACAGACCCCACAAGTGGGGAGGTGTAGCATTGAAAAGGATCTGGATCTCTCTGTGCACTGGTCACTGAAAGCAATTTTGCAGGAGCAGAAAACAGATAGGCAGATAAATCGTGTATTCACCTTCATTTCAGGGGGATTTGAATCCAGGAGTAAGGGTGCTTTACTGCAGGTGAGCAGGGCCTTGGTGAGACCTCATCTCGAACATTGTGCAGTATTGTGTGCAGTTTTGGTCTCCTTACCTAATAAAGGAGAAACCTGACATTGAGGGAGATTAGTAAAGGATAACCAGACTGATCTCTGGGATGACAGGCTTGTGTGGGAGCAGAGTTTGGGGCGGCTATGTCTGTATTCCATGGGCTTTAGGAAAATGAGTGGAGATCTCAGTGAAATATATAAAACTCTGTTAGGACCAGACAGATTGGAAACAGGGGTGACAATTCCCCTGGCTGGGTCATCAAAATAAGGGGCCACAGTATTAGGTAAAGACAGGCCACTCTGCATTGAGATGAGAATAAATGTCTGCACTCAGAGAATGGTGAACCTGAGGAATTATCTCCCAGATCAGACTGTGGAAACCAAGGCACTGAATATAAAAATGGATTTCTGGAAACTAAAGGGATAGGGAGAGAGCAGGGTATGGTATGAAGATAGAGGATCAGATACCATTAAAGGTTGTTCTCCAGTAACGTGGTAGTTGCGTTCCTGTGCATCACTGTGTTGCAGAAAATCATGCCATGTTCATGATGTGGTCTATGGGGAAAGGAGGATAATGGGCGAACTGCAAAATATCAGTAAAAAACAAAAACTGAAGTTAGTCTGACACACACTAGCACAGTCTAATTAAACCTTTAAATCTTATATTGTAATGAAATAGTGCTAATAATGACAATGCAGTCACTGGCTACATCCCTGTACCTTTCACCAAACTCTTCACCAGAAAGTACGCAGGACTGACTGACCACGTGATGCCAACATGGAATTCCAGTTCTCCTGAAGATTCTACCCTGGTTTGAAATAAAGTTCCTTCTAATTGGAGAGAGAAATTCCCCGTTTCAAGCTCAGGTTCAAAGCTTTCAGAGCGGATTGCATTCCTGTTTTAGCTGAACACTCAGAGGGTGCATTTGGCAGACAGAGGATCCTGAAGCTGGGTTTTGTTGTTCACCTGGTGCCTGGTAAGGATTCGCGTCACAGTGAACGGGTGTTCACTTTATAGAAAAAAGGTGCGCAATTCACGAATTGCATTGCAGTCAAATCACTTTTAATAAACACACGTTATCAGAGAACTGCCTGTATATTGAATCGAGGAGCAAGATTGATCGACTGAAGGTCTACAACAGTTCTTATTTTATATTTCACAATGTTTAAACGTATTAGTCGATATGAACACTGTGTCGGGAAAACTGCATTGAGGAGATTTTCTCCATGAACTAGAATGGGGAAAGCTCAATGTGTTGTATGACCTTTCCTGATGATTCTGTGCAGTCTGTGGGAAAGCTCTGTAAATGTTGTCACAAGCTCTCAGATGTTAGGAAGGGGGTATCTGCAAGATCAACAGGACTGTGATTCCCGCTCTCTTTTCTGATATCAAGACTGGTGCCGGGTATTCTGTCTGTTTTTTTTTTCCTTTAAGACCATGGAGCAGTGTGATGCAATAGAGTGTCTTGCTTGGCTGTTTCAGGGACCATTGAAGAGTGTATCACATGTCTGTGTGTCTGGAGTCACTTTTAGGCCATACAAGAAAAGCACAGGAGATTCACTTCCTGACAGTACGTTGGGGAAGGAGATCAAAGTTTACAATAAACATTGGATGCAAGGTCACTGTTACAATCACCAGATTCTAGATCTTGATATTTTATTAATTGTTTTTAACTTCCACCAGCTGCCAGAGCATTATCCTGTATTGGATTAGTAATCCAGTGACATTTCCACAACTGCACCATCTCCACATAGGAACCTATCGGAAACCACAAAGAGCGGGATATTTCTGGATTGCTTGTCAGCTCTGTCAAAAAGAACCCCCACCAATTTGATTATCGTGAAGGGACTGGGGGGGTGGGGGGGGGATGGGGGGTGTTAAATGGTCAGAATGTAATTATTCAGCTATTAGGGGACCTCACATAGTTGAGTACTTTTCCACATTGCCAGGGGGTTGTCAGAGTTGGAGCTGGAATGAAACAGCTTCCCCAGGGACACGGCTTGTTGTGCAGCACAAGTCTTCAGTCCTATTACAGGAATGGTCTCAGGGCCCATTGTCTTAGTCGTATCTACTGTGTTCAGCGGTTTCTTCATATCACATGCAGCGAATCGAATTGATTGAACACTGCCATCCGGGATTCTGTGGATATCATGGCGAGGATGAGATGGATCATCGATTCAACACCTCTGGCTGAGGATGGTGCAGATACTACATCCTTATCTTTTTCACTAATGTGCACGGCTGTTCTATTATTTAGGATGGGGATATTTCTGGAGTCCTCTCCTCCAGTAAGTTGTTTAATAGTACAACGACATTTATGTCTGGATGTGGCAGGACTGTAGAGCTTAGATCTGATCTGTTGGTCTTGGGATCATTTCGTCCTCTCTATGAGATGTTAGTTCTGCTGTTTGGAATGAAAGCACTCAAGCGCCGTAACTGTAATGGTTTGTCATCAGCTTTAGGTACACATGGTTCTGACCTTGGCAGGGTCACCCACACTCGTCACTGAACCATCACTCGGTTTGATGGTAATGGTAGACTGATGGAATATCCTGGGGAAAATGTTACAGATTATGTTTGAATACAATCCTGCTTCTGTTGCTGCTGTTGTCTACAGCATCACACGAAAGCCCAGTTTGAGCTGCAATATCTGCAATTCAATTCTACTGTCTGTCCCCCAGTTAACATCGAGACCAATCCACCGATCAGCTGTGTACTCAGTGACATCACCTGGTTTTTAATGCAGTAATATTTCCATTTTCATATTCTCATTCTGCTGATGGTTCTCCTTGGTGCCATGCTTCCAATTTGTTACATTACTCAAACCCTTTAACATATTCATCTGAATGTTTTCCTTGCTCGTCGTGCCATCTGCGTTTGAATTAAATGTGTTTCCCTCTGGTTTTCTCCCTGACCATGAGTAAGAGCTCTGTGGTGTCAGTGATGCCAGCCTTATGCAGTTTCTGAGCGAATGAATGTGTGGACTTCAGTTCCCAGTGTCGGGCGCTCCGTGTTGGACAGGGCGTTTGAGTAGCTTTCAAACACGTCATTGGAACTTGTTCAAAAACAGAAATTGTTGAAGAAACAACGCAGCTCTGGCAGCATCTTTTGTAGTGAATGTAGAGTTAATCTTTCGAGTCCAGTGGCCCTCTACAAAGCCCACAGTTTCTTCAGCAATTTCTGTATTCAATTTGTATTTATTTCCAGTATCCATAGTTATTTGTTTCATTGAAACTTTGTGCTGTGCCTATTCGTTTCTGAAGAACCTCAGCAAGTCTGGCAGCATCTGCAGAGACAGAGAGACAGAGTTAGCGTAACAAGTCCAATGTGACTTGTTCTGAACTGAAAAGGGTTGGCTTTTTAATACCTTGCCGGAGATGGGGGATGGGTGACTTGGAAAAGAGGGCGTGGCAAAAGATAAACGGGCTATTTTCAGTGGTGAACGAGAATATGATGCAAAATGGGTTTATATTAAGGTGTGAATGGGGGAAAGGGGTTCTCTCTCGTTGAGTGTAAGATAAAGAGACACAACCACACAAGGTCATAGGGAGAACAAGAGAGAGAATGTCGACAATGTGGTATTATATAGATCTAGATCTATATGTTTTCACAGTATACATCATCACTGCCTTCATACTATGGAATTCAGGTGCTTGACCTCTTATTACCACGAGTAAAAGTTTCATGCTGCCTTAGTTTTGTAACATAGAGCAAAGCTAACAGTATGAAGTTTGGGCTGTTTTCTACATCTGTCATTTTTAATATTCTGTCAAATTTGCAGTGTTTATCGTTAAACGTTTGATCTTGAAGTTAGTATCAGATGGAGTGTATGAGTATGAAGGGTGGCATTCTAGAAGTTTATAATATCATGGGAGGTATGGATAGAGTGAATAGCGAAGGTCTTTTCTGTAGGATCGGGGAGTTCAAACACAGATGCATAGCTTTAAGGTGGAAGGGGAGAAACTTGAAAGGGACAAAGGGACAAAGTTTTTTATACAGAGTGTGATGTATGTATGGAATGAGCTGCCAGAGAAACAGTGAGAGATGCAAGTACAGCTGCAATATTTCAAAGACATTTGGACCAACATATGAATGGGAAACGTTTAGAGGCATATGGGCCAAGTGCAAGCAGATGGGATTAGTATAATTTAGAAAACCTGGTCAGCATGGACAAGTTGGACCAAAGGGTCTGTTTGTGCACGATATGACTGTATGGATGTAGAAACTGAGGAAAATGTACGAAAAGATATGATGTAATAAATTGGTAAGAAATATTAAAACAAGCATCATGAGCTTTTCTGTCAACATAAAAAAAAGCTTGAAGAAGTGTGTGTGAGCTGAGAGGGAAGTGAAGTGAGGAAAGTACATTGAAGCCATTCGGAGGGTGTTACTGGAGAACTACCACAGGGAACAGGCAGATAATTTACACTAGTATTTTAAATCACTCCTCATGAGGAAAGTAGTGTAAGCATGCTGATGGTATAAACAAAGTGGTAACAGGAGGGAAGTTATTGAACTGTCTCTAACAAAAGGAACAAGGTATTTACCTACCAGATAAGAATAAGGTAAGGCAGATCAGCAGTAATTCGTAGTTAATGTTAAAAGAAGTGGTCACAGAGTGACTTGCAGCATTGTGTGCAATATTCCATAGCTCTTTGGATTACAGGTGTGTTCCAGTGAAACTGGAGAACCTCCAATGTGGTGCCTGTCTTCACAAAAGGAATGAGACAGAACGCAGGAACAATTTAGCCTAACCATTATTGGTGCGAATCTGCTGGAGCCTGTTATTAAGGAAGGCATTGCAGGGCACTTAGAAAAGCTTAATGCAGAGTTGGCATGGTTTTATGAAGGGGAAACTATTTTTGCTCTGTAAAATCATACAAATTCTTTTTTGGTGATGCCTGAGAATGTCAAGATTAGAGTCATGCTGGAAAAGCACAGCATATCAGGCAGCATCCAAGGAGCAGGAAAATCAATGTTTCAGGCAGGAGCCATTCATCAGGAATCCCTGAGATAGTGACAAGCAGATTTGATAAAGGGAACTGGTCAACATGAGGCTTTCCAGAAAGTTTTCGCAAGGTATCACAAAATAATCGTTCTGACACAAGACAGAGGCTTGTCGTATGATGAATAATAAATTAGCATGGGATAATGGTTGCTTAACACATAGAAATCAGAGAGTCATGATTAATGGATCTTTATGATAAAGATGTATCTACTGGATTACCACAAATATCAGGCCGCTGGCATCAGTTATGTACAAACTATACTGATAACCTGACCGCGGGAGCTGAGTGCAATATCCATTGGAGTTAGTGGATCACTTTGAGAACCAAAATGCAGGCTGCTTCTTAATGAAGAGGACTGCCATAAAGGAGTAGTACAAAGGGATTGGAGTGTTCCTGAGTATGAAACGTAACGTCAGCATGCTGATGCAGCAAGTAACTGGGTTGGTTCATGTGGCAGCTTCCTGAGATGGAAGGGTTGAATTATTGAATACATTTAAAATGGTGAGGAGATTATTCATTGTGGTTGAAATGAATGAGGGGCTTATTACTGAAATGTACAAGATACAGAGGGGGCTTGACAAGGTAGATGCTGAGAAGGTGTTTCCCCTGAGTCTCGAACTCGAGGTGGTAGATACTGAATAAGGAACATCGATTTTAATCTGTGGTGAAAAATGATGCATTCTCTCAGAAGGTAGTGAATGTCTGGAATTCCCTAACACAGGGAGTTGTGGAGGGAGCAAGAAATTGGATAGGAATGTGGAGTTGAGCCCGGAAGTAGATCAGCCATGTTCTTATTGAATGAGAGTTCAGACTTGAGGGGCCGAATAGCCGTCTCATGTTCCTACTTCTTAGTTTTTTATGTTATGCTTATGGAAAGTAATTGTTTATTTTCATGGAAGTCGTGTTGTACAATGTTGCATTCGGGAGAGGAGAAACTTTTCCTGAGTTAACCCTGGATGGGATATGGGAACTGCATTCAAAGCAATTCCAGAGCAGAAGTTACAGAGTGGGGAAGCATGGAAAAAAGGATTGCTGCTGGGGGCCACTTCCTGACCAAGCCTGGAATTTCCAAGTGCATTTCCGAAACTACACCCAACCATCGGCGTGGTTTCGATCTGCCTGTTTGTAGCAGGTCCGAAGGGCTGAATGGAACATCAGAACAGAGCTGATGGACACGAGTGCACCAAACGGCCCTTTGACACAACTCTACCAGTAAATATGGTCGTGGCTCATCTCATTGTGGTCCCCGCCGCACTTTTCTCTCCATGTACCATTATCCCTGATTCACCTGTCTATAGAAAATCAGACAAAGCCAGCCTCCATATAATATAAAGATTCAGCCATCTCAAACTTCTGGGGAAGGGAATTTCACTTGAGTGAAATCCGACATTGTGAATTTTTCCTCACTCCGGTTCTGACTGAGGATGAAGGGTGTCACTGTTTCATTTTCTAGTCCCACTCCTCCACTGCTCACAACAAATTTTAAATGTAACCAGGTCGGTGATATGGCCGATGATAAAGGTCTCAGACGGGGTCAGGTTCAGTGATAGGAACAAGTCAGGCAAATTTCTTTCATCAGCCGCAGGTAACTAATAGGGCTGACGGAGCAGCGTGATAGATTTGTGGTTAGCACTGCTGCCTCATATCAGCAAGGAGCTGACTTCAATTCCAACCTCATCCGACACTCTATGTGGAGTTTGAACATTCTTCCCGTGTCTGTGTGGGTTTCTTCCCAGTTCTCCAGTTTCCTCCCACAGTTCAAAGATGTGCAGCTTAGTTTGATTGGCCATGCTAAATTATCCAGAGTGACCAGGGATGTGAATGTTAAGTGGGTTAGTCATGGGAAATGCAGGGTTACATAGACAGGTAGGGGGACAGGTTTGGTGGGATACTGTTCAGCGGGTTGGTATGGACTCGATGGGTCGAATTTCCTGCTTCCACACTGTAGGGGTTCAATGACAACAGCATCAAGTTTGGGCTCTACAAACTCTCAGTCAGTAGATACCTGGTTCACTCGCCTTAAGGCTTTGTATATTTCAATAAGATCAGCTCTCACTCCAAGGGTAACCTGTTAAAGTCCCCATAATATCAGCCCTTCATGCATGGAATGAATTAAGTGAAACACCTCTGAATTGTTTCCAATGTTACTATATCCTTTCCCAGATAAGAATGCAAAAATAAAACTAATCTCACACACCGATGAGTCTGTTTAGTTTTGTTTTCTCAGGGTGTAGTGAGTCTTTGGAACACTCTTCCCTGCAGACCATTCGAGGCAGAGATATTGAATATTTTTGAGGCAAGGTTCACGAATCACAGATGAGTCAAGAATTATCGAGGAATGGGCAGCAATGTGCAGTGTTGGGGAAAATGTAGTCAGTGGTACTGAATGACACGGCTCCAGAATATCCAGGAATTAAACGAAATGATAACATCGATAAAGTTTTAAAGGCGAAACAAGATGGCAGCGATCTGAAAGGTCAGCTTTGCTGATCTCTGTACCACAATAATG
The DNA here is from genome assembly GCF_047496795.1 of Chiloscyllium punctatum. Classification (NCBI taxonomy): domain Eukaryota; kingdom Metazoa; phylum Chordata; class Chondrichthyes; order Orectolobiformes; family Hemiscylliidae; genus Chiloscyllium; species Chiloscyllium punctatum. The sequence continues at coordinate 23,383,105 of NC_092790.1, read as the reverse complement.
CTCTACCCCATCCCACCACAGTCATTTACTTACAACTGAACACTAAAAGAGCTACAGAATCCTCACTAATCCCGTTTTGTCAAGTGGAAATGACAAAACATTGGAAAGGATCGAGTAAGTCCCAACACACAGCGCACCCGTCAGAAGCTTTCAGCATGTCTGTGGCCGCACCTGTAACACCCTCTGCTCGTTCAATGGACCGAGTTACTCATCAGGACTTGGTCACCGAGTTCACCAAGTTACGGGAAATGATTGAAACCATGATTGAAAAAGATTCAGCGGGAGGATAGAACCACTCTCAGCAGTGCTCCAAAAACATGAACAGCAACTTGAAAGCCTTGGAAACAGAACGGATGAGGTCGAGAGCCAAACTGCAGGGGCAGAGAATGTGATCAATTCCTGTAAGGAGCGGATCTTCACCCTTGAAAAATAGATTCGTACCTTAACTAAACAAGGTGACGACCTAGAGAACAGGGGCAGGATGAAGAATGTTCATATAATCGGTCTGCTGGACCGGACATAAGGTGATCAGCCAGTGAGATTTTCTGCGAGAACTGGCTGCAGAGATTCCTTCACTTCGAAGCTGAAGAGGGACGGGTGAAGAGTGAGACAGTTCATCGGGTTACGGTGCTCAGGTCAGGCTCAGACCAACGCCCTCACCCTGTCCTTGGGCGATTACATTGTTGCAAGGACAAACAAAGACTTTGGGAAGCTTCCAGAACACAGGGAAGAGACCCGAAGAGGCCTCCAGGATTATGTTCTTCCAGGTCTTTTCAGCGGTATTGATTCAGAAAAGAAAATCTTTTGATGATATCAAGAGAAGATTAAGGGAACTTGAGATTCAGTATTCCTTAATGGACTCAGCGGTGCTCCGTATGCACTAGTGGGTCTTTCAATAGATCCACTAGCTCTCCAGAGGATGAGAAAACTTTGTGGACACTTTAAAGTAGGGTGGGTGCGTTAATGGAAAGCGATAACCTTGGTTCTCTTTTTTAAAAGAAAGTTTGTTGACCGTTTCTGGTATTAAGCAGTGTTAAATTATAGTCGGGGATGGGTAGAGTGCACACTTTTAACTTCTTCATTAGTAATACTACTCGTTTTTCTCTTGCTAAGTTTGTGTGTCGGGTTCAGCTCAAGCTGGAGGGAGTTATGAAGGTGATCGTGATGACTGATTGCCTACCTAAGTGCAGTTCTGTCCCGATGTTTGTGATTAATTGCCCTGGATGCAGTATTGATAATGGGGCAGAAGATAGAGATTTGTGACGTGCAAATGCCCCCAGTCGGCGGGGGGTAAATACCCCTCCTGAGAGCCATTCGCACTTTGCATCTTTTTTTGTATTTGTATGTATTTAGTTTTGGAACATTTTGAGAGCTTGTTAGTTGTAGTAGCTTTAGTTTGTATTTTTTAAGCTCTATGATTCTTTTATCATTGGTGTTCAGCGATTTGTAATTCGAGTTCTTCCTCTCTGGATTTCAAATATTGTTTCAGTGTGTAATGGCTAATGTCGTGCTTAAATGGTGTATCTGGAACATTTAGGGGAGCCATTCGCCAGTTAAGAAAAATGAGACAGTGGATATTGTCGTATTGCAGAAATGCACTTTGATGACAAGGAACATTTGACATTACAGCAAGGTGGGTTTGATCGGGTTTATGTCTCGTCTTTTAACACTAGGAATAGGAGATAAACCAAACTGGTGACGAAGAATCTTTCATTTAAATTAGTCGACTGTATTAGACACCCACGGGAGGATCATAATCCTCAAAGATATATGGGGAAGAAAGCAGTAGTTTTAATGTTTATTGCCCCCGGCTCACTGCCTTAAATTCCTGATAGATGCATTTTCCAAATTAAATAATCTTTCTTCGTAGCACACTATCGTAGGAGGAGATTTCAACTGTCTTTTGCACCCACGGTGGACAGTATGCCGAAAGGCTCCCAGCACCATCTTTCCAATTGTAAGCAATTAGTGGATTTTTGTGTGGAACTGGGGCTGGTGGATGTATGGAGGCAGAGACACCTCATAAACTGGGATTTTACTTTCTTCTTTATCCGGCAGAAATGCAACACCAGTGTTGATCTCTTCCTCACTGTGCAGCAATCTTCGATTCAGTGGTTTTCTGTACAATTAGGAATATTACCATTTGTGACCATGCAGCAGCATCCTTACTGGTTAAGATTAAGGGCAATAAAGCAGGTTCAAGACACTGGTGAATCCCTTTATTCTAAAGGATAGTAAGTACATTGAGTATTTCTGGAATGAATTCAGATCTTTCTTAGCCATTAATTCAGATTCAACCAGTAACACATCCATTCTATGGAAAATTGCTAAGGCTTATGCCAAAGGAATAATTCCTTAGGATGCGGCAGAAACAGGAGCAGGAACGCTTGCTCCAGGCACGGTTGAAGGCAGCCGAGAAGGCACACTGTGATAGACTCTGGGTGGATGGGCTGCAGAGGATCACAACACTTCGGTCTGCTGTGAATTTCATGCTCACACAGACAGCCAAGGAGGAACTTACTTTTGCAAAACAAAGGCTGTTTGAGCATGGTGATAAACCGGGCAAGTAGGTAGCCTATCTTGCAATGAAAAAGAGAGCCCCAAAGCCATTACTTCAATTAGGGAAGGTACTGGGACCCTTTCATGCGATCTCATAAAGATTAAAGAAGCATTTCGGAGATTTTATTCTGAATTATATCAGACTGAGCATTATGAGGATAGATGGATTAAGATCGAATCTTTCTTCATGAACTTGGACCTTCCAGGGGCAACCCCCAAATAAGTGTCTTGCATTAATGCATCGTTGTCAGTGCTGGAGGGTGTAAAACAGCTTCCAGGCAGAAGGGCACCCGGTCCTGATGGATGTCCACGTGAGTTTTATAAGGAATTTATAAACCTGTTGTCAGAGACGATGTTTACTATGTTCGTCACTCTCACAGTCACGACTGCGTCCCACTATCCTTAAGAGAGGCTCATATCTCTCTTATTCTTAAGAAAAGGAAGACACCGAAAGATTGTGCTTCCTATAGGACTATCTCACTTCTAAATGTTGATTTCAAAATTCTGTTTGGGTCCCTTACATTGAGGATGGAAACGATTTATCCTTCCATTGTCAAAGTATACCATACCGGCTTATAAAAGGCTGCAGATATTTCAACAATGTTAGGAGATTACTCAATATGATCCAAGCGTGTCAACAGCAAATTAATCAGGTATTAATGATTCTTTAGATGCAGAGAAGGCATTTGCTTGGGTTGAGTAGCTGTATCTCTTGTATACGTTAGAATTGTTTGGTCTCAGCAATGTTTTTATCAAGTGGGTGAGGGTCCTTGAAAATGACCCTCTGTGTACGATCCTGTAAAATTAATATTTCTAGAGGCAGTTGTTAATGCCAGTGTTATTTACGATGGTGATTGAGCCACTGGCAGGGACCCCAACATATCTGCCCCAGAACTGGGATAGAAGTCACGTAAGATTACATTGTCTGCAGATGATGGTCTTAAATTTTTGTTAAATCCCACCGTTTTGGTACCTCACCTCATGCAATGCATCAGTTCGTTTGGTGCCTTTTCCGGCTATACCATTGATTTTATAAAGTCGGAGGCCATGTTTATGGGCGAACTCAGGGAAATAACTGATGCCGTGGGAGAATCCTGATTTCCTTTTCAATGGTCCCAGGGGGAAATGGAGCTGTTCCCTATTTAAGTATATTAATTAATCCTATCTTTGAACTTATATTTAACGTGGGATTTGTCCATTTGTTTGACAAAATTAAACAAGACCTTCGAAGATGGGAGACACTTCCAATATCCTGGCTGGGTCAGATAGCTCTTATTAACATGAATTCCCTCCCTTGTTCGCTATACCCCGTGTGAATGCTTTATTTGATGTTTCCCAGACAGACATTTAGGAGATTAAATGAATGATGTAGCTCTGATTTGTCACCATAAGCGACCCCTTATTAATTTAACCAAATTACAACGACCCCACAGTTTGTGGGGAGTAGATCTCCCGGATATTAAAAGCTAACAATTAAGCTCTTCTTTACCCGATGGTAGTGAGGCCTCGGCGTCAATACAATTAGATATTGAAGCTTCTCAGGCAAAGTGCTCCCTTATTAGTCTGCTACTCATAGACAAAATGAGGACAGTTATGAATTATTACCATTTCCCAATAAATATTAATAATTTTAAAGTAGGGAGGGCAATGTGTCCGATCGGGGACAACATAGCCAAACCTCATTTCTTACCCCAAAACGTGGTGTACCATGTTTCCGACGGGGAATACTGGATTCCATGTTTAAACTGGGGACAACTCGTGGGTGTATCTTGCTTTGATGGTTTATCTGAGGGAGAAACAAGGATGTTCTTTGATCAAATAAGTCGTAACTATAGACTACCGAGTAGAGATCTCTTCTGTTTTCTTTTTATCAGATAAGAGATGTTATTCAGAAAAGAGCCACACTTTTAACAGACCCGTACAGATCCGATACAGAGAAGAGGGTGCTTATTGCTAAGAACACACTCTCTGTCAGTACCCTTTATCATTTGTTGGAGAGTGGACCCTTAGACGAGACTTTATGCCTTTCTGAGGTCTGCACAGAGTTTTGGGGGTTCAGATCTCTTCGGACACAGGGGAGGATATTTGTGAAAATACAAGAAGTATTTCGATCTGTAAGAAGACTCTTGCCCTGAAGTTGAAGATTCTTCATAGATTCTGTCTGGCCCCAAATACTCTCTCAAAATTCAAGGTGAGAGTATGTCTTAAATACAAAATGACTATGGACACTCTTACTCATTGTTTGTTGAACTTCCACCGGCGCTATAGGAGCGGTGTGTTCGCTGGGATGGAGAGGATCTTGCGGACAGAATTGGAGATGGGTCAGGATTCCCATTTCCTGGGCCTGCCCAGTCTATCTTACTCAGATGTGCATAGGAAAAAATACTTCAATACCCTCACTCTCTGAGTTCAGGAAAAAGAGTTCTGTTGTGTTGGGTGTCGGAAAACACCCGGGGTCTATTGGGTTGTCGTAACCTCGTCATGGCGCATAGCCCTTTGGAGTTTTTAAAAGGTATTTTGCACCATAAAATAGAGGATTTTTATTAGACATGGCAGCCCTTTTTGAATTACCAAGGGACAGGCTGTCTGTCACTCTAAAAAGGACTTTTATATAGCTATGACGAACTTGACTAATGAATCTAATGTCCAGAGAGGAAGAATTACAAACAAATGAACGTGTATTAGTTCATGCTCTTGAAGTTTGACAGCTGTAGTTTTGTTACACTGAGTTCTAGTATTCGTTTTTTATTTTTATTCCTTTTTCTTCGGTCCGTTGATTTACCTTTACTTATGTACATGCACATGGGTGTAATTGTGTTCAATTTGCATTGTTGGTTCAGTTGGGTACATATTGGTTCATTGAAGCATTAAAAAGATTTTCTCTGAATAAAAATATTTTTGAAAGAATTAAAATGTTAACATGGATAGAATAGAGTCCCAAAGGACCACTTTCTCATTAGTGATACCACAAATTATGGTTTACCTTAAGAGTCATCACACCTCGGGTGACAGGAAGATGTTGAGAAGGTTTGCCCTTCATGGCAACCTCTGTCTGTGTGGGGAATTGAACCTGCGCTGTTGGCCTTCCTCTGCATCACAAGCCAGCCATCCAGCCAACAGATTGCGAGATTGTGTAACTGCTATAGATAGAAATAACCAAAGTCAAAGTAAAATATAAACTTTGATGAGTAGGAAAAAAAAGGTACAATTCAGATAACGGCTGAGAAAAAAATATATCCGCTGGAAATTGTACTTTATAACGAGAGAGTTGATTGGATGCTATCTTTGGTTGAATAAGTTGAACCAAGCGAAATAACCAGAATTACTAATTGTAATTAGATGTCGATAACTATACAATATGAGTACATTTTTGGTTGGTCTGTGTGAAGCATGATAACCATTGTATGAAAGTAAAAAGCTGATGGAACATATTTTTTGGAGGGTTGGTCCCCATGGGAAATGCCTCCCAAACACAAGCTTGAAGAAACCCAGGGTAGAAAGTGCGTGAGTATCGTCTGGTTTGTGACAGGAAACCAGGGGGCTGAATGATTGAAAGTTCCTGCAACGTGAAGCTCAGGAGACAGTCAGATCACCCCCGATCTTATTAAATGCTACAGCACATTTGAAGGTCGAAATGGACTCATGATGGATTTTAATTGCATATGATTAAAAAAAAACACTCTGTTCCTTCACCCAATGTTTTACACACTGGAGCACTGGGAAGTATTTGGAATATTATCTGGAACATTCCATAATCAACGTTCTCAGGAGCATTCTACAATCTGTGGAGATATTACAAAGGAAAGAGACACAGAGAGAGGGGGGAGCATGCTGTATGCAAGAATGAGAGTGGTGGAGCATGAGCCTTGTTCGGGTGTCGGTGCTGGAACAGACATACATTGAGTGTGAGGGACCAACAGCATACGGTGACCCTTATCCTCACAGAGCTGGGAATGTTATCGATGTTTGGCCTCTATTGCTGGACATTGCTACAGATTACAGATACTGCACTGAGCTGGGTGGTGAGCTCAGATCATGCTCGGTGGGTCTGGTGGTGTGGCCCACTCTGGGAAGAGATGTACTAACCCATCCGCCAAGATATCTGTGACCGTGTTGACAAACCGTGGTGTAATTGACCCTTATCTGCTGTGCTCTGTGTAAAACGTACATGGAAGCTCCAAACTGAGGAAAGCTCAATTGAGTGCCCATTGTCCTTTTAAAGATGGCACCAACGCCAGGGATAATGGAATATCCAGTGGCATCTGGGCGATGGTGGGTACCTCCAGCCAAAGTGGGTGGGAGAATCGGGTTAACATTGAATGAGAGGGACACCATGAGTTAGTGTGGGTAGTTGATGAGGTGAGTTCGATAAGATAGCACCAGGAAACTAGCTCGGCATCGAGCAGAGAATCCCCCTGTCACACTCAGTGAAAATCACTCAAAGATAAATTATTATTAGATTCAGACGGATGAGTTGAAGACTCTGCTGATCCTATTCACTGTTACAGAGCTGCAGAACAAATCCTCATCCACAACTCTCCATCATCTGAACGCACACCTATATTCTGTTCACCATCATTCCTGGTAATACTGGCTTATTTTGCCTGATGCTATCGAAATGTCTATATCTCAGCATTCTGAAACCTGTGAGCACATCCTTCCATGATATTGTTGCTCAATCTCACCCTCTCTGTCTATACCCAAAACCACTTTCATTTACAGTCATGCACGGAGACAGGGCCTTCAGCCAAAACTGGTCCATACCAACCAAAATGTCCATCCACATTAACCCCAATTCCCTGCACTTGGCCCATATCCTTCTCTGCCTTTCCAATTCATATATTGTTCGAACAAAGTGCAGCGAGGTTTTGTGACATCAAGGAAGGCCTCAGGAAAGATCTCATTGAATCTACCATTCATCTTACCCTAGCAATCAGATTACAAAGAAACAATTTGGCTGGAGGTTATAAACAAGAAGTACAAGTAAACACTGGTGGGAGATGTGTATGGAAGTCAACACAGCAGGGAAAAAAAGTGTACGTTCTAAACAGGACATTAGATATACAAGCGTTTGCAGGCAAAACCAGATGGGTCTGGGACCATTTGAAGGGAAAAGTCGAAAGTGTAGCCGTCAAATAGCACAGCAGGTTAGGGCACATCCAAGGAGTAGGAAAGTCTATGTTTCGGTCATAAGCCCTTCATCAGGAATTCACTTCAGAATTCACTTTTTCCTAATCCTCTGTAGGAAGAAAGTGAGTCAACATTTTTAATTTGGGAATTCTTCATCAGAACAGCTTTTGTTTTTGATCTCCAGTATATGTAGCTCTTTGTTTTATTTTAGATCAGCAATTATCTTGCATGCTGCAGTATTAATGGACAACTTGATCTGAGAATAAGGGGAAGGGGTGAGGGCAAAGAGCAGACAATGTGTCAGTCACAGCTTCAGTTCCTGTGGAGGTAAAGGAAGGCTTGTTGGAAGCACCACACTGGAATTCGGCATCATTTGAACAGATGTGACAGATCCAGAGGAAGTAGGAGGATGCAGTTTCTCGCGCAGCTGGTCATTGAGTGTCACAGTGGCTAGCAATACTGCCTTACAGCATCAGTTACCTGTGTTCGATTCCACCCTTTGGTGACATTCTGTGCGGTGTTTTCACGCTCTCCGTGTGTGTGTGAGTTTCCTCTAGGTGTTTGGTTTTCCTCTCACAGCCAAAAATGTCCAGTTTAGGTTCAGTGACCTTACTAATTTTTTCCACAATATCCAGGGATGTGCAGGCTCATTGGATTGTCTATGGAAAATGTAGAATTAGCGGGGTAACGTTTGGGTTTGTTGTTCGGGATGTTATCTGGAGAGTCAGTGTGGACTTGGTGGGCCAAATGGCCTGGTTCCACACTTCAGGGCTTCTATAATTTCTATGTAGCTGTCTGTGTTTGAAAACACTTCCCAGGATCCTACCTATAAGTGCTAACACAATTTGCCTCAACAAAATGTTACACCTTCCGTTTGTCTAACATGAACTCCATCAGCCACTCCTCAGCCCTTTAGCCTGTCTGATCAGGGTCCCGTTTTACTCTGATTAAACTATCTTCACTCTCCACTACCTCAATAATGTTGGTTTTATCTGCAAACTCACTAACCATTCCTATTGTATTCTCATCCAAATCATTTATATAAAATGACAAAATCCATTCGATCCTTGTGGTACACTGCGGGTCACAGGCCTCCAGTCCAAAAAAAATATACCAGTTCACAAACATTTCCTTCGTCTATTACCTTCGAGCCAATTACATCCAACTCTCCCTGTATTCCATGTGATCTCACCATGCTAACCAGTTTACCATGCGGAACCTTTTTGAATGCTATACTAAAGTCTATATTCTATTCTACAGTTCTATTTCTGTGCCTTCGTCAATCTTATTTGTCACTTCTTCAAAACGCTAAATCAAATTATTGGGACACGATTTCCCACAGACAAAGTCATGTTGAATATCGCTAATCGGAATTTACATTTCTAAACACAAATAAATGCCGTCTGGCAGAATCCCCTCCAACAACTTACCCACCAATGACATCTACGAGGTAAGGGCTTTTGCACGAAACGTCGATTTTGAAGCTACTTGGATGCTGCCTGAACTGCTGTGCTCTTCCAGCACCACTAATCCAGCAGTCCCATTTGTCTACAGTTTCCTGGCTTTTCCTTACCAACTGTTCTTAAACAATGACACAACCTTACCTGTGGCTGTCCATGATACAAATATCTCATCCAGAGACCGAACAATTACTTCTCTAGCTTCCCAACAGATCTGGGGTACATCTGATTAGTTCATGGATCATGAACACAGAACGGGCCCTTGAGCTGCTGATGTTGTGCTGGCAGTTTATCCTACTCAAGGGTCAGACTATGCTTCATGCCCTTCATTGTACTAAAATCCATGTGCCTAACCAAGAGTCACTTAAAAGGTCGGGGGGGGGGGGGGGGGTTGTCCACCTTAATGTATTTTAACATATCCAGCTCCTCATCTTCTGTAATATGGACAAATTTCAAGATATCACTATTCATTTCCCCAAGTTCTCTACCTTCCATATCCTACTCCACAGTAAATACTGATGCAAAATATTTAGTATCTCACCGATCTACTATAGTTCCACACATAGGTCACTTTGCTGATCTTTAAGGGGTCCTGTTCTCTCTCGAGTTACTCTTTTGACCTTAATGTATTTGTAGAATCACTTTGGAATGTCCCTTACCCTACTTTCGAAAGATATCTTATGTCCCCATTTTGCCCTCCTGATTTCCCTCTTGAGTATTAGCCTACATCCCTGGTACTCCACAATGGATTCACTCGATCCCTACTGTCTGTACCTATCGTATGCTTCCGCCTTTTCTTGAACAAAGCCTCAATTCTGCTCACCATTCAGCATTCCCTACACCTACCAGCCTTACCCTGCTCATACACAGGAACATGCTGTCACTAGTCTCTGTCAATCATTTGTGAAGGTCTTCCACCTCCCTGCCAATAGATTCTCCAAAGCAGCTTTTCAAAGTGTCAACATAAAACAATCAAATTTGGCCTGAGACAACTTACAACTTTAAAATTTATATTAGGAGTATTCTTCTCCATAAGTATTTTATACCTGATAGTTACTGCATAACAGACTCAAGAAACAGAATGATCTCCTCCTGTCCCTCTGTAAGAGACTTGAGAGGCTCAATGGCCTCCCCCTGTCCCTTTGTAACAGGGACAGGGGACAGAATTACTTCCTCCTGTCCCTGCGCAGCAGTCCCGATGCTCTGAATGATGTCCCAAGGTTATGGAAGAATTTGACAACAGTGCACATAAAACCAGAAGCGACATTACACAAGGTAAATGGACATTAAATATATACACTGGTTTATTGGCTCTGCAAATTACCCCACCAGTCACCTTATGCAGTTGGTCTGTTACTTTTTCACTGTCGCCGTTTACAAACAGTATGTAATATATACAGTCCTGCAGTGTTCTGGCACATACAAAGGAAGCAATAAGAATATTGACAGATTTATGGTCCATCCCTAAGCAACACCCATCCATTCCGACCACACCGAGTAAATGTTCCCTTTTATTGGGATATGAAAAGTGATGTCAGGAAGGGGTTAACTGGACCTGTTTGTTCAGTGACTGTGATTAATGTTAGTCTCCATGGGTTGCAATTACCCCAGTGGACGGTTTCCATCTTTTAATGATAGTTGGGCTCCATTCAATGTGTTATCCCACAGTATGGTGGGAGCATCACCAACAGTATTAACAGGAATCAGCAGTCCAACAGAGACCGGGGGAGAGATCAGAGTCTGAGCACAAGAGTCTGGAATGTTTCAACAATTAATCAGAATCTGAGAACATTAAACTGGAATGTCCCAAGAATGGGCAGGAGTTTATATTTGGATGTTTGGTTTCTTTCTACGTATTATGATCGAAGGTCATTATCGTGGCGGATCAAATACGTACTTTACATTATGCAATATTTTTATTATCCAATCCTGGCTTTTGTTGGTGTACCTGGTAAGTCGCACTGTTCAGTCATTAATTCTATAAATCATATTTGACAATAATACTGTTCCTTCATTCACTCACCCCTCTTTGCCACTGTTATTGTTCCTGTTGAGACTCTAAATCCACATATTAACTTGACAAACCACTACTAAATTGTTAAATCACTCTCTCCCTCCTTGCTTCTGGCAGTGTTACTCATGGGTTAGTATGGTGACTTGCTCAGTTTCAGCTGTGAACCATGATTCGCTGTATCACTGCACTTGCTATCTAAATATCTTCTGTTCTGGTTACAAACTGCATTTCCTTCCTCTGACTCCAGCTCATCCTGGCCAATATCTGAAGCTGAATTAGACAAATAACAACGGTGGTGATCCCTTTGGACATGAACCAATTCCTGACACTATACCCTGACCATTCCTAATTATAACTACTGGTAAATCCGGTATACACTCCACTGGCACATCCCATCTGTTGTTTGAACCATGAGCTGTGAAATACAGTCTTAAAGATGGCCATCGTCTTTTGCTGACACCCACAGCTGCAAACCTGCAGAAACAACTCTGAGTCAATACTCCATAGCTCATATCTGATATCACACTGAACTCCCCATCCATCCATCATTCCTGTGCGTACTGATCTATAATGCTATTGGGTCCGGCAATGCCTTTATTTAATATTCTCAAGCACGTGATTAACAGCTGCCCATGAACTATCTCTCTCTGTCCATTATACCAAGCCCTAACAGTTGTTCACATTTAAACTGTTTTCCTCCAGGTGTGCTCTCTTTTAGACAATGATTTTCTCATCTAACACTGCCCCATAACCATGCACACATAAAACCCTTTGTCTTGAACTGATGCATGAAGATACAGAGACATTAATTTGTGGGCGCCCATTTACTGTCACTCGCAGTATGGGCAGCAAATTGTCCCGTGGTAGGCAGTTACGCAGTGCAAATGTAGCAGCAATATACCGGCAATGCTTTACAATACTGCTATGCTGGGTAGCTGGTCGAGCTTACTGAGCAATACACTGGCATAGTCATCACAGCTCCCCATGCTGGCCAGATAGTCCATCTTACCGAGCAATACACCAGCATAGTCTTCACAGCTCCCACTGCTGGGCAGATAGTCCACCTTACTGAGCAATACACTAGCATAGTCTGCACAGTTCCCCATCCTGGGCAGATAGTCCACCTTACTGAGCAATACACTAGCATAGTCTGTATAGTTCCCCATGCTGGGCGGGTATTCCACCTTACCGAGCAATACACCAGCACAGTTTACACAGCTCCCCATGCTGGGCAGATAGACCAGTTTACTGAGCAATACACTGGCAAAGTCTGCATAGCACTCCACGCTGAGTTGTCCACTTGTCCCAGTGTATAGTTTCTGCGTTTGTTCTGAGAAGCAAATTAAGAATTTAGTGAACAAATTTGGTCAGCTGCTCTGGCAATGCCTTTATTCAATGTTCTCAGTTTTGTGACCTGACCCACCAAGGTCTCACTCCTCCAGATAGACCCACTCCCTTGTCTTTTTTTAATTTCATATTTCAACAACATGCTCTGGTTTTGTCTTAATTGTCCGTTTCTATCTTTAATGTGAATGTCTCTGTCCATCTGTATCTTTCTCTGGCCTTGGTTTTTTGGTTGTGTATTGTATCGAATGCTGGCAGCATGAAGTTCTGAAATAATGTAATGGTGTGTGTCAGGCTATTGTTCACTTCCCACTGTGTCCTATATGTTACTCCATGGACAGGGGAGTGTGTGCTGGGCTGTTGTTCACTTCCTGGTGTATCCCTTGAGGTGCTTCATGAAGAGGTGTGTGTGTGCAGGGCAGCCATTCACTTCCCGGTGTGTCCCACGTCGTCCTCCAGGTTGGACAGCAGTGTGTGTGCTGGGCTGTTGTTCACTTGCTGGTGTGTCCCATGTGGTGCTCCATGGACAGGGGGTTGTGTTTTGGGTTATTGCTCATTTCCCGGTGTGTCCCAAGTTGTGCTCCATGTTGGACAGGGAGTTTCAGCATCTTTGACTCATGTATTTAAAATTTGGTCTGTGCTTGTCTACTGAACGCCAGTGTTTGTCCCTCTCAGCTGATCACGTGGTCAGAAACACGAGGAGGATCCTGAAGTATAATTATAAAGGAGTAGATATCTCACTTTTAGTGGAGGGAAGTCTGATTGTCTCCTGTTATTGAAAAGTTAGTGGATGGGCTGGGGATGAGGATGGTTTGCTAGGGGTTGTGCTGTGAGCTACCTCAGACATTGAGGGAGACCAGAGGATTTGGTGACCCAACTCTGGATGGAGCATGGAGACTGTAGTTACATCATCAGTGTCTGTAACATGAACAACAAATGGAGCAGAGGCTGCAGAGCATGGACGCTATGAAACCACGGACTAGGTGTGTGTGGGGAAAGGGATCTGCCAAATCTGTCTGTGTCTTAATGTGAGCACAGACTCTCACTCTCATCCTTAAACATACACACACACACACACCCTCTTTCGCGCACACACATGGAAACAAACATACACATCATCTCTCTCTCACTCGCACGGCACCCCCACCGCCCCACCACACACACACACACACACACACACACAAACACACACACACCTATAAATCGGGGGGGGGGGGCGGTAATTTGCGTTTGCAGATTTATATTTGGGGATAGATTGTATTTTGTTCAAAACAACATTCAATTTGTACGCAGCCAATCATTGTGGCATTTTATAAAGTCCTGCTTTGGAAATAAAACCAGTATGACTCCAGGGTAAAACAAGTCGGACTCCACACAAGACCTTCCATGGTTTGTGCAGGGAAGGTCACATCTTAGCAAACGTTATAGAATTCTTTGAGGAATGACAAAGTTGATAGTGGAGAAAGGACTGTAGATATCAAATACAACGTCTTCAGTAAGGCGTTTGATGAGATAGACTGATGGAGAAGGTGAAGTCGCAGGGGTCCATAGTGTACTAGCTAGATGGATTAGAGAACTGGCTGGGTAACAGGAGACAGAGAGTAGTAATGGAAGGAAGTTTCTCAAAATGGAAAACTCTTCTGTGTGGTGTTTGACAGGGATCCGTGCTGGGACCACTGTTTGTTGTGATATATTTACATGATCTGAAGAAAGGTATAGGTGGTCTGATTAGCAAGTTTGCAGATGACACTAAGATTGATAGAGTAGCAGAAAGTTGAGGGGACTGTCAGAGAACACAGCTGAATGTAGATAGATTGGAGAGTTGGGTGGAGAAATGGCAGTTGTGAGGTGATGCATTTTGGAAGTGCAATTCGAGAACGAATTATTCAGTATCTGGAAAAAGTCCTGGGGAAAATTGATGTACAGAGAGATCTAGGTGTTCAGGTCCATTGTTCGCTGAAAGTGGCAGGTCGATAGAATGATCAAGAAGGCATACAGCATAGTTCCTTCCTGCATTCTAACAATTTAAGAAGTGGAGAACCACACTGGTTAACTCGTCACCAACAGGAGGGAATCTGTTGGAATCTATTGCGCACAAGATTAGGCAGGCCGTATTACAGTTGTATAGGACTTTGGTTCAGTCACATTCGGAATACTGTGGACAGTTCTGGTTGCCACATTACTGAAAGGATCTGGATGCTTTGGAATGAGGGCAGAGGATTTTCACCAGAATTTTGCCTAGTATGGAGAGAACGACATATAACGAGAGGTTTGGTAGATTTGGATTATTTTCATTAGAAAGACGGAGGTTGAGGGAGGACTTGATTGAGGTCTACAAAATCTTGAGAGATGTAAACAGGGTGGATAGCAAGAAGCTTATTCCCAGAGTGGGGGATTCAGTTACTAGGGGTCAAGAATTCAAGATGAAAGGGGAAAACTTTATTGGAGATATGCTCGAAAAGTTCTTTGTACAGAGGGTGGTGAGTGGCTGGAATGCGTTGCCAGCTGAGGTAGTAGAGGCGGGGATGATAGCATCATTTAATATGAGAAAGCAGAGGTGCGCAGATCCTTAGAAAAAAGGCGACAGATTTCGACAGAGGATCTGGATAGACACAGGCTTGGAGGGCTGAAGGGCGTGTTCCTGCGCTGTGATTTTCTTTGTTAATTGTAGATACTGGCCAAAAGCGTCTGTTGATACTTGAAAGGAAAATGAAATCAAGATCAAATGTGGCACAGGGAATATGTGGATACGAGAATTTATTGTAGAGAACAGAAAAATGACAAGGAGACGAAACAGTTACATTGCATCTGTCTTCAAAGAGGAAGATCCAGAAAATCTCCCAGAAATACCAATTCATCACGGGACCTTTGTAACAAAAGACTAAAATAATTCATACACAGTTACGAGGTAGTATTTGGAAACAGAAGTGGGATGAGTATTGATAAGTCTGACAGACCGGATATAATTCAAACTGAAATTTCTGAGAAAACAGCAGTACACATGTTAATTGCAAAAAGGACCACTGTACTTTTCTGTATTCACTTCGGAAGGTTATAAATACATTCAAATGGTTTACGAAGGGAAGAAGTGGGAGAGTGGAGGATTACAGGCCAGTTAGTTGTCATCCACAGTAGGGAATCTGTTGCAACCTATTGTAACAAAGATCTTATTGGACACTGAGAAACTAATAGCAAATTTCAAGTGAATTGTTCTGCATTTATGAAAGGGAAGTTATAATTTACAAAATTTTTCTTGAATATATCTCTTGTATTTGTAAACAATGGCGTATCAGTGAATATTGTACAGTCAGATATTCAAGAGGAGTTTTAATCAGCACACACAGTAAGTTAGCAGAAAACATTACAGCAAAGTGTATTGGGAGGAACATATGCAAACAGGGGAAGGTAAGCATTAGAGAAACTATTGGAGAACATAGATGGTGGTAGAAGGCTGTTTGTGTGACTGCAAACCGGTGTACGCTGGTGTGCCACAGGATTCAGTGTTGTGCCCCTTTAAACGCCTTCATTTAAACGGAATCCGAATACAGACGATGAAGAATCAACTAGACTCAAAGTGTTAGCTTGGTCTCTCTTTACGGATGCTGTCTGACTAACTGATCTTTAGCATGTGTTGGTTTCAGTACAGATTCTGCTTCTGCAGTGATTTGCTCCTACGAGAAGTAAAGACATTCTGCAGAGTAACACAGAGAGTTGGGGAGACTGTGCCTGTCCAATTTTGACGTCGTGATCTCAGTAAAATATACTGATCACATATACTGAATGGGCTTTCTCCAGATTAATCCCTCAGATGGCACGATGGTCTGCTGAGGAGACTTGGTCTAGGATCAAGGGGGAAATTTGTGCGTGAAACTGGAGACGCTGATTGATTGTTATATGAGACCTTCACGTCTGTTTTACTTGGGAAAAGGAGGAGGCAGGTACAGAATTCAAGAAGATGGACTGGCAAGCTCTTGAATAGATTGATGTAAGATGTATTGGCTGGTATAAAATTGGACCAATGCACATGTCCAGATCAGTTACATCTCAGGCTGCTGTTGGAGACAAGGGATGAAAGGCGCTGATACAAATGTTACAATAGAACCTGGTCACAGGTGAGGTGTCCAAGGACTAGAGAACATGCTTTATAGGAAGGGTTGTAGTGGGCGGCACGGTGGCACAGTGGTTAGCACTGCTGCCTCGCAGCGCCAGAGACCCGGGTTCAATTCCCGCCTCAGGCGACTGACTGTGTGGAGTTTGCACATTCTCCCTGTGTCTGCGTGGGTTTCCTCCGGGTGCTCCGGTTTCCTCCCACAGTCCAAAGATGTGCAGGTCAGGTGAATTGGCCATGCTAAATTGCCCGTAGTGTTAGGTAAGGGGTAGACGTAGATGTAGATGTAGGGGTATGGTTGGGTTACGCTTCGGCGGGGCGGTGTGGACTTGTTGGGCCGAAGGGCCTGTTTCCACGCTGTAAGTAATCTAATCTATACACCAGTGTGCTTCAGATCAGTGTTAAAGAAAACTTTGCACAAAATAGGTGGTGTTAGAAGGCTTTTTGTGTGACTGGAGACCGGTGTCCCCTGATATACCACAGTGATCAGTGCTGTGTCCCTTATTACTTGTGGTATTCATAAATGGTGCAGGTGTGAATGTAGAGGGGGAGTGGGAGTGTGATACGTAAGTCTGCGTTTGATACAAAGATTGACAGGGTGGTTGGCAGTGAGGAGGAAGTTCTTATGTTACAGTAAGATACAGATGGAATGGTCAGATGGGTGGATCAGTGGCAGATGGAATGTAACTCTGATTACTATGAGGTGATGCACTTTGGCAGAAGGAACTAAATGGGGAATACGCAATGAATTGTAGCACACAAGAAAGATCATAGGGAGCTTTTCCACACATTCTTGAATGTGACGCGGGAGAATAAAAGGTTACATAAGAAGTCAATGGAAGCAGTGGGCATAGCCTTTACTCATCGAGGCATAGATTACAAGATCTATGTAGCACTTCGGTGAGGCCAATATGGAATACTGTGTGGAGTTCTGGGAGCAACATTACAGGAAGTATGTGATTATTCTGGAGGGGGTGTAGAGATTCACCTGGATGTTTCATTGATGGAGCATATCAGTTATGAAGAGAGGCTGGATAAGCTCGGGTTGTTTAGTTTGCATGAGAGAAGGCTGAGGGGGACGTGATTCAGAAGTATAAGATTACGAGGGACATGGAGAGGGTAGATAGACAGCAGCTGTTCCTTTTAGTCAAATGGTCAAGAACAGGGGAGCACACTTTTAAATGGAAGGATTTGAGGTTTAGAGATTATTCAGGGATTGTTTTTCACCCAGAGGGTTATGGGATCTGGAATGCAGTTCCTAAGGTGGGGGGAGGGGGGGCAGTTATCATGGGTCATCTCACAACCATTAAAAAGTATTTGGACGAGCACTTGAAGTGTCATACCTTTCATGGCTACGGGACAGATGTAGGAAATTTGGAATAATATAGATCGTGCTGTATTTTTGATGGTACAGAGTCTATGATTCTGTGATTGTATGGCTGTGGAAGGTCAATCATTGAACAGCTTAAGACAGGAACTAATGGGATTTGGAAGAGTACATTAACAAGCGTGAAATGTAAAATCTTCTCAACGTACAATATACCAAGGTGAAATGTTGGAGAAGATAATTGTAGCTTCCTTACAGTCCAAAACCAACGAATGGAGAAGAGGAAAATGGCAGACTATGAAGCATTTGCTTCAGTTCTGCCTTCATGATAGGATATTTAAAAAATGCTTCCAAACAATTCGAGGTCTACTGAGAAAGAAAGGAAATGCAATCAATCACTAAGTAAGCAGTTTTGGAGAAATTATTTGTACTGAAATCTGATAAATCCCCATGGAATGATAATCTATATCTCTGATTCCTAAAGGAGGTGGCCATGGGAATAATGGATACTCTGCTTGCCGTGTTCCAAATTCCAGGTGATTGAATTGACAGATTTGAGAGCAGCAAATGTAATCCCAATATTTCTAAAGGAGGCAGGGAGACCGCAGGAAATTACCATCTGCTAGCACCAGAGAAGCAGTCAGGACAATACAAGAGTCTATTAGAAAGAATGCTTTGCCAGTGAACTTTGAGAATTATGTTAATTTGAAAGTAATGAATATGGATCAAGTCAATACCAAATTATTAATGGAGAATCATATTGAAGATTCCGACTGCGAAATAAATTATGGCGAAGCAATAGATGCAGTGAATTTGAATTTTCAGAAACATTTTTGATGATGTCCCAAGTGTAGTGTTGTGACAATGCTACTCCTTTAACAAGGTTGTGCTGTCCTTGTTTTTCTTTCATAGCAGTCTTAAAAGGAGCGAATCCGAAGAGTCTGGGTTTGACAACTTGGGAATGCTTTCAAGTCGAAAATTAAAACACGTACAATGAGTAGCGAGTTATGCTAGATCCGGTCCTGTGTAATGAGACAGGAATAATTAATGACCTCTTAGTTAGGAATGAACTTGGAAGGAATGATGACAGTATGGTTGAATTTAAAACACAGATGGAGAGTGAAGATAAAATTTAATACCAGGGTCCTGTGCTTAAACGAAGTAGACTACAACAAAATGGAGGGAGGACTTGGCAAAATTCGACTGTAAACAAATACTTTATGGTGAGAGTTGACGAGCAGTGGAGAATTTTCAAAGTAGTTTTTCAAAGTCCTAAGCAAAAGTATATTCAGTAACAAAGGAAAGACTCTCAGAAAAGGGGCAGTCTGCCGTGGGTGTCTAAGCAAATACGCAAGGCTATGAAATTGATAGAGATGGAATGCAAAGTGGCCAAGAACAGCAGGAACCTAGAAGATTGGGAAAAGATTAAAGGTCAACAGAAAGCCACGAAAAAAGCTATAAAGAAAAGTAAGATAGAACACGAGAAAAAAAAAACTAGGACGGAATATGAAGACAGATAGCAGATGATTCCCTCAATATGAAAATGAGTGGCTAACTTAAATGTTGGTACTTGAGAGGATAAGAAGGAGCATTTAGTTACAGGATATGATGAAATGGCTGAGGCATTGAACAGGTGTTTTGTGTCAGTCTTCATAATGAATGACACTAATAACATGCCAGTGATCGACGAAGAGATGAAGATTCTAGATTAGAGTGGTGTTGGTAAAGCACAGCAATTCAGGTAGCATCTGAGGAGCAGAAAAATCAACGTTTCGGGCAAAAGCCTTTCATCAGGAATGCTCTGAACTGTTGTGCTTTACCAGCACCACTCTAGAATCTGGTTCCCAGCATCTGCAGTCCTTGATTCTACCAAAGAGATGAAGGTAGGTGAGGACTTGTGAACAATCATTATTACAGAGGAGGTAGCATTAGGCAAGCTAATGGAGTAATGGAGCTAAGGTTAGACGAATCCCCTGGCCCTGATGTAATGTATCCCAGGGTACTAAAAAGATAGCAGGAGAAATAACAAGTGCACTTGTGGTAATTTTCTACAATTTGCTGACCTCTGGGGCAGTCCCAGCAGATTGAAAAAAAGCAAATGGGACGCCATTGTTTAAAAAGGCAGGTAGATAAAAGTTGGGGAATTATAAACCAGTTAGCTTCATCTGAGTAGTGGGGAAGATGCCTTGACTATATTCTCAAGGAAGAAATAGCAAGGCATTTTGATAGAAAACGGCCCATTGCACAGATGCAGCGAGGATGCATGAAGGGCAGATCATGCTTACCAAGTCTTTTGGAAATCTACGAAAACATTACGAGCAAGATAGACAACGAGGCCGCAGTGGATGTGGTGTATCTAGGTTTCAAAAAGGCTTTGACAGGGTGCCACATAGTAGGCAGCTGCATAAGATAAAGATGGATGGCGTTACGGCTGAAGTATTGACATGGATAAAAGATTGGTTGACTAACGGGAAGCAAAGAGTGGGTATAAATGAGTGCTATCCTGGCTGGAAATCAGTGCTGAGTGGTGTGCCTCAGGGATCAGTATTGGGGTTGCAATTATTCACAATTTATATCGATGATGTGGAGGTGGGAGCATGCGTAGTTGGCCAATGTTTGCAGATGGCACGAAGATGAGTGGCAGAGCAAAGTTTGCAGAGTCCTGTGAAACTTTGCAAAGGAAAATAGTTAGATTTCATGAATGGGTATAGGTTTGGCAGATGGAATACAATATTAATAAATATGAAGTAATCTATTTTGTTAGGAGTACCAGTAAAAGGGATTATTACTTGAATTGTAAAAAGATGCAGCATGCTGCTGTGCAGAGGGAGCTGGGTGTCCTTGTGCATGAATCACAGAAGGGTGATCTGCAGGTGCATCAAGTAATTAGGAAGGTAAATGGTATTTTGTTCTTCATTACAAAAGGGGTTGAATTTAAAAGCAGGAAGGTTATGTTACAGCTGTACAGGGTGCTGGTGAGGTCATACCTGGAGTATTGTGAGCAGTTTTGGCCTCCTTACTTGCAAAGCGATGTACTGGCAGTGGAGGTGGTGCAGGGGAGATTCACTCTGGTGAATCTGGAGTTGAGGGGGTTGTCTTATGAGCAGAGACAGAGTAGATCAGCATTATATTGATTGGAATTTAGAAGAATGAGGGGAGGATCTTATAGAAACATAAAAAATATGATGTAGGGAAGAGGTAAGAAAAAAGTAGAGAGGATGGTTCCACTGGCAGGTGAAGCTAGGACAAGATGGAATAACCTCAATATTAGAGGGAGCAGATATAGGATTGAATTGAGAAAGAGCCTTTTCACCCAAAGGCTTGTAATTCTATGGAACTCCCTGCCGAGTGAAGTAGTTGACGCTACTTTAGTAAATGTTTTTCAAGCTGAGATAGATATGTTTTGAACAATGAAGTATATAACGGATATGGTGAGAGCGCGGGTAAGTGGATATGAGTCCATGAGTAGATTAGCCTTGATGTTACAGATTGGCTGAGGAGGTTAGAAGGACCAGATGGCCTACTCCTGCTCCTCGTCCTTCTGTTCTTATGAAAGGGGCGTGGCCAGTTCTCCCAGCGCAGTCCCTCTGCTTTGATTTGTTTGGACTGGTTTTTCACAGACTGGCTGTTTACTGAAAGCAGGCAGTCAATTGTGAAGCTATATCCGCCCCCCCCCCCCCCCCTCTCTGATATCTCTCCTGGAAGAACCTGGGTTTGATGTTTCCTTTCGAATTTTCCATGGGGTGTTTATGGAGATTGTTTCAAGTACTTCGAACAACACCTTAGATTATTTAGATACAGATTACTTACAGTGTGGAAACAGGCCCTTTGGCCCAACAAGTCCACACCACCCCCCAAAGAGCAACCCATCCAGATCCGTTTGTCTACATTTACCCCTTCGCTCTGCGCAATTGAGCATGGCCATTTCAACTAACCGGCACATTTTTGGACTGTGCGAGGAAACCCGTGGAGAATTTGCAAACTCCACACAAACAGTTGCCTGAGGCAGGAATTGAACCCGGGTCCCTTGCGCTGTGAGGCAGCAGTGCTAACCACCGTGCCACGGTACTACCCCATGGCTTTCAACCATTCTCAGTTGAGAAGTGGAGTGCTACTGAAGACCAGAAAGCTTCACCTGGAAGATTAGTTGAGTAGCCAACTTTTAATATTTTTTAATATTTATTTATAGAACTTTAAAATGACAAAAGCTGGGTAAAGTCACTTTACTTCTACTTACTGTGGAACTAGTAGCATGGATATGGCTTTTAATTGGCTGCCTCTTGGTATTATCATCCCCAATCATGTTACACAGTAATGCCCTACATTTTTGTCGGCTGAATTGAAAGTCAGTTCTTGGTCTTCCCATGTACCCACTCCTTATGAATTTCATTTGCTAACATCATTAAGTTAGGATAATCTGTTGGGTTTTCGGATAGGTTGTCATTCTGCATGCTATTCTCTTCTGTTTGTGTTTCATTCCGTAACCTTGAAAATAAATTCTGTTTTATTTAAAACTAAGTGGCTTGACCAGCTGCGTCACTCCTGGAATATCTGCCTTACAACTGCTTAAGGCAACAAGCAAAGTTTGAGTCTGTACTACTTCCTTGAAATGACTCGAGGTGGTCTGTCCTGGCCCATAACAGTGTGCAACAGTGAGATCTAATATACTGGCATGGGTTGAGAATGGGAGAGAGTTGAAAGAAAAAGTGAGTCAGAATAAGCAGTTCCTTTTTTTTTGGAATGGAAAGCAATTATGAGCAGGATGATCCTGGAATTGATGTTTGGCACCAATCTATTCAGGAAGTAGATTAAACATCTGCTCGATGGTACTAAATGTAATGTTTCAAAATCTGCTGATGGCACCAAACTGAGAATTGATTGGGTGAGGCGGATGTAAAGAAGTTCAAGGTAATTGAGACACGTGGAGGGAATGGGCAAATACGTGGCAGATGAACAGCAATGTGGATGGACGTAACATTGAACATTTTGGTTGGAAAAATAGAATATCAGGCTAGCATTTCAAAAGGAATTGATGCGAAAATGTTGATCTGTGAAGATACTAACATGCATACATTTGTTGACTTCTTCACCGAACTCTGAAGTCCATTCACGGCAGTGAATTCTGAAACCAGGCGTCAATACTGGGATTGGCACTGGCACATATGCCAGTGGGTATATGTAACATTGAAAAGGACCTGGATCTCCCTGTACACCAGTCACTGAAAACATTATTGGAGCAACTGAAAGCAGTTAGGAAGGTAAATGATGTGTTGACCTTCATTTCTGGGGAATTTGAGTCCAGAAATAAGGGTATCTTATTACAGCTATACATGACCTTGGTGATACCCCATCTCGAACATTGTGCAGTATTGTGTGCAGTTTTGGTCTCCTTACCTAATAAAGGACAAACCTGACATTGAGGGAGAGCAGCAAAGAATGACCAGACTGATCTCTAGGATGACAAACTTGTTGTGGGAACAGAGTTTGGTGCGACTGAGTCTGTATTCCATGTGGTTTAGGAAAATGAGTGGAGATCTCAGTGAGATATATAATACTCTGACAGGGCGAGATATATTGGAAATAGGGATGATAATTCACCTGGCTGGGACGTCTAAAACAAGCAGCCACAGTATTAGGTACAGTCAGGACACTCTGCATTGAGATGAGAGTAAATGTCTGCACTCACAGACTGGTGAATCTGGGAATTCTATGCTACACAAGCCTGTGGAAGGCAAGGCACTGAATTTCATTAAGTATTTCTTGACACTAAAGGGACGAGGTTGCAGCAGAGGTTTGGTGTGGGGAGAAAGGATCAACCATCATTATATTGAATGGGAAAGCAAAATTGATGGACCGATGTTCCTAATTCATATTGTTCCAATAATTAATCACTTCAAAGGATATCCTGTATGAAGTGTTTGGGGAAAAAAATTGAAGAGATGTTAGACCAAAAACTAGAATGGGGGAGGGTCAATGTGTTGAATGACCTACTCTTCCCCAATGTTTCTGTGCAGTCTGTGTGAAAACTCTGTAAATGTGTCACAGGCTCTCAGCTGTTAGGAAGGAGGCATCTGCTGGATCAACAGGGCTGTGTTTCCCATTACCTTTTCTCATACCGAGACTGGTGCTGGGTGTTCTGTCCAATTTTATCCATTAAGGGCTCGGAACAGTTTGATACAATAGAATGTCTTGCTTGGCATTTTAGAGACCGTTGAAGTGTTTGCCACATGTCTGTCGTCTGGAGGCACTTTTAGGACAGAACAGGAAAGCAGGGGAGATTCACTGCCTGAAAGTAAATTGGGAAGGCAATTGGTGTTTACAAGTGACATTGGCTTCAAGGTCACTGTTACTGACAGCAGATTTTAGATTTCGATATTTTATTAGTTGTTTTTAACTTCCACCAGCTGCCAGAGCATTAGCCTGGTCGAGATTGGTAATCCAGTGACATTTCCACAACAGCACCATCTCCACATGGGGACCAATCGGAAACCACACTGAGCAGATAATTTTTTGCTGCTTGATAGCTCTGTCAAAAATAACTCACACAATTTTGTCTATTGTGATGGGACTGAGGGGGTGGTAAATGGTCAGCTTGTAATTATTCTTCTCTTAAGGGACAGGAAATAGTTGAGGAATTTTCCACGTTGCCAGGGAGATGTCAGAGTTGGAGCTGGAATGAAACAGTTTCCCAAGGGACACGGTTTGTTATGCAGCACAAGTCTTCAGTCCTATTGCAGGAATAGTGTCAAGGCCCATTGCCTTTTTCGTACCTACTGTATTCGGCTGTTTCTTCATGTCAGGTGCAGCGAATCGAATTGGTTGGAGACTGACATCTGTGATTCTGTGGGCATCATCTAAGGAACACTTCTGGCTGAGGATGGTGTAGACATTGCATACTGTCTTTTACACTGATGTGCAGCAAAGTTCCATTCTTTCGGGGAATGGCAAAGCAATAACCAAGTGGTATTGAGCTGTTAGTCTAGCGACCCAGGCAATGCTCATGTGACCTGAGTTCGAGTACTGCCACAGCAAATGGTGGAATTCAAATCCAATAAATGTTTGGAATTAAGAGTCTAATGATGATCATGGAACAGTTGCTGATTGTGTGGGAAACCCATCTTGTTCGCAGATGCTCTTTCGGGAAGGAAACTGCCATTCATTCTTGCTCTGGCCTACTTGTACCTCCAGACGCACAGCAATGTGTTTGACTCTTAACTACCCTCCTGTCAATAAATGGTGACACACTAATCCCATTGAACAGTTTTTTTTAAAAAATATTTGTGGAGTCCTCTTCTTTCATCAGTTGTTTCATAGTTCAACTCCATTTCTAACTGGCTGTGGCAGGACTGCAGAGCTTCGATCTGATCTGTTTGCTTTGTCATCATCTCGTCCTCTCTATCAGATGTTAGTCCTACTGTTTGCAATGTAAGTGAGTAGTCAAGTGTGGTAGCTTTAAATGGGTTGTCATCAGTTTTAGGTCCACACGGTTCTGACCCTGGTATGTTCATCTACACTCGTGACTGAAACATCTTTCAGCTTAATGGGAATAATGGACTGAGGAATTATCCTGGGCAAAAAGTTACAGATTGTGACTCAGTACAATATTCGTTCTGTCCAACTATGATCTACACTATGACATGAATTCCCGGGTTTGAGCTGCAATTTCTGCAATGCAATTCTGCTGTCTGTCGCCCAATTCATACCGAGACCCAATGACCCGTACCCCGTGAGCTACTCTGGTTTCAGATGTGGTAGCACTTCCAATTTCATATTCTCATTCCTCTGAGCGTTTGTTTATTGTGTCACATCTCTTATTGTCTTGTTTTTCAAAACTCCAAAACGCATTCCGTGAGGTAGCAACACGGCTCAGTGTTTAGTGCCGCTTCCTCACAGCGCTATGGACCCAGGTTTGATTCCATCCTCCAGCGACCATCTTTGTGGAACATGCGCATTCTCCTTGTTGGATTCTTCCCTCCCACAACCCAAAAATTTCCAGGTTAGGTGCATTAGTCAGGGGTAAATATAGGATAAGAAAATGGGTGTGCATGGTTTACTCTTCAGAGGATCGGTGTGGACTTGTTGGGCTGAAGGGCCTGTTTCCATACTGTAGCGATTCTAATTCCAACATTCATCTGAACGTTTTCCCTTGCAGTTATGCCATTTTCAGTGTTTAAATTGAATGTGCTTCACTCTGTTCTCTCAATGGCTTCTAATAAGAACTCTGTAGTGTCAATGATTCCAGTCTTATGTAGTTTCAGAACCAAGATATTTGTGCATTTTTAATTAATTTTCACTTCCCAGTGTATGGCAATCCAAGTGGGTCAGGACATTTGAGCAGCTTTGACATATACCTTTGAACATATTCAAAACCAGAAATTTCTGGAGAAACTCAGCAGGTCTGTCAGCATCTGTGGAGACAGAGAAACAGAGATAGTGTTTCAATTCCAGCGTGGCGCTTGTTCAGAATTGAAAAGGGCTGCTTAATGCCTTAGCAAAAGTGGACGACGGATGATAGGAAACAGAGCATGTGGAGACGCAATGGCACAGAGGGATGGGCTTTTAATTATGGTGAAAGAGAAACAGATATAAAATTGGTGTAAATTAAAGTGTGGATGGCAGAAATGGGTTGTCTCTATTGAGTGCAGGATAAAATAAGACACAGACGAGATCATTGGGAGGTCAGGAAGTAGAATATATGAAAAATGGAGAACAGCCATAATGGAATCAGGCTGTGAATTTGGAAGTGTGTATTAACTGCTGCAGGCTGTGGCACATCAAAGTGTAAAGTTAGGTGTTACTCTAGCTTGGGTAGTGTTTCACTGGAACGTTGCAGCAGCTCAGGACCGAAATGTTAGGATGAGCGCAAGGTCGGTTATTGAAATGAGAAGCAATGAGAGGCTCAGGGTTATTCCTACAGACAGAGTGAAAGTGGTCCTCAAACCAGTCTCTGTTTGGTCTCCCCAGTGTAAAGGAGACAGCATTGTGAGCAGCAATGACAGGAGACCGGATTGAAAGTGTAAAAGTGAAATGCTACTTCACCAGGCAGGTATGTTTGGGGTCTTGGACAGTGAGAAGGGAAAGGTGAATGGGCAAGTGTTGCAGCTTCTGTTATTTCATGGGAAGGTGTCATGGGGGAGTTGTGAAGTGTTCGGGATGATGGAGGGTGTCACAAAAGAAATGGTCCCTATGAAATGCTGTCAGTGGTCGCGAGGGAAAGATGTGTTTGATGGTGCTGTCCCACTGGAAATGGTGGAAGTGGCGGAAGATGATTCTGTGAATGTGGATTCTAGTACAGTAGAAGTGAGGACGAGGGGAGATCTATCATTGTTCTGGGAAGGAGAGGACGGAGTGAGGGCAGAAGCACGTGAGATGGGATAGTCACAGCTGAAGGCCCTGTCCACCGGAATTAGCGGATTTCTGATTTGAAGGCAAAGGAGGTCACGTCACAAGCAGTTCACTGGAATGTGGCGTCATCAAAGAGAAACAACAGAGACGGAGAAACTGAGAGAATGGAGTCAGCCTCCGCTGATCATGTGTTCAGCTACATCTAGAAGACACCCCTGAATGATTGAAAATAACCAGACATCTAAATTGAGGCTTTCTGTCTCACATCTGATCTGAAGCAGGATGTGGAAGTAGACCCAGAGGAAGGTCAGTGGGTATACCTGGGCAGACATTCAAGCAGATATCCAATAACGCTCAAACATTATTGATTCTGTTCAAAAAGAAGGACTCGATTAGAAGATGTACCACCCATGGTCGACAAGGATACTATGATGAGCATTAGTGTAGGGCCAGATTTAGGATGTTTATTTTTTGGGATCATAAGCATATGCTGGGCATGACTTTCAGCTGTGCTTCCTGAATTCCCCCCAGAAACCCCTGCCATTGCTGTTCCATCCTCTTCCCTGCTCCTCTCCCCTTCCTGATTCAAGTTCTCCATCTCCAATTACAGAGCACATTCTCTCACATTATGGTCCCTCCCCACTTCATTGAGGATGACACTGAGAACTAAAAGGCGGGCTGTTACTTAATGGAGAGGACACCCACAAAAGGAACAGTGCAAAGGGATGGAATTGTCTTTGTGTCTTAATCATAACGTCAGCATGCTGATGCAGCAAGTAACTAAGTTGGTTCATTAGGCGGATTCCTGGAATGAAAGGGTTGAATTATTGAGTACATCTAAAATGGTGAGGCGTTTATTCATTGTTGTTGAAATGAATGTGGATGATATTACTGAAATGGACATGATGCAGAGGGGGCTTGACAAGGGAGATTTCGAGAATGTGGATCCGTTCCAGGGCAGAGAGTCGAACTCAGGGTTGTAGATACAGAATAAGGGATATCGATTTCAAACTGAGATACATAGAAACATCTTCTTTCAGAAGGTAGTGAATGTCTGGAATTCCCTAACCTAGAGGTTATGGAAACTGGTTTTTTTTTAATACATTTACAGACTGGCTGGATTGGGTTTTGATAGATTAGTGATTTGAGGGATACAAAAGGTTAGCAGGAAAGTGGAGTTGAGCCCTGAAGTAGATCATCCATGTTCTTATTAAATGACAGTACAGGTTTGAGTGGCTGAATAGCCTGCTCCTGTTTCTATTTCTTACGTTCTTATGTTATTTTCCTGAAAATGGTTTTGTACAATGTTGCATTCAGGGAGAGCAGAGGATTTCTTTGAGCTAACACTGGTAGAGGGCTGTATTCACAGCGATTCTGGGTCTGTAACATGACCCAAATCTGGAGCAGAAGTTACAGAGACGGGAAGCCTGAAAAGAGGGATTGGGGTGCGGAACAATTCCTGACTCAGCCTGGATTTTCAATTACATTTCACGAACTACACCTAACCATCGGGGTGGCCTCAATCTGCTCCTGTGTAGCAGGTCCGAAGGGCTGAATGGAACATCAGAACATAAGGCTGAGGAACACGAGTGGAACATTCGGCCCTTTGACACTACTCCGACAGTTAATAAGGTCGTGGCTCATCTCATTGTGGTCCCAGCTGCACTCTTCTCTCCAAGCACCATTATCCCTGATTCACCTGTCGATGGAAAATCAGATGAAGCCAGCCTCGATATAATATAAAGCTTCAACCATCCCATACTTCTGGGAAGGAGACTTCCTACGTCAATAAATTCCCATTTTGTGAATTTCTCCTCACCCCAGTTCTGACTGAGGTTGGAGGGTGTCACTGATTCCTTTTCTAGTCCCACTCCTTCACTACTCACATCACATTTTAAATGTGACCAGATTGGTGATATAGCTGATGATAAAAGTCTTAGACTAGGTCTGGTTCAGTAAACAAGTCACGCAGATTTCTTTAGTCAGACACAAGTAACTTATAAAACTAATTGAGGAGCATGGAGGATCTGTGTTTCACACTGCTGCCTCACATCACCAAGGAGCTGGGTTCAATTCCAACCTCGGGCGTCCTGTATGTGGAGTTTGAACATTCTCCTTGTGTCTGTGTTTCCTCCCAGTGTTCCAGTTTCCTTCCACAGTCCAAACATGTGCAGCCTAGAGTGGATTGGCCATGCTAATTTGCCCATAGTGCCCAAGGATGTGTATGTTAGTTGCGTTAGTCATGTGAAATGCAGGGTTACATGGATAGGGTGGGGGCAGGTCTGGCTGGGATGCTGTTCACTGGGTCAGTGTGGATTTGATGGGCAGAATGCCTTGCCGCCACACGGTTGAAGTTGATAGAACAATGGCAAGAAGTTTGGACTATACGAATACCCAGTGGATATCTACCTGATACACTCTGTTGAAGGTTTTGTATGTTTCAATAAGATCACCTCTCTTTCTATGAGTAACCATAATATAAGGCCTTTATTCCTGGAATACATGAAGTGAAACATTGCTGAACTGCTTCCAATGTAATTATATCCAATCTCAGGGAGGTAGACAAAAAATAACCTCACACCCCAGGTGAGGCTTTTTCTTTGTTTTCTCAGTGCTCTGAGTTTTTGGAACTCTCTTCCCCGCAGACCATTCGAGGCAGAGTTATTGAATATTTTTGAGGCACAGACGGAAGATTCATAAGTAACAACAGAGTCAAGGATTATCAGGGAATGGACTGGAATGTGCAGCATGGGGAAATGTTGACAGTGGTACAAAATGACACTGCTTCAGAACATCCGTGAAAACGAAATGGTAATCTAGAAAACATTTTAAAATGCCAACAGTGATAGAACAGAGTTCCAATGACCATAGAGCTGCTCTGTCATTAAAGAGAGACCACTTGTGGTCATTTAACCTGAGGGTCACCACACCTCGGGTGATGGGTTGAGGGTGAGACAGCGTCCCTATCATGGTAACCTCTGTCAGTGTGGTGAATCGAACCAGCACTGTTGACCTCCATCTTCATCGCAATCCAGCTGTCCAGCCAACTGAGTGGGAGACTGTATAACTGTTACAGACAGAAACAGTCACAGGCAAAGGGTAAGGGAAACTTTCATAACAAGGAAAAAGGTACAATTCAGATAACGGTCAAAATAACGACTGAGGGTAAAAACGTTCTCTGCTAGAAATTGTATTTTATAATGAGACAAGTATTTCAAAGCCATCTTTGGCTGAATACGGTAAGGTGAGACATATGAAATAACCAGAATTACTAATTGTGATTGGATATCGATAACCATAAAATGAGTGTAGATTTTTGATTGGTCTGTGTAAAATGTGCTTACCATTATATAGATGGAGAAAGCTGATGGAATATATTATTGGGACAGTGCATCCCCTTGGGAAATGTCCTCGAGCAGGCGCTTGAAGAAAACCCGGGTAAAAGTGCCTGAGTGTTGTCTGCTCAGTGACAGGAACCCAGGGGGTGGAATGACTGGAAATTCATGTAACATGGAACTGAGAAAAGCATCAGATCAGCCACAATCTTCTTAAATGCTAGAATGCGTTTGAAGGGCTGAATGGCCCCATAGTGGATTGCATGTGATTTGAAAACTGTACAATTTTGTTCCTTCCCCTTTTGTGTTACATATTGGGGCATTGAAATTTTCTTGAAAATGGGAATTATTTGGAACACGAACTTGAACATTCCACTATCAACATTCTTCAGAATATTCTATCAACATGTGAGAGTATTGCGAAGGCGAGCGTGTGTGTGTGTGTGTGTGTGTGACAAAGAGAGAAGGCTTTGCATGCAATAGTGAGAGTAGTGGACCATGAATCGTGTTCGGGTGTTGGTGATATAACAGATATACAGTGAGTGTGAGGGAGCAGGGAGAACACAGTGACCCTTATCCTGACAGTGTGGGGAAGGTTATTGAAGCTTGTCCTGTATTGCTGAACATTTCTTCAGACCGCAGATACTGCACTGAGCTGGTTGGTGAGCTCAGGCCCTGCTCGTTGGGTCTGGTGGTGTGGTTCCGCTGGAAAGAGTATGGTCCCCTCTGTACTAGCCCATCCACCAGGAGCTCCGTGTCCCTGTCGACAAACCGTGGTATAATTGCCCCTTATCTGCCATGCTCGGGGTAAACTGTGCACCAATGCCAGGGATCACGGAATATCAGGGCATCCGGCCGATCGTGAATAACTCCAGCCATGATGGGTGGGATCGGACTGGCATTGAATGACAGGGACACCATGGGGTGGGTGGGTAGTTAATGAGGTGAGTTCGATATGATAGTACCAGGAAAATAGCTCAGCCTCGTGCAGACAACCCATCTGTCACACTCAGTGAAAATCACACAAAGATAAATTATGGTTATATTCAGCCCAATGAGTCATAGACTCTGCTGTGCCCACTTTCAGTTACAGAGCTGCAGAACAAATGCTCATTCAAAACTGTCCATCATCTGAACTCACACCAATATCAGGTTCCCTTTGCAAGCTCGAATATGAATGCACAATACATGGTTAAAGACAGGATTCTTGGCAGTATGGAGGAACAGAGCGACCTTGAGGTCTGTGTCCACAGATTACTCAAATTTGCTCCCAATGTTGATGGTGTGGTTAAGAAGGCACATGGTGTGTTGGCTTTCATATGCAGGGGGATTGAGATTAAGAGCCGTGAGGTTATGCTGAAGCTCTATAGAGTCCTGGTTAGACCACACTTGGACTATTGTGCTCAGTTCTACTCAGTCCATTATAGGAAGGATGTGGAAGCTTTAGACAGAGTGCAGAGGAAATTTACAAAGATGCTCACCAGACTGGACGGAAGGTTCTATGAAATAAGCTTGAGGGAGCAAGGGCTTTTCTCATTGGAGGAAAGAAAGATGACAGGTGATATGATAGAGGTGTGCAAGATGATGAGAGGCATAGACAGAGTGAATCGCAAGCGACTGTTTCCTAGGGCAGAAATATCTATCACAAGGGGTCATAATTTTAAGGTAACAGGAGGAAGGTTTGGGTTGATATCAGAGGTAGGTTCTTTAGACAGAGAGTGGTGGGGGTTTGGAATGCACTGCCAGCAGTGGAAGTAGAATCAAATACGTGAGGGAAACTCAAGAGATTCTTAGATAGGCATATGGAAGAAAGTGAACGGAAGCACGGATGATAGTCTGATCATAGAGTAGGATAAACGGGTGGCACAACATCGAGGGCCAAAGGTCCTGTACTGTGCTCTAATGTTCGTTGTTTTGTGTTCTATGGAAGTGCTCATAGAGGTTAGAGAGGGATTTTGATGTATCAGAGAGGTGAGGGCTATGAAGCCATGATCTTAGTGAAAGGCAAGACAGGCTTGGGAGGCGAACGACCTGCCTTTGTTTCTGATATTCTCACATTCTGTTATTGGAAAATTTGATTAGATTAGATTAGATTAGATTACCTACAGGAAGGTACCTGGAAGGTCTGTTATGGAATGTTGCAGTCACGGAGCCCAGGGGACGTTGTGAGCCATCTCTGGGTGAGGTATGGGGGCTGTATTCACAGTAAATCTGCATCTACCAACAAACGGAGTACAAGTTGTAGAGAGGGGAACCTCTGTAAAGAGAAATGAGGGACTGCTTTCATATCCAGCCTGGGTTTTCCAATTACATTTTCCAAATCTCCCAAACCGTGTGTGACAGTCATGAGGGAGTGAATGTTCTCCTCTGTTTCTATGCACCAGGTGATAGCAGTAAGTGGCCTCCAACTGCTCAGATCCAGCAGGTTTGAGGGTCTAAATGGAACACAGAAACAGGGGACTGAGGAGTAGGAGTAGGTCCTGAGATACTTTGAGCCTTCTCCACCAGGCACTAAGATTGTGGCTGATCAGGTTGTGGTCTCAGCCCCACTTTCCTGTCTGTATCCCATTATCCATGACGCAGTCTCTGTCAAATCTTTAACTAACTCAGCTGTGAATACTTGCAATCAGAGAAACACCACAAACTTCTGGGGAAGAGAATTCCCATTCAAAAGCCCTTTTTGCATTTTTCCTCATCACTGTGATAGAATAGCAGAGTCATACAGCATGGAAACACATCCTTTTTTTCCAAATTCTGAATGCCGATCAGGCATCCTAACGTGACCTAGTCTCACTGGCCAGCATTTGGCTCATATCCCTCTGAACCATTCCTATTTATGTATCTATCCAGATATATTTTAAACATGTAATTGTACCCGCTTTCACCACTTCCTCTGACAGCACTTTCCGTACCCCCAGGGCCTCTGCATGTGAAGGTTTCCCCTCAGGTCCCGTCTAAATCTTTCCCCTGTCATCATCAACCTCTGCCATATAGTTCTGGAAGTTCGAACACTGGGAAAAAATGTTGACCATTGAGACTATAAATAGCCCACAGGATTTTATAAACCTCTGTCGTGTCACTATTCAGCTTCCAACAGTCCAGGGACAAAAACCCCAACCTGCTCATCCTCTCCTGCAGTTCAATTTCTCAGGTTTCAGAAAATCCTTTTCTGCACCCTCTCAAGCTGAGCAACATCCATCCTTTAGCAGTGCCTACTGAATTGTACGCAGTATTCTTAAAGTGGCCTCAGCAATGTCGTGTAGAAACGTAATATGCTACCCCATCTCCTATAATCAATGTTCTGACTGAACATTAATACTCTGTCTACCTGCTACTCCACTTTCAAGGAACTATGAACCTGCATCCGTAGGTCTCTTTGTTCAGCAACATTCCCTAGGGTACCACCCTGCTTTAACTTACCAAAATGCAAAACCTCACAAATGTCTGCATTAAATTCTATCTGCCAGTCCTTGACCCTTTGTTTGTCAAGGGTGCCGTTGTACTCTGAAATAACCATCACTGTCCACCGCCCCACTATTTTTTGATTTAACCTGTAAACCTACTAACTATGCCCTCCCCTGTCTGTATCCCATTGTAGACGCTCTGCCCTCCCCCCATCTGTATCCCATTGCAGAAGCTCTGCCCTCCCCCTGTTGTATCATATTGTAGACGGTATGCCCTTCCCCTGTCTGTATTCCACTGTAGACGCTATGCCTTCCCCATCTGTATCCCATTGCCGACGTGCTGCCCTCCCCCTGTCTGTATCTCATTGGAGACACTCTGTCTCCCTTTGACATCTTATTGATTGACTATCCTGATGTATGAGCAAACTGAGCTCCATCCTCTCCATCCAGTTCATTGGTGTGGATTGTCATTTGTTGATGACCTCACACAGATCCCTGAAGAATTCCACTGGTTACAGCTTACCAAACACAAAATGAGTAATGATCTCTTGTCTGTATTTCCTGAGGCAGCCTGGGATGGTTAAATGGCATCCTCCTGTGCTGTGTAATTTACTGAAATGATTTGAATACTTCATTCTATTCCTGTCTAACCCCATGGAAGTGCATTATGGCCTCCCCCTGCTGTATTGTCACGATGCTGACTGCCTCAATGGGATCTTTATCTCCCTCTGGAACAGCCTCAGGTGTGAACTGACAGAACAACGAGTGAAGTAGGAGCAGCAGTTGGCCATTCGTTCCCTCCAACTTGATGCTCAGTTTAGAAACATTATGGCTGATCTGATTGTAGCTGAATACCCCTTTCCTGTCTGTTCCCAATAAACATTGACTCCTCTGTCCATCAAAGGTCAGTCAAGGTCAGCCTTGAATATCCTCAATGACCCAGTCTTCCCTGTTCCCGGGGGATGAGAACGCCACAGATCACACAATCCAAAGAAGAAAGGAGCAATCTTATCTCAAATGGAAAAGGAAGAACCCTTTCATTTTAAAGTGTGTTAACCTCACAGCAAGTCACCTACACTTTTCAGAAACAAGGGCACAGCAAATACGAACAAACATATACCATTCAGCCCCTCAAACGTATCCACAGTCCCATTGACTGTTCAGTCAAGTATTTATCAAACTCAGCTTCTACTGCACCCTTGGAAAATAATCCTGCCACCTTAATGCCACAGAGCATAGGAAATTGGAATCAGGCCATTTGGCTCATAAGGTCTACTTTGCAGTTTGATCCTGTCTGGTGTGTATCTCAATATAATTTCCCCGCCTTCTCACCGTAACCCTTGATCGTGGTTTTAATCTAACCTTTGTCTAAAAGACATGGTTGCGTCGGTGTCTCTGTATGTGTGTGTGATTGCATGTGTGTTTCTGTGTATATCTGTTTACTGGCAGGAGACAGGGTGATGGTGGATGGTTGTTTTTTGAACTGGAATCCGGTGGGCAGCAATGATCCAGAGGCAAAATTGTTGGGTTCACTTTTGTTTGTCATTTATATAAATGATTGAGATGAGAATTATAGAAGGCATATTTCGCAAATTTGAGGATGACGTCAAGTTTGGGTTTACTGTGGACAGTGTTTGTATAATGGTGAACAGCTGAAGGTTACAAAGAGACCTTCATTAATTGAATCAATCATTCGTAGAGATGTACAACAGGGAAACAAACTCTTCAACTCGCTCATGCCATCCTAATGTTCTAAATTAATCCACTCCCATTTGCCAGCATTTGGCCCATATCCCACTAATCATAAAGCCATCCAGTTGCCTTTTAAATGCTGTAATTGTTCCAGCCTCCACCAGTTTCTCTGGCAGCTTATTCCATAGAAGCACCACCCTCTGCAGGGAAAAAAAGTTGCTCTTCATTGTCTTTCAAATATCTCTCTTCCCACCTTAAACCTATGCCTTCTAGTTTTAGACTCTCCTACCTTGCGGGGATGGAACCTTGACCACTCACCCTATCCATGCCCGTCATAATTTTATAAACCTCTAGAAAGTGTAAATATGACTCCAATCAAGACGGTTGGCTGTGCTTTCAGTCATCCTGGGTCTATAGTCCCAAATTCAATAGTCGTAC
The DNA here is from genome assembly GCF_047496795.1 of Chiloscyllium punctatum. Taxonomy (NCBI): domain Eukaryota; kingdom Metazoa; phylum Chordata; class Chondrichthyes; order Orectolobiformes; family Hemiscylliidae; genus Chiloscyllium; species Chiloscyllium punctatum. Next base: position 23,346,949 of record NC_092790.1, on the reverse strand, counting down.
CTCTTCCTTCTCCATCAAGGCATGATTCCAAAAAGTTTAATCAACTTGTTCAGACATATTATGAAACTGCTTTGTGGGACTTGAAACGAGAATTTTCGGCGCAGTGATAGATACACTACCATCATTCAGCATTAGCCCCTAAAGCTGCAACATGATGCTCCTATATGTTGTTCATCAGCTTGTTGTAACACGCTGTGACACACTTCCATCGGACATGACTCCACTCCACCTTCTCCAGAGATAGGGGCACTATCAGACATTCCTGGACTGGAATCGAATCCAGAGCTCCGGCTCAGAAACGTGGGCACCATCCATTAAACAAGGCCGAAACTATGCCCAGATTTTGGGTCATGTTTGAAGTGTATGGATTTATTAAATTCTGGTTAACAATACTGTTGGACAGTTAACAAACACTGTTGGAGTTCAATGTAGCTAAGTGTGAAGTGATTCACTTTGGTAAGAGTAATAAAAAGATGGATTACTGGGCTAATGGTAGACTACTTGGTAGTGTGGAAGAGCAGAGGGATCTTGGTGTCCATGTACACAGATCTCTGAAAGTTGCCACCCAGGTAAATAGTGCAGTGAAGAAGGCATATGGCGTACTGGCTTTTATTGGTAGAGGAATTGAATTCCGGAGTCCTGAGGTCATGCTGCAGTTGTATAAGACTCTGGTGCGGCCGCATCTGGAATATTGTGTGCAGTTTTGGTCGCCATACTATAGGAAGGATGTGGAGGCACTGGAACGGGTGCAGAGGAAGTTTACCAGGATGTTGCCTGGTATGGTAGGAAGATCCTATGAGGAAAGGCTGAGGCACTTGGGGTTGTTTTCTTTGGAGAAAAGAAGGTTTAGGGGTGATTTGATAGAGGTGTACAAGATGATTAGGGGGTTAGATAGGGTTGACAGTGAGAACCTTTTTCCACGTATGGAGTCAGCTATTACAAGGGGGCATAGCTTTAAATTAAGGGGGGGTAGATATAGGACTGATGTTAGGGGTAGGTTCTTCACTCAGCGAGTCGTAAGTTCATGGAATGCCCTGCCAGTAGCAGTAGTGGACTCTCCCTCTTTATGGGTATTTAAGCGGGCATTGGATAGGTATATGGAGGATAGTGGGTTAGTGTAGGTTAGGTGGGCTTTGATCGGCGCAACATCGAGGGCCGAAGGGCCTGTACTGCGCTGTATTGTTCTATGTTCTATGTTCTAATACCAAATTATACAGGGGACAAATCTCATTGAAAATTTGTACAAATTATTAGGCTTAACTATAGGATGTTGAGTGTATTCGCTGTACTATTGAGATAAACTATGAACATCTGTAATTGCTTGGCTATGATTTCCGGTTTAAATGTCTATTACCAGTAGTCTGCTATATTAGGGAAAGAAATCCTGCAACACACTGCACTATGAGGGATCTCGAGTAGATATCAATACTGAAGACCAGAGACGAGGAAAGAACACAATTCTGTGCCCAAAACACCGGTCACTATTTCAAATCTCGAGCATGTGGCTTCCCTCTTACGAAAACCATTAATTGAGATAAGACAACTATTTCCTATCCAGCTTTTGCTTACCGACTCCTCCTTCTGCCTGCACAAGGCAAACCAAGCTCTGGGTCTTTGGGAAACTCAAGGCTGGTGTCTGTAGGCATTATGGAGAGTGGATTGTGGTTTTAATCCGAAGGGGGAGTGTGAGGGGGTAGTAATATCATTCACTGGGCTGAGGTGTTGCAGATGGGGTTTAACCTGGATACATGTGAAGTATTGCTTTTTGGTAAAACAAACAAGGGGAGGGCTTACACAATGAATGCTGGGATTTGGTAGTTATATAGAAAAGAGGGACCCGGGGGCGCAGGTATAATTCTTTGAAGTTTGTGGCGCAGGGTATTTCAGATTACGTCAGTGCTCAGACCTTTGAGTTTAGAAGTTGAGCAGGCATGCTGAGATTGTTCAGGACATTGATAAAGCCTGTTCTGTAGTTCTGTGTGCAGTTCTGTTATGGGAAGGAGATTGTTAAGCTGAAGAGGGTTCAGAAGAGTTGTACCAGGATGTCACCAGTAACACACCATCTTCTGCCTCAGGAGCCAACAAACATGCGGCACGAACATTAGATCCACTGATTTACAAATTTCCCCTGGGTAACCCAGATCCCAGATCCAACTCCCAGACTCACATCTGCCCTCCTGAGGAGACCTAATGCCCATCTTAATTCCCACCGCTATATCCCACACTCCCCATCGATCTATCATGATCACCTCCTACCTTTGTTCACCTATTACTTACCTTTCCGCTGAAAGTTCTGCCTGAAACTTCGACTCTCTTGCTTCTCGGATGTTGCCAGGCCTGCTGTGCCTTTTCCACCGCCATGCATTACATACTCTAAATTATCAAACATCTGCAGTCTCCATTATCTCTCAGGTACAATTCCCTGTCAAAAAAACCATGTCGTTGTCTGTTACAACCGCACGTAGTCTTAGGGACATTTTCTTCTCAGATCATGGACGATAAAAGTTCTTTTAACGTTTTACTGATATTGTAATTCCTGATCAGTAGTTAAAGAACGTACGTTTCAATTTATAAACAGAGAAGCATGCTCATGTTCTAATAAACCTCTGGCATTGCTCCCATATCCAAGGTAGATTGAATGCTTACACATGATTGATCGACCAGCCCTAACATTTGTTCCCTCTATCATCCCCACATATCCCACCCAGAATGCGTAAATTTTAATCATACGGTTTTTTAAAAAAAAATAATAAAAAGTATTGAATTGAAATGGGTTAACTGGAGATATTTGTTCAGCGATTGAGATTGATCTCAATCTCCGTGGAACCTAAATATGTCACTGGAGAGCTTTCCTCTTCTATTAATGAGGGAATCGGTTCAATGTGTTATCCCATAGTATCAGCGGGAGTATCACCAACAGCACTAACTGGGATCTGCAGATCTAGAGAGGGGGGAAGGAGAAATCTGAATCTGAGAACATTAGACTGGAATGTTCCAACAATGGATCAGAATCTGAGAACATTTGACTGGAATGTTCGAACAATGGATCAGAATCTGAGAACATTTGACTGGAATGTTACAGCAATGGGCAGGAGTTTATCCGAGGGTATTTCCTTGCTTTCTCAACCTCGGATCTCATTAGCATTACGGTTCTATGGTGTACTGATGGTTATTCAAAATGGTTACTATCCCATCCTCATTATCGTTGGTGTTCCTGGTAATTCATTCTATCTGTTCATAAAGCCAGGTTGGACTGAATTACTGCTCATATTATTTAAAATTTAGAAAGGTGGACGTCAATATTTTCAATTCCAATGAAATATTCCATTCCTCACAAATTATAACGAGCAGATTATTATTGACAAATTACTCACCAATACGCGATGAGGAACCAGACTGTTCTCAAACTCCGTAATACTTCTATACCTGCACAGATCAACATTTCTATATCTTCCCCACTCACTAATTCTGTCCAATATCACCATTATGATATACCCATCTCCTCCTCAGCCTCAGTGCATCTTCTGAATAAACCATCAATTGTGCCTTTGTTCAATCTGGATATACCTTAACAAGTCCCTTGTAACCACATGTCAGTTGCAGAATAATTGCTCTTGAGTATGTTGAATTGTTCACTGCACAGAACCTGTCAGACAGGCAGACACTGCGTGCTGCTTAAATCATTGACGCATAATCTAGAGCCACAGAATAATAATCTGTTGATAACTCAAGAAGGAAATTGATGTTATTGAAGTGGAACCATCATCATTTGTAATTTAAAAAAGGCTCATCTGCATGCTTCTTGTCCTTCAGAGAAGTCAATGGTTATTCTTCCCCAGTCATAGCTGTGCAAACCCACATCAATGTGTTTTACTCTTTACTGTGCTGTGGAACCAGACACTCAGTTCAAGATCCGTATAACATGCTAGCTTGACCATGGCTGCACACATCCCGTGAGGGAAGAACAAAAGTAAAGTTAGCTCCTTTCCTCTGCCTGTTTTCCTTATTTCTACACCACATTTCCATTCGGGTAGGTGACCATTCCCTATTTCAAGTGCAATCTTTCTGACTGAGTCTCTACCCAAGAGTGATGTTCATCTCCACAGGCACCTTTGGTTCTGGATTTACTGATGCTGACATACAGATCTAAGGAACTTTTAAATTCCACATCGATGGCAGTACATAGAGAAGGAATGGGTTTTTATGTCATAATAACGATATGGAGACCGTAAGTGTGGGAAAGAAATTATTGTGATCATCACTGAGAGTGTGGTTGAGACAGTACTTGGGGTATTATGGACAGATTTTCTTATCCTTAGAACGAATGATCTCATTGCTATAGAGACTAATTTCACCCGACTAATCCCTGCGCCGATGGTAAAAGAGGAGTGAGTGAAGGTTAATCTGTAGCACTGTCAGAGATAAGAGGTCATTGCATTGAAACTTGATGGTGACGGACAATCACTCATTATGTTCTACACACACTGAGAAGGTGATAAATTCCATGGCTTGTAGTTTTTATTTTACTCAGGATGCATGATTCTGGATATTTAAGTGCCTCTGAGGTTAAAACCTTCAGTCAAATCCTGCCTTGATATCGGGGTCAATCCCTCTTACCTAAGCAGGTCAGTTAAACACTTTTGTTAATGTTAATACGTGATGGTGTCTGTGTGGAGAGTGTTTTCTTCTCACAGAGGGTAGTGAATGTCAGGAATTCTCAGGTCTAGAAAGTTAGGGGAGCGATATCACTGCAAGTATTTAAAGAGGAGGTAGATGGAGTTTTAATCCGTCAGAGAGCTGAGTGGAGGGAAGAATTGGGCATTAAAGATGAGTTAATGCCAACAGTAGGTCAGACATGATCGCATACAATGGCATGAGCATCGGAATTATCTACTCCTGTTTCTTATGCTCTCATATTCTGTCATTGGAAAGTGAATGGTTGTAATTTACCTAGAAGTGCTGTTATTGAATGTTGAGGACAGTGAGAGAAAAGTATCTGGTGAGCTATCTCTGGGTGAGATATGGACCTGATATTCACAGTGAATCTGGGTCTACAACATGACCAACAAATGAAGCACCATTTGCAGCGAGGAGACACTCTGTAAAGAGATGAGAGGCCTCTTTTGTATCAAGCCTGGATTTCCCATCACATTTTCCAACCCACACCAAATCACCCAGTGATGAGGGACTCAATAATATCCTGTCTCCATCTGCTCCTGTTCAGGTGGTGTTAAGGACGGAATGGAACATAGGAACATAGGACTGAGGAGCAGGAGTGGGTCATTAGACACTTTGTCATTGCTCGACCAGACAATAAGATCATGGCTGATCTGAGTGTGGTCTGCGCAGCACTTTTCTGTCTGTCCACAATTTTACGCCATTCACATGTCTGTTAAATGTTGAATAAACTCAACTTTGAATAAATGCAAGCACCCAGGCACAATATTAGGGAACTGCACAAAGTCAAACTACACAGGCAGCACAATTCTGGAAGGCGCCAGGCATTTGTCTAACAGTCTTGTTCCCATACAATTAATTCTGCTGCAGTTCATCATTTTTTATTTATTCATGGAATGTGGGTGTTATTGATAGGCCAACATTTATGGACCATGTCTAATTACGCTGGAAGTAGTGATGTTGAGCTGCATCTTGGGAATAAACTTCTAGGGAAGAGAATTCCCATTTGAACAGCCCCGTGAGAATTTCTCATTCCTGCTCTGACCAATGTTGGAGGGTGACTGTTTCATTTTCCAGCCCAACACTTCTCCACTGATTACAACAAATTTGAAGTGTAACCTAGGTCATTTTCTCGAAAAATGTGAGACACAAAGTCACACACATACAGACACATACACCAACGCACATGTCTGAAGACGATAAAGAATAAGAAATGGTTTCCAAAGTTTCATAGTATTTTTAATCATATCAAATGGAAAAGAGATAATGTGTCCCAACTGCTATTCTGTCTCCGACGTTATTCTACTCAAACAAGCTGCTGGTATGAGACTTCTTCCTGGAACAGTTGGATTTGGCAGAATTTCCTTTCCTTCAAGCAGTGGAGCGATTCCCATGAATCCTCAATAGGAATCCTCCACGTTTGTTAAAGATGATTCAGGGACTTTTTAATCTCACACTTTGCTGACAGGAGGGTCAAGGTAAGAGAACGGGAGCATCAGACTGCAGCTTACGACCATAAGATCATCGAAAATAGGAACAGAAATTAGGCCATTGAGCCCATCAAGTCTGATCCACCATTCAATTATACTGACAAGTTTCTCAACCCCATTGTCCTGCTTTCTCCCTGTAACCCTTGATCCCTTTGATACTCCAGAAGCAAACTATCTCTATCTTAAATATACTCAATGATCTGACCTCCACTGCCTTTTGTGAAAATGAATTCCATAGGTTCCCCACGCTCTGGCTGAAGACATTTCCCCTTACCTCCATTCTAAACGGATTTCCCTTTACTCTAAGTTTGTGTCCTTGGATCCTAGAGTCTCCTATCAATAAAAGTCTTCTCACCATCCGTACTGTCCAGGACATTCAATATTCTGTATGTTTCAATTAGATTCACCCACATCCCTCTGAACTCCATCAAGAACAGCCCCAGAGTCTTCAAACGTTCCCAAATATTAAGCTTTTCATTCCTGGGACCATTCTCAAACACCTGCTGTGAACCCATTCCAAGGTCAGCACATCCTTCCTGAGGCATGGGGCTCAATACAGCGCATAATACTCGACATGTGGTCTGACCAGAGCCTTATAGAGCCTTAGAAGTACATCCTTTTTTTTTACATTCAAATCCTTTCAAAATAAATTCCATCACTGCATTTGCCTTCCTAACTACTGACTCAATCTGCACGTTTACATTGAGAGAAGCCTGGAGTAGAACTCCCAAGTCCCTTTGCACTTCAGACATCTGAATTTTCTCAGTAGTCCTTGTTTTTATTCTTCCTACCAAAGTGCATGTTCCCACAATTTCCCAGTTTGTACTCCATCTGCCACTTCTTTACCCATTATCCTAACTTACCCACATCCTTCTTAAGCCTCCATGCCTCTTCGACGTTACCTGTCCCTATACCTATCTTTGTATCACCTTCAAACTTAACCAGAATGCCTTCAGCTCCTTCATCTGGATGGTTAATGTATAAAATGAAACGTTGTGGTCCCGACACCGAGCCTTAAGGAACACCACTTGTCACTGGCTGTCATCCTGAGAAGGACACTATTATCGACGCTCTCTGCTTCCAGCCAGATAGCCAAATTTCTATCCATGCTAGCACCTTGCTCTAGTACCATGGGCCCTTGGCTTACTCAGTAGTCATTGTCAAAGACCTTCTGGAAGTCCAGGTGATGACATCCATTGGCTCTCCTTGTTCTAAGCTGCTCGTTACGTCCTCAAGGTTTTCTAGCAGCTTTTCCAGGCATGACCTCCCCTCTAAGAAACCATGGTAACTTTACCGTCCACATCCAACTATTCAGAAATCTCATCCTTCACAATGGATTCCAGGATCTGACCCAGAGCTCAAGTTTTGATTAGACAGTCTGTGATTTCCGTTTTTTGCTTTACTCCCTTTTTTAAATAGGGGTATAACGTTAGCGATTTTCCAGTCCACTGGGAATCTCCCTGATTTGAGAGATTCCTGAATGATCACCACCAACGCCTCCACTGTCTCATCAGCTATCTGCCTTAGAAATCTGGAATGGAGTCCATCTGGTCCAGGTGATTTACTTACCTTCAGGCTATTCAGTTTTCCCAGTACCTTCTCTGAGGTGATGGCCACCTTACTCAGGTCTGTCCACTAAGTCTTTTAAATATTTGGGATATTGCTCGTGTTTTCAACCGTGAAGACTGACACCAAGTAATTTTTCAGCTCCTCATCCATTTCCTTGTTCCACATTACTATCTCTCCTGTGTCAATTTCTAGCGATCAGATGCCCATTTTTGCCTCTAATTTGCCCTTTCCATGTCGAAAGAAGCTCTTACAGTCTTTCTTTTTATTTAATCTTCTCACTCCTTACTTCTGTTTTTTTTTTGCTCTCTGTTGGTCTTTACAAGTGTTACGACATGGTGGCGAATGCCTCTATTAATTAAACCAAACATCCAGGAAAGCTCAACTCACCTCGTAATCTATTAGAATATGAGTGACAGAGAACTCCCAAATTCCATTATTTAAAGAAAATAACGCCAATTTATTTTTAACTGTAAAAGTGAACATTACACCACAACTATTTACAACTTTATCCAGCTCCGACCCCCACCCCAACCACACAACTGCACCCACCTCTATAACAATATACTGTTTCAATTAGACACTTATGAAGATTGCATCAACTTGATTTAAAAACCACACAGCCACTGCCGTCCTCTGTGATGTTACTCTCCTGGCTGCTGAATTCCCTGGGTCGTCGTATTTCTGTTTACTGTGAATATGTTTCATATGAAAAAATATCTATGATAGTGAGTATTTCCTAATTTCTTGCAGAGCAAGATGGTTGATCCCAGGCTTCTCCGTCTCGATTGCATCTGCTGCCTCCCCAATTTTCAAAATGTTCGCATTTTTATATACTCAGCATCAAATTGTCTCACTGGTTCAATGTTGGCAAAACAATAAATTCAATCTCGATTTGCTTTCAGTGACAGAGAGAGTGAAGGAAAGAGTGTGTTGCATGCAACAGGGTGACTGGTGGAGCAAGAGCCTTGTTTGGGCGTAGGTGCTGTAACAGATATACAGAGAGTGTGAGGGAGTAGAGAGAATAGGGAGACATTTGTCCTGGCCGAGCGGGGAAGGTTATTGATGTTTGTCCTGTATTGATGGGCATTTCTTCAGATCATCTCAGCATCGGGGTGAGCCTCCCCAATGTCTTGTCCACGTCTATCACTAATAACAGCACAGAGCACATCCCACAGCTTCTTCAGAATATGTTTGCGTGGATCTTGCAAACAACAAGGAGGAACAAACATTGGTGCCTTACATATCTAAACCAAAACTGTTGTGCATCCGATTCTCTGGAAATTAGATATGCAAATATCGTGGGTGCTGCAGTAATATTGAATGATCTAAAATTGCAACTTAACTGCGTTAACGAAATGATTGCTAATGCTGTGAAAAATACATTTCATAAGTGTGTATGAGGTAGGCTGAAGAGTATGTTATGAACCAAAGTAGAGAGCAGATTATTTCGGGCGTGGTGTTGTGTGGTCAGAAGGACTAATTACTTACCGTGCTCGGAGGAACCTATTGGGCAATCGTGACATTATATGTTGCATTTTACAAGGCGCCTGCAAGCAATATAGAATGTTTGAACATTACACTCAAATATCATGGAAACCCGAAGGCTAGAGGCTCAAGTGAATTGGAAAAATACAATATTACATTTAGTGTGAGACAGACTTTGCCTATTAGTGATAGAAATACTGTAAAGTCTGAAAAATACGTATATAACACTAAGTTACAAACACCAATTAAAGGAAAGGTGACTCATTGATGGTTTACGTAAGAAATTAATGATTGCATTAAATCTAAGGAAGCAGCTTCAGAAGAATTCCAGATATTGTGCAAACCTGAACATTCTGAGAGATTTACTTTGCTGAAAATAAGGCCGAAGAAAGTGTTAAGTAAATCAAAAAGAACATGAATACAAACAAACAGGAAACACACAGACTGCTCAAATAAAAACAAACAGGAAACACAAAGACTGCTCAAATCTAGGATCCATGCACCAAAGAAAACAAAAGTAAGGCCAAATGTGGAAATGTATAAGGGTTAGGACAATACATTGTGGGGAACTAGGAAATGGCAGAGAAACTAACCATCTAGTTTGCATCTATCTTCATGGAGAAAGCGCCAGGCAATCCTTGTGTAAAGCAAGCAATCACCTGGGATTTGTGGAACTAAAGACATAAAGTCAATTCATATCAGCAACAAGGTAGTACTTGAAAATGGAGCTAGATTGATCATTGCTAAGTCTGATGGGCCAGATATACTTCATATCAAAATGTCAGAAATAAAACAACATATTAATTGAACTGTCAGTGACTGTGTTTTATTTTCCTGTAGATCCTGCAAAGACCATAAGCCCTTGTAGATCACTGGAAGGTAGTGAACGTGATCCATCTGTGTACACAGGGAAGAAGAGATAATGTGGAGAAGTGCAGAACAATTAATTTGACATATGTAGGGAAACAATTAGAATCCATTATATAAGAAGTCTTACTGAGTACTAAGAAATGAACAGCAATGTTGCAGAGAATCACAATGCATTTCTGAAAGAGAAATCATGCCTGACAAACTTATTTGAATTTTTTTCTTGCAGCATAGACCACGGACAACTAGTGGAAGTAGTGTATTTGGATTTTCAGAAGTCTTGGCGGGAAAACATTTCTGGCTGTAACAGCTGCTCCTTTTTTGAGGTATTTTAGGTGTCGAAGGTGATTTCCCCGAATTCCAGGAGCAGCAATTTCTGCTTTGTATGCTGTTGCATTGGTTTGGAACTTTGGGGAAAAAAGTCAAAGCAACAGCAGTTTTAAAAGGGAAACGAACATACAAAGGAAGCACACGGTGAGGGGAAGCAACTGACAGGATAGCGTACCTGCACAGTTACTGCCTTTGCTGTTTGAATTCATGTATTGCTGGAGATCAGAGTGCGTCTAGAAAAATTAACAAACAGTGAAATTTACAACTGGTTTGGAGGAACTGTTTGGGCAAAGTCCCCAGCCAGATAAGTGAATTGTTTTAACTGTGTCCTACAGAAAGTCTTCAGAATTTAGTAGAATGGATTCTTCCTTAATTATATGTTTTTTGAGATATGTCCCTTGATTAATCATAAAATATAAGCCATAAATATTAATTTAACCTGGGGCAGTGTTTTGTAGAGGAACAAGACAGTTTTGTTTTTCTGGGTCTGTAGATTGTGAAGGAGCACAAATGGCCTTGGTAGAATCATATGCACTTCTTGTCAGATGTAGGAGTTTAAAAAGGATTTGAGGGTTACTGCGGACTATATCTGCAATAAATGCTTCTAGTTGCGAATCCTATCAGATCGAATGGATCGGTTGGAGAGACAGTTAGAGACAACGAAAAATTTGTAACAGCAACAGTATGTGATGGATGACAGTTATAGGAAGGGGGGAAAGTCTCAGATGCAGTCACATAGATGGGTTAACTCCAAGAAACGTAAGAGAGGTAAGCAATTAGTGCAGGAGTCTTCTGGAGCTGTCCCCATTTCAAACAAATATGCTGTTTTGGAAAATGTGGGGTGTGATGGATTCACAGGGGAACATAGCACGAACAGGCAAGTTTCTGGTATTGAGACAGGCTCTAATGCAACAAGGGGTATGTCGGATTCCATGAGGTCAATTGTGTTAGGGGACTCCCTAGTCTGAGGAACAGACAGACGTTTCTGTGGACAGCAGAGAATAAAAGAGAATTGTTGCTTCCCTGATGCCAAGATCAAGGATGTCTCAGAAAGGGTGCAGAATATTCTCACGGGGGAGAGGGGCCAGCAAGAGGTCATTGTCCACATTGGAACCAACGATATAGGAAGGGAAATTTTGAGACTCTTGACGGAGATTGCAGTGTGTTAGGCAGAAATTTAAAAAGGAGGTTCTCGAGAGTTGTAATATCTGGATTACTCCTGGCGCTGCGAGCTCGTGAGAGCAGGAATAGGAGGATAGAGCAGATGAATGCATGGCTATGGAGCTGGTGTATGGGAGAACGATTTGCATTTTTAGATCGTTGGAATCTCTTTTGGGGTAAAAGGGACCTATACCAGAAGGACAGATTGCACCTAAATTGGAAGGGGACGAATATGCTAGCAGGGATATTTGCTTGAGCTGCTCGGGAGGGTTTAATCGAGTAAGGGGGGGTGGGGGTGGAGGGGGGCAGGGAGATAGTGAGGAAATAGATCAATCTGAGATTGGTACAACTGCGAACAGAAACAAGTCCAACAGTCAGGGCAGGGAAATACAAGGTAGTACTAATAAAGTAAACTGCATTATTTAAATGCAAGGTCCTAACAGGGAAAGCAGATGAACTCAGGGCATGGTTAGGAACATGGGACTGGGATATCATAGCAATTACAGAAACATGGCTCAGGGATTTGCAGGACTGTCAGCTAAATGTTCCAGGATACAAATGCGACAGGAAAGATAGAAAGAGAGGCAGGAGAGGAGGGGGAGTGGCATTTTTGATTAGGGTTAGCATTACAGCTGTACTGAGGGAGGATATTCCTGGAAATATATCCAGGGAAGTTATTTGGGTAGAACTGAGAAATGAGAACGGGATGATCACCTTATTGGGATTGTATTGTAGACCCCCTAATAGTGAGAGGGAAATTGAGAAACAAACTTGTAAGGTGATCTCAGCTATCTGTAAGAAAGTAGGGTGATTATGGTAGGAGATATTACCTTTCCAAATATAGACTGGGTCTGCCATAGCCTTAAGGGACGAGATGGAGAGCAATTTGTTACGTGTGTACAAGAAAATTTTCTGATTCAGTATGTGGACGAACGTACTAGAGAAGGTGCAAAACTTGACCCACCCGAGGGAAAAAAAGGCAGGGCAGGTGACTGAGGTGTCAGTGGACGTGCACTTTGGGGCCAGCTGCCATAATTCTGTTAGATTTAAAGTAATTATGTTAAAGGGTAGGCCAGATCTAAAAGTTGAAGTAGAAAATTGGAGAAGGGCCAATTTTGACAGTTTTAGGCAAGAACTTTCAAAATTTGATTGGGGGCAGATATTCACAGGTAAACGGACGGCTGGAAAATGGGAAGTCTTCAGAAATGAGATAACAAGAATCCAGAGAAAATATGTTCCTGTTAGGATGAGTGGAAAGGCTGGTAGGTATAAGGAATGCTGGATGACTAAAGGGTTTGGTTAATAAAAAGAAGGAAGCATGTGTCAGGTATAGACAGGTTAAATTGAGCGAATCCTTAGAAGAATATAAAGGCAGTAGGAGTACACTTAAGAGGGAAATCAGGAGGGCAAAAGGGGGACACGAGATAGCTGTAGCAAGTAGAATTAAGGAGAATCCAAAGGGTTTTTACAAATACATTAATGACAAAATCATAACTAGGGAGAGAATAGGGCCCCTCAAAGATCAGCAAGGCGAGAAAATGTGGGAGATACTAAACGAGTATTTTGCATAAGTATTTACTGTGGAAACGGATATGGACGATATAGAATATCAGAAAATAGATGGTTACACGTTGAAAAATGTCCATATGAGGAGGAAGTGCTGGATGTCTTGAAATGGGTAAACGTGGATAATTCCCCATGACCTGAACAGGTGTACCATAGAACTCTGTCGTAAGCCAAAGAAGTGATTGCTGGGCTTCTTGCTGAGACATTTGGACCGTTGATAGTCACAGGAGAGGTGGTAGAAGACTGGAGTTTGGCAAACGTGGTGCCACTTTTTAAGAAGGGTGGTACGGACAATCCAGGGAACTATAGACCAGTGAGCCTGACGTCAGTGGTGGGCAAGTTGTTGGAGGGAATCCTGAAGGACAGGATGTACATGCATTTGGAAAGACAAAGACTGATTAGGGATAGTCAACATGGCTTTGTGCGTGGGAAATCATATCTCGCAATCTTGATTGAGTTTTTTGAAGAAGTAAAGAAGAGGATTGATGAGGGAAGAGCAGTAGATGTGGTCTATATGGACTTCAGTAACGCGTTCAACAACATTCTCCATGGGAGACTGATTAGTAAGATTAGATCTCACGGAATACAGGGACAACTAGCCAATTGGATACAAAACTGGCTCAAAGTTTGAAGACTGAGTGTGGAGGTGGAGGGCTGATTTTCAGACTGGAGGCCTGTTACCAGTGGAGTACCACAAGGATCAGTGCTGGGTTCTCTTTTTTGTCATTTACATAAATGATTTGGCTGCGAGCGTAGGAGGTATTGTTAGTAAGTTTGCAGATGACACCAAAATTGGAGGTGTAGAGGACAGCGAAAAAGGTTACCTCAGATTACAACAGGATCTTCAGATGGGCCAATGTGCCTAGAAGTGGCAGATGGAGTTTAATTCAGACAAATGCGAGATGCTGCATTTTGAGAAAGCAAATTTTAGCAGGACTTATGCACTTAATGGTAAGGTCCTGGGGAGTGTTGCTGAACAAAGAGACCTTGGAGTGTAGGTTCATAGCTACTTAAAAGTGGAGTCGCAGGTAGATAGGATAGTGAAGAAGGCGATTTGTATGCTTTCCTTTATTGGTTAGAGTATTGGAGTTGGGAGGTCATGTTGCGGCTGTATAATACACGAGTTAGGCCACTGGTGGAATATTGCGTGTAATTCTGGTCTCCTTCCTATCGGAAAGATGTTGTGAAACTCGAAAGGGTTCAGGAAAGTTTTACAAGAATGTTGCCAGGGTGGGAGGATTTGAGCTAAAGGGAGAGGCTGTACAGGCTGGGACTGGTTTCCCTTGAGCGTCGGAGGCTGAGGAGTGCCCTTCTTGAGATGTACAAAATTATGAGGGGCATGGACAGGGTAAAGAGACAAAGTTTTTTTCCCTGGGTTGGGAGACTCCAGAACTAAAGGGCATAGGTTCAGGGTGAGAGGAGAAAGATGTTGGGTGGCACGGTGGCACAGTGGTTCGCACTGCTGCCTCACAATTCCCGCCACAGGCGACTCTCTGTGTGGAGTTTGCACATTTTCTCCGTGTCTTCGTGGGTTTCCTCCCACAATCCAAAAATGTGCAGGTTATGTAAATTGGCTATGCTAATTTGCCCATAGTGTTAGGTGAAGGGGAATGAGTCTGGGTGGGTTGCGTTTCAGCGGGTCCGTGTGGATTTGGTTCCACACTGTAAGAAATCTGATCTAAATGTAAAAGAGACCTAAGGGGCAACATTTTCACACAGACAGTGGTACGTGTATGGAATGAGCTGCCAGAGGATGTGGTGGAGGCTGGTACAATTGCAGCATTTTAAGGCATTTGGATGGTTACATGAATAGGAAGAGTTTGGAGGGATATAGGCCGGGTGCGGGCAGGTGGGACGAGATTGGGTTGGGATATCTGCTAGACATGGACGGATTGAACTAAAGGGTCTGTTTCCATACTGTACATCTCTACGACTCTATAACTCACACAGTGAGTTCTTAAATGCAATTACTTTGATTGGTAATTGGAGGAATACGTGTAATTGGAAAGTTAAACTTAGGTTGGATTTTGTTTAAGGGAATAGGAATATAGAGGGAAAGACATCATGTCGCAGTTGCATAGAGTGTTGGTGAGAATGTACCTGAGTTATTGAGTGCAGTGTTGGTGACCTAATCTAAGAAAGATTACACTGATCAATGTACATCCTCCAGATTAATTCCACAGATGACAAGATTTTCTGATGGAGCGAGTTGTCTTGCAACCTCTCCAGTTTCAAAGCATGAGAGGTGATCGCAGTGAAATTTCAAAAATCTATGATGCATGTGATGAGGTGGAAATAAACAGGATGTTTCTCTAGCTGTCTACTCTATATTAAAGGCAAATAATGACAGGATAAGGGATATGCCATTTAAGGCCGTAATAAGGCAGAAATTCTTCCCTCGGAGGGGACTGACTAATACAGGGGCATGGAAGCCTGTTGGCAGGGCAAGATAAAGGAGAATCCCCAGATATTCTTCACGTATATCGAGTAAAACAGAACAGCCAGGGAACATGTAGGGCCTATTAGTGACTTGCAAAGTTGCATCCAAGCTCAACTTCATGGTAGAAGGGTGTTTTTGTGACTGGAACCCAATTTCCCCTGGTGTACCGCAGAGATCAATGCTGTGCCCCTTATTATTTGTGGTATTCATAAGTGATGTGAATGTGAAGTGTGTAGGGGGAGTGTGTGAAGTAAGTTTGTGTTTGACACAAAGATTGGCTGGGTGGTTGGCAGTGAGGAGGAAGGTCTTATGATACAGGAATATACAGATGGAATGGTCAGATGGTCAGATCAATGGCAGATGGAATGTAACCCTGATAAATATGAGGTGATACACTTCGGAAGAAGGAACCAGACAGGGGAGTACTCAAAGAATGGCACCTCACTAGGAAGCTCAGAGGGTGCCTCTCCACACATTTCTGAATGTGACTGGAAGTGATAATTGATGAGTTCAGCATTATTGTAGACAAAGCATTTATTCATTGACCCAAAGGTTATACGAATTTTATATGGCACTTTGGTTAGGACAAATGAAATATTGTGTGCAGTTCTGGGAGCCACATTACAGGAAGGATGTGATTGCTCTGGATGAGGTGCAGAGGAGATTCACCAGGATGTTCCCTGGGATGGAGCATATGAGCTGTGGAGAGAGGCTGGGTAAGCTCGAGTTATTTATTTGGAGCAGAGGAAGTTGAGTTGGTAAGTAATTCAGGTATAATATTACAAGGGGCATGGACAGGGTGAATAGACAACAGCTGTTCTTTTTAGTCAAAGTTTCAGCTTCCTTACAGTCTGAAAACAGGAAATGGAGAATGGAGAACAGAGAAACATGACACAACTACTTCACTTCTGTCTTCACAGAAAAATACATAAACAAAGCCTTCCCAGCAATAGGAGTCTGAGGAGGAAATTATGTTGAATGAAATTAGTAAATAAAATAATTTGGTGAAATTATTGGAACCGAAAATAACGGGCATAGAAAAAAAATCAACACAGATTGATGAAATGGGAAAGATATTTGAGAAACTGACTGGTGGATTAATTACAGAAAAAAAATAATAGAGGCATTGAACTTGGATTTTCAGCAAGAATTGTAATAGAGTCCCAAGCCTAGTGTGCAAAGTAAATGCAATTGGGATGGGGGTAATATATGAACATGGTGTTAAAATGGGAGTGTTGACAGGAAACAATGAGGAGGAATAAATGGATGGTTTACAGTTTGGAAGGCTCATGAGGCATCGCAATAATTGATGCTGGGCGCCAGATATTCACAATACATCACAAACATCTCGTTGAGGGAATCAAATGCAAAGTTTCCAAGTCTGCTGACGGAACTAGGATTTTGAAAATTGAGGATGATGTGAAAAAATCTTCAAGGCGATTGAAACAAATGGAGTGAATGATTAAATTTGTGGCAGATGAAGAGCAGTGTGTATAGATGTGATGTTGTCTACTTTGTTGGGGAACACTAAAATGCCAGCCAACCATTTAAAAAGGGAGTGGTTGAGAAATGTCGATCTATGAAGACACTTTTCCTCTATTATTGTTTGGACAGACCTCTGATATCCATGCAGGGCAGCGAGTTCTGAAGACAGAAGCCAATACTGGAAATACATTGACACAGAGACCAGTTTACGCAGACCCATCATGTGGGGAGCTGTAACATTGAAAAGGATCTGGGATCTCCGTTGTACACCAGTCACTGAAGCAATATTGCAGGAGCAGAAAGCCGTCAGGAAGATAAATGTACAGGACTTTGGTTAGGCCACATTTGGAGTACTGTGTGCAGTTCTGGTCGCCTCACTTTAGGAAAGATGTGGAAGCTTTGGAGAGGGTGCAGAGAAGATTTACCAGGATGTTGCCTGGAATGGAGAGTAGGTCGTACGAGGATAGGTTGAGAGTTCTCGGCCTTTTCTCGTTGGAACGGCGAAGGATGAGGGGTGACTTGATAGAGGTTTATAAGATGATCAGAGGAATAGATAGAGTAGACAGTCAGAAACTTTTTCCCCGGGTACAACAGAGTGTTACAAGGGGACATAAATTTAAGGTGAAGGGTGGAAGGTATAGGGGAGATGTCAGGGGTGGGTTCTTTACCCAGAGAGTGGTGGGGGCATGGAATGCGCTGCCCGAGGGAGTGGTAGAGTCAGATTCATTGGCGACCTTTAAGTGGCATTTGGATAGGTACATGGATGGGTGCTTAATCTAGGATAGAAGTGCGGCACAACATCGTGGGCCGAAGGGCCTGTTCTGTGCTGTATTGTTCTATGTTCTATGTTCTATGTTCTATAAATGGGGTGTTGACCCTCATTCAGGTGGACTTGACTCCAGGAGTAAGGGTGTCTCAGTGCAGCTGTACAGGCCTTGGTGAGACCGCAACTCGAACATTGTGCAGTATTGTGTGCAGTTTTGGCCTCCGTACCAAATAACGTACAAACCTGAAATTGAGGGAGTGCAGCAAAGGATTACCAGACTGATCTCTGGGATGACAGACTTTTTGTGAGAGCAGAGTTTGGGGTGACTGAGCCTGTATCCCATGGGGTTGAGGAAAATGAGTGGAGATCTCAGAGGAATATATAAAACACTGACAGAGTTAGGTAGATTGGAAACAATGATGATAATTCCCCTGGCTGGGACGTCTAAAACAAGGAGCCACAGTATTAGGTACAGACAGGTCACATTGCATTTAGATAAGAATAATTATCTGCACTCAGTGACTGGTGAACCTGGGAATTCTCTCTCACATAAGGCTGTGGAAGACAAGGCATTAAAGACTATAAAGGATGTCGAGACACCGAAGGGGTGGTGGAGAGAGCAGGAGTATGGTGTAGAAATAAATGTTCAGTCATCATTATATTGAACGGGACAGCAAATTCGACAGATCAAAGGGACTACCGCAGTTCCTATTTTATAGCTTTACAAGGTTAATCACATTAAGGGATGTGAACAGTGAGTGGGGCAAGTGCATTGAGGAGATGTTCAGACATTAACTAGAATGGGGCAGGCTCAATGTGCTGTATGGCCTATTACATTTCCGATGTTTCTCTACGGTCTGTGGGAAAACTCTGTAAATGTTGTCACAAGTTCGCAGATGTTAAGAAGGGGGTATCTGCCGGCTCAACATGACTGTGTTTCCAGTTCCCTTTTCCATACTGAGGCTGGGTGTTCTGTCCGGTTTTATCCTTGAAGACCTCGGAGCAGTTTGATACAATAGAGTGTCTTTCTTGGCCTTTTCAGAGACCATTCAAGTGTTTATCACATGTCTGTGTGTTTGGTGTCACATTTAGGCCAGACCAGGAAAGCACAGGAGATTCACTTCCTGAAAGTACATTGGAAAAGAAAATTGTTGTTTACAATCGACATTGACTTCAAGGTCACTTCAAGGTCTCGATATTTTATTAATTGCTTTTAACTTCCACCAGCTGCCAGAGCATTAGTCTGGTCTTGATTATTAATCCAGTGACTTTTCCAAAACAGCATCATCTCCACATGGGGACCTATTTGAAGCCACACTGAGCAAGTTATGTCTGTGCTGCTTGACAGCTCTGTCAAAATGAACTCCAAATTTGACTATCGTGATGAGACTGAGGGGGTTGGAATTGGTCAGATTGTAATTATTCCCCGCTTAGGAACTGGACATAGCTGAGTCATTTTCCATATTGCCAGGGAGATGTCAGAGTTAGAGCTGGAAGGAAACAGCTTCCCCAGGGACAGGGATAGTGAGAGTTGGAGCTGCCTTTTTTTAGAGACATGAAATGGCCAAAATTTGAAAGTCTACTTCAGTTGTCTGTTTTTGAAAAGCCACAAAATAGCCAGACATTCAAATAGATTGCTTCAGCATTCGCGAAAAAAGTGACTTTGAGAAGGAAATAATTCCAAGGCCAAAGAATGGATAATCTGATTCGCAAGATTCTGAAACATGCTAACATAGTGATAAAGAAGGTTCTTGTTGCGAAAAATTGATGATTTGTAACAGAACACAGATGAAATAATGAAATTGTAGCACAAAAACTCTGAAGAATCACGACAAAAGGTAACTTATTCTGATCTCAGTAAGGATTCTTTTCATCCTCAAAAACAGTAACTCAAGTTATCTTTCAGAAGCCAGCTTGGCCTTTGAAACTGTTTACAATCGTAAAAAGTTCTAGTTAAATATTTGGTGAATAATCATGGACACAGATTTCAACGTAATTATAAAACCTTAAACAGATGCCTGGCATGTCTTGTCTAATTCGCTAAGAAAAAGATTAACAGTAGAAATAATAATAATATTACGAATTTTGTATCAGAATCAACTTTTTAATGTAAAATGTGAGAAGTGGTAGCCTGCCCAATGGAGAATAGAATTTATGCAATCCTTCAAAATAAACAATGAGTCACTGGAGGGTTTGCCTCTTCTATTAATTAAGGACTCGGTTCATTGTGTTATCCCAGTATTGGCGGGAGCATCAATGACTGGACTAACAGGGATCAGTAGCTCGAGAGACAGGGGGAGGAGAGATCAGAATCTGAGGACATTAGACTGGAATGTTCCATTAATGGATCAGAATCTGAGAACCTTAGACTGGAATATTACAACAGACAGGAGTTTATCCTGTGGTTTTTTTCTACCTTTCTCAGCCTTGGATGTCATTAGCATCACGGATCGAAGATATCCTTTGGATTATTCAAGGTGGTTACTATCCCATCCTCGCTATAGTTGGTGTTCCTGGAACAGAATTATTGTGATCAACCCTGAGAGTGTTGTTGTGATAGTATTTGGGGTATTGTGCACAGATTTTCTCTCCTTTATAAGGAACAATCCTCTTGGCAGAAAGAGTATAAAGGAGTTTCGCCTGACTAATTGTTGGAATGATTGTACCATCGGGAATGCATGAGGATTAATCTGTAGCGCTTTGAAGAATAAGAGGTGATTGCATTGAACTCAAGGTGATGGACAGTCACTCATTATATTCCAAACAGAACTAAAACGGTGATAAATTCCATGTTTTTATTAACTTGGTTTACATGATTCTCGATGGCTTAAAAGACTCTGAGAACGTTCCTCTCACTCCACACCACTCCCCATTTCGATTGAGAGAGAGAGAGAGCCAGTCTTTAACTGAACTCTTCCAACATTAATACAGTGCATTTGGTGTGTGATCATACATAGAACTTCACATTATCCTCCATCGCAACAGGAGCCACAATACCTTCATTCTATAACAATTTAACAATCCCCACCAGCTTCTGACCCCCAAGGAGAACATGGATCTGTCTTCTTGGAGATGGAAGATGCCTCCTTGAGGCTTGGCACAAAACATTTGGCTTCCTCCCTCACTGTCCGCAAAATACGTTAAAGTATCATTTGTTCCACAGGCAATGGAGCCACGAGGAACATTGTGAGCAGTCTATGAGTGCAGTCTCTGCTCCATTCGTTTTCCAGGTTGCAGCATCAATAACACCCTCCTATTCCTGTGTAAGTGTCTCGAGAGGTTAATGGTCTCCTACTGGTTCCATAGAACAGGTTTAGGGGTCTTACTGGACTCTGCCTGTTCCTGTTTAACAGCTCAATGTACTGATCAGACGCCTCCTCTTCTGTGGAACACGCAGGAGGATTGAATGGGCTGTCCCTCTTCTTGTTCAGTCATTTCGATGGGCTGAATAGTTTCTACATATTCGGGTGTAACCAGCTTGAGGTGCTGAATGAGCTCCTCTTTTAACTGTGGAAATGTGCAGTGCCTGGCCGTTCTGTTACATGAATGTTACCGACACTTTAACAGCACAAATGTGAATGTTGTTCGGGTCTTGCTGAATATGGACACAGACCCGTTCAGGAGCTGAGTGCGGACAAAATATTCCGAATATTGTGTGATCTTCAGTGATCACTCCGCTTCTGATCTTGAGATAAATGGGGGGCGTCGGAATGGGGGCACATAGACGTTGACGAAGGAACTGAAGATGTTTGTGCTGAGGAAAGTTAATCTGAGGATCTCGTGAAGCGATGTCCCGGGATTGAGAGGATTGTCGGCCACCGACCACAAACATCTTCCTTTGTGCTCTGACAGACCCCAACCAGTGAGGAGGTTAGACCTGATTCTCATTAAGCTCAAATAAGTAGGTAGTCCCGATAACACCCGCAGTCATCTACTGCCTTGATATTAAGGCCATTCACTCTATCCTGAGCCCCTGTGTTCACCTCTTGTTCATATCAATAGGTGACAGTGTATGTGTAGAGAGTGTTTTCCTCTCACAGAGGATAATCAATGTCAGGAATTATCTGGACTAGAGAGTTTGGGGAGATACATCACTGAAAGTATTTAAAGAGGTGGTACATGAATCTTTGACCTGCCAGAGAGCTGGGGAGTGTGAAGAACTGGGCATTAAGGAGGAGTTAATGCTAACAGTAGATCAGCCATTATCAAATACAATGGCTTGACCGTCCAAATTACATATTCCTGTTCCTTATGTTTTCATTTTCTGTAATTTCAAAGTAAATGGCTGTAATTTTCCTGGATGTACTGTTATTGTATGCTGTAATCAGAGAGAACAAAGCATTTTTGCATCATCTCTGAGTGAGGTATGGAGCTTTATTCATAACGAATCCTGGTCTAGACCAAGACCAACAAATGAAGCACAAGTTGCAGAGAGGGGACACTCTGTAAACAGACCAGTGCCATCTTTCAAAACCAGCCTGGATTTCCAAATAACATTTTCCAATCCATACCAATCTGAGTGTGACAGTTGTGAGTGATTTAATGAAATCCTGTGTTTCTGTGGACCAGGTATTTGGAGCAAGTGGCCCCCATCTGCACCTTGCAGGAGCTGTATGAGGCTGAATGCACCATAGTAACACGGGACTGTGGAGCAAGAGTGGGTCATCAGACACTTTGTCACTGCTCTTCCATGAACTATCATCTGATTAAGGTCTCAGCAGCACTTTTCTGTCAGTACCATTTCCCTACATTCATTTTTCTTTCAAATGTCTTACATAGACAACTTTGAACAAATGGAAATATCCAAGCATCACAATCGTCTGTGGAAGGGAATTCACACCTTAACAACCCTTTGAGAATCTCTTGTTTGTGTTCTGACCAATGTTGGAGGGTCACTCATGTCTTTTCCCACTCCTCTATTGGTGAAAGCAAATTTTAAATGTAACCAGTTGAGTGCTGTGCCCAATGATATAGGTATCCGACTGGATAATTTTCTGGAAAAATCTGAGACACAGAAAGTTGAACTGTAAACAAATGGTAAAATCATAGAGTGTCCCAAATATGTTTCTGACTTTGAACTTATTCTGCTCACACAAATGTCTGGGAATGCGGATTTCTTCCCGGAACAGTTGGATTTGGCTGAATTCCCTTTGTTTCGAGCTGTGCAGAGATTCCTATGAATCCTCATCAGGAATCCTCCACGAATGGTAAAGATGACTCAGGAGTTTCTGCTCTTACACCTTGTTTTCAGGCAGAACAAAGTAAGGTAGAGACACCAATTGGCTGCTGCTTCTGAAGCAAGTAATATTTTTCTCCGTCTCTGTGTGGAAAAATACAAGAATGTCAACTGAACACCAAACTGGACCATGTGCACTCTCCATGTGCATTCTCTGGAATGGATGATAATAGACTGTATGCTGTATGCAGCATCATTGCTGTTGTTGTGTACAGTGCATTTCATTAGCAAAATAAATTAATGTGCCCGTTTTATGATTTGATGAGGTCCTTATATGCATCAGCGTAATTTTTAAAAATGGGTTGATATCTTCATAAGATTTGTGTTAATACCAATGCATCTCATTCAAAAAAATTATTATCTAGCTTTAGACTTCTTAACAAGAGAAAATATGTATCCAGCTGAAAGACTTCTCTGAAAATCGTGGTTCAGTAAGATTTCTCATCTAAGATCTAAACAGATAATCCCCGATAACAAAAGGCCTTCATTTCAGGAATGAGTAAAGGGAAGCATCTTTGAACATCTTTGAAAGGAATTGTCTCCTTTTTTTTAGTTTAGAGGATCAGAACTGCACCCAGTGTATCTGATGTGGTCTCAGCAATCCTTGCACAGATACAGTGAAATATTCCTAATTAAACCCAATACCCGTTGCCACAAACATTATCATTCCACTTACTTTCCGAATCACTTGCTGCATCTGCAGACAGACTTCATATGATTCATGTACCAAGAATATGAAAAACATCTGCATCACAGAGTTCTGCAATCTCTCTCCATTTAAATTGTTCCCGACTGCAATAGACAACTCACATTATATTATTCCTGCTGAGGGTATGCTCACTAACCTACCCTGTCTACATCATAATGCAGATTCGCTACCTCCATTTGAAGATCAATTGAATGATCATTTTGGTGTCCGAGGTAGTTCAGCTTTGATCCATTCTGTCCCTTCATCCAGATATTTTACATAGATTATTGATCAGTGATGACCCTACAGTGATCTCTGAGTCAAAACTAGTTACAGTTTTGTTTAAAAAAGTCATATATCACTACTGTCTATTTCCTGTTAGCGACAGCTTCCCTGTTCCTGTGCAGCAGTTCAGGCGGGTTGAATGGCCTCATCCTGGGCTGTGTAATGTACTCAACGAGCTGAATTACTTCATCATATATTTCTGTGTAATTCTTTGGAGGGGCAGAATGGTCTCCTCCCGTGTCATTGTAACGATCCAGTCAGGCTGAATGGGATAGTCCTCTACCCTGTAATCGCACTCAGTGGTGGATTGAGGGAACAACACATGGGGTAGGGACAGCAGTATATCTCTGTAACGGCCGGGAGCGTGGATTGAGGGAACAACACATTGGATAGGGGCAGCAGTTGGCCATTTAGCGGCACCATTCAGAATGCTCATGGCTGATCCGAGTGTGTCTGACCATCCGTCTCCTGTCTGTTCCCAATAAACATTGACTCTCCTGTCCGGCAAAGATCAGTCAAACTCAAACTAAAATACCTAAATTAACCGAGTCTCCACTGCTCCCTGAGGATGAGGACACCACAGATAGCACAACATTAAAGGGAAAGGCACATCCTTCTTTCATTGTGGGACACATTTTTTAAAAACTGTGTTAACCTCATATCAAATCACTGCCCCTTTTCGAATATAGTGGTACAATAACTAGGAATAGACATTAACCATTCTGCACTCCAATCTTTTCCCACATTACCACTGACTGTTTCCAATCAAATATGTTGCTGCTGCTGTCTCAGGAAGAGAATACCTGATAGCATAACACTACACAAACATTAAAAAAGGATCAGAATTAGACCATTTGGCCTATCGAGTCTGATATACTTTAAAGCCATTTATATAATGTTCCTCAACATCATTCTCTTACCTTCTCCCAGAATCCTTGATCTCCTTATAAATCAGAAACTTATTTATTTGTGTCCTAATGGCACTGACGTCTGTGTCTTAATGTGTACTTAAGTGTGTGTTTGTCCATGTACTTGTTACTTTTGTATTTGTGTGACTATATCTGTCTGTCTTTGTATCAGCCTGTGTGTTTCTATCTGTGTTTGTGTCTATTTGTGTGTGACTGTTTATGTCTTTGTGTGCTTCTCCGTGTGTGCATGCTTATCTCCTTGTATGCATTGTGCATGTTAGTATATTGGGGTGTTTACCAATACGTCTGTGTATTTCAATGCCTGCATCTCTGTGCAATGGGGTATCTGTTCTTCTGCGAGTGAGAGAGATGAGGTTGGAACTGACAGTAGGTTTGAATTGAGAATTGCTCTTTACTAAACACTGCTCCTTATTCGGTTGGTGGGACGTTGATGTTTCCGAATCTCCACACAAGGCCTCCTGGTCCTCTCCGGCTCACTCCAGGATCCTCCCCACATATCAGGGTAGGGGTATGAGGGAACTGATATCTGGCACTCCACCACCCGGCTTGGCCCGTTCTGTCCTATTCCAGGCTGTTTCTCCTGGAAACGGAAGGAAGGAGTGTGGGTGGAAGTGGATGGTCCTGCTGTTAGTGCTGGACTCGGTGATGTGTTTTGTTGAGGTGGCCGGAGGGAGTCTGTCCATAGTGTTGTATCCATGTCGTGCTATTAGTGTGTGGGACTATTGCATCAGGGACAGAAAATGTGAGGGATGGAAGGTGCTAAATTCAACAGTGAGAGTGGTCGTGCTTGAACCTTATTGGAGTTAGAGTGTGAGCCTTGGTCGAGGGTCGGTGCTATTAGAGACATACAGTGAGTGTGAGGGAGCAGTGAGAATATACGGTGACACTTATCCTGACAGAGCGGAATGGATATTGATGCTTGTCCTGTATTGCTGGACATGTCTTCAGATCATCTCAGCATCGAGGTGAGCCTCCCCATATGTCTTATCCAAGTCTATCACTAATAACGACACAGGCTCTGTCCCTCAGATTCCATAGAATGGGTTTGGGTGGGTCTTACAAATAGCAAGGAGAAACAAATTTGTTGTGTTATATATCTGAACCAAAACTGTCGCGCAAATATTTTGCATCATATGCTCTGGAAATTATATTTGCAACAATACTCAAATGGAAGCTATGACATAGTGATATTATCGCTGGGCTCTTAACCCAGAGTCCCAGGTAATGTTCTGGGGGCATGGTTTCAAATCCTGCCATGGCAGATTGTGTAATTTGAATTCAATATGTATCTGGAATCAAGGGTTTATGATGATCAGGAATCCATTCCTGATTGTTGGAAAAACTCATCTGGTTCACTCATGTCCTTTAGGGAAGGAAACGGCTGTTCTTATCTGATGTAGCCTGCATGTCACTCCAGATCCAAGGCAACGCTGTTGACTCTTAACTGCCGTCTGGAATGGCCATTAAATGCTGGTTATCCAGCTAAGCCCCCCATCCTGTGAATGTGTAACAAATACTCGTGGGTTCTGCAGTAATAATGAATGGTGTCAAGTTGCATTGAAACTGAGTTAACTAAGTGACTGCTAATGTTGTGAAAAATAAATTCCTTAAGTGTATATCAGGTAGGTTGGAGAGTATGTTGTGAACCAAACTAGAGAGCAGGTTATTTAATATTTCGTGTTGTGTGATATTGATTAAGGATGATCAGCCATGATCATATTGATTGGTGGTGCAGGCTCAAAAGGCAGAATGGCCTACTCCAGCACCTATTGTTTATTATCTATTGTGTGATCGAAAGGACTAATTACTTACCTTCCTCTGAAGCAGCTTTGGAGGAATAGAGACATTAATATGTTGTATTTTACACGGCGTCTGCATTCAATGTGGAATGTTTGAACATTCTGGTCAAACATCATGGAAGCCCAGAGGTTAGAGGGTCAAGTTCACTCCAGTGAATTGGGAAAATACAATATAACATTCAGTAGGAGAACAATGGTTGTTAGATCCATATAGTCTTACTGCACGGAGACAGGCCATTCGGCCCAAACTGGTCCATCCCGGAAAAAGCATCCATTCACACTAACCCCATTTCCCCGCCATTTCCCTGTATCCTTCTAATCCTTTCCTAACTCTGTATTTGTCCAAATGTATTTTAAATTTTGTGAATGTACCCGCCTCAACTACAGCTGTCAGCTCATCCCATATGCGTACCATCCTGTGTGTAAAAGAAATTGCCCCTCAAGTTCCCTTTTACTCTTTCCCCTCTGACCTTAAATTGATGCCCTCTAGACCGTGATTGCCCAATCCTGGGGAAAAAAAGACTGAGTGCATTGACTCTATCCACGTCTCCCATGATCTTACACACTACTATCAGATCCCCCTCAGCCTCATACATTCTAAAGTACAAACTCCTAGCTTGTTCAACCTCTCACTATAACTCAGACCATTGAGTCTTGGCAACATCCTTGTAAATTTCTTCTGCACTCTTTCCAGTTTAATAACATCCTTCCTCGAGCAAAGTGACCAAAATTGAACATGGCGCGACAAGTATGGACTCACCAACATCTTGTATAACTGCAACATAACTCCCTAATTTCGATACTCAGTGCTCTAACTGATGAAGGGCAGTGAGTCAAAAGCCTGGGACTCCACTTACAGAAAATCGTGCACCTGAATTCCAAGGTCACTCTGTTCCACTGCACTCCTTAAGGCCCTGCCAGTCACCATGAAACTCCTGCTTTATAAAATGCAAGAACTTACACTCATCTGAATTAAACTCAATTTGCCATTTCTCTGCCCAATTCCCCACCTGATCAAGGTACTGCTGTAATTTCTGAGATTTCTGATAACCTTCCTCACTGTCCACGATACCACCTATTTTAGTGTCACCTTCAAACTTACAAATCATTCCTGTACATTCTCATCTAAATCATAGATATGTGTAATATATGAATATATAGTCCCAGCACCTATCCCTAAGGCATTCCACTCATCACAGGCCTCCGGTCCAACCAGCATCCTTTCACGATTGCCCTCTTGTTCCTATCATCAAGCTAATTTTGGACCTAATTTGCCAACTCCCCCTCAATTCCATGTGATCTAACCTTCCAGAGCAGCGTACCATGTGGAACCTTATTGAAGGCCTTACTGAAATCTATATATACAACCATGTCCTTGCCAAACTAACTGGTCACTTCATCAATGCAGTCTAACAAACGTGTGAGCCATAATCCTCCATTCACAAGGCCCTGTCTTTCCAAATGCATGTATATCTTCTCCCTCAGAATCTTGTCAAATAACTTACCTGCTACAGATTTTAGGTTTACTGGTCTATAGTTCCCCGGTTTTTATTTGTAGCCCTTTTTGAATAACAGCACAGCATTCACTACCCTACAGTCCTCCAGGACCTTACCCATTGACGACCGATGATGCAAGAGTACCAACCAGGGCCCCCGCTATTTCTATCCTGTCCTCCTGCAGTGTTCCTGAATATATATGGTCAGGACCAGGAGATTGATAGAAATACTACAAAGTCTGAAAAATATGTCTATTTATTTCAGGTAAAACACCCAAGAGTGAGAAAGTGAGTTAACAATGATTAGCATAATAAATTAAAGATCACACGAATCACAGGAAGTAACTTCAGAAGAATTCCAGACATTGTGGAATCCTGAGAATTCTCAGAAAATTACGATCCAGAAAAGCAGGGCCATGAAACGGGTAAGGAAATCAAAAAGGGAACATGCATACAAACAAAAAGGAACACAAGGACTGCATAAATCTATGATCTATATTTCAAAGGAAAGAGAAAAGCATAGTCAAATGTGGAAATCTGCAATCAGGAGAGACGAGCTTATTATGGATAACAGGGAAATGGCCAAGCAAATAACCAATTACCTCACATCTGTCTTCATGGAGGAAGATCCAGAAAATCACCCAGAAATACGAAGTGATCGTACAGGACTTGTGGATCGAAAGACAGAAAGTCAATTTATATCAGTAACAAGGCTCTACGTGAACATGCAGCTGGACTGAGCTTTGCTAACCTTGACAAACTAGTTGTACTTCATACCAAAATCTTCAGAAATAAACCACTAATTGAAGTATTAGTTGCACTGTCGATGACTGTGCACCATTACCCAGTGCATTCTGCATAGTCTGGAACCAAGCACTACAGATGAACGGGAGTGATCCAAGCATCTACAAAGGGAAGAAGAGATAGTGTGGAGAACTGCAGACTAATTAACTTGACATTTGTGGGGAAACTGTTGGAATCTATTATGTAGGATGTGATATTCGTTATTGAGAAATTAACAGCAACATTGGAGAGAATCAGTATGTATTTCTGAAAGGGAAATCATACTTGACAAGCTTTGGAATTGTTTGAAGTTGATTCTTACAGCACAGATAATGGGGAACCAGTAGAAATGGCATACTTCAGATTATCAGAAGGTTTTCTATAAGAACTCACACAATGAGTTTGTAAATGCAATGAATGTGAAGGGTATTTGGAGGAATATATGCAAGTGGTAAGTTAAAGTTTGGATTGCATTGCTTTACGGGAGTCAGAATATAGATGGAAAGACATGTTGAAGACATGTTAACAGCGTGTTGGTGAGACTGTACCTGGAATATTGAGGACAGTTTTGGTCACCAAATCTGAGAAAGAATATACTGACCACAGAGGAAGTACAATGGACATTCTCCAGATTAATCCCTCAATTGGTGAGATTGCGCGATGAGGAAACTCGGCCTGTGTTCTCTAGAGTTTCAAAGAATTACAGATGGGTCACTGTGAAATGCATAAAATTCACAAAACATGTGACAAGTTGGAAATTAACAGGATGTTTCTCCGGCTGCCTAATACACAATCAAGGGAAATAATGGCAGGATAAAGGACAGACCATTTAAGACTGCAATAAGGAGGAAATTCTGCATGCGTTGGGGACTAACTAACACAGGGACATGGAAACCTGCTGGCAGGGCAAGATTATGGATTCCCAATTATTCTACAAGTGTATCCAGCGGAACAGAATAACCAAGAAACAGGTAGGTCTCATTAGGCCAAATTGCATCAAAATAAAGTTTAGTGGTGGGAGACACAAGGTGGTGGTTGACTCCTTTTGTGACTGGAGGCCAGTATCCAATGGTATACGACAGGGATCAGTGCTGTATCCCTTATTATTTGTGATTCGGAGATGCTGGTGTTGCACTGGGTGGACAATGCTAAAAATCGCATAACAACAGATTATAGTCCAATAGGTTTATTCGGCGGCACTAGCTTTCTAAATGCTGCTTCTTCATCAAAGCGCACAATCACCTGATGAAGAAGTAGCGCTTTGAAAGCTGGTGCCTCCGAAAAAACCTGTTGGACTCTATTCTGATGTTGTGTGATTTTCAACTTTAATATTTGTGGTACTCATAAATGATGTCGCTGTGAATATGGACGAGAGGTGGGGAGTGTGATAAGTAAGTTTGTGTTTGATACACAGATTGGCCATTGGCTGGCAGTGAGGAGGAAGGTCTTAAGTAACGGGAAGATACAGATGAAATGGTTAGATGGACAGATCAATGGCAGATGGAATGTAACCCTGATAAATATGAGGTGATACACTTTGGAAGAAGGAGAGGACTCAATGAATGGCAGCACACTGGGAAGGTCATAGGGTGTTTCTCCACACATCCCTGAATGTGATGGACAGGTTCATACACAATTTGGGAAAGCACAGAGGACTGTAAACATAACCTTGATTCATTGAGGCACGGATTATAAGAGCTATGCGGAACTTTGGTGACGCCAAGATGGAATACTGTGTGTAGTTCTGAGAACCATATTACAGGAAGGATGTGAAAGCACGGGAGGGTTTGAAGAGGAGATTCACCAGGATGTTCCCTACGATTGAGCATATCAGCTATAGAGAGAGGCTGGATAAACTTGAGTTGTTTAGTTTGGAGGAAAGGAGGCTGAGGGGGACGTATTCAAAAGCATAGGATTACGAGGAGCATGGACAGGGTGGATGGACAGCAGCTGTTCCTTTTAGTCAAATGGGCACACTTTTAAAGTGAAGAGTTTGCGGTTTAGTGAGGATTTGAGGATTGCTTTTCAGCCAATGTGTATTGGGGTCTGAAGTGCACTTCTTGAGAGGGGAGATGTCATGACAAACTCAAAATCATTCGAAAATACACGGTTGTGCACTTGAAGTGCCTTAAGATACACGGCTAGGCGTATTGTGTCGGAAAGTGGGCCTTATGTAGACCATGCTGTATTTCTGATAGTACAGAGTCTTTGCTTCTGTGATTGTATGGCTGTAGAAGGCCAATCAGTGAGTACCTTAAAATAGGAATTGATAGGTTTCTGAAGAATGTCTTAACAAAGTCTATAAGACAGAACTTACGATATTTTCTGAAAATATGTTAATGGCAAAATTAAGAGAAAGAAATGTGCAGCTTTCTTACAGTTTGATGTCAGATAATTGAGGACCAGGAAATGGTAGAACTATGTAACAAAAGTTTCAGTCATGCCTTCACAGAGGAAAACAAAATAAAAAAGAAAACTTCCGAGCAATACTAGGGATCTTTAGTCTGGTGAGAAAATGGGAATAGAATGAAATTAGCAACTAAACAGTTTAGAGAAAGTATCGGAATGAAATTAATGGACGTAGACAAAGTCAACAGAGATTTATGAAATGGTAATCATATTTGAGAAAGTGGCTTTTAGCAACATTATGGAGAAGGTATCAATGTAATACGAGTGGAATCTCAGAAAGATTTTTGATAAAGCCCCAAGCCTATTGTGCAAATTCGAATCCTGTGGGACTGGGTCTAACGTATGGTCATGGTTTTAGAATGGGAGAGCTGGCAGGAATAAAACAACATTTTTTTTAAAATGGAAGGCTAGGAGGATATAGCAAGGTTCGTGTCTTGGGCCCCAGCTATTCCCAATACAAATCATATATTTGGTTGACGGGCTCAAATGCAATATTCCCAAGTCTGCTGACAGCACTAAACATTGTCAGCCTGTGAGTTGGCGAGAAAGATGTACAAATGCTCCAAAGTGACTGAGACAAGTGAAATTACTTGGATAATATGTGGCAGATGGAGAGCAATTGGGAGAGATGTGATGTTGTGTACTTTGATGGGAACAATAGAATGGCAGCCTCTCATTTGAAAAGGGAGTGGTTGAAAAATGTTGTTCTACAAAGGAATTTAAGCTGCATTTTCATTTATTTCTGCACACCCCTCTGAGTACATGCAGGACAGTAAGTCTGAAGCTCGAAGTCAATACTGGGAATGGCATTGATACGTTGACCAGTGTATATAGACCCAGCAAGTGGGGAGCTGTAACATTGAAAGATGACATTGTACCAGTCACTAAAGCAATATTGCAGGAGTAGAAAGCAGGTGGACAGATCAATGATGTATTTCACCTTCATTACAGGGGAATTGAGTGCAGGAGTAAGAGTATCCTACTGCAGCTGTACAGGACATTGGTGAGACCCCATCTCTAACATTGTACAGTATTGTGTGCAGTTTTGGGCACCTTACCCAATAAAGGACAAAGCTGACATTGAGGGAGAACAGGGAAGAATGACCAGACTGATCTCTGGAATGACAGACTTGTTGTGGGAGCAGAGTTTTGGGCGACTGGACCTGTATTCCATGGGATTTAGGAAAATGAGTGGTGATCACAGTGAAATATATAAAACTCTGACAGGGCGCGACAGATTGGAAGCTGGCTTGGATGCCTCAGACAAGGGGCCACAGCATTCAGTACAGACAGGCCACTTTGCATTGAGATGAGAATAAATGTCTTCACTCTGAGACTGGTGAACTAGAGTGTTCTCTCCCAGCTCAGGCTGTGGAAACCTAGGTACTGAATATAAATAAGGATTTCTGGAAATTAAAAGGATAGCGGAGTATCGTCTGAAGATAGAAGATCAGCTATCAATCCAGGTTGTTCTCCAATAACTCAGTAGCTGTGTTCCTGTGCAACACCGTGTTGTGCAAAATCGTGCAATATTAATCATGGGGTCTATGGGAAAAAGAGGGTAAGGGGCGAACCCCCAAAATTATTAGTAAAGCCAAAAATTTAATTTAGTCTAACACACATACTAGCAAAGTCTAAATAAAACTTTAAGTCACATATTGTAATAAAACAGTGCTGTAAATGTAACACTTTCAAAATACAGGTCACTGACTACAGCAGTGTACCTTTCACCACACTCTTCACCAGAAAGCGCGTGGGGCTGACTGACCACGTCATGTCGATGGGGAGATTCCAGTTCTCCTCAAGAATCTCCCCACAGTTTGAAATAAAGTTCTTTCTAAGTGGATACTACAATTCCCCGTTTCAGGCTCAGTTTCAAGGCTTCCAGAGCGGATTACATTCCTGTTTTAGCTGGACACATTGATTGTACATTTTGCAGACAGAGGATCCTGAGGCTGGGTTTTGCTGTTCAGTTGGTTCCCGGCAAGGAATTGCGTCACAATGAACGGGAATTCACTTTATGGAAAAAGGTTCACAAATTACATTGCAACCAAATTGTATTTAATCAACATGCGTTATCTGAGAACTGCCTGTATATTGAATGGAGGAGCAAAATTGATGGGCTGAAGGGACTACAGCAGTTCTAATTTTATATTTCACAATGTTTAAACATATTAAGGGATATGAATATTGTATGGGTAAAACTGCATGAAGGAGATGTTCGAACATTAACTTGCACAGAGAAAGCTCAATGTGTTGTGTGACGTACTCATTTCCCGAAGTTCCTGTACAGTTTGTGGGAAAGCTCAGTAAGTGTTGTCACAAATCGTCAGACGTTAGGAAGGAGGTCTCTGCAGGGTCAACAGGACTATGTTTCCCGTTCCCTTTTCTGAGACCAAGGTTGTAGCCAGGTGTTCTCTCCGGGTATATCCTTTAAGAGCTCGGAGCAGTTGATACAATTGAGTCTCTTGCTTGGCCGTTTTAGAGACTATTGAAGAGTTTATCACATGGCTGTATGTCTGGAGTCACTGTTAGGACAGACCAGGAAAACATGGAGATTCACTTCCTGAACGTACATTGGGGAAGGAGATCGATGGACTCAAGATCACTGTTACTGAACCAGATTTTAGATCTTGATATGTTAATAATTGTTTTTATCTTCCACCAGCTGCCCGAGCATGAGCCTGGTCTTTATTAGTAATCCAATGACAATTCCACGACCGCACCATCTCCACATGGAGACCTATCTGAAACTACACTGAGCTGGTTATTTCTGTGCTACTTGACAGCTCTGTCAAATAGAACTCCCACCAATTAGACTGTCGTGATGGGACTGATGGGGTGGTAATTAGTCAGATTGTATTTATTCCCCTCTTAGGAAACTGGACATAGCTGAGTAATTTTCCACGTTGCCAGGGAGATGTCAGAGTTGGAGCTGGAATGAAACAGTTTCCCCAGTGACACGGCTTATTGTGCAGCACAAGTCTTCAGTCCCATTGCAGGAATGGTGTCAGGGCCCATTGCCTTTGTCGTATCTACTGTGTTCAGCGGTTTCTTCATGTCACGTGCAGCGGATCGAATTGGTTGAAGACTGGCATCTGTGATTCTGTGGGCATCATGATACGGTAAGTTGGAACATCCACTCAACACGTCTAGCTGAGGATAGTGCAGACACCACATACTTGACTTTTACACTAATGTACAGGACTGTTCCATTATTTAGGATGAGGATATTTGTGGAGTCCTCTCCCCCAGTCAGTTGTTTAATGGTCCGTCGACATTCATGCTTGGATATGGCAGGATGACAGTGCTTAGATCTGATTTGTTACTCGTGGTATAATTTCTGCCTCTGTACCAGATGTTAGTTCTGCTGTTTCGAGAGAAACCAGCCAATTGCGGTAGCTTTAATGGGTTTTCATCATATAAAGGTACACATAGTACTGACCCTGGCATGTTCACCCACACTCGTCACTGAACTATAGATCGGCTTGAGGGTAATGGTGGACTGAGACATTATCCTGAGGGAAAGGTTACAGATTGTCATTGAATACAATTCTGCTTCTGCTGTTGCTGCTGTGACCTACAGCATCAGATGATAACCCAGTTTTAGCTGCAATATCTCCAATTCAATCCTACTGACTGTCCCCCAGTTCACACCGAGACCCATTCACCCAACAGCCCTGTATTCAGTGACCTACTCTGGTTTCTGATGCGGTAACCCTTCCATTTTCATATTCTCATTCTGCTGAAATTCTTTCCATGGTGTCACGCCTCCAATTTGTTACTTTAACTCAATCAATTTAAGGTACGAATCTGAATCTTTTCCTTTCAGTAATACCATCTTCTGTATTTGAAGTGAATGTGTTTCCTTCTGTTTTTCTCCCTGACCATAATTCAGAGCTCTGCAGTGACAGTGATGCCAGCCTTATGCAGTTTCAGAGTCAAGGAACTTGTCACCATGTGTTATCGTTCAGTTCCCAGTGTATGGCACTCCATGTTGGACAGGATGTTTGGGCATCTTTGACATTCGTCGTTGGAAATTGTTCAAAAACAGAAATTGCTGAAGAAATTGCTGAAGATGTTGCAGCATTTTATGGAGTGAATGCAGATATAAACTTTCAGGTCCAGTGAACCTTCTACAAAGCTGCCGGTTTCTCTAGCAATTTTTGGTATTTTTATTTCCAGTATCGATCGTTATTTTGTAATTGAAAATATGTTCAATGCCGCTATTCATTTCTGGAGAAACTCAGCAGGTCTGTCAGCATCTGCAGAGACAGAGAAACAGAATTAGTGTTTCAAGTCTAGTGTGACATTTCTTCAGAGCTCAAAATGATTGGAAAATGTGCTTCAAATCCCTAGCCAGAGTTGGGGAATGGGTGACAGGGGAAAGAGGGTGTGGCAAAAGATCAAAGAAGATTCTGTGAAACGGGTTTAAATTAAGATGCTATGGGGAAAGGGGTTCTCTCTATTGAGTGCAAGATAAGGAAGATACAAGCACAGAAGTTCAATGGGAGGCCAGGTTGGGGAATATTGACTATATGGTATTATATAGATCTGGCCATAGTGACGTTTTCATTGTCGAGATCATCACCCCCGTTAGACAAATAAATTCAGGTGCGTGACTTGTTATTGGCACTAAATAAGCGTTTCATGCTGCCTCAGTATTGGAATATGGAGAAAAACAAATAATAGTATGAAGTTTTGGTTGTGTATTGTTTTATTGTCATGTTTAATATAGTTTCAAATTTGCAGCACTTATCTTTACATGTTTGTTCTTGAAGTTAGTATCAGATGGAGTGTAGAAGGTTGTGGGCTGACATTATAGAAGTTTATGAAATCATGAGAGGTATGGATCGGGTGAATACCCAAGGGCTTTTCCACAGGAGGGGAGAGTTCAACCATAGGAGGCATAGGTTTTAGGTGAAAGGGGGAAGATTTAAGAGGGACGCAGAGGCAGTGTTTTTATACAGAGTGGTACGGGTATAGAATGAGCTTTCAGAGGAAGAGTGGTAGATGCCAATATAGCTATAACAGTTAAAACTCATTTGGACAAACATACGAATGGGAAACATTTAGAGGCCTATGGGCCAAATGAAAGCAGATGGGGCTAGTTTCGTTTGGAAAACCTGGCCAGCATGGACATTAAGAAAAGCTTCACGCAGTGTCAGTGAGGGTTTGTGAAAGGGAAATTATATTTTGCCCTGTAAGATCATGCAAAGATTTATGGAGATGCCTGGAAATATAACAAGTGGACTTGATAAAGGGGATCTGGTATACAAGAGGCTTTTCAGAGATTTTCTGCAGGGTATTACAAAATAAAAGATCTTACTCAAGCCGGAAGCTCGTAGGATGACGAATAATTTATTAACATGCGATGATGACTGGTTAACATATAGAAATCAGTGAGTCAGGATTAATGGATCTTTATGATAAAGGTGTATCTGCTGGATCACCACACATATCAGTCCAATGGCATCAGTTATTTACAATCTATACTGACAGCCTGAAGGAGGGAGCTGAGTGCAATATACATCCGAGTTTGTGGAAGACACTGAGAACCAAAAGGCTGGCTGTTATTTAATGGAGAGGACTTCCAAAAAAGGAGGAGTACAAAGTGATTGGAGTCTTCCTCAGTATGAAGCATAACGTCAGCATGCTGATGCAGCAAGTAATGCGGTTGGATCATTAACTGGCTTCCAGAGATGAAAGGGTTGAGTTATTCAGAATCTCTATAATGGTGTGGTGATTATTCATTGGAGTTTAAATGAATGAAGAGGGATACTGCTGAAATATATAAGATACAGAGAGGGCTTGAGAAGGTGCTCCCATTCCTGGGCAGAGTGAAGAACTCGAGGATAAAGATACCGAATAAAGAACATCGATTTCAATCTGAGATGCAAAGTGATGCCTTCTCTCAGAAGGTAGTCAATATCTGGAATTCCCTAACCCAGAGAAGTGTGGAGAGATACAGGGGTCGGCAAGAAAGTGAAGTTGAGCCCTGGAGTAGATCAGCCATGTTCTTATTTTATGACAGGGCAAGCTTGAGGGGGGGAGTGACCTACTTCCGTTCCTATTTATTAATTTCACATGTTACGCTATTGGAAACTAACAGGTTATTTTCCTGGAAGTCGTGTTGCACAATGTTGCATTCAAGGACAGCAGATGAATTGTTTAGGTTAACCTTAGGTGGGGTATAGGGGCTGTATACCCAGCGTATCTAAGTCTGTAACATGACCCACATCTGGAGCAGATGTTACAGAGAGGGAAGCCTGGAAAGAGAGCTTGGGGGTGGGGGTCAGTTCCTGACCCAGCCTGAATTTTCCAAGTAGTTTTCCGAAACTACACCTCACCATCGGAGTGGCCTCGATGTGCCTCTGTGAGCAGGTCTGAAGGGTTGAACATAACATCAGAACATGGGGCTGAGGCACATGAGTGGGCCATTCAGCCCATTGACACTACTCCACCAGTAAATAAGGTTGTGGTTCATCTCATTGTGTTCCCAGCTTCACTTTGCTCCCGATGCACTATTATCCTTGATTCACCTGTTTATGGAAAATCATTTTATATTATATCGAAGCCAGCCTCGATATAATGTAAAGATTCCGACATCCCAAACTTCCGGGAAAGAGAATTCACACTGGAATAAATTCCCACTTGGTGACTTTCTCCAAATTCCTGCTCTGACTGAGGTTAGAGGGTGTCACTGTTTCATTTTTATCCCACTCTTCCACTGCTCTGAACAAATTTAAAATGTAGCTTTAAAATGTATTGCTGGAAAAGCGCAGCAGGTCAGGCAGCATCAAAGGAGCAGGAGAATCGACGTTTTGGGCATGAGCCCTTCTTCAGCAATGAGGAGGGTGTGCCAAGCAGGCTAAGATAAAAGGTAGGGAGAAGGGACTTGGGGAAGGGGCGTTGGGAATACGATAGTTGGAAGGAGATTAAAGTGAAGGTGATAGGCCGGAGAGGGGTGGGGCGGAGAGGTCGGGAAGAAGATTGCAGCTCAAGAAGGCGGTGCTGAGTCTGAGGGACTGAGAAAAGTTGGGGAGAGGGGAAATGAAGAAGCTGGAGGAATCTGCATTCATCCCTTGTGGTTGGAAAGTTCCGAGGTGGCGCTCTTCCTCCAGGTGTCGTGTTGCTCCGGTCTTGCGATGGAGGACGCCAAGGACCTGCGTGTATTTGGCGGAGTGCGAGGGGGAGTTAAAGTGTTCAGCAACGGGGCGGTTGGTTTGGTTGGTGCGGGTGTCAAAACGGTGTTCTCTGAAACATTCTGCAAGTAGGCGGCCTGTCTCCCCAATGTACAGGAGGCCACATCGGATGCGGCGGATGCAGTAAATGATGAGTGTGGAGTTGCAGGTGAATTTCTGATGGATATGGAAGGATCCCTTGGGGCCTTGGAGGGAAGTGAGGGGGGAGGTGTGGGCGCATGTTTTGCATTTCTTGCGGTTGCAGGGGAAGGTGCCAGGAGCGGAGGTTGGGTTGGTGGGCCGTGTGGATCTGACGAGGGAGTTGTGGAGGGACTGGTCGTTCTGGAACGATGATAGGGGTGGGGAAGGAAATATATCCTTGGTGGTGGGGTCCGTTTGGAGGTGGCGGAAATGATGAAGGATGATACGATGTATCTGGATGCTGGTGGGGTGGTAGGTGAGGATCAGTGGGGTTCTGTCCTTCTGGCGATTGGAGGGGTGGGGTTCATGGGCGGAGGATTGGGAAGTGGAGGAGATGCGGTGGAGAGCATCGTCAACCATGTCTGAGGGGAAATAGCGGTCTTTGAAGAAGGAGGCCATCTGGGTTGTTCAGTATTGGAAATGGTCTCCCTGGGAGCAGATGCGGCGGAGACGAAGCAATTAGGAACATGCGATGGCGTTTTTACAGGGGGAAGGGTGGGAGGAGGTTTAATCTAGGTGTAATCTAGGTAGCTGTGGGAGTCGGTCCGTTTATAGTAAATGTCCGTGTTGAGTCGGTCGTCTGAGATAGAAATGGAGAGGTCTAGGAAGGGTAGGGAGGGGTCTGAGACGGTCCAGGTACATTTGAGGTCGGGGTGGAAGGTGTTAGTAAAGTAGATGAACTATTCTCCTAGTAAACTTTAAATGTAACCAGGTTGGTGATGTGGCCAATCATAAAGTTCTCAGACTGCGTCAGGTTCAGTGACAGGAACAAGTCAGGCAGATTTCTTTAGTCAGCCACAACTAACTAATAGAACTGTCGGATGTGCATGGTGGATATCTGGTTAGCACTGCTACCTCCCATCATTAAGGATCTGCTTTCCATATAACCTCAGGCGACGCTATGTGTGGAGTTTGAGCATTCTCTCTGCAGTTTTCTGTGTGGGTTTCCTCCCAATCCTCCAATTTCCTCCAACAGTCCAAAGATCCGCAGCTTAGAGTGGATTGGTTTTACTAAATTGCCCATCATTCCCAGGGATATGTAAGTTAGGTAGGTTAGTCATGGGAAATGCAGGATTACTTGGATAGGGTAGGGGGGCAGGTCCGGTGGATGCTGTTTGGCGGGTCAGTGTGGAGTTGATGGATGGGATGTCTTACTTACACACTGTAGAGATTATGTGAAAATGACAAGAAATTTAGACTATACCCAGTGGGTATCTATCTGATCCACTCTCATCTAGGTCTTGTATGTTTCAATAAGATCATCTCTCTTTCCAAGGGTGACCTGTTAAATTCTTCATAATATAAGGTACTCATTCCTGGAATGCGTG
The DNA here is from genome assembly GCF_047496795.1 of Chiloscyllium punctatum. NCBI lineage: Eukaryota > Metazoa > Chordata > Chondrichthyes > Orectolobiformes > Hemiscylliidae > Chiloscyllium > Chiloscyllium punctatum. The sequence goes on along the minus strand of NC_092790.1, from coordinate 23,306,775 downwards.
AAGTAAAACATCACCGAACTGCTTCTAACGTAATTATATTCTTTCTCAGAGAAGGAGACAAAGAAAAAATAATCTCACACTCAGATCTTGTGTTTTATTTTTTTTTTCTCAGTGTTGTGGTTCTTTGTAACTCTCTTCCCCACAGAACATTGGAGGCAGAGATATTTAATAATTTTGAGGAACAGACAGAAGGTTCATAAATAACAACGGTGTCGAGGATTATCAGGGATTGGCAGTAATATGCGGTATGGGGGTAAATGTAGACAGTGGTACCAAATGACATTGCTCCAGAACATCCAGGAATATAATTCAAAACGAAATGGTAATGTCGATAAAATGTTAAGGGGGAAGCCCAGATGGTGGCGATCTGGAAGGTCTGTTTTACTGGGGTCTGCATCAGAGCACAGGCAAAGTGGTTCTCTAACCCACCCCATCCCTGCCAGTTACTTAACATTCAACACTAAAAAGAGCGATAGAATCTTTACTAATCCCGTTTCGTCAAGTGGAAATGACAAAACATGGGAAAGGATCGATCAAGTCACAACATGCAGTGCACCCGTCAGAAGCATCGAGCAGGCCTGAGGCTGTAGCTGCAACCCACTCTGCTCGTTCCATGGACCCAGTTACTCACCAGGCCTTGGTCACTGAGTTCACCAACTTAAGTGAAATGATTGAAGGCATGACTGAACAGAAGTCCAGCTGTGGCTAGAACCGCTCTCAGACGTGCTCCAAACACATGAGCAGCAACTCGACAGCCTTGGAAACAGAACATACAATGTCAAGTGCCGAACTGCATTGACAGAGACTGCGATCAATTCCTCTCGGGAGAGGATCCTCCCCCTTGAAATACAGGTTCATACCTTAACTGAACAAGATGACCTCCTCGAGAACAGGGACAGGACGAAGAGTGTTCACATCGTCGATCTGCTGGGCCCGACGCCAGGTGGTCAGCTTTGATTTGGCTGCTGTGATTCCTTCACTTCGAAGCTGAAGTTCATTGGGTTATGGCACGGTGGTAAGACTCAGACCAACGCCTTTGCCCTGTCCTTGTACGGTTACATAGTTACAGGGATAAACAAAGACTGATGGAAGCTCAGTGTGGTTTCCGATGGCTTTAATTCACGAGAGCTCCAGGATTATGTTCTTTTATGACTTTTCAACATCGGTGATTCAGGAAAGGAAATCTTTTGATGATATCAAGAGAAGAGTAAGTGAACTCGGGATTCAGTATTCCTTATGCTCTGTATTGCTTTGAATGGGTCAATGAACTCGTCTGATTCTCCAGAGAAAGCGAAAACTTTGTGGATATTTTAAAGAAAGCTGGATGTTGAGATAATCATGTTTCTCCCTTAAAGAAATTTTGTTGGATTTTTCTGGTATTAACCAGTGTTGAATTATAGTCGGGGATGGGTAGAGTGCACACTTTTAACTTCTTCATAAGTATTACTACTTGTTTTCTCTTTCTTTGCTTGTGTCGGAGGTGTGGCTCAAGCTGGAGGGAGTTACAAAAGTAGTTGTGATGACAAACTGCTGACCTAAGGACAGTTGAAGCCTGGTTTTTGTTATGAATTGCCCTGAATGCCATATTGGTCGGGGGGAGAAGATAAAGTTTTGGGATATGTAAGCGCCTCCAAGGGGCGGGGTAAATTTCCATATAACGTGTCATTGGCACTTGGGATTTTGTTTCGTTCGTTGTTTTTTTTTATGTGTTTAGCTTTGGAAAGTTTTGCGAGCTTGTTAGTTGTAGTAGTAATAGTTTGTATCGTTTTAAGGGTCGCTGAGTGTTTTATTATTAATGTTCAGCGATGTGTAATTCGATGTGAAACTCTCTCGAATTCAAATGTTGCTGCAATGTGTTATGGATTATAATGTGGTTAAATAGTGTACCTGAAACATTAAGGGCAGTGATCTGCCAGTCAAGAGGAAAAATGTAATTTCTCGTCTTAAAATCAAAGAGGGTGGTTGTTGCCTATTGCAGGAGATGCACCGTGATGACAAGGAACATTTGATGTTACAGCAGGGCGGCTTTGATCGGGTTTATTTCGCGTCTTTTAATACTACGAGTAGGGGAAAAGTCAGAATGGATTGTAAGAATCTTCCATTTAAATCACTAGATTGCATTAAACACTCATGGAAGGATCATAATCCTCAAAACCTTGAACTATAGGAATTAATACAGTGTTTTGAATTGCCACCCAGTGCACCCGCTGAAAATCCTGGTAGATGCATTTCCCAAATTAAGTTATCTTGCATCGTGGCACATTGTTGTAGAGGATATTTCAACTGTCTTATGCACCCCACTGTGGACAGAATGACCAAAGGTCCCCAATACCCTCGTTATAATGTACGTAATTAGTGGATTTGTGTGCAGAATCAGAGCTGGTGGATGTCTGGAGGCAGTTCGACTTCACAAGAAGAGATTTTATTTTCTTCTTGAACCCGCATAAATAGCACACGAGGGTTGATCTCTTCCCCATCCCTGAAACAATCTTAGGTTCGCTGGCATCCTGCACAATTGGGAATATTACCCCAACATACTTGCCCCAGTAATGGGATAGAAGTCACATAAGATTATGTTGTTTGTAGATGAAGGTCTTTTGTTTTTGTCAAATCCCGCAATTTCGGCAGCTCACGTGATGCAATGCATTAATTCGCTCGTCACCTTTTTGGCTTTAAGATTAATTTTACAAAGTTGGAGGCCATGCCTATGGGAGGCCTTAGGGAAATACCAGATTTTGAGGGTAAATCCTGTTTTTCTTTTAAATGGACGGGGGTGGGTGGGGGGAGGGAGGTTTCTCTATTTCAGTATATTCATTACATCCGTTTTTGATCATTTATTTAACAGAAACTATGTCTATTTGTTTGAAAAATTAAACAAGACCTTCAAAGAAGGGAGGCACCTCCAATATCCTGGCTAGGTCGGATAGCTGTTCTTAAAATGAATGTTCTTCCTCATTTACTGTAACCCGTGTGAAAGCTTCCTTTTATGGTTCCCAGACAGACATTTAGGAACCATAAGCGACTCTCTATCAAGCTAACCAAATTTTAACTACCCCACATTGTGGGGAGTAGATCTCCCAGATTAAAAGCTATGAATTCAGGTCTTTTTTATCCTATGTTAGTGCCTGGGCCGCTGATGACTCGGCGTCAATAGGATTAGATATTGAACCCTCTCGGACAAAGTGGACCCTTATTGGTCTGCTGGTCTTAGACAAAATTAGAATATTTATGGAGTATTGTCATAACCCAATAATTATCAATACTGTTAAAGCATGAATGACAATGCGTCAGATTGAGGGCAATACAGTCAAAACCATGTTTCTTACACCTATAATTGGTATGCCGGGTTGTCATCCTGGGATAATGGATTCCAGGTTTAAACTGTGGGCAGCAAGGGGTGTGTCTTACTTGAGTGATTTAGAATTAGTAGAATCCTTACAGTGTGGATAAAAGCCCTTGGGCCCAGCAAGTCCACTTTGACCCTTTGAAGAGTAGCCCACCCAGACCCATTCCCGTACCATCCTATATTTCCCCTGACTAATGACCCAACCTACTCATCACTGAACACTATGGGTGATTTATCAATAATCAATTCATCTAATCAACACATCTTTGGACTGTGGGAGGAAACCCACACAGACAGTCCTCGAATATGTTAACTCCACACAGCCAGGCACCCAATGCCGGAACCAAATTCGGAACCCTGGTGCAGTGAGGCAGCAATGCTCACTACTGAGGCACCTCGTGCTATTTGAGGGAGAAACAATGATGTCATTTGATCAAATAACTCGTATGTATGGACTGGCTAGTAGAGACCTCTTCTCTTTCTTTTCCAGATCAGAGATTTGATTTTAAAAAACACACTTTTACCAGACTCTTACAGATCCAAGAGAGAGAAGAGGGTGCTTATTGCTTAGAATACACTCTCCCACAGTACCCTTTATCATTAGTTGGAGAGTGTCCCCTCAGACGAAACTGTGCAGCTTTGTGATGTCTGCGAGAGAGAGTTGGGGGTTCAGAACACTTCGGAGCCAGAGGAGGATATTTGTGAAAATGCTCGAAGAATTTCATCTGTAATAGGACCCTTTCCATGCAGTTGGAAATTCTTCATAGGGCCTATCTGACCCTAGATTATCTCCCAAAATTCAAAATGGGATTATCTTCAGCATGTCCGAAATGCAGAATGACTACAGGCACTCTTACACATTGCATGTGGTCCTGCTGCAGGCTTCATAAATATTGGAGCAATGTGTTAGGTGTGATAGAGTGAGTCGAGGGGACTGAATTGGAGATGGACCTGGTTTCTCTTTTCCTGGGCCTGCCCAGGGTACTTTACACAGATGCACAAGTGAAAAAATATCCTTAGTTTCTGTGCTAGGAAAAGCATTCTGTTGTGTTGGATGTCTGAATCACCACCCCCCCAAAACCCCCAAACTCCTCCCGCACCCCCCGCCCGGGTCTGTTGGGTCGTCGTCAGCTCTTCATGGAGAATATCCATTTGGCCTTTCTCACCAGCATGGTGCACCAAAAACAGATTTATATAAGACCATGGCAGACCTTTTTGAATTACCTTGATACAGGCTTATCTGCCACTCTCAGAAGGGCTTTTATACAGCCATGACGATATTATCTAATGAATCTTATATCCAAAGAGGAGGAATAATGAACATAAAAAGGGATATCAGCTAATGCTCTTGAAGAACGAGAGCTATCATTTTGTTACACTGAGCAGTATTATTTATTCATTATTTACTGTTAAATTTTTGTTTTCCTTCTGTCTGTTTATTTTTTTTAACTTGTTTTGTATGTACATGCACATGGGTGCAATTTAGATCATTTACTGGAATTGTGTTGTTATTGGTTTATTATAAAATTAAAATTCTCTTTTTCAATAAAGATATTTTTAAAAGTATTAAAATGCTAACATTGATAGAATAGAGTCCCAAAGAACTCTCATTAGACAGTCCACTCATGGTGGTTTATCTTGAGGGTCACCACATCTCAGCTGATGGGGTGAGGTTGAGAGAGCGTCCGCTTCTTGGTAACCTCTGTCAGTGTGAGGAACTGAACCTGCGCTCTACATCACAAACGTGCCGTCCAGCCAACTGAGTGGGAGACTGTGTAACTGTTACACACAGAAACAGTCACAGACAAAGGGCAAGAGAAGCACTCATAACAAGGAAAGTGGTACAGTTCAGATAACGGATATAACATTTATGGAGTATTGTCATAACTCAATAATTATCAAGACTGTTAAAGCATGAATGACAATTCGTCACATTGAGGGCAATACAGTCAAAATCATGTTTCTTACCCCTATAATTAGCATCCTGTGATAATGGATTCCAGGTTTAAACTGTGGGCAGCAAGGGGTGTGTCTTACTTGAGTGATTTATAATTAGTAGAATCCTTACAGTGTGGATAAAAGCCCTTGGGCCCAGCAAGGGTAAAAACATTCTCTGCTCGAAATTGTATTTTATAACAAGACGTGTTTAGAAGTTGTTTTTGGTTTAATATCATTATGGTGAGTCAACTGAAATAACCAGAATTACACAGTGTGATTGGATATCTATAACCATAAAATAAAAGTATATTTTTGTTTGGTCTGTGTAAAGCATGCTGACTGTTGCATGAAAGTATACAGTTGATGGAATATACTGTTAGGAGAGCGCGTTCCATCAGAAATGCCCTCAAGCAGGCGCTTGAAGATAATTGAAGTAAAAGTGCCTGAGTGCCGTCTGGACAGTGACAGGAACGCAGAGGGTTGAATGACTGAAAGCTCCTGTATCTGAGAAAAGCACCAGATCAGCTGGGAAGTTATTAAATGCTAGAGCACACTTGAAGGGCTGAATGGCCTCAACATGGTTTGAAATATGTGTGATTTGGAAAACGTGCATCTCTACTCCTTCCTCTTATGTGGTTATACACTGGGGCACTGCCATTTTCCTGAAAGTGGGCATTATTTGGAACACTATCTGGAACATTCCATATTCGGTGTTCTCCAGAATGTTCTCTAACTGTGTGAGGGGTATTACAAAGGCAAGAGAGAGAGAGAGAGCGAAGCTGTTGCATGTGGCAGTGAGAGTGGTGGAGCATGCGCCTTGGTCGTGCTATAACAGATATACAGTGAGTGTGAGGGAGTAGAGAGACCAATTACCCTGACAGAGCGGGGAAGGTTATTGATGCTTGTCCTGTTTTGCTGGATATTTCTTCAGGCCGCAGATGCTGCATTGAATTTGGTGGTGAGCACAGACCATGCTCGGTGGGTCTGGTAGTATGGCCCCCTCTGGGAAGGCAATGGCCCCTCTCTGCACTAGCCCATCCACTATGCACACCATGCACCGTCAACAAACTATCTGCCATGATCGGGGTAAACTGTACAGGGCAGCTCCAAACTGAGAAAACTTAGCCGTGTGCCCCTTGGCCTTTTAAAGATGGCACCAGTGACAGGGAACACGGAATATCTAGGGAAATCCTGGCGACTGTGAGTACCTCCAATCATGATGGGTGGGAGAATCGGGCTGGCATTCAATGAGAGGTGGGTGGGGTGGGTGGTATTTAATGAGGTGAGTTCGATAGGACAGCACCAGGAAACTAGCTCAGCTTCGTACAGACAATCCCTCTGTCACACTCAATGAAAATGACACTGAGACAAATTACTGCTTTATACAGTTCAATGAGCCGAACACTCTGCTGTCCTCACTCCCAGTTACAAAGTTGCAGAACAAATGCTCATTCAAAACTCCCCATCGCCTGAACTCACAGCATTATTCCATTCACTCATACTTCTTCATAATACTGACCCGTGTTGCATGATACTATCGAAATGTCTTCATATCAGCATTCTAAAACCTGTGAACATATCTTTCCATGACATTTTTTCTCAGTCTGTCCCTCTCTGTCTCTATCCTGAAACACACATGTTTACAGTCATATGATTCTACTGCATGGAAACAGGTCCTTCGGCCCAACTGGTAGATGCCGACCAAAATGTGCATCCACACTCACCCCAATTCCCTGCCCTTGCTTCTTTCCTATCCATGTATTTATCCAAATACCTTTTTAATGTTGTTATTGTACCCACCTCAACCACTTCCACTGGCAGCTCAGTCCAAAGGCAAAACACAGTCTGTGCAAAAAGGTTGACCCTCAGGTTCCTTTTTATTTTTGTCCCCTCCAAACATTAACAGATGTCCGCTAGTCCTTGGCTTCCCAACCTTGCAAAAAAAATTGAAATATTCACCCTATGCATGGTTCTCATGATTTGATAAGAGGTACACTTCAATATAATCCCCCTCAGTTTTCTATGCTGTTAGGAAATATGTTCTAACCTGCCCAACTTCTCCCTATAACGCAGACACTTTAGCCCAGGAAACATCTTTGTAAATTTCTTGTACATTCTTTCTCGTTCAATAATATCCTTTCTAGGGCAAGGTGAACAAACCTGAACACAATACTCCAACTGCAGCCTTACCAACATCCTGTACAACGGCAACAGAACGTCCCAACTTCTATACTCAATGCCCTGATGTAGGCCAGTGTGCCAACAACCTTCTTCACTGTCCTGTATATCTGCGACTCAAATTCAGACAACCATGCACCTGATATCCAACATCCTTTTGTTCCACTACACTCCTCAAGGCCCTCTCATTCACCATTAAACTCCCACCTGAATTTGACTTTCCAAAATGAAAGATGTAGCATTTATCTATATTAAACTCCATTTGCTTTTTCTCAGCCCACTTCCCCAGCTGATTATCAGCTGCAATTTCTGATAATGTTGCTCACTGTAAACAATACCACTATAACATCACTAACCCCCTCTTACTTCCTTGTACCATTCAATATTTTAGTGCCATCTGCAAACTTACTAACCTGCATTGTGCACTCTCGTCTAAATCATTGATCTAGATAACACACAGCAATGGGGACAGTACGGACCCCTGAGGCACTCCACTAGTCACAGGCCTCCAGTCCAACAAGCATACCTCCACCATAGCTTTTTGCTTTATAATGTCAAACCAATTGCGTAACCAAATTGCCAGCTTACCTTAGAGTCTGTGCGATCTAACCTTCTAGAGCGGCCTTTCATGTGGAATCTTACGAAAGGCCTTACTGAAATCCATATAGATTATGTTGACCGCCCTGCCCTCGACAACTTTCCTGGTCACTTCCTTAAAAAACCCTAATAAAATTTGTAAGGCATGATCTGCCACGCACAAAGCTATGCTGACTGCTTCAAGTCAAACTCTGTCTTTCCAAATGCATGCATATCTTGTATCTCAGAACCTTCTCAGGTAGTTTACCGCAAACAGATGTGAAGCTTACTGGTCTGTATTTCCCAGGCATTTATTTGCAGCCCTTCTTGAAGAAGGGCACTATATATTTGTTACCGCCCAGTCTTCCAGGACCTTGGCCCCTGTCTTCTCTCACCTCTTGCAGTCCTCTTGGATATATCTGGTCAGGACCAAGAGATTTTCCTGACTTTGTGCATTCTAATATGTCCAGCAGCACCTCTACTGTGATTTCGACAGTACCAAGATATGACAATTAACCTCCCAAAGGTCACAAGTCTTCATGTCTTTCTTCATGGTAAACATAGAGGGGAAATTGAGGACCTCAACCTCTCTTGTAGTTTTACACATGCGTGCCTATTTTGGTTTTTAAGGCGTCCTATTCTCTCTCCAGTTGTTCTTTTTCTTTACTATAGTGAACTTGGGTTCACCCTAATCGTCTCAGCCAAGGCTATCTCATACTCCCTTTTCGCCTTCCTGATTTCCTTCTTCAGTAAACTCCTGTATCCCCTGTATACCTCCAGGGATTCCCTTAATTCCAGTTGCCTGTACCTGAACCACGCCTCCTTTTTGCTGGCTAGAGCCTTAATATCTCTTGTCATCCAGGGTTTTCTCTTCCAGCCTCACTTTCCCTTCACCCTCACAGGAACATGTAAACCTTGAACTCGAGCTATCTCACTTTTACAGCCCTCCCTCGTGACTAATATCCTTTTACCTGAAAACAAACTACTCCAATTAACCCCTGCAATCCTCTGTCTAATTCCAACAAAATATGCCTTGGCCCAATTCAGAACTTGAATCTGTGGACCAATTTGGTCTCTCCCATAACTATTTTAAAATTACTACAACGCCAGTCACTTTTCCCAAAATACTCCCCCACTTTACCACCGTCACCTATCCATCCCTATTTCACAACAGTTTGTCGCTTCCCGTGTCGGACCCTTTATTTACTGCTTGGGAAACTTTCTTGAACAAACTTAAGAAATTACGTTCCATCGAAGTTCTTAACCATCTGGATGTCCCAGTCTATGTTAGGAAAATTTAAATCACCTATTATGACAATCCTAATGCTCCTGCTACCCTCACCAGTTTCCCTGCATATTTGTTCCTCTAATTCCCATTGATGATTTGGAGGCTTATAGTACAACCACTACAACATCATGAACCTCCTCTTACTTCCTTGTACCATTCACAGAACCTCATCGGATAATACCTCAGTTATTTTATCTTTAACTACTTGTAGGATACTCGCCTTAATCAGAACTATTGGTGTTTCAACTGTTTTCATTTACATCTCTCCCTTGCAATGATTTTCACATCTGCATCAAAACTTGTCAAGGTACAGTGGAGATATGCTGCTGTAACTGGATGGGAGCTGCACATCCTGTCACTTCCAGCAAGTTTCCCCACACTGGGCAGTGATCTAACACAGTGTTACCGAAAACTGGAACAACCTGTGTTTATATATGAATAAACCAGTGAGGTCTGCACTTCTCCCCACGCTGGACATTTATCCCAGGAATAAAGATTAAGTATTGGTGTGGGCTGCACAGAGTTCCATTCTGGATATTGTTGGGTTGCATTCAGCAGTACACGAGCCATATCTACACAGTGCTCCATCCCGAATGCATTATGGATGGGCTGTTTATGTGAGTTTGATTGCGAATGTGAGAGAACTAAACATCTGGCAATACCTTTATTTTGTGTTTTCATTCTTGTGATTGGATCCTTCAAATCCTGACTCATCCTTAGACCCGACCCTCTGGATGAGTCATGGTGACTGTTGTTGCAGCATCTGGGTCTGCAACATGACCAACAAATAGAGCAGAGGCTGCAGAGAGGACAGTCTCCGTAAAATGGAATGAGGAAATCACAATCAGATCAGCCGTGGTCTTAGTGAATGGTGGGGCAGGATTGAATGGACCACTAATCCAACTTGTTCATGTATTTATGTTTGTTCCAAGCAAACTCCTCTTCTCTCCCAATGTCCCATACTAGTGGGAAGTGAGTCAGCTACTCCTGTTCCTGTGTAACAGGATCCTGGGGCCTCACTAGCCTACAGATTTCCCTGTGGCCCAGTTTCGAGCAGTTGAGTGACGACCTCCTGTTCCTTTCCCTGTTCCCGTGTCCCAGTCTCAAGCAGTTGAATGACTCCATCCTGTTCCTGTGTCCCAGTCTCGAGCAGTTGAGTGACTCCCTCCTGTTCCCATGTCCCAGTCTCAAGCAGATGAGTGACTCCCTCCTGCTCCTGTGTCCCAGTTTCGAGCAGTTGAGTGACTCCCTTATGTTCCTGTGTCCCAGTCTCAAGCAGTTGAGTGACTCCCTCTTGTTCCTGTGTCCCAGGCTCAAGCAGTTGAAAGACTCCCTCTTGTTCCTGCGTCCCAGTCTCAAGCAGTTGAATGACCGCCTCCTGTTCCTGTGTTCCAGTCTCAAGCAGTTGAATGACACCCTCCTGTTCCTGTGTCCCAGTCTCAAGCAGTTGAGTGACTCCCTCCTGTTCCTGTGTCCCAGTCTCAAGCAGTTGAATGACTCCCTCCTGTTCCCATGTCCCAGTCCCAAGCAGTTGAATGACACCCTCCTGTTCCTGTGTCCCAGTCTCGAGCAGTTGAATGACTCCCTCCTGTTCCCATGTCCCAGTCCCAAGCAGTTGAATGACACCCTCCTGTTCCTGTGTCCCAGTCTCGAGCAGTTGAGTGACTCCCTTCTGTTCCTGTGTCCCAGTCTCGAGCAGTTGAGTGACTCCCTCCTGTTCCTGTGTACCAGTCTCAAGCAGTTGAGTGACTCCCTCCTGTTCCTCTGTCCCAGTCTCAAGCGGTTGAGTGACTCCCTCCTGTTCCTGTGTCCCAGTCTCAAGCAGTTGAGTGACTCCCTCCTGTTCCTGTGTCCCAGTCTCAAGCAGTTGAGTGACTCCCTCCTGTTCCTGTGTCCCAGTCTCAAGCAGTTGAATGACTCCCTCCTGTTCCTGTGTCCCAGTCTCAAGCAGTTGAATGACTCCCTCCTGTCCCTGTGTCCCAGTCTCAAGCGGTTGAGTGACTCCCTCCTGTTCCTGTGTCCCAGTCTCGAGCAGTTGAATGACTCCCTCCTGTCCCTGTGTCACAGTCTCAAGCAGTTGAGTGACTCCCTCCTGTTCCTGTGTCCCAGTCTTGAGCAGTTGAATGACACCCTTCTGTTCCTGTGTCCCAGTCTCAAGCAGTTGAGTGACTCCCTCCTGTTCCTGTGTCCCAGTCTCAAGCAGTTGAATGCCCGCCTCCTGTTCTTGTGTCCGAGTCTCAAGCAGTTGAATGACACCCTCCTGTTCCTGTGTCCCAGTCTCGAGCAGTTGAGTGACTCCCTCCTGTTCCTGTGTCCCAGTCTCGAGCAGTTGAGTGACTCCCTCCTGTTCCCATGTCCCAGTCTCAAGCAGTTGAGTGACTCCCTCCTGTTCCTATGTCCCAGCCTCGAGCGGTTGAATGACACCCTTCTGTTCCTGTGTCCCAGTCTCGAGCAGTTGAGTGACTCCCTCCTGTTCCTGTATCCCAGTCTCAAGCAGTTGAATGACACCCTCCTGTTCCTGTGTCCCTGTCTCAAGCAGTTGAATGACACCCTCCTGTTCCTGTGTCCCAGTCTCAAGCAGTTGAATGACACCCTTCTGTTCCTGTGTCCCAGTCTCAAGCAGTTGAGTGACTCCCTCCTGTTCCTGTGTCCCAGTCTCAAGCAGTTGAATGCCCGCCTCCTGTTCGTGTGTCCCAGTCTCAAGCAGTTGAATGACACCCTTCTGTTCCTGTGTCCCAGTCTCGAGCAGTTGAGTGACTCCCTCCTGTTCCTGTGTCCCAGTCTCGAGCAGTTGAGTGACTCCCTTCTGTTCCTGTGTCCCAGTCTCAAGCAGTTGAGTGACTCCCTCCTGTTCCTGTGTCCCAGTCTCAAGCAGTTGAATGCCCGCCTCCTGTTCCTGTGTCCCAGTCTCGAGCAGTTGAGTGACTCCCTCCTGTTCCCATGTCCCAGTCTCAAGCAGTTGAGTGACTCCCTCCTGTTCCTATGTCCCAGCCTCAAGTAGTTGAATGACTCCCTCCTGTTCCTGTGTCCCAGTCGCGAGCAGTTGAGTGACTCCCTCCTGTTCCTGTGTCCCAGTCTCGAGCAGTTGAGTGACTCCCTCCTGTTCCCGTGTCCCAGTCTCAAGCAGTTGAATGACTGCCTCCTGTTCCTGTGTCCCAGTCTCAATTAGTTGAATGACACCCTCCTGTTCCTGTGTCCCAGTCTCAAGCAGTTGAATGACACCCTTCTGTTCCTGTGATTTTGTCTCAAGCAGTTGAGTGACTCCCTCCTGTTCCTGTGTCCCAGTCTCAAGCAGTTGAATGCCCGCCTCCTGTTCCTGTGTCCCAGTCTCAAGCAGTTGAATGACACCCTCCTGTTCCTGTGTCCCAGTCTCGAGCAGTTGAGTGACTCCCTCCTGTTCCCATGTCCCAGTCTCAAGCAGTTGAGTGACTCCCTCCTGTTCCTATTTCCCAGCCTCGAGCAGTTGAATGACACCCTTCTCTTCCTGTGTTCCAGTCTCGAGCATTTGAGTGACTCCCTCCTGTTCCCGTGTCCCAGCCTCGAGCAGTTGAATGACTCCCAGCTGTTCCTGTGTCCCATTCTCAAGCAGTTGAATGACTGCTTCCTGATCCCAAGTCTGTGAAAATGGATGTCCTCCTCCTGTTCCTGTGTAACAGGCTCCAATAGCTCTGTGCTCACCTCCTGCTCCTGTGGAATGGAACTGAGGGACTGAATGGCCTCTTCACATTCATTAAAGCTTCTGTTGACTAAAAGCAATTCTCCTGATTCTGTAAATCACCATCAAAGTCTGAATGATGTATTTTTGTATTTTGCTCTCAGTAAATGAGCAAACAATCTGACTGACAGAATTCAGAAGCTGAGTAGCCTCCTCCTGTTCCTGTGTTATACACTCGAATGGCAATAGAGTCTCAGAGATGTACAGTACAGAAAACGATCCTTCAGTCCGGTCGTCTATGCCAACCAAATATCCTAAATAAATCTCGTCCCCCTTGCCAGCACTTGGCCCATCTCCCTCTAAACCCTTCCCATTCATGTATCCATCCAAATGCCTTTTAAATGGTGTAACTGTACCTGCCTCCACCACCTCTTTTGTCTGTTCAATCCATACACACAGCAGTCTCTGTGTGAAAATGTTGTCCCTCATGTCCCTTTTTAAAATATTTCTCCTCTCACCTTAAACCTTTGTCTTCTAATTTTGGACTCGCCTATCCTGGGAAAAGACGTTGACTGTTTACCTTATCTATTCCCCTCATGATTTTATAAACCCCTTTAAGATCACCCCTCAGCCTCAACACTTGAAAATAGCCCCAGCCTATTCAAACTCTCCCTGTAGCTGTAACCCTCCAACACCTGCAACAATATTTTAAATCTCTTCTGTACCCTTTCAAGTTTGACAACATCTTTCCGACAGCAGGGAAACTGGAATTAAAGGCAATATTACAAAAGTGATCAAACCAATGTCCTGTACAGATGCAACGCCTCGTGAAAATGTTTAGACACAAAGCACGGACCAATAAAGGGAAGATCACCAAGTGCCTTCTTCACTGCGCTGTCTACCTGTGACGGCAATTCCAAGGAACAGAGAACCTGCCCCACAAGGTGACACAGTAGCTCAGTGACTCGCATTGCTGCTTCAGAGCGCAGCGATCTGGGTTTAACTCCATCCTTGAATGACTGCCTGTGTGGAGTTTGCACATTCTCCCCGTGTCTGTATGAGTTTCCTCCGGATGTTATGTTTTCCTCCGACAGTATAAAGATATATAGATAACGGTAGATCGGCCATGCTAAATTGAGTAAAGTACCCAGGGATGTGTAGGCGAGGTGGATTAGTTATGGAAAATGCAGGCTCAGAGGGATAGGGTAGGGGTTTGTCGAGTGGGATACTGTTTAGAGGGTCGGTGTGGCCTCGATGGGCAGAAAAGCCTGTTTCCTAACTGTAGGGATTCGATAACTTCTATGGAATTCTCCTTGATTGGCAGCTTTCGACAGGACCCTACCTACATGTCTTGCCTTGATATTTTTTGCCAAAATGCTACACCTCAACTTTCACTAAAATAAACTCTATCTGCCACTCCTCGGCTCACCTAAACAAAGTCCCATTATAGTCTGAGAGATCATTCATCACTGTCGACGACACCACCAAATCTGGTATTATCTACAAACTTACTGACCATACTTCATATACTCAAATGTAAATGATTTGTATAAGTGACAAAAGGCAGTGGACCCCCTATTGATCTTTGCGGCACGCCACTGGTCACAGGTCTCCACGTTTAATGAACAAATGTCACTGTCACGCCCTGTCTCCAATATTCAAGAAAAGTTTGGACCTAAATGGCGAGTTCTCCCTGGATCCGAGGAAGTCTGACCTTGCTAACCAGTCTACCATGTAGAACATTTTGGTAATCTTACTGAATTCCATAAAGACACCATCCACTGTCCTGTCTTCATCAATCATCTTCAACACTTCCTCAAAAGATTACACCGAGTCAGTGAGACGTGATCTCCAATGTACAAAGCCCTCTTCAGTCCTTGTCTTTCCAAATACATATCGATCTTTTTCCTCGAAATCCCCTCCAACAATTTAGTCACCATTGACGTCATGTTCACCAATCTAGAGTTACCTGTTTTTTCTTTACTTTCTTAAATAATTGCACTATGTTAGCAGGCCTCCAGTCTTTTGACACCTCACCTGTGAAAATCAATGTTACAAATATATCAGCAAAATGCATAAGCAATCTATTTCCTAGCTTCCCGCAAACATCTGGGATACAACTGATCAGGTCCCAGGGATTAGTTCACCTTTATGTGTTTTAAAATGTCCAACACCTCCTTGTAATATAGACACTTTTCAAGGTATCATTGCATATTTCTTCATTCTCTCGCTCTTGTAACCTCCTCCACATTAAATACTGAGGAGAAATACTTGTTTAGTATCCCTCAAATTTGTTGTGGTTCCATAAATAGGTAGCCTTACTGATCTTTAAGGGGCCCTATTGTCTCCCTAGTTAATCTTTTGCCATTGAAGGATTTGTAGAATTTGTTCAATGCCTCATTAACCCAATTTCTAAAGCAATCTCTTGTCCACATTTTCCTGGCCCGATTTCCCGATTGATGATACACTTGCTGCCCTTATACACCTCTCGGGATTCACTTAATCTCATCTCTGTTTATCTGACATATGCCTCCTTCCTTACCTTGACCATAACATCAATATATATAGCCAACCAACACTCCCTGCACCCACCAGCCTTGCCCCTCTCACTAATAGGAACACGTTTGCTCTGGACTCTCTGAAACCAAGTTTTGATGGTCTTGCATTTACCAACCATCCCTTTACCTGTGAATAGGATATCCCAATCTGCCTTTCACAGGGCTCACCTAACACTTTCAAAATTGGCCTTGTTCAAAGTTAGAACTTTAATGTTGACATCAGGTATTTCCGATTCCATAATTAATTTAAAACTAATATTTATGCATAACAAACTTGAAAGTTAAATAAACACTTCCTGTGCCTCTATAACGGGCTCGAGAGACTGAATAGGCTCATCCTGTCCCTCTGTATTACACTGGAATGCTGTCCCTCTGTAATAGACCCAAGAGGCTTAATGGCCTCCTCCAGTTCTTCTAAACACACTCGAGAGGCTGCATGGCCTCCTCCTGTCCCTGTGTAACAGATCCGAGACACAGCAACCTGTGGATTATGAGCAGCCGGTAAACTGTATCTAATGGAGACCCATTCCTTTTCAGTTACAGAAACACAAACAACACAATGTACTCCAGGTGCCCTCTCAGTGACACCTCATACAGCTGCAGTGACAAATCTCTTTGTTTTGAATGATTCTGTTGGCAAAATGTGCCAATATTCCAACTTTCCACCTTTTCAAGTAGCAACAGGTTAATATGGGCTGAATGGCATTCTCCTATCCCTCTGTAAGGGGCCCATAGGGACAGAATTGCTTTGGCCTGTTACTGAGCAGCAGTCGCAATGCTCTGTCTCAAGGTTATGAAAGGATTTGAAAACAGGGTATTAAAACCAGGAGTAGCCTCACACTGGTCAATAAGTACCATACTTTGTTTCAGGTATCTAGAAACTTGCCCACCAGACGTTTTTTTTTACGCAGCAGATCTGTCATTTTATAACTGCCTATTTTCATAGACAGAGTGGAACATATATAGGCCGCTGCAGTGTTCTGTTAATACTCTCATATACAAGGGGAAAAAAGATTAAAAATATTGAAAGATTTATGGTCCATCCCTCAGCAACCTTATCCATTCCGTCCAAAACCAGTAAATGAAAAGTGATGAATTGGTTAACTGGGCCTGTTTGTTCAGTGACTGTGATTCATGCCAATCTCCATGGATTCTAATTATCTCAGTGGAAGCTTTCCATCTTTTAATGATAAATGGGCTCCGTTCAATGTGTCAACCCATAACATGAGCGGGAGCATCACTGACAGCACTGACAGGGATTAGCAGATCCAGAGAGAGGGTGAGGAGAGATCAGAATCAGAGAACATTAGACTGGAATGTGCCAACAATGGATCAGAATCAGAGAACATTAGACTGAAATATTCCAACAATGGATCAGAATCAGAGAACATTAGACTGAAATATTCCAACAATGGATCAGAATCTGAGAACATTAGACAGGAATATTCCAACAATAGACAGGAGCTTCTCCGATTATGTTTGGTATCTTTCTGAATTTGATTGGTTGCCATTATCATTGCGGATCTATTTCGCTCTTCTCATTATTCAATACTTTTATTATCCCTTCCTGGCTATCGTTGGTGTTCCTGGTGAGTGTCACTATCCAGATTTTGTTTTCTATAAACCAGTCATGAGTGTATTATTGTTATTTCATATTATCTACACTTCCTGCCACTATTATTGTTCCTGTTGAATCTCTCCATCCAGATATTCACTCTACAGACCACTACAAACTACATTAATGAAGGTGTTCAATTACTGTCTCGCTCTCTGTTCTGGTTGTGTTACTCATGGGTCTCTATGTTGATCTATTCAGTTTCAGGGGAGAACCAAATGCATTGTCTCATTTCCTTTACTGTTAAGAGCATGGAGGTCACTGTCTACTGCTCTGGTTACAAACTCCACTTCCTTCCACTGTTTCCAACCCATTCCTGGCCAATATCTGCAGCTGAAGCAGTCAGGTCACAACTGTGGGAGATCCCTTTGACTATGAGCTGATTCTTGACACCATTCCCTGACATTTCTAACTTGAAATACTCACTACTCCAGAATATATCTCACTGGTTTATTCCATCTGCTGTTTGAACCTTGAGCTATGAAATACAGTCTTAATGAAGCCAATAATCTGCTGCTGACGCTCCCGGCTTCAAACCTGCCAAAACAAATCTGATTTGAACTCACACCACACTCCCATCCATCTGTCATTCATGTGCACGCCGATGTATATTGCTGTTGTGTCTGGCAATGCCTTTATTTTAACATTCTCAAACACTTTAGCTCATCTGTCCATGAAACTTCTCTCGCTCTCTCTACTGATTAACAAAAAGCTTGTTGTTCGTATTTAAAATAATTTCCTCCATGTGTGTTCCTTCTCAAACAATGAGTTTTGCATTCAACCCCACACACACACGCACTCTCCCTCAGTCTCTGATGAACACACACACGCGCGCGCAGAGAGAGCAAACCTTCCCAGTGTAAGCAGTAAATCTGTTGCGAGTATAGTTAGCGTATGATAGTAAAGTTTGCCATACTCTCATGCTGTGCAGATAGTGCAGTTTACTGAGCAACACACTAGCATGGTCTGCACAGCTCTCCATGCTGGCCTGTCATCTTGTCCCAGTTTATGTTGTTTGTGGTGTTCTGTGAAGCAGATTGAGAACTTGATGTAACAAACCATTTCAGCTGATCTGACAATGCCTTTATTCAATGTTCTCATTCTTGTAATTTTACTCTCGAAGATCTCACTTCGCCAGTTAGTCCCACTGCCCTGACGTTTTCCATATATTTCCACAACATCTTTTCAGTTAATTAACTGTCTGTTTCTGTCTTTAATGTGAATCTCTTGTCCCTTTCTTTCTTTCCCTGGTCTTGGGTTTTGGCCTCCCTAGTGTATCGAGTGCTGGCATTGTGTAGCTCAGAAATAATGAAATGGGGTGTGTCAGGCTGTTGTTCACTTCCTGGTATGTCCCATGTGATGGTCCATGGACAAGCGTGTTTCAGAAGTTATGAGAAACATCCTTGTAACTTGGTCTGTACCTGTGGCTGTCGCTCTCAGGTGACCATGCGATTAGTAACAAAAGGAAGCCCACTGAGTAAAGGACCACGCATATAAATTGCCTGACAATGCTGCCACTTTTTAAATAAGAGGTTATTTTCTCCCTTTTTTTAGTAAGAGACCTTAAAGGCAAAACTGCCTACTGAAAACGGCTCAAGTAAATAACTTATGGGGCTTTTAGGGTTTTTTAAATAAATAGCAGATAGAATGGCCAGCTGGCACAGACCAGGATTTCTAGGTTTTTTTATATTGTAGCTACAACAATCACCAAGTGCTTGGGGTGCGAGAAGGGTTGTAAGTTTCAGTAAATTATCCACAGCTGCTATTCTCTCTGGAACCTCACTTGATGGTGTTTCCTCCTGGATTGGAGAACTGTATGCAAGAATGCATGTATGAATGGTCCTTTTTGCCAAGGGGTGTGTTTATGGGATGTTGATATATTGGAACAGTTCATTAGTAGAAGGTACTGTATCCATTATTCGGTTAAGATTGCCAATAGAAAAATTATTCTAAATTCATCTTCATTTCTAATTGGATTTTCATTAGAGTGTTTAAATATATTGTGTTTTGCTTAATGGTGAGTGGTTTGAATAGTTTGACATCTGGAACATCCAACTCACATCTACCTTTAAAATAAGGAAAGGTTGGCATCCAACCTACCTTCTTAAAGTAGTTTGAGGCAGTCTGGTTGGTCTATAGCAAACTGGGGACTCTTGTCCGGTTCTAAATCGATAATACCAAATTGGGTTTAGAATTACAATCCCTACTGTGTGCAAGCAGGCCATTCGACCCAACAAGTCCACACCGACCCTCCGAGGAGTAACCTACCCAGACCCATTCCTCTCCCCTATTATTACACATTTACCCCGACCAAGGCAACTAACCTACACATCCCTGAAAACTATGAACAATTTATCATGGCCAATACACCTGATATGCACATCTTTGGATGTGGGAGGAAACCAAATCATCCAGAATAAGCTCAAGCAGACACTGGAGAGTATGCACCAGGGGGCTATTGGGTTCAAAGGTCGTGTATGGTAGTTGATAGTGTCTTTTTTCTGGATGTTGAATTTGGTTGGTTTAAACAGTATTTTGTGTAAAAAGATTCAGTCCTTAAGAGTTCTCTGGGTGTGGAAAAGTGAAGTTGGCGGTTTTACAAAAGGTAATGATGGTAAAGTTTTCGGAATTGACAAACAACCTGGAGTTAGGGTTGCGATTGTCTGTGAGAAAATGAGAGATAATTACAGCTATAGATCGGCAATTACGTTTAGTAGAACCGCCATCAGACTCTTTGGAAATGGCTGGAATTCAATTTCAAATGATGGTCTTTGAACCTGAGAAGGAATTGAAAGAGTTTGAATTATGATGAAAAGTAGAAATAAAAGAAAGGGAAACGAAGAAGAAAGAGAGAAAAGGGTAGAAGAAAAGCAGAGAGTTTCAACTTAAAAAGTTAGCAATTAGAGACGAAAGTTGATATAGAAGGCGGAGATGAAGGTAGAATGTCGGTGGGATGAGGAGGATAGTGCGGTTGAGCAACCCTATTGTAACCAATGGCCTAACGAGGTTCCGTTTAAATGCATCCAGGCATTCTCTAAATTTGATGAGAAGGATGGGGAAGCCTTTTGAATTTCATTTGAGAAAGTGGCTAAACAAATGCAGACACCAGTGACCATGTGAGTTTATTTGATCCAAAGCTGATAGGTATTTGCATCCCTATCGGAGGAGGTATCTGGGGAGTATGACGTGTGTAGAAAGCCATCTGAAGTGTATATGAGCTTGGGCCAGACACTGACAGACAGCGTTACAGGAATCTAAAAGAGGGTCCCTGGTTAAACGCACATTGAGTTTGAAAGGATCAAACAAAGTAATTTTGAAAGGTGGTAAGGGTATTAAAAACAGAGCAAACCTATGACACTCTTAGAAAGATTCTTATTTTGGAGAAGTTCAACAATTCACTTCCTGCAGCCGTGAAAACTCGTGTGGAAGAGCAGAGTTAAAACGGCAAGATTAGAAGCTGAAATGGCTGATGATGATGATTGAGTTCAGAAATCAAAGTTTGGTTTCTGTGAGAGATGGAGAAGGATGTGCGAGGTCTTGTTAAGGTTTACAGGCATAGGCCAGGAGTAGCAGGTAAAGAGGTTAGAGCATTAAGAGGTACAGAAGCATGTAATTCTTTTATGCTGAGACATGAGGAGCTATGTCATTCAGAGGGAGTAGTGGAGAGATTAGAAGCGCTACATTATGTAACGTGTGATTGGAGTGTCCAGTGGAAACATCAACAGATTTATTCCACAATGGGGAAGGAGGCCTTGGTGTTGGCGTTGCAACATTTCAGATTTACATTGCCAATAACATACCTGAGACAAATCTTTATCACTGATCATAACCCCTTAAAGTTTTTGGTTAAGTTTAGAGAGAAAAATACCAGTCTGTTTCGATTGAGCTTATTATTGCTGCCATTCAGTTTGAAACTATACAGGCGACAGGGTGATAAAACCTAAGTGTGGAGACTTGGATGAAGAAAGACAAAGGCATTCTGTGGCAGGAGTAAAATGACTGAAATCGAAATAGATGTGAATATTTGTATGCTCAGAGTCAATGTAATATAAATGCATTTCAGTCTACTAATAGAGGAAGAGTAGGATGTCTAAAATGAATCCACCATTGTGTATTGATGGATTATTTTATTAAAGATGGAGTTGTGAGGACACTATCACTGTTAAAAAGGTTATTTTCTCTTGGGGTTTTCTTTTGAAGAGAGGTGTTAAAGGCAGAGGTGCAGAACTGCTGTCTGAAAACAGTTTAAATAAATAACTGAGATTTTAGGTTTCATTAAAACGGTGGTAACAATGGAAGGACAGTGGCCAGCTCTCCCAGACCAGATTTCCTCATTTTACTTTTAGCTGCAGCATTCAGAAGCTGCTGGGGATCCCAGAAGTGTTGGATGTTTCAATACGTGATCCCCAGCTGCCTTTCTCTCTGAGATCTCTGTTCATCTTGTTTCCCTCTGGATTGGAAAACTGCTGTAAGGATCTGAATTTGAATATATCTTTGTGCCAAGCGGTGTAAACCAAACAGGTACGGTATCTATTGTTTGTGTAAGTGTTCCAACATATAAGCTATCCCAAAACGTTCTTTTCTTTGATTGTATTTTAACTAAAGCATTTGAATAGATTATATTTTGCTCAAAGTTGAGTGGTTTGACTAGTCACAACATAACTGGAACACACACTTCACATCTATATTTAAAATAAGTAAAGGTTTGGGTCTAAACGGCCTTCTGGAAATATTTTGAGGGAATCTGGTCTGGTCGAAAACACTTGTAGCGAGTGGCTTCTGACTGGCTTCTGCAATTGAAAATTTAGTGGAGGGGCAGGGGATGTTTTGCTGGAGGTTGTGCTGTCAGTTGCCTCAGACATTCAGGGAGATCTGAGGATTTGGTGACCCAACTCTGGATGGAGCACGGGGACTGCAGCTACAGCATCTGGGTCTGTAACATGAACAACAAATGGAGCAGAGGCTGCAGAGAGGGGAAGCTCTGAAATCACACAGTGAGTGTGTGTGGGGAAAGGGATCTGCTGTATCCACCCCGGGTTTTCCAGGAACAATTTCCCAAACTCCACTTAACCCAGGATCAAAGTATGAGGGGACCCTGACTGAACAAGGAGCTGGTCACAGAGCGGTGTCACCTCCTTCAACACGCCCTGCAGCCTCACACCAGGGGGAGGATGGTGTTGCCAGGGGCTGTGAGGGTCACTGTTTCATTCAGCTTCAATGATCCAGAACTTTCCAGGCAGGACTAGGTGACATATCCATCATCTCCCAGTATCTCAACATTAATGTTACCATTCGGTGATGGAGGATATATATGGTGTATGAGGTAAATAGATTGTTTCTCCCTCAGCAGGGAGCTGCCGGTTGTATCTATACTGGATAGTGGGATTCCCGATGGTGTCTATGGCATCTGCAAAGTATCCATGTCAATGCGGAGATGTAGAGGAACTGAAGGAGCTCTCTCTCACTCCATTAATGTCACAGCGTGCCCATCACAGTACATCATGTCGGTGAATACCCACTGTCCTGCCAGCAGTCACGGCCTCTTCATTCAGAAGCAGTCAGCCAGTCCCATCGTCATCGGGTCTCCACGTAGAAAGGAATGAATATATTTTGGATAAAGGCCGTCCCCTCGATGCACGTTTCAAAACACCATCCCCACCACCAATCAACCACATCAAAGTATTCCATGTGTACGGAGAGCAATGGGGTCACTTGGGGTGTCTGGGAATAGACGATCAGGGATGGAGCAAACCCTCCCATGTCTGAACGGGTCTGAGTGACCCCCCCAGTACACAGTATCATTAATCCCTGTAATCCCTCTCCATTTCAGTAACATACTGCCTTCCATTATTCCTGTAAATGAAATGACAGGTTATATCATGTTAAATTCCACCTGCCAAACTATTATCTATTGCCTTTATCTCTCTGAATCTATTTGCAGACTCTCCACCCTCTCTTGATAATTTATTCTCTTGCTTACCACAGCGACATCACCAAACTCAGCATCTGTATATCTGTTCCATCCTCCTGATCATTGATATCGATTGTAAATAGTGACCCTACTGGTTACGTTCTGTCTAACTGATTGAGACGGATTTATCCTGAGTGCCTGCTCCTGTATGATACACAGTCCTCCCCCATTCCAGTGAAACACTGTCGAAGGGTTGAAAAAGAACAAGGAGTATCTGTGAGGAATCCAACCCCTCGATGACACTGATGTCAACACGGCCTCTGTTCTACTTTCCTGCCATCTCTCCATCCTAAAACTCTAGTCTCTTATTGTAGATTGCGCCACATGAAAAAAAAATCCACTCCATATCTACACATTCAATTACTTATAGAATGTTACAGACCTCAATGAGATCTCCTTTCATTCTTATAAACTCGAGAGTATATGCTTAAACTGCTCAATTACTCTTCATAAGACAAACACTTCGAATATGGAATCAATCTAATGAACCTCTTCTGAATTGCCTCCAATGGAAACACCTCATTCTGCCGGACCCCCAAACTATACTTCAGTTGCAGCCTCACTAATGCCTTGCGTAGCTACACCAACACTCCCTACCTTTCTACTCTATCCTTTTATAAATAAACACTGAAATTATGCTTGCATTTCTCATTACTTGCAGTAACTGCAGGCAGGTTTTCTGTGATATGTAAGCAGACACCCAGATCCCTCTGCACTTAAGCACTTTGAACTTTCTCTCCATTTCGATAATAATTTGTCTTTCTATTATC
Organism: Chiloscyllium punctatum; assembly: GCF_047496795.1. Lineage (NCBI taxonomy): Eukaryota > Metazoa > Chordata > Chondrichthyes > Orectolobiformes > Hemiscylliidae > Chiloscyllium > Chiloscyllium punctatum. The sequence goes on along the minus strand of NC_092790.1, from coordinate 23,282,880 downwards.
CTGGCAAACATGAATAGCCCCATATTTATTCCCATTAATTTTCCTTGCTAAATTTTGGCCCATTCACGCAACCTATCCATATAGTTTTAAAATCTCTTGCATCGTCATTCCAAAGTAATTTCCCACCAATGTGAGAGTCATCTGAAAATGTGGCATTGTATTTTCTATCCCATCAACCGAGTACAGTAATACCATCGATCGCAAATGGTTGAGGCATGAGTACTGAAATCAATGGTACCCCACAAATTGCATTTGCCAAAATAAAATGACACATTTATTCCATCTGACTGCATTTTGTTGGTTAACCAATCCTCCATCCAAGCGAATAAATTACTCCTAAACCCATGTTGTCTGATCTTACCACTTAGTCTTTGGAGAAGCGACACATCCAATGCCTTCAGGAAGACCAGAGATGTTCCATCTCCCACGATCCACCTTTTTTGTGACATCTTCAAATAAATCAAGCAAACAATTCAAACTTGATTGTCCTTTGTAAAACCATGTTGACTCTGACGGATTGTGGTTTAATTTTGCAAATGTCCTGAACAATGGACTCTAACAATTAGCCTTAAATTACAATGGTTTATTGTTACACTTTAGTCCCTAATGTATACCATTATTATAAGTTCATCCCTTTCAAAAACCTGCACGTTTTCTTTGAATTCCTATTTAATGGGCACAAGGCTTTAAGAGATCTGCTCCAATTGCTGTGTAAGGGCCATGTGTGGCTGAATGGACTCACCATCCTGCTGGTGTACAAACTCGATGGGCTGACGTCTTTCTGGTGTTCCCATGTTGTCGTCTCCAAGGCCAGAATGACCTCCTCCATTTTGATCCTTTAGAGGATTGGGAGATTATGGAATGTTATTGTTGCTCTCTAACATTTTGATGGGCTGATGGGTCTTCTCATACTTCTCCATCGAAATATTGAACGGTCTCCTCATGTATCCGGGAGATGGTTCCGAGGGGTTGATTGGTCTTCTCTTGTTCCCATACAACAGACACGTGTCGAAATTACTACTTCCTTTCTCATTAAAGAAGTCTCAGATAGTTTTTATCCTTATCTAATTCCCTTGCAATAGGCTCGGTGGGTCTGAACAGCCTCCTGTTATCCCAGTGTAACAATCTCCAGTCACTGTGTGACCTCTTCCAGTTCCTATGTTACAGACCTGAGGAGGCTGAATGGACTGATCCTGTTGCTGTTTAACAGGATACTGGTGCAGCATGGCCTACTGTTATAGGCTCGAGTGGCTGATTGGCCTCCATCTGTAAATGTATATCAGGCGCTAGGGGCTGAATAGCCTCATCCTGTTTTGGTGTAACAGGGTCGAAGGCTTGAATATCCTCCTGTTGTTCCTGTGTAACACACTGGAGAACGGAATGGTTCCTCCACTATCTGTGTAATTCGCTTCACTCGTTGACTACATCTGTCATCGATGTTGAAGTAAGTTCATCCTTTATTTTTGTAAACTCCAATGGCTACTGGGTCAACCTGATCATCCTTTCGTTATAAGCTAGCACCTTCATTGCAGGAATCATTTGAGGGAACCATCTCTGAGCTGTTTCCAATATAACAACATCATTTCTTCACTGAAGAGATTAAATCTGTACACACTACTCCAGATGTGATCTCACTAAGACCCTGTACAGCAGCAGCAACACTTTACCAGCTTGTTGTAAGGTTCCCACCCAGGTTAGAGCTGTCTCAGCTCTCTGGGGGAATATAGTGCATTGTTGGAAAATCATTGCCCTTCTCTACTCCATCAGCATAACGGGAGATCTGGAGAAATTAAAGTTTGAGAAGATTATAAAGGATGTGGTGAGATGATCTCTACCATTAATCTCTCCAGAGCCCACATCGCTAAGATTCCACAGAACCTAGTAAGGTGGAGCAAACATTGATGGGAGTTATATATCAAAGTGAAAGCTGCAATACAATTGCTGGACATGTTATAAAACAGGAAATGAGATAAACACATCTGTGGGTACTGCAGTAATAATATACTGCTTACATTATATCTAAACTGTGTTAACCCAATTGAATGCTAATGCTGGGAAAATGGATTTCATGACCGCGTGTGAGATGGTTTACATGAACATTATGTTGAGCACTGAGCTGGAGATCAGGTTATTTAGGAATTGGTGTTGAGTGATCAGAAGAGCTAATTGAAATTTTTGCCGGAAAGGACATTTTGGGAACAGTGACCACAATGTATTGGTTTTCTTTTATGCTGTTTGAGGACACGACAGTTTTTGTTGCATTTGAAGTAACCATTTGAAATCTGAGTCATGCAGACCATGAAGGTGTGAGGAGAAAGTGGGGACTACAGATGCTGAAGATCAGAGTCGAAGAGTGTGGTGCTGGAAAAGTACAGTCAGGCAGCATACGAAGAGCAGATAAATCGATGTTTCAGGCATAAGCCTTTCATCAGGAATGAAGCTTATGGGCCTAGGGGGCTGAGAGATAAATGACAAGAGGATGCGGCAGGAGGGAGGTAGCTGGGATTACGATAGGTAGATGAAGGTGGGGTTGAAAGTGAAAGGTAATGAAGGGAGACAGAACGCCTCATCTACTGCATCCATTAAAGACAATGTGGTCTTCTCTACATTGGCGAGGCAGGAGGTCAACTTGTGGATCATTTCAGGGAACATCTCTGGGACAACCACATTGAACGACACCATCGCCTAGTGGCTGAGCACTTTAACTCCCCTTCCCATTCTGCCAAGGACATGAGAGTCCTGGGCCTGTTCCATCGCCAAACGCAAGCCACCAGAAGCCTGGAGGAAGAAAGCCTCATCTTCTGCCTTGTGACCCTCCAACCACAGGGGATCATAGTGGATTTCCCCATTTCTCCATTTCCCCTAATCCCACTTTATCCTACTCCAACCTTCCAAATCAGCACCGCCCTTTTGAACATTCCTATGTGTCCACCTTCTTCCCTATCAGTCTGTTCCACCCTCCTTCCTCTCTGACTATCACTTTCAACCCCACCTTCATCTACCTATTAGATGAAAGGAGGCAGCTTAGAAAAATGCCAAGTGTTGCAGTAAGCCAGTGGATTCAGAGAAATGTAGGACCCAGCAAAGGATGACCAAGAAACTGAGAAGAAAATCAGAAAGAGAAAAAGCGTGCAAAAGAAAGAAAAGCATAAAGACTGCTAAAAAGCGTCTATCAATGTATCAAAAAAATAAAAATAAGGCCAAATGTGGAACAGTTGGTGTGCGTTCAGGATAATTTATTGCAGAGAACAGAGAAATCTCAGGGAAAAGAAACAGTTTCATTGTGTCTATCTTCATGGAAGAATGTCCAGAAATTCTTCCAGAAATACAAAATGACCATGGGACTTGTGCAAGTAACGTCTAAGATCATTCTTATCAGTGTTGAGGTCATCTTTGAAAAGAAAGCTGGATTGAGTATTTAGAAATCTGACAGACTAGATGTACTTCATACAAAAATTTCAGAGGAAGCAGCAACAGACATGTTGATTGCATCGCGGATTTTCACTTTATTTTCCGACACATTCCCGAAATGCATTGAGCCAATCTGGATAAGGCAAAGGTTATAAATATTATCCAACAGTTTAAGGAGAGATGAATTTGGAGAATGGTAAACTACAGACCAGATAACCTGTCATCCGCAGTCAGGTATCTCTTGGACTCGATTACAAAGAACATGCTGCTAGATATTTAGAAGGTAAAAACATAACTGGGGAGTGTGAGAATGTACCGGTGAAAGGAAAACCAGAAGTGACAAACTTTTTTTGGAATGGTTTGAAGATGATTCTTGTGGACATAGGCAATGAAGAACCAATGGATAATGTATAGTTGGATATTCATGAGCTTTTTAAAACAACTCACATACTGAGCTCATAAGAAAAGTTAAACCGAGAGGTATGAGGAAGAACATATGCAAATGGGAAAGTAAAAATTAGGTTTACATTCATGTGAATGTAATTGGAAGATAGAGGATGTCGTGCACCAGTTGCATCGAGCATTGGTGAGACTAAACTTAGACTATTATGTATCGCTCGGAGTCCCAATCTAAGAAAGAATATACTGACTACAGAGGAACTGCAAAAGGTATTCTCCAAATTAACCCCTAAGTTGGCAAGGTTGTCTGACGGGGTAACTCAGCCTGTAATCTCGAGTTTCGAAACATGAGAGGTGATTGTAGTGAATCTTAGAAACATCGAAAGGACTGAATAACAGAGGGACCTGAGGAAGTACAAGTAGGTGAGATCTGGGAGAATCCCATGATATTCTACACGGACAAGTAGAACAGAATAATCAGCAAACAGTCAGTGTACATTGGAAACCAAAGGGGCAATCTGTGTGTCAAGCTGGAGAACATCGATGGATTGTAACATGAGACCTTCACATCTATTTCACTTGGGAGAAGGAGGATGCAGGTACAGAATTCAAGAAGATGGACTGGACAACTCTTGAACAGATTGATGTAAAATACGAGCAGGGATTTGAGGTTTTGTTCAGTACAAATTTGGACCAATCTCCATGTCTGAATGAGTTGTATAACAGGCGGCTGTCGGCGTCAAGGGAGGAATGACCCTGTCTGAATATTTTAATTAGAATCTGACCATAGGGGAGGTGCCAGAGATCTGGAGGACTGCGAATACGATTACACTTCACAGTAAAGGTGGGAGAGATAGTCTAGGCGACTATAGATGAACGAGTATTAGATCACTGTTAAGAAAACTTCTGGAGAAGATAGGGAAGGAGAAAATCGAACTCCAATCAGAGTCACAAGGTTTGATCAGGGATAATTATCATGACTTTATCAGAAGGGAGTCCCATCTAATGGATTTGATTGAATTAGTTTGAGGAGGTCAATTGTTTAGTTTTGTAGGAAGGCCTTTGACAAATTTCCAGCTGGGATACAGAGAAATAATGTAAAATCTCACAATATGAAGGAGACCTTGACAGGTTACAAGGAGATTTTTCTTAATGGCAGCAGACTGGGAGAAGGCTCTTTGAGCGACTGGAGACCAGTGTCCCCCGGTGTAGCACAGGAATCAGTGCTGTGTCCCTTATTGTTTGTGTTATTCATAAAAAAAGATGTGAATGTGGAGGGGGCTAGGTGGAGAGTGGAGGAGGTGTGAGAAGTAACTGTATGTTTGACATAAAGATTGACCGGTTGGTTCACAGTGAGGAGGAAGGCCTTAAGTTACAGGAAGATGCAGATGATTGGTCAGATGGGCAAATCAATGGCAGATGGAATGTAACCCTGATAGATATGAGGTGATGCACTTTGGGAGAAGGGACCAGACAGGGGAGTACTCAATGAATGGCAGCACACTGGGAAACTCAGGGTGTGCTTCTCCACACATCCCTGAATGTGACTGGACAGGTTAATGGGCTAGGTAAGAATTGGACCTTGGGTGTTGTGTTTCCTAATCAGGGTGTAGATTATAAGAGCAATAAAGGGCTTTGGTTCGGCCAAAATGGAGTACTGTATGTGGTTCTGGGAGCCACATTCCAGGAAGGATGTGATTGTACTGGAGAGGGTGCAGAGGTGATTCACCAGGATGTTCACTGGGATGGAGCATATCAGCCACGGAGAGAGGCTGGATAAGCTCAGGTTGTTTACTTTGGAGCAGAGAAAGCTGAGTGGTCCGTGATTCAGGAGGATAAGATTATGAGGGACATGGACAGGGTGGATAGACAGCAGCTGTTCATTTTAGTCAGAGGGTCAAGAACAAATGAGCCCAATTGAAAGTGAAAAGTTTGAGGTTCAGAGAGGATTTAAATATTTTTTCACCTCGAGGATGTGGAGTTCTGGGATTATTTCCCGAGAAGGGGAATTATCACGGGTAACCTCACAATCATTAAAAAGTACTTAGACGAGCACGTGGAAGTGTCATAACATTCCAGGCTATGGGCCTGGTGTAGGAAAGTGGGACTAATATAGATTGTGCTGTATTTCTGTTGGCACAGAGTCTGTGCTCCTGTGAGTGTATGGTGTGGAAGGTCAATTATTGAGCAGTCTAAGGCAGGAATTGATGGCTTTCTGAAGAGTATATTCACAAGGGTTAAAAGAGTGAACTGTAATAGCTGGTTGAATTATGTCAATGTGAGAAATATGAGAAAACAAGTGCAGTTTCCTTACAGTTTGGAACCAGAGAATAGAGAATGGGAAACAGGGAAATGGCAGAACTATGAAGCCACTACTTCAGTTCTGTCTTCACAGAACTTTCAAACAATACAAGGAAAACCAAGTCTGGTGTAGGAAAATGATAGAGTACATTGAACATAGAACATAGAAGTAAATGGTTTAGGAGAAATTATTGTGGCTGAAAGTATTGGTCATAGGCAACACTAACGTAGATTTATGAAATGGGAATTATGTTTGAGAAACAGAATGGGAGACAAATGAAAGAGAAGCAATGGATGTAAAACATGTGGATTTTTAGAAAGATTTTGGTAAAGGTCCAAGCCCAATTTGCGAAATCAAATCTGAGTGGATTGGGGGCGAATATATGGCTATGTTTCCAGAATGGGACAGCTGGCAGGAAACGGTGAATAGAAATAAACAGACTCGTCAAGCAACAGACTGACATTGTCTGTAAGGTATGATTCTGTGAGTATAACTATATCGCAGACACCCCATTACCTTCCCCAGATATCTCCTGTCTCATCAGGACGGACACAGCAGAAGTGGCGGCACAGTGGGATACAGTTGGAAGGGAATTGCTCTTGGAGTCCTCAACAGTGACTCCGTATCCCATGAAGTCTCGTGGCATTACTTTGCACATGGGGAAGGAAACCTCCTGCTGATTACCGTGTACCAGCCTCTCTGAACTGATGAATCAGTACTCCTCCATGCTGACCAACACTTGGAGGAAGCACTGAGGGTAGCACGGATGCAAGATCTACTCTGGGTGGGGGATTTCAATGTTCACCACCAAGAGTATCTCAGCGACAGCAATACTGATCGAGCTGGCCAGGCCCCAAAGGATATAACTGCTCGACTGGTTCTGCAGCAGGTGGGGAAAGAACCAACAAGAGGAAAATATATACTTGAACACAGCCTTACTAATCTGCCAGTTACAGAAGTATCTGTCCGTGACATGATCGGTAAGAGAGACCACCGCATAGTCATTGTGGAGACAAAATCACACCTGCACATTGAGAATAACCTCCACCATTTTGGGTGGTGCTATCACGTTGCGAAACAGGGCAGACTTCGAACAGATCTAGCAGCTCAAATCTGGATGTCCATAAGGTGTCGTGAGTCATCAATAGCAGCCAAGTTGTACTCCCGCATAACCTCATGGCCTCCCGCATATCCCCCTCGCAACAATTGCCATCAATCCAGAGGATCAACATTGGTTCAGTGGAGTGTGCAGGATGGCAGGAGCTGCACCAGCCATACCTGATAATGGGGTGTCAGCCTGGTGAAGCCACCAATCAGGACTACTTGTGCACCAAACAGCATAAGTAGTAAGTGATAGACACAGCTAAGTGATCCCACAAGCAAAGGAACAGATCTAAGCTCTGCAGTCCTTCCACATCTAGCCAAGAAACGTTGGGGACAATTAAACAATTCACTGGAGGAAGAGATTCCACAAATAACCCCTTCCTCCATGATGGAAGAGCCCAGCACTTCAGTGTATAAGATAAGGCTGATGCATTCGCAACAATCTTCAGTCAGAAGTGCTGAGTGGATGATCCTTTTCAGCCTCCTACAGTGGTCCTCAGCAATTCAGTTACCAGTCATCAACCAATTTGATTCAGTCCACTCGATATCCAGAAACGATTACAGATACTGGATACTCCAAAAGGTGCATAATCTGACACCATTATGTCAATAGAACTGAAAACCTGTGCTCCATAACTTGCCACTCCCCTAGCCAAACTATTTCAATACTGTTACAACAATGGCTTTTCCTGATTACTTGGAGAATTACCCCAAGTAATCATTGCTCCTGTATGTAAAAAGCAGAACAAATCCAATCCAGCCAATACCACCGTATCAGTCTCCTCTCGATCATCAGTAAAGTGGTGGAAGGTCTCAGTGTTTTTAAGCAGCACCTGCTCAGCAATAACCTGGTCAATGACGCCCAGTTTGGGCTCCTCCAGGGCCACTCAGCTCCTGAGCTCATTACCTTGATTCAAACATGGACAACAGAGCTGAATTCCAGAGGTGGGGTGAAAGTGATAGCCCTTTAAATCAAGGCTCTCTTCGACCAAGTGTGGTATCAAGGGGCTTTTCCAACACTGGAATCAATGGGTATCAGGGGCAAACTCCCCGCTGGTTAGAATCATACCTGACATGTAGGAAGGTGGTCATGGTTGATAAAGGTCAGTCAACTCAGCTCCAGGACAAGTCTGTCGGAGTCCCTCGGGCAGTGACCGAAAACTTCTTCAAGGTTGCTTCATTAATGACCTTCCCTCCATTTTAAGGTCAGCAGTGGGGATGTTCGCCAATGATTATACAATGTTCTGCAACATTTGTGGCTCCTCAGATACTGAAGCAGTCTATGTCCAAATGCGACAAGATCTGGACAGTATCCAGGCTGACAAGTGGCAAGTAATATTCAGGCCATGCAAACGCCAGACCATGACCATCACCAATAAAATACAATCTAACCTGCCCCTTGGCATTCAATGGTGTTGCTATCACTGAATCCCCCAGTATCAAAGTCCTGGTGGGTAATCATTGCTCAAAAACTCACTGGTCTGGCCACATAAATACAGTAACTATAACAGCAGATTAGAAGCTAAGAATACTGCAGTGAGTAACTCACATCGTGACTTCCAAACGTCTGTCCATCATCTACAATGCATAAGTCAGAAGTGTGATGGAAGACTCCCAATTTGCCTGGATGAGTGCAACCCCAACAACACTCAAGAAGCTTTATACCATCCAGGACAAAGCAGCTAGTCTGACTGTCCCTTCATCCACAATGCTCCACCATCAACGCTCAGCAGCAGCAGCAGCAGTGTTTTACTATCTACATGCTGCAATGAAATGATTCACCAAAGATCCTCAGAGACCAACTTCCCAGCTCCCATGTCTATCTAGAAGGACAAGGGCTACAGATGTATGGAAATACCATCATCTTCAGGTTCCCTCCAAGCCATTCACCATCCTGACTTGGAAATATATCACTGCTCCTTCACAGCCACTGGGTCAGAATCCTGGGATTCCCTCCCTAATGGCATTGGAGGTCAACCACAGCAGGTGGACTGCAGCGTTCAACAAGGCAGCTCACCACCACCTTCTCAAGGGTAACTAGGGACGGGCAATAAATGCTGGCCCAGCCAGTGACACCCAGATTCACGAAATAAATAAATAGAAATTAACAGAGGACGGTTGTTGAGGTGTCGCAGGGATCGGTGCTTGGGGCCCAGCTGTTCACAATGCCCTTTAAACATTTGGTTACTGGAATCAGATACAATATATACCAGCCTGCTGACAGCACTAACGGATGTGGGATTGTGAATGGGTGAGGAGGATGTAAAAAAGCACCAAGAAGACGAAGACAAGTGGAGTGAATGGGTAAATACGTGACAGATGGAGAACAATGTGAATAGAGGTGACGGTGTGTCCTTTGGTGGAAACGATAAATTGTCAGCCTACCATTTGAAAGGGATTGGTTGAAACATGTTGATCTACAAAGGGACGTATGCTCCTGTTTGTTTTTTCCTTCTGCATAAACCTCTGAGGCCCATGCAGTGCAGTGAGTTCTGCAAGCAGATGACAATACTGGGCATGGAGATTGGCACGCTGCCCAGTGTACACAGACCCACCAAGTGGGGAGCTGTAACATTAAAAAGGATCCGCATCTCCCTGTACACCAGTCGCTGAAAACAATCTTGCAGAAACAGAAAGCAGTGAGGAAGATAAATGGTGTGTTGACCTTCATTTCAGGGGGATGTGAGTCCAGAAGTAAGGGTGTCTTACTACAGCTGTACAGGGCCTGGTGAGATATCATCCCGAACATTGTGCAGTATTGTGTGTAGTTTTGGTCTCCTTACCTAATAAAGGGCAAACCTGAGATTGATGGAGAGCAGTGAAGGATGACCAGACTGATCTCTGGGATGACGGGCTTGTTGTGGGAGCACAGACTGGGGAGACTGGATAAGTATTCCACGGTGTTTAGGAAAATGAGTGGAGATCTCAGTGAAATATACAAAACTCTGACAGGGTGAGTCAGATTGGAAGCAGGTCACTTTGCATTGAGATGAGAATAAATGTCTGCACTCACTGACTGGTGAACCTGGGGAATTCGCTCGCACCTGGAAACCCAGACATTGATTATAGATAAGGATTTAGAGACAGTAAAGGGATGGTGGGAGAGCAGGAGTACGGTGTGGAAATGAAGGGCCAACCATCATTACAATGAATTGGATAGCAAACTCGATGGACCAAACGTACTACTGCAACACTTATTTTTAGCTTCCCAAGGTCACTCACATTAACAGATATATATATCGTGTGGGGTAAGTGCATTGAGGAGGTTTTTTCCATGAACTAGAATGGGGGAGGCTCAATGTGTTGAATGACCTACTCCTTTCCCGCTGTTTCTATGGAGTCTGTAGGAAAGCTCTGTAAATATTGTCACAAGCTCTCAGATGTTAGGAAGGAGGTTTCTGCAGGGTCGACAGGACTGTTTCCCATTCCCTTTTCCGACACTGATGCTGAGGCCGGGTGTTCTGTCCGGTTTCATCCTTTCAGACCGTGGAGTAGTTTGATACAAATGAGTGCCTTGATTGACCGTTTCAGAGACCATTGAAATGTTTATCACATGTCAGGGTCTTTGGAGTCAGTTTTAGTCCAGCCCAGCAAATCATGGGAGATTCACTTCCTAAAAGTACATTGGAGGAGGAAATTCTGTTTACAATCCATATTGGCTTCAACGTCACTGTTACTGACCCCAGATTTTAGATCTCGATATTTTATTAATTGTTTTTAACTTCCACCAGCTGCCAGAGCATTAGCCTGGTCTGGATTAGTAATCCAGTGACATTTCCACAACAGCACCATCTCCACATGGGGACCTATTAGAAACCACACTGAGCTGGTTATTTCTCTGCTGTTTGCCAGCTCTGTCAAAAAGAACTCCAACCAATTTGACTGTCGTGATGGGTCTGAGGGGGTGGTAATTGGTCAGATTGTAATTATTCCCCTCTTAGGGAGCGGGACATAGGGGAGTAATTTTCCACACTGCCAGGGAGATGTCGGAGTTGGAGCTGGAATGAAACAGTTTCCCCAGGGACACAGCTTGCTGTGCAGCACAAGTCTTCAGTCCTATTGCAGAAATGGTGTCAGGGCTCATTGCCTGTGTCATATCTACTGTGTTCAGCTGTTTCTTCATGTCACGTGCAGCAATTGAAATTGGTTGAAGACTGACATCTGTGATTTTGTTGGCATCATGATGAGGGTGAAGTCTATCATCGACTCAATACTTCTGGCAGAAGATGGTGCAGATCAAACATCCTTCTCTTTTACACTGATTAGATTAGATTAGATTAGATTAGATTACTTACAGTGTGGAAACAGGCCCTTCGGCCCAACAAGTCCACACCGCCCCGCCGAAGCGCAACCCACCCGTACCCCTACATTTACCCCTTACCTAACACTACAGGCAATTTAGCATGGCCAATTCACCTGACCTGCACATCTTTGGACTGTGGGAGGAAACCGGAGCACCCGGAGGAAACCCACGCAGACACGGGGATGTGCAGGTCTGTTCCATTATTTAGGATGGGAATGTTTGTGGACCCCTCTCCTCCTGTCATTTGTTTAATCGTCCATCACCATTTTATAACTGAACGTGACAGGACGGCAGGGCTTCGTTCAGATCTGTTGGTCAAGTCTGGTAGCTTTAAAGAGTTAGCATCAGGTTAAGGTTCATGTGATTCTGACTCTGACATGTTCACCCACACTCGTCGCTGAGCCATAGATGGTGTTGATGGTAATGACAGACTGAAGTGTTACCCTGGCAAAAAGTTACAGGTTGTGGTTGAATGCAGGTCTGCTTCTCCTGCTGCTGTGGTCTACAGCACTACATGAATACACAGTTTCGAGCTGCAATATCTGCAATGCAATTCTGCTGTCTGTTCCCCAAGTCTCACTGAGACCCATTCACCCATCAGCCCTGCACTCAGTGACCTAAACTGATTTCTGATGTGGAAATACTTTCATTTTCAACTGTTATTCTGCTGAGGGTCTGTCTCCCCGGGTCTTGCTTCCAATCTGACACATTCCGCAAAAGCATTTAACTGATCTTAATGCAAATGTTTAATTCACCTGAATCTTTTTCCTTGAGAAATACCATCTTCTGTGTTTAAAGTGAATGTGTTTCCTCTGTTTCTCTCCCTGACCATGATTAAGATCTCTGTAGTGTCAGTGATGCCAGCGTTATGTAGTTTCAGAGGCAACGAATTCTCTGGATTCCCAATCATCTTCACCACATTGTATGTTTTCTCTTTTGGTTTGATGCCTTATCACTCATGGCTGCCTTGTTCTGCCTTGGGTATGTTTCATCTTCTTGGGGTTGCATTTCTGGTATTATCTTCCGAATTATCCCCAGAACCTCCTCCCATTGCTGCTCCATGGTCTTTCCTGCTCTGCTCCACTTCCAATTAACTCTGGCCAGCTCCTCCCGCATGTCTTTGTAGTTACATTGCTCAATTATAACCACATTACATCTTGAAGAGAGCATTAGATATAAACTGAAAGAAGGAGTTTTGGGAGATGGGACACGAAGAATAATTGGTGGATTTCTTAACTAGATGCAACGGGAGAACGAGAGAGAGGATATAGATCTGGAGATGTGGAAAATGAGAAAACTACATGATCGAAAGAAGTAGATGAACATTCCCCAATGGTTTGGCAATGCCTGTGTGCTGTGGTCCTTGGTACAGTGCGTGTACAACAGAGTAATATGTTCAAATGCTGAGTCTGATGCCAGAATATTTATCTCCCATTATATGACAGACACTCGCTTTGGAAAGAACCCAACAGGCCAATATATTGAAGGGGATTAACTGAAATAATTTGGGACTCTAGACTCAAGAATTTGGAGCACTCATCCTGGTAATAAGGAGAGAGTAGAGTAGGGAATTCCAGAAAAGGAGGGAACGTTGAGAGGATCAAATCATGTTTTAATGTTTTATCAATTTTATACATCATGTGCATCATTTTTCGTTAACTGTGTCTCTGTTGTTCATTTACAATGTGTTGTGTACGTGTGAAAAATGCTACTTAACTCCACACAAACATTGATTAAACAGTGTGTATAAAATCACTTTTCGAACATTGAAACTGTCCTGTTGTCGTGTTATGAGGATACATGAACACCAACTGGCCACCAAAAGACATGACGCACTCTCACTATGTTCCATACATACAGACAAAGAAAGGTACCACTTTGACTGGGACAAAGCACACACACATACTAAGACATGCAAGGACCTTCTTAGAGGAATGGCGTTCTAACCAGAAGTCCATCAATAGACACATTAATTTAGATCCTGTCTACATTCTCTTGTTAAAATAACCGGAAATGACATCACCCACTTTAAGAAACCAAGACCTATAAATAGAGAGGTGGGACATACCACCAGAGCTTCAGCAGATACTCTCACTGATGATGTCACCTAGTCATGGTGACAAAACTTCTGAAAACATACCTTCAAGCTCAGCGAGCTAACTTGCACAGATATGAATTGTTATTTGTTGTTTATTAGTGGAATTTAGGAGTTCTCTGTCGCTCACGTTTTAACAGATTATGATGGGAGGTGAGCTTTTCAGTGTGTGTGATTTTAATTAACAGAGGGGTTCGACATTGATGTCATGACAGTTTGGGGCCTTGCCGTGTGGCACTTGGACCGACTTGAACAGATTTGAGATACAACAGGTCCCAGCAAATTCCAACTCATTGCAATTAGTGACTTTGATCTTCAAATAAAACCAGTGGGAAAATTCGTTTAATTTTGTTACTTGTGGTTGAGTAAATCAAAAGTGAGGGAAATGGCTTTTAACATTACTAAAGAGGTTCCCAAATTTTCCAAGGAAGTTTAGAAAGACAGAAGGAGGACATTTTTTAGAATTAGCAAATAGGTTGGAATTGGGTTTAACCAGGGACAAAAGGGAAGCTGAAATTGTAATGGAGTTGGTTAAGCACTTTGATGTATCAGAGAAATAGGAAACTGCAGTGGAGTTAGAAAAAACTTAAATTGCAAATGTGGCAACTGGAGATAGAAGATAACTAAAGGGAAGGAAATAGAGAGAAGAAAGAGAAAGAGAAGAAAAAGAAAGAGAGAGAGGATTTGAAATGCAGAAGTTGGGAATTAGACAAGCAAGTTAAGTTAACAGGATGGAGATGAAGGGAGAACATAGGGATGTATACAACTATGTTAATAACTTGCCACATTTCGGTGACAAAAATGTCAAAACCTTTTTCATTTCATTTGAAAAAATGGCTAGGCAGATGACGTGTCCAGTGAACTTGTGGGTAATGCTAGTTCAGACTAAGCTGATGGGCACAGCTGGTGAGGTATGTGCAGTGCTGTCAGATGAGGGGTCAAGAGATTATCAAGATGTCAAATTGGTTATTTTGATTGGTTATGAATTGGTACTAGAAGCATATAGACAGAAGTTCAGAAAAATAGAGACGGAACCAGGTCAGACTTATATTGAGTTTGAAAGAAGTAACCACAGTCATTTTGACAGGTGGGTGCTGGCCTTAAAAATGGATAAGACCTGTGAGGCTTGAAGGGAGATTAATTTGCTGGAGAAGTTAAAAGACTCACTTCCAGAGATAGTAAGAATTCATGTGAATGTACCGAAAGTTCAAGAAGTGAGAAGCACGGCAGAAAGGGCAGGTAAATATGCACTGGGGCATGAGATAATATTTAGCTTCTGGCAGGAGTTGCATCCTGTGAGGGATAGAAATTGGGAGAAGGGAAGATCACACATTACAAAGCAAACAGTAGCGCACAATAGTTTACCACAGGTGAAGAAAGAAGCCCAAGGGGGTTGAAAGGTGGTGAAAGGCCTCAGGTGTTCTCACTATAAGTGAGTGGAAAACATAAAATGACAGTGCTGATGATTTAAGAAGGGCACTGGGAAAAGGTGGTTTCACTGGAGTAAGCTGGGACACACCGTGCTGGGCGTTGAATGAAGACACTTTGGGGAAAGATGTGGTAGAAGAGGCTAAGCCCAGTGGCATTAGTGAAACTGGTAAAGGAGACCCCAAGTGGAGACGAGGAGCTGCAGGAGAGTGCACAGCCGAGGCAGGGTCTGAGTAAGGAGGCAGTGCCTGATCTCTGAAAGAATTCATCTCTGAAGATAAAGTTTACTCAAAAAGAACAGGGGAAGAAGGACAAGAAGTTATAATTTTGTGAGATAAGGGATCTGCTCAGTCTGTAATAGTTGAGAAGTGAGGCGCCAGAAAAGCACAACAGATCAGGCAGCATCCAAACAGCAGGACAATCGAATATCAGGCAGAAACCCATCGTCAGGAACATGGTGGGGGGACAAGGGGGCTGAAAGATAAATACGAGGGGAGCAGCTGGGCTGGTGGGAGGGTCATTGGGAAGGCAATAAGAAGATGTAGGTGGGAGTGATAGTGATATGTTGGAGGGGAGGGTGGAGTCGAGAGGTGGGAAGGAAGATGGCCAGTTTGGGCAGTTCAAGAGGGCAGTGCTAGGTTGAATGTTTGGATCTGGGAGAGATTGGTGGAGGGGAGATTTGGAATTTGGTGAAGTCAACTTTAATGCTGTACAGTTTGAGGGTTCCAGCTGTCCTCCCACCGATAGGAGTCCTATCACCCTCCTGTCCGACCTATCACCATCACACCCCACCTGCATCTACCTATCGCCTTCCAAGCTCCCTTCCACCCAGCTCCATCCCACCCTTCTATTTATTTCTCAACCTCCTTCCCCCTCCCTTACCCCCCACTTTCCTGATGAAGAATTTATACCTGAAACGTTAACTCTCCTGCCCCTCGGATGCTGCCGACGTGTTGTGCTTTTCCAGCCCCACACTTTACAACTCTCATCTCCAGCATCTGCAGCCCTCAATTTCTCTCACCCTCTAACAGTAAGAGATGAAAGATTTTTTCACTCTTTCTGGCATGTTAATCAAGAGTGTGTTAATTTATGGAATGGGGACAGAAATTAATCATTCCCTTGTGTTACATCAGGATGGAATGCCAAATCAAGATTAGGGAAGTAACAGTGACAGTGAGTAACAGAGTGTCAGTTCCAGGAATACAGTTTGTTCTTGGGAACGATTTAGCAGGAGGCGAGGAGGGAGACGCACCCCTTGTGGTGGAGAAGCCAACAGAAGTCTAAGGAATTGGGGTGTTAAAAGAAAAATACCGAGGAATCTTTCCAGAGTGTGTAGTAACAAGATCCCACTGTCATAAGTTACAGCAGGAAGGAAAACCGAAAGAAAAAGACAAATGAATTGATGCTCAGTGAACTGACCCCCTGTTTGATGTAACGGTGCAGGAAAAACCTGAACAGGCAGAGGATCAGGCAGAGGGGTTTATTCCAGAAAGGCTCATGGACTTACAACAGATATATTCACACACACACATACACATGCACACACACAGAAAAGGAATCAGAATATATTGTTGAGTGTTATTAACTTAAACATAGAATCCTAAAATTAAAATGGAGACCCCGATAGGTTACTGCAGAAGGGAAATGGGCCGAAGTGCACCAGATTGTGTTAGCAGTCACGTACAGTATTATGGCTAGCACATAAACTAATTGCAGGCTGTCACTTAGGTGTACAGAAGACTCAGGCCAAGGTACAGAAGCATTTACACTGGCCTGGAATGCACAAGGACGTGGGTTTTTTTGTACGTGACATACATCCCAAATGGTAGGTAAGTAACAGACAGTAATAAAACCAGCACCTTTCGTGCCAATTACTGCATTCGAAGAACATTTCACGTGGGTTATGATTAATTGTGTAGCTCCACTTCCTAACATAGAAGTGGAAAAATATGTTTGCTGACCATAATGAATAAGTCCATCAGATTTCCAGAGGAAATTCCATTACGGAATGTTAAGATAAAAAGGGAGGTGGAGGGGTTGGTAGCTTTCTTTACTCGCTGTGGGCTAGGCAGTAAGATTGAGTCAGACGAAAGATCTCATTTTACCGCTCAGCTGTTTAAGGAAGTCATGGATAGCTTCGGCATGCAGCAGTTTAAATCAAGTGCGTCCCATCCTGAATCCCAGGGAGCCTTGGAAAGTTAGCATCAGACGCTGAAGACCATGTTAACAGCGTACTGTTTTGATTACCAGAATGATTGGAATAAAGGTGTCCCATTATTAGTTTGCCATTAGAGATGCCCCAAATAAATCTACTCACTTTACCTCCTTTGAGTTAATATTCGTACATGAAGTGAGAGGTCCGTTGAAATTAATTAAATATAAATTGACAGGACCGAAGTCGGAAATCTCACACTTGGATTCTGTGTGTGAGGTGAAGGAGAGAGGAGATGGAGTAGGTGAGTTTGCTAAATACTATATCTGAATAGTATCTGAAGAGCACGACATAGAATGAAGCAGGTGGCAGATAAAAACACTGAAACTTTGAGGATATCCCGTGGGGATGACGTATTAGTATTGCCACCAGGGGTAGGTAATCCCTTCAAAGCCAGGTTTAGTGGCCCCTTTCAAATTAAAAAAAATGTGGAGTCAGTTCAGCTATCTAGTAAAGATACTGGAGATGACAAAAAATTTATCGAGTATTTTATATGGATGAATAATGCTCCAGACACATTTAAGACTCAGGAACAGAGCTGTGGCCAGATGAACAAATTGTGTAGTTAATCTGTATGATGTGGTGATCTTTAGCAAGTGATTAAAAGCTCACATGTTACAGTTGACAGATCATGTTGAACAAGAAGCAAACTTGGTAATAAACTTAAAGAAAACAGAATTCGCGAAGGCAGAGGTGACGTTCTTGGGACATTACAATGGACATGGGAGGTTGACCCCATGGAACACAAAGTCGAAGGGTTTTGAGGGATTTCCACAACCATCCTCGAAGAAAGAGATGCTTCGATTTTTGGAACTGAGTGGATTCTATCAGAAGTTTGTTCCAAACTTCAGCACCACTGATGGATTTACTAAAGAAGAACACAGAATTGTGGTGGACAGAACAATGCCAGGAGGCATTTGAGAATTTTAAAGCAGGATTAATCACCGCACCCGTTTTAGCTACACCAAATATTCTGAAACCCTTTGATAATTGTGTTTGACGCTCGGGATATCGGGGTCGGAGATGTATTGATACAGAAAGATGATGATGGAACTGAATGGCTATTTGGCTACTTGTCGAAAAAACTCAATATCCACCAGAACAAAGATACAAAATCTCCATTATTGAACAAGAATGATTATGTTTCGCACTGGCCTGACAATATTTTAATGTGTATATGACAAACAAATTGTCGGAGATGGTTTTGGACAATGACAAATCTCTCGCATTTTTTGGAATAGTTAAAGACCAGAATCTGAGACTATTTCATTGGAGTTTTACCTTCCTGACTTTAAACTTACAAAAGGTACATGCTGCGGCTCCTACAATGTGATAGCAAATGGGTTATCACGGATTTAAAGGAAAAAGTGTAGATAAGATTTAGTGTTATTCCAGTGTTATAATGGTGTGCAGAATTAATATGAATGATATAACTGAGATAAATACTTTTGTATTTCATAAAATTGGGATTTAAAATTAGAGGAGAAGAAATGTAGTCATCTTTTCATTCTGCTTGTTCACTTTATTTTCTGAAGCGGGGAGATGTTGTGAAGCCAAAAACATGTAGAGTACTTTAAAACAGAACGGGTTTTGCCGAATAGAAATTAAAGCCACAAATGCCAGCTAAAGGTCAAACTGTTCCACATGTCCACATTAGCTGAGAAATGGATACCTGAGTTTTGGTTGCTATTGTGACAGCCATTCAAATGCAACCAAAGAGTTTAAATAATGCTCAGTAAACCAGAAGCCAATGGAATTTGAATATTATTGTTTGGACACCTGGTAAGCAACCAAATTATGAGAATTACTATATCATGGGGAGTATACATACCCAGCATTTTGAACACTGGTGGGAGAGTTACTGCCATCCAACAGCAGAGCAACTGCTGTAGAGCATCAGTGCTAACTGGCCATCCCAAACACTCTCTATCAAAGATACATGTTCATCTAAACCTACATGCAATAATAAAATGACCCGGGGAGATCAACAGCTGAATGAGTGAGCACAGTTGGGAAGACAGAGACTGTGTGCTCTCGAGGTTGTAATGTTTTATATGTGGGCTGTTGGAACAGCATATATTTACAGAGTTGGAGTCAGATATAAAGTAGCTAAGAAAACAGGGGCTTGTATTTGTCAATAGTTGTTGTTTAGTGTTCACTATTAATGTTAAGAAACAAACTTGTTAATTTTTGTTTAAATAGTGGAATATAGGAGATCGGTGTCACTCATGTTTTAACAGATTACGAGGTGTGACGAGCTTTTCTGGGTGTTTGGTTTTAATTAACAGAGGGGTTCATCTTCACCTTGCAAATGTCCATCCACGTTAGCCCCATTTCCCTGCTTTTTGCACATATCCTTCCAGTCCTTTCCTATCGACATATTTATCCAAATGCATTGAAATGTTGTTAATGTTGTTAATGTACACCACCCACCCACCCGCATCACCACCACCATATCTGCAGGCAGCTCATCCATGTACCAGCCCTCTGTGTAAAGAAGTGGCCACTCAGGTTCCCTTTTATTCCTTCCCCTCTAACCTTAAACTGATCCCCTCTACTCCTCGATTCTGTACACCTTGGAAAAAGACTGAGAGCATTAACTCTATCCGTACCCCTCATGACTTTATACAGCTCTATAAGGACTCCCTCAGTCTCTTACACAAAAAATAAAAGGTCCTAGCTTGTCCAACCTCTCCCCATAACTTAGACCATTGGGTCCTGGCAATGTCTTTGTAAATTTCTTCTGCACTCTTTCTAATTTCATAACATCCTCCCTATAACAAGGTTATAAAAACTGAATACAATACTCCAAGTGCGGCCTTACCAATGTCCTGTGTAACTGCAACATAAATTCCCAACTTCTATCCTCAGTGTCCTGACTGATGAAGGCCAATGTGCCAAAAGCCTTCTTCACTGCCCTGTCAACCTGTGACTCTACTCTTAGAGAACCGTGCCCGTGAAAACCAAGGTCTCTCTGCCCACTGCACCCCTTAAGACCCTCCCATTCACCGTGAAACTCCTACCTTGATTTGAGTTTCCAGAATGCAAGACCTCACACATCTATATTAAATTTCATTTGCCATTTCTCGGCCCACTTCCCCACCTGATTAAGGTCCTGCTGCAATTTCTGATAAACTTCCTCACTGATCATGCTCCCACTTATTTTAGTATCATCTGCAAACTTACTAATCATGCCTTGTACATTCTCAACCAAATCATAGATAACAAACAGCAATGGACACAGCCTTCAGTCTGACCATCATCCTTCCACTAAACCCTCTGCTTCTGACCATCAACCCAACTGTGTATCCGATTGGACAGTTCCCCCAGCATTCCACGTGATGGAACCTTCCAGAGCAGCCTGCCATTTGGAACCTTATCGAAGGCCTTACTGAAATCCATAGAGACTAAATTTACTGCTCTGTCCTCGTAAACCTTCTTGGTCACTTCATCAAAGAACTCTAACAAATTTGGGAAGCATGATCTCCCACTCACAAGTCTATGCTGACTGCTCCGAATCAAACCCTGTGTAAGTAATGGGTGCAGTCAATGGTATGCCGTCCTTCATTGTAAGATGATTCGAGTACATGAGTAAAGCCATCCTCCTGCTGTTGTAGAGCCTTGCTGAGAGAGCATTTGGGGCGCTCTCTACAGATTTGATCTCCTTTGTAAGGAATGATCTCCTTACCACAGATACAGATGGCAGTATCATGAGGGTAGAGTGAAGAACCTGAGAGTTTAATCTGCAGAGCTGTAAAATCTGAAATGGTGACGCTGAAACACGAGGTGTAGCAGGTATATTTCCAAAAGACACATTGATAGGGTGAGAAATTCCATACTTTACTCAGGATTGATTGATCTGATTTATTGCCACGTGTACCTCAGTACAGGGAAACACTTTATTTATGAGCAGTGGAGGCAGATCATAGTAAGCATGGCCAGACAGATCATCGGGTGGAAATAGACTTGGACAGAGTAAGGCACACAGGTTACACTGAACAGGACGTGCACTCGACAAGATCAACATGAGGAAGATCAGCATTATTTGAACACAGAGAGTCCATAAGACCATAAGACCATAAGACATAGGAGTGGAAGTAAGGCCATTCGGCCCATCGAGTCCACTCCGCCATTCAATCATGGCTGATGCGCATTTCAGCTCCACTTGTCAGCATTCTCCCCGTAGCCCTTAATTCCTCTAGACAACAAGAACCTATCAATCTCGATTCATCAGTCTAACGTGACTTTCCTAATAGTTTATATGCCTAAATTAACTCTCCCCATGTTATTGTGCTGTTGGCGTGTGAACCCGTACTGAACGCCATGATGTTCACAATCCCCAACATCAGCCATAATACCTTCCATCTGAAACAGGTAACCATTCCCACCAGCTTTCACCCTGCATAGAGAAAGGCTGGCTTCTCAGAGATGGAAGGTTCCTTCTTGAGACTTCACACAAGACATATGGCTTCCCTGCTCACCACTAGAAAACCATGTTAAAGTCCCACGTGTTCATCATGAGCAACGGAGCCAGGAGGAACAACGTGGAGCAGTCTGTCTGTGCAGCCTCTGCCCCACTTGTTCATCATGTTGGAGCATCAATCTGGAGACAGTGAGGACTGCCGATGCTGGAGATTGTAGTAGACAGTAGATTGCTGGAAAAGCACAGATGGTCAGTCAGTTCCGAGGAGCAGGAGAATCCACGTTTTGGGCATAAGCCATTCATCAGGAATCAGCATCAATTACCTCATTCTGTCCCTTTGCAAGTGCGTTGAGGGCGGAATGGCCTCCTTCTCTTCCTGTGTAAGAGACTGAAGGAGCTGAATGACCTCATCCTGTTGCTGTGGAAGTGGCTTTAGGGGCTGAATGGCCTCCTCCTGTTCCTGTGTAAGAGACTCAAGGGTCTGAATGGCTTCTTCCTCTTCCGATTGGACAGGACCAAGGGCCTGATTGGTTTACCCCTGGTTCCTGTTTGACAGCTCGATGTACTGACAAGTGTGATGATGCTACAGGCTTTGAGAGGTTATTTTGTCCTGGTTTCTTTTAAGAGAGAGATTGAATGATCGTTGCCAAACTGGTTAGTTAAGACCACTGAGTAAACAGCTAGGGAGGTCTTGGGTTTATTTTAATGCAGCCTGAATGGGTGTGGCCAGCTCTCACAGGTTAGGATCTCTGGGTTTTGGTTTCTCAGTAACATCAGAAACTATTGGGTTCTGCACAGAGTTGGAATCTTCAGTGACTATCACCTGGGTGCTACTCTCTCTGAATTTTCTCTTGGTGCTGTTTTTAATTCCCGGATTAGAGAAATGTTTGTGACGATCTGTGTCTGAATTTTCCTTTCTGCCAGGCGCTGTGTTTTTGGGATTTTCCTATATTGGTACAGTTCATTAGTAACAGTTCCTTGATTTGTTATTCTGCTAACTTGTCTAATGGAATTATGATTTTCTAAATTCCTCTTTCTTTGCATTCATTTTATCTTTCCCGATTCAATAAATAGTGTTTAGCTTCACACCGAGTAGTTTGACCTGTCACATTGCATCTGGAACAGTCACTTTATATTCCCTTTAAAATAAAAAAATAGAGTCTAGGTGACCGCCTTCAAATATTTTCGAGGGGCTCTCGTGTGGTCCATCACACTAGACTCCTTCTCTTCCTGAGTAATAGGCTGGAGGCACTGAATGGGCTGTCCCTGTTCTTCTCCAATCGTGTCAATGGGCTGAATGGCTTCCTCATATTCCTGTGAAACTAGCGTGAGGTGCCGAATGAACTCTTGTTTTACTGTGGCAATGTGCAGTGACAGGCAGCGCTGGTAGATGAATGTTACGGACCATTTAACAGCACAAGTCTCAATGGAGTCAGGGTCTTGCTGCACACGGACACAGACTAGTTCAGGAGCTGAGGGGGGATCAAAATGTTCTGAACATTGTGGAATCTTCAGTGACCATCCCCACTTCTGATCTTATGGTGAGGAGGGTGGGGAGGGGAGACATTGATGAAGCAGCTGAAGCTGTTTGTGAAGGGGAAGCTACCCTGAGGATCTCCCACAGAGCTGACCCAGGGCTGAGATAATGACCATCTTCCATTGTGTCATGTTTGACCCCAAACACTGGAGAGTTTACTCTGATTCCCATTAAGTCCCGTTTTGTTAAGCTCCTTGATGTCAACAGAAGCCAACCACTGTCTTGATATCGGGGCCAGTCATTTTTACCTGAACCCTTGTCTCAACCTCTTTTGTTCACATCAATAGGCCATGATATAGGAGCAGCAAGAGTTTTCTTCAAACAGGTGGGATTGAATGTCAGGGTTTCTGTTCTCAAGAGTGTTCGGGAAGCTAGATGACTGAAAGTATTTGAAGAGGAGGGAGATGGATATTGACCTGACAGAGCGGTGAGGGCTATGAAGAATTGGGTTTGAAAGAGAATTTGAGACCAAGAGCAGATCAGTCATGATCTTAGTGAAGGGCAAGGCAGGCTTGGGGGGTGAACGATCTGTTCCTGTTCCTGATGTTCTCACATTCTGTTATTGGAGAGTTAGTGGGTGTTATTTTCATGAAGGTGCAATTACTGAATATTGCAGTAAGGGAGACCAGAGGATTTTGTGAGCCAACTCTGGTTGAGGTATGGGGGCTGTATTCACAGTGAATCTGGGTCTACAACATGACCAACAAATGAAGCACAAGTTGCAGAGAGGAGAAGCTCTGTGAAGAGAGATGAGGGGCCTCTTTCATACCTGTGCCTGGATTTTCCAATTACACTTCCCAAATCACTTCAAAGCATGTGTGACAGTATTGAGAGGCTGAATGGTCTCCTCTGTTTCTGTGCACCAGATTATAGGAGTAAGTAGCCTCCAACTGTTCCTGTCTAGCAGGTATTAGGGGCTGAATGGAACACAGGAACATGGGACTAAGGAGCAGGAGTGGGTCATTAGATACTTTGAGCCTTCTCCACCAGGCACTAAGATTGTGGCTGATCAGGTTGTGGTCTCAGCCCCACTTTCCTGTCTATATCCCATTATCCGTGACTCACTTCTCTGTCAAATATTTAACTGATGCAGCTTTCAATCAATGTGAACATAGAGGCACAATTAACTTCCACTGAAGAGAATTCCCACTTGAAAGGTCCTTTAAGAATTATTCAACATCCTTCTTATAGGACCAGAGAGTCATGCAGAATGGAAACAGACCCGTTTGTCCAATCTGTTCATTCCGATCAGATATCAAATCTGATCCAGTCCCATTTGCCAGCATTTGGTAAATATCCCTCCTCTTTCAGATACTTTTTAAATGTGAGATTGTAACCGCCTTCAGCACTTCCTCTGACAGCACTTTCTGTACACACACCACTCTCTCTGTGAAACATTTATCTTCAGGTCCCTTCTAAATCATTCGCCCTCTCCCCTTCAACCAATGCCCTCTTGTTCTGGACTCCCCTAACCTGGAGAGCAGAACGTGGCTGTTCAGAATATCCATGCCCCTGATGGTTTTATAAACCTCTATAATGTCACCCTTCAGCCTCTGACACTCCAGGAGAAAGCACCTCAACCTAATCAGCCTCTCCCTCAAGCTCAAACCTCCAGTCCTGGAACATCTGGGTAAGTTATTTCTGCAGAAAACCGAGTTGTATGCAGTATTCTTAAAGTGGCCTCACAACGTCCCGTACAGATACAACATCCCACCACAATTCCTATACTCAATACTCTGACTGATTAAGGTAAATGTGCCAAATGTGTTCTGCACCACTCTGTCTACCTGCGATTCCACATTCAAGGAACAATATACCTGCAGTCCTATGTCCCTTTGTTCTACAACACGCCCCAGGACCTTCTCATTAAGTGTATAATTCCTGGCCTGGTGTGCGTTCACAAAATACAAAACCTCGTATTTATCTAAATTAAACTTCATCTGTCACTCCTTGCCCCTTTGTCCCATCTAATTGTGGTCTTGTTGTACTCTGAGATAATCTACTACACCACCTTTCTGATGTCATCTGTAAATTTACTAACTATGGCCCCAATATTCACATCTAAATCCTTTACATAAATGATGAAATGCAGTGAACTCAGTACTGATTCTTGCAGCACATTGCTGCTCACAAGCCTCCAGGCTGAAAAATATCCCTCTTCCTTCAAGCCAATTGTGACGAGCTTCCTCTGTATCTTATGTGACTGAAACTTACTAATCTGTCTACCAATCGGAATGAAATATCAGCTGTGAAGAGAGGCTGAGTAGGTTAGGTTTATTTTCAATAGATAAAAGGAGATTGAGGGGGGACTTGATTAAGGTTTGCAAAATCATGAAGGGTATAGACAGGGTGGATAGAGATGGGCTTTTTCCCAGGGTGAAGGATTCAATAACGAGAGGTCATGCTTTCAAAGTGGGAGGTGGAATGTTTAAGGGGGATACATATGGTAAGTACTTCACACAGAGAGTGGTGGGCATTTGGAACGTGTTGCCAGCATTGGTGGTAGAGGCAGGCACGGTAGATTCATTTAAGATGCATCTGGACAGATGTATGAGTAGGTGGGGAGCAGAGTAATGCAGATGCTTAGGAATTGGGCGACAGATTTAGACAGTACATTTGGATCGGCTCAGGCTTGGAGGGTGAAGGGCCTATTCCTGGGCTGTAGATATTCTTTGTTCTTTGTTGTTTAAATGAACACCTTGTTGAAGTCCATATAGACAACGTCTACCAAACTGGCTTCATCAATCTTCTTTGTCACCTCTTCAAAAAACTCAACCAAATTAATGAGACATGATTTCCCATGCAGAAAGACACGTTGTCTACCCCGATCAGCCCTTGCCTTCCCAAATGTATGTAAATGCTATCCCTCAGAAACCCCTCCAATAACTTACCCACCACTGACATCAGGCTCACTGGATTATAGTTCCCCGGCTTTTGGGGTCACTGTTTCATTTTCTAGTCCCACACCTCCACTGCTCACAACAAATATTAACTGTAACCAGGTTAGTGATATGGCCGATGATATCGTTCTCAGACTGGGTCAGGGTCAGTTTTAGGAACAAGTCAGGCTAGTTTCTTTAATCTGCTAAAACAACACGTTTATGATCCAGAGCAATGTTACTCAAACTATGGTGGAAAGATGAATGGCAAACTGTTTGGGTATTGCAATTATATAATCAATGGCTTGGAAAGGGTGGACGCTAAGAAATTGTTTCCGTTACACCTTAGAATGAGAAGGGGTAAATTCAGAACAGAAATGCGGAAACATTTCTTCAGCCAGAGAGTGGTAGGCCTGTGGAATTCATTGCCACAGAGTGCAGTGGAGGCTGGGACGATAAATGTCTTCAAGGCAGAGATTGATAAATTCTTGATGTCACAAGGAATTAAGGGCTACGGGGAGAATGCGGGTAAGTGGAGTTGAAATGCCCATCAGCCATGATTAAATGGCTGAGTGGACTCGATGGACCGAATGGCCTTACTTCCACTCCTATGACTTATGGTCTAATATTTCCCTTTCTAAACACAAACACACAAACACACAAACAAACGCACACACAAACACACACCGATTAACAAAATTTCTGCAATTTAATTTGAAAGAACTTTGTCCAGATATTATTGGAACTCATGACAAAAGTAAAAATTGAGATTGTCCAAAACGTTATTCTGCTTCTGAAGATATTGTACACACACAGCTGCTAGCAATGGGATTTCATCCTGGGAGAGTTGGATTTGGCTGAATTCCCTTTGCTTTAGGCAGTGAGTAGACTCCAGTAAATTCTGGTCAGGGAGCACCCAAAGGGCAGCACGGTGGGCAGCATTGCTGCTTCACAGCAGCAGGGGCTTGGGTTCGATTCCAGCCTTGGGTGACTGTCTGTGTGGAGTTTGCACATTCTCCCCTTATCTGTAAGAGCTTCTAATTGGTGATCTACTTTCCTCCCACAAACTGTGTAGGTTCGGTGGATTGTCATGTTAAATTGTCTGTAGTGTGCAGGGATTTCTAGGTTAGGTGCATTAGTCAGGGGCAAATATAGGGAAATCGGTTGGGAAGGTTGGTATTGACTTGTTAGGCCGAAGGGCCTGTTTCAACACTGCAGTGATTCTATAAAAGTAACGATGACTGAAAGAATTTTTTTTATAGCTTGCACACATTGCTGTGATGAGGAACAACGAAGAAGAGAGTGTGTGATAGGCAATTCCTTCTCAGGCAGGTTACATTTTCTCCCTCACTGAGCTGAATCACACAGTAATGTCATCCTCTCCCAAACTGGACCATGTGAGGTCTCCTTGAACATTGTCCAAACTATGTCTCTATCACATTCCCTGTTCCATGTAGGTGCATCATTGCTGCTGTCATAGACAGAGCAATACCCTTAGCAGAAAATGGTCTCGACTGATTTGAAATATGTTTACATGGCCCTGCGTCATTAAAAAATAAAATATTTAATATATTCAGAATACCTGTTTTAAAATGACTGCATTTTTTAACAAATGCAGAAATTTCTGGAAAAGTTCGCCAGGTCTGTCAGTACCCAGATGCCTTTTACATGCTGTAGTTGTACCAGCCTCCACCACTTCCTCTGGCAGCTCATTCCACATGCACACCACCCTCTGTGTGAAATTGTTTCCTTTAGGCCTCATCAAAATCTTTCCCCTCTCACTTTCAAACAATGCCCTCTAGTTATGGACGCCCCTAACCTGGGGACAAACCCTGACTGCTCACCCTATCCATGGCCATTTTGATTTTATAAACCACTACTGCTGCGAAATGTGACTCCAATGATCACGAATAGCTGTACTTTCAGTCATCCCGGGCCTAAATTCTGAAATTCAATACTGACACCGCTCCCTTATCCATCAAGTCACAATTCTAAATCCATTTTAATCAGTTTGTTCTGATTTATCATGAGAAACTTCTGTGGGATTTACACCGAGACCTTTGTGCCCAGAGGGAGGGACTCGCATCACTCAGCAATACCCATGAAGCTGTAACATTATTCTCCTGTGTGTTTGTTCATCAGACTGTCCTGACATGATGTGACATACCTCTGCAACAGGCAGGAATTAAATCCAGGCCTTATAGTCCAGAGCTAGGAACACTACCACACAAGTTCAGGAATTGGAATCAAATCCAGAGTTCTGGCTCAGAGACAGGGACACTACCCACCACACTGCCATACCCAGATTTTGGGTCATATTTTAGTGCCCACTTTCAGTTCGGTGTGGATTTATTATAATCAGGTTCCCATTACTGAACTACACAAAACCCTTTGTATTGTTAAACAAATGCAAGATATTTGTCTCAACTGTAGGATATTGAGTGACGTGCTATGCAATTGATTAATTGCTAGTATCTGTAGTCTGCAATATTTCGGAAAGAAATCCTGCAGAAACACTCTGCCCAATGAAGGGTCTCAAATGGATATTTATTAATGAACAGCAGAGACGAAGGAAGAGCTTAATTTCTGACCCCCAAAACACCGATCACTCTTACCCAACTCTCACGTGTGACTCCCCTTTTCCTAAAACCATGAAATGACACCAGGCCGGTGATTACTGTCCAGCCTCTCCTCCCCACTGACTGTGTCTGCAATCTGTCCCTCCTCCCCCAAACCACACAAGGCAAACCAAGCTCAGGGTCTTTGTGAAAATCAAGGCCGGAGTGTGCAGGCCGTCTGGAGAGGAATGGGCGTTTTAAAATTGAAGGGGGAGGGGAGGTGGCAGTAATATCACACAACGGGCAGAGGGGTGGCTGATGGAGTTTAGTTTGGATTAATGTGCGGTATTGGATTTGGTAAATCAAACAACAGCAGGACCTATACAATTAAAAGTAGAGCCTTTGGCAGTGTTGTAGAATAGACACGTAGGCCGTCAGGTATAATTTTTTAAAATTTGCATCTCATAGAGATAGTACGGTTAAGAAGGTGTTTAACACACTTATTTTCATTGGTCAGACTCTTTGAGTATCGGAATGGGGATGTCATGTTGAGGATGTACAGGACATTGGTGAGACCTCTACTGGAATACTGTGTCCAGTCTGGTCATCCTGCCCGCTCATTCCATAGGCACACCACCCTCTGGGTGAAAAAGCTGCCCTTTAGGTCGCTTTAATGTTTCCCCTCTGACCTTAAACCTCTGCCCTCTAGTTTTGGTCTACCCTACCCTTAGAAAATACCTTGACTATTCACTTTGATATTATTGACCTTGATATTATTAAGCTGGAGAGGATTGAGAACAGATGAACTTGGATGTTGTTGGGAATGCAGGGAGTGAGCGATAAGGAGAGGCTGGGTATGCTGGGACTTTTTTCACTGGAGAGGATGAGATAAGGGGTAACTTTACAGAAGTTTACAAAATAATGAGGGGTACAGATAAGCTGAAGGGCTGATGTCTTTTCCCTAGAGTTGGGGATTGAAAACTGAGGGATATTTTAAGGTGCGAGGAAAAAGATTTACAAAAGTCATAAGAGTTAATTATTTTAGACAGAAGCTGGCTTGTGTGTGGAATGAACTTGCAGAGCAAGTGGTGAAAGCAGGGACAGTTACAACGTTTAAAGGACATTTAGATCAGTACATGTATAAGACATCAGTTTGGATGGTGCTGTGAGCAGCTGCTCTCTCCCTCCCCCTCTCTGAATGAATCCCTGTTGGTTTTCACCCTCTGCCAATGCCTTGCAGTGGCGAGGGGAGGGCAGCAGAGGGTGGCATTGCATCACTTTAAGCACCACAGAGACTGCAAGACCTGCCCCACACAGAGACACACAGATACACTGACAGGAATTGTTAGGACATGGTGTGAAGCTCATCTGGTAAGTTAAATGAAACATAAAGAAATGCTCAATTTGCCTCGTAAACTATTAAAATATGAGAGACAGAGAACTCCCAAATTCCACTGTTTAAATAAAAACATCAATTTATTTTTTTATTTTGAAAGTGAACACTTTACATCAAAAATTCACAACTCTGGGACCCTCTTTCACTGAACTGCTTATTACCCGAGTAGAAAGTGAAGACTGCAGATGCTGGAGATCAGAGCTGAAAATGTGTTGCTGGAAAAGCGCAGCAGGTCAGGCAGCAACCAACGAACAGGAGAATCGACGTTTCAGGCATAAGCCCTTCTTCAGGAATGAGGAAAGTGTGTCCAGCAGGCTAAGATAAAAGGTAGGGAGGAGGGACTTGGGGGAGAGGCATTGGGAATGCTATAGGTGGAGGGAGGTTAAGGTGAGGGTGGTAGGCCGGAGTGGGGTGGGGGCGGAGAGGTCAGGAAGAAGATTGCAGGTTAGGAAGGCGGTGCTGAGTTCGAGGGATTTGACTGAGACAAGGTGGGGGGAGGGGAAATGAGGAAACTGGAGAAATCTGAGTTCATCCCTTGTGGTTGGAGGGTTCCCAGGCAGAAGATGAGGCGCTCTTCCTCCAACCGTCGTGTTGCTATGGTCTGGCGATGGAGGAGTCAAAGGTCCTTGTTGGAGTGGGAGGGGGAGTTGAAGTGTTGAGCCACAGGGTGGTTGGGTTGGTTGGTCCGGGTGTCCCAGAGGTGTTCTCTGAAACATTCCCCAAGTAGGCGGCCTGTCTCCCCAATATAGAGGAGGCCCCATCGGGTGTAGCGGATACAATAGATGATGTGTGTGGAGGTGCACAGATACACACATGGGGATGGTAAGGATACAGCATGAAGCTCATCTGGGAACTTCAATGACACAAAGAAATGCTCAATTCACCTCGTAAACTGTTAAAATATGAGGGACAGATCTGCCAACTTCCACTGTTTAAATAAAAACATCAATTTATTTTTTTCACTCTGAAAGTGAACATTTTCCATCAACTATTCACAACTCAGGGACCCTCTTTCTCTTAACTGCTTATTACCCGACTCCAGCTCTATAGCAATATACTGTTTCTGGGTCTGCCATCCTCTCATATCACAGGTGCTAGGCAGCTCTCAGTTCAGAAGAGCATTCCCTCTCTCTTAAAGGTACAGGACACACTTTCAACTTCATCACATTAAACCCTGATGAAGTGGATAAGTGGGACCTAACCGGATTTCTCTTGCTCTGTGGTTTGTCAATAATTCATCTACTCTGTCTGATATGTGTCAGGCCTTCTGTTGCTCCATTGACAGCATGTCATTATTCGACTCTGTCCGTGGGAATATATCAGTATTTCACTTGCTCAGACTTGTGTGTGTGGGGCAGGATTTCAGTTGTTTCATGGGGACTGTGACACTATAACAATCTCAATGTTTGTAGATGGCACCGAACCTGGAAGAACTCTGAAGTCTATGGAGGAGAGTGTGGAACTCTAACAGGACAGTGACACGTTGGTGTAGTGTTCAGGTGTAAGGCAGATGGTGATCAGTGCAGAGCAGTGTGAGGTGATGTACTGTGGTAGGAATAACATTGAAAGGCAGTTTGAAACAGGCTGTACCATTATAAAGGGACTGCAGGAGCAGAGAGCGCTGGGTGTATATGAGCACAGATTGTTGAAGATGTCAGGACAAGTGGGGAGAGCAGTAACTATCACAGATTAGTTTCAGTATCTGAGCTGTTTATAGGAGGAGGTGTAGGAGGGAGTCTCCGTGCTCCCTTCCTGGGAGGTGGTGGTGACGATGTGATGTGAGCCCACCCTCCTGCCCACCGAGACCGTGGGGATTCCATTTGTACCAGCTCGACACAAAAGGGAGATGGCATCAGGGCCACAGCTTCTAAGTTGTGCCGGGGGGAAACGGAGTTGCCAGTGGGTTTAAAGTGAGAATTGCCCTTCAATGAACATTGCTTCTTACTCGGTCGGTGGGACGTGGATGTTTCAGAATCTCCACACGAGGCGTTCCGGTCCTCTCCGGGTCGCACCAGGGCCCTCCCCAAATGGCGGGGGGAGGGGAATGTGGGAACGGATATCGGGCACTCCACCACTCGGATAGGCCCTCCCTGTCCTATTCCAGGCTGTTTCTCCTGGAATGGGAGAAAGGGAGGGAGGGAGTGAGGGTGGGAGTGGGTGTCCCTGGTGTTAGTGCTGGTTTAGGGGAAGGGGACGGGGACATGGTGAGGGGTCCGGAGGGAATCAGTCCGCAGTGTTGTATCCATGCAGTGTTATTAACGTGGGGGGGTAAAGTGGAGGCAGGAGGAAGACAGGGGGAGAGAGAGAGGGAGAGAGAGAGAGAGAGAGGGATAGAGAGTGGGAGAGAGAGGGAGAGAGAGATCACGGCGGGGTGGGATGGTGCTTTACCTGTTATACGGTGAGTGTGAGGGAGCAGAGAGAATATGGTGACCCTTATCCTGACAGAGTGGGGGAGGTAATTGATGCTTGTCCTGTATTGCTGGGCATTTCCTCAGACCCCAGATACTGCACTGAGCTGGGTGGGGAGCTCAGACCATGATCAGTGGGTCAGGTGGTGTGGACCCTCTGGGAAGAGAATGGTCCCCCTCTGTACTAGCCCATCCACCAGGACCTCCGTGCCCCTATCGACAAACCGCAGTGTAATTGCCCCTTATCCCCCATGCTCAGGGTAAACTGCGCAGGGCAGCTCCTAACTGAGAAAGCGCAACCGTGTGCTCATTGGCCTTTTAAAGGTGGTCCCAGTGTCAGGGAACAATGAATATCCAGGGGCACCCGGGGAGATGGTGAGTACCTCCAGCCATGATGGGTGAGAGAATCGGGCTGGTATTGAATGAGACGGACACCATGGGGTGGGCTGGGTAGTTCATGAGGTGAGTTTGATCCGATAGCACCAGGAAACTAGCTCAGCCTCGTGCAGATAATCGTTCTGTCAGACGAAGGGAAAATGTCACTGAGACAGTTTTTTGTTTGATTCAGCCCAGTGCATCATAGATTCTGTTGAAACAACTCCCATTTCCAAAGCTGTAGTACAAATGCTCAAAAATCCCATTTTCCCATCTTTCCTGGGAAGATAGGCTCTTGTTACAGGATGTTATTGAAGTGTCGACATTTCAGTATTCTGCAACCTGGGAACACATCCTTCCATGACACTGTCTCTCAGTCTCCCCCTCTCTGTCTATACCCCAAAACCCTCCCATATGGTGATATTTAAACTGATTCCCCCGCCTGGTCTCTCTGGCAGTGATGTTCACACACACAGCACCCCCTTGTCGGGGCAACAATGGAGATATGGAGCTGTAAATGGGTGACGCTGTACATCCAGTCAGTTCCAGAACGGGCTGCAAGTTTCCCCACACTGGGCAGGGATCTAACACAGTGTTACTGAGCAATGCACTGGGGTGGGGTACACAGTCCTACATGCTGGGAGGGTAACTGCTCTTGGGTTACAGATCAATGCACTGGGGTGGGGTACACAGTCCTACATGCTGGGAGGGTAACTGCTCTTGGGTTACAGATCAATGCACTGGGGTGGGATACACAGTCCTACATGCTGGGAGGGTAACTGCCCTTGGGTTACAGATCAATGTACTGGGGTGGGGTACACAGTCCTACATGCTGGGAGGGTAACTGCTCCTGGGTTACAGATCAATGCACTGGGATGAGGTACACAGTCCTACATGCTGGGAGGGTAACTGCTCCTGGGTTACAGAACAATGTACTGGGGTGGGGTACACAGTCCTACATGCTGGGAGGGTAACTGCTCTTGGGTTACAGATCAATGCACTGGGGTGGGGTACACAGTCCTACATGCTGGGAGGGTAACTGCTCCTGGGTTACAGATCAATGCACTGGGTTGGGGTACACAGTCCTACATGCTGGGTGGGTAACTGCTCCTGTTTTACAGATCAATGTACTGGGGTGGTGTACACAGTCCTACATGCTGGGAGGGTAACTGCTCCTGGGTTACAGATCAATGAACTGGGGTGGTGTACACCGTCCTACATGCTGGGAAGATAACTGCTCCTGGGTTACAGATCAATGTACTGGGGTGGTGTACACAGTCCTACATGCTGGGAGGGTAACTGCTCGTGGGTTACAGATCAATGTACTGGGCTGGTGTACACAGTCCTACATGCTGGGAAGATAACTGCTCCTGGGTTACAGATCAATGTACTGGGGTGGTGTACACAGTCCTACATGCTGGGGGGGGGGGGTAACTGCTCTTGGGTTACAGATCAATGTACTGGGCTGGTGTACACCGTCCTACATGCTGGGAAGATAACTGCTCCTGGGTTACAGATCAATGTACTGGGGTGGTGTACACAGTCCTACATGCTGGGAGGGTAACTGCTCTTGGGTTACAGATCAATGTACTGGGCTGGTGTACACCGTCCTACATGCTGGGAAGATAACTGCTCCTGGGTTACAGATCAATGTACTGGGGTGGTGTACACAGTCCTACATGCTGGGAGGGTAACTGCTCTTGGGTTACAGATCAATGTACTGGGGTGGTGTACACAGTCCTACATGCTGGGGGGGTAACTGCTCCTAGGTTACAGATCAATGTACTGGGCTGGTGTACACATCCCTACATGCTGCGGGGGGGGGGGGGGAGGAATGGCTTCCGGTTTACAGGGGGAGAGGTGATAGGTCAGAGAGGAGGGTGGGGTGGATGGGGGTAAGGTGATGGGCAGGTCAAGGTGTTCCCCAGAACATTCCGTCCCAGACATTCTATAACTGCCATTCCCCGGAACGTTCTGTCCCGGACATTCTATAACTGCCATTCCCCGGAACGTTCTGTCCCTGACATTCTATAACTGACATTCCCCGGAACGTTCCGTCCCTGACATTCTATAACTGACATTCCCCGGAACGTTCTGACCCTGACGTTGTTTGTGAACGGCCGGACGTCAGTGAATTGAACAAACGATAAGATCCCGAGGGAAGGGATCCCGTTCCAGGGAGAAGGAGACACTGTTCCGAAGGTCCCTCAGGCAGTTAAAGGGGTGAATACGTTTTCCCTACGTTTACATTTCTCCACGACACAGGACCGACCACAATTTAGACCAAAATACAGGAATTCCCTAACTCCGTTTGTCTTCAGGAAACTGGGAGAGAATCCTTCAGGACAGCAACGTTTCCACCCTCAGTATTAGGAACTGGGAAGGAGTGACCTATATCTGCTCTCGAGGGATCGAGAGTGTGGGAATGTTCTAGAAACCATCTGTCCTTATGGATGTGTCTCTGTGTGTTTGGGGAGGGAGGGTTTCTTGTGGTTTATGTCACATTTTTGTCAGTAATTCCGACCTTCCCATTTGATATGCCAGCTCCAATTATTTTAATAAATCCCTGAATACAGGGACACATTTGAAAATCTCACTGTGTCCCCGATCAAACGGGTCCCTTTGCCTCCAGGCTGATGGATAATGGGTTTGTTTTCCTTCCTCACAGTTAACGTAGTGACCATCTACGTCCTGCTTTATAAAGATTGTGGATTGTCTCCATGTGTCAGACGTTACCTGGGGGCCATGGCAGCGGCGGATCTCCTGGTCATTATCCTCGACCTGATCCTGAGACACATTCCCATTGTTTATCAGGAACAGTTTTATTTCCTGATGTACTCCGTCCCCTTGTGTAATATCCACGCCGTCCTGCTTTATGCAGCCACTGACTGCTCTGTCTGGTTCACCGTCACTTTCACCTTTGATCGGTTTGTGGCCATTTGTTGCCAGAAGCTGAAAAGTAAATATTGCAGTGAGAAAACGGCGGCTGTGGTTCTGGGAGCAGTGACTGTGCTGAGCTGTTTAAAGAACATTTCCTGGTATTTTATTCTCACGGCTCGGTATTGGCTGCTGAACCAGCCCTGGTTTTGTGATGTAACAGACGCTGTTGTATCCTCCATTGTCTGGGTCACAATCGAGTTCCTCCACCACATTCTAACCCCGTGTGTCCCATTTCTCCTGATTCTGCTGCTCAATGTTCTCACCGTCAGACACATTTTAGTGACCAGCAGAGCCCGCAGGAGACTCCGCGCTCACACCAATGGGGACGCTCAGTCTGACACTGAAATGAGAAACCGAAAAAAATCCATCATTTTACTGTTTGTGATCTCGGCCAATTTCATCCTGTTATGGTCAACGTTCATGCTGTTTTCTATATGGAGACGGATGTGGTGGATTGGGTATCGGTCTGTGTATCTCCATCCCTTTGTGCGGGAATTGGGCTTCATGCTGCAGCTCCTCAGTTGCTGCACAAACACCGCGATTTATGCCGTGACCCAGACTAAGTTCAGGCAGCAGCTGAAGAATGTGCTGAAATATCCCTTCACCCAAATCCATCCATCCATCAAATTCCCTCATTAATCAATCCATCCGGGATTTTCTCATTTCAGTTCAGTGTTTCAGCGATGGAGCAGCCTGTCAGTATGGTAACAGACTGAGGGTAGCGCTGGTTTGTCCATCCTTATCCCACAGGGGGGTTACAGGGAAACAATTCAATGTTTCTCACAACTCAGAGGCCAGTGAGAAAAGGCACCATCCCACTGACTGTATCCATCACTTCCATTTGTAACCAATAAAAATGTTGATTAAATCGTGCCGAGCAGCAGAGTGACCGATGTTGTTGTGTGTCTTTGTGTCGGAGAAGCTGAGCTGGAGAGAGACAGACTCAGCCCCAAGTCCTGGTCCTCAGGGAAGGGGAGGGCACCGCGCCCTGAGCTCAGGAGCTGGGTTTAACTCCCTCTGTCCCCCCCCACTCCAACCTGGCCTCCCCATTTCCTCACCCCCACTTTTCCTCCTCAATTCTCTCCCTCTCTTTCTGCACACTCTCTCTTTCTCACCACCTCTCCCTTTCACTCTCCCTGGTCCCCTCTCAGACATCCCCCCCAACCCCGGTTTCTCCACCTGCCTCCACTATTCTTTCTGCCTCACTCTCCCCTCTCTCTCACACCCCCAACATGAATTTCTCCACCTGCCTCCATTCTTCTCTCTCCCCCTCACCCTCACTCTCTCTCTCTCCTGCCGTCTCTGTCTCCCTCCTGCAATTCCGTCTCTACCCCCATTTTCCCCGAACTCCTACATCCCGCATCTCTCTATCGTCTCACCCCCACCCCCCACACGCAGCCTCAACACCACCCCCAGTCTCTGGGTCAGAGTAAGAGGGAAGGACCAGGGAGATCGGACTATGTCAGATCTAGAGGAAGGGTGGGAGAGAGATTCAGTCAAAGAGAAACGATGGGAGGTGGGGAGAGAGAGAGAGAAACGGAATTCAGGGGATCGAGAGTAAGAGAAGGTGGAGAGAGAGTGAAGGAACAGGGAGAGAGAGAGCAAGAGAGAAATAGGGTGAGAGGGGGAGAGAGAGAGAGAGAGAGACAGGGGAAGAGATAATAAAGAGGGGCGAGAGAGAGGGGCGAGAGAGTGAGGGTGAGAGAGAGGGGAAAAGGGTGGAAGAGAGGGGGAGAGAGGGGAGAGAGAGCAGGGGAGAGAGAGTGGCCAGAGAGAGTGGGTAGAGAGAGTGCGGAGAGAGAAAGTGGGGGAGAGAAAGAGGGGAAGGAGAGAGAGGGGAGAGAGAAAGGGGAGAGAGCGCGGAGAGAGAGAGGGAAGAGAGAGCAGATAAAGGGAGAGGGAAATGAGCGAGAGGGGAGAGAGAGTGGGAGAGAGAGGAGGGAAGAAAGAGGAGGGGGAGAGTGGAGGGGCCAGGAGGGCGTGAGAGAGGAGTGGGGGTAGAGAGAAGAGGGTAGAGAGAGGGGGTTAGAGAGAGGGTGAGGAGAGAGTGGGGTAGAGAAAGGGGCATAGAGGGAGGGGCATAGAGAGAGGGGGTAGAGAGAAGGGAGAAGACGGGGGGAGAGAGTGAGATGGGCAGAGAGAGGGCTGGGGAGAGAGACAGGGGAGGGAGAGGATGGGGGAGAGAGAGAGGGTGGGAGAGAGAGAGGGGAGGCCGAGGGAGTGGAGGGTGAGAGAGGGGGCGGGAGAGAGAGGGGGATGGAGAGTAAGATGGGAGGGAGAGTAAGAGGGGAGGGCGAGAGAGGGGATGGAGAGAGAGGGGAGGGACAGGGAGAGGGGAGGGAGAGTGAGAGGGGAGGGAGAGTGAGAGGGGAGGGTGAGAGAGGGGAGGGAGAGTGAGAGAAGAGCGAGAAAGAGAGGGGAGAGAGAGTGAGAGGAGAGGGAGGGTGAGGGGGAGGGAGAGTAAGAGGGGAGGGAGAGTAAGAGGGGAGGGCGAGAGAGGGGATGGAGAGAGAGGGGAGTGGGAGAGAGTGGAGGGAGAGTGACAGGGTAGGGAGAGTGAGAGGGGATGGAGAAAGAGAGGGGAGGGTGAGTAAGAGGGAAGGGAGTGTGAGAGGGGAGAGAGAGTGAGAGGGGAGGGCGAGAGAGGGGGAGGGCGAGAGGGGGGAGGGGAGGGCGAGAGAGAGGGGAAGGACAGTGAGGGGGAGGGAGAGAGAGGGGAGGGAGAGTGAGAGGGGAGGGAGAGTGAGAGGGGAGGGAGAATGAGAGGGGAGGGTGAGTAAGAGGGGAGGGAGAGTGAGAGGGGAGCGTGAGGGAGAGGCGATAGAGAGAGAGGGGGAGAGCGAGGGGGGAGGTCGGGGGAGGGCGAGAGAGGTGAGGAGAGGGCGAGAGAAAGGGGAAGGACAGTGAGGGGGAGGGTGAGTGAGGGGGAGGGAGAGTGAGAGGGGAGGGAGAGAGGGGAGGGCGATAGAGCAGATGGCAAGAGTGGGGAGGGCGAGAGAGGCGAGGGAGAGAGAGTGGAGGGAGAGTGAGAGGGGAGGGAGAGAGGGAGGGAGAGTGAGAGGAGAGGGTGAGAGACAGGAGGGAGGGAGGAGGGAGGTAGAGAGTGGAGAGCGAGAGTGAGAGGGGAGAGAGGGGGTGGGATGGAGACGGGAAGGAGAGGGGGAGAGTGAGAGGAGGGTGAGAGAGGGGAGGGTGAGTGAGAGGGGAGAGCGAGAGAATGGAGGGGAGGGTGAGAGAGATTGGAGGGAGAGTGAGAGGGGATGGAGAGAGGTGAGGGCCAGGGAGGGGAGGGTGGTAGAGCGGATGGTGAGAGTGGGGAGGGAGAGAGAGGGGAGGGCGAGAGAGGGGAGGGATAGTGAGAGGGGAAGGAGAGAGAGGAGAGGGAGAGTGAGAGGGGAAGGAGAGTGAGAGGGGAGGGAGAGTGAGAGGGGAAGAAGAGTGTGAGGGGAGGGAGAGTGAGAGGGGAAGAAGAGTGAGAGGGAAGGGAGAGAGAGGGGAGGGAGAGTGAGAGGGGAAGAAGAGTGAGAGGGGAGGGAGAGTGAGAGGGGAAGAAGAGTGAGAGGGGAGGGAGAGTGAGAGGGGAGGGAGAGTGAGAGGGGAGGGCGAGAGAGATGCAAGGAGAGAGAGGGGAGTGAGAGAGAGGGGAGGGAGAGAGAGGGGAAGGAGAGAGAGGAGAGGGAGAGTGAGAGGGGAAGAAGAGTGAGAGGGGAGGGAGAGTGAGAGGGGAGGGCGAGAGAGATGCAAGGAGAGAGAGAGAGGGGAGGGAGAGAGAGAGGGGAGGTCGACAGAGCGGAGGGAGAAAGAGAGGGATGAGAGAGTGAGAGGAGAGGGAGAGTGAGGGGGAGGCAGAGTAAGAGGGGAGGGAGAGTGAGAGGGGAGGGAGAGTGAGAGGGGAGGGAGAGAGGGGAGGGATGGAGACGGGCGGGAGAGAGAGGGGAGGAGGAGTGAGGGGAGGGTGATCAATGAGAGGGTGAGAGAGATGGAGGGAGAGTGAGAGGGAAGGGAGAGAGAGGGGAGGGAGGGTGAGATGGGAGGGCAAGAGCGAGGGGAGAGAGAGTGAGAGGGGAGGGCAAGAGAGGGGAGGGAGAGTGAGAGGGGAAGGAGAGTGAGAAGGGAGGGCGAGAGAGGGGAGGGATAATGAGCGGGAGAGTGAGAGATGGGTGGGAGGGAGACGGGTGGGAGACAGAGGGGAGGGAAAATGAGAGGGGAGGGAGAGAGGGTAGGGATGGAGATAGGAGTGAGAGAGAGGGGAGGAAGAGTGAGGGGAGGGTGAGAGATGAGAGGGTGAGAGAGAGGGAGGGAGAGTGAGAGGGGAAGGACAGTGAGAGGGGAGGGCCAGAGCGAGGGGAGGGAGAGAGAGAGGCGAAGGAGAAAGAGGAGAGGGAGAGTGAGAGGGGAAGGAGAGTGAGAGATGGAGGGAAAGAGAGAGGGGAGGGCGAGAGAGATGGAGGGAGAGAGAGAGGGGAGGGAGAGAGAGGGGAGGGAGAGAGGGGAGGAATGGAGACGGTAGGGAGGGAGAGAGAGGGGAGGGAGAGAGAGGGGAGGGTGATCAATGAGAGGGTGAGAGAGAGGGATGGAGAGTGAGAGGGAAGGGAGACAGAGGGGAGGGAGGGTGAGATGGGAGGGCAAGAGCGAGGGGAGAGAGAGTGTGAGGGGAGGGAGATTGAGAGGGGAAGGACAGTGAGAGGGAAGGGCCAGAGCGAGGGGAGGGAGAGAGAGAGGCGAAGGAGAGAGAGGGGAGGGAGAGTGAGAGGGGAAGGAGAGTGAGAGATGGAGGGAAAGAGAGAGGGGAGGGAGAGAGAGGGGAGGGAGAGAGGGGAGGGAGCTTGAGAGGGGAAGGACAGTGAGAGGGGAGGGCCAGAGCGAGGGGAGGGAGAGAGAGAGGCGAAGGAGAGAGAGGAGAGGGAGA
Organism: Chiloscyllium punctatum; assembly: GCF_047496795.1. NCBI lineage: Eukaryota > Metazoa > Chordata > Chondrichthyes > Orectolobiformes > Hemiscylliidae > Chiloscyllium > Chiloscyllium punctatum. The sequence continues at coordinate 23,242,201 of NC_092790.1, read as the reverse complement.
GTGAGAGGGGAAGGAGAGTGAGAGGGGAGGGAGAGAGAGAGGGGAGGGAGAGAGAGAGGGGAGGGAGAGAGAGGGGAGGGAGAGAGAGGGGAGGGAGAGAGGGGAGGGATGGAGACGGTAGGGAGGGAGAGAGAGGGGAGGAGGAGTGAGGGGAGGGTGAGAAATGAGAGGGTGAGAGAGAGGGATGGAGAGTGAGAGGGAAGGGAGAGAGAAGGGAGGGAGGGTGAGATGGGAGGGCAAGGGCGAGGGGAGGGAGAGTGAGACGGGAAGGAGAGTGAGGAGGGAGGGTGAGAGAGAGGAGGGAGAGTGAGTGGGGGAGGGGAGGGCCAGAGCGAGGGGAGGGAGTGAGAGGGGAGGGTGAAAGAGGGGAGGGAGAGAGAGTGGGGAGCGCGAGAGAGAGGGGACGGAGAGTGAGAGGGGAAGGAGAGTGAGAGGGGAGGAAGAGTGAGAGTGGAGGGCGAAAAGAGGGGAGGGCGAGAGTTGGGGGAGGGAGAGAGAGTGGGAAGCGCGAGAGAGAGGGGAGGGAGAGTGTGAGGGGAAGGAGAGTGAGAGGGGAGGAAGAGTGAGAGGGGAGGGCGAGAGAGAGGGGAGGGCGAGAGAGGGGAGGGAGAGTGAGAGGGGAGGGAGAGAGGGTAGGGATGGAGACGGGAAGGACAGAGAGAGGAGGGAGAGTGAGGGGAGGGCGAGAGAGGAGAGGGTAAGAGAGAGGGTAGGGAGAGTGAGAGGGGAGGGAAAGTGAGAGGGGAGGGCGCGAGCAAGGGGAGAGCGAGAGAGGGGAGGGACACTGAGAGGGGAAGGAGAGTGAGAGGGGAGGGAGAGAGAGTAAGGGGAGGGAGAGTAAGGGGGAGGGAGAGTGAGAGGGGAGGGAGAGTGAGAGGGAAGGGCGAGAGCAAGGGGAGGGAGAGTAAGGGGGAGGGACAGTGAGAGGGGAAGGAGAGTGAGAGGGGAGGGAGAGTGAGTGGAGGGGAGGGCGAGAGAGAGGGGAGGGAGAGTGAGTAGGGAAGGAGAATGAGAGTGGAGGCAGAGAGAGGGGAGGGTGAGAGAGGGGAGGGTGAGAGAGGGAAGGGCAAGAGATGGGAGGGGGAGAGAAGGGAGGGCGAGAGAGAGAGAGGTGAGCGAGAGAGGGGGTTGAAAGAGAGGGGAGGGTGAGAGAGAGGGTAGGGAGAGTGAGAGGGGAGGGAGAGAGGGGAGGGATGGAGACGGGAGGGAGAGAGAGGGGAGGAAGAGTGAGGGGAGGGTGAGAGAGGGGAGGGCGAGAGAGAGGGGAGGGCAAGAGCGATGGGAGGGAGAGTGAGAGGGGAGGGAGAATGAGAGGGGAGGGCGAGTGACACGGGAGGGATAGTGAGAGGGGAGAGTGAGAGAAGGGAGGGAGGGAGACGGGAGGGAGAGAGAGAGGAGGTAGAGTGAGAGGGAAGGGAGAGTGAGAGGGGAGGGCCAGAGCGAGGGGAGGGTGAGAGAGGGGAGGGCGAGAGAGGGGAGGGCGAGAGAGAGAGAGGTGAGCGAGAGAGGCGGTTGAAAGAGAGGGGAGGGTGAGAGAGAGGGAGGGTGAGTGAGGGGGGAGGGCGAGTGACACGGGAGGGATAGTGAGAGGGGAGAATGAGAGAAGGGAGGGAGGGAGACGGGAGGGAGAGAGAGAGGAGGGAGAGTGAGAGGGGAGGGAGAGTGAGAGGGGAGGGAGAGTGAGAGGGGAGGGCCAGAGCGAGGGGAGGGTGAGAGAGAGGGGAGGGTGGGAGAGGGGAGGGCGAGAGATGGGAGGGTGAGAGAGAGGGAGGGAGAGAGAGGTGGAGGGTTAGAGAGGGGGATGGAGAGTGAGAAGGGAGGGCAAGAGAGGGGCGGGCGAGAGAGATGGGAGTGAATAGAGAGGGGAGGGCGAAAGAGGGCAGGGAGAGAGAGGGGAGGTAGAATGAGAGTGGAGGGAGAGTGACAGGGGAGGGAGAGAGATTGGAGGGCGAGAGAGAGGGGAAGGCGAGAGAGAGGGTAGGGCGAGAGAGAGAGGGGAGGGTGAGAGAGAGGGGAGGGTGAAAGAGAGAGGGGAGGGTGAGCGAGAGGGGAGGGTGAAAGAGAGAGGGGAGAGTGAGAGTGCGGAGTGCGAGAGAGCGGAGTGTGAGAGCGCGGAGGATGAGAGAGGGGAGGGCGAGACAGAGGGGTGAACGAGAGAGGGGGTGAGAGAGAGGGGAGGGCGAGAGAGAGATGGGAGTGCGAGAGAGAGGGGAGGGCAAGAGAGAGCGACAGGGAGAGAGAGAGAGGGGAGGGCGAGAGAAGGCGACAGGGAGAGAGATGAGAGAGAAAAGGGTGCAAGAGCGTGATTGAGAGGGTATGAGAGATCGAATGAGGGAGAGAGTTTACGAGAGAGATGGGGGAGCAAGGGGGAAGACTGAGAGAGAGGGAGGGGATAATTGAGTGACAGAGACAAGAGACAGAGAGACAGAGAGAGGTGGGGTGGGAGAGAGAGGGGTGTAGAGAGAGACAGAGAGAGGGGAGTAGAGAGAGAGGGAGGGGGATAGAGAGAGGGAGAGAGGGGACAGATACGAGAGAGAGTGTCTGACAGAGAGAGAGAAAGAGAGACAGTGAGCGAGCAAGAGAGATGGTTGAGAGAGAGAGAGAGAGAGAGAGAGAGAGAAGGGGCGGGATAGAGAGAGAGAGAGAGAGAGAGAGAGAGGACTGCAGAGAAAGAGAGGTGGGAGAGTGAGAGAGAGAGGCTGTGAGAGAGAGAGAGAGTGAGAGAAGGGAGAGCAAGATAGAGAGACGGGCCAAGTGAGAGGTAGAGAGTTGAGAGAGGGGCGAAAGAGAGAGAGGTCGCAAGAGACAGAGGGAAGGCCGAGAGAGACAAAGACAGACCGAGACAGAGGGGTGAGAGATGAAGAGAGGGTGCGAGAGCGATGAGGCAAGAGCGAACGGGGGAGAGAGGTGGCGAGAGAGAAAGAGAGAGGCAAGAGAGAGAAGCAAGAGAGAGGGGCGAGAGAGAGAGCGAAACTGATGGGAGAAAGACAAGAGCGAGACAGATTGAGAGAGGAGAGAGAGGCGGGTGATAGAGGGAGGGATAGAGAGAGAGAGGGAGAGAGTGACTGAGAGTGGGGTGAGACAAGGGTAAGAAAGAGTGAAAAAGAGAGAGAGAGAAAACGAGACAGAGAGGGAGAGAGGTGAGAGTGAGAGAGCAAGAGAAAGGACAAAGCAAGGGTGGGAGAGAGGGAGAGTGTATATGGAAGAGAGGGTGAGGGAGAGAGGGAGAGAATGAGTGAGAGAGAGCAAGAGAGGGACGACAGAGGGGCGAGAGAGGTGCGACAGAGAGAGAAAGGGGAGAGAGAGGAGTGAGAGAGAGAGTGAAAGAGGAGAGAGGGGGAGAGAGAGGGACAGAAACTGCGAGGGGGAATAGAGAGAGGGATAGAGAGAGAGCACAAGCGAGCGAGGGAGACCAAGCGAGTGAAAGAGAGATGGGGAGAGCGAGAGAGAGAGGAGGACAGAGAGAGAGAGATGGGGACAAGCGAGAGACAGAGTAATGAGAGAGAGGAGTGCAAGAGAGAGAGGAGCTGGGGGGGGGAGGACTGAGAGAGAGAGAGAGAGACGGAGAGAGAGAGCAACAGACAGACAGAGAGAGAGAGAGAGAAAGAGCAAGAGTGAGAGAGAAGAGTTGAAAGAGGGAGGGAGGGCAGAGAGAGGGAGACAGAGACACAGACAGACAGACAGAGCACAAGCAATAGAGAGAGAGCACGAGTGAGAGAGAGCGAGCAAGAGAGAGAGTGAGATGAGACAGAGAGGGAGGCAAGAGAGAGGGAGAGAAGGAGGGAGAGAGAGACCGTGAGAGCGTAAGGGAGGGTGAGAGGGTGAGAAAGAGCGAGCGAGATGAAGAGAGCGAGAGGAAGAGTGAGAGAGAGAGAGGGGGCAAAGAGAGGGATAGAGATAGAGCGGGAGAGAGAGAGGAAGAACAAGAGAGAGAGGATGCGAGCGAGGGACAGAGGGATGAGAGAGAGAGAGGGCACAAGAGCGAGACAGAGGCAGTGAGAAAGGGAGGGAGAGCTGAGAGAGCTGAGAGAGACAGAGAGACAGACGGTGTGAGAGAGATAGAGGGGGCGAGAGAGAGATAGAGGGATGAGAGAGAGGGAGAGAGGGGCAAAAGACACAGACAGAGGCAGCAAGAAAGGGAGGGAGAGCTGAGAGAGCAAGAGAGTCCGGGAGACAAAGAGACAAAGTGAGAGAGAAAGAGGGGCGGTGGGGGGGTGGGGGGAGGCAAGAGGGGGATGGAGAGGGGGAGGGAGCGGGAAGGGGGCAAGCGAGATGGCAGAGAGAGAGGGCAGAGAGAGTTGGGGAGAGAGAGGGGGGAGAGAGGGGAGAGAGAGGGGAAAGAAAGAGGGGGAGAGTGGGTAGAGAGAGTGGGTGAGAGAGAGGGAGAGAGAGGGTGAGAGAGAGGGGAGAGAACGGGTGTAGAGTGGGAGTGAGATTTTGGGGAGAGGGTGGGAGAGACAAGGAAATAGAGGGGGGAGAGAGAGGGGAGGAGAAGGGGGAGAGAGAAGGGGAGAGAGGGGTGAAAGAGAGGGGGAGAGAGAGACGGGGAGAGGGAAGGGGAGAGAGAGGGGAGAGAAAGGGTGTAGAGAGGGAGTGAGAGTTTGGGGAGAGAGTGGGGGAGCGACAGGGAGAGAGTGGGAGAGAGAGAGGGGAGGAGAGAGATAGGCGTGAGAGAGCGAGGGTGAGAAAGAGAGAGAGTGAGTGAGAAAGAGAGCGTGGGTGAGAGAGAGGAGGGTGAGAGAGGGGTTGGGGGTGAGAGGGGTGAGAGACAGAGGGGGTGGGACAGAGAGAGAGAGAGAGAGACAGTGTGGTGAGAGAGTGACATGGGAGACAGAGAGGGTGAGAGAGAGAGAAAGAGAAGGTAAGAGAGAGAGAGGGGTGAGAAAGAGGGAGAGTGAGTGAAACAGAGAGAGTTTAAGTGAGACAGAAAGAGCGTGAGTGAGAAAGAGAAAGCTGGTGAGAGAGAGGAGTTTGAGAGAGGGGGGGTGGGGGTGAGACGGGGATGAGAGATAATGGGTGATGGAGAGAGTCAAAGTGGGGAGGGGGAATAGGGAGAGTGGAGTGAGAAGGAGAGGGTGTGAGAGAGAGTGGGGTGAGCGAGAGGGGTGAGCGAGAGGGGTGAGAGGGGGAGGAGTTAGAGAGAGAGCGCGGGGTAAGAGAGAAAGGGTGTGAGAGGCGATGAGAGAGAGGGATGAGAGTGAGGGCGTGAGAGACTGAGGGTGTGAGAGAGTGAGGGGCTGAGAGAGTGAGGGGGTTTGAGAGAAGGGGTGGTGAAAGAGAGAGGCAGTGAGAGAGAGGGAGTGTGAGAGAGAGGGGTGTGAGAGTGAAGGGTGAGAGAGAGGTTGAGAGAGAGAGGGGGTGAGAGAGAGAGGTGGGTTGAGAGAGAGGGAGGGTGGGGGTGAGAGAGAGAGGGATGAGAGAGAGAGAAGGTTGAGAGAGAGGGGTGGGAGAGAGCGGTGAGAGAGAAGAAGGGGTGAGAGAGTGACAGGGTGGAAGAGAGGGGTGGTGGGAGAGAGGGAATGAGAGAGAGAGAGCTGGGTGAGAGGTCGGTGAGAGGGAGAGGTGGGAGTGAGTGACAGCGAGGAGGTGGGGGAGAGAGAGGGGGAGAGAGAGGGAGGGTGAGAGAGAGAGATGGATGTGAGAGAGAGCGAGGGGTTGAGAGAGAAGGGAAGAGACTGAGGGGGTGAGAGAGTGAGGGGATGAGAGATTGAGGGGGGTTGAGAGAGCAGGTGGTGAGAGAGAGGGGTGTGAGAGAGAGAGGCTTGACAGAGAGGGGTTGAGAGAGAAAGAGAGGGGTGAGAGAGAGTGTGAGAGAGAGTGATGAGAGAGAGGGGGGTTGAGAGAGAAAGAGAGGGGTGAGAGAGAGAGGGGGAAGGGAGAGAGAGGGATTGGTGAGGGGGTGAGAGAGTGAGGGGATGAGAGAGTGAGGGGGGTTGAGCGAGAGGGTGGGGGGTGAGAGAGAGAGGGGTGAGAGAGAGCGGGGTCGAGAGGGAGGGGTTGAGAGAGAGAGAAGGGGGTGAGAGAGAGTGAGGGGTTGAGAGAGTGGTGTGAGAGAGGGGGCCGAGAAAGGAGGGGAGAGAGGAGGGGAGAGAGCGGGAGAGGGGGCAGAGGGAGTGAGAGGGGGGCAGGATTGGGGGCAGAGAGAGAGGGCGCAGAGAGGGGGGAGAGAGATGGGGAAGAGAGAGGGGGAGAGAAGGGTGAGAGAGAGGGGGAGAGAGAGGGGGAGAGAGGGGGAGAGAGATGGGGAGAAGAGGAGGAGAGAATGGAGGAGATGGGGAGAGGGAGAGAGAGGGGGAGAGAGGGGGTGAGAGAGAGTTGTTGAGAGAGAGGGTGTGAGAGAGAGGAAGTCAGAAAGAGCGGGTGAGAAACAGGGGTGTGAGAGAGAGAAGGGGTGTGAGAGAGAAGGGGTGTGAGACAGAGGGAGTGGGAGAGAGAGGGAGATGTCGGCTAAGAGAGAGAGAGAGTGGGGTGAGAGAGTGAGATGGGAGTGATAGAAAGAGGGTGCGAAAAACAGGGGGAGAGAGGGTGTAGAGAGTGGGGTCAAGAGAGGGGGTAGAGAGAGGGGAGAGAGAGAAGGGAGAGAGTGTGGGAGAGAGAGGGGGTGAGAGAGAGGGGGTGAGAGAGAGTGGGTGAGAAAGAGAGAGAATGTGAAAAAGAGAGAGTGGGAGAGAGGGAGGTGTTGAGAGAGAAGGGTGGGTGAGGGGGTGAAAGAGAGAGAGTGAGAGAAAAAGAGAGAGAGTGAGAGAAAAAGAGAGAGAGTGTTGAGAAAGAGAGAGTGTGAGTGAGAAAGAGAGATCAGGTGAGAGAGAGGGGGTGAGAGAGGGGTGTGGGGTGAGAGGGGGTGAGAGACAGAGGGGGTTGGACAGAGAGAGAGAAACTGTGGTGAGAGAGAGAGGGTGAGAGAGTGAGATGGGAGTTAGAGGGGATGTGAGATAGGGCTAAGAGAGAGAGGGAGTGAGAGACAGGGAGTGTGAGAGAGCGGGGTGAGAGAGCGAGGGGTGAGAGAGAGAGAGAGAGGGATGAGAGAGAGAGGATTGAGTGAGAGGGAGGTGGGAGAGAGTGGGGTGTGAGAGAGAGAGAGGGGTGAGAGGGTGAGAAGGTGGAAGGGAGGGGGTGTGAGATAGAAGGGGGTGTGAGAGAGAGAGGGGGTGAGAGACAGTGGGTGTGAGAGAGACGGGGATGTGAAAGAGAGTGAAGGAGATGGAGAGAGAGGGGGTGAGAGAGAGGGGGAGAGAGGGGTAGGGAGAGGGGGAGAGAGGGGTAGGGAGAGGGGGAGAGAGGGGGGTGAGAGAGAGTTGATGAGAGAGATTTGTTGAGAGAGAGGGTTGTGAGAAAGGGGGTGAGAAACAGGGGTGTGGGAGAGAGAAGGGGTGTGAGAGATAAGGGGTGTGAGACAGAGGGGGTGGGAGAGAGAGAGAGATGACGGTTAAGTGAGAGAGAGAGTGGGGTGAGAGAGTGGGGGTGTGAGACACAGGGGGAGAGAGGGAGTAAAGAGTGGGGTGCAAGAGAGGGAGGGGAGGGAGAGAGTGGGAGAGAGAGGAGTTGAGAGAGAGGGGGTGAGAAAGAGGGGGTGAGAAAGAGAGAGTGAATGAAAAACAGAGAGAGTGTAAGTGAGAAAGAGAGAGCGTGAATGAGAAAGAGAGAGTGGGTGAGAGAGAGGGGGTGAGAGATGGGGGTGGGGTGAGCGGGGTATGAGAGAGAAGGGGTGTGAAACAGAGGGAGTGGGACTGAGAGAGAGAGAGACTGTGGTGAGAGAGAGAGGTGAGAGAGTGAGATGGGAGTGACGGGGGTGTGAGAGAGGGCTAAGAGAGAGAGGGAGTGAGAGAGATGGAGTGTGAGAGATAGAGGTGAAAGAGCGAGGAATGAGAGAGAGGGGTTGAGAGAGGCGTTGAGAGAGGGGGGTGAGAGAGAGGGAGCGAGAAGGAGAGAGAAGGGAAGAGAAAGAGGCAGAGAGATGGTGGGAGAGAGGGAGGGGGTGAGAGAGCGAGGGTGTGTGAGAGTGTGTGTGAGAGAGAGGGGGATGTGAAAGAGATTGGGGTGGGGGAGAGAGGGGCGATGGAGAGAGAAAGGAGAGAGAAAGAGGGGGTGAGAGAGAGATGGATGTGAGAGAGAGGGGGTGAGAGAGAGAGGGGTGAGAGAGAGTGGTTGAGAGAGAGGGGTTGAGAGAGAGAAGGGGTGTGAGAGAGAGAAGGAAGGTGAGAGAGAGGGGAGTGAGAGAGACGGGGTGAGAGAGAGAGGGGTGAGAGAGAGTTGACGAGAGAGAGGGTTTGAATTAGAGGGGGGGAGAGAGGATGAGAGAGAGGGGTTGAGAAAGATGGGTTGAAACAGAGAGGAGGTGAGGGGGAGGACTAAGAGAGAGAGAGACGGAGAGAGAGCAACAGACAGAGAGAGATATAGAGCAAGAGTGAGAGAGAAGAGGTGTGAGAGGTAGGGTGGACTGAGAGAGATGGAGGGAAAGAGACAGACAGAAAGAGCATGAGCAACAGAGAGAGAGAGCGAGCACGAGCGAGAGAGAGTGAGCGAGAGAGCGTGAGATAAGAGAGGGAGGAAGGCAAGAGGAAGGGAGAGAGGCAGGGAGAGAGAGAGAGCGTGAGAAGAGGGTGAGAGAGTGAGAGAGAGAGAGCACGAGGAAGAGAGCGAGTGGAAGAGTGAGAGAGAGAGGATGCGCGAGAGAGAGAGGGGGTGAGAGAGTGGTGCGAGAGAGGCAGGCGAGAGAGGAGGGGAGAGAGGGGGCGAGGGAGCGGGAGGGAGAGGGGCGGGATTGGGGCAGAGAGACGGCACAGAGAGGGGGGAGACAGATAGGGAAGAGAGAGGGGGAAAGGAGGGGGAGAGTGGGGGAGTGAGATGGGGAGGAGAGGGGGAGAGAGTGAAGGAGATGGGGGAGAGAGGGAGTATGAGAGAGCCGAAGAGCGAGAGGGTGAGAGAGGGGGGTGAGAAACAGGGGTGTGAGTGAGAGAAGGGGTGTAAGAGAGAATGCGTGAGAGACAGAGGGGGTGGGAGAGAGAGACGATGGCTGAGAGAGAGAGAGTGGGGTGAGAGAGTGAGAGTGGGGTGTGAGAGAGGGGGGTGTGAGAGACAGGGGGAGAGAGGGGGTAAAGAGTGGTGGGCAAGAGAGAGGGTAGAGAGAGGGGAGAGAGAGGGGAGGGAAAGAGTGGGAGAGAGAAAGGAGTTGAGAGAGTGGGGGTGAGAGAGAGAGGGGGTGAGAAAGAGAGAGCGGGTGAGAGGGGGTGAGAGAGGGGAGTTGGGTGAGAGGGGGGTGAGAGAGAAGGGGTGAGAGACAGAGGGGTTGGGACAGAGAGAGAGACTGTGGTGAGAGAGAGAGTGAGATGGGAGTGAGAGGGGGTGTAAGAGAGGGCTACGAGAGAGAGAGTAAGAGAGAGGGAGTGTAAGAGAGAGGGGTGAGAGACGGAGGGGTGATAGAGAGTGGTTGGGAGAGAAGGTTGAAAGAGAGAAGGGGTGAGAGAGAGAAGGAGGGTGAGAGAGAGGGGAGTGAGAGAGAGGGGGGTGAGAGAGAGAGACGGTGGAAGAGAGGGGGTGTGGGAGAGAGAGGGGGGAGAGAGCTGGGTGAGAGGGTAGTGAGAGGGAGAGGTGGGAGTGAGTGACAGAGAAGGGGTGCGAGAGAGAGGGGTGATAGAGAGAGGGGATGAGAGAGGGAGCGAGAAGGAGAGAAAGGGGATGAGAAAGAGGCAGAGAGTTGGTGGGAGAGAGGGAGGGTCTGAGAGAGCGAGGGTGTGTGAGAGTATGTGTGAGAGTGTGTGTGAGAGAGGGGATGTGAAAGAGATTAGGGTGGGAGAGAGAGGGGTGACGGAGAGAGAGAGGAGAGACAGAGGGTGTGAGAGAGGGATGGATGTGAGAGAGAGAGACAGGGGTTGAGAGGGGG